>NC_140591.1:1109726059-1110943787 GCF_964204655.1 Triturus cristatus
CTTTTTCACATAGAATCACCAATGTTATCCTATGGGAGGAAATTCACTTAGCAGGTAAGTAGTGTTATCGTTCCTTTTTTTACTCAGTGGTGGATCCTGGATCCAGCACTGGTGCGTCTCCTGTAAACAGTTGAAAGAATGCGTTTAAGTCATACAGGCGATTTTTAATAAATATTTGTAGTTTGTGAAAATCGACACTTAGAAACTTTTCTGGTGACAACCAGACAATGGATTCCTATGGAAGGGAATACAAGTAACTGGTAGGTACGGTTAGAATTACTTTTCAGGGTCAATGCTTGGCTAAAAGATGCAGCACTGGGTTCTCTCCTGATAACAGGTGAGTAAATTGGAATTCGTTTTTCGGATGATTTAAGGTGAATATTTTAAAGTTCCAAAACTCCACACTTAGAAGAATTTCCATGTGAAAACAGTCAATGTTAGCCTATGGAAGGAAATTCAAGTTACTGGTAAGTATGCTTAGAATTACTTTTTAGGATCAGTACTGGGCTCAAAGATGCAGCAATGAGGTCTCTCCTTATAACAGGTGAGTAAATCGGAATTCGTAGATGGGCTGATTTTACTTTGGTCCACTATATATAGAGCCACTTTCCTACCCCTTCCCCTCCTTTCACCACTGTGTAAATGCGCCCTGTGTCCGTTTTAATTTGGGAGATTAAGTCCCCTTGAATCCTGAGGGGGGGGGTCCAAGTAGACCACTAGGTACCTCCAGTAAGCGCCACAGAGCTGAGTTGCAGAGAGGTGTAAAAAGTGGCACAGCCTGGACCACCTCTCTGCAACGCAGCTCAGTGGCGCTTACTGGAAGCACCTGGTGGGCTAGTTAGCCCCCAGGGGCCCTCAGGATTGAAGGGGAATTATTTCCCCAACTTAAAACACGCCACAGGGTGTGTTTGCACATGTCACCTCAGGCCCCGTCCCCTCCCTTTGCCGCTGTGTAAACGCGCCCTGTATCAGTTTTGAGTTGGGAGATTTAGTCCTCTTGAATCCTGAGGGTCCCTAGGGTCCAACTAGCCCACTAGGTACCTCCAGTAAGCACCACAGAGCTTCATTGCAGAGAGGTGTAAAAAGGGGCGTGGCCTCTGAACACCTCTCTGCAACGCAGCTCCCTGGTGCATACTGGAGGTACCTGGTGGGCTAGTTGGCCCCCAGGGACCCTCAAGATTGAAGAGGAATTAATTCCTCAACTTAAAACACACCACAGGGCGTCCGAAATGGAGTTCAGAAGTGGCCACCGTACTGCGCAGACTCGGATGCCTCCGTGAACTTCCAGGTGACCCCAAGTCACAGTGTTCCTGGTCAAGGATAGGAACATGGAGGACTGCCAAACTTCAGTTAGTAAAATCTGATCTAAATGAACAATTGGGACATACAAGCAAATCTTCAACAATGTTGCATAAGGGCAACACGGACAGAGGAAATGAACCAGCAAAATCCATGAGAACCTCATAGTACAAAAATCGGACGTTCCCCAACCAGCCAATCACCTTCTTTCTTAGCCTAAGGATGTTTCATGTTATCCCGAAATGTATTATAAAAGAGGAGTAGAATAGGGAGGAGTTAAGAAGTTGGAATGGAGATCGATTGATGCAGATGCTGCCTTCTTACTCAATGACCACAAATCTCTATTGATCCCACAGGTAATGATAGATGCTTGCACGATTTCTGGTCCTTTTGAGATCTTTGGGACTGTAACGTGCTGAGCAAAGAACTTTTGGACTTTGACCTTTGGCCTGCTTTATTTGGACAATTAACGGCTAAATTCGGTTATGCAGAGCCAAATGAATTAGAGAAAAATCCAGATAGCAAGAATAGGTAAATATAAAATGTCATGCGATTTGTATTCATTTAATAAAATTATAAACTTTGATTGACCATAAATGTTAATATTAATTGCAAATAATATTTACATAAACAAAGATGATTAACGGAAATTACGAGTTTGTGGTTTTTCAATGAAAAGAGTAGAGGATTCTGAGTCTTAAATGTGTTTTAGCTGGTTCTAAATCACCATCAGCCAATCCAACTAATTGGTCGGTCGACCAAGTGGTGGATTGCCTTGATGTTTAGGATTAGGAATCTATAGGTGGTGAATGCTAATGTATAATCTGTAAAATAACTTTTCTTTCCTATAGATAATAATGTACCCCCCACATGTCCAGCGCGAAATCATCATCCCTCCTGTGTGCAGACTCGTGAGTGGAGACGTGCGAGTGTTGGTGTTATGGGCCCCACCAATGAATGCGTGTGTGAATGAGCTAGTGTGATCGGGTCTGCGACGCAGGGAGGGATAGTTGTAAATTTGCTTCTTTCTCTCTTTTTCACCGGTCTCGCGCTGGATCAGGAACAGTACTGCAAATATGCAATGAGAGGCACTTGCTTCTTGTCTGATCTGCAGATATGGACTCACCAAGGATTACGCACCCTGGCAAGGACAGTGGAAACAGTGGGGTGGATTGACGGTGGACGGGAGATCTGTCGGTTTATCACCTTTGAGAAGCCCAGGGAAAGTTTCTGACATTTGCTAAAATAACTGCAGTGGTACGCGGGCATTGACCCACATTTCAGAGACACACCCCGTAAACATACTGCTGCCATTATGGAATTGCAGGAGGGCGGCAAACACAACACCCTTGCAATACGGACCAATTGGGAACGTGATGTCTGAGACTTGATTGTAGATCGAGACTGGGGCAGAATAATAGAATATCATAAGGTGGTGTCGCACAACGCTCGATTCCATCTCTAACAGTTGAAACTCCTACACCGTGCATATTTAACCACATATGTCCTTAAAAAAAATTACCCTACACACACATACACACACACAGAGGATTGTCCATGATGCCACACGCAATGGCAGATTTCTTGCACATGATCTGGACATGCACTGTGATTATATAATTCTGGGGAAGGGTGATGAAGGCCCTGGCCAAAATAAAGTTTAAAGGTCGAAAGATCACTGCAAGATTGCATACTGGGCTCACACCCTATACAACAAGAGAGTAAAATTCAATATAGGTTCACATTGCTGGTGCGAGTACTAGCCAAGCATAGAATAAAACTGGTCCGTACAGATGAGAAGGTCCAAGAGGACATTTCTGATTCGCGTTTAATGACAGGCGCGCTTTCGAAGGATGATGTACCACCTCCAGACCTATCCGCGAGCACGATATTGTCCTAGTAGTCTTTAACTACTCTCACTGTATTTATAGTTGTTATGTATATAACTGATTGTGAAACACTACCAACCGGGCACATCACTTGTATATTATCTCGCTTCTGTATTGTAATCATCTGGCAAATTGTTTGTGTGGATAAAATTGCTTCTAAAAAAATATTAAGTTAATAATTATGTACTTTTTTTGTTTTTCTGCACTTAAAATACATATTTTCACTTAAATTACATTAATAATTAACATTCAAATATTTTTTCAATTTTATATTTAAGTTTAATAAACTTTTAAACTTTTCCCTTTACTTTACCTCAACCTACTTGTGAATGGTATAAGTAGTCACTTTGCACTTGTAAATTAGGCTCCACTGCCTGAATTCAGAGGCCGGGGACATGTAAGTCTACACTTTAACTAACTTTACACTTGTGAATTGTAAATAGACAAATGTAGTAAAGTCACTCAAAAATGTAAGAGTAAAATCACACGTGTAGATGAACTCACATCAAAGTTTACCTTTATGAATTGGCTCCACTGAGTGTAGATGCAGGATGCAGAAAGCTTACACACACAAAAGACGAGGAGTGTCAGAAGGTGAATGAATAATTGCAAGATACAGTTTCCTGCAGGCATGAATCTGGCTAGGGTTGGCTAGATAATGTTCCCTCTGGCATGTGAGACAATTCTCTCTATTTGCTAACCAAGTCTTTACAGCAACCAGATCATGAATGCAACACAGTACAAGAAAATACCAGTGCCATACAGCATGCAGTGACCTGTTCTTCTTTACAAGCTTGCCAGTCAGAGGAGCAGCAGGTCTTTATTCATCATCTACACAACTCTCAGGTTCTCTCCTGCAATTACACTTAAGCGCCGGTGATGCCCGGTATGTTCTTCTTCAGTCCCTTCAGAGGTTCCTCATCCTCACCACAGAAAAGCTGTCTATCAGCTCCCATGCAACACCAAGAGCTTCTCTGAAGAGGCACGTTCCTCTTCAGCAAGATCTCTATATCCTCTGGACAATGTGATCACTTGGCTGACACTAGTAATCCACCAATAGAGAAGGATAGAATGCACTGCCAGATTCTCTGAGACCTCCCATGCACTTCTTCTGAGCAACACAAGTGCACTCCCCACACCTCCATCTCTGGAAGCCTGGCATGAAGATATGAAGCACTGCAACACACAATCAGATGTCTACAGTGTTCTTCTTCCCCACCAGAGTCGGCCATAGGATATTTGGGGTCCATATCAAACCCACCTGGTGGAAAATGAGACGGGAGAGGCGGAGCGGGAGCGTGAGGTGGCATCAGAGATTTAACGTTGCTTCTGTTATTCCAGATGCTCGAAAACGATAAATGTTCTAATCTTAGCCTCTTTTTTCCCATACCATGTTGTGCTAATTCATGTACTTTCATAATGCTCTTGTAAGGAGCGTGCTGTCTACATGGGAGGACTGTGCACTAAGATATGTCATTTGTATGATCTGTACCGTCCCTGATTTTTGTACGAGTGTCATGCTTTAATGTTGCGACTCTTACAGCCTAGATAGATCTGTTATTTGTTATCTATTGTAAGACATAAAAGTTTATAAATAAAAATGTAAAAAAAATTAAAATGGGTGCACTCGGGGGGGGGGGGTCGTGGCTGGCAGCCGACAAGTATGGCCGCAGCCTGAATGAGCACCCACATCCCGCTGATAATCATGTCATAATCCTGCACCAATACTGCCGGATTATCAGGTCCAGATGTGCGGCTGAACAGAGGAGCCCGTGAAGGGTGCAGGTGCCGAATTTGGGCTGGATCGGGAGCTCCTGGACGGCGGTGGGGACGGAGGATGGCAGCACCAAACATGACGAAGTCCCAGCACCCGCGGGTCACATCCGGCGCCTGGTAGCCTGTCAGAGCTGCTTTCAGCAGAGGCGGGCTGTGACAAAAGGCACGAGTCGTCGGACGGGGCAAGTAAGGAGGGAATAAGGAGCTGTGTGAGGTGGAGCAAGGTTTTGGTGGCCAGAGAGTGAGGTGGTGTGCACCCTGGGGCAGATCCATCTACGCGAGGCCCCGGTTTCCTTACACCGGCTAGGCCCGACTGGACTGCGGCAGCATTTTTAAGAGGCAGGGGGCGTAAATAAGCGGCGAGACCTGCAGCTCCACGGGGAACAAAGCCCCCAAATCCGGGCCCCCCCGCCCGCCTCGCGGGCGCTTCCGAGATATAGTGGTTTTGTCCAGTGGAGTTGGAACTGGTGCCGCCGGAGGGCCCTCCTAAAGCTAGACCCCGGCTGCCAAAGGCCTACCAGGCCCCATTTGGGGGTGGGGGCGCACCAGCAAGCGACGACCCGGGGCAGAGGAGGAGGCCGAAATCCTCCAGGGGTGAAAGGTGTACAACGGAACAGCTGAAGGGGCATCCAGGCACCTTCTCCCTCCCCCCCACCTTCCCACCCCACCGTGAGGCGCACCTTCCATCGCAGGATTGAGCAGGACACTTGGGCAATCACATAGCGACAGAGTGGCTGTGTTTGGATTCCTGGGAGTGCGTGGTGAACTGGGGAGTTAGACTGCACAGGGTGGCGACACCTTTGGGCAGGCACTGGACTGTACCCTGGAGGGGGGGAACCACCAGAGAGAAGTCCCCTACAACAGCACTTTTTGGTCACCAGAAGCAGGGCCTGATGGGCCCCCCCCAACCCCACGGCCCGCACTGGCAGGACCACCCTGGACCTCCGGGAAGGAAGGTGGTTACAGAGCTAAGGAGCTGGTGGAGCGACCTGGTACACCGTACCTAACTCGGGAAGGCGTGTGTTGGAAAGCAGACGGCCCTGGCTCTTTCCCAGATCGTGTGTGACACCCAGCTACTGCGGAGATCAATGAACGGCGAGAGGTTTGGATCTGGGGAGAGTTGGAGGTAAGGAACCTGGGGAAAACCGACAGGCCGGCGGCGAGTTAAATTGACTCACTGGGTAGGTGGCGGGGACTAGCCCGGGTCCTTTCGGATCCCTATACTGACCTGTAAGGCGTCGCAGTGTACCAATGGCAACTGGAAGGGTGCCCAAAGCCAGCGCGCAGAACAAACTTGCAAAATTCACCTGGACCAAGGGGGGTGAGGACAAAGGCACGCCTCCAATGGAGAAGACCGACGTACTGCATGCTCTGCATCAGGGACGGAACCGACGCTACACGACGTCATGGTGGCAATAAACGGAATGCGTACATTGCTGGACTCTGCTACCGTAGAGATTTCATTGATTAGAGCTGACTTTCGTAAAATGGATGACAGAGTCAAAGATCTTAAAATTGTCACCACGGCGTTGCAGGCCGACACATCCTAGCTTCAGCAGCAGGTGGAGGACATGCAGAAGAGACAGGATAGAATGGTGCAACAACTTGATGACTATGAAGGTCGGGCACGCCATAATAACATAAGAATTTTGGGAGTTCCAAAACGGGACGGAGGGGCCAGCAGCGGACCTATATGTGGAAGATTTGATAACAACCCACTTACAGCCCAAGACCCTCTCACGCTACTTCTCAATAGAAAGAGCACACAGAGTGCCAGGAGGTAGACCGAAGACAGGGGCCCCCCCGAGACCCCTCATCACATCACACATGTCTTCAACTATCGTGACAGGGATATGATACTACAGACGTCGACATCCAGCCCGCCACTGAAGGTTGACAACAGCGAGAACACCTTTTTCCCAGACTTCACAGCGAAAGTGCAGGCTCAGCGTCGCAGCTTCCAGGCAGTGAAGAAGGAATTACGAGTCAGAGAAGTGAAATACGCGATGCTCTTTCCGGCGAAGTTGAGAGTGGAATCTGATGGTAAAATGTGGTTCTTTGCCTCGCCGGAGGAAGCATGGGATTGGCTGGAGGGTTGGAGAAGGGTTGGTGCCCAAGGAAGAGACCATGCCAGTGGGCCTAGACAGCAAAGGGGGACCATGGCCTCATCATTGGTAGATGGCCCAGCAGACAGAACAGAGAAGACAGCGGAAAGGGAATAGACTCTCAGGAAAACGGAAATGGACTGATGGCTCTGCAGAAGCGCAAGTATTGCAAAGGGGGGTAGCGAGTTAATGGGACTCCTGTACATTTACGGCAACTTGGTTAACTGCTAATTGCTAACTGTTCATGTTTACTTTACGTGATGTTTTGGTATTTGATAACTGTATGTTTACATGTTTCATACCTCACTGGGGAGGGCCCTCCTGGAACACTAACTAGTTTCGGACCAAAGTTCAACTGTGACAGGTGAGATTTGAGGGGATGGGGATCGGCTGAGCCCGCGCTCTTTTAAAATGTCAGGGGGGAGACAGGCACTCTGCCTAGTTGGGGAGTGGGTAGTTTTGCATTCACGGGCAGGGAAGCAGGGAGGGGGGTGAGGGATGGGAGGGGGGAGGGGTGTTCGTTGGTTCAAAGTTTTGTTGTAATGGTGCGTATGATTTGCAAGCTGATTCATGCCGATTTCTACACTGGTCTCCGAAATGGAGTAAAAGTACAGAGCGAAACTACTCAGGTTCAAGTGGCACTAAGTGATAAATATCCACTACCATCAATCTACTGTATTATATGTTACATCATGTTATGGGATGGGGACTGATAAAGATCGAGTACTATCTGTTTTATCCTGGAATGTGAACGGGATGGGGGATAAAATAAAAAGGGGTATTGTCCAGCAATATCTGAAGAGGCATTCTCCGGACCTAGAGTTACTTCAAGAGACTCATTTAGTGGGTAACAAAAGTAAAGCCCTCACTCGATGGGGTTAAAAACTCCTGGTACATGTGGACTACACCTCTGGCTCCAGGGGTACGGGAATCTTGGTGAAGAAAAGTACTCCCTTGATCGTACTCAAAACATGGGTGGACCCCGGGGGACGTTTTGCTGTACTGGAAGCCCAGTGGGAAGGGAGAGCTCTTAATGTTATCTCACTATATTTGCCGCGACTTTGGGGAAGACAGCTCTGGTAGACCTTGGCAACGTATTGACCGGCCTCCCGGAAGGCACCTTGATCATGGGTGGAGACTATAATATGACAATGAATGATAGGCTGGACAGACACCCACAGCGACCTGGAGCTAGACCAAATGAGCTAATGGCGGAATTTACCACGGCACTAGGGCTCACTGACGTGGGACGAGAACTACAGTCGACTGACGTACAATACACATATTTTTCCAGTGTTCACAACAGTTTATCCCGTATTGACTATTTTCTAACATACACAGCCTCATTGAGTAGTTTTAGGAACTTCCGGACCCTTCCCAGAGGTATTTCAGATCACTCCCCGATTAGACTTGAATTCACATACGGGGAACAACAGCCACGTACCACTATAGTCCTCAGCCCGTGGCTACTGAAAATACCAGATATTAAGGAAGAACTGTGTGCACAAACAGGAATTTACTTTAAAGAGAACGTAGGATCAGTTGACTCAAATGGTATGGGAAGCGTATAAAGTGGTCCTGAAGGGGCAGGCCCTGTCCCTGAAGATCGGATATATTAATAAGAGGCGACAGTTACTAGCTCAGATAGAAAATGACCTACACAAACTAGAGGGATACCAAGCACGTCAACCGATACGCAGCACCAATTGAACCTGAAGCAAGACGAATATAGAATTAAGGCATGAGAACACATAATGGCCAAACAGCGCAATACTCAACACAGATTATATGAACTAGGGGATAGGGCGGTTAAGACTTTGGCGTGGTTGGAAAAGAGAGAACAGGGTTCGAGGTGGGTGACCAGATTGCAACTATTGGAGGGAAGGCTACTAACACACCCTAGAGACATTACAGAGGCATTTGAGGATCACCTAGAGAAGATATATTCCCCTTCTACGGAAGATTCCCGCCAGCTTCTCGCGGACAGCGATATACCGACTCTCGCGGATTCTGACAGGGACTCCCTAGAGGGGGAAGTGACAGTTGAGGAGATTCAACTGGTTATTGGTCGTATTCACTCCGGGAAGGTGATGGGACCAAATGACACCCCCATCAAATTTTTAAAAGCTATGCCTCCCAGGTGACCCCGCACCTACGAGAAATGTACGAGGAGAGCTACGAGAAGGGACTATTGCCGGCAGATCAACGTCTAGCTACTATTGCGGTTATCTGTAAGCCTGGGAAACCGGCTGACAGGTGTGGTTCCTATAGGCCGATTTCGTTGATCAATGTAGAAGCTAAAATCCTAGCGAAAGTTCTCGCTGTGCGGCTCATGACGATGATTTCTTTCCTAGTGGAACCTGATCAATCGAGATTTATGCCTGGGAGAAATACGGCCCTTAACATACTACGTCTCCATAATGTGTTGGCGCGTAGGGACTTTTTAGAGGAAGATGCAGTTATCTTGTCTCTGGATGCATCTATGGCATTTGATTCCATAGTGTGGCCATATTTATTTGAAGTTCTTACCAGGGTAGGACTGGGACCCAAATTTATCGGGTGGGTGAAACTGTTGTATACAGATATCCAAGGACAAGTTAGGGTGAATTACTATACGTCTCGCGCGTTCACAATACGGAGAGGCACCAGACAGGGGTGCCCCCTGTCCCCTCTGATATTCGCTCTCATGTTAGAACCCCTGGCGGTGTGGATACGTCGGGATGCAATGATACGAGGCTTGCAATGGACGCGAGATCATGAGGACCGAATATCCCTGTATGCAGACGACATACTACTATATCTCGCATCCCCCTATAAATCAATACACGCAGTCCTGAATATATTTACAAACTTTGGGAAGTACTCTGGGTAAGTGATCAATTGGGGCAAATCAGTGTTGTTCATCCTTCAAGGGCGGATCCCCCGACTTCCTGCAGACTGGCCGATAGAAATAGCTGAAGAGGGATTCAGGTATTTGGGAGTTTTCATTACGTTGGACCCCGTCCTTTTCTACAATCATAACTTGGCACCCCCAATGGCTAGGCTGAGATCGGTTGTAAAGCACTGGAGGTCTTTGCCCCTATCCTTGGTGGGATGAGCTGCCCTTTTTAAAATGCTGGCGCTTCCGCGTTTTCTGTATATTCTTCAAAACTGCCCACGTCACGTCCCGGACACTTATTTTGCAGCCGTGGATAGTGAAATCCATACGCTGCTATGGGATGGGAACGCCCCTAGAATGGCACTGAAAAAACTGACCAAAAGTTGGTATGACGGTGGTTTGGCATTACCAGACCTTAAACTATATTACTGGGCCTCGCAACTAGCGGCGGTGAATCACTGGGTTTACCACCCACCCACAGACCCGGCTTATGCTCTGGACAGATACCAGATGGACCGTTCCGGGTACTGGGGGGCCTTGTATTCATAAACCAGGAAAAAGAAATAAGTTGGACCCACCGCACACACAATAGAGATATGGCACCAGGCGAATGCCAGGTTGGGCTGGGCCAACACCCTTACCAGGGTAACGCCACTTTGGTACACCCCAAAATTAGGTATGTTATGTTATCAGCCGGGGTTTGATAAGTGGGACATGACCGGGATCTCAGTAGTCAAAGATTTGGTCAGGAAGGGCTCGATCGTTAAGTTTGAGGAGCTTCAGACGCAATATCGAATGGACCGAGGGGAGATATTCCGATACATGCAAATACGACATGCCTTACAGGCGGCATTCCCAGACTTCGCGGACATACAGGAAGCATAACCATTAGAGGATCGCCTACTTGACGGCCCACTGCCTACCAAGGTCATATCGTTAACATACAAGAAACTTAGCAATAATATGCCGGATAGTTTTAGTAAACTCAGGGAACAGTGGGAAAGAGACGTGGGATCAATAGATGAGGAGGATTGGCGGTCGGCTCTTATGTCCCCTAGAGAAGCAGCCATCACGCTCCGATTTAGGTTGATACAACTTAGGATTCTACGTAGGTCCTATATGACCGGGATTACTCTGGCCAAAATAGGCGCAAGATCTGATGACCTCTGACTGAGAGGATGCTGACAACCAGCCATCTTTTACCATACTATCTGGGAATGCCTAGCTATACACCATTTATGGGAAGACGCCACCAACCACATGCAGACCGCACTAGGTAAAGAAGTGACACTGACATTGACACTGGGATTGCTGAACTGCGACTGACTTTACCGAAACAGAACAACAGTTTGCGATGTTGGGATACACATTGGTAAAAAGAGAACTGGCAAAGGGCTGGGGGAGCGAGACTTCACCCTCTATTGTTCAATCGGTGAAAGAATTTGACAGATGCATGGTGGCTGAGAAAGAGGTTTTCATAACCCGGTGTTGCCCCAAGAAATGGGACAGAAAATGGTCCAAATGGAATACCTATCGTGGTGACATTTGTATATCCCCAATGTTAGAGTTGGAATTACGTAGAAACTTGAACGGAGATGTACACAACTAATATGATTGTTTTGATGACCTCTGTAAAATGTGTTGATGACGTAAGTAACCAGTCATTTGTGACCGGCATATTTCTGTAACTGTTTAAACTAATAAAAAGAATTAAGCAAGTCAGTAGCTTCTCCTTGGCATTCATGATGAAGTGCAATTCTTTCTTCAGTGTCTACTGATGGAGTTCATTGCTAGTACCTTTGTTATGATCATGCCTACAGCCACTTAGCACACCAACATGCAAACTACAGGATTAACCAGCACAAAATGGCCACCACTGAATAAACACAAAGCTGGATCAGGACCCAGGCTGTATGAAGACCAAGACAGGCCGAGTAGATGTGAATTGCAAGCAAAATGATCCCTCGCAAAGGGCTTGTGAAGCCGCTCTCCAAGTGGACGTTGACACCGGGAAAAGGTTTGTCAGTTAATGAACAGGATACTGGCCAGGATCAGGGACTGATGTGGGCCGGTTGGTCTTGTGGATAGTTGCTACATGAGTTGATCGGGCGCTGTGCACCCTGATCCACCCGGCTCCCGCCTTCCTGATGCCTTTTCTTCATAGTCCACCTATTCCTCAGATTCTCTTGGTTCTGCCTATAAACACTCTATGGAAAGCCCTTGGAGACAAAGTGATCTTTTGTCACATTTTCCTATCCTTAATAAGTCGTTCTTAGCAGTCTCTCCCTGGAGTCTTCAGTGGTAGTGACACGCTAGGTTAGTCCCTATCTTTAGCAAATTATACTTCATAGTTTGGTTGGTAAATTGTGCCTTGATGCCCCAGAGAGCAATTTGCTGCGCTTTATTGATTTGGTTAGCATAACATAATATAAAATGTTTTTTTTTTTTTTTATTCTTTATGTATTTTATACGGTAGAGTAAGCTCCACCCATCTGGGTATCAGAACAGTGTACATTACATTGTGATGAAAAGTCGCTCATGGATTGACTGTTCCGCTTTGAAGTGTAACATTAACATGCAGAGCATTGTATTACTGTTCAAGCAGGCAGTTATGTCCATAAAAATGTACATAAGGGGCAAAAATATAAGACATACTGAAAGGAATTTTTTAACAATGGCTAGTTAGGCTGAGATAAACATCGCATAATTTAGGATCTATAGGTAACATAAAAAGAGACCAATTATTGTTGAAAGCATAGAAAAATAAATAGTATGAAAGCATGCTAGATAAAATGCATAACAAAGGCCAGGTAGGTAGAGATAGGCCATAAGACAGTATGTATGTAATTCAAATGCATACGGTAATTACTGTTGCAAGTCAGTGAAGCCAGGGGCATGTGCATGTAATATTCAAAAAACGATAACAAAGGGGGGAGTTGAGAGGTATATAGGTAGAATCTACCTCCTGTATAACTTTTCATAAACAATATGATTCTACCCTATAAAAGTGAAAATTATTTAATATTTTTTAGTTTTTTAGTGATACTAGAACTGCTTTACTCATCAGGACCTAGTGTGATCCCTACTGCACTCAAAATATAATACTTGTTTATATAGATTGTATGCCTATTTCTCAAAAGCCAAACTGCAAAAATGTGCTAGTCTGGAGAAGGTTTATAAAGGGTACAATGACCCCTATAGGGGTATTTTAAAAACACTTAGTGCTTTTCCGTGACAATTCACTAAAAAATTTAGTATCACTAAAAAACTAAAAAATATTAAATAATTTTCACTTATATAGGGTAGAATCATATTTTTTATCAAAACATGTAATATTCAATCCATAGTGTAAGAAGCTAATTAAAGGTCCGCATGTAAATAGTAGCTCTAAATGTTGCTATAATGTCTTCTAAGCGCGGCTTGGGGTGCACCTAAAGGATCAAATGGAATCAAGCATATATGTTTCTATATAGTTGATTCATCTCACTCTGTAGTAATGTGAATCTTCTGGAATAAGCAGAAAATTAGACTTTTCATAAAAATAAATGCTGCATTAAGTGATACAAGAATATTTATATGTGGGCAGGAGAGCCGCCACCAAGGGTCCCAGGTCAATAAGCAAAATGGCACGGGAAGAGGGTTGCTTAAATGGTGCCATGGCAACCTATTGCTTTTAATAGTATCCATAGCAACGCAGATGAAGCTAATAAATAAGGAAAATGGGTAATCATCATATAGATATGTGAAGCCCCAGTAGGAAAAGGAGCTGTCGGACATGTGTTTTTCAATGCAGGAAAGCGTATTGATTGTTAATGAAGAGTAAAACAGTGGTGGAGGAACTGCTAATAGCAACGTTCCCAGATCATACTCCAGACCATGGGTACTCACAAACATTTATCTAGGGACCAAAAAGTTTGGTTTGTGGTGTGACTGCGGACCGCATTGATGCCAGCAGGATGGCGGTTGGGGCGTGGGAGGTGTAAGGTGGGCATAAGGGAAATGATGCTAGTACATCTAGTGGTTGAATTGCACCTGGGATCAATCCAGGCTTTCCCAATTGACCAAATTGTGTGATCCTAGGCAATTGTTTCATTTTACTTTGCCTCCCTTTTTCCTTCATTTCCACATATAAGAAGACCTTGGAATACATGGCTTCGGGATGTGTGTCTGTCGAGCAACACCTTCTTGTGTTTGATTCAATAAACTATAATGTTGTTCATGTATTATAGCAACCCAGGACAGACAGAGGGTGCACATAACAACTGGCTTGCCTCTTAGTTCACTGCTGGCATTGTTGTTAGGATGACAGGAAGCAACATTTTTTATAATTTCATGTTTGAAAACGGTCACTTTAAAAAAAAAATCACAGTAACTTTTATAATCTGATGTACTATGTTAATGAAATACACTTTTTTTATTTTAAGGGATTTTTGCAACTTGGTTGCAAGATTTCCTTAAAAATGAAGGTGTTACTAAAGTTAAGCGGTGCAGGACACCTTCTGTGCTTCTTTTTCACTTCAGTTCAACAGTTAATACATGCTTGCCATTTATTTGATATATTTATGAATATTATTGCTCTGTAAACTAATGTTAAACTGGGGGGGGCACATGTAAAGGTCAGGAGGGCCTCATGCGCCCCCGAGCCATACATTGAGCATCACTGCTCCAGACCAACCAGCTTTAAACGGGGTAAGACAGTGGTGCAACGGGTGACAACTCTCCATGTTCCACCTAACCATTCACGGGACCCCAATTCAGCCCAAAGCTTATGAATATTTGTGAGATATTGGAGACTCAGGGTACTGCTCTGCGAGGCATGCTGTATTAAGGTATTGACGTGAAGCTCCACCCACTCTCCGCCCAGTTTTTTCATTGGCTTGTGTCATTGTCCAATGTAAACTGTGACTTTTCATTAGTCAATAGGCTTAGTAGTCCCTCCTTAGTACCACCTTTTCCCATTTTGTAACCTCCCATGAGGATATCCCCTGTTATGTATGTTGTTGCTTGGTAGGCTTTAATTACATCCTCCAAGCACTATTTTCTCAAAGAGCTTTGTCCTGCCTGCTCTTGTTGGTAGGAAAAGGCAGGACACGCTCTCTCCTAATAAATTTGCAGTGCAATAGGTCTTGCATTTGAGAGAGTTCAAGCTATTGGCATTGTAAATGACAATGCCCTTTATTTATCGGTTTTAAAAAAAACCATAAATAAAAGGCATTGTTATTTACAATGCCTTTAGCTCAAACTCTCTTAAATGCGAGAACTATTGCATTGGAAATGCTTGTTCCTTATGTCACTGGGGTAGGAAGGTGAAAACTTAGCTGTAGCTGATGAGCCCAAGGTTGTTGGCCTGGGTGGTGGGGGGAGACAGTCTTAGCTCCATTGTTGGAGACCCACAGGCTCATCAGAAGATCAGGATTTTAGTCTTGTTTCTCTACACTCCCTGTCAGTTTCCATCCCCCTCCACTGCTTCATCACGGTGCTCGCCTTTCCCGCCTCCTTATCCAATCCCTTGTCCACATTACAGCTGCCAGACGACAGTTCTTACAGCATGTTGTAGCAAGCAAGGAAACACTGATGCTCTTGCATTAAAATCGGCATTGCCCATAAAGTGGGCAGAAGTTGTTGGGAGGTCCTAGAAGACCCAAAGATGGGAAACTGGAACAGGTAACAGCGCTTTGGTGCAGGCATCTACCAAGTCCAACAGAGAACCCCCATCTCTCACTCCTCCTCAATCCCTGTCCCTTGCCCACCCAGTTCCTCTTACTGTGCTTGGTGTCTCTGCTATCCTGTTTTCTTTTGTCATGATTGTCTGACCTACTTTTGTAATGCTAAACTACCACTCACTCTCCCCTATGCATATCATTTACTCTTCCATGCCCCATTCCCATTCCCAACCCTCCCCCATCATCTTTAAGGTGTTTGCTTACCCCAGTTCCTGAGCCTTTGATTTACTGCTACTTTCTGGTGCTCGCCTGACTCCTTACCCTGGCTATGTCAGGCACCTCATCACAGTCCTTGATCCCTGTCGTAGCCTCACCCTTCACCTCAAAGAGCCTGTCAGTTTAATTTCTCTGAAGCACTGTCATGGTGCTCAGTCCTTGTCCCGTCCCTGTCCCAATCTCTATTTGTGCCTTGTCTGTATCATAGCTTGCTTCCCTTGCTCTGATGCTGGCTATGCTTTTCTTTCCAGACCTATCCAAAGGTGTATGTGTGAGATGCTGGTACTGCTGATCATCAATGTTCTGCTGGAGGCCAAGCTAAACCAAACTGTGAGCCTCATCTACAATAAAATGACACAGCAACACAAGCCATTTTGCTGCGCCAAGCTGCGCCAGCTGTGTCATTATAAAAGCAAAAGGATGTGCCATATTAACAAAAATATGATACATCTCTGTGCTTTCCCCTGCCCAGGAGCACAATTGACTGCCACGTGTGTTGGAATGGAAATGTTTTTGGTTGACTTCCCCATGCATTGTACGATTTAAGAAAGCATTCGCGGTACCTTTTTGTATTCAGCCGCCATTTTGTATTTTGATCGAATCTAACTTCTGTCTTACTCTGCCTCAGCAGAAAGCAGCCTCGATACTTTTTCTTATTTCTCCAAGGTTGAGCTTTGCTGCACTAATTAATAGACTGTTTAGTCGGTGCATACCTTTCCTATTAGATAGGCCTGCTCCCACCCTTAGAGAGATGGGCACGGGCAGAGTAACCTTGAAGCTGAGATAGCATGTACCAGGTCCCTGGATTGCAGCTCATCCTTCTGTATCTCCTTTGTTCACCAGCTACTAACTGGAAAATGTCATTCTGGGCGTGTCTTTAGGGGTACTGGAAATGTATATCATGTATTACCATGTTGGCAGGAGTCAGTCCCTCTGCAGCAATCCAAGGTCAGGCTGTATTTGGCTTGAGTGTGCCTCTAATAAATAACTTTGGTTTATATTCTCAACTGTCTAACTGACTCTTCATTTGTTGGAAGGCTGAGAGGTGGTCACGAGTGACCCAGGTGGCCCTAATCGGGTCCCTTCCTTCAGTTGGTGCCCGAACAGGGACCCCATCGGGTGTGGCCTTTCCTCGCCCACAGACAGGTGAGGAGGTCAGGGCACCATCAGGTCGGACAGGTGGACCGGGGATCGCTGCATGAGTCTGGTACTCGCAGCTGCCCTGTCTGTCTGGCCAGGCGGTTCCTCACCCAGTGGTCATCCCGGGTGGGGTCCTGAACGGTGAAACCCTTGGATCTGACCATTTGGTCTGAAGAGTCAGCATTGGAGACTACATTTTTTGACCTGTGTGTACCAGGTGAGTTTGCTTTAGTTCTTTGTATCTATGGCACCATTTTGGTTTGTGTTTGGTACGATCTGAGGATCGTTTTTGGGCAAGTGCTTGAATTTGTTTGAGGTCTTCAGGAACATGGTGTCATTATGATTTGTATTTGATGAGGTCTGAGGACCGACTTTGGTAAGGATATTTGCAAATATCTGCTCGGCATATATAGTGAACTTGTTTTGTTTCGGAAAAATGCAGTGTCTCAGTAAAGTGTTTTGTTTGGGCTGTCGTTGATGTTCTACTGATGCTCAATTGGAAGAAAGTCAGCCTATGCCTCCAGAAGGCACTCCGAATTTCGATATGTGCGTAAAACGTGGCCTTGGCCCTATTATGTTTAGGACGTTATGGCACAAATATACGAGGGACGATGCCAAGTTGCAGTGGCCGTTGATGGGCACTTTTGATGAACAGAAAATTAACTTCCTGCAGGAAAAATTGTTTGAGAAAAGGAGTAGCCAGTCGATGTTTGATTCCCTCAGAACATGGCAAAAGGAAGCTAAACATAGATGAATGAAAGCAGTGAAGGAGGCCAGGAAGGGAAAAATGCAGACAGTGACTCAGAAAGCTGTAGCGTATGATAGAGAGAAAACAGAGAAAGGTTTAGAGTGTGCTGATAGGAAGTTTCGATTGCAATGTGAAAAGTCTTATGTTGCAAGAGTGGAAAATTATACATTTATGGAGGAATTGTTAGATACTCGACCTCCACTCCCATACGCCCGCAGAAAATATTTCCTGCCATCCCACAGCCTCAGTCGCCCATCTTTTCTGCCTCTGCTGTTTCTGTTTCTTCTGTTATTGATCCAACTGCTTTGGCCACTGCGCCTCCTGTTCTTTCTTTGGCTTTGCTTTCTGCGTCTGAAATGACTACGAGTCTTCCTGCTACGCCTATTGTTTCGACATCTCTCTCGCCAGCCCTTACACCTACGACACAGTCATTAGAGACATTGGTGCCTGTTCCCTCTGTTACTACTCCTTCCCTTTATCTTCATTTCCCGACATTACTGGGTAGCGGAATGCCTGTTCATGGATTAGGGGTCGGAGACTGGGCGACTGCTAGGGAGCGACTGGGGTGGATATTGATACGATCTGATGTGGGAGATGAAGAGAAAAAGGTGGTAGCCAATCAGGCCGCTCAGTGGTCTCGTAACCCCATTTACAGTGTGGAGGATGTGTGGAGTGTGATGAAAGATTATGAGCCGTTTGTGAAGCAGCATGCCCTTAGGCACATGTCGGCTACTTTGATTGGACTGTGGAAACAGTGTTTCAATGATGTAGCACCCCAGAATATTTATGATATTAGGGGCAATGTGTATGCTGCTGATATGGCACCTGGTAAGGTCTTTGGTAATGTCACAACGCTGGTCACTTATCGTGGTAGGCCGCTGAAGAAGAGCACGAAGATAGTATCCCAGTTTCCGATGAGGGAAGTCCATCCCATATATCACCCTGAACTACCGGAGCTACTGGATCAGCAGAATGCAGTTATTAGACAAAGGGTAGAGGACCGTTTCCAAGAACAATGGGTTTATACTCCATGGAAGAAGAGTGAGGTTTTATCCCTTAAGACTCAGCTACCCGATCCCAGAAAAAATCCTACTGCATATTATAAGGAGTTGACAGAGGCCGCTTCATAGACAGTGATGACCCTTGCAGATATTGAAATGTTCTTTGGTTTACTGGTGCCCGTTGATATTTGGAGGCAGGTACACACACAGGACCACATCTTAGAATTGGATGGTACCCGGGATCAGATTAAAGCATGGGACCAAGAAAGGAAGCCTGATGAGAAGCCTAGGGCAGAGATACTAGCTTTGCCTGGCCGAATTATTACATATATGGTCTCTCTCATTCCACAGAGAAGGGTAGATTAGGATAAGTTAACGGCATGTCGTCAGAAGAAGGATGAGAGTGTGTCTGATTTTTTCACTCGATTTGAGGGTGTGTTTTGGGATTTTAGTCGACAGGATTTGTCGGAGGAAGGGGGTGTCCGACTGTTTGTTAACAGATTTGTTATGAACCTGCTTCCTAAGATCTGGACTCGGTTACAGGCCTCGGAGAGCAATTGGACTACCTCCTCCCCTTCTGCAATATTAAGTATGGCAAAGTATTATGGACACAGGGAAAAAGAGAGGAAGGAGAAGGTGGAGAAAAGGCACAAGGAATTGAAGACAAAAGTGTTGTTGTGTCGGAGTAGAATATCCTTGGAGTCGGTTTACAGCTTAGAATGATCCACCTCTTGACAGTCCCAAGCCAGAATAGCTGTAAAAGCACAGGACAGTGAGATGATCAAGCGACGGAAGTAGAGGGAGGGAACAGCAAGGAGGGAGATCTGAAATTACAGCAGAAAACTATAATTATATATATATATATATATATTCACTGAAAAAACCATAGGTTTCAGGGGCTTTATAGTTAGCTGGACATTTCCCTCGTACAAAACCCTAGAAATTCCCCTGTTATAGTTAGTTCAGCTAACTATAACTCGCGCCCCCACAATGCACTGCTGATGACGTCACATATTACATCACCCATGACATGGTCAGTGACATCACTGATGACATCACTGATGACATCTCAAATGACATCACTGATGACATCACTGATGACATCATCCATTGAGTATGTGTTTCTGAACAGTTTTAATATGTTTAATATATATAGGGAAAGGCCTGTTGAAAAATAAGTGGGTGTACAAGTGTGTGAATGGATGATTTTCTAGGTGCGTAACTGACTCTATAAGTGAGTCATTAAATGTATCTTACTGCAGACTAGTGACTAAACTGGGTGAATGTCTGTATGTTTCTGTCTGTTGGTGTATAAGTGAATGCATGGTTTTGTGAATAGCTATATGAGTGACTATATGGGTTATCGATTGGTTGTCTGAGTATCTGTATGGGTGCCTGAGTGTTTGTGTGGGTAGGCTGTGTGTGACTCTGTGCATAGATGTGTGAGTGGGTGATTCTATGGGTGCATGGTTTTAAGAGTGCATCTGTGATGAACTGTATGGTTGAGTGAGTGTATGTATGGGTGTGTTAGGGATTGAATGTATTTCTCAGTGGTACATTTCTGACTAACTACATATGTGAAAGGCAGTATATATGCGTGTAAGAGTATGTAAGTGGGTATATGTGAGAGTGTGTGATTGTGAGAGTGGCTGTATGGTTGAGTGTGTGCTTGTATCAATGATTGTATAAGAGCGTAAGAATGTGGTACTATTTTTATGAGTAAGTGAACTTGAGTGTGTATAACTGCATAGGTGAGAAAATGGGAGTGTGATTCATTATTTGCATGACTGACTAGGTGTGACAGTACCTCTATGGATGATTGGTGGTGTGTGAGTGTCTATGTAGGTGTATAAATGCATATGATAGTCTTCTACGGAATGACTGTAAGTATGAGTGACTGTACATGTGAATGAGTGGAGGTGTATGTAGACCTAAGAGTTAATAAGTGGGTATGTAGTTATTGGTATTGGAGTATCTATGGTTTTGAGAATGGACGTCTGAAATTTTGAGTTTGTGTATCAACGGTTAAATTAGGGTGTGAGAAGATGCAATAATTTATCACATGGATGATGTCATCAGTGATGTCATCAGTGATGTCATTTGAGATGTCATCAGTGATGTCACTGACCATGTCATGAGTGATGTAATATGTGACGTCATCAGCAGTACATTGCGGGGGCGCGAGTTATAGTTAGCTGAACTAACTATAACAGGGGAATTTCTAGGGTTTTGTACGAGGAAAATGTCCAGCTAACTATAACGCCCCTGAAACCTATGGTTTTTTCAGTGAATTTCTAAGGTTTTTTAAATGCCAATTCCTAACTATAACGTGCCTGAAACCTATGGTTTTTTCAGTGAATTTCAAAGGTTTTTTAAATGCCAATTCCTAACTATAACGTGCATGAAACCTATGGTTTTTTCAGTGAATTTCAAAGGTTTTTTAAATGCTAATTCCTATCTATAACTTATCTCTGAAGATATCATGTTTAATGATTTTGATTGGATTTCTATATTTTTCAAATTCAGTGTGTCATTTCATTAATTACATTTTTTTAAAATACTTTTTTATCACCATTTTTAAATGTATTTTTTCAATTAATTCTTTTAAAAATTAAAAAATACTATTTGAACTTAATGGGTTTTTCAAACATATTTTTTTATATTTTCAAAATATTTTTTTAACTATATGTGCAAAACTTTATTTTATATATATTTTTGCCATGTTTTTGGATCCGCGCACCCTAAGCGCACCATTCTCGATCCCTACGCGGTAGCATCCGTGCATAGTATGCGTCGGGTACGTGGTTAGTGCGCGATTCCAATGTGACCGGTATGCGACTCCCAGCCTATACGCGACATGTTCGATGTACGTAACGCGACGTTTACGCGCTTCCACGATGCGTCATCTGCGTCTATGACGCGGTGGGTGCGCGGATTCCGCAAAGTATTTAAACATTTAAAAAAACATATTTATGTATTTCATGTGAATATTAATTGAAGACAAACTCTAAACTAGTCTTAAAAGTGATATATTTTGGCATCTAATCCTATATTTCTTTTTAATTCAATTTCGCGGATGCGCGCTGGGTGCGAGCTGCGTAAGCGCAGGGTGCGCAGATCTCATGTGACCTACAAAAAAAGAGATTTGATTGGTTCATTACACTTCCTGTTCTAACTACTGAAAGACCCACCCATTTCAATCATTCTTCTTTGAGCTTCTTTGGAGAACCACCTCTTTGGAGAGAAGAAGATTTTTTAAGTTTACACTTATCTCTAACTTTTTTCAACCAAAAATGGCTTCAGGGCAGCAGGCATCACCTGCATCACCTCATACTTCTGAGGATGAATTTTTGCCGGAGTTACCACGCAAAGAACGTTTCTCTTCAGTGGTGTGAACATTTTTTACTTTTCCCGAGGGGCAGAATAAGACCAATGCCACCTTGGTCACATGCAAGATTTGCAAAAGAGTCCTATTGAGAGGGGATCCTAACAAGAAATACTCTTGCGGCATGGCAAGTATGATGAAGCACATGAGGACCCTTCATCCAAACAATCTTGCACGAGAAGAGTGCCGACGGATGAGAAACACTCCTGCTCCTGCGCCATCCACCTCATCGCAGCCGAGCACATCAAGAGTGCATCCATCAGACCAAACCTTGGACATCCGTCCTCAATTTCAATTTTTAAAAGTGCTCTGCACTAAGTGCAATAAGACTTTGTGCTATGGCGAGCAGTCGATCGATCTGATCTGCCGCCGCCAAGAAAGTCATATTTGCTAGGTTTTTTTTTTTTTTTTTTTTTATTGTTCCCTGAAGTTCATTATTTGGTTTCTCATGGTTTTTTTTCTTTTTTTTCTGAAAAACCAAATAAATCACAAAATTGTTAGAAAAACCACAAAAAATATATAAAAGAAGAAAGAAGAACAAAAAAAAAGTTCTTGTAAAAACTAACTTTCCTGGTTTAAAAAAAGAGCTACATTTCTTTGTTAGTGTGTGAAAGTTTAGATGAATGTATGTGTAGTACGTAATTGACTGAATTAATGCATTAGTAGCGTATGGTGAATGTATAAGTGCAGAACTATAAGGAAGTGCTGCAGCATCACACAGTAACCTCTTTAACTGCAGTGTGCTGTAGTACTTCCGAAGCACAGGGATGCAACATATGTACATAAATATGTTGCAAATCTATGGTTCTGTCTGCACGGCTGCTTAAACTGCAGCCATGTGGTGACACAGGCACCCTTGCACCATAGTGCAAGGATATCTGTGTCATGTGCTGTTTGTTTTTCTGCAGGAAGACACACCTTCCTGCACAAAAACAATGAGAACATGCATTTTTCTCCTTCAATGTATGCTGAACATTTCAGCATGCATTGAAGATATAAAAATGTGGAGAAATGAAAACAATTTTCTTTGTTATGCTTTCCTACACCAATTGTAGAATGATGCACCATTCACACACATATCGAGATTTATGATTTCTGATAAATCTAGACATGTGTCTTGTTCTATGAGTATTAAGTGCAATCATGTACAACAACACTTATAGAACACCCTTTCAACACAAAGTGGTGTGCATGATGAGGTTGTATTTACATGGAGTATAAAAAGTGCACAGAGTGCCTTTTCCTCTCTCTGTAAATATAAAAGAGTATCTTTCACAATAACTATGTTACAAAAAGTGAAATATTTCCGTTTTTAAATTGCCTTGTGAATTATAGAAGGTAAGCACAGAGTTTTGTCTGCAAAGATGTTCAAAGAAGAATGATTGAAATGATTGCGGTCCTTCAACAGCTAAAAAGGTGAAATATTATGAACCCCTCAAATTTCTTTTTTTGTAGGTCACATGATATCTGATTATGGTCAGATTTCAAAACTACATAAACCGAGTGTTCTTAGAAACGTGTTTCAACTTTGTAGCTTCTTGCAGGCCTCTTCATTCTGCATATTGAGACTTAGTTACACTTACCTTCACAGTAATAGGAATAAAAAATGGTATTCATTTTTTGCTGTTTTTCATTCAAATAGAAATTCTTAAAAATTGCTTATTTTAAAATTTGGATCTGTGAAAGAAAAAAAAAAAATTATAACATATAATAATACATTTTTTACAACACAACATAATTTCCACAAAGTAATTTGTTTGCCTTTTTTGCTGTTCTCAGAATATATTGAATTTCACTCGAAATAGTGATTTCAACGGTACTCATCACTTAACAGCGGGCAAAAAAAAACCAATCAGAAAGATTGTTAAAAAACAACAACATACTATTCTCAGTAAAATACCAGAAAATACAAATCATACATATGTGAAATGCTTACAGATTACAACATTTCATAACTTTAACTTATACAAACTGTAAATGATGCCGCATTAAAATAATCACTGAATAAATGACCACCAAAAAGTCCATAATTCAAAAATATACCTTTCTTTGAGGCCAAATGGTATTTTTGCACTTCTTCATTATGTAAATTGTCCAATGGTATCATATTAAATTATAATAATAAATTCCTCAGAGAGTGAATTATCTTCCTAAAACTTTGGCTTTAAAAATATTAGGTAGGAATTTTGTAATTCCCTAGGCAAACCAACTGGGCATCATTACAAAGTGTCCAGCCTTTGTCACATTTTAGATAGGCAGTGTAATATCCAGATGTGGTGGAAGGACCATCATGGAAAATTATTGCAATTGCTACAAAGGTCCTTCCTGATATTGATAGTTGAGCTGCTACAAATTGTTTTATTAAAGTATCCAATTTTCTTCCGTCAGCTGTACAACGTTGCATCATTAACATTATGTATTTTCCATATTTTGTTAAGAATAATGTGGATAACATTTCGGATTTACATTGGCTACACTCCATATTTTCAATTGCACCTTTCACTAATTTATTGAAAGACACTGATTTACAGTCTGGTAATGTTAAATACAGAAATCTCTCAGTGTCTACATTGGTGCTACATGTATACATGCAATTTTCACAATAATGTTCCATTTTGTAAGAAAGGCCAAAAATATTTTCTATTTCTACACCTTCATTTTCAAAAATTGTAAGCATATACATTAAAAATTCCTGAGCATCTTGTTGGATATTTTGTGTAAATTGTGTAGAACCAGAACACACATCCAAAAGATTACGAACATCTGAAACAGATTGTATTTTACTTCTATCTGTTGTTAATTTTTCATAAACAGAATGCAACAGAGAACACAATCTTTTTTCCTGATTCTGCATAATTTGTGCTTGCAAACCTACCAGATATAAAACAACATTGACCACTACATTAGCATAGCAGTTGACACCAGAACTATTTTCAAACTGATAACCAACAATCTCTTCAACAGTGTCCAATTTCTTTTTACCTGCAATCGCAACATTATCTTGTTCTTTTCCCTTCTTGACATCTTCAGTACAGATATTCTCTAACCTTCTATTTTGACCAACCATACGCTTTTCAAATACAGGATATTGACCTAAATTTGGAGCATACACCCTTCTTAACCTATTATACTCTTTTACACAGTTTGCATCTGCAGTAACCTTTGTCTCATCAAAATCAATCAAAAGCAAACCAGATAATGTTCTGACTCGCGACAAAGCAACATATGCCATACCCTCTTTAAATACAGTAGATCCAATGTTCACCAATGCACTGTCTACACTTAATCCTTGAGATTTATGAATAGTCACTGCATATGCCAGAGAAAATGGAAATTGTTTCCTACGGACATATAAATCTTTAACAAGCAAAAAACGAACTGAACAACGACCAATTTCTTTAACTTCATCAATCTGATCAAATTAAATGTTTAAAAATACAATTCCTTCTTTTTGCTGATAATTCACAAAATCCACCACTTTACCCATTGCACCATTAACTAAACCTTTCTCTACATCCAAATTACGCCTTAAAATTACCCGACAGTTTACACACACATACAGTGTCTTTTCCAAACCAGCAGTTTTAGATATTTTTTTTTCTAAACAATCTAGTTTTGATTTCAACTTACCCGTCAAAATAATAGTGATTCCTTCATGTAGTATTTTATCGATGGCTTCCATTTTTACAATTTCTTCATTTTCCAATTTTAATAATTCTTCGTTGAATATTGAACACTCACGCAGTGTCGTCATTCAGCAAATCACTGACTTATTTTTAGCAATTTCCACGTACACTTTTGCAGCAACTGTATTTTCATTTGGAAAGACATTGCAAAGTAATCGACTCTCCAAAGCTTCTTTCCCTTTTTTTGAAAGAATTCCAATTCTTATGTCTTTTTTTTAGTTTTTAGTTTATTAAGCTTTATTCGATTTATCAATAAATCATAAAAGCATACAAATACAATTTATGCAGACAATTTAAGAACAGTTTTCATATGAACAAAGTTACAAAAATGGATAAAACATTTCTCCAAAAGTTAAAATCTACAGCAGTCATTTGGATGAGGGGCCTCGTTTTACACTAATCAGTCAATATTAACATGTGTTAGTTAACTCATTGAGTTTCTAAATTTCATCACTGACATTAAGAAGCGAGAAACAGCAAAGATGACATCCACATCTTCTAAAAGCAAAAATTTTAAATATGCAGGTTTACATGTTCTTATCCCCCAGCGTTTAAGTAAGGGTAGAAGAAATAATTTCCTCGGGCTGGTATACAGATTACAAAAGAACATGATGTGAATGTTACTTTGTGTTGAATGGTCGTCGCATGGACATATTAATTTCAATGAGGCCCAGTCATTCTGTTTCGGCAAAGTGACCAAGCGGAAGAAAATCCCTAGGCGCAGCCTAGTTAAAAGCATGCAAGCATAGGGTGCTTTTTCAATCCCAAGGTAAGATTGTAGGCCTTCAGTAGGGGTGATTTGCTGATAGCTCAGGGTTGTGCCTTTAAGTTTCTCAGTGTCCCATCTAGCACTCTCTAAGTGTATAGATAATAGTTTTTTAAGGGCCGGTCTAGTCAAGGTTTGTAGGGTCTCTGGTTCGTCGTAAAATTCAGAGTGTCCAATGTTAGAAAACATCGTTTGTACGTATCGCAGCCACTTGACTTTTGCTACACCGTCCAAAGCCATGCAGTCTTTTATGAGATTTCTATTCAATTTGCACTCCTCTGTGGTCCAAATCTTATGCCAGAGCAAACAAGGTGATATTTTTATGATGTCGCTAAGGTATTTGACGCCGGTCTCAATGTGAGTCATAAAAGTCGACGTGGTTTTGGACACACCTAGTAAGTAACAGATGAAAATATTCTCGCAAGTTTGTAATGAGGACACATTCTCGAAACCCCAGAGACCTGCGCCATATGTGGCCGTAGCTATACACTTTGCCCGGTAGATCTGTAACATTTCTTGAATGGGTTTACCCCCAATTTTGGCTGCAAAGGTTCTTAAAGCACCTATGGCACGGCTAAAGGCGAGTTTCCTAGCTGACACTGCGTGTTTCCACCTTCCCCACCTGTCAAACACAATGCCCAAATAGCAAAAAGTGTCTGTGATGGCAATCTTTTGCTGATCTAAATATATTGAGCATGATGGTCTGTTGTTCTTTTGGGAGCAGGGCATGGAGAAAGTTTTGGAAATGTTCACCTTTAAATTTCTTTTACCCATGTAGGATGAAAATTCATTTACTGCTCTCTGCAAACCTACTTTTGTCCTAGACATAATTGCCGCGTCATCGGCATATAAAAGAATGGGTACAGGCCTACCATTAACAGCCGGATAATCGCTTGACAGAGTTATTAAGCTTTCAGCGATAGAGTTTATGTAAAATGTGAAAAGCAAGGGCGCAAGTATGCAGCCTTGCCTCACCCCTCTGTTTATGGCAAATTTTTGTGAACATTGCCCCTGGGTCCCAAATCTTACTCTGGCCCCCGCTTCTCTATATAGTTCTTTGATAAATGTGAGGATAGCTGAGTCCACCCCGATGTCTTCCAGTGTCGACCAGAGCATCGCATGGTCCACGCAATCGAATGCGGAGCTGAGGTCGACAAAGGTAACAAATAGGTCCCCTTTTTTGGCCTGCGTATATTTAGAGACTAATAGGGACAAGTTTAGGGATTGCTCCAATGTCCCTAGTCCCTTTCGGAACCCATATTGGAACTCCGAGATAACCTTCTTCTCTTCTTCCCATTGTTGTATCCTCTTAAGGGCAATCCTGCCAGCAACTTTCATGAGTCCGTCCAATAGCGATATTGGACGGTAACAAGCCGGGTCGTCCCTATTCCCTTTTTTAAATATGGGGACTACGATTGCGTCCGACCAGGTGGTAATAAAACCGCATTTATTTCCCATATTTAATACATTGGTTAACAAGGGAACCCAGAAGTCCGGTTCTGATTTATAGAGATCCACTGGGGTGTGGTCAGGGCCGGGGGCTTTACCTAAAGGACTTTCTCTAAGGGCATCTTCCACTTCTAGTGTGGTAAATACCAGTTCAATAGGGTAAGGAGGTGCTGGGGAGACAGTTAGGTGGTTATCCTGAATTATGCTATCTGGGGGTGAATTCCCCTTGCATGGGTTCGGGGCATTACCCTGTGTGTTGTTGGAATAAAGATTACCATAATGTTCTACCCAGAGCTCAGCCGTTATAGCCACTTCTACAGAATTATCTCTGTCTTTTGAGTTATAAACAGATCTTATGACTTTCCAGAAGGCATTGCTGTCCTTATTCCTGGCGGCTTCCCCCAAAACTTCCCAGGCCTCCTGCTTCAGTTTCGCCCTCCGCTGTTTAATTGCCAGCTTATAATCGTATCTCGCTTGACGAATTTGAACTCTATCTTTTGGGTCGGCAGACAAAGCTTTCTTTAAGATTTTCAGTGTAGATGTACATCTAGAGTCAAACCACCCACGAGTATGCCTCCCCTTGTCTTTGCAGTTCCTAGTCAGTGCATTTTTTATATGGCGCTGAATGTTAGAAAAAGCAACCATGATGCTCTTTGGGTCAGTATCTTCCTCTAAGCAGGCAAGTATGTCCGTGGAGCAAGAGGATAGGAAGTTTTGAAAGAAGGATGTTGGGTTCATTTTCTCCCATCTAATTACATACCCATTGGTCTTAGATAGGGTAACCTCAAATGGATATAGAACCCTACTAGGTTCCTTTACCTTGCCCTCCATGAGATTTACCCCGAAGGTGATGGGATAATGATCGCTCAGGGGGTCATCCCCCATTTCCCAGAAGGTTATAAAGTCAGGATAGGTGGGTGATATCAAGGCAAAATCGATTGTGGATTTACAACCTCTTCCATTGTACGTTGGGGCAAAGGGAACCGGGGGGGAACATGCCTGGTTAATAAAGGTGAGGTCAAAGGTAAATATGACATTGTTAAGAAGAGACCCCATGTTGGTGTGGGAGAAGTGCAGAGGACCGTCCTCCCCGAGATCTGACAGGCCGCACAAACCTAGCTCAGAAGACGGACAGATGGAACAATTGAAGTCACCCACCCACAACATTATGTGATCCCCCGAACCTTGATCTCTCAGTTTGTGAATATGATGGATCATAATATTCAAATTTGATTCCACCTCACTAATTGGCAGATTATTATAAAAATTCACAAGAATCACCTTTTGCGAAGTGCCCCATTTAAGTAGTATGATTTGGAAGTACTGATTGGATTGGAAATCGCAAACTTTTACATCCCCTACGTTAGATATGTATGTGCACAAGCCCCCCTTGTTGCGGCCCTGGGCTGATGGCACAGCTGGGGAATGGAAGGTTCGGTAGCCCAACATGTGCACTTCCTCTATAAGCCAGGTTTCTTGTAGGCATAGGATGCCATACTTCTGCACAATCTCCAGCCAAGGTTTGTGGGTGATCCTACTACCGAGGCCTGCAACATTCCAAGAAAGGAGAGAGTGCATTGGGTTTCTAATTTCCTGTGGATGATGCCCTGCATTCCCCGTTGTGCCTATCCGAACTTGCAGGTGTGCAAGGTCTGCCTGTAGTTTGACCTGTGCAGTAAGAGGGTGCTGTTCAGGGGGGTTTAGGTCTATCCCAATGTGGCTTGGAACTTGGGGTATGGGCATTAATTTTTCACTCGGGACAGTTTCCGTTAGGGGATTTTGGGCATTGGTAAGGATTGGAGCGACACTAATTCCCAGTCAATCCACCTGATCCAGACATTCAAACCTGTTCATAGTGGGTGCTCCTTCCCACCAGTTGTTAAAGGGCTGCCAACCATCCCCATGTCCTTTCCATCTACGATTGTGGGCTATTGACCAAGCCCCAGGTGGCTCAACAGTCTGTTTTGGAGGATAGAAAAAGGTGAGGGGTCTGGTGACAATAGATTGGTCAGTATCCTGTGAATCCCATATAGTGATATGCTGGGCTGTGTGAGGGTCTGCAAATGAGACCACTATGCAGTCTCCAGGGATGGATTTATGGGTACGACCCACCCATGGCACTCTCCTAACCATTAGAACCCTAGTCCTAACAGTATTGGGGAGCTGTCTATTGATGTTGAGCCAGTGAATCACCTTATTCTTTAGGGACCGCTGGGTCTCCATAGAAAGCGGGTCAAGTGGTGGTACACCAGCCAGTATGGCGACGTAGGGCCCGGCGTCAGGAGGAAGATCAATGTAGCCCCCACGAAAGTTCTGGCGGCCATGGTACTGGTTGGTTATGCGCGCAGTGGGGGGGATATTAGTCTTATTGGGCTTGTGGGCGGCCTTAGGGATAGGGTTGGGTAAGGTCTGGTTCTCGGGGCCTTTTGCCAGTTGTATTGGGATTTTTGGTATTAGGGGAAAGGGAACGATTGGCTTAGAGCGGGGTTTGGGTATTGGGGTTGGCTTTGGTGGGGGTAGGGACAAGACCGGAGGTAGCATTTCAGGGGCAAGGGAACTAACGTTAGTTTCTGGAGCCGGGTGAATACCATCGTCATTCTCCTGAGGAGTACTCTCAGCAATATGAGGATAAGTTGCTTCCAGTTGTTTTAGGCTAAGGGTGGCCAGGGAGACTAAGGTCTTATCCATCTCGAGGAGATTATTCTCGATACGAGAGAGTCTGAGTTCCAGAGGTGACAGTAATTGTTTTAATGTACCCCAGACTATCTTAAGAAAATCTTCGTCATCACCCCCCTTGTCTCTATCCCTCCCTGGCTCACTTTGCCCTCCCTCTTTGGGTTTCTCTCCATATGTGGGGAGAGGCCCTTGAATAGGGTCAAGGACTACGTTAAGATTGCTGTGTTCCCTGTCCCCCCCTATTAGATGGTTAACCAAATTTGGCGCTTGTATGGTCTCCCCAGTGGTGGGTAGCGTTCGCCTATTATTAAAGAACTGCAACCTTGCAATTTTTTCTTTTTTGCGGGCATAAGCAGATCTTGCATTGTTTTTCTTTTTTAGAGTTGGGCCATCTTTGTTTTTATTTTTTGCTACTGGGGGAGAAAGGTCAGGGGGGTCAGGGCTATCCGACAAGACAATGGCAGTTCCAGGTCCAGTGGGCGCGATTCCCTCGAAAGTTTTGGGGGGCACAGTAGTTAAGGTGGGTATAGACTCTAATGGAAGGGAAAGAGGTGGGAGAGCATGGTGAACATCGGCATGGATTATCAGTGGGGGAGGGCAAGAAGCATGTTGTGGAGATGCAGCAGACGCGATTTTCCCTAGGGAAGATTTTTTAGAGTTAGCAAAGGTCTGGGAAAGCCTACGTGCCGCGTCAAGCTCAACTGACACCCTCTTCTGCATTTTAGTGATTTCAGCATCAATTGCTAGATTAGTCTTAACAAGGAAATCATCCAATGTCCCGCTGGGCTTACTCAGCCCCATTGCAGTTTTACTGCGACTGCCCCGTGTACTCATGATATATTTGAATTGCAGTACCCACAATGTACTTACTGATGGAAAAGGGACGAGTCAGATAACAAGAACCAAGGGGGGTGGGCCAGGCCAGTCCTCTATGTCCTCGAACGGCCTCAAACGGCCCGCTCTTTGCCCGGCCCTTGCCCCGCGCGCGTCCCGCGTGCGCGTGGCTTTGGCAGATTATCAAGGGGAGTGACAGGAGGGGGCGGGAAGAGGACCAGCTGCGGCCGATCAGCGCCGCTCAGCAGGCTGGTCCTCGCAGTCCCGCCTCTGAGCTTGTGTGTTGCGAGGTGGTTGCAGTAGACGCGTTGGTGCTCCTATGCACAACAGGGGACCAAAAAAACCAGGACCCTGACACAGTCTTGAGCCTGCGAGCGGCACCCGTGGAGCGGGGGCCGCGAGGCGGTGAGTTAGCAGCTGGAAAAGAACAGGCAACCGGGACAGCACTCCCAACACAGCCAAAGGACGAACCCAAGCAGCACAGTCTCCGTGAGGTTTTAAACAGGTGGAGGGGGCGGGAAGAGGACCAGCTGCGGCCGATCAGCGCCGCTCAGCAGGCTGGTCCTCGCAGTCCCGCCTCTGAGCTTGTGTGTTGCGAGGTGGTTGCAGTAGACGCGTTGGTGCTCCTATGCACAACAGGGGACCAAAAAAAACAGGACCCTGACACAGTCTTGAGCCTGCGAGCGGCACCCGCGGAGCGGGGGCCGCGAGGCGGTGAGTTAGCAGCTGGAAAAGAACAGGCAACCGGGACAGCACTCCCAACACAGCCAAAGGACGAAATAAAAGGTATCCTCTTCACATTTTGCAGGGGAGGCCCATCATTTTGTGCTACGCTACATCATGGAAGCTGGGTAAGGCGTTTAATAAACAAGTCCACTCACCCTGTCATCCTTACCATGTAAATGATACATCCTACGGCAGGGCTTGAACCTTTTTCCTTTCCTGCTAGACAATTACTGCCGGCCGCGAGCCCCGCAGGTGCTGCCCGAGGAATACCAAGTTACGCATCCCGCCCCAATTCTTATGTCTTGAAGAATACTTCCATATTCAGCATCATTTGCCTGTCGCATATTTGTTGTCAGTTCTTTGTATTCAAAATTACTCCAAATGTTCACATTACCAACACTGCCAAGAGACTTTCTGGTATCTTCATGGGCAAGTGTTTTAAATACCGGTTGTCCTTTTACCGGTGTCAGTTGCAGTAGATCTCCAAAAACTATGACGTGTTTTCCTCCAAATAACACGTCATACTCCGTTTTAAGAATTTGCTGCATTCTTAAATGCACAAAGGCAAGCATCAAGTTTGAAACCATGCTCACCTCATCAATAAGGAGAAGTTTCATTTTCTTCAGCACTCTTGAAACTTCACAACAAGCTTCTCTAGATAGCTTGTGGTATTCCAATTTGTTCTCATGTTCTACTGGCAGCATTAGTAAACGATGTAAAGTAATTCCTTTAATGTTATGTGCTGCCAACCCAGTTGGAGCAGTGACAACACAAGACAAATGCGACTCAGTTGTTTTTTGCAGATAAATTGTAATTACTTTAATTAAGAAACTCTTTCCTGTTCCAGCTTGACCACTCACATACATTCGGATAGGTTGAAATGATGTACATGAGCACCCTTTTTTTCATGAAATAATCCATGGTCAATCTGCTCTTTCACTTGCTGATATATTTGTTTCTGTTCAACATTTAGTTGCTCTTCCAAGTTTCCTAACTGTATTGCATCTTCTTGTGCTTGATACATTGCTGTTTCCACCTCATTCATTGCAATCGCTGCTTAATTTTCAACAATTGGTTGTCCTAGTGGATCTTGACTCAGTGCAGCAGAACTTTGACTGTCTTGAGAACTGTCTCTAGCAATCTCATCTGCAATTGTAGCTTCTTGATCAATTTCATCATTCAACATATTCACATAATTTGCAAAAGCACTGCATTGTATGCTATCTTTACAAGCAGTAATGAATCTTCATAGCTGGGAAAATCTCCAAGTAATTCCAGTTCAGAACGCCATGGTTTGAACATTTGCAAAAGGGCTAAATAGTAAAATTCCCTTTTGTCAGAAGTGTCGCAACTCAGTTTTCTGTGATTAATTAAATTTCCTTTCCTTTGTTTCAACAGACATCCTTCAGAACCAATCACTCCATATTTTCCATCGTTGATGTTCTCTGTAATATTCCGTTTAAAAGTGTAGTTTTGCAGGACTTCATAGAGACACATGTTCTCAAGATGATAACTTCTCTTTGGATAGTATGTGTCCAACATATTGGTTTTCAAAATATCTGTACTTTCAGGGTCATTTTCTGCTAAATATTCAATTTATTGAACAGATTTCAGTACCCGATTTCGCATTCCTGCAAGACCTAGACTCACCCAAATGATTCTTCTACTTTTGGAATATAGACTTGCAGATGATAACCGATCTGAGCATTCATATGCTCCAATTTCACGATGCGATAACATCTTCAAACTGAAACTGTATAATTTCTTACTTAGACTCTTCTCGTGAGAAATCTCTTCCCACATTTCTTTCAATTCAGTCTTTTCTGATTTAGTAATGTAAGACGTTACATATCGAGCAACAGCAATGGAATTGTCCGCAACATACTGAATATCCATGTTAGCGTTCCACATGGATAAAATAACTGGATTGTAGACATTTATGTATTTTGATTCTTCGCTTCTTCTTAAGTTGTAGGTGTTTTCCGGAGACTTTCTTGTGATGGTATGTCGTACAGCTGACATAAAACTGTTCACTCTTCCTTTGGCTAATATAGGACGTGGAAATCCAAAATGACATTTGGTATAGAACTTATCCTTTGACTTGTACTTTCGTCGACAGTATTTTCCACACCTATTGCTTTGAAATCGTAAGACTTGTTGTTTTAAGTTTTTCTCTTCTCTGCTATTTGGAAGAGCACATGTAGCATAATCTTCAATGAAAGACAAAACAGTTTCATCTGAATCTGTTCCAAATTTGGGGGGTCCTTGACCCATAACAACATATGTATGTGAGGAGCACCTCATGCTTGATACTCCTTTCTCCAAAAGAAATCCACAACTTCTCCAAGAGGAGGATTCTTTTTATTGCAGATGAAAGACATCATAGCTTCAAATCTATGATTGAAATATCTGCATACATTGACAGGATCCAAAGAGCACAATTCTCCAGGTGTCTTGTATTCAATATTTTTTATATTGGAATTTGCCTCTCGAAGAAATTCAAGTAAATCATCCCAAGCATACTCAGCACAGCTTAGTGTAACAAACCATGTAGGAGTTCCCAAGTTCCGTAGCATACATTTCAGTTCTCCATGTCGACGGTACCAATATTCATTAGTCCCACGCTGACATGCCATCAGATTAATCAACTGAGATTCTAAATGATCATCTCTCTGATGCACTTTATCCATAAAATCCTTTGCAGTTACATTTTGAAGATGCATTCCAGTTTTTAAAATGTGATTTACTGCATATGAAAGTCCAGACAAGTCACTTTCAAACAGAAGATGAAACATATAAGGGATACATTGTCGAAATCTTGGATCTTCTGCATATAATCTTGTTGTCCGATATTCAGATGCAGGAATCTGCACAGGACGTTCATCATATCGTCCACCTTTTCCTGTTGGAAACAACTGCGGGAAACAACGAGCTTCCAAGCTCTCTTCCCATACACTCATGGGACTTCCTGTTGCTTTTTTCATTTGAAACAACTCAATTGTATTCCCCATCACCTCTTTGGAATGAAGTGGATGTACACTGTAATGTTCATAGATCTCTTCACATCTGGACATGTCCACTTTTTCAATTTGTCCACTTAATGTTTCACTGTCTTCTGCTAAATCTATTTCTTCTTCTCCAACAAACACATTTCTATAGTACTCATTATTTTTTAACAGATACAATGATGCCTTTTGCACTTTTCTAACATCCAGTAACTCTTGCCAGATTTTATTATTCTTAGTAGGAACACCATTAACTAGAATGACTAGTGGCTCATTTTCTGCATGATCTACCCCAATAGTTTCAACATTTTTCCTTAAATCTAATGGTAAATACACAACTCTTCCTTTCAATCCTCTTTGCAACTCTAATGGAGGTAATTTACTTGTTTTGGGCTCCATACGAACAATAGCCTGAAACGGGTGAACACATTGTATCAGAATAGACTCATACGTATTTAAATCAATCAGCTCTGGAGGAATAGCAACCAACTCTAGATTATTATGAACAGCTCTAGCAGGCATTTTATTCTCGTCTAATTAATTAATTTTAACAATATTTGCAAATACGCTGCTCACATCCCAAATCAAAACAATCCTCTACCAACAAATAAGTTGCAAATTCCATCCACTTATCATTATCTTCTATTTCACTTTTTAAATACAGATTGACACCCCTAGTCTGATTTTTATAGTGACTTCGCCGACAACAAATACAAGAAACATTTGGTATTTCACCTGAAATTACCTTAAACTTTGTGATTTCATCCTCAAATTTTTCTGTAATTACAGGTTCTACATTGTCTCCAACATTTTGTTCTACTAATGTGTCAGTTTCTTCACTCTCTTGCTGAGGCCCAAAGTAACAAAACTCAATATCCTCACAGACCTGCTTCACATCTGAAACTGACCCACGTAAAAGAGCACTGTTCAACTCACTTAACTTTAGTGCTGGACTTTTTGCATAATACAACCTTCTCACTAACATCCGCATTTGAGTATGATGTACTGCCAGCATTCTGAAATGGTGAAAAACACTTTCACAAACTTTCCTAGAAAGACAAGCCAGAGAATGACCTTGCAAACCAGTATGTTTTCTCACTCTGCAAGGGTCTAGTCCTTGCAACAGCTTAATCTTTTGTTTTACACTTTTTTTAGTATAGACTCGTAAAAAATTACATAATTTTTCAATAGATTCCTGTTGTACACTACAAACACTACTGCAATCCCAAGTGTACACAGGGTTTTTAGCACGTCTCCCTAAAACTTCATCAGCTATCACTTCTTCTGCATTTCTTTCAACCATTTTCTCTTTCTCCATTGGACAACCATCACTAACCTCATAACCTCTACCACTGGTGTCAACTGCATACAATAATTTTTCACTTAGTGAATAACTCTCTTCATTAAAAAAAGGCTCTGAACTAGAACAGTGTTTCCATTCTAATAATAACTCTTTTCCACCTACTTTTGGCCTTCATTACATATATTGGTTTATCTAGTGATCAAATTCTGTTTAAGAGTAAAATAAACAGTTTCCTTTTTACTTCAAAAGCCTTTTCCACAATGCTTTCAATATGCTTCTTCTTTTTATAAAATAAAGCTCTCTTTTTATATTTCTTCACATCTTTCGGCAAATTATGCACTACTCTCTTGTAAAATATTTTTTGTTTAATTCCTCATATTGATTTTGTCTTCTTTTACCATACTTTATCTCCTTTGACTGAACATTTGGTTTTTCTTACTTAAAAATTTTTCTGAAGTTGCAGCATTCTCTACATTCTGTTTGCTCCTACGAACATTATTAATAAATTGCTTCGTGATCTTACCAGAAGATTTTTTCCTTTTAGCCACATTATCTTGCACATTCAATACTTGTGGTTGATGTTTCTTCAAATAATCCTCCTGTCTCTCTTCTTTTTCTTTTTTTTTCTGGCATAATTTCTCGATTTTAACGTTGAAAAACAGTATCTGCAAAAAAGAATCACAAATAAATGTATATTAATAACTTTTAAATTTACAGTATTCCATTATTGTACAAACACATTTTATATAAAAACTGACTAAGAAACTATAGACCTGAACCACAAGTGTGACGATGATTAAAAAACTACGGGCCATATGTAGGTAGCTAAATACCGGTCGGTAACGGCCGAAATTCGGTAAATATCCAGTTACCGACCGGTATTTAGGCAATTGAGATGTAGGAGTCCAAAAAGAAGGATTCGGTAAATATGAATCGGTAAATACCGATTCATCTTTACCGAATCCATATTTACCGATTCATAATTACCGAATTCATATTTACCGATTCGGAAAATATGAAATGGTAAAACGAGAAAAGAGATGTAGGTAAATTCGGTATTTAAGAAATCCATGAAATTCGGTATTTAAGAGTCGGTAATTAACACAGAGTGAAATCAGGTGGTATTCAGCCACAGTGCATATAAACAATCCCAAAATGCAACAGCGTGAACACCATGGCGGCTCTGTATGTCATTGCAAGGCGCCTACGTCTACAGGCAGCAGCTCTGAGGATTTGGAGACGGGAGGAACGCATTTACAGACAGCGCATTACACTCTTCCAACAGACTGAGGCTGAGATACATGAAAGGTACAGGCTACACCCCCAAACCATCATGGACCTGATAAGGGACCTGCACCCACTCCTGGACCAACCAACAACAAGGGCGCATGCCATACCACCACATGTGCAGGTGCTCTGTAGCCTACATCTACTCGCATCTGGCAGTTACCAGGGGGTGATAGCTGCGGTAGGCGGGGTATCCCAGAGCTGCCTGTCCCGTTTCTTCAGGAAGTTCCTGGATGCCATGATGCAGAGAATGCAACACTACATCAGCTTCCCAAACACACAGGCTGAACTGCAGAAAACAAAGACCGACTTTTACCAGATGGCACAGTTCCCGCATGTCATAGGCTGTATTGATGGCACACACATTCCAATCTGCCCACCAGCAGCCACTGAGCACATCTCCAGGAACAGAAAGTCCATCCACTCCATTAATGTGCAGGTAATCTGCGATGCAGGCAACATAATCACTGATATCGTAGCCAAGTTCCCTGGGAGCACCCACGACTCCTTCATCTTCCAGAACAGTGGGATCTACACACGCCTGGTTGCCGGAGAATTTGGAGAAGGGTACCTGCTAGGTAAATCACTGTGACACTCCCTAATACTTATCGCAAATGAATGTGTATTGAGGCATGTGACTAATGGTACTCTCTTACTCACCTAGGCGACAGTGCATATGCCGTGCGGTCATTCATCCTCACTCCCCACCTACACCCATCAACCCTGAGTGAAAGACGATATAATGTGGCACACGAATCAACACGCAATGTGGTGGAGCGCACGTTTGGACTATTGAAAAGCAGGTTCCGCTGCCTCCACAAAAGCGGAGGCGCACGCTAGTACACACCCATCATCTGCTGCAAGATCATTGCCACTTGTGCAATGCTGCACAACCTTGCCACGAAGACAGCTACAGAGGTGGAAATAACAGATTTTGAGGACATTGATGATGAGACTGCACAGCCAGAGCCCAACGCAGCAGGAGTGGCAACAGCAACAGATGGGAGAGAGAGACGGGCAGAGATCACATGCAACTATTTTTAAGTAAGTAAGGGGACACAGACAGTAGTTGTATGCCATGACATAGTTTTAATCATGCGGCACTACGCCACAACACAATGGCTAAAGTGGACTTTCAATGTTGTGAAAAGAACACTAGTAAGTCAAGGGTTACTTCACCCAACTGTCTCCTGCAATTGTGTGCAGCATCAGTGTCTGCGCCCACGCACCACAGTGCGGGATGCCAGTGATTGGCTGTCTTCACTGCCTGTGGGACCAGTGGCAGCCCCATGCCGTCTGTTGCTCCTCCGTGTGGCTGTGACAGGGGGGGTAATGCTGCTCCTACTGGTGGTGTCCTCGCTGTCCCCAGCATCCACAGCACCAGTTGCGGCAGACTGGCTTGTTAGCAGCACCTCAAGTGCACTGGTCACCCTCACCATCCCCCTTGACACATCATTGCTGCAGTGTGCAAGCCCCTCCTGCATTGCCACGGAGCGCCTGCAGAGCAGCGAAGTGGCAGTCGCCAGCCGGTTCACTGCCCTTGTGTGATGATCTGCTTTCTGCCTCTCCCGTCGCCATGCTGCTCTGTCCTCATCCATCCTTGTGCACAGCAGCATGACGGACTGGGACATGTCCTGCATGCCCGCAGCCATCTCCCTAATGCCCTCAGCCATTGCGCTAATGCCCCTGTCAATGTTGCCCATTGTGTCATTGAGGCCCTTCATTTGACGCTGTACTGACAAGATTGCCTTGCCTTGTAGGCGCTGCACCTTGACCATGGTGGCCTCCAGCCCTAAGAATACCCCATGGCTCTCACCCTGTGGAGGTGGACTGCGCACCCGAGCCCTGCGGCGACGTCTGGCACCTGTGTGTGCTCCCTCAGAGGCGGAGGGCACACCGGCATGGCAACCATCCAGTGGCACACTGGATCTTTCCGCCGCCCTCGAGTCTTCTGATGAGGACTCAGACACATGTAATCTGGCAACAGCACGCCTCCTGGACCTGAACAATGCAGGTGGTGTCGAAGCGGGTGAGACCAGCAGGAGTGGCGATGCTGGATGTGGTGGCGAGGCTGGCTGTGATGGCGTGGCTGGCTGTGGTGGTGAGGCTGGCTGTGGTGCTGTTGTCTTCCCAGCACTCGTGGTGGCCTTCTCAGAGCTGTCCTTACGGGGTGCCCTCTCTCCCTTCTCCTGTGCAGTCCTGCGCGAAGTATCGCCTGTGGACAGAAATTCAACATCAGCTCAGTGTACCTGCAGCCCTGCATTGCTATCATCATAATACATTTCTAACACACTCTCTCATTGTCCTATGCCTGCTTATCGCTAATGTGTTTAACATGCCTGGTTGCTCTGTGCAAATTTTGTCATGTTTGGGGTTTCACAGACTACATCTCCCATAATGCATTGCTGGTATGCACTAACACCTGTAGTGGAGTGGGATTCTCATTGCCCAATTGGGGATTTGGGATAGGGGTAGGGGGGGGCACAATGCTGTGCATGCGTCCGACCTTGTTTTGCGGCGGCTCTGGCAGAGCTGTCTGGGTCCCCAATCCCCACGACACTTTCGGGCTCAATTGTAGACTCCACGAGCTCCTCCAGTTCTGTCAGGGCAGGTGCCCTGGTCCGTCCTCCTCCTGTCCGGCTGGCCTCCTTCTTCAGTTCAGCCATCTTCCTCTTAGTGATGATACGGATGTCGTACCACCGCTTCTTCAGCACATCAATGTCCCGGGGGGTCACTCCCATGGCATTTACCTGCGCCTGGATTCCCAGCCAGATCTTTCTTTTCTCCGATTCAGCCACTTGCAGGGACTGTTTTCCAAAATGTTTATGGTGCTGCTTTACCACCTCCTCCACAAGTACCTGCAGTTCCTTTTGGCTGAATTTAAGTTTTCTCTTCCTTTCCCCTCCATCTGTGTCCTGGCTGGCCATTGTGTCAGTTTCTTGTGCTGAATCAGGCACTGGCTCTGTTCCTCTCCTCTGCACTCCCAGCCTCTCCAGAGGCTGCTGATTGTGTGCACCTGCCTGGGTGTGGCCACTTCCTGGTTGGGTGGGGTTGGGTTTGCACAGGATTGGCTGATTCCTCAAATGATGTGTATTTGAATTTCCGAATCAGAAAATACCGATTCGGTATTTACCGATTCGGTAAATACCGATTCAAAACTCCGGTCGGTATTGTGGAATCGGTATTCATTTACCGAATTTTAACGATTCGGTAATTTTTAGCGAACTATTTGGTACATAGCAAATACCGATTTCTAAATACCGAATCGGTAAAATTCGGTATTTAGGAATCGGTATTTCTGGCCTCCTACATATGGCCCCTACATACATAGTGCATACTACTTTGAAGCAGTTCATGCCCTAAAGCCTACCTCACTAAAAGACTACATGCTGACTGACTGAATGATTACAGTACTAAAACGAGAAAACGAGACACACTGGGTGAGTAACAGGGTGTTTCCTAGAAGTGTATGAATACTAACTGAGGAATTGAAGGTGCGAAAGACAACTGTGTAGATGATAAGAGAACTGAATGCATACTGGATAGGCATTTAAAGCAGTCCATGTACTAAGGCCTAGCTCACTGCATGAGTACTTGGGTACTTACTGAATGATTAGACTACAGCAAGGAGACTGCCTGGATGAATTTATAAGTGGTAGGCTTTTCGCACAGGGAATGGATTAGTACTTGGTACTGAATGGGTCACTAGAAGAGTGCAAAGGGAGTGACAGGATGTTTGCTGGACTATATGGATACTGACTAGGGAATTGAAAGTGTAAAAGACAAGTCTCTAGGTGGTTAGAAAACTGCATGCATAGTGCATAGGGGTTTGAAGCAGTCCATGTGCTAAGGCCAGGCTCAGTGCATGAATACTTAGACAGTGACTGAATCATTAGAGTACTGGAAAGAGAGTGTCTTGGTGAATTTATAAGTGTTTGGGGTTTAGCACAGTGAATGGATTACTACATGGTGCTGAATGGGTCACTAGAAGACTGCAAAGGGAGTGACAGGGTGTTTCCTGGAAGTGTATGGATACTGACTAGGGAATTGAAGGTGTAAAAAACAACTGTATAGGTGGTTAGAGAACTACATGCATACTGCATAGACATTTGAAGCAGTCTATTTGGTAATGAATGGTTCACAAAATAACTACCTAGAAACTGACTAAATCATCAGACTACTTCTAGGACAGTGCCTGGGTAAAAAAAATTAATTTTCAGTTCTGGTGCAGTGAAGACAATACTACATGGTACTGCACTTTAATGTCAAAGCACGACTCATTTTATCAATGCATAAGCAAACACTGGCTTCTAATGCTACTAAAACTTGACAACATGACAGGTTTTAAAACACTTATCTGCCACCAAATACACAATGTTACCAAATGCTTCCCTCACAGTGGTTCCCAAATGCACACAAACTCACAGTGTGATTCTACACAACAACCACTATCCCTAGGAGTTTACCTAACCTCATTCACTACAGTGGAAGTGGTAAGGGAACTGCACACAATCTACATATTTCTCGACTGCACTTTAGTGTCAATACCTGACTCATTTAATCAACGCATAAGCAAAGACTGGCTTCTAATGCTACTACAACTTGACAACATGACAGGTTTTAAAAAAGTTATCTGTCAGCAAATACACGATGTTACCAAACGCTTCTCTCACAGTGGTTCCCAAATGCACACAGACTCACAGTGTGATTCTAGACAAGCACCACTATCCCTAGGAGTTTACCAAAACTCATTCACTACAGTGGAAGTGGTAAAGGTACTGCATACAATCTACATATTTCACGACTGCACTTTAATGTCAATGCCTGACTAATTTAATCAACGCATAAGCAAAGACTGCCTTCTAATTCTGATAAAACTTGTCAACATGACAGGTTTTAAAACAAATATCTGTCAGCAAATACACAATGTTACCAAACGCTTCTCTCACAGTGGTTCCCAAATGCACACAGACTCACAGTGTGATTCTAGACAAGCACCACTATCCCTAGGAGTTTACCAAAACTCATTCACTACACTGGAAGTGGTAAGGGAACTGCACACAATCTACATATTTCACGACTACACTTTACTGTCAATACCTAACTCATTTAATGAAAGCATAAGCCATAACTGTCTTCTAATGCTACTAAAACTTCACAACATGACATGTTTTAAAACAGTTATCTGTAAGCAAATACACGATGTTACCAAACGCTTCTCTCACAGTGGTTCCCAAATGCACACAGACTCACAGTGTGATTCTAGACAAGCACCACTATCCCTAGGAATATACCAAAACTCATTCACTGCAGTGGAAGTGGTAAAGGAACTGCACACAATCTACATATTTCACGACTACACTTTACTGTCAATACCTAACTCATTTAATGAAAGCATAAGCCATAACTATCTTCTAATGCTATTAAAACTTGACAACATGACAGGTTTTGTTTTTTAATTTTTTTTTATTAGCATGTTTCAACAGTGCAAGAAAACAAACATACAGAGCCAACATATATGTAACTCACATGTCTTGGTACAACAACATACTTCATCCATTGGTGAGAAGTAAACCATGTTACTGGGACTCACATCATTTACAGTGCAGCTGGCGATTATAATTAGTCTACCTGGTGTGCGTATAGTGCATGCAATTTTGACGTCCACCATTGTCCCCACAATCTGTATCACTCTCGTCCAGTAACCAGCCACTGCATCACAGTGCCATGCCAGATGTATGAAATCTGCAACTTCCGCATTACAGCGACAGCACCTGGAGTCTGCCCGCAGACCATATTTATGTAGCCTCGCAGGAGTATAGTAGGATTGGTGGAGGTATTTATAGTGTAACATACGCAGATTACCATTCGGTGTTAACATGCCGGTAAGAGAGCAAGCAATGGCCCATTCCTCCATTGTCAGCGGGTCCGCTAGGACATTACACCATGCGCCCATTGCCTTACATGTATTGTCCGCTATGTCTTCCTGTAGAGAGGCATACAGTCTGGACACCAGTCGCCTAGCACTAGGGGTCGTGATCAGTAACTGTAAAGTAGCAAGCTGTGGCGGTTCCTCAGGGTGTGTCGGATACAGCGCCTTTAGTGCTCCCTGTAGCCGGTGATACGTGAACTGGAATAGTAACGTTTGATTACTTATAAATGATAGATCTGCAAGTGGTTTAAAGAACCCCTGTTCGTATAAATCTCCCATGGTGTCAAAGCCTACCTGCCTGAGCAGTCCCATACCCACCTCCTCCTGGGCAACAGACAACCCAGGGTGGTTGTGTATTGGCAGCGCTGGTGCATATAATGGCAATTTACGTGCCTTTATACCCATAGTTCGCCAAGCACTATTTGTCCTGTCAATAGTATTTATATCGTGGTTGTGCAGCGGGGGCCTTTGGTGGGTTAAAATGGACCTTAGTGGGGTCGGGTATGCGTCTCCCTCTTCAATTGCCGCATGTGTAAGATATGGGATCGATGATACCAAACATGTGCATATTGCGCTTGGGCACAGAGATAATAAAGTAAAAAGTCCGGGACCCAAAACCCTCCCCGCGAGTAGGCAGCGTGAGAGCACGCAGTTCAATCCGGGCTTGTTTACCCGCCCAGATCAGGCAAAGGACCATAGTGGAGATCCTGCGAAAAACCGCTGGTGGAGGCTGTATTGGGATATTATTAAATAGATACAATAATTTAGGTAGGATAATCATTTTTACTATAGCAAGTCGGTCTGCCAAGGATAATGGCAATTGAATCCATCGCTCTATCTTGTCTTCTAATGCCCCAATCGCTCTGCCGTAGTTCGTACGGATTACAAGTTCGGGGTCACGATGATACCAGATACCTAAATATTTTACAGGTTCCGATTGCCACTTTAATGGGTATTCCAAGTCCCATGGGCTAGTGGTGTCCGTTAATGGTATTATCAGGGATTTAGACCAGTTTATTTTGAGGCCCGATTGTTGCCCAAATTTGATGTATTCCTTTAGTAACGGATTTAGGTGGCTCTCCGGGTCACGCACATATAACATCATGTCGTCTGCGTATAACGAAATATGTAGTGGTCTTTGCGGGAACTGAAGTGCCGAATAGTGGTGTTTTTGTCTAATTTTACAAGCCAGGCGCTCTAACGCTATCGCAATTAACAAGGGCGATAGCTTGCATCCCTGCCTCGTTCCCCTCGAGATAGATATAGGTTCAGATATGTATTTGTTAACCCTTATACGCGCCATCGGCGGCGTGTATAGTAATTGTACCCCCTGAAGGAAAATAGGAGGAAACCCCATTCGCTGTAGAATTGTTTGTAGATAAGGCCATTCTATGGAATCAAATGCCTTGGCAGCATCTAGCAGCACATCAGCTGCCTTAGTGTTGGGGTTAAGGTAATGTGACAAAGCAAATAATGTCCTAGTGTTATGCACTGTAGATCTGGATGGAATAAATCCTGATTGGTCTGGCAATATCAGATTTGTCATCAGTGGTTGTAACCGAGTGGCTATGAGCTTGGCCAGTATCTTGGTATCTACATTAATTAAGGATAGTGGCCTATACGAATCGCAGTATTCGGGATCTTTGTTTGGTTTCAATAGGGTGATAATCAGGGCCTCCCGTAATGTCGGAGGCAGTCTTTGCTTTTCGTGGGCATCCCCATACATCTCAACCAGGTGAGGTGCCAACTGCTCCCCAAATGTCTTATAAAATTCACATGTGAACCCATCGGGACCAGGTGCTTTCCCGTTTGGCAGAGATTTAATGACTTCCATAACCTCTTCCTCTGTAATAGGCATAGACAGGTATTCTCTCTGAGCATCCGACAGCCATGCGATTGCGACATCAGCCAGATAGCTCATTATCTCTTCAGGCGACGCTGTGGATTGTGATGCATATAGTGCTTCAAATGTGCCCATGAATTCTTTTAGTATACTGCGCGTATCGTACCTCAATTCCCCTGTAGCCTCCCTGATCGCTTGGACTGTCTGCGGTACATGGCCGGAGCATATTTTAGCTGCCAGTCCGCGCCCTGGCCTACCACTTTCCCCATATGCCCTCGCTTCCTGGCGCCTACCAATGTACTTGAGTTCATTTTCTGCATAAGTTTGGTATTCCGACAGAATTGTTCTAATGTCCCCCAGCAGTGTTGTGTCATGTGTGCGTTCATAGTCGCTTTCCAGGGCCCGTATCTTATTTTCTCGGATAGTTAGTTGCTGTCTTATATCTTTGAGGATGCCCGCATTTGTGCTTATGCAAATACCCCGAATAGTGGCCTTAAACGCTTCCCATAGCAAACTAGGGTTATCTGTAGAGGGTGCATTGAGGTCAAAGTACTCCTTTATGGCTTGGCTTATAGTATCTGTATATACAGTATCCAACAAAGCCTTGGCATTAAACCTCCAGCTATATGGAGGTGGCGTATAATATGGCATCGCCAGGGACAAGAACACTGGGTTATGGTCTGATAGCATTCTGGGGAGATGTTTTATGGATTCCGTCCACAGCAGTATCTCCTCCGAACCCAACCAATAGTCAATTCGGGACCAACTGCCATGTGCGGCTGATACGTGTGTGGCCTCCGTACCTGTGGGGTGTCGTGTTCTCCAGATATCCTTAAGGCGCTTATCAATCATAATATCACGCACTGTGCTCATGGCCCTTTTATGGGGTTCAGTCGATGCGCCTGACCTGTCTAGTGTGTCATGCATTGCAATATTAAAATCGCCCCCCCATAATATCGGAATGTCTGGTAGCTCACTGAGTGTACGCCATACTTTGTGATAAAATTCGGGGTCATCGATATTTGGACCATATGTATTTAGTATAGCAAGTCTGTGTCCCCGTATCGTTCCTGTGATTAAAACCGAGCGCCCAATGTCGTCCGCTATAGTAGCGTCTATATTGAATTGCAATCCCTTTTTAACCATTATGAGTACCCCTCTGGAGTACGATGAATATGACGAGCAGCGTACAGTCTCCGCCCATCTGTGCCCTAGCTGTACCCCCGACGTAGGTGTGAGATGTGTTTCCTGCAGGATAGCGACATCAATCTGGTGTCTGTCTAGATACGCAAATACCTTCCGTATTTTTTTAGGGTTATTAAGACCTCTGATATTCCAGGTTAATAGGTTTAGGTGCTTTGATCATGATTTCACATCAGCCACCAACAACTAGTTACCCCTTGGAAATTAAAGAATTTGTAACCTGCACTATAGCTCAGTGACGATATTCGCACCATGGTTTCATATATCTGCATGTGAACCTGGGATTTAGCAATGTTTCTCAAGTATTCAAGCCTGCATAACATTCCCCAACTCCCATCCCCCCACCCACCACCCACTTTAGCATCCCAACCATGCCAAAGACATACCCCATAATAAAATCGTAACATATCTCAACTGAAGTTAGGGAGCGCCCGCGTAAGGGGCCACCGAGAGCACACAACTCCATCTATCGTAATGGATGTGGTCAGACATATTTATTTATTGCAGACTCCCTCCTGGCTCGCAACCTCCAGGTTATCTAATTATCCCGCCTCTGACCCAGCATAATCATGCACATTACTATACACTGCCAGAGCCATCCCGTTCGCGCATGTTTCAGTTAGGCCGCAACGGCATCCAGGACAGTTCGATCAGATAGTTCTAACACTCTATCCCCACCAGAATCCATATACTCAGTATAGTTCCAGTTATCTGGCAATATCTGTCTGTCTAGTAATAGGGCACTTGTAATAGTTCGCCATTGTCTTCGATGCAGTGTGATGCAGTGGCCATCAAACCACCCCTGGCATCAACAGTCCAGCTCCGCACATGCGGCATATATAGATCTTACCAGTTCGCGATGTCCTATGCTCGTGGCCATTCTCACCGCACGCCCGCAGCTAGTCCTGGTCTTTCTCTTGTTCCAACTGCCGCAGTTCTTTTCGCCTTGCACTGAGTTTCTTATGGAATTCCTGCGCTGCTTTCGGCGTCTGAAAGATGGTCGCACGGCCCTCATACATCACCCTTAACCGTGCCGGATAGAGCATGGCGTATTCAATTTTTAAATCACAGTTTCTGTTTTGCTGGATTAAATTCTTTTCTCGCCAGCTGAAACGACATGGTGAAATCCGGGTAGAATTCCAGGGCATTTCCCTGGTAATTGATCTGCCGTTTCTCACGAGCTAGTCTTAAGATGGTATCGCGGTCTCTATAATTAAGGACACGGGCAATTATTGGTCTCGGCGGCGCACCAGGCTTTGGTCTCGGAGCAAGTGATCTGTGCGCCCGTTCGATCACGAACATTGAAGAGAGATTTTCTGCATCAAATACGTTGCGAAGTAGTTCCTCAATGTACGTTTCCATAAGACCTGTGTTTGTAGATTCCGGAACACCCGCGATTCGTACGTTATTGCGTCTGGATCTCGCTTCTAAATCCTCTTCTTTATTTTTGATAATTTCCAGCAGCCTCTCCATTTCCGCGCACCTCCGCGTCGTGTCATGCGACTTGTCCTCTACCGCCGAGATGCGAGTCTCTGCTTTTACAAGGCGCTCACCGTGCTTGTCCATCTTGGCTGCCATGCTGTCGACTCGCGATGTGAGCGCGTCCAGCTTGCCATTTATGTCCTGTAAGCTGCGTTGTATGGCTCGCAGGACACCCTCCATGCCAGTAGATATCTCGGAGTCGGATTGCGGTTCAGTGTCCGGTGGCGCCGTCGCACCTTTAGTGTGTTTTTTTGCATCAAAGGAGAGTTTGGTTTTCATCTTATCCGCCTTCCCCATGGTCACACTTTGAAAGGATCGCGTACAGGAGATAGATTGAGGCAGCAGTGCAGGCCAATGCAGTTTTCACGATACACAGTTCCCTCCTCCGATCACGACGACCAACCCAGCATGCAGCGCCCCACAGCAAGCAAACATCCGACCTGGCCTCAGACACTGTTCGAACGACCAGCGAGGGTGGCAATGCGCGATATGCTGTCATATTCACCCACCTCGCCAGGCAGGAGAGCGTACCTTCGTCGCGGCCAAAACCGCGGGACAGGCGAGTGGATAGTTCGCGATCAATCCTCCAAATTCACCACGTGGGGGGAATCCAAGCCGTGCCCTCACGTTCCCACTCTTCGGGTCACCAAGCTCAGAAAAGCCACCAGGCTAATGCGCAATTATTTCCACCAGTTCTTCCAAGCTGCATGCCAGCGTGCGTGTGGGGCAGGAAGGGGGGGGACATATAGGCACCCCGCACAGCCCTCACCTCAGCGCGCGTGTTCACCACGGGGACAGCACTGACCGCTTACAGCTCTGGCGGACGAATCACGCTTCCAGTCATATAACAACCGCAGTTTGCCAATCTCATCTCCAGATCATTCTTTTACAGTAGCGGCTTCCTGCATGCAGTGCTCACACCGACGGCAATACTCCCAGGCGGTGTCGGTGAAATTATAGTTATAATTGTTCCCCGGGCATATTTCAGATAGGGCACTGAAGCTTCACGCCGTTTACCATGACCGTTTTCCGCTGCCTCCGCTCTTCGGACCGTTAGAACTCACCGGGCGCCGCCATCTTATTCGCCCCAGCCCGTCGCGCAGCCGATGTTAGTTCGTCGAATTTTTCCGTGTTAGAGATTTAGGTAGTGCATCTCGCCACCAACATCGCATGGCCTGAATGTTCCGATTTCAGATTTCAGATTTCAGGGGTTGCAGGGAGTTTCGAGCCCATTTCGGATATTTATTCCCGCGTTCCTGGCCTGACCGGCGGAGCCGTCTCAAAGGGCAGCCATGTCGCAGTGCGCCCTCTAGCGCCCCCCCAACATGACAGGTTTTAAAACAGTTATCTGTCAGAAAATACACGATGTTACCAAACGCTTCTCTCACAGTGGTTCCCAAATGCACACAGACTCACAGTGTGAGTCTAGACAAGCATCACTATCCCTAGGAGTTTACCAAAACTCATTCACTACACTGGAAGTGGTAAGGGAACTGCACACAATCTACATATTTCACAACTACACTTTACTGTCAATACCTAACTCATTTAATGAAAGCATAAGCCATAACTGTCTTCCAATGCTACTAAAACTTGACAACATGACAGGTTTTAAAACAGTTATCTGTCAGCAAATACACGATGTTACCAAACGCTTCTCTCACAGTGGTTCCCAAATGCACACAGACTCACAGTATGAATCTAGACAAGCACCAGTATCCCTAGGAGTTTACCAAAACTCATTCACTACAGTGGAAGAGGTAAGGGAACTGCACACAATCTACATATTTCACGACTGCACTTTAGTGTCAATGTCTGAGTCATTTAATCAACGCATAAGCAAAGACTGGCTTCTAATGCTACTAAAACTTGACAACATGACAGGTTTTAAAACAGTTATCTGTCAGCAAATACACGATGTTACCAAACGCTTCTCTCACAGTGGTTCCCAAATGCACACAGACTCACAGTGTGATTCTAGACAAGCACCACTATCCCAAGGAGTTTACCAAAACGCATTCACTACATTGGAAGAGGTAAGGGAACTGCACACAATCTACATATTTCACGACTGCACTTTAGTGTCAATGCCTGACTCATTTAATGAAAGCATAAGCCATAACTGTCTTCTAATGCTACTAAAACTTCACAACATGACATGTTTTAAAACAGTCATTTGTCAGCAAATACACAATGTTACCAAACGCTTCTCTCACAGTGGTTCCCAAATGCACACAGACTCAGAGTGTGATTCTAGACAAGCACCACTATCCCTAGGAGTTTACCAAAACTCATTCACTACACTGGAAGTGGTAAGGGAACTGCACACAATCTACATATTTCACGACTACACTTTACTGGCAATACCTAACTCCTTTAATGAAAGCATAAGCCATAACTGTCTTCTAATGCTACTAAAACTTGACAACATGACAGGTTTTAAAACAGTTATCTGTCAGCAAATAGACGATGTTACCAAACGCTTCTCTCACAGTGGTTCCCAAATGCACACAGACTCACAGTGTGATTCTAGACAAGCACCAGTATCCCTAGGAGTTTACCAAAACTCATTCACTACAGTGGAAGAGGTAAGGGAACTGCACACAATCTACATATTTCCCAACTGCACTTTAGTGTCAATGCCTGACTCATTTAATCAACGCATAAGCAAAGACTGGCTTCTAATGCTACTAAAACTTGACAACATCACAGGTTTTAAAAGAGTTATCTGTCAGCAAATACAAGATATTACTAAATGCTTCTCTCACAGTGGTTCCCAAATGCACACAGGCTCTCTGTGTGATTCTAGACAAACACTATCCCTTGCACTAACCAAAACACATTTCTTCATCTAGAAGAAGTACTACATTTTAGTATAGAAACATAACATAACTCCTTTCACAAATTCATAAACAATGTCTGGTTTCTAATTCTACCAAAATATAAAAACAGCACAGTTAGCTGTCTGCAAAGACATGAAAAAAACACAAATGCTTATCACAGAATGGTTTCTACATGCACATACACTGTCAATAAGATTGTAGAGAAAAAAAGTACTCCCTACACTTTAGCAGAAGAAATACATTAGTCTGATTAAAATCAAAATAGTCTACATACATCCCCTCACAATTAAATAACTCACCTTTCAAGATGTTTTGTAGATTAAGAAGTATATCAGTCACACACCAGATATCAGTCACACACCAGATTTTCTTATACAGAATCTCTGCACTGTGCACCTCTCAGCAGAACCAAAGAATGGCAAAGTGTCCCTCTCTTTTTCCACACATATACATGTAAACATCAAATCACATTCCTTCCCACATAAATTCAAAAGCAAACACACATTTCTATTGGTTAAACATTTCAACCCTTTCCAAATGACATAAACTTCAACCCTTCCCCCAATCTGCCTTCTTTCCGTTTCCATAGAAACAGGTCATGGAACCCTGTACTGAGGACACAGGTCACAAGTTCAGCACACACAATGTTGCTAATCACAACAGCAAGTGTGCTTGACTTCTCAACATATCAGCTTATCATATATAATGCTCCTTACAATCAGTTTTTGTTAACCAATAAGAATCATGTGTTTAAAAAACAGAAATATGCACCCTACCTTTCAGTGTAGAAGGTTGTCAAACAACCAACGATTTCTTGTCTTTTTTCAAAATTGCATCTTAGCCACCATTTTAGAAACATCTTACTTTCCAAACTGCCATTTCATTTAGAGAGACCATCTGAGTGCATCCAGACCTCCTTACAAGATGCTTACAGTGTGGATTGTGGGACACAGCTACATTTTCTGGAGCCAAAGGTATGCAGAAAACACAGGCATTCACAAAGACCTAGGTTTGCCAAATGTAGACATTAAATGGATTGGACAGAGAGGGTTAAAGTGGCACCAATTGATGCTATTGGTGAAATCCTTCATGCAAATCCAACACCCTGACCTCAGATAGTGCACTGTGGTGGCAATGACCTAGGCACTTTGACTGGGGTAGGTCTGGAAATGCTTATGAAGGACACCTTTGCAGAACTGATTTCACTTTTCCCTAAAACTGCCTTTGTGTCCTCTAACATATGCCAAAGGCAGAAATGGAACTGGTCAAATCATTTTTGTCCACAGATTGAGAAAGCTAGGAAATGTGAATAAATCTATTTCTGCTTTTCTCCGAGACTATAGAATGGGGTCCATTTACAATAACAATCTGCGCTTTCATATGCAAGAGATGTATAGGAGAGATGGAGTACACTTAATGAAGGAAACAGAGTCTTCCTCAACAACTTTAGACTCTGTATAGGTACTTACTTATAAGTACCAAAAACTCTCAATGAACACAACCGCTCTTTTTAGAGCCACTCAAGAACAAAACACTTAAGGTTAATCTTTATCTCCCAACAATTCCATTTTTTTTCCCTTGGATCCGCGAACCCACCGCGAGAGGATCCATGCATCCAACGCGAAAGGATGCGCGTATTTCGCCGTTTTTTGTTTTTTTTAAAAAGGGGGCCCCAGAGGGTCCTTCTGGGACCCCTTAAGCACCTCTAGAGGGTCAGAGTATTTCCACTCTGCCCCCTTTATATGTTTTACACACTTTTTCCTCTTGCTTCTTCAGCCTCGCTTCTACCGAGGCAGAAAATGGCCGCCAACAGTTCCTGGTTTCGAATGTAGAGAGACACTCGACAGCCAATTAGCATTTAGCGCGCGATCGGGAGGGTGCGCGCTCGGTTCGGGGAGGGTGCGCTTACGGTGCGGGTACGGTCCGCGGATCCTCCGCGGCCAGAGATATCACTAACTTTTTTACCCTAATTTTCTCAGGAACTACTGAACAGATTCACACCATATATGCAAAAGGCACGAGTCCGAACTGAGGACTACCTCTTTGCCAAATTTGGTGTCATTCCGTTCAGCGGTTCGGGCTGTAGCTGCGACAACAGATCCTATGGGAAATTGCATGGGGAAAATGCGTTTTGCGACCCCCTTTTTTTCTCGGCCTCCGCTTGACGGATCACCAGAAAACTTTCAGGGTAGGAGTGGAGCTGGCCAAAAGTTTGGAAAATTTCGCGAGGATTCATCAACCGGCGCCAGACTTATTGGGAATAGAATGTTGTGGATTTCCTATGGAAATTAGGTCCTAACTATAACTATCTACTGGCGACCGGCAGTAGAAAATATATATATATATATATATATATATATATATATATAGATATAGATATATATATCATGTCTAAATAAATCGATACTCAAACCCTCACGGTAACATACCCTTCATAGACTTCATAAGGCTTCTCAGGGGTTGAGCGTAGTTCCTTACCGCTCTGGAATTCACCCCTGTTGATTAGAGCCAAAGAAAACAGCAAACAAATGAAAATCATATCCAGTAAACATGTGTATCGCAATGACTTCTGTTAAGTATAAAACGAGGAAATCCATACTCTTTCCAACGTCTTGCAAGGAACAATTTCCAAACTTAATACCCTCAGAACAAGGTCCGTGAAGAGTTAACTCCATTCACAAGAACAAGCAATCAGATAAAAAGTTCCCACTGTAAACCACTGGACCGTGGTTCAACACCTGTGGGATTTTATTTTCCCTTCGTAAAGGATCACAAAGGAAACGAGTTGCTTTCACTCCCAATGTCAAAGAAAAAGATCCCACTGCAAAAGCTGAACAGCAAAGGCTCGCCAATGGTAGGAACAGTTGAAAGAGCCAATAGTCTTTGTGCACAAGACACAGAGAGAGCTAGGGTAATCTGCCCTTGCACACAGAACAAGGCCGTAGAGTAATACAGCCAGCAGGAGAATAATCCTCACTACTCCAAGGACAGACCAGGATACATGGCGAGCGGTGCAGCACACCCTTACCTAACCGGAGATGAAACAACAACGTTCTTCCTTCGAGCCACAAACCAGATTGCAATTTCCAACGCTGTTCCGCAGTCCGTCTTTGATTTTGAAGGTGTTTCCATCATGCAAGCATCGGGTCGCTAAGTCTCATGGGAACTGTAGCCCCAACATTGTTCCGGTCTCTGAGCCTACCCCGATTGAAGGATTTTGTTGTGTGTTGATAACATGAAGATTCCGGGACCAGATGGGGCGCGCTTGAGAAGATTTCATGACAGTACATCCCCTCTCAACGAGAGCGTGCCAAAGGACCAGGTTTCAAAGGATACTTTCTATGTAAGGAAGACACCAGCCTAGGCGCATGAACACCAGAAGCTGGTTCCCAGGAATTTTCTTTGGGTCCAAACCTCTTTCCACACTACTAGATACCATAGTTTGTTATTTGCTTCGTTGATTCGTTTTACCTCACATTCGATGTCATCATTGACCAGAACAGGTATTGGTAGTGTTTTCACTGGAGTAGCTGACGGTTTCAAAAAGATACTTGGAAGACAGGGTGGATTCACAGGTGTGACGGCAAAGCCAGTTTCATTGCCACCGAATTGATTCATTTGATGATTTTGTACTGTCCGATATACCTGGGATTGAAAACACTATGTTTCCTAAAACGGATATTCTTGGTAGATAACCACACTGTGTCCCCTTCTTGGTACAAAGGTTCTGGCCTTTGGTGTTTATCGACAGAGGTCTTGTACTTATCCCTAATTTTTCTCAGATGCCTTTGAGCATTCCTCAGTGTTTCCTAAATGTGAGCCACTCTTTTACACACCTCTTGTATCTTGGTGTTTTCAGTCGGATCAATAAAAGGTAACAATAAGTGCTGTAAAAGTGGGACACTTGTGTTGAACTATGTGTGGCGCTGTTGTAAGCAATCTCAGCTAACCAGAGGTAATCCACCCAAGTATCAGTACTGTTCTCCGCAGAGCAGCGTAGATGTTGTTTCAGTGTCTGGTTAAGGCGTCCTGTCTGACCATCCATTTGCGGATGAAAACTCGTGGCAATGTGTAGGGATGCACACCACACCTTCCAGAATCGAGCGGTGAACTGAGAATCACTGTCTGACACAATGGTTTGTGGTAAACAATGTAAGCGTACAATGTGCACCATGAGTAAATGAGCCAATAAACCTGCCGATGAAAGCTGCTTGCAGGCAATAAAGTGTCCCATCTTTGTGAGATAATCTATAACAACTAGGACGACTGTGTGTGTATCCTTTGTCATTTGGGAGGCCAACAACAAAATCCAACGAGATATTTTCCCAGGGAGAGACAGGGTTGGCATTAGTTGTAACAAACCTGATGGCCTCTGATGATCTGTTTTCATCTTTGCACAGACTTCACACGATTGTATACATGACTTAATGTCCACCAAAAGAGACGGCCACCAGAATTATCTTGTGATGCGATACACTGTCTTTATGAACCCATTGTGTCCAACACTAGGTAGTTCATGACACCAATGATAGACTGTCTGATGCAGTGCTTTTGTAGGTACCAATATATGTTTTTCTTTCATTGGGATCCCTTGTTTTAGTTGCCATTCTGGATGTCTTTTTAACCATGCTTTCCATGTGAAGGTGTTTATTCCTTTTATTACATCTCTGAGGAAGGTATCAGGTTGTATGACACACAGTACTTTCCTAGGATCAATAATGGAATGTTCCTGAATTTGTTCCTGTTCCTTAGTAGAAGATTGTCTGGTCAGAGCATCTGCTTTTTTATTGTTGCCACCTGGTCTGTAGGTAATAATGAACTCATATTCTGAAAAGAACAACATCCACTGACGTTGTCGAGGGGTTAGATGTCTAACAGCAGTCACCTGCAGATTTCTGTGGTCTGTGTATACCGTTACAACATGATTTGCACCCATTAAGAAGTGTCTCCACTCCATAAAGGCATCCTTGATAGCCAAGAGTTCTTTTTCTGATATGTTGTAGTTCTGTTCAGCATCATTTAATTTACGGGACTTGTAGGCCACCGGATGGAGTTGTCCCGTTACAGAGTGTCTTTGGGACAGTACTGCTCCAATCGCAACATCAGAGGCGTCTGCTTCCACAACATAGGGTTTCATGGGATCAGGATGAGTCAATACTGGGTCGGTAACGAAGGCTTTCTTCAGGGCTGTGAAGGCCTCCTGTGCTTCTTGGTTCCATTAAAAAACCTGAGCTTTTCTCAGTAGTTTGGTTATGGTGCCACCAACTTGGAGAATTGATTTATAAAGCGGCGGTAAAAGTTTGCAAACCCTATAAAACATTGGATGTCATTGACGTTTTGGGGTGGCGGCCACTCCTTCACAGCAAGGATCTTTCTTTCGGCCATTTCCTGCCTGACGGGGTGAGCATAACTCCAAGAAACTCCACTGTGCGAACATGAAACTCGCTCTTACTCAGCTTGCAGTATAAGTAGTTGTCTTGCAATATTTGCAACACAGTCTTCATGTGCCTTACATGCATTATGTCATCATCAGAGTAGATGAGGGTATCATCTATGTAACCCACCACATAGTGATCTAGTATATCACGAAGAACGTCATTCAAGAAATATTGAAACGCGGCCGGGGCATTACATAACCCAAAGGGCATGACCAAATATTCAAACAATCCATAGCAGGCCTTGAATGCCGTCTTCCATTCATCTCCACTCCTCATGCGAACCAAAGCCCCTTTTAGATCTAATTCAGTGTAGATGGCTGCCTTCTTCACTTGCTCCAACAATACCGGAATCAGTGGTAGTGGATAGCGGTTCTTCTCTGTAATGTTGTTAAGCGCTCTGTAGTCGATACAAGCTCGGAGCGCGCCATTCGCCTTTGGGAGAAAAAAAGGTTTGAGACGCAGACGGCGACTTTGATGGTCTAATGAATCCCATCTCTAGATGTTTATCAAGATAAGCTCTGAGGTGTTGGGTTTCGGGCTCTGTCAGAGCATATATTCTCCCACTAGGTACTATAGCTCCAGCAATTATTTTGATTTGACAATCATATTGTCTGTGGAAGTAAGATTTCACCTTGCATGTCATCAAACACCTCTGTATATTCTTGATTTTGGACCAGTAGTGTTGTGTCTTTTTCTGCCGCCATGGCTATACACAGGCCTGATGCCAGGGCTGTTGCTGGTCCTTCTGGTATCCTCATACAGTGTTCCTGACAGTAAGGGGACGTCAATAATACTTCTCTAGTCACCCAACTGTTTTCAGGATTATGCTTCGGTAACCATGGCAATCCGAATATTATGCCATATTGAGGAGACTGTATTATATTGAAGGTGATCTTCTCCCAATGAGAGGGACCATACATAACCTCCAAGTTCTCCAAAAGGTACCCTATAGGTCTGGTGTCGAGTTTTCTCCCATCTACAGCATACACCTGTGACTTGCTTCCCCTATATCCATAAAAATGCCTGTGGCTCCTGAGTCTATCATGGCTCGGACCGGTATCCATTCCAACTGTATAAGAAGTTCAGGTCTACAAACAAATGTCCCTGTTGAGTGGTATTTCCATAATGTAAGGAAGGGATGTATGACTGGCTCCAAGAGACTCCTTCTTCTTTCTTCAAGAGTATTAGTTTTCCGACGTTTTATCTGTGGCAGCTGTTACTAACCTAGTGCTTCCGAATCGATTGGTATTTGGTTTTACTGGGCATTCTTTCACGAAGTGGACCTTTTTCCCGCAATGCAAACAGAGTCCTTGTTTTCTGTGGGTGTCTTTTTCGGCTACGGTGAGGGTGGCTTGTACTGTGCCAATTTCCATGCCCTCTGGTGTGGGCGCATAAAGGTGTTCTGAAGTGCAGGGTCATATTGCTCGATTCAAGGTTCTTTCTCCCCTTTTATGCTACCCTTTACGCTCACTCATCCGGAGGTAGGTTGTGGGTCGATCTGGGCGATCACATCTTTGAGTTCATCACGGAGTCCTTGATGGAAGAGCGCAGCTTGTTTAGCCTCGGCTATTTGGTTTCTGCCACCAATCTCCGAAAGGAATTGAGGTATACCAACAGGTCCCTGTTGCCTTGTCTCAATTCGAGTAATGCCCTGTCTGCGGTAAAAGATTCAGCACATCTGTGGAATACCCTTAAGAACTCTTCTCTAAAGGCTTCCCAATCATGTAGCAGCGGATCGTATATACTCAATAGGGGTACTGCCCATTGAGCAGCATCCCCCGCTAAGTATGTGATGAGAAAGGCCCCTCTGGCTTGATTGGTGGGGAAGTATTTTTGTTTACAAGAAAACCTGTAACATATCTGATTCCTCATGATATCTTTCTGGAGTAGCCATTGATTTATTAACAGGCATTTCCACCACAACTGTGCTGGATGGTACGGCAGACTGGCTGCCTACATCAAATGGATTACTTTGAAGGCGTTCTACACGAGCCCTCAACTCTGCGGTTTCATGACGAGATGCCACTAATTTGGCCTGTACTTCTGCCACGACCTCCACCACATCCTCAAGAGTTGCCATTCAAGTACAACCCGACCGGGAGGATAAATATTATTGGGTCGGAAATTCTGTCAGAGTAGAATATCCTCAGGGTTGGTTAGCAGCTTAGAATGATCCACCTCTTGACAGTCCCAAGCCAGAATAGCTGTAAAAGCACAGGACAGTGGGATGATCAAGCGAGGTAAGGAGAGGGAGGGAACAACAAGGAGGGAGATCTGAAATTACAGCAGAAAACCATAAAAACGTCTTTCTTTCTAGTGATAAAAGCTGTACATTTAAACACATCTATGCCCAAGATATACAACTCCAGTAAATACCTGTAACAGAAAATAACACTATGTGGCCTGCAGTATCCTACGTATTACGTAGCTCCTGTGTAGGAATGTCAACTCTTTCCTCTTGGGGGTTTGCTATATCAACATATATACATGTGTATATATATACATATATACATATATATATATATATATATATATTACCTACTGGCGGTCGCCAGTAGGTAGTTATAGTTAGGACCACGTTTCCATAGGAAATCCGCAACATTCTATTTTGAATAACTTTGGCGCCGGTCGACGAATCCTCGCGAATTTTTCAAAATAGGTGGGGCGCTACGCTCCGCTCCTACCCTGAAAGTCTCGGGGGGATTCGTCAAGCGGGGGCTGAGATAAAAGGGGGGTCCCAAAACGCGTTTTTCCCATGCATTTTTCCATAGGACCTTTAGACAGGGCTACAGCCCGAACGGCTGAACAGAATTACTAGAAATTTGGCAGAGAGGTAGTCCTCAGGTCAAGGAAGTGCCTTTTGTAGGTTTGGTGTAAATCTGTTCAGTAGATTCTGAGAAAATAGCCTTTAAATCAATATATATATCTGAGCCAGCTTACGGTGCGCTTACGGTACGCTTACCGTACGCGTACGGTGGCGTGCGCGAGCGCGATTATGATTGGCTCTTAGATCTTAGTAAACATTCGAATCGGCCGAAACCAGGAAGCGGTGGCTTATCCACACTAACCCCACCCCGTGTGCAATTGGTGAACGAAGGTCACCAATTGTGCATGGCTCATCACACAAGTGAAAATCGAAAATATTACAAAAAAAAATATTAAAAAAAAAAATTATCCACACTCTCTCCACCCCGTGTGCAAATGGTGCCCGAAGGGCACCATTTGTGCATGGCTTATAACTATTGCGAAAAATTAAAATATTACCTTTAAAAACAAAGTGCATCATATGTCCTCCATGTGCGCACGGTGCGCGAAGCGCATCGTGCGTACATGGCCCATCTAGCGTAACGTGGGCACGCGGTGCGCATAGCGTACCGTGTGCCCACCGTGCGTGCACGGCACTAACTGCGTAAAGTGGGCGCGCGGTGCGCGAAGCGCACCGCGTGCTCACTGTGCGCGCACGGAACGAACTGCGTTAAGTGGGCGCGCACGCCACGAATGGCGTAAAGTAACTTAGCATTTAAAAAACCGTACAAATTCACTGAAAAAACCATAGGTTTCACACACGTTATAGTTAGGAATTAGCATTTAAAAAACCTTGCAAATTCACTGAAAAAACCATAGGTTTCACACATGTTATAGTTAGCGGAAATTTTACTGATAAAAAACCAATGAAATTCCCCCGTTATAGTTAGTGCAGGCAACTATAACTCACGCGACCGCAATCTTCTGCTGATGACATATGTGTCTTTATGAAAAAAAAATATTTGTAATATATGTATAGCTAAAAATGTATGGAAGAAGACATGGGCAAATAAGTGTCTAAATACAGTATTAGCATCAGCAGAGGATTGCGGTCGCGTGAGTTATAGTTGCCTGCACTAACTATAACGGGGGAATTTCATTGGTTTTTTTATCAGTAAAATTTCCGCTAACTATAACATGTGTGAAACCTATGGTTTTTTCAGTGAATATATATATATATATATAGATGACTCTGAACTTGATATTGAAACTAACACTGGTTCCGAGACGGAGAGTGACCACGAGGTGAGAACGGCAGAATCCAGGGAAAATAAAAGAGCTACCATACGGAAGAAAAGGGCCCAGGGGTTGACTTGGGATTACTCCCCCTCTACTGCATTGGGGTCTCAAGAACATGCCACCGGCTCCCGACCGATACAACGGTGCTCTCCACATCAACAGGATGCTACGCTCTCCACGGTGATGGATACAGTCCTCCAGGCTATCGCCTCCCACCGAGAAGAAACATCAAGGGATGGACGCAAAGCACAATTAGCTCTACATAAGGTTCAGGGTGTAGTGCGTAAATTGTCAAGATCAGTTAACACCTTCAACACCAGAATGACAGAAATGGAAGACCGTATAGTCATTAATGAGGCAGAGGCTACAGCCACACAGGAACAAGTTGAACTACATGAAGCAGAACTAAGTGACGTCAGATGGAAGCTCGAGGACATGGAAAATCGCCTACGACGTAACAACCTACGCGTCCTTGGAATACCTGAAAATATTGAAGGTACTGATATCCGAGCCTTCATCATCCAACTCTTTAAAGATACACTTCCTGAGCTCTCTTCATGGAACTGGGAGCTTGAGGTGCAACGGGTGCATAGAATTCCAATCACCTTGAAACCCACTAGGAAGCAAGGAAATTATCCACGAGCAGTCCTTGTATTTTTTGGAAACTTTCTTCTCCGACAAGCTATTTCAGATAGAGTCAGGCCAGAAGCTCGACGGACTAGGGACTCCATCTCCTATTTTGTGAGACCGGATTTTTGCCACACTACGGTGGAAAGGAGGTGGCGCCTGCGACAACTTATCAAACCCTTTATGGAGAAGAAAGCACAAGTCTACCTTAACAACCCAGCCAAATTGAAAGTTCTATACAATGGCCAGACCAAATTTTTCACTTCTGAAATAAAAGCCAAAGAATTTTTAGATAGTCTCACTTAATGGCCTACTAGTGATAAAGCCAGTATAGATGACTTTTTAAGTGGTCATCGGTTGAGAAATAGAAAAAACAAAGAACTCGGATGCTGGACTTGATGAATAGGGAGAGGAGAATAGAGAGTGTATTGGACATTACTGAGATTTTATATAGATACATTAGATCAATTCGTCTCTATATGCCTCGCTATATCTTCCTTATTATCTTTCTTTTTCTTCCCTTTTTTTTTTTTCTCTCTATGTTTTCAATGTTTATCTTCAGTCTAAATCTGGTTTGGGAGCGTCTCTCCATCACTTAAGTCTCCTTTAGAGTCTAATTGCCTCACATTACGGGTGGGGGAGGGTGGGGGGTGGGTTGCAGGGGTTTGTAGGGAGCGGGAGAGGGAGGGGGAGAGGGAGGGGGGGAGGGGAAAACGGTGGGAAAAATTGCAGAAATGAGCTTGATCTGTAGTATAAGAAACTTTAAAGGCTTTTTGGTTACTCTAATTTCTTCAAGCGATTGGATTCCTATATTAATTATTTTGATTAATCAGAATGGGGGGAGGAATATCAATGTAAATATCGAATTTAAAGTTGGCTGGTGGTGGTGCAAATTATGTAACACTGATGGTACCGGTTCAATGGGGAATAGTTTTGAATGGGGAGAGTAAAATTGCGATGTTGGAACGTAGCGGGTCTCAATGATGGGAGAAAAAGGGCCCAACTTTTTCAATTGTTACGTCAGGATCCTGTCGACATCCTCTGTATTCAGGAGACCCACATAGCTGGATGTGATAACAATTTATTAAAAATTCCTGGATTTAATTTGATAGCAGCAACATCTTAAACGTCTAAAATACGGGGGGTCGCTATTTTGGCAAGACCCGGTTTGGGGAGTCCTAGACGCCGACTTGTCGACAAACATGGCAGGTGGGCTGTGGTTCAACTAGAATCGGATATAACCATTTGTTCACTCTATGGCTATAATTTGGATGACCCACAACTCTTTATCGAACTTGAATTAGAACTGGCTTCTTGGGCCGGCCCACTTATCCTGTGTGGGGATTTTAACATAAATATTGAAAAACTAGTAAACAATAGACTCCCTCAGAATTTTAGTGGCCGGAAACCCAAAGTCTACAGGGCAGTATCCCATCTGATAGATAGTCATGACTTAAGGGATACTTGGGACATCTTGAAGCAGAATGATAACGGCTTCACCTATTATTCCTATCCCCACAACAAGTATGTTTGATTAGACTACATTATGACATCATTACATAAGACAGCTCTAATAGACATAATTAAATCCCCCAAAACCATCTCCGACCACAACGCACTTACGTAAATTTTTCAATTGGATAGTTTTAATAGACCTAATATCCAATGGTCATTTGACCGAAAGCTTTTTACTAATCCAGACTATATTAATCATATTACATCATGTGCTCAATTTTTCTTTGATTGTAATCAATATAGTGCACCCAGATTCAGTGTATGGGACTGTTTTAAGGCATCAATTAGAGGAGAGACTATAGCGTTTGTAGCTAACCGTAAGAAAACTCAGGATAGTATTAATAAACAACTTAACGCGGAACTCATTAACTTGGAAATAGTACATGCTAAACAAATTCAGCAAGGAATATCAACCTCTGATACACTGCAAAAATTATTGATTTTAAAAACAGAAATTAATAGCTCGCTAACACAAAAAGCAGCGGAAATATATCAAGCCAATAGAGATAGAATTTATGAAGCAGGGGAAAAAGTAGGGAGGCAATTAGCTCTTAAAACTAGACAAAAACAAACATACAATAAAATAAAGAATATCGAATATGAGGGTCAACAGTACGCCTCCCCTCAAGATATTGTAGATGTCTTTCGAAAATACTACCAAAAACTATACCAAAATGATAATGAACATCTATCTACAAGAGACACGAAATTCTTTCTCAGTGAGTGGATACCGGAACCAGAGCTATCTAGAATACTCGATCGAGTAGGTAGAGAAGAATTGGAGAAAGAAATTACAATGGTAGAATTAGAGACTGCATTGTCGGACCTAGCTAATGGGAAGGCGGCTGGTCCTGACAAGATCCCCCTAGAGTTATATAAGGTGTTGGGCAAACAGATACTACCCTATTTATTAGACCTGTTTCTAGGGATACAACATCACTCAGCTACACCAGAGTCTTGGAAACACACTAATATAGCGATATTCCCAAAAAAGGGGAAACCCCCCCAGCTTCCATCTTCATATAGACCTATCTCACTCATAAACTCTGACTCAAAGCTATACTCCAAGATACTTGCAAACCGAATGAGGGGGGTCATCGAACATCTTGTATCCCCATGGCAACATGGCTTTATCCCTGGGAGAGGAACGACTGATCATACCCGTAGAGCCATTGCCTTATTTGACATCATAGGCGCCACGGGGGGAGAGATGTCGATGGTCCTACTCGATGCCGAAAAGGCATTTGATCGAGTGTCTTGGCGGTTCTTATGGGAAATTATGGAATTCAACAACTTTGGCCCAGGCTTCATCAAAGCCCTAAAAGCCCTATATATCAGCCCTAGGGCTAAACTATCCATTGAAGGCTTTGAGTCAGAGTTTGTAGAGGTACAAAGAGGCACTAGGCAGGGCTGTCCTTGTTCCCCGATATTATTTGCCCTAGTAATTAATCCTTTAATTTTAAAGCTTCTTAACTCCCCCCAAATTCAACCAGTTAAGGTGGGTTCATATTCTACTAAAATATTGGCATACGCCGACGATATTGCCGTGCTTACAACCAAACCGGCTGATGCAGTAGCAGAAATAGAACAAATAACCCAGGTTTTTGGATTCTATTCTGGCTATTCACTTAATAGAGACAAAACCATGGTCTTATGTACAAATAATATTATATATGACAGTCCCTATAAAGTCAAAAATGCAACCTATCTCGGTGTAAATATTTCTCCTGAGGTAAAAGAGATTAACCGGCTTAATTATGATCCTTTGATCAAGGCAGTAAAAACAGATCTTAAGAGGGTAGATAACCTACATCTTTCAATAATAGGGAGAGCGAATTATATTAAAATGAGCATATTTCCTAGAATACTCTATCTATTCCGTGCTATTCCATTGATGGCCGACGGTAGCATTGTTAAAATCTTTGATTCCACAATATCTAAATTTATATGGAACTATGGTAAAATAGGGAGAGCATTACCATTACTAACCCTCCCCCTACATAGAGGCGGCCTTGGTATCCCGAACTTGACATTCTATCTCTGGGCGACACTACTCCAACAAATGGGCCTGCTCTTTAAAGTCAAACCGTCCAATCTACCCAACACAGACTCCTATATCCCTTCTATTTTTGAACTTGGACTAGGTGATAAATGTCAAGGGCTATTTTTGAAACAACTTGAAGCGTCATATTACAAAAAGACCAAGTTTAAGGTGATTGGAGACGCATGGAAAATCTGGAAACTTGCCTCCAAACAACTAGGCATACCTAAAATAACAAGATACACCTCTCTTTGGCACAGTAAGATCATATCATCATTTTTGATAGATAATGTCTCTAGGAGATGGGAGAATTTAGGCATATATACACTTGGTCATTTTTTTGGACAGAATGTTACTCCATCTTTCGAGGGACTACAACAGAGATTTGATATTCCATCCACAGATTATCTAAAATATTTCCAAGTCTTTACCAATATCCGTAACTCTAACATTAATATTAATTTAGATAGTTTTTATTTTTTCTCTATTATTGAGAAGCGAGCTACTAGGATAGGTACTTTATATGATATATTTTCTCAATCCTCTAATGACGATCTAGATCGTGTTGAGAGATCCTGGGCACAAAAACTCGGAAACCCAGATGTAGATATCGACTATTCCCTAACTCTTTACACAACATTATTTTTAGCACCTAACCTTAAAGCACAATATTTTAAAACTATTTACAACCTGTATTTTACTCCGGCTAAACTCTTCACCTGGGGAATACGAGTAGATGATTGCTGCCCCAGATGTAGACAGGGACAGGCAAATTTAATTCACATGTTTGCCGAATGTCCGAAACTAGATAATTTACAAACATTGATTGGAGGATTTTGGACTCAAGTATTCGGGCGGAATTTTAGATCCTCCACTACCCTATTTCTTCTAGGTCACGACAAATCCTTAGGGTACAGTCTGGAGGAACAGAGGATTGTCTTCCTGGGCACTGCCGTCTTTCGTATTATTCTGGCGGCTTGTTGGAAAGATCCCAATGTACCCACCTTTCAGATGTGGCTTAGTCGATTTCTTGCCACATATAAGCAGGAGATAGCTATATATAGCACAAGAGGTAGGAAAGCTAGAGCCCGGGGTACCCAGATCTGGGCCCCAATCTCCAACTGGTACTCCAATGTAAGATCTCCCCCCTGATAAGAGAAGGGCCGACATGATATGACGAGGCAAACTGTGTAAATTCTCACTTTATATCTTTTATCTTTCATATCAGTTGTGTATATGTATTGGGTTGTAATGATTCTGTTCTTTTTCCTGATGTACTATTGTTTCATTAAGAACTTATTTTTTTTAAAGAAATTGTTTGAATGAATACTACAGATCATGCTCAATAAAAAAAAAAAAAAAAGGAGTGTACCATTGGAATCGTTGTTTCAAGTAGTCTGGACCCAGGCCTTGTAAGGCCTTGAAGACTGTGCAAAAAGATTTAAAAGGCACCCGTTTCCTGATTGGCAACCAGTGTAGTCTTTTAATTTCCTTGGAGACCGATGTAAATTTGGATGTACCTGTCAAAAGTCTTAATGTCGCGTTTTGCAGGATCTGCAACTTATTTAAATAACGCTCTTGAATATTCAAAAAGAGCCCATTGCAGTAATCTAGCCGTGATGAAATGAGAGATGTAACAACAGTACATTGACTCTCTTCCGGCAGGAGCGTTTTCATCTTTTTAATCCGTTTGATAGAGTGAAAAGTGGCTGAGGCCATAGTGTAATCTGATCGCCGAAGTTCAGTCTGTCATCCACTATAACTCCCAGGTTTTTTGCCTTCCGCATGGGTTTAGGGAGGGTACGCAAATTGCCGGCCACCAACCCGATCCCCAGAAGATAGCCTTATTTCCAAACATAAGGATCTCAGTTTTGCCGGAATTATGTTTCAGGCAATTCTGAGTCATCCAGGTTTTAACTGCTTCCATGCAGTCATGGAACTTCTTTCTCTTCCCTGATTCTTTTTCCGGCAGCATCGACACAGCAATTGGTGTGTCGTCCGCGTATGGAGTAAGACTGAACCCAAATGATCTAATCAGGGGAGCCAGGGGTTCTACATACACATTGAAAAGGGTAGGGCTGAGGGACGACCCCTGAGGCACTCCACAAGGCAGAGAAAATGGTTTGGAGTAAAATTTGCCTAGGGACACTATTTGTGTTCTATCAGTTAGAAAGGATCTTAATAACTTCCATGACTTGCCCTGACCATGTCAAAGGCCGCAGTGAGATAAAACATGATCAATGCGGCCTCATCTCTCTGATCCAGGGCTTCCCAGATTTCTTCAGTTGATTTTATAAGGGCTGACTCTGTACTGTGCCCTTCTCTGAACCCATATTGAGTGGGATCTAACACCTGATTCTCATAAAGAAAGGCAGTCAGCTGGGAATTCATTGCCTTCTCTACCAACTTTGCCGGCAGTGGTAGGCGAGAAATTGGGCGTAAATTATTTGGGTCCCTAGGATCTAGGTTATATTATTTCAGTAGTGGGAGTATTGAGGCTATCTTCCGAGTTTTGGGGAAGTCTCCTGATTCAAAATAGCATTGAATGAAGTGGCAATGGGATCCGGGGCTAGTTTAACCACTGAAACAGTGCAGGGATCATAGGGGGAGCCTGTTCTCTGGATAGTGTTTACATGACGATGGGTCAGAATGTGTCTGCACTCAGCAGTGTCTTTCCAAAGATGCGACCCTTGCTGCTGAGTTTAAGGATGTGCTACCCAAGTTGTGGGCAACGGGTGACACAGATGTAGGACTCTTACAGATACCCCCAGTTTCTATTAAGATTAATGACAATGCTATCTTGCCTTGTATTCCCCAGTACAAAATACCGCAAGCAGAGGAGCGAGCTTTGTTGCGGATTATACAGAAACGGCTGCTAATGTGTGTAATAGCCCTATTCTTCCCACCCTTAAGAGGGCAGCTTCGGTGTCCTCTGATGATCACCCCGATGTTTATCATTTTGTGATTGACTTGCGCGCAGTTAATAAGGTTGTAGTTCCTCAGTTGCCAGTGGTCCCCGACATTACTGCCCCTCTGATGATGATTCCTTCCTCTGCTAAATTCTTTTCTGTCATTGATCTGAAGAATGCTGTCTTTAGTATTCCGATCCATACAGGCAGCAGGCACTTGTTCGGTTTTACACTAGTTGGCAGAAGCTTTAGATTCTGTTGAGCTCCTCAGGGCTATACTGAGAGCCCTAGTATATATAGCCAAGCCTTGAAAGCCCAATTGAACTCCCTCACGCTTCCCTCAGGTAATGCATTGCTTCAATATGTGGACAATATTCTTATTGCTTCTGATACTGAAAAGGGATGCAAAGGGATTAAACTCTCCCCTCCGGAACCTCTCAATACCGCCGCTGACCCATCTGGCACTCAACGAGACCCTCCCTCCCGCCAGTTCTCCCTACACAACTTCTACTCCCCAGCACCCAGACCTGGTGGCTCGCCTGGACGATTTATCCCTCCAGCTGCACCTTCTCACCCTTGAACTTCATGATCTGAAATCCCTCTCATTGGAACACTTTCCCTGGATAAGCTCCCTCCTCTCTGGTACGAATCGGTCCAGAGCCCCGGCTAGCACTAGCGTTAGAGCTCGCCCTGACCAAATCTCTCCCCTCTATATCCCTAAAACTTTACCCCTACCTAATGCACCCTCCGCCCCAGAAGATCGTTGGCCTCTCTCGCGCCCAACGATATCGATGACTTACTCAACTCTTACTGGCTTATCCTAGACACCAACAATATCCCTAAGGGACAAATCCAGGCCATTCATGCAAACCCAAACAGAGAACCCCCCCCACAACCTTAAAGTCATAAACAACAACAACCTTATGAGAGTGAACATCATACATACCTTTCTCCGGTACAACTAAAATGCGTACTACTCAACTGCGGATCAGCCAGCAAACACGCCTTTTATATCTTCGACCTCATCCAACACTATGAGATAGACATCATCATCCTCATTGAAACTTGGCTCAATCGCTCTTCCACTCCTATCCTAGACCTCCTAGTGCCCCCTACTCATGACATAATTCGTCTAGACAGAGCTTTGAAGCTGGGAGGTGACTTAGCCTGTATACATCGGAGCACTCTCGCGGTCTCCCTCTCGGAGTCTTCTACGCCATCATCTTGAGAATACCTTTGTCTCAACATCTCCAGTAACAATCATCTGGTGTGCAAATTACACACATTCTATCACCCCCCTGGGGACAACCTCCCCTTCATCAAACAATTAATGGAAATAATCTCTGCCAATGTTGATTCCGTTCTGTCCCATATCTATCTCGGTGACTTTAACCTCCACTGGTCTAACCCTAATGACCAAGCTGTAACTTGCCTCAAATCTTTCTTGAGTGATCACAAGTTGATTCAACATTGTGACCGGCCAACCCATAACAAAGGTGAAACTCTGGACCTCATCATCACCAAAGGAAACATCATCACAATGGCTATCACCTCGTGTGATTGGTCCGACCACCACAGCATCTTCTTCCATATTAACATGGATGTGTCTCTAAAGAAGGGTCAACCAACGAAATCAAAGATCTGGAAAAGGGACCTCAGAGATATCAACAAAGCTGATCTAGCATCCCACTGTATAGTTGCCCTCTCTTTCCAAGTCGACATCTCTGAGGTTCATGTACTCGCCGACTTCTACAACTCTACTATCTCTAGCATAATGGATTCTGTTGCTCCTCCCCAACAAAAAACGCCTCAACAAAAACATCCAAACCATGGTTCAACTGCAACTTAAACTCAGAACGTCGCAACCTTAGGGCTATCGAACGATCCTGGAGATCCAAACCATCCACGGACCAGTTAAAAATCCTTAGATCGGTTACGGGCTCCTATAACAAGCAAATCAACAGAGCTAAGGTGGACTATTTCAGATCCCAACTTAATCAAGCAGCAAACTGCCCCAAGAAACTTTTTGAACTGGTTAAACAAAAATCGGTGGAAGCACCAAACCACCCTGATTCGGAAATCAGCCACCCCCCCCTCATGTGATGATCTGGCTGCTTTCTTTACTGAGAATTCAAGACTCATGATCTGGGCCCTACTGCTATCCAATGGGTCTACTCCCCGCCCTGCCCTAAGGGACACAATCAAACCGTTGAGCCTGGGCATCAAGAACAATGCCTCCTGGAACACCTTTACCCCCTCAGTGAAAAGACATTAAAAAGGTTCTTCAGAGTATCAACCCTTCTAATCATTTCAGCGACCCATTGCCACCTTCCTTCTTCAAAGAAATAAAGGATGTCGTCTCTCCCATTTGGACAGAGATTGTCAATGCGTCTCTGTTACAAGGCATGATCCCGGAGAGCCTAAAAGCAGCTCAGATATAACCCATATTAAAAAAAACTACCGCAGACATCACTAACCTCAACAACTTCTGCCCTATCTCTAAAATACTCACCCTCGTCAAACTCCTAGAAAAATGCGCCCAGTCGCAACTCTGTGCTCACATTGAGAATTTCCATCTCCTGGACCAACATCAATCTGGCGTTTGTAGTGGGCATAGCATCGAATCGGTTCTCACTCAGGTTATGGACGGCATTTTAAAAATGCTTGATCAAAATGAATCGTGCCTCCTTATCCTCCTTGACCTTTCCTCTGTGTTTGACACTGTTAATCATGACAACCTCCTATCCATCCTAGAGCACAGGATGGGCCTGGCTGGTCCGCTGTTGCAATGGTTCTCGTCTTTCCTCCATCACAGATCCCATAGAGTGAAGGCAAATCACTCTCTCTCGCAGCCATCTCCAGTATCCATGGGTGTCCCCCAAGGGTCCGCCCTATCTCCCATACTCTTTAACTTGTTCTTGGAACCACTAGCTACTGCACTAAATTCCATGGACATTCTCTTCCATAGGTATGCGGATGACACCCAACTCTATCTGAAAATCTCCTCCCTGGATAACATCACCTCACTCAACACTACACTACTGACTATTCAAAACTGGTTAACTGTGAACCACCTCCTGCTCAACACCTCCAAAACAGAATTCCTTCTCATCTCTCCTCCAAATCACAACCCTAAGCTAGACCTCTGGTTGAATCACCTCACCGCCTTCAACTGCTCCCCCTCATTATCGACTCAGCTAATTCCCTCAGAATCACTCTGGACAAGCACTTGAAGATGAAGACTCATATTAGCAAAGTATGCAAGGGAGCTAACCACCTGTTGAGGATACTCAGGAAGCTCAAACCTTTCCTCCCACAAGCTGACTTCAAACAAGTGGTCCAAGCGCTTCTTTTGCCAAGACTTGATTATGGCAGTACTACTCTCTGTGGTGTCCCCAAATATACCTTGGCCCCACTAAGGGTCTCATTGAATGCGGTGGCCAGACTGGTCACGGGTACCAAAAGAAATGCACACATCTCTCCAGTCTTAAAATCCCTAAATTGGCTGCCACATGAAGCGAGAATACAGCTAAAGATTGCTTTTGCCTATCTCACAAAGCCCTCCATTTCAAAACCCCCAGTTATCTAGCACAAAAACTGGAACTACCCGCAGGGGCTAGACCCTCTAAGAGTGCTAACTCTCTCCTCCTGAAACCTCAGATCTTTCGCAAAAAGAGAACATGCCACCGAGCCTTCTCTGGGTCAGCTCCGAAGATCTGGAACTCCCTCCCACCGGAAATACGTAGAATCTCCTCCATGGATACCTTCAAATTAGAAGTAAAAAGATTCCTTATGAACAAGTTCTTACCTTAATAGGTTGTTGGATCGTCTGCTCTAATGCATTGGACTTACACCTTTAAGCCCTTGAGCTGGTTGCTATTCCATCTTGATATGTACCAGTTATGTTCTTATTACTCCGATGATCCTGTGTACATGTAACCGTTCTTGTCCTGTGATTTCTATTTTGATATGTGATTTTGTCTGTATTCCCATTTGACACATGTACTGCAACTGTTACCTTCCTTTCCCCACAACTGTAAAGCGCTCTGATATCCCTCGGGATCATGTTCGCACTATAAAAAACTTCATAAATAAAATAAAGACAGTGTGGTCAAACTGTTGCAGCATTTGGCTCACCATAGACATAAAGTGTCCCTTTCTAAATTTCAATATTGTCGACAGCAGGTCACCCCCCCACCTATTTAGGTCACCTACTGTCAAAGGAGGGTAGGAGATTGACCCCGGAGCGCATCAGTACCATGGTTAAAATGCCTATCCCTAAAACTCAGAGGGATGTGCGTGCTTTTATTGGCATTACTTCCTACTGTCGCCAATGGATCTCTAATTTTTCATTACTAACAAAGCCTTTGTTGGCACTAACCACTAAAGACGTGCATGAACCCCTGCCCTAGATGCCTTAATGTGAGCAGTCTTTTGAGCAATTAAAAGTTGCGCTTTGCTCTGCACCTGTGCTTGGTATGCTTGACTATATGAAGCCGTTCATGCCGTACATACACGAGACGGCCAGTTGTACGCTTTCTGTCTTAACACAGGCCTTTGGAGGTAAGCAACAGCCTTGTGCTTATTTTTCTGCTCTTCTTGACCCTGTCGCAAGAGCCCTCCCAAGCTGTCTAACAGCGGTCGCGGCAGTGGCCATCTCTATAAAGCAATCGGCTGGGCTCGTTCTCAATACCGAGCTCACAGTCATGGTACTCCATGCTGTGGCTACACTTTTGAAAAAGACCAAGACACAGCACCTCAATGCACGTCTAACCGGTTATGAGTTGACTCTCTCTGCACCAAGTCATGATTACAAAATGTGCCACTCTAAACCCAGCCACGTTGCTACCCCTCCCTTCCGAGAGTGAGGAAATTGATATACATGATTGTATTTTTCGGATGGAGGAAGAGAAGAATGGACAGATAGACCTGACTGATGTTCTCTTATCTGACCCCCAAGGGGAACTATATGTCGATGGCTCTTGTATTAAGCTACCAGATGGCACTACAACAGCTGCATATGCAATAACAACACTGCACATGGTAATTGAGACGTCATGAGTTCCTTAACAGTCAGCCCAAGCGGCAGAGCTTGTTGCCCTTATCCAAGCTTGAAAGTTGAGTGAGGGACTGGCTGTCAATATCAATACTGACAGCCAGTATAGTTTTGGAGTTGCCAATAATTTTAGGCGGCTCTGGACAAAGAGGGGGTTTCTCACTTCCCATGGGATAAAAATACAAAATGGCCCTCTTAAACATAGGCTTTTGTCGGCCTTGACACTCTCCAAGAACTTAGCAATAATAAAGTGTAGCGCCCACAAGGCAATAACTGATGATGTTGGTAGAGGGAATGCATTTGCAGACCAGACAGCTAAGGAGACAGCCCGAACGAAGATGAAAAAGATGTTTGTAGCAGGTCCCGCTAGGTGGGTGCCCGAGGTACTATGTTTGAGGATACACTGGAAAATGTCAAGGAGATTCAGAGTGAGGCAATGATTGAGGAGTGAGAAGTATGGCAGGAAAGCACAGCACGTTTGGATGAGGAAGGGTGTTGGGCAGATAAGTCAGAGAAACAGGGATGGATGTTACCAGATACATACGCTCTCCCCGTATTCACTATGGCGCACAGGCCAGCACATATCAGTGTAAAAGGTATCTGTAAATTGCTAGATCCTGTATGGCAAAATGATAATATCCCAAAGACTGCCACCCATTTGGTCACATATTGTATGGTGTGCATGATGCATAATCCTGGAAAATGTACCCCTACACCACCTGGTAATTTTGCACCTCCCACTTTCTCTTTTGGGGTCCTCCAGATGGATTAGATTGAAATGGATCGAGTCAATAATTTGAAATATATGTTAGTGGTAGTGTGTGCATGCAGCAAATGGGTTGAGGCTTACTACACCAAAGAAAATACAGCTATAGCGACGGCAAAGGTGCTCCTAAAGGAGTTCTTTCCTCGCTTCGGTTTGCCTCGTTTGATTTGGAGTGACAATGGAAGTCACTTCAATGTGAAAGTTATTCAATTAGTGTGTGAGGGACTACAAATCCGACAGAAAGTTCATGCTGCACATCACCCCAGTCAGTAGGTTTGGTTGAGAAGTACAATGGTACTCTCAAACTGAAATTGGCAAAGATTCAGGAGAGCACAGGGTTACAGTCACCAGATGCTTTACCATTAGACCTTTTGACTACAAAAGCTACGGCTCACTCTAGGACAGGACTGTCACCCTACGAGGTCGTGTTCGGTCGACTGGCAAATGTATGGGGCGTCCCGCCTCCTCGTAGGTTCTCAGTAATTGAATATCCTTTGTTAGTGGATTATCTGTATGAGATAACTAAAAATCTGTTTTCTATTCACCAAAAGATCCAGGACTCTCTCCCGCCAGTACCCTGAGGGGCCAGGACATGCTATTCGGCCTGGTGATTTTGCTTAATAGCGCCAACGTTGATGAACAATAGAGTCTACCAGTGAGGCTCAAACGGACACTGGGAACATTTGCCCCTTCTTGTCTTCTTGCCATTAGCCCCATTGCATTTCCTTTCCTCTGATTACAATGTACCCATTTGGGCGACCCATTACTGAGGAAGAACAGTCATTTGCGACACCGCGTTTAGAGCAGGATGGGTCTAGTTGGTCTGGTTGGTCCACAAAGAGTAAAATAATTTTTGTAGTGATCGTTGTGATTTTCCTAATAACAGTCCTTGGAATAGCATGGTTCCTGGAGGAGAAATATCCAGTACATTCCCTGGTTGGTACAATGCCTGTCCCCCCAGAGCACATGTTTGTTACCTTGGCCCCTCATAAAGGAGAACATCGAAAAACATATGTAAGCAATGTATTTTTACAAATGTTGCACCAGGCCCACGACACGTCTAATGCTACTAATTGCTGGATCTGCGGATTACTCCCCTCAGTTACACATAAGAGTGATGTTTTGTTATCAATCCCATTATCCTATCTTGGGAGTTGTAGGGGTAGTTTGAACTGTTTACTATGGTGCGTTATCACTTTCATTGCTCTACTATGAACATGACATTTGCTGACTCTCGCACAGTGATAGAATATATACGTTTCCATCAAGGGTTTACTTACACGAGATCAGGAGGACAAGGGTCCCTGAGTGCATTGCCCCCAACAGCTTGTATGAATATATGTTAGAAGGTAAAGAACGAAACATGGCTTCTAGGTGAAATATTGGATTTTCGAGGGTTTATTGCCAATGAATATTTCCGATCCTATCCTTTCAAATACGCACTATTACTAAGGATGAGGCAATGCCGGTGTCAGTAGTTAACACAACAGCTGGGTTTTGTGTCCAGGGAATAGAGAAGGTAAAAGTGGGAGAGAGTAATCGCAATTACACCTATATGCTGAGTACAACTAGTAGCCCGTCTTTGCTCCCATCCCTTAATGTCTACTTTGTTTGTGGGTCTCAAGCTTATGTTTGGCTCCCTAGGGGATGGTCAGGTACATGTTACCTCTCTTTCCTTCTTCCCCCAGTGTACATAGCACCGTCCAATTGCCATATGGACCTTCGAATGCAGCGTAGGAGTACACACTTGCCCCGAGTTAGAAGCGTTATTAACACAGAAGATATTGATCAGATAGACACCACTGTGCAGCAGTTCACAGATGCCATGAATGGTATCTTACCGTTTTGGGGCCCTATGTCCAATAGCTTCAATATTCGTCGACTCACAAGAGTTGTAGAAGGGGTCATTAATACCACAGCAGTGATTTTGACAAATATTACAGCTGAGCTCCAAACTACGAGGTTCGTTGCTTTACAATACAGAATGGTGTTAGACGTCATCCTTGCTGACCGCGTCATTGGCAGCAGTTGTTGTGTATACATCCCAGACCACACCCTTATGTATATGCTGCCATCCAGAAGTTGCATAGGCTCGGATCTGACATCCACCAAGAGAATGGTACGTGGACTCTCTCTGGATGGTTCTGGGGTCTAGTCACATCCTGGGGCTGGAAGATTCTTATCTTCCTAGTTGCAATTGCTGGTATAATTTTCACCTGTTACTTGTGCATACATTGTCTTCCTGCTTGCTGTGCTTACAGTGTAAAAACACTGACACCCATACTGAAAGTTCCACCACATAACGCTAAGACAACAGCCATGATGATGCAGGATATCCAAGATCTAATGTCAATAGACAAAGGCATTTTTGAAAATTGATAATTCGTGTATGAACATGTAGTAGTAGTCTGAGGAAATTCGATTTTCGATCACGATCGTATTGAGCCTCCATTTTGTGCTCCGCCGCCATTTTGTGTTGCCCGCACTCAGGCAGCACGACGAACGAAGTCTTTTCTGCTTTTCCTGCAGTATTGTGTCAAAATGGCCTTGTGCCTCTGTTTACAAAGCTGGTGTTAGAGACTGGCCGAGTACACTAATCCCTGTCTGGTTTTTCTAATCCCTGTCTCAACTATCTGTTGGTTCACACTATTCTCTCCTGACTTTATCTCATCTTCTGGCCTTCGCTGTCCTCTGCTCGTATTCTCTCGTTTCACAACTGTCCTCCAAAACACACAAACGTATCTCGCCACCTGCAAGTCAGTTACAGACACGTTAATACCTTAACCTGTGGGGAGGGGTGGCAAACACAGTTGGAGGAGAGGCTTCTTCGGGTTACTCAATACTTTTGTTTTCCAATTCTTTCTATTGGCTCTGACTTACTTTCAGACTATTCCTATTGGTTTTTCATGTATGTTTTAGGTGCGTCCTTCGTTAATGTATATGTCACCTATGTACTATAAAAGATTGTGCGCCACAGAGTGAAGTGGCAGTCTCCTGAGAACATACCGTGTGTACTTCTAGGACAACTGTACTAGCTGCAGCTAATAAAATCTGATCTTTTACGCCGACAGAGTGTCCCCGTGTCTCTGTTAGCTGAAGCAGGAGAACCCAGGAGATTAAGGCGTACCCTGCGCCGCCAGGCCCATAAGGTTTCTGGTTCTTCAACTGGCGCCCAATGAGGGGCGGCTTCAGAGGTAGTGGTTCTTCCTGAAGGTCGTGAGGAACCCCGCAAGAAAATTCTGGAGGAATCGCGAACCACGTCAAGCGACCCCTGTTTGTCGAAAGTGGTCCGAAGGTCTTTTGCAGCGTGGTTACTCCTTCCTGACGGCTACTGACGACTGCTGCCCTGACTGCCGCCCTGCCTTGGCCCTCTTTTTGGTGATGTATGGTAAAGCGAGACGATAGACGGGCCTCTGTTGGTGTAAGAAGACATCTTAGTTAAGTATTGGTGGGTCGCTCCCACATTTGGTTCTTTGGTTCTTTGGTTCTTAGGTTCTTTGGGTCTTTGATTCGGGTATTGCAATAACTGAAGGGTAAGTACATTTGTGCTGTGTTCATTGATTTAACCCCCTTGATGTTTGTGAACAGTCCAGTGAAATAACGATGCCTAGTCTGACTAAGTTTAAGAAACTTTGTTGCTTTGGTTGTAATAGGGATTCCCGGCTGGAGGACTCTTGTCCGATTCCTTCGGTTGGAACTCCCACTTATGAGCTCTATTCTAAACATGGTGTTGGCCCCATTGCCTTTAACGAGACATGGATCCGATACACGAAGAATGATGGCGTCTTAAAATGGCCAGAAAATGGTAGCTTTGAGCCTGACATACTAGATAATTTGGAAACTATTTTATTTAAAAGAAAAGCCCGGCCGGCAATGTTTGACTCTTTCCGCCTTTGGCGTAAGGAAGCCAAACAGAGAAAAATTAAGCAAGAAAAACGAGATAGGAAAGCACAGGGTATGACAATTATACAGGCTGCCCAGCAATTTAAAGATGATGAAGTTAGCAATGCGATGGAAATTTCAGAGAGACAGCATCGTATGGCGATAGATAAATGCTATCCGATGTTGCCAGCTTCCCCTTCTGATAAAAGAAAAGATTTAGAGGAAGATCCGTGGATGTCTCACCTATTGAGATTGCCTCCGCCCTATGTACAAGGTGCTAATGCACCCCCGTTGTTACAGCCTGTTCAGCCGCCAGTTGCGCCTCCGCTTGCTCCGGATCTTCCACATTCGCCCCCTCAAGTATTGCCGCCTCTGCCAGCTTTGCCTTCGACTCCTTTACCTTCATCTTCTTTGCCCTCTGCTCCCCCGGTAATTACTGATTTCTCTTCAGTTAGTTCGCCTAATACCTTGTCCCCTATCCTTATGTCCAATTCTCCGTCTATGCGTAAACGACTCACAGATACGGTCTCTGGTCTTTTATCTCCTTTCTTTGAGGCGTTAAATGTGTCTCCGGCATTTTCTCGAAGACAGTCTCGTAGTCAGTTCCCAGCATCTGAAGAACGAGAAACGTTGGACTCTCTCGCTCGCAAATGGATTGAGAAGGGTCCTCGGTATAGTGTACCTGACATTATGCCTACCTTCTCACAGTGGAATGCGCCTACGCAGAGATATGTTTTCAATGTTATGTGTGATACTCTTGTTAAAGGTTGGGAGGATATGGACTTGGGTTCGATTCCTCAGGGTCTGTTAGATATTCAGGCTAATATTGATAAGGGACTCATTGTGGGTTCTAAGGTTGAGGACGCTGTAAAGACACTTGTTACCTTTAGAACCTTATTTACCTCACAGACTTTTCTTGACTCCGATCCCTCAGTTAGGTTGACACTGAAAAATTACCCAATGAGAGAGGTTCCTCCGGTATGGAGAGAAGAGGTTGCAGTAGCAGGTGCTAATCAAGCTATTCCTGCTCACTTCCAGCGAATATGGGTACATGTCCCCTGGAAAAGATCTGAAGTTTTGGCTCTTAAACAGTCTCTACCGGATCCTCGTAAGAACCCTGCAGGTTATTATAAAGAGTTGTCACAGACTGTTGATGCCTGTATTATGAATTTAGCAGATATTGATATGTTGATGGGGAATTTAGTCCCACAAGCGTTATGGGCTAGGATTCGTAAAGAGAATCATGCCCAAGAATTAGGTGGAGACTGGGATGCTATAATTGCCGCAGATAGAGACCAAGTGGGTGGTGCGAAGCCTGATGCTTTGATTTCAGAACTCCCTGGTAGGATTATTACATTAATGAAAACGATGATGCCTGCCTTGAGAGTTAACTGGGATAAACTAGCCGCGTGTAAACAGAAGAAAGATGAGTGTCTCCGATTTCTTCACTCGTTTCGAGGAGACATTCATTGATCACAGTGGTCAGGACATGACTACGGAGGGTGGACAACGATTATTTGTAGATAAATTTGTATTTAATTTGCTTCCCGAGCTGTCGCATAAGCTGAAAGATTCCGAAAGTTCATGGGCAGTTTCTTCTTCAGCCCAGATATTGGCTACTGCTCAATATTATGAAAATAGAGATAAAGAAGAAAAAGATAAGCAAGAGAAAAAGACTAAAGAATTGAAAACTAAGGTTCTCTTGCAACAGGCTTATCCACCTCGTTATGCTCAGCTCCAGTTTCAACAGCCTCCACAGTTTCAGAGGGTGTATCAAAAGCCTGAGCCATATACTCTGCGACCTTTGTTAGGTCCTAATCAATGTGCCTATTGTAGGGAGGAAGTCCATTTTAAGAATAGTTGTCCGGTTTTATTACAACGCAATGGGAAACTATCGGCTCCACGAGGTCGTGGTGGCCTCCAGTCAGCAAACAGAGGTAAAGGTCGAGGTATGTTGACCCAAGAACAGCGTTCCCTTCCTTCTTCTAATTCCGTGAACTACTTTGATCAGCAAAACGCTCGGTCTACACAGTATTACAATGAGGAATGTTATATTGAAGGCGAGAATGAAAGTCTTCATGCTAACTAGGACAGCCATGGACAAAGTAAGGGAGTTGTGTCAATTCCAGTAGATCAGAATGGACCTTATGTTAATGTCACTACAATGGGTGTTTCAGAGCCATTTCTTTTAGATACTGGTGTGATGAGAAGTTCTATCATTCATTCAAAACTCCCTGGGGCACCTTTGTCTGGCTTAACGAATGTATCTGTAGGTTTTTCTGGCGCCCCAGTTCGTAATCCGGTTTCTTGCCCTTTGCCTATTTCAATTGGCCCTTATGATTTAGAAGTTCCGCTTCTCTTAACGAATGGTTGCGGCGAGAATCTATTGGGCTTGGATCTATTGAAAAGATTGCATGCAACGATATATTGCTCTCCTTCTGGTGTATATCTTACTTTAGGACAGAAACTGACTTCTCCAATGTATTTGTCTAAAGAGCAATTCCCACCTGAATTTCTCTCTCTTCCGACAACGCTTTGGGCCACGGGTCCAAATGATGTTGGTTGTCTTGAAATTCCACCTTATGTTGTTACTCTCAAACCCAATGCTGAATTGCCACGTGTTCCTCAATATAGAATTTCCACTGAAGGTGAAAGAGCGCTTTTGGAAATCATTCATGATTTGATTCAGAAGGATGTGGTTGAGGAAACGAGAGGTAACATATGTAATAGCCCTATTCTTCCTGTTCTTAAACGCACTGATCCTTCTCAGCCTCCTGTTTATCGCTTTGTAATTGATCTTCGGGAGGTAAACAAAATTGTTGTACCACAGTTTCCTGTTGTCCCAGAAATCACTGCACTGTTGACGATGATACCTTCTACAGCGGTTTGGTTTTCTGTTATCGATCTGAAAAATGCTTTCTTTAGTATTCCCATTGCCGAAGAGAGTAGGGATATTTTTGGCTTCTCTCTTGGAGGCCGAAGCTTCCGGTTCAAGCGCGCACCTCAAGGCTATTGTGAAAGTCCCTCTATTTATAGTCAGGCTTTGAAATGTCATCTTGATGCTTTTTCCTTGCCGTCTGATGCTGCTCTCATTCAGTACATGGACGACTTGTTAATCGCTGCTGATTCAGAGGATATATGTAAGAATGTGACGGTTGCATTGTTGCGACACTTATCCAATCTTAATCATAAGGTTTCACCTTCTAAGCTACAATATGTTCGTCGAGAGGTTACCTACTTGGGTCATCTCTTATCAAAGGAGGGAAGACGATTAACCCCAGAACGTATCCAAGCAATTGCGCAAATGTCTGTGCCATCCACACAAAGAGAGGTACGTGCCTTTCTGGGCATTACTTCCTACTGTAGGCAGTGGATCCCTAACTTCTCTCTGTTGGCCAAACCTTTGTTGGCACGCCTCAGCCCCTTCCATGGACTGACGAATGTCAGAAGAGTTTTACTGACTTACGTGCTGCTCTGTGTGCTGCTCCTGTACTAGGTACTCCTGATTACAGTAAGCCTTTTCGCTCTATGTTCATGAAAGAGAAGGTTGTGCGTTGTCAGTCTTAACACAGCGATTTGGAGATAAACAGCGCCCATGTGTCCATTTTTCGGCTACGTTAGATCCAGTAGCTAAAGCATTGCCTAGTTGTCTTAAAGCGACAGCAGCAGCAGCAATTTCCATTCGACAGTCGGCTGGAGTGGTGCTAGATAATACTCTCATTGTTATGGTGCCACATGCAGTGGATACCTTGCTAAACAGAACAAAAACACAGCATCTTACGAGTGCTCGTTTGTCTGGATATGAGCTGACGCTCTTGGCTAGTCACGTGCATATCAAACGATGTAATACTTTAAATCCAGCTACTTTGTTGCCTCTTCCAGAAGAGAAAGGTGTTCAAGAACAACATGATTGTTTCTTACGTACTGAGGAAGAGACAAAAGGTAGAATTGACTTAACAGATACACCATTAGTGAATCCGGATGGAACGCTATGGGTAGATGGTTCTTGTTTTAAGCTTCCTAATGGAGAGACAACTTCAGCCTACACTGTTACTACCTTGCATACAGTCGTGGAAACAGCACGCATCAGACATAATTCAGCTCAGGCAGCTGAACTGATAGCTTTGACCAGAGCGTGTGTGTTATCCAAAGGAAAAAGAGTGAACCTGTATACCGATAGCCAGTACGCTTTTGGTGTGGCGTTCAATTTTGGACGTTTGTGGAAAGAAAGGGGATTCCTTACTTCCCACGGCACTAAGATACAACATGGTCAGTTGGTGACTGACCTTCTTGAGTCACTTGCTTTGCCTACCCAGATAGCAATTGTGAAGTGTAGTGCGCATAGGAAAATTACTGACGATGTTGGTCGCGGGAATGCATTTGCGGATGAGGTAGCGAAAAAGACAGCCAGAGATGCTACAAGTCGCATGTATGTTGCGGTCCCTGCAAATTGGGTCAGAGAAAGAGGAATGTATGAGGATACATTAGAAAGTGTGAAATCAATTCAAGAAGAGGCTACAGAGAAAGAATTGAGAAAGTGGAAAGAAAGTACAGGAATGTTAGACGAGATGGGATGTTGGGTGGAATTGTCCGAGCACCAACGTTGGCTGTTACCAGACGCTTATGTACTACCTGTAGTTGCTATGGCGCATGGTCCAGCCCACCTAAGTGCGAAAGGAATATGCAAGCTTCTGGCTCCAGTGTGGCAAAACGAAGGAATCCCAAAGTGTTCAGAAAATGTAGTGAAACATTGCATTATTTGCTTAATTTACAATCCGGGAAAGGGAACCCCAACTCCAGCAGGTCATTTTGCTCCTCCGACCTATCCATTTGAGGTGTTGCAAATCGATTACATTCACATGGAACGATGCAACAATCTCAAATATGTTCTAGTGGTGGTATGTGCCTTTTCCAGATGGATAGAGGCCTACCCCCTGAAAGACAATACTGCTTTATCTACAGCCAAAGTACTTCTAAAAGAGTTTTTCCCTAGATTTGGTTTGCCGCGCATGGTCTGGAGTGACAATGGGAGCAAATTTGTGGGCCAAGTCATGCAAAAAGTTTGTGCAGGTCTTGGTATAAAACAGAAGTTCCATGCGGCAAACCAACCACAGTCAGCGGTTCTAGTGGAGTGCTATAATGGCACTCTAAAACTCAAACTTGCTAAAATACAAGCTAGTACAGGCCTTAGTTGGCCCGATGCCCTACCTTTGACTCTTTTATCCACCAGAACGGCTGTGCATTCTCGTTTGGGACTTAGCCCTTATGAGATAGTTTTCAGACGCCCAGCTAATATATGGGGAGTCCCTCGCCCTAAAAAGTATTCAGACTTGCCATATCCAATGTTGATTGATTATTTGCACGACCTCACAACTAAATTGCGTGTTCTCCATCAACAGGTTCAGAGCGCTTTGCCAGAGGCCTCCACAGACTCAGGTCATTCCATACAACCAGGTGACTGGGTTTGTGTGAAGAATTTCCAAAGGAAGAAGAATTTGGAGCCTCGCTGGAGAGAACCCCGTCAGGTTCTCTTGACCACTCGTACAGCAGTGAAGGTCGAAGGAAAGAAAAACTGGATTCACGGCGTGCACTGCAAGAAGGTTCCTTTGCCTTTGATCAGTGGATCCGCAAGGGTATAAGTGACTCTGAAAGCGAGAAGGTTCCACGATTCATACCTTTTAGTGATGCACGCTTGAATGGAACATTGTCGGAAAAAGAAAACGACGACATTCTCCAAGAAGCTGGACCACCATATTTTCGTCTGAATACCACAAATCCGCGAACATTGTTTCAGGATCAGACTGTACCTGATGAGGCTCATTACGATTTAAGACCTAGATTGAAGAAGAAAACCTGAGATTCTCTCTTCTATGTAGTTTCTATCCCGGTTGCAGGGTCACGGTAGGAGTCTTGGTTGTGACCTGAGTAGTGGCAATAGGCCTGCAGGACTTGCAGTGTCATAAGACGGCAGACAATCGTAACCAAGTGATTAAGGAAGGTTGCCGTGAGCATCCATTTAGAAGATGGAAACTACATTAGGCGAAAGAGAGAGAAAGAAGAAAATGAAAGACAATCATTGTAAAATAATGTACAGTCGTTGTGGTATAACTTTATGTGTTTTTATATTATTGTGTATTTTGTTTGCGTGTATAGGTTGGATTGTTCATGCTATGCAGCAAAAAGTTGTTCCTTCTTCTATTACTGTGCCTTCTTATTCTACTATCTCTCCGCATCTATTTCATACACTTCCTCAACATGAACTCGTTAGAAGAATCTAATATTACAATAATTCATTTATCCAGTTATTACACCAACACCAATTAGTAATTAATACAACCGATTGTTGGGTGTGTGGACTAATGCCTCATCCCACAGAAAAAGGGATGCCATATTTAGTCCTTCCGTTCTCTTATGAAGGTTCTGCTTGGGCTTATTTTGTAATTTTCTCTAACGCCTATCAAAGCCGATTTAAATGACCTGTCAGTTCTTATATTAGTGGACCAGATTTCAGTCATAGTTCATTGATAAAGGGAATGGTAGCTATGGCCAAAATCATGGAAAATAGTACAATTTCTGTCGATGAGAGAAAAGCATATACTAATTGGAACGTCACTCATTATATCACTAGCCTCAGTGATAAGGTTAAACAGGGAAAATCTCCACCAATTTGGACTGTACCTCATCAAGACAATTTCTGTTTGCAAATAAATGGCCAAACTACTGACACTGAACAGAGAAAAAGCTTTTGTTCCCATACTTACATCCACTCATCTCAGAATTCGCCGCCGTTAGTGCCATCTCAGGGCACGTATTTCATCTGTCACGATAGAGCCTATACGTGGTTGCCGACTGGTTTTTCTGGAACTTGCTATATAGCTTTTCTTCTTCCCCCTACATACACTGCTTCTTCAAATTTTCATAAAAACAGATATGGGAGAGGAATTATTGATTCCAAAGACACAGCAGGAAAAGAGGGAGGAGACTTCCTAAAATGATTTCTTCCTTTTTGGGGTCCTATGGCAAACAGCAGGAATATGAGACAACTGGTTTGTGTTGTAGAGACTACAATAGACATCACTGTAGGAGCTTTGAGTAATATTACAGCGGAACTACAGGCGGATCGTCTTATGACTTTGCAGAACCGAGTTGCCTTAGATGTTATTCTTGCAGATCGTGGTGGAGTCTGTAAATTGATCAAATCAAGTTGCTGTATTTATATACCTGATGATGCTCCGACAGTATACCAGGCCATCTCTAAATTACATATAATCTCTGAGTCGATTCATCAAGACGAAGGAGATTGGTCATTATTGGGATGGTTTTGGGGACTACTGTCCAAATGGGGTTGGAAAGTGCTAACATTCCTTGGTATGGTTTTAGCCATCGTTTTCTCTTGTTGTCTTTGTATGCACTGTGGTCCCGCCATCTGCGACCTTTGTGCTACTGTGTGCATCCCAAAACCTAAGACACAAAGAACAGAGAATATTAGAATGATGTTACAGCAACAGCTCGATGACCTCATGGCCATCGACATCGACTCAGATTAACGTGAGTCTGTGTATCTTGCCTGAGTTCTGGCAAAAGGAGGGTCTGAGGAAATTCGATTTTCGATCACGATCGTATTGAGCCTCCATTTTGTGCTCCGCCGCCATTTTGTGTTGCCCGCACTCAGGCAGCACGACGAACGAAGTCTTTTCTGCTTTTCCTGCAGTATTGTGTCAAAATAGCCTTGTGCCTCTGTTTACAAAGCTGGTGTTAGTGACTGGCCGAGTACACTAATCCCTGTCTGTTTTTTCTAATCCCTGTCTCAACTATCTGTTGTTTCACACTATTCTCTCCTGACTTTATCTCATCTTCTGGCCTTCGCTGTCCTCTGCTCGTATTCTCTCGTTTCACAACTGTCCTCCAAAACACACAAACGTATCTCGCCACCTGCAAGTCAGTTACAGACACGTTAATACCTTAACCTGTGGGAGGGGTGGCAAACACAGTTGGAGGAGAGGCTTCTTCGGGTTACTCGATACTTTTGTTTTCCAATTCTTTCTATTGGCTCTGACTTACTTTCAGACTATTCCTATTGGTTTTTCATGTATGTTTTAGGTGCGTCCTTCGTTAATGTATATGTCACCTATGTACTATAAAAGATTGTGCGCCACGGAGTGAAGTGGCAGTCTCCTGAGAACATACCGTGTGTACTTCTAGGACAACTGTACTAGCTGCAGCTAATAAAATCTGATCTTTTACGCCGACAGAGTGTCCCCGTGTCTCTGTTAGCTGAAGCAGGAGAACCCAGGAGATCAAGGCGTACCCTGCTCCGCCAGGCCCATAAGGTTTCTGGTTCTTCAAGTCTTCATGATATACAAGGGGTTATTTGCTTTTAGACAGTAGTAAAATATGTTAGCGAATGCTAAAAGGGGGGTCTGTTGGAATTGAAAATGTTTTTAGTCGACTGCCCTATGCATTGTACAATTTAAGTTAGAATTCGCTGCACCATTTTGTATTTTGATCGAAACTTACTTCTGTCGCACTCTGTCTGCCTCAGCAGAAAGCAGCCTCGATACTTTTTCTTATTTCTCCAAGGTTGAGCTTCGCTGCACTAATGAATAGACTGTTTTGTCGGTGCATACCTTTCTCGTTAGATAGGCCTGCTCCCACCCTTAGAGAGATGGGCAGGGGCAGAGTAACCTTGAAGCTGAGATAGCATGTACCCGGTCCCAGGATTGCAGCAAATCCTTCTGTATCGCCTTTGTTCATCACCTACTAACTGGAAACTTTCAGCCTGGGCGTGTCTTTAGGGGTACTGGAAATGTATATCATGTATTACCATGTCGGCGTGAGTCAGTCCCTCTGCAGCAATCCAAGGAGGCTGGTCAGACTGGACTCCGCTCAAGTGTATCTCTAATAAATATCTTTGGTTTGTATTCTCTACTGTCTGACCGACTCTTCATTTGATGGAAGGCTGAAAGGTGGTCGCGAGTGACCCTGGTGGCCCTAATTGGGTCACTTCCTTCATGTGCCAGCGCAGGCACCCTTGTATCATATTGCAAGGGTGCACGTGCTCCGGGGATGATTGTTTTTGTGCAGGAAGGGACACCTTCCTGCACAAAAGCAATCATTAATAGCATTTTCCTCTTTCTATGAATGCTGCAGAATGCAGCACGCATAGAAAGAGGAAAAACGAGGAGAAATAAAAGTTTTGCTCCATAGTGGTGCCATTTCTATGCTTCCTCTGGGAGGCTTAGGAATCTGACGCATTTCCAGTTTTACAAAACGTTGTAAATCTGAGAATGTGTCAAGTTCCATGGATGTTGAATGGGAACACCCAGAGCAACACCCAGGGAATGCCCCTTTCATGCAATACGCAAAAGGGACCCATATTTATAAGGCCATGAAAAGTCGCACAGAGTGACTTTACATTGCCATCTAAATATGGGCAAGCCCAGTCGTGGCCAGCATTAATCACGGGTGGGGCTGCGGGGGTCACGCAATGAGGGTCGTATGGGGAGAGGGGGTGTTGGAAAATGTAATAATTCATTTAAAAAATTACCTGTCCGCTGGCCAGGTCCCATGTTTTTTCGGCTCCGGCTTTTGCTCTCATGCCTCCGGCAGTAACAAGAAGCAGGCAGCCTCCCTCTCCTCCCCTAAGCCAATCACAACTCTGTAATGGTAGAGTTGTGATTGGTGGGGACGCCGCCCAGCCAGGTGCTCACGGGGAGGCCATTTTCTCCATGTTGGCTGCATTTCAGCCTGCATGGAGAAAGGCCTGAGTGCGCATGACTGGTTTGGGTGGCCCCAGAGGGCCGACCAAACCAGCCATGCGCACTCAGAAGTGGGAACACCACTCCTCCCCTGCCCAGCCCTGCTTGCAGACCAGCCCCGCCAACGCTTCTTTCTCGCCGTGCGAGAAGCAGAAACATAAAATGGTAGTTATTATCATTTTATGTTTCTGCTTCTCGCACTACGAGAAAGCAGTGGGTGACGCTCCTCCGCCCTAGTGGAAGAGTCGCTCCTGGGCAAGCCCATTGCACCACCAGTGCATCAACAAAAGTGATGCACTGGTGGCACAATGGGCTTGTAAACAAGCCTCTGTGTGTTTGGGAAAATCAAGTACTACTGATTCATATGCTGTACCTGCCCTGAGTGTGAATGAATCTTGCACTGCTACTGCTCATATCTGACCATTTATTTTTTGTGAGTAATGCGTTTACTGTTTACATTGCTTAGCTTTGGCCCTAACTCTACATGTTTGGAGCATTTTGTGTCTTTTTGTGCCGCAGCATTCATCTGAATGACCACCATTTTGTGTCTCTATTCAAACAACACGTTGTCTCTATCTATCGGCCCCTCTCAAAATGGCCGCCCCTGAGGAATCCTGTTTCCCCATTTGGAATTGCAATCAGTTTAAGAAACTCACTGCTTTTAATGATCACCACTACCAGCCTGTTTATGAGGGTTAATGTTGCTCTCTGATACTCACATCGCCTTATTTAAACTAGTCTATATAACATACCACACTATAGAAGAGACTGACCCAAAGATGGTGGTGCATTGAGCACACATACTGACCTAACACCTCTCATAACAATTGCATGAGGAGCAGCCCCGAGAATATACAAACCCAAAGGAAGAAGTAGAGGACAAACAGAGAGAAGCTTCTAGAGGAGCAGCAAACAGCTGCTCTGTGTGATGAGCTGCAAAACGTCTCCCCCAAGCGACAGGAATGGCCCCCTCCCACTCGCATTGAGAACAAGATTGTACTGGTGATATTCTGAATCTTGCATCCTATCATGCTGACATTCGATATCCTCAGCACGGAGCCACCATTTCGTTGTTTATTTTCCTCTTCCTTGGTCCTTTTGACCTCAGACATTGCTCCTCGGCTGGAATGCCTTATCTCGTTCTCCCCCCCCAGGCCCCCGTCTCTCCTATCACCTATATCATCTCCCCCTCCCTCCATCTCTCTACCCCCTTGGATGTCTTGTTTTCTCCATTCACTCTATAGATAAATATTATATAATAGTTTTTAGCCTAATCGTTGTGATAATGGAATCCTGAGTGAATTTTCTATCTGCAGAGACACAACTCTAACCACCAATATATGTAGCAGTTTGTTGTACTTACTATCACTATTTTGCGATTTTGAGCTTACCCATTTGCATCTCTCCCATGAGTGACTCCACATCTTATACATTTCCTTTTCTTCTATCTGTATCTCTTCCTTGTTGAACTCTACAACTCGCTGACTCCCTCCCTTTGTCTCCCGGTTCTCCCTGACCCTTGCCTTTCAAGGACCCTGTCTTTTTCTGTCTTATGTTCCCCCTCTGTTGTCCTTCCAGTTCTGACCCTCCTCCTAACCCCCGTCCCTTGTGCCCTTAGACTAAGCACTCCTTCTCCCCTTGCTGGGGATAGATCCAATATTCATAACGTGGAGTCTCAGTGACCCCTCTGAGAGAGTCCACAGTCCCAAGGGAGCCACTCACAGTTGAGGTATGGTATGGCACCCCTTGCCAAAACTCTCCCTCTCCCCTTGTTGGGGAAGGATCCAGTAGGTAGGCCTTGGAGTCTCAGAGACCCCTCTGAGAGAGTCAACTGCGTAAAGGGAGCCTCTCGCAATGGAGATGTGAGATTGATACCATTTCCCCTGGGATCACAGCTTACCGGACCTTGGACGCAGCTTTTACTTGTCTACTGGTTTGTGCCCCCTCCACCCTCCCCCTCCTCTTTCATGCTTTGTCTCTTATCCTCCCCAACCTCTTTCCCTCTTTCATTCTTTGTCCACTTCCCCTGCTCCTAGCCCCTCTCCCCTGAATCTCTCCCCTTGACTGCTTTTTTTCTTACGTACATGTCTTTATTTTTTTCTCGACATAACATGTATCTATGCCGCCTAGCCCCCTGTCTCTTGTGCCCTTTGTCTAAGCACTCCTTTTCCCCTTGTTAGGGAAAGATCCAACAGTCATACTCTGGAGTCTCAGTTACCCCTCTGAGAGAGTCCACAGCATCAAGGGAGCCACTCACAGTTGAGGTTACGGTATGGCCCCCCCCCCCCTTGCCAAAGCACTCCCTCTCCCCTTGTTGGGGAAGGTTCCAGTAGTTAGCCCTTGGAGTCTCAGAGACCCCTCTGAGAGAGTCCACTGTGTCAAGGGAGCCTCATGCAACTGAGATGTGGGAATGATTCCACTTCCCCTGGGATCTCAGCTTACCGGACTTTGGACGCAGCTTTTACTCGTCTACCGGTTTGTGCCCCCTCCACCCCCCCTCCACTTTCATAATCTGTTTCTCTCCCTCACCTCTTTCCCTCCTTCATTCTTTGTCTACTTCCCCTGCTCCTACCCCCTCTCCCCTGAATCTCACCCCATGCCTGCTCTTTCCCTTAAGTATATATGTCCTTATTGTTTTTCTCAACCTAACATGTAACTATGTAACTATGCTCTGAAACTTTGTTATCTTGTAATGATGTAACCTGCAACTATGGTCTGATACTCATGTAAAGTGCTCTGATACCTTCACGTCTAGCCAGCGCTATATAAAGCCTTTCAAATAAAAAAATAATAATAATACTGCTGGTGTCCAATTCCCATATGTGTGTGAGGGAAGCTTGCCGTGCTGTTGTCTGTGCTACACCTATACCCTGTTGTCTGTGTAAGGTTGTACAGTCACTGTCCTCATAGCCAATATATTTTGAAATTCGTGTTTGTTAATGAATTGTTCTGGCCATATTTATAAAATATCTTGAAGTGGTGGATCTGCCCCAAGTTATCCTGAAGAGAGTCAGACTTAATATGTGCTGTTACTGAAATATGAAACAAATACTAAATCACTTTCCCAGGCGTTTGTAGCTTTGCCGGTTTCCTTTCTGTTGCCAGTTAAGTGGTTAGAGGTTAACAGGAAGTCCCACTGAGCGTAGTGGTCATGCAGATGGAAGCCTTGTGAGAGTGAACCTTTGCTCCACAACCCAGGACCAGCAACCGAGGAATGTATTATGAGCTTGGGAACTGTCATGGAAGGAGGCTCCACTCGCTCCTTCGGACCAACAGCTATCAGTGCACAACTTCACAAAATGGGTTTTTCCAGATATCGGTCCTGTGCTCATTGAGGCCGATTCACAGAACTAATTTAAGACAAAATCCTAAACTTACTACTTTTGGTATTCACAGAAGTTAGGATTTTTTCTTAAGTTTGTCTTAAGACAAACTTAAGACAGACTTAAGACAGACCTACGACAGACTTAAGACAGACTTAAGACAGACTTAAGACAAACTTAAGACAGACTTAAGACAAACTTAAGACAAAATCCTAACTTAAGTCTGTCTTAAGTCTGTCTTAAGTCTGTCTTAAGTTTGTCTTAAGACAAACTTAAGACAAAATCCTAACTTCTGTGAATACCAAAAGTAGTAAGTTTAGGATTTTGTCTTAAGTTAGTTCTGTGAATCGGACCATTAGTGCCGTTCTAATCAAGCCCACTGACGAGGCCTACAAGGCTGAAACCAGTTTGGGGATGCTGTGGAGGGGATCTGGCGTGGCATTTCTGGCTGGACTGCTCCTATTGGGCAGGACCAAAACTGGTTTGAATATGGCAGGTCTCTCTAGATTGTTACAATAATTGACTGGAATGAGTCCACTGTCTGAGATCAATGCAGGCACGTCACCCATCACGTTGTTGTTTTTCTAAGTGAAACATCACAAGGCATCACTAGACCTGTAAACAGCTGCCTGGTCCTCATTAAAAGAACTTGTGAGACTGTTCACATTTTCGGCATCTGTTCCATGGGAGAGAGTTGTGGCTAGGTCTGGACAGCTGTCTAGGCCAGGAGTGAGCATTATTTTGTTTCTCCTGTTGAAGGCTGTACCAGTGCAAACAACAATCATACAAACAGGACTTCTGTTAATGTGGACAGTCAGGCCTTGTGACAACCATGGCACACTCCAAGCACAGCCTAAATCTTGCTTGTGTAGCTGCCCTCCCTCAATGTGCCCCACTTAGAGAGTTTTGAGAGAACAAGTGCTTGGAAGCAGGTGGAAGGTGTCATACAGCACTTTACAAAGACTTTAACAAATTATAGGTCTGTGCCATTAATAGGTATAAGGAAACATGTTTTATCTGGGAAACTAAGCTTTTAGGTTGCTATGGAATATAATCAGTTTCACGTTTGCAGTTGCCCTCTGCACTTCTTATCTGGCATTCCCATCACTGAACACTGCTTGAAAAGTATCAGCCCCCCCCCCCATCTGCATCCTACATTTATTACACTCAGTTCTATCATTTACATCACTCCGTTGTATTACCGCTAGGTTTGCGCTACACGAGTACACCTACATGCATGTATGCTGAGACTGTAGTTTATGATCTGTTTGTGTAGTTCAGTCCTAGTAAACCAGCCATGTGTAAAGACAGACGTCTACACTCTCATTCACTGGTCGCCATCAGGTTTGGCAAAGGTTGCTCAGTTGTATATTTTCTGTGGTGCTGTGTACCATATCCTGAGTTGTAACAACTGAGAGTGGATACTCAATTTCAATGCTTTGCAGCTGTCTGCCGCTGTTGTTGTTGCTGTCTTGTGTTATTGTCAATCACTGGGTGTTATAGTCTGCACTGGGTGAGTGGAACGACAGCCTGATTCCCAGTCCAGAAAAGAAGGCGCAGCCATCATAAGCTGGTGAACCAAAGATGTCCTGAATAGCAGGCCAGGCCACCTGAATGAACAGTGTGTATGCTTGAAGGTGTGGCCAAAGTCGCTGAGGAAGAAGGAAATGAGGAAGAAGTAAAGGGGACCCTTTCAGAAGCAGTCCATGTCGAACAGGGAAATAAGCAGATTAGGTGAAAGAGGAAAGGATGAACTGCAGTCCAGACCCTTCAGGATTAGTCACTGGGCACTGAGAAATCAGAATCGATTGGCCTGGTGACCAGCATAGAAAGTCTCTGAGATCCATGAACCCCGAGTGAGAACGCTAAAAGGGGTTTCTGCTCCTCTCCAGGCCGTCGCCAAAGCATGGCAGCTGCTTGGCACACTACCTTCAGGCAACGTAGGGTATAATGTATTCCTTAATTTAGGAGCATAATCACAAGCCCCAATCGCCACCGGAGCGTCACTTTTCTTTACGTTCCGTTGGGGTCGGGCCATTTTTCATATTCATAAAGTGGCTCGTAGCCATGTAACATGGCTTAACACCACCTTGTAAATATGCCCCTTTCCGCCGCAGTCCTCTGCGACAAAGGGGCGGGCAATGGGTGTTGCTGTGGGAATTCCACTGCAACACCCATAGCATTTTGATGATGCCCCAGATTTACAAGGCTGAGGCAGTGCCAAAAACAGCGCCAGTCTAACGCTATGGGTTACCAGGCGTCAGAATGGCGATACGAAGAGAAATCATTATTTATCCTCGTTCATTGTCGTGATGCAACAAATTACATTGCTGGGAGTTAACATACTTACAGAAAATCTGGTGAAGATTAATAATGAAGTAGTGATTCTTGGACTTTTTAATTTAAAGACATTCTGGAACTGTTTTCCTTTAGTTCCTGTTCTTTATAGGCCTGGACAAAATTTTATATCAGAAGCATAATTGGTGTGATTACGGTAATTTGCATAACAACATTTACGAGAAATTACTGAGCTTATGCCACATCGCGTAATTTCAAGGAGAAAATATAACACAAGATGTACCTTTCAGGTAAGTTTTGATCGTGAGCAGCTTTTCAGGTATATTTTGTACCTGGGCGGACCATTTGGGTAATGTTTGAGCGCAAAACTACAAATCTGAATGCAAATGGCAATGTTTTGTACATAGGCAGAAGTTCCTTTGATCTGGGCAGTCAACAACCTTTTTTTATTTGTAAAGCACACTGTTACCGGTGAGGCTCTCACTGTCCTTATGTGTCCGAACCAAGCTTGAAGGACTGCTGAGAACACTCGCATTACCGCAAAGAATAGAATAATAGGAGGTAGACTGCGCTTTTTGCTTCAACCTACCTTGCGAGCTGATGAACCTAGGTCCAGCTGCTGATGTGCGCGAATCAGTGTTTCCAAAGCATGGGGTGCTGCTGAGACCAGAAACCTTTGCCACTGCCACGTCTGACACAAAGATGTACCATGGTTTGCCTGAAGTACTCTTAATTCCCCCCTTATTTATGTGCCAACTGTGTTGTGATGAGCCTGTCACAGCTTCAGCCCTGAGATCCAAACACACGTTTCCCACCTTTTGAAAAGCACGAAACTGCAGTGTGCTCCCACTGGCTGAAAAGAAGTACAACTACAAGAGTGTCAGGCCGACCCGCTTTCTTCCCCACCAACCGCAATCTTGAGCCCATGTTTATCAAGGCAACGTAAGCGATAAGTCAGGTTTTCTAAGCCAGGCAGAACAACCTTGCATGGCTCTGTATGGCTTAGTAAATCTGATGTAATGCAAGGCAGTGCAAGTCGCTGCCTAGTGTTACTCTGCTGTTGGGAAGGCATTCAATGGTAAAGTGTGGGTGTTCCCACATATCCACCCATGGTTTTGGCGCATTACCAGATTTACTACGGTAGCCCTAAAACCCGGCTCCAAGCCCTGTAGAATACCCGACCCCAGTCCAACCTAAAAATCTTTAAAACTAATCACTAAGCCACTGTTTCTTCCATTGTCATCTGCAGGAAGTCTCCAACACCTCCCACCCCCGCCCACTAGCTCCAATGCTAGAACACTGACTGTCTTTAGTATGCATATGCCTTTACCACCTTTACCACATAAATAATTTTAAAGGAATAAGCGTGGTAAAGGCATATGCGTGGTAAAAGGCAAGCATGGTAATGCTTGCGTTGAAATGGCATGCGTGGTTTACACCGCATTGTTAATGCTGTTTTTCTGATTGGCATAATTAATTTACTTATAAGTCCGTTGTAGGGTGCTATACCATATACCCAGGGCCTGTAAATTCAATGCTACTAGTGAGCCTGCAGCACTTATTGCGCCACCCACTTAAGTAGCCCCTTAAAATATTTCTCAGACCAGCCATTGCATCCTGAATGCAGATATAAACTGCCAATTCGACTTGGCAACATAAATCACCTTGCCAAGCCTTACACTGCCCTTTTATTCCATATAAGTCACCTCTAACATAGGCCCTAGGTTGCCCATAGGGCAACGTGCATTGTAATTTTAAGGTTTACATGTCCTGGTAGTAAACAACTATTATATTCATTTTTTACCATTGTGAGCTCCATCTCTCTCATAGGATAACAATTATTAAAGTTAAAGTTAACAAGTGCAAACTTTTGAATGAGAATAGGAAAGAATTTCATGTTTGGTGTCTGAGAAATTGTAATTCAAAATCCTCCACAATGTTAAAGTTGTATTTTAAGTTAAGTTAATTTAAAAAATGTGATGTTTAGAAAGTTGGCTTTTTGCTGCCCTAACTATTTTGCATATACAGCCTGTTCATGGGTCACATGGTTGGGTGTAGTTGTCAGTGGGACTGTTTATTCTTCTCAGACCGCCCCACAATAGTGGGATTTGGTGTGCCTGGATGGGACATCAACTGGCAGGATGGGAGGGCGGAAGTGGTCACAGCCCCCTTGCAACTCAATAGGGTTTACCCTGCCTGCACACAAAGGACTTGTCACCACTGCATTGTTTATGCAACCAGCTTTGGGCCATGGCAGGAGATGCAGGAAACTTCAAGGACTTCAAAGGGAATTATCTAGAAACGTCTCCCACTGCGAAGAAGGCACCAGATATAAATAGTGAATCTTCAGACCCAATTCTTCAGTACACTTCTTGACTTGAGAATACTACAGAAGAAGAAGTGCTGTGCTGCTTTGCTACAAGAAGGACTGCCACTCTGCTGCCCTGCTTGCTGATAAGAAAGATAGACCCTATCTCCTTTATCCCAGGATGAAGTAACTCCAAGGTTCAGGTGACTGACCTCATGTTCTGAGCTATAGGGACATAACAAGCTCCAGAGGCTACCCGCAACTGCCCAGAGGACCTGTTGCCTGGATCTGCAGCTGGGCCTGCCTGAGCCCTGCTGGTGTTTGCTGGAGTGAGTTCCTGACCCCACAAGAGGGACCCGTGGTGTGGAATAAGTTGAGCTCCACTCCAAAGAAAAGGAGAAATCCTGAAGCTTTGGGCTCTTTGTGACTACAAAAGGGCCTGTTCACGCCAAGATTCTTGCCTCCAGAGCAGTGCCCTAAAACCAATGCGAAGTGCTTCGCACACAGCAACAAAAGATCTGCACTTTGCACTACTGGATCAACAGCTTGTGGTGCCCGCCAACCTGAAACTCCAGCAAGGACCGTCCGTGATGCCTTACAGGATCCTTGCGCTACAACGACGACCGTCCGCGACGCCAAGCCTGCTCTTCACACTACATCAATAGCTATTGACGAGGCCCAATGGGTGAATCACTTCACAAGAATTTTTGGCGACTCAGAGTCGAGAAATAGTTTTGCCTCAAATTCATCACCGCAATATGAAGTTCCTATTCCCCATACCATTGAGTTATCTTTCTCACTTGAGGAAGTCCTAATTGCACTAAATGAAAGTAAAGGCTCTAAGGCCCCTGGTCCTGACGGGGTCCCGGTAGACATCTATAAATATAACACAGATCTCTGGGCACCAATATTAACCCGCGTTCTCAATGCTACCTCCTCTCAGGGCCTCATTAACAGTTGGACGGAATCCATCATGGTCCCTATATACAAAAAGGGCAATAGACAGGATCCTTCCTGCTACAGACCAATCTCACTCCTGGATTCACTAGGAAAAGTAGCAGGAAGGATCCTTCTGACGCGGCTGCAAACCTGGGCTGCAGACAAGAACATACTGTCTGACTTACAGTTCGGCTTCAGAGAAGGCCTGGGGACAATAGACCAGGGACTTAATCTAGCCATTCTGTTTTTTTTTTTGTCAAACCATTTTTATTGCAGGACCAAGTACAGCTTACAGCAACCAGGATGCATGTCAATAATGCAGGTTTCCCATCCTCCCCTTAATCATTAATCCGTGTAGTATACACAGCCGTACTGCCCACATCCCAGAGGCCGGGCGGCGTCATATAGAAACATGGCACATTAATACGAAACTGTCAGGAGCATACTTCCGGTGAAGAACCCCGCTGCCCGCTTTTGATCGCTGTCCCTCTGCTCCCCTAACTACCTACAGAACTTACAACCTACTTTCAGCAAACCTTAAACTTGAAAACTCCCCCTCCACCCACCCCTCCCTAGTGCCCTCCCGATTGCGCCTGGTCAGGAACATATAGCATGTGTGGCGGGTAACAGGAAAAATGGAGTAATCCCTAATCGTGCGTGCTTGGCAGGGGGGCCAGTGGTACGACTTCGTCCGCTGCTTCCTCAGAGCTCTCACCCTCCTCCCCACTGGCTGGGCTAACTCGCAGGGCCTGCACCATCACCTCCCATACCATTGCCGCCGCCTGAGCCCGGTCGTCCGGTTTTCGGTGAGCTAGTTGGTACCTGAGTGTGCTCTCGCTAGCCGCCCATTTGAGAAATTCATTGAGCCATCGCCGGTGTGTAGGCCCCGCCTTCGACTTCCACCCTTTCGTCACCTCTCGCTTAGCTAGGAGAAGGCCCATGTCTATAAACTTGCTGGACATTTTATTCTTGGGCGTGTGCGGGAACCAGTGGAGTATACAAACGGCCGCGTCGTATTGTAGGTCCCTATCTGCTACGTCATTCAACGTGTCGCCGACCCCCTCCCAGTACTCCTGCAGGTTTGGGCAGGTCCTCAGCATGTGGACCAGGTCCGCTCCCACTCTATTACATCTAGGGCACGCAGCTTCCGCGGCTCCAAAATATTTCCTAATTTTTCCTGGGGTAAGGTATGCCCTATGGAGCACATAAAAATGTATCAATTGGAATCGCGCATTTCTCGTGCTTTTTCTGGCTCTGCGCACCAATTGCGCCCAAGTGGTGTCAGGGATGTCCACCTGCAGATCCAGCTCCCACTTGTTTTTTAATGCAGTTAGGGGCTGGAGTGTCTCCCTCACCATCCGCGAGTAAAGGCACGTCACTGCCTTAAAGGTGCCAGCCGACATCATCGTATATTGGCACACCTGTGTCGTTGTAGGTTCAACTAGGCCCTCGCCCCAGTGCGCCTGTATAGCCCTCACCACTGCCGCATGCAAGAGGTAATCCCCTCTCGGGAGGTCGTAGCGATCCCGCAGAGTCTGGAACGGGGACAGCACGCCATCGTCATACAGGTCCCCCAACATCTGCAGGCCCGCCTCCTCCCATAACTGCAGCCTCGACCAATCACCCCCATGAGGGAGTGCCGTCACCATGCCCAGTGGGATTTCGGGCGCATATGGGTGTCTGACTCCAGCTCTCCTCTGCGAGCTATTCCAGCATAGACGGAAGGTGCGCTCTTCTTGGGTCAGATCCCCAGGTGCCAGCCTCTGCTGGAGGGCGATGTAAGCTAGGACATGGCGGGGAGTTCCAGCGTCCCTCTCACTCTCCGGGCCACGGTATACTCTCGCTATTTCCTGCGTGAAAGACTGCAGCTGCGCGGCCAAGTAGTAGAGCTCGAAGTTTGGGACCGCCAGGCCCCCGTCGTCCTTTGGACGGGTCAGCGTCGTGAGCGCTACTCTGCGTCTGCCTGAACCCCACAGGAAGGATATTATTAGAGACCTGAGGTGTTTAAAAATCGCTCCAGGCACCCACACTGGAAGGGTCCGGAAGAAATATAGCAAGCGGGGCAAGGCGATCATCTTCAGTAGGGATATGCGGCCCGCCACTGACAGTGGCAGGGTAGCCCAGAAAGACATGCACCCCTGTAGGGCCCGGATGCAACGCCCTATGTTGCCCTCCAGCAAGTCCGGGGCATCATGATAAATGTGCACCCCCAGATAGTCGAGGCAGCGAGGCTCCCATCTAATCGACTGGCAAGCGGGGGGCTGCGCCTCCGCGTGCCGCAGGGGGAACAGGCAGGTCTTGCTCCAGTTAACTCGGAGACCAGACACTCTTCCAAAGCGTTCCAGGAGCCTCTCCGCACCCCTCACCGCACTGTCGGAGTCCTCCAGGAAGAGAAGGAGGTCGTCTGCGTATAGCGATATATAGTGGCGGTGCCCTCTAAAATCCAGCCCGCCGAAATGGTTGCCCAGTCTAGCCATAGCCTTAATCTAGCCATTCTGTTGGGCAAATACACGAGGGCGAAGAGAGGGAAACTATACCTTGCGTTTGTTGACCTCTCTTCAGCCTTCGATTGTGTTGCTCACGATAAACTGTGGCATATTCTAAAGGAAATGAAAGTAGAAGAACCTTTAATAGATTTTTTAAAAGCCCTCTACAGCAATGCCTCAGCGAGAGTTCGATATGGAAAAGCGGGAGAATGTACTTCGTCATTTAAAGTACTTAGAGGGGTTAGACAGGGGTGCGTCCTGGCCCCATTCCTTTTTACTCTTTATACAAATGGCCTTGAGAAGGCCTTACTGGATGGAACCCAGGACGTCCCCCAGGTTCAGCAAATCCCGACCCCTAGACGTATACCAGCATTATTGTATGCTGACAACGCTGTGATCCTAGCTAGGACCCCCATAGCTCTCCAGAAGGCATTAGAATTGTATAACAAATATATGCAAGGCATCGACTTAAATATTAATATTTCAAAAACTTTTGTGATGAACTGTGGCAATGGTAGCAAAAAGAGTAAAGATATCTACCTAAACGGGAACAAATTGGCCAGTACACCTATTTACTCTTACTTGGGAATACTTATAGATGATAAGGGCACATGGAACCAAGCAATCATACAAAGAAAACTCCTTTTTACGAGAGCCACCACTGCCCTTGTCAATTTTTCACAAAAACTGGGGAAAAGACCACCATCAGAACTGATCAAAATCTATAAAGCAAAATGTATAGGCGTGGCAACATACGGGGCAGGGATCTGGGGACATAGGAATGTATTTGAACTGCAGAAAGTGGAAAACGCATTTCTAAGATATCTATTAGCGGTTCCAGCTTCAACTTCCACTTTCGTTTGCCATGCTGAGCTGGGAGTCCCTTACATCACGGACATTATAAAAATTCAACCCGTAACTTTATGGCACCGTATTTGGAAGTCAGAAACAAACCACTTTAATCAATTGGTGCTTCAAGATGTTCTCAAACTGGACCACTGCCTCGAAATTAAATGGATTAAGTATGTGAAGGATTTTATGACAGACATTGGTAATCCCGATTATTTTAACAATCCCTTTTCCATGACAGCTATTGCAAGGAAAGACTTTAAGAAACGTTGTATGAATCATATGGAGAGTTTGAGACTAACCAATGAAGCCACAAAACTATCAGTGAGCCATAACCTAATGATATCTACTTCACTAGGCATGCAATTATATCTTCAAAACACAGATAAAAGTTTTGATAGATTTGTGCTCACCCGCTTCCGTCTGAACGTTTTCCATAGGCTGGTGACTTTTTCAACTGTCAATAACTGGTCTAACGAACTTTTACCCTGTCCATGTGATTCCATTTCTGTGCAATCAACAATTCATGTCATTTTATTTTGTAAATTGTATGATGAATACAGAAAGAGATGGTTGAAACCAATTTTTAAACTTTGGGGAATTCGTCAATGTCGACCAGCATTTTTGGCCCTACAATGTCTTGATAACAACAGTATAAATTACAATGTTGCCGTTTTTTTAAAACATTTGATTAAACACAGAAATAGTATTGTTCTAGATTCTTTGTGAATAGAGTAAATTTTAGAAGAATAGCAGACAACAGTTACCAAACGTTGTTTTGGATTTATCCCCCAATGCATCCTAAAAAAGCAGTAGGGGGCATACGTTTCTTCTATTTTGCACTAAAAAACTGTTAACTCATTTTTAGCACCTTTGTATATATGGACTTTTAAAGTTGTTAATATTGTATTATATATTTGCTGGGTGGATTCTCTTTATCGCCTTCACATGACATATAAATGTTTTTTTCCCGCACTTGGTTCTACAAAGCAATTGTTCCCAGTTAGATTCTAGGTGAACAGATGGACAAACAGTATTATTGATATAAAGACATAGCTCCAAACGTTGTTTTGGTTTTATCCCCCAACTGCATCTTAATAACGCAGTAGGGGGCGCACATTACATTGTTTTTGGTCTCCAGTTTCACAAAATTTTTAATCAATCTAATAACAGGGCAGATAAATTTGAAATAACGACTTGTATATTTTCGAGCTGTAAAGTTGCTTTCGCTTTTTCCAATTTTGTACCGATAATTTCCTTGCACTATATCTTGTACATATAGGATTTTATAAACCTTTTTATGTGTATATGTATTCAGTATGATATGTTATAATGTATACGCTTTTATGGATTGAAATCAACTTTCCGAATAAAGCTTATTTTTGATTTGATTTGATTTGATTTGACATTAAGGAAAATGTATTTGGATTGTCGTAAAGGCAAACTGCATATTGCTTTGTTTTTTTATCTTGTCTTTCTCTTTTGGCTATGTACATGTTACATTGAAATGCAAATAAACAAATAAACAAAACAAAAAAAAAACACATTCCAAATACCATGGTAAAATATCTATAACAGCACCTAGGCGCAGGATGCCAAAGCAAACAACACAATGTAAGGATGGCACAATGCCTTAAAATCCACACTAAGCAGACCACAAACTACACTCTATAAATGTATAGAAGCACCACAGAAAGAGCAAAGCTACCAGCAGCTACAAATTGAGCAATCTGTTTGCCAAATTGCACCTAAACTTAGAAAACAAACCAAAAGAATGTACTACATACTACAATTTAAAGTCAAACTCTTCGTAAACAACAAAGGAGTAGATTGCTTAGAAATAATAGCCAAAAGCATATTATAAAATAAATAGTAACCTACAAAAGTTCCCCAAAACAGTCACAAAATCTAAACCAACATGACAGATCATTTTTTATATAAATAATAAACAATGCTTCAGTACATCAGTCTAAAAATTAAATAAAAATCCAAAGTTAATTAAGACTCATATAATATAATAATACATAAATCATATACACAAAAAATGTAAACCTCACCAACTAAAAAGGTAATAGAACAAACCTAATCCATCACTTAAAATTAATACAGGACAAAAACGCCACAGAGATTTCACACCACGGGGAGTACTCTACCCACCGATTAGTGGAATGGCAGATTTAGTCTTTTAATACTCATTATGCTCGGACTGATGGAACTTTGATACTCTGACGCGCCGTAAGAGAATATAATTCCTCATACTGACAAGGACGATAGAGATCACTGATTTGCCCTGATGAAGTCTTGTTGTATATAAACGGACGAAACACATGTTGGCAAGGAGCTGTATTGATGGCAAGGAGTGATATGTGTGATGGATAATAATTACCGAAAGAAAGCCTGGATGTCTGAATAAAAGACATTGGACACTTCTACATATAATTATACTCATTTTTGATTTTGAGTGCTTGGTGTAATTTTGAACTATTAAGGAGACGTTTATTTTCCAGTTGAGGAAGATTTGGTGGCTCTACCTCCTCCTGAGCACCGATTGGAATACATGGATATTGAAATTACATGTGTTTAACTGTACCAGTTTTGAGTGTGCACCGCTTCCCCAACCATCACCATCAAAGTGTACACAAAAATTACACAGTTCCAAATAACAAAAACAGAATATTTATTATGACCACAGTACATTATAACTCACAAAAGAAAGAAACACTCCTTTTTATCTCAGGGTATGCTAGTTACAGTGGCTTGGTAGAGGAAAACAGGTCTCCTAATGGGCGTGAGGCCTAATTAGTGTGATTTTGTCTCAGTGCATAAATTTAACTCTGCTTATCCTGGCACTGGTTAATTACTTTTCTTTATATTTACTGCATATCACAAATCAGCATGGCATAACCCAGTTATGCAGATGTGCGGAGAGTAATATGTTTTTTATTATCTTGTATCTATGTAAAAAATAAACCAAATCTACTAATACAGGTATATGTATATATTAAAAGGCAAATTACAGATTCCATTTTACTGCTATAGTACAGTGTAACTAAGATTCTGCGTTACAGTCACTTTAACAACTGGACCCATACTCGCAAAGCCTATTAATAAGATTTTATCTCCCTGCATATATTTCCAGGACGGCTCCTCCGCAATGGCGGAGGAGCGTCACCCCACTGGCTCAGGCCAACAGCTAAAAAATAAAACAATATTTTATTATCATTTTATTTTTAAGCAGCTGGCTCAGCCAGTGTGTGCAAGGAGGGGCAGGGCCGGGGCATGAGAGGGCAGAGGAGGAGTGCTATGTGCAGTCTCTAAGTGAGCATGTGTGTATGGCCGTCTGTCTCAGGCCGACCAAAACATACATGTGCACTTAGATTTCCCTAACCCGGCTGCATTGAACAGTCAGGCTGGAAAAACCCCACAGACTCCCTGACCTGAGCGGTGCGTCTTTCCAGGCCACTCAGACCAAACCCTGCTCTGCTCTCCAAGCAGGAGAGCAGTGCGGGGATTGGACAGGGAGTCTGTGACGTGGTCCCAGCGTCTGCTGGGACCAGGAAGAACCAGCACAGAGGAGCGATGTGGGAGGTGGCCGGCAGCGGGTAAGTTTAAATTTTCATTATTATTAACCAAACTCCTCCCTGCGCTCTCCCTCCCGCGCCCCCCGTTCCACTCCCCCCACCTCACCACTTTATTTATGTGGTGGTTGCCGCTGATATATTTGACTTCTTTGCCTGCTGTTCAGGTTAAATGTCTATGTGTATAAATTACACAAATGTAAAACAGCATTTCATAAACTATATATGAAGATCCACAGAGAGTGATATCCTATTCATCGCTACTTTTCTGGCGGTGGGGTAGATCATGAAAATATGAGTCTCTGCCACCTGTGAGTTATGGCATCTCCTCACGCTCAACAATGGTAATAAACTAGATATTAAGCTTTGAAAAGAGATTTTAATTTGATGAATTATATGAATTTTCATCTTTCCCTGAATGCTTTAGTCTTCTGTCCTGGTTGAGGATGACGGGGGGCGAGCCACCAGGAACCTGCTTGTTTGAAATATATATACAATATAGCTATGCATATTATTTTCAATATGTACTTCACTGTACAGCCAATGCTTGAAATGGGACATAAAATTATGGCATGTGCATACAAGCCTTTTAAGTCTCAATATTCACTAATGTGGCAAATAAGCGCTTTAGATTGCAGTATTTCTGGACGGATGTATTGAGCGTGCTTTGCACACGAGTCAGTAAAATTAAAACGTAGGATACATACTGTTTAAAAAAGAGAGTGGCTGCAGAAAGTCTAAGAGCAGGAAGATGTGACGGTGCAGCAGCTAACGCTCACATCAGGAAAAGCTCCTAAAACTCACACTGAAAATGGGTGTTTATATTGCAGTCCACACCAGGGCTGGACTGGGAACCGAAACCGGCCCTGGCAAACTGCTCGGCCGGCCCCCAGGAGGGGGGAGGGGGAGCGGCCGACCTGTTTGCTACGGCCGGTTTGGGACAATTTTGTTACAGGGAGATATTGAAGGCCCCGGTAACAAAAATGGCCCCCGGGGGCCCAAAACTGGCCCCCACCCTAGCGGCCCACCGGGGAAATGCCCGGTACCCGCTACGGCCAGTCCGGCCCTGGTCCACACAGTAGAGGCTCCTCTGCTTAGGAAGAGGAGCATCACCCCACTGCTTTAAAGCAGTGCAACGGAAAAAATCAAATGATAATAACAGAAGTTTTTATCATTTTAGTTTTAGTATTCCAGTTGCAGTCAGGTTAAGGCAGGGTCGGGCTGGGCTTCCATGACGTCAGGGACGATGAGTGGCTGCTGCTGCGCCTAAAGTGCGCCTGACTGTTTGGCCGCCGTCTCGGGCCGGCTAAACCGTCATGCACACTTTGCATGTTCTCCACCCACGCTGCATTACAGCCTGGGTGGAGAGCATACCCAGGCTCCTTTCCCCTCTCTGAGTGCTGAACGACAGCACTCAGACCAATCACAACGCTGCTATCAGCAGCATCGTGATTGGTCAGGAGAATCTGGAAGCCTGAGTGCTTCCTGTTCCTCTGAGGAGAGGTGGCGGCTGAAGACGGTTGGCGACAGCGACCAGCAGGTTTATTTTCTTTTTTATTTATTTTCTAACCCCTCCTGCCCCTGCCACTGTCCACTACCAGCCGGTCTCATGAGTGTGTTTGAGGAGAATTCCTATGTGGCGTAATGTAGCCCAGTGAGTTCAGCTTTCGAATCCTACTGGGTGCCGGAGCCTTTAACACTTCTGAGTTTGAGGAAATAAATTCTGGAAATGCACCTTGAAAATTGTCCAATTGATATTTTTTGCATAGAAATTGTGGAAAAATTAGCTTCTAAATATCCTTCCACTCTTTTCTCAGGACCTTTCTAATTGCAACATGCACCGCCAAGGGGGCAGATTCTCTCTTCGGATACTGAGCAAAAAGATCTTCCTCTTCATTAGTGAGGCTCTAGAAAACTTAGGTCTGGTACCCGAATATAATGCCCTCTTTGTTCAGCGCCATCATCGGCAGGATCCAGAGACTTCTGGTCTGCTTACATGGTGGTTCCTGACTGTTTAAGCCAGCAGCCAGCACTTTGTTAATCATCTCCTGCAAATCCTGTGGGGATTGATAAGGCTGCTTGCTGGCATCTTCTTGGGCAACAATTTCAACACCAGGTTCCTCCTCTACGTATCTTTTCTAGGTAATCGCCCTTTGCCCTCCTTCCTTCCTGTTGGTAGGAAACACTAGAACTGAGGAGTGTTCACAGCTACTCCCTTTTATCTAATGGCAAATTTTACCCACTGAAACCATTTAAGAATTAAGTTCAATCAAAATTAAAATAACCCAGATATGTAATAAAGTATTCTGGGAATTAGAGTAGATGTAAAAAATATGATTGTATACTTGTGAGGAGAACGCACTGTCTCTACACAGCCATGATGCTTACTTAACTCAGGAAAAAGGACGCTGTGGCTCTTGCACAGCCGCATCCTTCTTTTATTGTTTGAGAGGAGGACAGGGCTTTAAGTGGAATGAAAAAACTAGGGGTCCTCTCAAAGGGGCGTGGCTGATGTAATTGAGGGCGTGGCGTAAACATACGCATAGTGTGCCGCTCGACGGGTATTTTGCTGCATCTGTCATTGCATAAAGATATATAATACAATCAGTAACATTATACCCGCAACAAGTCAGGGCTATTGGCTTTGCCAATGGTTGTAAGTTGCGTAGGATAAATGAGCAGCAACTATGGCTTTGTTGTATAGAATATTGAAAATGCTTCAGTTCTGAAATGATGAGACTCTAAAAGAACTATAAAGAGTCTCTTTGAAGTAACATCAAAGGCAGTGAAGGGCAGTACTGCTGCAGATTCAAGATTTAGTTTTCACCATGAGAGTGAGGGCAAAAATGGAGAGCCCGATAGGGACCCGTCTCGTCACTTGCTTTTTAGAACTGCCGGTGCTCAGCACCATCAGGACCCTGCCCACTTAAAACCCTGGAGGAGGACATGCTGGAGCTGCACAGGCACATCCTCCTGCTTTGATTCTTTCTGAGGATGACACGTTGGCTCTGCACAGCTGCGTCCTCATGCCTCAACTACTCCCAAGGAATGCGCTTTGCTTCTTACAGCCACGTCCATCCACTTTAATTATTTCTGAGGAGGATGGACTGCCTCTGCACAGCCATGTCCTTCTGTTTCACGCCGGGGAAGTTCCTTCTATGTGAGACACAAATATCCCGAAAACTGTGAAGAAGGGCTGCTTAGATTCAACTGGATCATTACAAACAATACATCATGGAATATATCAATCTTTTAATATTTAAAAGAAGACACCCCTGTCTTACCATTTTAAGGAATGTTTCTTGAATATAAAAAAGTGTTACATAATATTTAAAAAATAAAGAACTTAGGGGCATATTAACAAGGAACAGGGAAAATTAACGCTAAGGGCGCTTAGCGTTAATTTTTTTAACGCCCGCTATCGCTGGATAATATCACCTGGTTATCGCGTTATTAACAACGCTAACCGCCTAGGCGATAAAAAATCCAGCGACAGCGGCATTTTGGGAGGTTATCGCTGGTAATTGAGCGATAAAACTACAAGGATAGGGATATCCATGTTGATAGCCCATGGTGGATTTAGCCATGTAATCCTCTTCCCATTGGATTACATGGCTAAATCTGAAAATTAGCAGACTTAAAAAAGCAGCGCTAACCGTGGTTGGCGCTGCTTTTTTTGTCTCTAACAGGGTTCGCGTGAAGCTTGATAATAGGAGAAATGTCGCTTAGCGACATTTCTCCTATTATTTTGTTCTGGAACGCCCACTTTGCATCTCATTAGAGATGCAAAGGGAAGAGTAGTGAAAAAGGGTGCTAACATGCAATTTTGCATTTTAGCACCCTGTTGTTGATAGGGTGATATTTTTATCTCCGCCTCTTTGGCTTTTAAAGCCAAAAAAGCTGAGATAAAGCCCTTGTTAATATGCCCCCTGCTACTCTGGGAGACATGATCTCAACAGATGGCATCATTTACAATATTTTGACGCTGAGCAGCGCAGCAAGCCTTCCTCCTGTGCTGCTGCATGTTAAAATAAAAGGGCAGGAATGCGTCGTATCTACAAGGTGCATTGCATTCCTGTCCTTCTCCCCTACAGCGGCGCACAAACAGAAGCCTTGCGCCAGCGCAGACACCCTTGCATCATTTTGCAAGAGTACCTGCACTGAGGGGATGATCTGATCTTCTTGTGCAGGAAGGGACACCTTCCTGCAAAAAACAATCATTAAAGGCATTTTCCTCTTTCTATGCGTGCTGCATTATGTAGCATGCACTTTTGTGGCACATATTTGCAATAGAAAATGAACCATCATCACCTCAGCTTGCCATGGCCAGACCTATTGGCTTTTCCAATTCTTCTTATAAGAGCAGAGACGTTTTGAGGCCTGAGAAAAGTGAGCTGTGACCCAGGGCCCCAGCTTATTTAGGGGCCCATGAAAGAGCTGGCTCTGTTCTCCACACAGTGCTGCCCTCACGACCTTGAATGGTTCTTAAACATAGATTGTTTTAAATACCATTTTCCTTTAATTTATTTTTAACACTAATGATGTGTGGGAGTCTATTACAGACATTTTGCAAAGAAATGATATTTGTTTTTCAACACCATATGCAATATCCAATAAAAAGTTCCTTATAGATCAAAACAGGACCTCACATATGAGAAATGGCAGTGGGTCACAGAGATTATTTGCAATAATATTAGTGAGCTGCTGCTATATCACAATATTGAAAACACAAATCACTATCCCTGAATATTAAATGGAAACAGATTTAGAACTTGAACCAGTATGCACATGAACTGTCAGTGATCTGGCCAAAGAGGGCATGAAAGAACTGAAATTAGATCATAAATTCAAAGCTGTTCTGAACAGCCCCCCCCCCCCCCCCCCCCCCACACCCGGCCCAAAACACGTTCGGCCCAGGGTCCACAACATCCTTAAGATGTGTCTGTATTACATCATTTAAAGGTGACACAGACTGCAGCTTTGCTTGTGAGTTATGCAGTATACTGCTGTTTTCAATCTTGCAATCAAACTCAAACATTATTAAAAATGTAAAAAGGCCCAGATTTATCACTTACTCTGTGCTATTGCCAGCTGCGCTGATTCATTGCAAATGAAGGTCTCTGAGCGGGGAGAAACGGGGTGAGGCGTTATAACCAGAACTTCAGAACTAGGGAACCAGGTTCGAGTCCCAGCACGGCTCAACATCCTGTGGTTCAGGGCAAATCATTTAGGGCCATATGAACGAAGCACTTTTCCCATCGCAAACTGCCTGTTTCGCAAAATCGGGCCGTTTGCAACAGCAAAAATGCTTTTCCAAATGTACAAACATCCAAACTGCGATTCTCCAGAATGACAGTTTGGGTGTAGGAATCACTATTTGGAAGGGGCAAAACATTCATACATAGTTTTTGGAGTCGCTATTAGGAAGGGACGCCCTTGGAACGCCCCTTCCTAATAGCAAGTCGCTAACCCTATTCTGCGAGTAGCTAATTGAATAGCGACTCGCAAAATAGGGTTGGTACTTGGGCCACACCCCTTTGCGATTGTAAAAAACGGTCGTACATCTGGCCCTTCATGTATAAGGAATAGCGATTTACAAATAACGATTCGGATAAAATTGCTATTTTGAAATCGCTTTTCCTGCTCTTTCTACATCTGGCCCTTGATCTCCCCGTGCCTAAAAGTGAATGTGACCCATATAATGTAACTGGTGCTCATGCAAAGGTTTCCAATAGCTTCAGGTCGAGTTTGCACTAGATAAAACTGAAAAAGAAAAATAACTCGAGACCAGGGATCCAATATAAGTCCAGGTGCACTTGACCATGCCAGGTATTCAGAAAGACAGTCTAAATAATCTCCATTCATTGTGTGTACATTTTTGTTATATGGATTTCCTGAAAATCTGGTGTGGACTTCGTCATTCGGACATCCGCTGAATACCTTTCACAGCTCGAAACCTTTATAATCTAAGAAACTCTCCATCAAGTCTAGCTTCCACTGCCAATCAGACATGTTAATATATGCTGGAGAAGCTCTTTCGATATCACATTCCTTAGGGCCTCCAGTAATGCATGCCTGAACATTAAACAGGAAAATGAGTGATGCTGTGCTATCCATGCCTTTGCCCTGTAAGACAGGGTCCTGCCATTTGCTTGAAGCCAGGAAAGGGTGCTTAAACTTACACTGATTGGTGCAATTGTGTGTCAGTGGGAACGCTCCTTAATCTTAAAAACAAGATGATGGCCTACAAGAATAGTAATGTTATACTAATCATGAATGTATGTGCCTGTGCATTCAATTTTGTTAGGCTTGGCATTAGCCAAGACCTTTTGATTTTACTAAAATTACATGTATAATACTTATGGAGGTTTTCCGCCTGCTATCTACATCCATTGGGCTGTTATTTTGTCATTCACATCTTTCTTCTGCGCACTACAGTATATAGCATGGGGCACAGGTTCAGCCCAGTTCAGCGATTAGCTAACTTCACTGTTAGTTATGACATTCTGCTATTTCATAGGGAGTGCATCCACACACAAAGTAGTTCCCAACAGTGTTGGTGACTACCATAGCAATGCGTGCTTTTTTAGATAACAAATATCTTTGCCATTTATTTTAGGTTGACGAGAGCTCAGCAGCTTCCTCAACAATAAAGTTTCACAAAAACCATGACAAAACAAAATATGCAACGCATAGTCAAAGGGCCGGTAGCCAATGCCAGACCTGTTGGCTTTGCCAATGCTTGTTTTAACTGTATTTGAATTATACTGCTTTTGTCTATTTGTTCCTACAGTTCTTTAACAAGTTCTGCTTTAAGTTATATTATTTGTTTCAAGTGCCATTGAACCAAAGGAAGGCAATTGCTTGTTGACCTACGTATCGCTCTTCGCTTCAGCAAAGCCAATCTCAGCTTTTCCTTTAGTAAGGAATTTAGAGTCCCTGATATTGAAACCTCTCCTTGGTCTGGTATTCTGTAGAAGGTGGAAAGTATAACAAGGTCCTCTGGCCTCACTTCTCTAGCGGCTTCTCTAGCGGCTGCACACCTTTGGGCTGTGCTGACCCACATCATTGGTCTGTAACAACAATTGGTTCTGTAGGGGGTACACTATATGATCATTTAGAGATGCTCATTGCCTGTGTCGAGCAGACTACACATCTAAGCAAAATAGGATGCCTGCTCCAACAGATATAGGTTTTCTACGGACACCATATTGACTCATTTATGTATTGTATGTGTGTAATGTCTCCTGTATTTAATGTATCACAGTCTTGATACACTTTGTTAAGTTTGTATTTATTTGTTTTTTCATTTATGCATATGTTACATGACAGTCCTCTGTGTTCCCTTGATATGTTATTATTTGCATTGTTTCCCGATGTATGATGAACAATACACCGTGACTAATTTCAATTCTGGTTGGTGTCATTGTGTTTTTAATTTGGTAAAATCTAATACCTGTACAATTTATTTGCCACATTCCTAGTGACACAGGATACTGAATAAGTTTTTAATAATTCTAATTTGTACTAATGGCTTGTCAAACATTTGTGGTCTTGATGCCGATTAAAGGTATTCTTGATTGATTGACTGTACAAGTTTTGTAAAAGAAATAGTGTACCCCCTACAGAAGCAATTGTTGTTACATACCACTAGAAGTCCCAGGTTCTGCGGGATACTGGGTAACCCTATTAGGCTCAATGATCCTCACCATTGGGCAAATATCTTTGAATGTTCTCTGCCTCTTTTGCATACATAGGCTCCCTCATTTTTGAAGGACTCATAACTTATTTATTATTAATTCTGGCTGCGAGTGCCACAATGGGACTACAATGCTGAACTATTGTTATTTATTGCTTAAAAGGGTGGCGTAAGCCTATAAGGTATTCCTTAGATTGTGTCTAGGAATGAAAGAGAACTTAATGCTTAAGTTAACACCACTTGAAACATGACAACATGATCCTGTTTATGGAGATTGAGATTGCCATCCTGTGATTGGCTGCAGTGAAACGGATGGATTAGCACGAGGGCTAATGCGACTGAAGAGCTAAGCTACTTGTTGGCGTCTATATGTGACTGGAAGAATTTAGAGGGGAGGGGACTTAACTGAATACACAAGGAATACTTACTGTTAATCTTCATTACTCCGAGTTCAGGTCTTTCTTGCCATAGTCATTACTAGATGAGCAATAGCTCCAGTGGATAGAACTTTCTAAGCAAAAAATTCAGAGCTTAATTTTGCCATCCCTCCAACATGGCTGACTTCCTCTTCTCACTATTTAAAAAAAAAAGGATGTCCACCCCTTCTACATCCTGTTTCTCTGAACAAGCCACCAACTATGAATGAAGCCAAACCCTAACAGGTTTGGGAGGGATGTGAAACCTTGACTGTGGCGAGGAGAACCTGGCCTCGGAGTAATGAGCCTTACCGGTAACTGAGGTATTGCAGACTCTTTCTTCTTCCTCGCTACAGTTAATACTAGATGTGCTGATACCAAAGCATAGTTTGGCTTCATGACACCACAGACAATTTTTCACACCACCCGTGAAATATCAAAGCCAAATAAAGGTTTAATCAGTGTTTATTTATTTATTTGAAAGTTAAACATTGTTAACTCCTCACTTTATATGTTCAATCACATATTACATGTCAGTACTTGCATTCGTAACTGAAGAAACAAAGTGGCATATTTACAAGCCCCTATTGCCACAGGAACCTCACTTTTAAAGACGTTCCTGTGGCCATATGGGTTTTGCCTTATTTACAAGGCACCCTTTCACGCTATACCTAGCGGGACAGTGGTGGGCAATGGGTGTTGCAGTGGGCGTTCCGTCGCAACACCCATCGATTTTGACGCTGCCCCCTATTTAAAAGGGTGGCATAAATAGGAGGTGGTTCCAAAATTAAGACAAAAAAGCTGGTCTTAATATGGCGAAACGAGGAAAAATGCTTTATTTCTCCTCCTTTTTGCTGTTTCTATGTGGGCTGCATTGTGCCACTAGGATCCGTTCTATGTGGAGGTGTTGTTCCCGAAGATCAGCACTTTTGTTTTGTCTGTGTTGAGTTTCAAGCAGTTGTCTTTCATCCAATCGACGACGCTCTTCATGCACCTTCGGAAGTTCTCTATCGTGGTGGGGGGTCTTCTAATAACAAGAGGATGAGCTGGGTCTCGTCAGCGTAGGCTATGATGTTTAGTCTGTGGGTTCTGAGGATGTTGGCCAGGGGTGTCATATAGGTGTTGGAAATTGTAGGGCTAAGGGACGAGCCTTGAGGGACACCGCAGACAATATTTATTTGGTTCAGAAGTAAAGGGTGATAGGTGAATTCTCTGAGTTCTTTCGGTGAGGAAGGAGGTGATCCATTTGAGGGTGTCTCCTTGGATTCCAATGTGATGAAGCCTCTTGATGAGGTTGTGGTGGGATACAATGTCAAACACTGCTGAGAGGTCGAAGAGGATCAGGGCTGGCTTTTCTACCCGGTCGGGGAAGATTCTGATCTCAGCAGTGGCAGCTATCAGGGCTGTTTCAGTGCTGTGGATGGCGTGGAATCCAGATTAGGAAGTGTCCAAAAGATTGTTGTTCTTGAGGTGTTCTGTGAGTTGGCGGTGGATTTCCTGAGAAGGTGTTGGACTTCTGTGTGTTTCCATTTTTCAGTGAAGGTGGCCGTGGTGAAGGAAGCATTGAAAATGGCAGTGAGCTGGTTGATGATCATCTTTCTCCCGATGTTGACAAAGTGATGGGAACACAGGTCTGTGGGTGCTCCTGAGTGGACAGAGTTCATGATGGCTTCGGTGTTGTGTGTGGTGAGCTGTCCCAAGTGGTGAGCAGGGGTTGGGATTTTCATCTGTGAGAGCAAGGCAGCTGAGGATGGCAGAGGCGATGGGATGAAGTTTGAAGTTTTTGTGGATGGTGGTTGTCACAGATTTCCTAGGAGAGAGTGATGATGTTTACGGTGGCTGTGGGGTTGGAAAACTCCCTAACAATGTTAAAGAGTTCTTTGCTGTGGCTATCACTGGCTTTGATGCAGTTGGCAAGGGTGTTCCTTTTTGCCTCTTTCAGGTTTTTGGGGTATTTGTTGAGTGATATCTTAAATGTGGCTAGGTCTGTGGGCTTCTTTCTGGTGTGCCATTTCCTTTCAAGTTGCTTGCAGTTGCGTTTTGTAGGTCAGAGTTCCGCAGTGTACAACTGGCCTTTTTGGAGGATCTCTTGAGTTTGGTGAGCTTGACAGGGGCAATTCTGTCGTCGCAGTCAGGGATCAAGGCGATGAAGTTCTTGACAGCCTGTTCCAGGTTGCTTGCGGCCTAAGGGAGGGAGGTGCTGAGGGCTTCGTTCCGCTGGCTTTCTGACACTTTGTTCCAGCTGCGATGTGAGGTGCCGGGCATCTTGATGGCGGTGGCGGCAGGTCCTGTGATGGTGAAGTGGATGGCGGTGTGGTCTGTCCAGGTGAGCTCGGTGACATGGCTGTATTTGACTCTGTTGCTGGCTCTGAAGATGAGGTGGAGTGTGTGTCCTGCGATGTGTGTGGGGTTGGGGACTAGTTCGGTGAACTCAATGTTGTTCATGTTTTCTAGGAGGTTGGCGGTGTTGGTGTGATTAAGGTCATTGTGGTGAAAATTAAGGTTTTCGAGAAAGATGTAGGGGCAGATTTACAATAACTGGCACATCCCTGCATATCAGCAGGGATGCACCAGTTATTTTACGTCACGGCAGACTCCTCTTGCGCCACCATGGATACTTCGCATTCACAATGCGGCGCACCATGGGGCAAGAATAGCCAGATGCGTGACGCATCTGCTGCCGTAAAGGTGACGCATTGCTGGAGTCACATCGCAAGAGCGACGCAGCTCCAGCAAGGCTCGGGGTGCCCCTATGCCTAACATGCTGCGTCAATCCTTACTCCTGCTTCAAGCAGCCGCAGGATTTTGACGCAGCATGGCCGTAAAAGTGACTGTGTGAAATCTCGTAGATTTCACTCAGCCACTTTTAGGAGGCCTTCCTGCGCCGGAACGCTCCCCCCTGTGCCGGAACACCCACATGTGGCGCAGGGCTTTACAACGCGACGCATCTCCCTAGATGCGTCACATTGTAAATACCCCGCAGCATGGTGCTGGCTTTGCGCCGTCGCTGCGTCACAAAAATGACGCAACGGCGGCGCAAATGTGGCGCACAGGGCTTGTAAATCTGCCCCGTAGTGTTTAGAGTAAATGGCAAGCGGGGTGATGAAATCGGGGATGGGGTTGCAGAAGCTGGGGTGTGGTCCTGGTGTGAGACCTCTGATGGGAGTTTTTCCATCGATTTGGAGTTGCAAGTTGAGATGTTCCATGATTGGGGTGGTGTTGTCTGCGGTGGTGGTGCAGTGGACGGTTTCTTTGTGGATGATGGCGATTCCCCCTCCATGTTTGCTGATGCGGTCTCAGTGTGCTATCTTATAGGCGTCGGGTGTTGCTGAGGTGATGCCTAACGGTAGCAGGGTTGAGCCAGGTCTCAGTGATGTCAGGGGTGAGGGAGGTGATGGTGTCCATGGTCTCGATGGCGTGCTTGAAGAGGGATCGTGCATTGAGCAGTAGGCAGTGAGGTTGCCCTGAAGCAGTTGTGGCCGGCGTGCTGGTGGTCATCATGCAAGAGGATGCTCTGGTGTTGCAGGAAAGAGACAGTGCCAGCAGGAAAAAGGTCCTACCATTGATCATGGAGAGGTTCGGCAGCAGTTGTTGCGGAGCTTGGGTTCCAGGGGTCAAAGTTTGGCGGCGGTGTATCTGTGAGTGGCGTGAGAGCCTGGTTCCTAGCCGTGGGAGCAGTTGAGGCATGGATGGGTGCAGACGGGCTTGCCTTTGGCACACCTTTAAGTAGGTCCTATGAGGCAGGAGGAATGTCATGTGGCCGTGGGAGGGGTTGACTCAAAGCCGGAAGCAGGAGGGAGATGTGATGGAAAACGGTAGGAAGAAGCGAGCGTGCAGCGGGGCACACTGGTGAGTTACAACAACAAGAAAAACAAGCAAAACCAACAGGATTATAATTAAGCTAAAAATAAAACAGAGGAAAAACAAGGCAAAGGCCAACACAGTCAAATGTTAAAACTAAAAATAAACAGAGGGCTAAGTAGAGGGTAAATGTAAGGCCTAGGTGTAAAATTCCGCCTCATTTGCGGAGTTTGTGGAATCGCACAGGACACACACTCCACCTCATCGGCAGAATGAGGGGATATCGATAAGCTCGGCACTCCACAACAGAGCAGATTTTTTTTCCATTGGCACATTTATCACATCATTTCACGCACACGGGAGTGTAATCAAAACTTGCTGGCCACTCGTGAGCGCCCTTGAGATATGCAAGCCACCCGTGAGCGCTTGCAAGATTTTGCGATGGCTAACGTGGCATTAGACCGCGCCAGTGACTTCCCGTGCTTCTTTTGTGATGTAGGCGAGCATGAGCGACCGCGGATGCAACCTGAAGTAGATTCTCTCCTGGAGAAGCAGCTAAATCTCTTCAAAAGACAATCTGGAGTTAATAAACTTCTGAAATGGATAGTTACCGTCACATTTTTTTGTAAGAGGAGCCCTTTTTTATTTTACTTTTTTTTTCAACAAGGAGAAAGTTTCCCAGAAACTCCAACTTCCTGTTCCTGTCCAGCAGACCCCTCTCAGTGCTTTATCCACCTCCTGGTCACTTTTTATTTGGATTTAGAGCTGGAAGGATCACTCTCTTTGTCTGCTGCATACATACTATTAGATTTGAGGACTTTGTTTTTGTGATGTCACAAGTAAGTTCAAAAACTGTTGCATAAGGGTGTTGTTTGTTTGATGGAGGGCATGCACCAGGATTTATTTGTACTTTATTCGATTTTTAAAATTTATTGTGGAGAGCGGCCTGCAGTTTCCGTAGGGGCCTAGCTATTTTTATGCATGTAATTTTTCTTATTTTGTAAACGGAAAATGTTGGACAAGTCAGTACATTTTCTCCATGTTTTTTAATAAATTTGCAATATTTATTTGACTCACTGACACTGGTGGTTCCACTGTGCATGAACGCGAAGTGTTGCAAGATGGCCGCATTCCATGGAGGCTCCTCCGGCTGAAGAACCTTCACCATCTCTCGTCCGGACCTACTAGGGGCTTCTTTTCCCCCATCTTTTCGTTCCTCTCCTCTGCTCTGTTGTGGTCGCGCATGGACGTGATTCAGGCAGTGCAGCATTGCTGAGTGACTGCGCAGTGGGGCTCCTACCCGACTGCTGCTCCCACCAAAGTTATCCAGCAGATCCAAGGGCGCTGCCGCTACTGCACCTGCCCCAGTGACCATCGCCTGCTGGGGCTTTCTCCCTCGGGGGTGTGCTCGGATGTGGTTTGACAGCCTTCTCCCACCCATTCGGCTCTGCGAGCCAGGACTCAGCACCTGGAGCTGGTCTCAATCACAACCATCTTCTTGAGGGTGGGGTCACAGCGGCCAGCCATCGCTTCTTGCCATGGGGGCCTTGGCTGCCCTCGAGTGCACTTGCGCTCACCCTGACTCTCTTCTTGGCTCCTCGTAGGCTGTTGTGGCCCCCTCCTGCTATCCCCCTACAGGGCTGAATATACCCCAGAGAATGCTGACACACATGGCTGGGTCCCACTGATTGGGACTGCAGCCATCGACTGATCTGTCTCTCTGCTTTTTGCCTCCCCTCCTGATCTCTTTTTTCCTCCTCTCGTATTTTCCGTTTTCTGTCACTTTATTTCACCTTTTGCATTTTCTGTTTTTGTCACTTTCTTCACTTTCTGCTTTCCGTTTTTTTTCCACTCTTCCCTTCTGTCACATTTGCGCCTTTTCCGCGCCCTATCCCGCAGCTGTTTGTCCCCCGCAGCCCTGCCCCCCACCCCTCCAGCGCAGCTCTCCCCTTTTCCCGCCTCCCTGTGGTTTAGTCCTCCCCCTCACTCTACTCAATGGCCACTGTAGCGCGGCCGCACAGCGGGCACGCTCAGCGGGTGCGCCGCAGTTGTACCAAAGATGCCAGTACTGCTCTCAGCACCATGGACCCCGGTCCTCAGACCATCCACCACTCTGAAGCCAGCACTCTCCATGCCCTCAACACCAGGCACCATACTGCCTACCGCCGGGCATCACCAAATGACACCCAGGACCTTTTTTCCTGCCAATACTGCTGCTTCACCTTCGCCTGCCACTGCATATCAGCCCCACCCACCACACAACCGGCACATAGAGGGCCCAACTCCCTCCGCTGTATCCTGCTCAACACACGCTTCCTCCACAAACACACCGTGGAGATCTGGGACCTACTCGTCTCCATCCACCCCGACATTGCTTTCCTCGCGGAAATCTGGATGAACTCTATCTCCGCCCCAGACATCGCCACTGCCATCCCGGATGGCTTCAAGTTTTTTCACATGGTCACCATTAACAAACTGGGTGGAGACATTGATATTGTGCACAAAAGTACCCTCCGCCTCACCACCCACTCAGACGACCACGTGATCAACATGGAGCACCTCCACTTCCAGGTTCAGACCAACTCGAACACCACCCTCCGTTACACCCTCATCTACAGATCTCCCGGACCCTGTCCACCCTTCTGCAACTCCATCATCAATTTAATCGCACCCGATGCTCTTGCCTTCTCAGACTACATCCTCCTCGGCGACCTCAACTTTCACTTGGACAACCCAAACAACAAGAACACATTGTCCCTGCTACAAAACTTTCCCACCGTCAGACTCAGACAACAGGTCACCTCTCCAACCCACTCAGCAAGACACACGCTCAACCGCATCCTCTCTGCCAGCGATAACGTCTCCTTCAGGCACACCTCCATAGTTGCCTTAGACCGACTATCGCTGCATCCTCTTCTCCTTCACTAAACCCACCGTACACCAACACACCCACCACTACCCTCGCAAAAGCTGTAACAAGGTCACTGAAGAATAACTCACCATCTCCCTCAGCAAAACCCCACCTCCGACTTCTGTGGACGCTAATACCTCTGATCGCAACCTCCAGTAAAGGATCTCCAACCTCGGCGACACACTAGCTCTCATTAAGAAAGCGCCAGGCAAACCACACTCCCAAAACAAAACAGCTGGTTGTCTACTGCCCTTAATGAGTCCAGACGCACCTGTAGATAGCTCGAAAGAGATGGAGGAGCAGCAAGACCCCTGTCACCGCACATCACCACCTCATTAGAATAAGAAAGAAAGCAACCCCGCAAGAAAGGATTAACACCAACGCACACAATAGCAAAGACATTTTAACGGTGGTTTAAGAACTCGCCAAACCCAGCTCAGGGACAGCAGACATCCCACCCCCTCAAGACCTCTGCAACAACTTCAGTGACTTCTTCCACCACAAGATTAAGGAGATCTATGACAGCTTCAACATTCTCGATACCTAAGACCCTCTCATATCACTTGCAACCACCACACTCAACAACACAAGACCCCAGCAGACTCTGATTAGCTGGATTCACCTCACCATTGACGACTTCCTCAAGATCATGAAGAGCATCCACTCAAGACTACCCTCAGACCCCTGCCCACACCACATCTTCAACAGAGCCGGCACCTCCATCACCCCGAGCTCTGCTGCACCATCAACTGCTCAATCAACTCCACCATATTCCCGTAAGACTGGAAACATGCAGAAATCAACTCCTTGCTGAAGAAACCCTCTGCCCACCGAAGGACCTTAAGAACTTCAGACCCATCTCTCTGCTCCCCTTTCCAGCCAAGGTCATTGAGAAGGCCATTAATGCCCAACTTTCTGAGTTAATCAAAGCAAACCACATTCTGGACGTCCCTACTTGACCGAGGCAAAATTGCAGCCCTCAGCCGCCTTCGACACCATCTCCCACGTACCCTATGCACAAGACTCCACAACACTGGCATCGGCGAAAAAGCCCTGGAATGGATCCAATCCTTCCTCCCTGGCTGAACACAGAGACTCAGGTTACCACCATTCGACTCTGAACCCACAGAAATCAGCTGTGGAGTGCCTCACGGCTACTTCTTGACCCCCAATCTGTTCAACATCTACATGGCCCAGCTCGCAGCCATCATCAGAAACCACGGACTCCTCCACTGACGACACCCAGCTGACCCTCTCCCTCACCAACGAACCCACAGTTGCCAAGAAAAGCTTCCCCAATGGGATGAAGGCTGTCGCCATCTGGATGAAGGACAGCTGCCTCAAGCTAATCTCAGAGAAGAACAAAGTCCTCATCCTGGGCTCCATCCCCTCTACTTGGGACGACTCCTTGAGGCCAGCAGATCTTGGACCTCTCCTTACACCCACAGACCACGCACAAAATCTGAGCATCATCTTGGACTCCTTGCTCATCATGAACCACCAGGTCAACGCCTTCTCATTATCCTCCTTCCACATGCTACGCCTGCTCCAAAAGATTTTCAAGTGGATCCCCACTGAGTCCAGAAAGACTGTCACCCACGCACTCATCAGCAGCAGACTTGTCTGACAGCATTGCACTCTATGCCGGCATAAACCAGAACTCCTAAAGAAACTGCAAAGCATCCAGAATGCCTCTGCCAGACTCATCCTCAATATCCCCTGCTGCAGCCACATCAGCAGCCACCTGAGAGACCTCCACTGGCTCCCAGTCAACAAAAGAATCACCTTCAAGCTCCTCACACATGCCTACAAAGCCCTACATGACACAAGACCTGCATGCCTCAACCACCTCCTCATGCCCTCCAGAGACCTCTGCTCTGCCTATCTGGCCCTGGTGCCATCCCACGTATCTGCAATACCACGGCCAGGGGAAGATCCTTCTTCTACCTCACAGCAAAGACTTGGAAGACCCTGCCTCTCCTCCTAAAACAACCACCGTCACTGCCCCAATTCAGGATGGATCGCAAGACCTGGCTCTTTGGCTGAACCACAGAGCCTGCGACATATCAGCAGTCTCCTCCCAACCCCCCTCCCCCAGCGCCTTGAGACCCTTGGGGGTGAGTAGTCATGCTTTACAAGTCTCTTCGATCATTAATTGATTTAATTCACTATGTGGCCTAGTCTGCTAATTGGTCTTCCAGCCAGTAGGCCCAGTGCTAGTCATGGGTGCATGAAACAACTGTTTCTGTGGTGTATGTTGAAATGAAACATCACTTAGGCCATGGATGGCATTGGATTACATTACAAAATGAATTGTGTATTTTTCGTGGGGTATTTCATGTTTTTTCTGCAAACAGTGTCTAGGTGGGGTAATATATTTCATGTCTTTTGAGGATGTGTGTTGTTGCAAAAGTTTATTACTCCTTGTGTGGTCAGTTAGTGAATGTGTATGTCATGGGCCACCATTGGTCTAGGGGTGGGAGCTGAGGTAAACTTCGCTCCATGTGCGGAGTTTACAGAGTTTGGACAATCCGCACTCCGCTTGGAACTTGGAGTTCGGCAAAAACTCCACCAACCCGCCTACAGAGCAGGATTTACTGGTGCGCTCGCCCCTAGTCGCAACAATCCCGCTTTGGGTGAATTCCTTGAGGCAACAATATGGCTTCTTTGCCCTCTAGGACCCTCAGCAGCCAAGGGGACATCATCTCCTTATCAGTAGTGCATCAGGAGTCCCCTTTGCAGAGTGGCTGAGAAAGGCGGCAGGGCCTCCAATGGAATCTCAGCAATACCTCTGTGGGGGGGCTTGCTTGTGGCAACAATAGGGGTTCTTGACCCCCAACGACACTCAGCAGCCAAGGTGACTTCATCCCCAACCAGGAGTATGCCAGGAGGCCTCTTTGCAGAGTGGTTGGGAAAGAGGCAGGGCCTCCGACAAAGAAGTCTCGGCAATTCCGCTTTAGGGGACTTATTCGTGGCAACAATAGGTGTTCTTGGCCCCAACGACCCTCAGCAGCCAAGGGGACTGCATTAGGGGTGGCTGAGCAAGACTCTGTCCGCTATCGGAACTCTGCAGAATTTGGTGGAGTTTTTCGACAGAGTGAAACTCTATGAGCTCTGCCAGGCCTAGTAAAGGTGCAATACAAGATATACAGGAGACGGCAAACAAAATAAAGGGACTAGATAGAGGGGAGCAATACAAATATTACCAAAACAAAGTGGAGTTTTATTAATCATAACAATACTGTAAAACAATAAACAATATCAAACACAATGTGTTACAGCAGGGAGAACATCAAAGCATCAGGAGGAGCTGGCACAAAGGACCTGAGGAGATGAGAGAAAGAAGAGATTCCATTAGAAGATGAGGAAGCAATAGAATTCCCCAGCGTGGCTGAACTGCCAGATATAACAAGAGAGGATACTAAGGATGCCTCTCCCAACCTAGAACAATCAGAAGGACTAAAGACTTGTCCCTCTTGATCTTTTGCAGAACTCTGGGTATCATCGGAATGCAGGGAATGCATACAACAGGCCCAACAGCCATTTGAATGACATGGCGTCCAACTTCCATGCTTCTGGGCAGAGAATAATTGTGCGAAAGAGAAAGAGGTGAATAGGTCTCTCCTCATATATCCATGCTCCTTCTGCAACCCGAGCAACATATTTCTCATTAAAGGCAATGTACTCAATGTACTCAGTGTTGGAAAAACCCTGCTTAGGTTGTCCGCAGGCAGATCTTTTTCTCCCCCGGAGGTAAACTGCTTTCAAAAACCTCAAACTGTGCTCTTCCCAAGAGCAAATCCCCTGAGCCAACACGTTTTGAGACTGAACTTTGCAACCCCCTTGATGGTTTATGCAGCCCATCACTTTGTTTACTGTCCTTATCTGAACATGGTTGCCTGACAACTGAGGAGCAAATTCGAAAACAGCTAGCTGCACCTTCTTGAGCTCTCTGAAATTGGACAAACAGCAAGCCTGCAGGCTTGTCTACTCCCTTGGACTGATAAAGTGTCTAGAGTGGCACCCCACCAATGTTTGCTGGCATCTATTGAAACAATTGTCAAGTACATGATAAGGAAGTGAAGGCCCTTAGACATATTGTCAGTGTTAAATCATCAGTCCAAAGATCTCTGCACCTGCTATGTGACACCCTGCTCATACACCTGTGAACTGGGAACCCAATGAGCCAGCAAATGACTGAACAATGGGTACATGTGGAGACATGACCATGTAAGAACAGTTATTGTTATTGATGAGGCCATAAGACCCTGCAGTCTCAGTCATTGTCTCAAATGGTTGGCAGGGTGATCTGCCTTATAAAGTCTAAAACGCCCTCCACCACCTTCTGTCTCCTCTCTAGAGACAAAAAAACACCTGACCCACATCTGTCCTGAGGTGACCTCCTATAAAATGCAGGTCCTGAGTTGGGGATAGACATGGCTTTTTGTGATTCAGCAAAAGTCCATGGTCTTGCAGACTCTAGCATACCTTTTAAATATGGAGATTCACCTTAAGAAAAAAGGCAGAAATGAGGCAGTCATCAAGATAAGGAAAGAAAATGAATTTCCCTATTAAGTATGATTCCCACTAATGTAACTCTTTAATAAACACCCTTGGAGAAGAAGACAAACCAAATGGGAATGCCTGGAAGTGGTAATGCTAGTCCTTCACACTGAAGTACAGGAACCTCTGTGACCTAGGATGTACCGGATTGTGAAGGTATGCATCCAGCAAGTCCAGGGATTCCAGAAAATCTCCTTGATTTAGGAAAGACAGAATTTCTTTAAGAGTAACCATCTTGAATCTCTCACCTTCACATTCTTTAGGCCCAGAACTAGGCTGAACTCCCCTAAAGATTTTTTTTTTAACCAAAGAATGAAATTAATGCACTCACTTTTCACTTTGGGGAGGCAGCACTGGCACACTCGCCTTTTTCAAAAGCAGCTTTGAAACAACAGAGCTTGCTTTATCACTGGATTTGTCAGCATAGAAGTGGCACAAAAATATTCTGGAGGGAGTCGAACACAATTTTGAATCCTTCCTCTATTAAATTTCTTAGGATCCATAGGTCTGTAACTGAAGCTCTCCAAACCTCCCACAAATTTGAGATCCAACCTCAAACTGGAAGTTCTTCCATGTAGTTAAGATTTAGCGGGTGGCTGGGCTGAGCCTTCAGACTTGTCAGAGGAAGGGTCACCGAGATCACGTCCTCTTCCTTGAAAGGGCTGAATTTGGTTCACCCTGAGACGCTTGACCAAAGGCTCCCTTGTTTCCAAAAACTCTGCCCCTTGGTGTTTCTGAGTTTCCTGTTTCCAAAAAGCTTTGTCCCTGCAAAGGGAATCTTCATGAGCAGGGCATCCTGTGATGTATCCATTTTCCTGGACCTAAGCCAAAGTTGACGTCTTGCCTGCTGCATTTAACTAATCAAATGAGATATTTGAGAGTAGACTCACTTGATGTTCCATTAAAGCCAGCGTTGATGTAATGTTCAATCCTTGTTTCATTAATCCAATCAGGTTCTGAAAGTCATTAATCTCATTGCATGGCAGGAATATGTTGTGGCTCTTATCTTAAAGTTGGATGCAGTATAGATACATTTAAATACTAAATCCACTTGCTTCTCAATCAGGTCTGCTGGAGTAGCATCGTCGGGGATAATAGCTCCATGCGAAGCTGACTCCGCAATCAAAGACTCTAGCTTGACTGCTGCAGGGAATTCTCCTGCTAAATTCTATAAAGGATACCTCCATGCCAAATATCTGGGAAATTAATGATTGCTGATGTGTTATAGAGGAATAGAGCGGAGAGACTCTGGCTCCTTCTTCTGGTACCGGAAAAAGAATCATCAGTCTCTTCCGATGTGGAGCTCTCTGGAAAGGCCAGAATCTCTGATATGCTGCAAGATCTCTTTTAACTCTATTGGTTCTGGACATCTTCCTCTAATGTCCACCCACTCCCCATTCAGTTCATCATTAACTGGAGTCAGTAATCGTGGCCTTTTGGGTGAAAGAGGATTCTCCCTTTCTTTAAAGGCAGCTGCCACTGCTGCCTATAACATCTGCTGGATTACTGCTATAGATGGAGTATCATGAGCATCTTCTGAAATAACCTCAGTGTTATGAGTCTCCTCCAGCCTTTGCCTTCCTGAGCCCTCCATACTGACTACAAGATTGGCCGCAATAGAGAAAAAGCTGCACTTCCCACTTCTTTATGGTTGGCAGTCAATTAACACTGTCATGCACCATGCTTCATACTCGTTCCATAGCAACTACAAAAACATGCTGATGGGCCTTATTACAAGTTTGGTGGTATGGCAGCAGGCCACCACCCCAGGACCCCGCTACAACACCGCCAAACCAGTGCTGAGACCGTCTGCTGGATTCTGATTAGAATCCAAGTCAAGCGGTCCTGCTTTGGCGGTCCAACGGCGGTGCCTTTAAAAGGCTCATATGTGAGCCTTAGAAAGGCACTACAAATGGGAGCACCAAAGCGGGTTTCTGCATGGCATGGACTGTGAAATCCATGCCGTGCAGGAACAGGGGGTGCAGACAGACAGGAGGGCACCCCCAGGCCCTGAGTCAACAGGGGGCCTGTAGGGCCCCCTTAGTTTCCTCACCTCCACACTTGTCATGGCGAGCTCACCTCCATGAAAACTGTGCGGTGAAGAAACTCATAATTTGCTTGACGGTGCAGAAGCTGCAACGCCAGCATAGTGTGGCCTCTGATCGCTGTGCCACCACCACTTGATCAACGATCTCAGTGGCAGCAGCGATCCTGTGGCGGTCCCACTGCCGTATTCGAAATGCAGCGGGTGGACCACCAGTCAGGCGGTCCAGGGACCGCCACCACTTGTGGCTGTCCACTGGACTGCTGAACTTGTATTAAGACCCTATATCTTGTGTGCAGCACGGAGGTGCCGACAAGAGTTCAAGGAACCGTAAATGATACGCTATAGACCCCCATGATCTTTACAATGGGTGCGCTCAAGCAGGAAGCCACGTGCCATCATATTTGAGCTTTCTAGCGCTGGGCCTCATGTATTTTTCACCGCGTTCCTCAACCGGTTTGATATTACCACTACCAAGTCAGCTCATGCAGGACCTCGCACCATGGGCATGGCCTGTCCCCTAAAGCTAGACCTCACCATGAAGGAAAGCAGCATATCAAATAAATAAAAATAAAATAAATTACACATTCCTGATATTTGTTTGGAATGTTGGCACAGAAACTACAAAACAGGACGTAGAAGGTGTAAATTTCCCTTTACTATTAATTAGTAAGGCAGAGGAAGTCAGCTGTCTTGGATGAATGGGAAACTAGACTGCTGAATTTTTTGCCTGGAAATTTCTGTCCACAGAAGCTTTCTCTCATCTAGTAATGACTGTGGCGAGGAAGACAGACAAAGAGGTAATACACCGAGGCTAGCCCAAGCTTCTCTGAGATAAAGGGAGAGCTCTGGATCTCCATTTATCCATCCTTTCCTCCGCAGTTTTTTATACTCTGCATGTTTCGCTGTCATACGCGCAGGACTGACGGAAATGCGTATTATAATTCTAAACTCCTAAAGAGGAGCCCTGTTCCTGAAACAGCGCGAGTAAAACAGAAAGTAAAGTTACATTTGCGCGAAGGATAAAATTGATATGTTTTCCCATACTTAGTACATCTCCCTTATATGTATGAGTGTCCTACACGGTTGTCTTGAGAGTAGATGGACAGGGAGGTAAGAAGGTTATTTAAATTCAAAACATAGATGTGGAAAAATTAGAATTAAACAGTGGTTAATTAATAAAAAAATAATTTTTTAAAGTAAGTTGCAGGCCCCTTGCAAGGAGGCCACTGCAACTTCCACCACCTATTGCCCTTGCCGGGCTGGCAAGGACAGTACCAACACAGCTACAAAACAATGTACTCCTTTAAGTGTTGGCAATTAAGACTATTCCAGGTCACCCAAATTTGAAAGAATGGCTTGTGCAGCATGCATTAGTAATTTATATTGTATATTGAATCATAAAAACAACAGTTGTTATGTTCATTTCAAAATTAGACTGACATCGCCACCATGTGGTAAACCGTCATAAGTGCCATGGAGACAATTAAGTGCCGGTGCCGAGCACCGGAAGTGACAGGTTCAAATTAAGCACTGGAAATAAAACTATGACAAGAAGGTTTTTGTAGATGCGTATCAATTTCAAGCACATAATTACAAGATCCACACACCACTTGCAAAAAGCAATGCAATCATTGGTTTAAATTCTAAATTTTAAAATGTGCTTTGACAAACAAATGTTGGTATGTATCCTTCAAGAAGTGTTTTCCAAAGCACCCAGTATGATTCAGTAGCTTTGTTTTAGGTTTAATTTTAAAGTAGTCTGAGATCATTGTATTTCAATGAAGGATTGATCAGAAACAACTATTTGATGATTTATGAGATGAGCGCTGTGAAACGAATCTGGAACAATTAAACGCATATTTGCATTGTTATGCATGTTGGGATTATTAGCAACAAAACAATTCTGTTTCTGTGTAAAATTAATATTATCTACAGGAGATGATACCTGCCATGCTGCCCTCCAGCAAAGTATTTTTGGTTAATTAGGAAGGCTTATTTGGCGGTGGTGGCTGGAATCTACGGGGGAGGGCTGGGAACGTGTGCAAAATAAAATTAAAATAAATAAAACTTAAAGAACGCAAGGTCCTCCGCTCCGCTCCTTCCCACAGGAACTGGATGCAGCAACTCCCTTGACCAGTCCTGGTACTGCTCTCATGCTGCATGAGAACACTGCCCTGATTGGAGGGAGCGGCCTCACTTGGTGCTCCACAGCACTCTGGAGGCCTGCACTAACTCTAACCCAGCTGTCTTAAGACAGCTGGGTTCTGGGTTAGAGATGTTTAAAATGTGCATGTATGGCCGGCCAAAAATACATGCACACTTTAAAAAGTGCATAGATAGCCCACCTCCTCCCTGCTGCGCACATAACATAGGATCAATTAAGTGCTCTCTAAATTCACTTCTCCTGATGATGACTTCAGGGGTTGAAACGCAGTAGCTGACTGGCACAAAGACATCTTCCAAAATGAACTTTTCACTCAATAGCATATGGATTATAACTTGAAAACTTTCTACAGGATGCTCTGTTAATATGTTTGACTTATATGTTCTGCCTACAGCCCTTGTTTCGCATTTAGTCACTTTAGCTGGGCAATATGCCCTTCTTCACTTTCACCGTGTGATCATCTTCAACTCTAAGTTCTTCCACATACAGCCTTTCTATATTGCTGCCTGTTAGCTCTCTTCACCCAGTCCTGAATCCTTAACATTCACCAATATTAAGCATTTCATCATTTCGGTGAGTCTATTGTACCACACTGGTGAGAGGGGAAACAAGCATGACAGCCGCTGCTGTCGTGGCATTCCAATATGTAACAAACATAACAGAGCACGTAACCGAGTGAGCCAGCAACCGTATCTCCAAACAAGAGGGGCAATTCCTCCGTTGGAGCAGAGGAGCTTTGCCCCACTTGAAACCCCCAAAACCCCAGAGATGAAAAATAAAATGGTAATTTATTACCATTGTATTTTTTATCCCTACCATTTTATTTTTCATCTCTGGGGTTTTGGGGGTTTCAAGTGGAGCCTAATGTTGGTGAATGTTAAGGATTCAGGATTCGGAGTGGCCCACTCAAGTGCGCAGTGACTGTTTCATCGGCCCGCTCAGGCCGCACAAAGCAGTCATATGCACTGTCATGGTCACAATGCAGGCTGCATTACAGCCTGCATGCAGAAAATGCCCACACCTCCAGCCCCTGGCTAAACGTCTCGTCCCGGCACCAATGACCAATCCCAATGCCGCATTGCAGCGTTGTGATTGGCTTAGGGGAGGGAGCCTGGCTGCCTACTTCCTGTTCCTGGAAGCAGACTCAGGAGAGCAGGAGCAACGAAGACACGATACCCGGCCTCAAGATAAGATTTCTCTCATTTAAATATTTACAACACCCGCTCACAGACACACCCCTGTGTCCACGCCCCATCCAGTGTTCTTTCCGGTGTTTCCCACCTCCCAGCTGTCTAGTCCCCCGCAGCACTTCTCAATGGTGTCTGCTGTGCAGCCATGCGCAGCGGGCGTACCACTGGTGTGCGAAAGGTATATATGGAGTTACGACACATACCATTATATTGCATTCCATTACAATGCATACCAATACTAGGCATATTGCAACAGTAGGGAAGGTGTTGGATTGTGGAGTTGTAAACATTACTATTCCTACTTCAGTGGGTGAAACCCTAAATCTGACCCTTGCACCCCAAAGCAAACCCTGAACCCTAAAATTCATCTTTGAGCCCCCAAACACACACACTAAAAATCATATTTGACCAACATGTACACCCCAAATTTCATATTTGACTCAAATGCACACCCAAATTTAATATTTGACCCAAATGCACACCCCAATTTTCATGATTGACCCCAAAACACACCCCAAATTTCAAAATGTACCCCATAATACATCCCACATTTCATCTCTGACATCTGAGACCCATACACACCCTAAAAATAAAAAATACCCCATTACTGACCTCACAATGCGTTGTAATGGAATGTGATGTAAAGTCACCTGCGTTGTTGGATTTGCGTTCTAAAGGCATTATATTGTAATGCCTGCATTGTAATGAATGTCTCCCGTGCCAAAGGCAAGCCATGGGCAAGCCCGTCTGTGTCCATCTGCCCCCGGACCGCTCTTAGCACCAAGGACCCTTCCTCTTGGACACTCCACCCCTACGGCGCCAGCACCCACCTCACGATCAACCCCGGACGCCACATCACCTGCCAGGACCAATATCTGCTCCGGACCCAACATTGCCATCGCCATCACTAAGGGCTACTAAATCACTGGCAAGGACCACCCCGACCGTCCAGGAGGAGGCATTGCCATCACCTACAGCAGCACACTCCGACTGACCACGCACTCTAATGACCCAACGGTGACCATGGAACACCTCAACTTCCAGATCCGGACTAATCCCAAGCCCATCCTCTGCGGCACCCTCATCTGCAGGCCCCACAGGCCATGGACACCCATTCTCCGATACCATTGTAAACCTCAGTGCACCCCAGGCTCTCCCATCCACCGATGACATCCTACTCTGCGAACTGATGTTCCACCTGGACAACCCCGGTGACCAGAACACTACCCCCTCCTGGGGTAGCTCCCCAACATCAGACTCAAGCAGCCAGTCAATGCAGCAAGTCACATAGCAGGACAGATGGTCAAGCACGTCTCCTCCGGCATCGGTAGCTTCAACTACAGCCACACCACCGGACTCTCCTGGACCGACCATCATTGTATACATCATGGCTTCACCATGCCCACCGTACACAACCGCCATCATCGCCCCCCTCGCAGCTGGATCAAGGCCACCGAAGTACGTCTCGTCAACTCCCTCAGCACCACCACTCCACCAACTCTTACAGACGATGACACCGCAGCACGCAACCGCCACCAATGGATTTCCAACTGCGCTGACACTTGGACACCCCTAAATAACGGCACTGCCTCAGTACCTTACGCCTGCATGATGGCAGCCGTAAGGGTGACTCAGTGCCACAGGGATTGGGTGGCCCCATGCATTGATGGAGTTGCATCATGGTTGACTTTAGCGCAGGCAGATACGTCAGGATTCCAGACGTATCTGTCATTACTTGTGTCATGGAGTGCTGTCCAGTAAATACAGCGCATCCATGGTGTCGCAAGAAGGGCGTAGTGAGAAGTGTTGATACGCTGTCTTGTTGCAGCACTGCAACACTTTTCATGACTGAGGCCCAGGAATGCGCACTATCTTATTGATGTTGCGCATTCCTGTCCTGTAGTTTTGTCGCAGGGCAGCGCAGCAACATTGCTTGCAGCGCTGTCCAGCACCATAACCTGCTGGAATGAGGCCCCATGTGTTCACTCCATTTTTAAGACCAGCTATTTTCTGGTCTGAAGTCCCAGCCGCTAACGGCCTTTAGCAGCTGTTTTTTTAACGTATCGCGGGTCTGGGCGATCGTTGTAAATATCGCGAAGTGGGGTTAGAGTGCGTTTTTGCACGGGAACGCCTACCTTGCATGTAATAATATGGGTGGCGATGCGGAAAGCGGCAGGTTTTGCCAGAAAGCTGTCACTACCAGCTGTTAGCGACAGCTTGCTAATAGGGAGATATACATATCGCCGCATTAGCGGCAGAAAAGTGCTGCTAACGTGGCGTTAACTTGTTGTACATATGCCCCTTGGTTTAGAAGGCACAATGTTTACCCCTGCTAGGGGAGACTTTTGCAGTAGCCAGAAAGACAAAATCTTATCTAAATCGATCTTCTATCCCCTGTTTCTGGATAATCCTTGACTTTGTATAGTACAATGTTTGAAGGAATACAAATCACATATGAGAGTATATAGAACAAGAGGGGAAAATCAGCTCCTAATTTCATATTTCAAAACTTTGGCTCCCGTGTCTTCTGCTTCCCTAGCCAGGTGTTGTGTGGATGGATTATGTCTGAGTCTGACATTAGCGTTGACGGGTGTGGAGTACATTCGGTAAGAGGTGAAATGTAGATGAAGGCTTACCTGGGGGCATATCAGCAAGGGCCGGCGAAAATTATCGCTCAGCGCTCTTAGCGTGAGGATAATTATCGCCGGCCAACTCTGAATTTTATCGCGGAGATAGCGTGCTATCAGCAACGCTTATCTCCAAAGCGATAAAATTCAGAGCGCTAACAGCCAAAAGTGAGATTATCGCTGGAAATCCAGCGATAATCACACAACTTTTGGCGATAGCTTGCTGATAGGCCCTCACATACTTAGCCATGATATCCACCTTCCATAGGATATCATGGCTAAGTCTGTTTCAAAGCAGGCGTCAAGAAAGTAGCGATAACAGAGGTTATAGCTACTTTTCTTGTCGCTATGCTGCTTTGAGTGAAGCTTGATAATAGGAGAATTGTCGCTTAGTGACATTTCTCCCGTTATCCTGGGGAGGAACGCCCACTTTGCATCTCATTAGAGATGCAAAGATGGGCGTTAAGGGAAATGGCGATCAGGCAAGGTTTAACGCGATAGCGTGACCTTCCTGATATGGCGTTAAAAGTATCGCCGCTTTTCGTCCGAAAACAGATGCAAAAGAGGCGATAATTTTTTATCGCCTGCTTGTTGATATGCCCCCTGGTAAGTAAATGTTTAGAGAATAGTATGCATTCAGCTGACTGTTCTAACAATTCCACATTCAATTTATTATATTTTAAACCTTTTTCAGATATGGAATCTCCAGTTATAGCCATGCTTTGAACTAGCATAATTCTCGCCTCTGGTCGTGCTACAGAATACAAAATTTCATATCCAAAGTTTTAATCCTATCAAGGACATAGAGGAGATTATCAGAAGTCAGAATTGCTTGTTACTCAATGTGAATAGGTATTCTGGATAATATTATATGTCATGTGATGTTGTTGCTGTTATCTGCAACCCACCCTAACAGAGCACTACTCTATCTTTTTTGTTGCAAGAGTTATTGATATTTAATTCTTTTACTGGGATACTTATGCTATTTTGTTCTTATCACAGTACAGATAAAAATAGGATCAATAAGGCTGTCAGCATTTGAAAAGAAATGACTACACTCAAATAAACGTGAGAAAATGACTGCTTAATGGACACTTATTTAGGGCCTAACCCACTAACTGGTTATGTTAAGTCATCTGTTTGGAAGTTTTAATATCTGGTCTATTGGAAGTTGTATTTTTTCTGTTGATTACTTTGAAATTGCTATATAACCAAGAGCAAAGAAAGACGAGCTCTTTACCCTTAATAGAATTAAAACTTACCGGTGCAAAAACTAGGACATTTTCTATTTTCCAAATAAAAATGAGCAACAGGTGTACCCAATATTAACAGTTAAAGACAGCAAACATTGCTGAAAGACATCCTGCTCCCCCGTTTTGCTGTTACCCAAGGAAAATATCTTGACCCAATGAATGCTCATTATATGCAATGCAGTTTGGGTGAACAGTTATATTAATAATGAGCATAAAACATAAAGTGAAATGGTTCATGGATGTCTGAGTGTGTTAAATGCTCATTGCCGACAAATGCAGTGTTCTGGAGTTTATGAGTTGAAAACCTGCCAGACAGATTCTGCTTTTGGAAGTTGGTAAATTGAGTGCCATCGATTACATAATGGTAACTTCTCTTATTTACAGCTCTTAGAAAGAACAGACTTGCAGTATGAAAGTTGTGTAAACACAAGTTCTTATTAATAACTGGTGTTACAACCAAGAGCACTCATTTTATCACCCTCTGAAAAAACATATGGTTTGAGTTCTCCCTGCTGGGCTTCAAACGTATGCCTTGAGCATTGCATGCAAGTGTTCAATTTGCCTAGATAACCTACTAAGCTTACTTAGCAGGACTGAAACCTGCAATCTGCAGGTTGGGTTATACTGTATTGTTACATTTATATAGTGCTTTCTATCATCTTCCGGGGCTCTGAAGCGCTTGCCTATATGGGTAGCATGCTACACGGTGTGGAGTGTGTGATTGCATACAGAGCCCTTCAAATGCACAAACCCATTGAGCTCTCTTCCTGTGATTTAAACCTGTGACCAGCAGATTACATACCTATATCGGATACTGAGACCTGCTGGATATACAGCAATCCCAGCAGCAAGTGTCCTGAATGCCACTGGGATATGTCACCAATTGATACACATGACCAGTAGACACAGAAGTTAATAGAGCTCGGTGGGTTAATTTACTACATAAATCAGTAGTCATTGTAATCAACCTACCTTATCGGTATTCTATAGTTAATAACAATGTGCTCATTGAGTTGGTGATCCACTGTGATGCTAAAAAGGTACGAATGTTTATGTGTATGTATGTGTATGTTTTGTGTGTGAAAAGAGGTGCTTGAAATTGGCGGCCCACAATTTAACTTAACCAGAGCTGAAAGACCTCATTGTGCTTTAACCAATGTGCAAACACTACTACACAGATCATTCAAGGACTCCACATCATGGGAATATTCGACAAAGTAACGCAAGGGACATGCAAAACCTAGCAGAGATTTACCAAGCCACGCAAGGCCACCTTGTGTTCCCCTGAAGTGCTTGGCAAATCTGCAGTAACGCAAGTGAGTGCATGTCGCTGCCTTGCATTACTTTGCCCCAGGGAGGCGGTCTATGGGTGGAGCATGGGTGTTCCATTGCATTCGCCCATGGGTATTGGCATATACAGCGCCGACTGGCTGTAGCGGGCACCGGGTGTTTCCCCGGTGGGCCACCAGGGTGGGGGGTGGTTTTGGACCCCATGGGGGCCGTTTTTGTTACCAGGGGCCGGTTTTATCTCCCTCTTGTGACAAAAGGGAGTGTTTTCCATGTGCACCCCACCCCCTGGTGGCCGGTCAGACTCAATTGCCAGGGCGGGTTTGCGTTCCTAGTCCAGTCCTGGGCATATGTCCACATTTACCATGAGAGGTAGACCTGGGAATGTGTCAAAATGCTGTGCCTTCCCAGGGGAGTTGTAACAAGGAGAATATCTTTAATTCTCCTCGTTTTTTCCTTGCCCCTTTCTATATGTACTGTATTATTCAGCACACCTAGAAAGAGGAAAAAGCATCTTAGGATTGTTTTTGTGTAGTATTGTGTCCCTTGTTGCACAAAAATAATCCTGCCTGCAACGCAGACACCTTTGCATCCTTGCTTGCTACCCAGACCTCAGTGACAGTGTTCAAACCCCCTACAAAGTGTAGACTGAATTGGCCATCCCCGATAGGCAAGTACTGACTTACTTATACTTCTCAAGTTTATGGTGCCTAGGGTACCAAGAGCATGTATGGCAGAGGGTCCACCCAGGGCTGCAGCACTGCTTGTGCCACCCTGTGAGAGACAAAGTACGAAATGGTTGCCAGCCTGCCACTGCAACCTGGAAGGGCAGTTTTCACAATGCCAGTTCGAGTTTGCTATTACCATTAATGTCACAGCCACCACTTCCCTTAATAATATTTCTAAGTCTCCCCTAAGGAAGGCCTATAGAGCCTTAAGGCAGGGAGCTGTATATTATTAAGTAGGACATGTAGTTTATATGTGTCTTAGCGGCACAACTCATAAAACTGTTGTTTTGCTGTTGAAAAGATAGTAGCCACATTGGCTAATACATGGTGACATGCTGGCACCCCAGCCTGCTTAACTTCTAAATGGGACTCCCTAACGGGGTTCTGTAGGGTATCAAATCAATTGTGGCATTAAACCTGACCTGATGCCCATGTCGACTTTAATGTCACTATTAAAGTAAGGCAACTTTTAGAGAGTTGGCACTCTAAGACCCTGTGGTCTAGTAGTCTCACATGGGCTGCGACTGACAGATGGCTTTCTGCCTGCCTGGAGAGTCGTGTGAACGACTCCCAGGCATAGGATCAAACACAGCCTGCCGCAGGGTGAAGTGTTACCTCCCCTCCATAGGAAGCTACTCAGGGTGTTAGCCCAAAAGGCGAGCTTCAAAGGGGAAGCCGTCTTTGATGGACACATGGTGATAACACTCCCAAGGGGCTACCTTTTGTTCCTGTAGACTAGCTGGAGGCAGGGCCAGAAAGGGAAATCCTGTCTTCAAACTTGTTTTCCTGTGGGCGATAGCCAAATCTGTAGGGTGGGCTACTGAGCTCCTAACATCCAAGGAAGGATCCTGACATCTTGAGAGTGGCCAGAATGGTGCACTCTGAGATTGCCAGGTGCCACACATCACTGGAAAGTCATCACCAAGAGAGGGGGGACTTGGTAGCCCTTTGGCTAGTGGCCACATGGTCTCCTCAGGGCACTTTAACGGGATAAAGAGGGCACCCCTGGTCTCTGGTCTCTTAGATCATGCTGGATTTGAATAGAGCACTGAAGAAGGACTGCCCTCCTGCCCTTGGACCCTTGCAAAAAGAGGCTGCACTGTCTGCTGGACTGCATCTTCTGCAATTTGGGCTAGCAAAGTTTGGACTTTGCCTGGAAAAGTTGACCCCTAGTCCCATTCCAAAAGAAGTGACTCGAAGGGTCAGACTGCTTATCCTGTGGAACCAGCTCCATGGACAAAAGAGCTGAAGAAGCCCAAACTGGCAATTTACAAGCCACAAGAGGAATTTGCTGCTAGCTGCCGGTGGGCACCCCAAGAGACAGATCCTCGAAGGCCAAAAGTTAAACCCAAGTCAGCCAGACCAGGAAATGCCGACAGTGTCCAGATTGGTTGCCCAAGAGGGATACTAGCCCCAACTAAAGGATTTCGCACCAACCACTGTGCTGGGAGAATGGTAGCCCAGCAGTGGCTGGTTTCTACTACCTCAAAGATGACTTTGTGGGATCTTGACCTCTGTGGCCAAAGGCGCACCACATCAACCGTAGACTGAGGAATTACCACAAAGCACCCCTGCTGGCCACACAGCAACCGGAGCATCTTTGAGCATCTTTTCATCCTGCATCCCCAGCATCAGGACCACTCTATTATCGTCTATGCCGGTCATGCTGTAAAGGCAGGGACTGGACTTGAAAACGCTCTAGTGGCCAGGTAACTGTCCAAATCTACCCAACTGTTCCCCTAGATCTTCTCCCTGTTGGATTTGGTCATCCAAGTCAGGCCAGAGTGGCCAAGCTAACTGTTTCAAACTTTTGAAAAGTTTACACATTTTTGTTGAACAATGCTTGTTTGCAGTTGGAATTAAAAGTGATAAAGCCTTTAAAAATCCGTATGACTGAAACCCTCTGGTGGATTTTGCTCATCAAGACTCTAAAAATTCATAAAAATACACTCTGTTTTTATAAATTGGTGTAGTGTTTCTTTTGTGTTGTGTGCATTTCTTATTTCGTTGTTTGGTACCGTTAAATACTTTACACTAAGTTCCTCTCTTCAAGCCTTGCTGCTTGAAGACACAGCTACCCAGGGTTGAGCTTTAGGTTTCCAAACGAGTCTGACTGGACCCAATAAAGGTTTTGTGATTGCATTCCACAATAAGGATACCTAGCCATTTCATACAATACTCCCAGATCCTCACACTATAGATATGGAGGGCAGATTTATAACCCCCTTGCGCCTCCTTATGCTGCCATTAGGTCCCTTTTTTTGACCAAACGGCAGTGTAAAGAATGCGGCCAATTTACAATGTGACACATTCAGGGAGATGCATCTTGTTGTAAAGCCCTACGTCACATTATACCTGCGCCAGTTATAATGTATGCAGGCAAGGCGTTCCCATGCAAAAAGCCATCTAGAACTGACGCAGTGAAATTTACAACATTTCACTGCGTCACTCTACGCCTTCATTGCGTCAAAATCCCTACGCCTGCTCAGACCAGGCGTAAGGAATTACACAGGGCTTTTTGTATGGGACTCACCAATCTGTTGTGGCACATTGCTGGCGTTGCGTCCCTTTCATGAGCAACTCCAGCGATGCGTCACTTTTGTGCCAACAGATATGTCAGTATTTCTGACGCATCTGTTAATCCGTGGGCCATGGAGCACTGTATTGTAAAAACAGCGCATCCATGGTGGGGCAAGGCTATTTGGCACTGGCGCAAGGAACTGACCCATCTATGCAGATGCATCAGTTCCTTGTAAATCTGCCCCTTTAAGTGCAAAAGTAATATAAATTCAGACTGCTGCCATCCAAACGTGGCCTGCATATGTCGGCAAAAAAAAAGACAAAAAAAATAAAAAACACACACAGAAATAGATAATTAAAAAAACAATAATGAAAGCTTACCAGCCCTGATACTTAGGTATACTACTTTCTAGGTGAAGTGCACACGTGCAAAGCACAATGCCCGTCTCTCAAGTAGAACTAGTACTTTAATGTAAAAGGTGAGGACCTCCATCAAAACTGTGATTAGTTGACAACTAAATGGCAGACAACCACAATATGAAGAAGTGAGGGGCAAGAACGTGATTTGACTGCCTGCTGTGATTCTGGTGAGGGGTTGACCAAGGGCCAGTTGGTGATGTCTGTCATGTCTGCTGAGATATGTTTATTTGTAATGAACTCTGGCCCAGGTTTACTATGATCTTACATTGGATTGCAACACTTTTCTAGCACAGACCCGATGCAAATTTATTTTTGGCATTTACTAAGCCAAGCAAAGCCACTTTGCGTGGTTTTATGTGGTTTAATTAATCCAAAGTAACAGAAGGTAGCATACAGCGCAGCTGCCTTGCATTTCTTTGCTTCAGGTAGGACGTACATGGGTGAACATGGTTCTTTCACATGCATCCACCCCAGTATTTTGACACAAACCCAGATTAACAAAGACTTGTAATCCTGGGTTTGCGCAAAAATGGTGCCCATGCTTGACAGACGCACGACGAGTAGAAATATATTTATTTCTTCTTGTTGCTTCCTCTTTCCATGTATGATGCATTCTGAAGCACACATAGATAGAGGAATATGCCTCCTTGGGTTGTTTTTGTGCAGGATAGTATCCCTTTGTGCACAAAATCAATTCTTTCTGTAACGCAGGCGGCCTACTACTATGGTGCAAGGTTGCCTGAGTTGGCTCCTGGCAGCCACAAGTGCACCAGTACTAGGACAGTGCTGAACTGCGCCATACCTTTGCAAATATGGATCATTTCTCCTCTATCCCTGTCATGCAACGCAGCTCAGCAAGCTCCCTTGCTACGCCGTATTGCTTGAAATAATAGTAAATGTGCCCCTCGGTATTTTGCATGTATCTTGCTAATGCCCACTGCTGTGGGTGCATCCTTTTTTCTTCCTTCCTTAGACTTTTAACCATGAAGGTCTCTTGAGATCAGTCAGATAACTTTCAGTGTGTTGGTTATGGATACTTTTCGTTCTTGCTGTTTCTAGTTTCTTATAATTGATGCTGAGTGTTATTGTGATACCTTTGTGATTAAGTACTCTACTAGAGAATGTGAAAATAAAAATGAAATCAATATCACATTTAAATACATAATTTGTTGCTTAGGTTATTTCAACTTTACTCTTTGTGTAAGATTAAAGTTACTCAGTTTTTTTACAATGAAAGACACAACACTCATCCACATCTGTAAGATCTATTCCAATTTATATAGGCCACACCTTTTAAATTGGTTCCCTAGTACCTATTGTTTTTTCCCAATAAATAATCACTATAACAAATACATAGAAGGGCTTTTGGTAAGCTGGCTTCATACATTTATCTGTTCAAATGCCATTCTCATTTTGCTTTCGCCCCCCACAGCATACTGCATGGGGCAGTGAGTCAGCCCGCTTTACCCATTTGCTTATTTCACTTTGAGTGGCTGCACAAAGTATGTGCATCCATCGCAATTTTAAAGAAACTATTTTGGTCAGTGAGCACTCTCTAAGCACTGTGGAGCAAACACTGATATTAGTACCTGGAAATTGGGTTACTTTATTTTCTGCAGCATCCATCTGCCAGATGTTTTTGTGTCCGCTCACCCTGGAGTACACAAATAAACAATGGCAAAACCAGGGCCAGACTGGGAATCCAAAGCAGCCCTGGCAAATGTTGTCTGGCCAGCCCCCGTACGGTGCATAGGGAGCGAGTGCAGCAAGCGAGCCTGACCACTCCAAGGAGGCTTGGGGGGGTTCTCCACCCAATATTTTTGGGGGAAAATGGCAAAAATTCATTATATAATCAATTGTATTAGCTTTTAAAGCATGGTAAATGATGACCTTGCAGTGCTCCAGGATACGAAAATCTTTGTTGGGGCTCTTCAACGATTCCTTCCCTATTTCCCTAAAGTGGTTCTCCTCTATCCATAGCACCTTTCTCACATGTATTTCATTTGTTTTATAGCGTCTTTCATACCAGTGTAGGGTGTCGGAGCACTTCACATCACACACACATTCAGAGACAATGAATCACGTGTAATTCAGTGTATAGAAAATGTTACATAAGACAAAGGAGACTACAAAGTGTAGGATTCACACGTCATCCATACTGGTAGGCATTTTCTAAGAGTGTTTAGTCTGGAGAAGCACCAACTCAGGATTCAAAATGTAACACAGTGGTTAGGGTTTGCTTTACTAATAAGAATTTATTTCTACCCAAACAAACTATTTTTAGCAACATTAGGATAATATAAAACATGAATGTCAGTGCACCAAATGAGCAATGTTCATTCTAGGTGTTCTTTATTTTGCTTGTATATAAAAAAAAAAACGAAACTCCAGACATTACAGCAAAACCGCCAACGCGTTTCAATCTAAACACGTGAATTTCTTCAGAGCTGTAACATAATAAATACAAAAGATATATACATAAATACAAAAATACATAAATGTACAAAAAACACACACTTGTAACCTTCAAGCACAGGAAAACCCATAAGAGTTAATTCCATGATGCATGGACATAATACAAACACCGATAATTTAAACCAATCTTGAAAACAAATGGGGCAACAGACAAAACAGTTGCTCACAGACTTAATCCTGTGATATGAGAATGTCGAAACCAATATAATAGATTCTACAGTCTTTATCACTGTTCATTAATTTGAAATTGGTCAGGTTGGAATCCACCAACCATGAAGTATATATTAAATAATCATCTGTCTCATTCCATGATCAATATTACTAACACAATCATAGCAGACATGCTCTCAAATTTGACTTTTTTCATTATCCTAGTGCATCCTAATTGGTGTGATCACACAGAGTGAGGAGAGTAAAATAAGAAAAACAAGGTGAGAAAGAGGAAGAGACAGGAGTTGTGACAAAGTGCATGGAAACACACATTTTATAGAGATAAATATATGTAAATCACCCTCTGATACGTCAAAGTTTATGTGCACATCTTCCAAATTCTTATACACTAAAACCAGTGTACAGTGATACATGGATTACATACCATTCACTCCACAATGAAGAAATCATTTTTCATAAGTGGACAGGATCCTTATCACCTGATGAACCCAGAGTCCATTGTAGTTCTGGCCAGTCCACCTTATTTTTGACACCTGATGGCATAATATATATGTAATATAAAACCTGAAACATAGAGAGCAGAACAAAAAAGAAAAGAAAATATAAAAAACAAAAATATGGAAGAAACACATACATTTAAATAAAGAACAAACAAATAAAAAAAAAATCTAATGAGCATGCACATTGTGGGCCCCACCAGCCAATGGCATAATGTTAGCGGTATTGTGCAAGAAATCACCACTCTACATCAATGGCATGCAACAACTAACAATTACCTCAACTTACAGCATGGGATATGCACACATCCATACATTACATAAAAAAATAAAACTAACTGAGCAAATTAAATAAATCCAATGAACATGCATGTTGTGGGCCTCAACCCACAACAACATAAGTTTATCAGTATAATGCAAGAATCACTCCTCCACATCACAGGCATGCAACAAATAACAGTATACCTCAACTTGCAAGGTGGAGTCTACATGGGCCCAGTTCATTCCACAGCCCCGTCCCATCCTATTCCATATGGTAAATGGGCCATCGCGAAACATTGGTAGCAACATGTCATACTTTCGAAGCATGTTCACTTACAGAATGCAGCCTAAGTTTGATTAAAAAAAAACACATTAGGCAGTGAACAGCGGTATGCCGCCGTCTTATGCGATTGCAACAAAATGTCTGTGTGTTATGATACACCGTCCACTTAGAGCTAAGTGAGAGAACTTTCGTCAAAAGAGTACCGCGTGCCGCCAAAGTGAGCTTCTTGCAACACTGTACCTTTATAATGATGTTCAAATGAATACCGCATTCTATCCATGAATACCTGCCAAAACAAGCAGTTTGAAACATGGCATGAATATAATAGTATTCAGATTGATACTGCATATCCATTGTTTTTTCAATTTCACACTTTTTATATACCATGTGGTGCACATGCAGAGCCATCTTAAATAAGTCTGCAAATAGGAATGGCAATTGTCTATGATATATTTTAATTGATGATTTTCGCACACACTGTATTTATTTGGTTGCTGTGGAGATAACAGAATTATTCTTAATGACCAGCATTCCCTGACACTGAATGTATATAGATCATTGCCCCCTAATGTTTATGGTTTTACCTTAACACCGTGTTGATAATTGGAGGCAAATATGCTGGCTGAGTAAATGCATTGCTATTCTGTTTTCTTAGTCACCATCTCTACGTGTAGCGCAACTTTAAAATTGTACAAAAAGGAGCCAAATATTGCTTGGAAATAGCCTCTAAATGCACATTGCACAAGCATGTCCTGTCTTCCAAGATGGCTGATGCTTGGAAATGCTGCTACAGAGCGTGGAATGTAGATCCTTTAATTCTCCTTTTTAACCATTTGTATTTTATTCAATTTTAAATTACTATTTTAAACTGTTTTTATGGCCAAATGTGCTGAAATAAAGTTCCTATGAATGAAAAGGATACTGCATATCATCCATGAGCAACCAGCTACCGTGCATCACGGTGCTAAACTTAATTTGTCGTTTCGAATATCATACACTTGATCAAGGTGATAAGGTGCAGCATATTCCAACCTCCTCATACATAACAACATTAAATAGTGGGAAACAGTATGCCACCATCTTACGCGGCCTACAATACAGTGGGCCTTAATCAAAAATGCGCCACATGCCGCCAAGATAAGTGGCTTGCAACAATGTATCCCTATGTCAGTATTCAAATTAATTAAGCAGTCAGTTCATAAATGCCAGGCCACATGGCCCCAACACAGTAGGAAATACTATGCCGCCATCTTAAGCGGCTTACAGTACAGTATCTAAATGCTATGATACCCCATTTATGGAGTTCCCTTAAAAATAAGCAAAAAAGCTTTTTGGGAAAACGTGACACATGCCGCCAAGATAAGTGGCTTACAACAATGTATTTCTATGTTGGTATTCAAATCGGTATCACATTCAGTTCATAAACGGATCGCCATAGGGCCTCAAAGGCAATAAAACGCCGTCCGCCACCAAGACGCGCAGTTTACAACAATTATTCCCTATAGTGATGTTCAAAGTGGTATCTTATATAGACTATGAGTGCCCAACCACCGGGCCTTAGAACATAAGTTTATGTCTCCAGACGTCATGCACTTGATCTGAGTGGTAAGGCGAAATCATAGTTAAATGCCTACCACATAGTACATATCAGCTTTAAGAAAGGGAAAATAGCATGCCATCATCAACCGCGGTTTGTAACAAAGTATCGCTATAATCTGATGCATCGTCTGGGACCACTAATGGCCATTCAGTGCATAACCCAACGCATCTCCGAGGCCCCAAAATAAAATAAAATCACAGGTCTGGTAACCATCCAAAACACAGCATATCCCGACCTTGATATGTGTCTCACACTGCACACCCACTGCTGCACACACGTAAGTCTCGGCAGAAAGAAAAAACAGCCCTCTTAAGTAGTCATTCGAGTGACCAATTATTCACACCTGGGACCAGCTAAGTCGATGACCTACTCCGTACAAGGTTGGTGGGTCGACCATATTGTAGTGGTGTATCCTAACACATACCTATATCCTAATGCTAACCCAGCAGTATGATGTTGACATTTATTTCAAGTGTTAACATAACGCATCTCCTAATCCCATGTATAAGAATTGTAAAGAAATATCTTGTGATATTAGGGGCAAATAGATCAGAATACGGCCTTTGTCTCCATAACACTATCAAAACCCTTCCCTTGATGCATCGTAATGGTGCTATTTGGTAATCGTGTGAGAACCTGTATGATCTACTTCACCCGTGCGTTTACTAAAATACACCAATATTCCTTGTCCGACACTGGTACAGACTCCCACCAACTCCACCATCCGTCAATGCCATGATTTCAAAACAATAAAAAATAATAGAAAATAAATAATATGCAATAGATTTTAAAAAGCAAAGTGAAAGAAACAACAAAAGATAAATTGAAAGGTAAATAGAAAGGTATAAGTATCTACAGAGGAAGTACATGTAGAATTACCAAAAGGTATGTCCAATGGTGTCAACCCTTAGGAATCGTGAAAGTAGAAGTACAAATGGGTCCAAAAAAACGCCCAACATCTATCACAACAATAGTAAAATGATTATCTAGTCCGACGTCAACTTCCACAGAAAAGATATTACCACTATTATTCACTACATCTTGATTTTAATCAAACAAATTGTATCACTATACATTGCAGAACAATCACACATGTAATGTGGTTTCAAATTTCTAAAGGACAATAATAAGGGAACCACTTAAGGTGTTAGTCAGTATATCTTATTACCATTATGAACAGGGTATTACCCCATATTGCCAAATGTTAACTCCCTGGGTACCCTAAATAATACAGTTCAATCAAGATTAGCAGCCAGGAGAAGAAATATCTATCTTGAGGTAGAGTTCCAAGGTATAGTCTTTGCATAAAGGGATTACAGGAAATAGAGGAATTCCTCATCAGTGTTGTGAACCAATATTATTCACTACATCTAGATTTGAATCATACAAACGGTATCACCATACATTGCAGAATAATCACACATGTAAAGTGGTTTCAAATTTTTAAAGGACAATAATAAGGGAACCACATAAGATGCTAGTCAGTATATCTTATTAACCATCATGAACGTGGTATTACACCCATGGTGCTAGATGTTAACTCCATGGGTACACTAAATTATACAGTTCAAACAAGTTAAACAGGCAAGAGAAGAAAAATACATCCTGAGGCTGAGTATCAAGGTATAACCTTTGTGCAAAGGGATTACAGGAATTAGTGGAATTCCTTACCAGTATTGTGACCCATTTCAACACAGTGCAAATGGCATATCCTCCCTTCCTCATTGAGCCCCAATACAATTCCCTATCCATTCCCCTTGCATTGGGCGGAACATGGTCAATACCATGAAACCATATATCTGCATTGCCCTCATGTTGTTCAATCATGTAAAAGGCCATAGGGGTACTGCAGGGGGTATGCAAGGATTTTTTAACCCGGGACAAGTCCAAATTGAATGACTGCCCGGGAACGGAATTGATCACCAAGTAACGGACCATGACTTTGGAGCAGGTGAAGCGAATTGCTCGCAATGCACGTCTAAAATTCACCCAATTCAATTACTTGCATTAAACCTAACTTATGCCGCACCGCCTCCACAAAATATTTCTGACTGACTCCCAGGCATGCGGGAGATGTGGCCATGTGGATGCCACGTTTATACACAACGTCTGGGAATGCCCACCACTGTCGCGTACATGAACAGTGATAAATGTCCAGAAGCCACTGGGCCCACTGCTTTGTCTCTTGGGGATCACGGGGCGCACTATATGCACCAAACACTACCTGAAGCAAATCGATCTGGCATTTGTCCTCTTTAAGCACTCTATTACCATGGCCATGATGGCCCCTCCTCAGCCCACAATCAATTGCTGGCTTCAGGTGACCCACAAATGGGCTCTGGCAGAAGCGGACACCATTATACATAATCTCCCCCTACGATGTATAACCCGCCATGGTGTGCTGTGAGGAAGACCAAATTGAACCTCTGGGCGACCCATTCATTTACACACACATGCTTACTGGACATTACTGTGGACCCTGCACTCTCTAGGTTGGATTACGAAGCGGCTCACCCCATTCCCTTTCTCCCTCTTATGCGACCACTTGCCTATATCCTCCATGTTTGTACTATACTTCTGCCACTTACGTTACCACACTTCCAATTAGCTGCACATGGCAGCGCCAGCCAGAGGGTTTCAAAAGTTATTGTTTTGTTTTATTTTGTGTTGCACACATTGGGTACTTTTCTACAAGACAGGGTGCCCTACGTTGCTCCGGGTTAACATACTATTTTTCCCCTGTGCCGAACCACCCCTCTATATCATTGTATGATCTGCTACCAGTATATTGTCAGTGCATGCATGATGGGATCTGTCTGTCTGTCCACTTTATGAATATAATTATTATTTTTACTGTGAAAAGTATACCCTCTTGTCTGCCCTCTTAAATGTCGCCATACATCCACCAACCCTAAATCCTGGATCATATTTCTAAGGGCTCGTCTTATCCTAGTAGTCTGAGCACCATTACACCGGGTTGACCAATCCAAAATAGGGTCCAACAAAATATTAAAATCACCACCCAAAATCAGTGGAACCGTAGCCTCCACTAAGTTAAATTCCAAGTCTACAATATACTGTGGATCAGCCACATTTGGACCATAGAACCCGACACAAATAAATTCGAAGTCTACACATTTAATTCCAGCTAAGACCCATCTTCCAGAGCTATCTGTTTTGGAATACTTAAGCTCCACACCAGAGCCCCTCCTTATTAGAATCGCAACCCCCTTACAACATTGCTCTAGATCTGACACTAGAAAGCTCTGAATCCATCCATACCTACGGAATAACTCCTTGCTCTTACTTGCAACCAAATATGTCTCCTGCAAGACCATAATGTGAGCATGGCTTTCTTCCAGATATCTCAGCACCATCCTATGCCTGGCACGAGACCTGAGGCCGTTCACATTCCATGTTAGGAAGTCTATGACTTTGCCTACTCTAGCCATCATCCCGCTACTCTAATCCCCACCTCCTGCCCCAAGTTCCATTTAAGTGAACATGCCTTGTTTGGTGATGCTGAGGACTTTTGTTTGCTTTTTACCCAACTGCTCCCCATTCGTTTACCATCACCCCCACCACCACCTCTACCCCTCCCACTAACCCTTCCCAGAAGAATCCTCCCTATCTTTATGGGCATAAATATGCCACATGAGCTGCCACCTGGGGGGATATCAAGTGAAACTCTAAACAACAGATTTTGCCGCGCTATAGCACATCTAAGTTTCATTGTTATATCTCCCAACTCAACTCTTTTATGATCATCCACTTATTATTTCGAGATTTCTTTTTTTTATTGAGTCTATTAGTGCATCAACATCCTCAACTGCCCGATAATTATACATTTGGTAGACCCATATTATACGGAGCATTGCAGTAAATTTTAATTGCACCTTAGCCCTCAACTTCCGCAAACCCTCCATCCTGATACCTAACTCCCATTGCCTCTGTTCTGTAGCTTTACATATATCGGATCTCATTGTGACAGAGAACCCCTTGACTGCGTAAGGCTCACACCATTCCCATTCTCCCCTTTGTACGACCACTTGTCTATATCCCCCATGTTTGTAGTATACTTCTGCCACTTACGTTACCACACTTCCAACTAACTGCACATGGAAGCGCCAGCCAGAGGGTTTCAAAAGTTATTGTTTTGTTATATTTTGTGATACACACACTGGCTACTCTTCTACATGACAGGGTGCACTACATTGCTCTGGGTTAACATCCTATATTTCCCATGTGCCGCGTCACCTCTCAATATCATTGTATGATGTGCTACCAGAATATTGTCAATGTATGCATGATGGGATGTGTCTGTCCATCCACTTTATGAAAATACTTATTATTGTATTCTATACAGCTTGTGGTGATTCTTGATTAAATGTCAATAAAGAAATAATAAAAGCGAAAGGTCATAGGATATCTCCTATCTTTATTCTTGGTGGCTAACATGGTCCTGAATATGGGATTTCAAAGACCTCACTGTGCTGCCTACGTATACTATGTTACATCCACAGTCTATTACAAATATGAAAAATGTTGTTTTACAGTTAATGTAATGACGTTTCCGGTGTACTTTTTTGTTATAGTAGAATTGTTTGAGCTTATTTTATCCTAATCTGCATACATTACATTCGTTGCATGTATAGAAACCCTTTGTGGTTGCAGGAAGCCATGAGTTCCACAGCCTGGGTGTAGTTGTATAGGTTGAGCACAGCCGTCCTTTATTGTTGTACCCTTACGATAAATCAGCTTAGGTTTCCTGGAAATATCTTCCTTAATCCCAAGCACCTCAGTGAGTAAATGCCAATGTTTCCACAATATCTTATAGATATCGTTACTATACATGGTATATCTAGTGATGAATGCCAATTGTCCTTATTTTCCTTCACCTTGTCTTGTCTTCTTCTTAAGCTTGTCTTCCCTTGCAACTAGCTGTATTCTGCCCTCCCTTTTCTGTAAAACCCTATTTTTATATCCCCTAGCCATGAAATGCTGTTTCACACTCATGAGATTGGGAGTGAAGGTCTCAGTTTTCCTACAATAGAGCCTTATGCGAACCATCTCCCTAAAGGGTATGGTATTAATTACTGGCCTCCGATCGGCACTTGTTGCATGATGAATGCTATTACAAGCTGTAGCCTTTCTAAACATGGTTCTGTGTATTGAACCATGATCCAAATAGAACTGCAGGTCGACAAATTCTATCCTTTCTTTACTGTGATTCATAGTCAATCTGATGTTATATGGGTTGTCATCGAGATACGTATAGTATTCAATAAGTTGGTCAATTGATCCCTTCCAGAGCATAATAATGTCATCTATATACCTCCCCCAAAAAACAATGTAGTCTGTGCAGGGGGATGCATACCGGGCCCAGGCATGCTCCCTCTTCTTGCACGATACTGATAAAAGTATGCCATTGGGGAATTAAGCTCACAACGTGCATGCTCATTAGATTTACTTTTTTAATTTGTTTGTTCTTTATTTTAATTTTTCTGTTTCTTTCATATTTGTGCTTATTATGTTTTATTTTCTCTTCTGTTTTGCTCTTTATGTTTGAGGTTTTATATTATATATATAGTATGCCATCAGGTGTCAACCATAAGTTCGGACTGGCCAGGACTACTATGGACTCTGGGTTCAATAGGTGATAAGGATCCTGTCCACGTATGAAAAATGATTTCTTCATTGTGGAAGGTGGAATAAAAAAATTAACAGATGATTGATGGATATGGAATTTAAATGATATGTAATCCATTTATCACCGTATAATAGTTTTAGTGTATAAGAATTTGGAAGATGTGCACATGAACTTTGAAGTATCAGAAGGTGATTTACATATATCAATCAATCAATCAATCAATCAATCAATCAATCAATCAATCAATCAATCAATCAATCAATCAGGCAATTATAAAGCACTCTACTCACCTGTGAGGGTCTCAAGGCACTGGGGGGGGGTTTGTCCTCAGCCCTGTTCAGTCGAAGAGCCAGGTCTTGAGTGCCTTCCTGAAGATGTTCAGTGAGGGGGCATGTCTGATGTCGACCGAGAGCTCGTTCCAGGTCTTGGCCGCTATGTAGAAGGCCCTTCTGCATGTTCTGCTGATGCGAGTGGTTTTGGCGAGGGCAAGGTCAGTGGATCGGAGGTGTCTCTTGGGTACGTGGAAGGGGATTCTCTCGTTGAAGGTTTTGGGGTCCGGTGTTGTGGAGGCATTTGAAGGCGTGGGTGAGTATCTTGAAGGTTACTCTCTTCTCAACGGGGAGCCAGTGTAGGTCTCGCAGGTGTTGGGTGATGTGTTCTTGTCGAGGGATGCCGAGGAGAGCCTGGCTGCGGTGTTCTGTATGGTCTGGAGCTTGCGGAGCAACGACTTGTTGATCCCGGCATAGAAGGCGTTTCCATAGTTGAGTCTGCTGTTTATGAGTGCGTGGGTGACAGTCTTTAGTGCTTTGGGGGGGACCAATTTGAAGGTCTTGCGAAGGATGCAGAGAGGGTTGAAGCAGGTGGAGGCGATGGCGTTGACCTGTCGGGTCATGGAAAGGGAGGAGTCAAGTACGATGCTGAGGTCCTGGGTCTGGTCGTTGGGGGTGGGCGTTGGTGTACTTCAGAGGGCGGTGGGACACCAGGTGCTGTCCCATGCGGTGGGGGAGGGTCCAAGGACGAGGACCGCAGTCTTTTCCGAGTTGAGCTTCAGGCAGCTGCTGCTCATCCAGGATGCAACGTCCTTCATTCCTTCCTGAGAGCTGAGTCTGGTGGTGACGGGGTCCTTGGTGAGGGAGAGGATGAGTTGGGTTTTGTCAGCGCAGGAGACTATGTTGGGTCCGTGCTGTCTGACGATGGCGGCAAGGGGGACCATGTAGATGTTGAAGAGAATAGGGCTGACTGATGATCCTTGAGGCACTCTGCAGTTGATCTCTGTGGGTTCGGAGAGAAAGGGTGGCAGTCTGATTCTTTGGGTCCTGCGGCGAGGAAGGAGCGGAGCCATTTGAAGGCGGTTCCCCGTATGCCGGCGTTGTGGAGTCTGGTGGCGAGTGTGCAGTGGTATTCAGTGTTGAAGGCTGTGGCGAGGTCAAGTAGGATCAGGGCCGCAGTGTGGCCTTGGTCGAGGAGGGTGCAGATGTCATCTTTGGCAGCGAGCAGGGCAGTCTCAGTGCTGTGGTTGCTGCGGAATCCAGATCAGATTGGGAGGGGTCGAGGATGGAGTTCTCTTCAATGAATTTTGTGAGTTGGGCATTGACGGTCTTCTTGGTGACTTTGGCCATGAAGGGAAGGAGGGAGATGGGTCGGTAGTTCTTGAGATCCGAAGGGTCTACCGAGGGCTTTTTGAGCAGGGATTGACTTCTGCACATTTCCAGTCACCGGGGAAGGTGCCGGTTTTGAAGGTGGTGTTGATGGTGCATCATAGTTTCTGTGCGATGGCGGCGGCGGCTCTGTCGAAGATGTGCAGAGGGCAGTGGTCCGTGGGTGGTCCCGAGTGGATGCCTTTCATGGTTGATTCGTTGTCTTTGGTGGTGGCTAGGGTCCAGGCAGAGATGGAGGGTTGGTTGGTGTTGTTGGAGGGGGGAGTGGTTTCGGAGTCTGGAGTTCGTTTGTTCGTTGAAGTTGTCGTAGACGGCCTTGATTTTGAGATGGAAGTAGAAGCAGAGCTAGTTGCAGAGGTCCTGGGAGGGGGTGATGTCTGTGTCCTCGCTGGGGTGTTTGGTGAATTCTTCTATGATGCGGAAGAGTTCCTTAGAGCTGCTGGCATTGGCTGAGATCTTGTTTTGGATGAAGGTTCATTTGGTTGCTCTGATGAGATGACGGTGTTCCGTCATGACATTCTTGTATGTGGTGCGGTCTTCCGGCATTTTGCTGTTTCGCCAATTCTTCTCAAGACGTCTTCAGGTGCGCTTGGATTCTCGGAGATCAGCGGTGAGCCAGGTGGCCTTCCTGGAGCTTTGTCTGTTAGGGTTGCGGAGGTCTGTGAGTTCATCTGTGCAGCTGAAGATCCATCTGTGCAGTTCATTGGCTGCGAGGTTGGCATCGGTCAAAGTGGGGGGCCACCGCGGTTGAGGGTGGAGTTGAGGTGCTCCTCGGTGACCTTGCACCAGTTCCTTTACGGAGGGCGTGGTGCAGGTTTGGGTCGGTGGGTTTGTTGACGTGGAACTGTACTCAGTGGTGGTGCATCCATAGGGGTTGCATGGTGTGGCTGAAGTGGCTGTTGTTACCTCCTGCGAAGATTGGGTCAAGGGTGTGTCCTGCCATGTGGGTGGGGGTGGTGGCGAGCTGTTTCATTCCAAGGTTGGCGAGGTTATCCAGGAGGGAGGATGAGTTGGGGTCATTGAGGTTGTCGAGGTGGAAGTTGAGGTCTCCGATGAGTATGTACTCCATGGAAGCAATGGCGTGGGGTGCGATGAGGTTGGCGATGGTAGTGGTGAAGGCAGTTTGAGATCCGGGAGGCCTGTAGGCAAGCGTGCTGCGTAGAGTGCATCTGGGGCTCGTCTGTATCTGAAAATGGAGGTGCTCGTGTGGATGGGGAGTCTTTCGTGGTGGAGGTGGTGAGTCGGAGGGAGCTCTTTTGTGCGATTGTGAGTCCTCCTCCTGGGAGGTTGGGGTGGTCCTTTCTTTGGATCTTGTATCCATCAGGGATGGCAGTGGCAATGTCGGGGGCAGAGGAGGCGTTAGTCCAGGTTTCTGTGAGGGAGGAAGGCGACGACTGGCGAGAGGTTGGCGACGAGGTCCCAGATCACTACAGCTTGTCTGTGCAGGCAGCGCACATTGTGGAGGATGCACAACAGGGCTTCGGTTGTGTTGGTGTTCGACGTGAGGGTGGTGTCCGTGGGGGTGTGGAGGATGGCGAAGGACTGGCGGCAGTGACGGCAGGAGAACTGACCGTGGGTGGCGTTCGGCGTGGACAGCTGGCAGTTGTTGTTCCTTCCGGGGTTGAGTACAGGAGGGCCACTGAGTCGTAGCGGTGGATGATCTGAGATCCAGGGTCCCTGGCGCTGGTCATGGTCGGCTTGCGAATGGGCGCCGATGGGCTTGCCTTTGGTGCACCTTTGGCACTAGTGGGGCGGTCGACTAGCAGCCGCCATTAAACAGGGGAGGGAGGCACAGCTGGGAGGCGGGAGCGGGAATCAGCAGGGGGAGGGGTTGCGGGGGCAACAGCGTCAGGAAAGGGAAACAGACAGAGAAGCACCACAAAACAGAGGATGGCACAATAGGGCAAGGTAACAGTGACAATCAATGAAAACAGGGCACAATAAATGTAAGGCAGCAAATACAGAAAATACTAAGTACAGGGCACAAATACAGTGGGGAAAAAACGGGCAAAACGCTACCCAGGCAGTGACTCAAACCCCTACCTGCACCAAGCACTGCACAGGTCAGCGGCAAAGCAGCGGAGCTGCTGAGGGAGAGAGCAGGTCTCTGGCCGAGGGGTCAGAGGTCTTGCTATATATCATAGAGATATATTTATCTCTATGAAATTCATGTTTTCATGCTCTTTGTCACACCTTCTGTCTCTTCTTCTTTCTCCCCTTGTTTTTCTTATTTTGCTCTCCTCACTTTTTGTGATTTTATTTATATGTACTTGTAGAGAGCGACATTCATCCCAAGGAACATCACAGCGCTGAAACATAGCAGAGTGCAAGCAGAAATAAGATTCCAATTATCAGATTAGTAACTGGGGAATAGATGTGTTTTTAGTTTTTTCTAAACATTAGGTAATCTTCAGTCAGGCGTATTTCCGGAGGGAGTTTGTTCCAGATGACCGCTGCTGATTTTGAGAAAGATCGGTCACCCATCCTGGCTTTAGTCGTACGCTTGACTGATGCTAGTGCCTGATGGCGGGATCTCAGATTGCGCAAAGGTACATGAAATTTTAATTTACCACATAGGATTTGTGGACCTGTTTTTTATAGCATTCTATGTGCATAGCTTAAAGTTGGCTCTTTGGCGTACAGGTAGCCAGTGTAATTCCGTCATAGTGAAGGAGGCTGAACTGTATCTACTCTTGTTGCATATCAGTTTGGCAGTGGCATTTTGGACCACTTGTAGTCTGGTAAAAAGATAATCAGCCATGCCAACATACAATGCACTGCTATAGTCTAGCCTACTCACAAGAAGTGCTTGTGTCACCGTTTTCCTACACTTTTTTTTAGTTTTTTAAATTAGATAGTAAGGTACCAGATAAAGAGAGTAAGGGAAAGATTTTTGCGGAAGACCCCCGAGGAGTTGGAGGGAATTTACACATCCAGGTAGAGGAAGGGACGGTTAGTCAGCAGGAAGATTGTGTGGAAGAACCACGAGGAGGGACAGAAGTAGGTAATAAAAAAGAAGTGGTGGAAAGAAGAACTACTGAAAGTAAAAGTCAAGTTGGAACTGAATAAGAGGACAGTGATGAAGAAGTACCAGAAGGTCGAGTCCTGAGAAAGAGAGCATGGAGAACTGAGAAAAATGAAAAAGGAAGTAAATTGAAAAGGCCAGCAAGGGATGAAATTTGGCCCAACAAGATAAAGAGATTAAGATACAGATTGACACGAGTAAATACATCTAGGGCTGAACAGGTGAATGAAGTGTTTAGCCAAGAGAAATTGAAAGACGTGGAACAAACAACAGCAGAAGAAAATAAGAGAACGAGAAAACCTAACCAGAAGTTTAAGTCGCCGGAATGGTCAGATGTGGCACTGCCTGAAGTAAAAGAAGAGGCAGACAGTCAAGGGGATCTAGAGGTGACTGTACCAGGAGTGGTTGAGGAAGATGAAGAATCGGAAATCCTGAGAGTTATCTTGTCCGACATCGGAGAAGAGACGGATGTTCAGGAAATTCTGCAACAAAATTACGAAAGAAAAGTGAAAGACGATCAAATGCCAAACTGAAAAGATAAAAAGTGTTCAAAATGGAGAAACAATAAATTACCGGAAAAAAGACATAAACTGAAATGAACCAAGTAGGTGCTTAGAGCCTTGGGTTAAACAGAACTAGTTGTGAAGTGGAAGAGGCTAAGTCAAAAGACACTGATCATTTTTCGAAATGGCAAACACAGAAAATAGAAAATCTAAATGTGTGTTCCTTAGAAGATGGTTCAAGATGTGTTGTTGTTGTACAGGATTACTAATGCTTCTGTGGAGTGTGTTGGCTTTAATGGTTTCATTTAAGGTTACACTAGAAACAATAGAAGGACATAGTGAGAATAAATCTAATGTAGAAAAGATTCAGAAGGTATATCCGACTAAAATATATAGAAATTATTTACATAAAGACATGTCTATAACTGATTTTTCTAACAATGTATTTTCAAAATTACTATACGAATATGTGAAGACGATGGACGTAAGGGATTGTTACGTTTGTATGAAGTTGCCTGCATCTGTATCTGAGGGAGTGACTTACCATCACCTCCCAGGAACATATGGAATAACATGTAGTGTATTAGCAAGTTTGTTTTACAAAATAGAGAAATTAGAATATTACTTTTCCGATGAAGATAATGTATTTTCACAAGTACCTGTAGTTAACAAGTTGAATAAAGTTAAGCCTGCTAAAGTGTTAGGAGAATTTTTCTTAGAAACTAAAGAATTAACATTAGAGTCAATATTTAGAAACAATCTAACTTGCAGTTTAAAGAAGGAGGAGAACATTTTCTTGGATATGGTTGAAGAAAGAAGATTAAAAATGCAAAGGAAAATACCTGAGGGAAAAGAAGAAAAGACAGTCTGGGATGTTGAAAGAGAAAAACATTTGAAAGGAGAAGCTAGTCCAACAATGGCTTTAGATTGGCCTCAGAAAGGAAAGTTGTGTATTAGAAGGAATACAACTGCATATGATAACTATTTTGTAGGCACAAGTGATTGCCATGATACTTATAGAATCATGGGTGGATGGGGACTTAAAGGAGGAAATGATCCAGTTTTTCCTGGACTATATTTTATCTGCGGGAACAAAGCATATTATCGATTGCCAGATCACTGGTATGGCACATGTTATCTAGGCCTGGTTTTCCCAAAGATTTTCCATGTGGGAAGAGGAAAAGATGGTGCACATGAGTTAGGTAGTCAACTTACCCGTAGAAAAAGAGAATCGTGGTCAGAAATTGTAGGAGACATTTTCGGAGCATTAATACCAGCAGTGGGAATAACTCTGAACGCACACAAAATTAGAAAATTATCAACAGTAGTGGATCGCTTGTCAGCAAGCACCACTGGAGGATTTTTATTGGCAAATACTGAAATGGTTGCCATGCGTGCCATGGTAATGCAAAATTGTCTTGCCCTTGATATAATTTTTGCAAAAGAGGGTGGAGTCTGTGGAATGCTGAAGGTTCAACACAGTTGTACTTACATCCCTGACGAAAGTCAAGATTTGAAGACATACATTAAAAATATAACTGAGTTGCATGAGGAAATTGTTCCACTGGAGGTTGAATGTACTTGGGAAAATATTGGGAAAAAGTTTTCTACTATTAAGAACTTTTTACTAAAACTAGGTAGTACCTTTATTGGTAAAATATTATTTCCTGTAACATGTGTGATTTTTTTTGTATTAATTTTGAGACTAGGATGTTTATTGTAACAAGAAAAGAAAATTACGAAAACACATAAAAGGAGAAACAAAGAGAAAGTAAGAAAAGAAAGGGAATTTGAAGAAGTAGAATTAGAAGAGTGGAAAGACAATATGTATAGAAAAACAAGAGAAGAAGAGACAGGTGAAACAGTTATGTGAACTAACAGAATAATTAAAGAGAATTGAATCCATTTCTTTTACTAAAATTTTTTCAAAAATTTAAAGGTAGTGTGGTGATGTTAAAATGTTAAAAATCACCAAAGGGGGGATTGATGGAGCAGGTAGAGCAAAATTTTGTATACCTCCTCTATTTTGCATGAAAGTACTAATTGAATAACCTACTTATTATATATTACTAACTGTGTGCTGTGATATATTAGTCTAACCATTTGCATACACAAATTACACGTGGGAACTTGCTATTTGCATGGCAAAATAACTCTAATAACTAAAATATGTACGCATATTAATAGTAGTACATGTGGTAATTAGATATCGCATGATTTATGTTGCTTTTGTGACGTTTGCATCTTCGTGGAGGACCATAAAGGTGAATTATATTGCTTTAAATGTCGCTATATGCTAGGAAAATCCTAATACATAAAGGGGATTAGTAAAGGTATAACAGTAGAAGCATAATTTCTTTGTATTAATTATATTTTTGTGTTTGTTTTGCTTAAGTTGATATTTGGGCCTATCGCAATATGGTGGCAGAAACCGAGTTCAGAAGCGGCCACCGTCTCGTGAGCGCGAAGTCTACTGCGCAGACTCGGATGGCTCCGTGAACTTTCAAACAACCTCTGGACACCCTGTCCCTGTCAAGGATAGGATGTTGGTAGACTGCCAAGACCCCGGACACTAGAAACTGGTATAAATGAACAATAGAATCATACAAGTGAAAATCGAAACATTGCAACATCAGTATTAAATCATCTCCGGAAACGTATCAGCAAAACCCATGTGAACCTGGACTGACTAAAAATCAGACGTTCACCACTAGCCAATCACAAACATTCCCCGCCCAAAATTTTTTCATGTTATCCTGAAATTTATTATAAAAGAGTAGTAGAATAGGGAGGGGTTATCTCTTTCTGACATTCGGCGGTTACTATGACTGCACACCCTCTTTGACCCCACAGGCAATGACGGATGCTAGCATGACTTCTGGTGCTTTGGCGATCTTTGGGACTGTAACGTGCTGAGCAAAGGACTTTCAGACTTTGAGCTTTGGCCTGCTTTATTTGGACAATTTAACAACTAAATTTGGTTATGCAGAGCCAATGAATTAGAGAAAACCCAGATAGCCAGAATAGGTAAATATGATGATTCTGTGATTTAAATAAATTGATCTAGAAAATTCTAAACTTTTGATGAGACAAATGCTAATATTAATTACACTGAAATTTTAGATAAACAAAGATTGATTAACAGAAATTATGAGTTTGTGGTTTTTCATTAAAGAGAATAAAGGATTCTGAGTCTTTAATGTGTTTTAGCTGGTTCTAAATCACCATCAACCAATCCAACTAATTGGTCCGTCGACCAAGTGGGCGGAGTGCCTTGATGTTTAGGATTAGGAATCTATAGGTGGCGAATGTTAATGTATATTTTGTAAAGTAACTTTTCTTTCCCTATAGATTATAAGGTATTCCCCCACATGTCCAGGACAGCAGCATCCTCCTTCCTCCTGTGTGTAGACCTGTGAATGAGACGTGAGTGTTGGTGTTATGGGCCCCACCAATGAATGTGTGTGCAAATGAGTTAGTGTGACGACAGGTCTGCGACGCAGGGAGGATAGTTGTGCTCTTTCCCTTTTCCCCCAGCTTTTGCGCTGGATCAGGATCCGTGGAAAAAGTCTCCTAAAACGTTTTAATGTGGCAAAACTTTTCCCGCACAGTAGTCGTACTTGATTCTGCATGGATAGGGCATCATCAAAGGTGAAGCGCAAGTTCTTGGCAGCCTGCCTTGGTTCAGGAGCGGTTCCCAATGCCTGGGGCCACCAACTATTATCCCAAATTGCTTGAGCTCCTCTGAAAAGTAAGATCTCTGATTTTCCGGCATTACGTTTTAAACAATGTCCAGATATCCAACTTGCAATTTCTGTAAGACAGTTGATAAGATTATCTTTAGTATCTACTTTTGTCAGCCTATCAAACAGGGGAATTATCAATTGTGCGTCATCAGCATAGGAGCATATGTCAAAGTCCCATTTCCTGCTGATATCTGCTAAGGAAGAAACATATATATTGAAAAGAGTAGGACTCAGAGTAGCTCCTGTGGCACTCCATAATCAATTCTTTTAGCAGTGGAGGAGTAAGGACCCATTTGAATTATCTGGGTTCGGTTTTTAAGGAAAGACGCGAAACATGCTAGAGCTTTTGAACAAAGTCCTTTTTCGTAAAGAATTTGCAGTAGTTTGCTGTGGGATACCGTGTCGAAAGCTGCAGTAAGGTCCAAAAGGATCAGTGCTACTGCTTTGCCCTGCTCAACTAGAATATTATCTGACACAGCTAGCAGGGTAGCCTCAGTGCTGTTGTTAGCCCTAAACCCAGTTTGTGAAGGATCCAGTAGATTGTTGGATTCAATAAAGGCCGTAAGTTGTTAGTTAACCAATTTATCTAAAACCTTAGACAATTATGGTAGATGGGAGATTGGTCTATAGTTGGCTGGATCGTAAATTTCGAGACCTGGCTTCTTTAAGAGGGGGAAAACAACAATTTTTTCCAGATATCTGGGAAGGAAGCAAGCTCTAGCGATTGATTAAGGGCTTTGGTGACCTGGGGACATAGTACTGACACTAAACGAGAGAAAATGAAGTGTGGGCATGGGTCTAGCGGAGATCCTGCCTTAACTTCTGTCATGGCTTTAGCCACTTGTTCTTCAGAGAATGGTGACAGACTATCTAAATAGGTGTGAGCTGCAGGGTGACGAGCTAAGTTTTCCCAAACCGTAGAGTCTTCATTGTTTGAGGGAATAAAAGTTGCATACATTTTTGTCACTTTATCTATAAAAAAGTTGTTGAGTAACTCACAGTTCTCAAGCGAGCGTGCCATAGATTGTGCCAACAAGGTGGGCTTACAAAGTTCCCGAATTACTTTGTAAAGTTCTTTAGATGAACTTCCCGTTTCTTCAATCCTTTCTGTGTAGTACTTAGTTTTAGCCTCTTTTAATGCCCCATGGTAAGTTTTTTGTTTGGCTAAATAGATACATCTATTCTAGTCTCCATTTGTGTTCCTTGATTCCGCACTCTCTTTTCATAAGTTTTAATTTCGGTGTATACCACTTTTCTGATTGAGTTTTAGGGGCTAGTTTCCGGGTAAGTTTAGGGGCACACTGATCGAGTGTTTTTTCAATATCTTGTTATAACTGTAATTAGTGTGTTTATAGTGTTTTGATACAAAGGCCTAGAAATACAAGGGAAGAAGGCACTGAATGATTCCCCCGTGATTTGATCCCAGGCCCTAGACTTTGACTGATACCTTATCTCAGTCTTAGGTGTATTATTAGGTAAACTAAAAGAAAAGGAAATTAAGAAGTGATCCGTCCAGAATAAAGGTTTAATTTCATGAATATATATGGATTCTATGTTGGAGAACAATAAATCAAGGATGTGGCCGGCCACATGAGTTGGTTTAGTAATCCTTTGGAGTAATTGCATTATAGCCATATCATCATCCAGGGGTTTAACTCCTGGATTTGTAGGCTTTTCATAATGAAGATTGAAATCTCCTATAACTAAAAACTGATTTTGTTTTAAACAAAGAGGGAGAAGTTGTGTTAACACACTAGTACTTAATCCGGGCTGATGTCCTTGCGGGTTGTAAATGACCGCCCCTCCAAATAGTTTACAGTCATCCACAGACACTTAGAACGCTAGAATCTCATGTGTGCCTGCTTCAGTGACCATAATGGGAACACAGGTGAGGTGATCTTTATATAAAATTGCTGTCCCCCCTCCTCTCTTACCGCCTTTCCTGTTTTGTTGTAGTATTTTATATCCTAAGGGTAAGGCAGTGACAATGTCTGGGATATTGTTATCGTCAAGCCAGGTTTCAGTAACAAAGGCCAAATCTGGGCTCAGATCGTCCAATGTCTCCCAGATCTCAATGCTGTGTTTAGGAAGTGATATGGAATTGAAATAAATACAATTTAGGTCCTGGATATTGAGATTAAGATTAGATGTTTTCTCTGGGTATCGGGCTTGTATATCATAGCAACCCCATTTAGAATGTTTACAGGAAATAGGATGTACTAGGATGATGAAAAGAGTCAAATTTGACTGTATGTCTGCTAAGATTATGTTAGTAATATTGATCATGGAATGAGACAGATGACTATTTAATACATACTTCATGATTAGTGGATTCCAACATGACCAATTTCAAATTATTGAATAGTGATAAACATTGTCGAATCTACTATATTGGTTTTGATATTCTCATATCACATGATTAAGTCATTGGGCAACTTTCTTGTCTGTTGTCCCGTTTGTTTTTAAGATTGGTTTTAAATTGTGGGTGTTTGTATTGTGCCCATGCATCATGACATTAACACTTGCTGGTTTTCTTGTCCTTGAAAGTTACACAATGGTGTGTGTTTTTGTACATTTATGTATTTTTGTATTTAGGTATATATCTTTTGTATTGATTATGTTATAGCCCTGAAGAAGTTCACATGTTGTGATCGAAATGCGTTGGCTGTTTTGCTGTAACATCTGGAGTTTTGTTTCTTTTATATACAAGCAAAATAAAGAAGACCTAGAATATACCAAGTCTTGAACTGGACTCTTTTGAATGAACATTGCTCATTCAGTGCACCGCTATTTGTGTTTTATGTTATGATGTGGCCATAGGGTTGCACCCTTGGGCAGCGGATGCCTATAGCGAGTGCACTTTTTAACGATCAAATCTCAAAACTTTAAATTTGGACAAGGGGAAGGTGTGTTAGCTTCAGGCACACTGCTCTGCTCTATTTTGTTTTCAATAAAATTATGATAATGAAATATTGGGGAGAAACATAACCTGTACCATGCTGTTTGCGTGCAGCTCTTTAATGGCAGCACATATCTCACTGTGCTAGATTACGATTGTAATTTATGAACTGCAAGTGACAAAAGGATCTCTGTGACAAAAGTCGTAACCCACTGAGCTATGCACATCAAATATTTCTGTGATCTGCAAGGTACAAGTTATTTGGAGAAGGCATATTAACCCTCTGCGCTACCTTAAGGAGTCAAAACTCCAACTAGACAAAACAAAACTCCATTCCTTTCTAGCAGGTACCTTAATCATCAGAGTTATCTTGACACTTTTATTGTTGCCTGAAAACTGCTGATATACAAGGAACTCTGTGGCAGGTGGACTGTTACAAAACCAGCCCCCCGGAACAAAACTGGCCCTCACCCTTCCAGCCTCCCGAGAAAACACTGGCTGCCCTGTACGGCCAGTCTGGCTTTGGGCAAGCCCAATAGCACGATGTCCAAATATTAAACCTTTTGGCTTTGCCAAATGCTTGTCCACCTAGCCTAAAGCCCTGTGCTTACCTTACAGAGTGGTAAGTTTTCGATTAAGGTGAACCCCTTACATGTAACTGAGGATGAGTAGTTTCAATGTTTGGTTTTGAGAAAAGGCTGGTTTTTCTACATTTTCAATCGCGGTTATTGCTTTAATTTCTTCCAAAGGACCGGGTTTGTAGCAGTGTAGTCGGTCAACACCATGGAAACCTTTTGTTTCCCCCATCCAAGAATATTCTTCGTTGCTAAGTACTATTTAAGCGTAATGTTAGCTGAGAGGCCCTACCACATGTTAATTAAACCAGCACATGTGCATGTTTCGTTTTTCCACACTGTCTAGCTTTGAAAATGTGCATGAAATTAAAGGACTCATAAATGTATCCAATGAGGTTTTAGTCTTCTCGAAAACCCATTAGTCAAAAAATATCGTGAAATTGAAAATATTGAACGTAAAAGGTGTAAAGAGGAAGGGAAAGGAAGAGCGGAAAGGGAAGTAGAGAGATGTTAAGGAGAATAAGAGAAGGAGAGAAAAGGAGAAAGAGAGACGAGATACTGACAGATGGGAAGGAAAAGAGAGAAAGAACTATGGGGCATATCAACAACAACCGGCGATAATTATCGCAAAGCGCACTTAGAGCTAGGATAATTATCGCCGGCTAGCATGGATTTTTATCGCTGAGATAGCGTGCTATTAGCAACGCTTATCTCAATAGCGATAAAAATCCTCACGCTAACTGGCTAAGGTGAGATTATCGCTGGAAACCCAGCGATAATCTCACGTTAGCTTGTTGATAGGGACTCACAAACTTAGCCATGATATCCTCCTTCCATAGGATATCATGGCTAAGTCAGTCCTGAAGCAGGTGTTAGGAAAGTAGCGATACCAGGTGTTATCGCTACTTTTCCTGACGCTATGCTTCATAGCGTGGGGCTTGATGATAGGAGAAATGTCGCTTAGCGACATTTCTCCTATCATGTCAGGTCAGGAACGCCCACTTTGCATCTCATTAGAGATGCAAAGCTGGGCGTTAGAAATCCCCACGCTAAAGCAAGGTTTCACGCGTTAGTGTGACCTTGCTAATATCGCGATAAAAATTATTGCCGCTTTTCGGCCGAAAACGGCCGCTAAAGCGGCGATAATTTTTTATCGCCTCATTGTAAATATGCCCCTATGGAGGGAGAGACAGAGAGAGAGAATGGAGAAAAGAGTGAGAGGGAAAGACAAAGAGAGAAAGACTCGAGAAGGTTAGAAAAAAAGAGCTAAAATACACGTGAAAGGGCAGGAGAAGGGGAAAAAGACAAAGGGGACATGCAATTAGAAAATCGAGAAATAAGTGTGAAAGGGGCGGGGTCGTAAAGAAGAATTAAAAGAGAGACTATAAAGATGTCAATATAAAGAGAAAAAGACAGAGTGAGGAGGAAGAAAAGAGAGAGGGTTTAAAGAAGGAGGGAAGAGATTCGAAAAGAGCTCGAGCGTTAAAGACAGAGGAGGAAGAAACGAGAGAAGGTTTAAAGAAGGATGTAAGAGATGAGAAAAGAGCTCGAGCGTTATTAGAAAGATGAAGAAACTGAGATAGGGACGAGGAAGAAAGAGAATTAGAGCAGACAAAGAGCACACACCCCACAACTCAACGCAGCGGTGTACCATGTGCAGCTAATGAATCAATAGTACTCTATGGTAAAGTGATTTCCGGCAAAAGTGTTTACCACATATTTTTGCCCCCGTGGTGCAGCCTATGTGTCATGGGCCCTAGTGCAAGGAAGGAAATGTGCACCAGGCCGCTGTTTGAATTGTGAAATACAGTAGTATTCAGGGTTCAGTGGGCCCCTCTGGCTATCTGCCCTGGTACCGCTGCACCTGCTGCACCAATGGAAGCTACGCCCCTGCATTTCACCTGAATGTGGATCCATTGATGTGCTATTACAGAATGAATAACGCATCACACCACAGAACTACTATAGATAGTCCCCAATACTTCATCCCGAATGTTACACTTTATTGCCACGTACCACCTGATTTCTGATCAACCTCTGTGTTGGCTTCCCAAAGATCTGACAGGACGAGAACCTTAAGATGGCCGCCATCGCAGCCCACTAAGTTCTCAGGGGCAGATTTACGAGCTCTGGCGCATCCCTGCAAATCAGCTGGGATGCGCCAGAAAACATGCGAAACGCAATTCCCTCCCTGCGCCACTATGAATGTGTTGCATTTACAATGCGGCGCACCGTGGCGCAAGGATAGGGCGATGCGTGTTGCATCCTGTGGCGTAGGGTAACGCATTGCTGGAGTTGTGTCGCAAGCGCGAAGCAGCTCCAGCAATGCTCAGGGGCGCCCTATGCCTAACATGCTCCGTCACTCCTTACGCCTGCTTCAAGCAGGTGCAGGGTTTTGACGTAGCATGGACGTAAAAGTGACTCAGTGAAATCTTGTAGATTTCACTGTGTCACTTTTACGAGGCGTTCCTGCGACGGAACGGCCACATAAAACCTAACGCAAGTTTCATGTTGCGCAGGGCTTTACAACGTGACGCATCTCCCAAGATGCGTCACTTTGTAAATAAGGCGCAACCTGGCGCATGGTTTGCGCTGCCGCTGCGTCACAGAAGTGACACAACGGCGGCCTAAATGTGGCGCCTGGGGCTCTTAAATCTGCCCCTCAGTGACGACAAGAAACGAATCCTCTTCATTTTTTACCTGCCCTCTAGATGTGGCTTTAATGAGCTTTCTATTTTCTGAAAGACATAACATTGAAAGAAAACTAGCTTAAGTCTTAAGGTTGCATTATTTTTTTACAGCCAAGTAATTAGAACATGGGTCAGTGCTGAGGGTGAAGAACAGACGATACTAACAGTAATGATGTGAGGCACAATTGTTACATCTCCAAGGTAATACATCCAAATGTAGAACTCAGTTCTAAAACAACATGTCACATACATGTACCTTTAATTCCCTGCAGACAACAGAGGCAGTGGTTGGCCCTCAACACACAGAATCCTCATAACGAGGCAGCCCCACACATTTATGATTGACGTTCTTTTTCACCCGGGTAGGCTACATTCAGGGATGCTGAGAGAAAATGAGCTGGAAAGATGTATTATTCAAGTCTGAAAACATTACTGTCGAGCATAAATATTTGATCATAGGATGAACTGTGGATGACTTCCACGGAGCTATTTCTGGGGCGTTGACTGGAGAGCTCTCCCTTTGGCGTGACAGGCAATGCCGAGAGAGACAGAGAGCGGTGCTACATGTATTTCTATTTTTGCAGGGTTCTTGCCAAGTTCAGAGATGCTGTACACATCTGTGATAGGTTAAGAAATGCATTTTACATTATGCTTTGATTAAACCTTCCTTGACATTGTATTTGTAGGCTCTAGAGCATATTTGGACTTTATACCTAGTCTGAATTTCATAAACTTAATTGAGAGACAGAAAGAGCATCCATGCTTAGACAAGCTTTGGCAAAGCCAATAGGTAGGTCTGGTCCTGGCGAGCTGGTGCAAGGTATATTTTTATTGCAAGTAAATTCCACAAAAATAAAACGAATAAATATTACCACACAGCCACTCAAACGCACCAGCTATGTGCGTGCAATAAAAATGTAAAATAAAAAACAATATTATGATTTAATAGACCAGTACCAATGCTTTCTGGCAGGCAGTAGTTCTTAGAACAGGTATATAACCCCTTTTTAGTTTTAATGCGAATCCCAGAAAATATGTCTCTTAGGTTCAAAGAAAATATACAATTGGATTTGAATTACAGTAAAATGAAGAAATCGATAAAAATAAACAAGGATGACTAAAAAAATAAAAAGTATAATGAAAGGAAAGAAAACTATATTCACAAAGTATGTATTGGCCCAGCAGAATTGGCAATCAAGTGCAGTTCTTTTAACGTGGTTATGCGCATGTGATCATGGCAAAATGCCGTCACTCACAGTGTAAGACAGCCAATGGCTGACCCACTGCCCCGTGGTGGTGTTCTATTCAATTTATTTATTGTTTGATATTTTGTTCGTCAAGCAAAACAAACATTAATTACTTCAGTATCCATAAAAAATGTTTCTTTTAAACAAAAAATAATTTCATATGCCCTAGAACGCTAAAATAAGTCTCACTAAAAGCAATAATTCATTCCTCACCTTAAATGGGTTATGTGCAATATGGCACCCAGTACAATAGTTTAATAGCGGCAACATCTAACAGATCTATACTACCAAACCATCCCTCATTCTGCATCTTAAAATCGGTGTGAAGAGTACGAAAAAGCGCAATAATATAATACCAAAGGGCTAGTCCTCAACCTAAAAAAAACTCAATGACCCATTTTTTCATAGATTGTTTAAAATGCATCAATTGGAGATTTTTTACTTTGCCACTCTTTCCATAGTTTTATAAACAATATTTAACAAACATTGGCAAAGCCAATAGGTCTCACCTATGCAAGAGCTATTGGCTTTGCCAATGAGTTTTAGCCATTTTGTACACCAGCGTGGCTGCTGTTCAGAATGGCTAAAAGTTAGTAGTGTCGAGGAGAATGGCGTAGAGTAGAGTGGCATAGAGTGGAGTGGCAAAGAGTGGAGTACAGTGCTGATGAGCGTGGGAGAGTGGGGAAGAGTGCAGTAGAGCATCATGGAGTGTCATGGACTGGAGTGTCGAGGAGTGGAGTAGAGTGGAGTGTTGTAGAGTGGCGTGAGGTAGAGTTTTGTTGAGTGGTGTAGGGCGTAGTAGAGACGTCGAATGGAGTGGAATGGAATGGCATAGAGTGGAGTAGACTGTCCTAGAGAGAAGTGACATAGAGTGGAGTGGTGTAAAGTAGCACAGAGTGGAGAAGAATGGTGAAGAGTGGAGTGTCATGGAGTGTCATGAACTAGAGGGCCGTGGAGTGTCGAGGAGTGGAGTGGATGGGCATAGAGTGGAATAAAGTGGTGAAGACTGGAGTGGCATAGAGTGGAGTGTCATGGAGTGGTGTAGAGTGTAATAGAGGCATAGAGTGAATTGGAGTAGAGTCGTAGAGTGTAGTGACGCATAATGGAGTGGCATAGAGTGGAATGGTGTAGTGTGGAATAGAGTGGCCTAGAATGAAGGGGCTTAGAATGGCATAGAGTGGAGTAGAGTGTCACAGAGTGGAGAGGAGTAGAGGGCTGTGGAGTGGAGTAAAGTAGAGTGTCATGGAGTTGAGGGGAGTAGAGTAGAGGGGAGTAGAGTGGGGAAGATTGTTGTAGAATAGAGTGGAGTGGTGTGGAGTGGATTGTAGTGGTATAGAGGGGAGAGGCATAGTGTAGAGTGTAGCGGTGTAGAGTGGAGTAAAGTGGCATGGAGTGTTGTAGAGTGGAGTGGAGTTTCAGAGAGTGGAGTAGAGTGCCCTAGAGTGAAGTTCCATATAGTGGCATGGAGTGGAGTGTGGTGGAGTGTGGTGTGGTGTCGTGTCGCAGAGTGGAGTGGCATAGAGTGGCATGGAATCGAGCGGAGTGGAGAGGCATAGAGGAGTGGAGAGTGGTGTGATATATATATATATATATATATATATATACATATATATATATATATATATATTACCTACTGGCGGTCGCCAGTAGGTAGTTATAGTTAGGACCACGTTTCCATAGGAAAACCTCAACATTCTATTTTGAATAACTTTGGCGCCGGTCGACGAATCCTCGCGAATTTCTCAAAATAGGTGGGGCGCTACGCTCCGCTCCTACCCTGAAAGTCTCGGGGGGATCCGTCAAGCGGGGGCTGAGATAAAAGGGGGGTCCCAAAACGCGTTTTTCCCATGCATTTTTCCATAGGACCTTTAGAACGAGCTACAGCCCGAACGGCTGAACAGAATTACTCAAAATTTGGCAGAGAGGTAGTCCCTAGGTCAAGGAAGTGCCTTTTGTAGGTTTGGTGTAAATCTGTTCAGTAGATTCTGAGAAAATAGCCTTTAAATCAATATATATATCTGAGCCCGCTTACGGTACGCTTACCGTACGCTTACGGTAAGCGTACGGCGGCGTGCGCGAGCGCGATTCTGATTGGCTGTTAGATCTTAGTAAACATTCGAATCGGCCGAAACCAGGAAGCGGCGGCCGCCATTTTGTGTATTTCACTCTGAAAAAAAAGAGTGAAAACAAGGAAAGGGGGCAATGAGGAGAGTTACAGACCTCCTAACATTTGTAAGGGGGTCAAAGAAGGACAGAAAAGTACAAAAAAAACATTTATTGATTTTAAAAAAATTCACGGGGTACGCGTACGGTAAGCTTACGGTAAGCGTACGGTAAAAAAATAAAAATAGATAAATGAAAAGCAGATTTAAGAGTTTAGAAATTAGGGAGCTCTAAAAAGAGCTGTTGTGTTTATGAAGTCATTTTTTTAGTGGTACCTACAAGTAAGTACCGATGCAGAGTCTAAGGTTCAAGAGGAAGACTCTGTTCCCTTCATCATTGAAGTGCACACCATCTCCTCTATAAATGTCTTGCATGTCATAACGCAAGTTGTTGTGGTAAATGGCACCCATACCATAGTCACGGAGGAAAGCAGAAACAGATTTGTTGACGTGCTTTCTTGCTTTGTCAATCTGTGGACAGAAATGATTGGACCAGTTCCATTTTTGCCTTTGGCATATGTTGGAAAACACAAAGGCAGTTTTAGGGAAAAGTGAAAACAGTTGTGCAAAGGTGTCCTTCATAAGCATTTCCAGACCTACCCCAGTCAAAGTGCCTAGGTCATTGCCACCACAGTGCACTATTATGAGGTCAGGGTGTTGGATTTGAATGAAGGATTTCACCAATGGCATCAATTGGTGCCACTTTAACCCTCTCTGACCAATCCATTTAATGTCTACATTTGGCAAAGCAAGGTCTCTCACCATATCTGTTTTCTCTGCATACTTTTCACTCCAGAAGACATAGCTGTGCCCTACAATCCACACTGTGAACATCTTCAAAGGAGAACTGGATGCACTCAGGAGGTGTCTTTCAGTAGAATGGCAATATGAAAAGAAAGACAGTTTGGAAATGGAGGCATACATATTTTTTTTAAAACAAAAAGAACTGATTGGCTGTTTCATACCATTCTAGAATAAAAACTAGGCTGTATGTGAAAATTAATAGAAGCATGTTTTGTATTGGTACAAAAAAATGTGTAACCAAAGAACAGTACTATGGATTTGCTGTTAGGTTTGAAAAGTCAAGCACTCTTGCTCTGTGGAATTGAAACATTGTGTGTCGAACTTCTGACCTAACTGCACACAGCAGTGTTCCATGAGCTGTTGCTATGGTAGCAGGCAGAAGTCAAGTTGGGGGAAGGGTACTAGGCAGAAGTCAAGTTGGGGGCAGGGTACTTTTGGAAAAGGGTTCGTTTTCAACCAATAGAAATGTGTGATTACATGTGAAAAAAAGGGGGAAGCACTGAGATTTGAAACTTACATGTATATGTGTGGAAAAATAGAGGGAAAGTTTGCCATTATCTGGTTCTGCTGAGAGGAGAGAGGTGAACACAACAGAGATCCTGGCTCTGATAATCTGCTGTTTGAGTGTCACATTTCTTTCACAACTAACTAATTTTAAAGGTGAGTTTACAGTTTGAGAGGGTATGTATGTGGTAACTTAAGAAATGAATAATAGAAATGGGAATTGTTTTTGTTGTAGTTACACATGGTGGTTTCATAATGTGTCAGTGTGTAAAAGTGATTTACACTTGCCCCGAAAAAAAAAAGAGCAGTAAGTGTGCTTTCAAATTGGCAAAGAAATTTCGTTTTGGGACTAATGTGAAAACATGACTCTGTGTGCATAGAAGAATTATAGGCAGAGATTTATTGCGTCTTGCTCTGGTGATTTCACAGTTGCATTAGATGGAAAGGGGGAGCGAATTTTTTGGGGAAGAAGCAGAGGCTTAGCACACACCCATGTGCTTGCCGTGTATAGTCATGCACAGTATTAAGAAGCCAGTGGGGTTTTCAGGTTTAAGTCTGTAATGCAAATACATTCAGCATCACTAAGGCTGGTTGCCCTTGCTGGAGTGTAGGCAGACACAGAGAATACACATGGTGGTGGTCTGAAAAAAAAACAGCTTGGACACGTGCAATTAAATAAATCAAAAATAGTGGTTTCATAATGTGTCAGTCTGTAAAAGTGATTTCAAATTGTAAAAAGAGATTTTCATTTGGCACGGAAAAAAAAGAGCAGTAAGTGTGCTTTCAAATTGGCAAAGAAATTTCGTTTTGGGACTAATGTGAAAACATGACTCTGTGTGCATAGAAGAATTATAGGCAGAGATTTATTGCGTCTTGCTCTGGTGATTTCACAGTTGCATTAGATGGAAAGGGGGAGCGAATTTTTGGGGGAAGAAGCAGAGGCTTAGCACACACCCATGTGCTTGCCATGTATAGTCATGCACAGTATTTAGAAGCCAGTGGGGTTTTCAGGTTTAAGTCTGTAATGCAAATACATTCAGCATCACTAAGGCTGGTTGCCCTTGGTGGAGTGTAGGCAGTCACAGAGAATGCACATGGTGGTGGTCTGAAAAAAAAACAGCTTGGACACGTGCAATTAAATAAATCAAAAATAGTGGTTTCATAATGTGTCAGTCTGTAAAAGTGATTTCAAATTGTAAAAAGAGATTTTCACTTGGCCCTAAAAAAAAAGAGCAGTAAGTGTGCTTTCAAATTGGCAAAGAAATTTCGTTTTAGGACTAATGTGAAAACATGACTCTGTGTGCATAGAGGAATTATAGGCAGAGATTTATTGCGTCTTGCTCTGGTGATTTCACAGTTGCATTAGATGGAAAGGGGGAGCGAATTTTTGGGGGAAGAAGCAGAGGCTTAGCACACACCCATGTGCTTGCCATGTATAGTCATGCACAGTATTTAGAAGCCAGTGGGGTTTTCAGGTTTAAGTCTGTAATGCAAATACATTCAGCATCACTAAGGCTGGTTGCCCTTGGTGGAGTGTAGGCAGTCACAGAGAATGCACATGGTGGTGGTCTGAAAAAAAAACAGTTTGTACATGTGCAATTAAATAAATCAAAAATAGTGGTTTCATAATGTGTCAGTCTGTAAAAGTGATTTCAAATTGTAAAAAGAGATTTTCACTTGGCCCTAAAAAAAAAGAGCAGTAAGTGTGCTTTCAAATTGGCAAAGAAATTTCGTTTTAGGACTAATGTGAAAACATGACTCTGTGTGCATAGAGGAATTATAGGCAGAGATTTATTGCGTCTTGCTCTGGTGATTTCACAGTTGCATTAGATGGAAAGGGGGAGCGAATTTTTGGGGGAAGAAGCAGAGGCTTAGCACACACCCATGTGCTTGCCATGTATAGTCATGCACAGTATTTAGAAGCCAGTGGGGTTTTCAGGTTTAAGTCTGTAATGCAAATACATTCAGCATCACTAAGGCTGGTTGCCCTTGGTGGAGTGTAGGCAGTCACAGAGAATGCACATGGTGGTGGTCTGAAAAAACAGCTTGGACATGTGCATTTAAATAAAAGAAAAAAAAGTGGTTTCATAATGTGTCAGTCTGTAAAAGTGATTTCAAATTGTAAAAAGAGATTTTCACTTGGCCCGAAAAAAAAAGAGCAGTAAGTGTGCTTTCAAATTGGCAAAGAAATTTCGTTTTGGGACTAATGTGAAAACATGACTCTGTGTGCATAGAGGAATTATAGGCAGAGATTTATTGCGTCTTGCTCTGGTGATTTCACAGTTGCATTAGATGGAAAGGGGGAGCGAATTTTTGGGGGAAGAAGCAGAGGCTTAGCACACACCCATGTGCTTGCCATGTATAGTCATGCACAGTATTTAGAAGCCAGTGGGGTTTTCAGGTTTAAGTCTGTAATGCAAATACATTCAGCATCACTAAGGCTGGTTGCCCTTGGTGGAGTGTAGGCAGTCACAGAGAATGCACATGGTGGTGGTCTGAAAAAAAAACAGTTTGTACATGTGCAATTAAATAAATCAAAAATAGTGGTTTCATAATGTGTCAGTCTGTAAAAGTGATTTCAAATTGTAAAAAGAGATTTTCACTTGGCCCTAAAAAAAAAGAGCAGTAAGTGTGCTTTCAAATTGGCAAAGAAATTTCGTTTTAGGACTAATGTGAAAACATGACTCTGTGTGCATAGAGGAATTATAGGCAGAGATTTATTGCGTCTTGCTCTGGTGATTTCACAGTTGCATTAGATGGAAAGGGGGAGCGAATTTTTGGGGGAAGAAGCAGAGGCTTAGCACACACCCATGTGCTTGCCATGTATAGTCATGCACAGTATTTAGAAGCCAGTGGGGTTTTCAGGTTTAAGTCTGTAATGCAAATACATTCAGCATCACTAAGGCTGGTTGCCCTTGGTGGAGTGTAGGCAGTCACAGAGAATGCACATGGTGGTGGTCTGAAAAAACAGCTTGGACATGTGCATTTAAATAAAAGAAAAAAAAGTGGTTTCATAATGTGTCAGTCTGTAAAAGTGATTTCAAATTGTAAAAAGAGATTTTCACTTGGCCCGAAAAAAAAAGAGCAGTAAGTGTGCTTTCAAATTGGCAAAGAAATTTCGTTTTGGGACTAATGTGAAAACATGACTCTGTGTGCATAGAGGAATTATAGGCAGAGATTTATTGTGTCTTGCTCTGGTGATTTCACAGTTGCATTAGATGGAAAGGGGGAGCGAATTTTTGGGGGAAGAAGCAGAGGCTTAGCACACACCCATGTGCTTGCCGTGTATAGTCATGCACAGTATTTAGAAGCCAGTGGGGTTTTCAGGTTTAAGTCTGTAATGCAAAGACATTCAGCATCACTAAGGCTGGTTGCCCTTGCTGGAGTGTAGGCAGACACAGAGAATACACATGGTGGTGGTCTGAAAAAAAAACAGCTTGGACATGTGCAATTAAATAAATTTTTAAAAAAGGTTTCATAATGTGTCAGTCTGTAAAAGTGATTTTCACTCGGCCCGAAAAAAAAAGAGCAGTAAGTGTGCTTTCAAAATGGCAAAGAAATTTCGTTTTGGGACTAATGTGAAAACATGACTCTGTGTGCATAGAGGAATTATAGGCAGAGATTTATTGCATCTTGCTCTGGTGATTTCACAGTTGCATTAGATGGAAAGGGGGAGCGAATTTTTTGGGGAAGAAGCAGAGGCTTAGCACACACCCATGTGCTTGCCATGTATAGTCATGCACAGTATTTAGAAGCCAGTGAGGTTTTCAGGTTTAAGTCTGTAATGCAAATACATTCAGCATCACTAAGGCTGGTTGCCCTTGCTGGAGTGTAGGCAGACACAGAGAATACACATGGTGGTGGTCTGAAAAAAAAACAGCTTGGACATGTGCAATTAAATAAATTTTTAAAAAAGGTTTCATAATGTGTCAGTCTGTAAAAGTGATTTTCACTCGGCCCAAAAAAAAAAAGAGCAGTAAGTGTGCTTTCAAAATGGCAAAGAAATTTCGTTTTGGGACTAATGTGAAAACATGACTCTGTGTGCATAGAGGAATTATAGGCAGAGATTTATTGCGTCTTGCTCTGGTGATTTCACAGTTGCATTAGATGGAAAGGGGGAGCGAATTTTTGGGGGAAGAAGCAGAGTCTTAGCACACACCCATGTGCTTGCCGTGTATAGTCATGCAAAGTATTTACAAGCGAGTGGGGTTTTCAGGTTTCAGTCTGTAATGCAAATACATTGAGCTTTACTAAGGCTGGTTGCCCTTGCTGGAGTGTAGCACTGTGGACATGAGCTTTTTAAAAAATCTGAAAAGTGGTTTCATAATGTGACAGTTTGTAAAAGAGATTTTCACTTGCCCAAAAAAAAGAGCAGTTTGTGTGCATTCAAATTGGCAAAGAAATTTTGTTTTGTGACTATTGTGAAAACAAATGTAGTAATATATTTAAATACAATAAAGGATTTTTTTTTTAGTTTTTTTCAGGTATTGCTGAAGAACAGTGAACAAAATTTAAGATGCCTACAAAATCTCGAGTTCAAAAAACGCTAAAAAAAAAACTATATTTGAAGACAACTGGAGGACCAAAGTTAGTAGAAGATGCTCATGTTGGGAAAAAGAAAAAATCTTCTGGTAAGCAGAAAAAACAATTTCTTAACAAAATATTCAAAACAAAGAAAAATGTACAAAATGTCTGTCCTCGGAAAAATGTAACAAAACATAGAGAACAGCAAAACATTGAGAATTTAGTTAATGCAAATATACCTTCTGCAATTGAAAAGTTTAACATAAACAGAAAAACAGCGTTTAAAGAGATACGTAGAAAAATGTTTCAGAGAAGAGTTATGTCCAATTTGATAAAGGATGTAAAGAAATATAAGCAAAAGGCAAAATATTACAAGAGAAAAAAAGAAATTGAAGCCATTGCAGCAAAAGCATTAGAATTAAAAAGGAAACTATTCATATTAATTTTGAATAGGATGCGTACATTAGATAAAATGGTTAATGTACTGAAATCACAAAGCAAAAGCAAAAGAGTAGTGAACAGAACAAACTTTTGTAAAGTGTTTTTAGGAAAGTGGATGCATAGTTCAAGTAGTGAACCTTTTTTTAATGAAGAGAGCTATTTTCAAAGTAATAGTTTGCTGCATGCAGTTGACACCAGAGGTCGTTCATACGAAGTAAAAAATGGTTGCATAATGGAGAAGGAGATAATGGTTCCAAGAGATGAGGTACAAGTGATGGCAGATGAGGCAATGGGGAGACGTCCTAAAGCCCCAGTGTACACTTGGAATTGTAGTAGTATTTGCACTGTGCGTCAGGAATCTATTGACAGATTTCGAGAGTTTCTAAGAGAATATAGTAAAAAAAGTGTAAAACAAAAGATTAAGGTGCTTCAAAGTCTGGATCCATGCAGAGTGAGAGAGAATACTGGTTTGCAGGGTCATTCTCTGGCTTGTCTATCTAGAAAAGTGTGCAATAGTGTTTTCCATCATTTTAGGATGCTGGCTGTTCATCATACTGAAATGAGAAAGTTTGTGAGACGGTTGTATTTTGCCAAAAGTCCAGCAATAAAGTTAAATGAATTGAATAGGGCTCTGTTCCGAGGAACGGTATCAGATGTAGAGAAGGTTGTTGATGAAATTCAGTTTTGTTACTTTGGTCCTGAACAAAACAGTGCAGAGAAGGACACAGTAAATGAGGCAGAAGTGGAAGAGAATGTAGAACCCTCTGTAAGTAACACATTTAATGATCACATAACAAAATTTGCAATAGTCTCTAATGAAAGACCAAATGTTACTTGTATTTGTTGCCGCAGAACTCATTATAGAAAACAAACTAGGAATGTTGATCTCTACAGAAAGAGTGAAAATGAAGATAATTATAAGTGGATGGATTTTGCCACATATATATTTCTTGAAAATTGTTTTGAATTGGGTGAAGATCAGCGTATTTGTAAATACTGTTACAACAAGTTAGAGGAAAATAGAATGCCGACCAGAGCTGTACATAATAATTTAGAATTGGATGCTATTCCTGCTGAACTTTCTGAATTAAATACATATGAGTCTATACTCATTCAATGTGTTCATCCGTTCCAGACCATAGTACGTATGGAGCCCAAAACTGGTAAATTACCTCCTTCAGATTTACTGAGAGGTTTAAAAGGTAGAGTGGTGTATTTGCCCTTGGATTTGAAAAAAAATATGGAAACTATTGATGCGGATACTTTGGAAACTGAACCATTAATTATTCTGGTTAATGGTGTACCTACAAAGAATAAGAAGATTTGGCAGGAGCTGGTAGATGTGCGGAAAGTACAAAGAGCAAATTTGTATTTGAAAAAAATAACAAATGGTATGAATCAATTTATATAGAAGAAGAAGAAGAAGAAGAAGATTTTCAAGAACACACAGAAACACCAACTGGACAAATTGAAAAAGTGGACAAGTCAAAGGAAGAAGAAATTTATGAACATTTTAGCATACATCCTCTCCATTCGAAAGAAGTTATGGGAGACAATATTGATCTCTTTCAGATGAAGAAAGCAAAAGGAAATCCCGTGAGTGTATGGGAGGAGAGCTTGGAAGCTCGATGTTTTCCCCAGCTGTTTCCTAAAGGAAAAGGAGGACGATACGATGAACGTCCAGAACAGATTCCAGCTTCAGAGTATCGGACTACAAGACTATATGCTGAAGATCCCAGATTTCGACAAAGTATTCCTTATTTGTTCCATCTTTTATTTGAAAGCGACTTGTCTGCACTGTCTTATGCAGTAAATCACATTTTAAAAAGTGGAGTACATTTACAAAATGTGTCTGCTAAGGATTTTATGGAGAAAGTGCAGCACCGAGATGATCATTTGGAAACACAACTGATCAATCTGATGGCTTGTCAGCGTGGGACAAATGAATATTGGTACCGACGCCATGGTGAACTAAAATGCATGTTACGCAATTTAGGAACACCAACATGGTTCCTTACCCTAAGCTGTGCCGAGTACGCTTGGGATGATTTACTGGATTTTCTACGAGAGGCCAATTCAAACATTAAAAACATCGAATACAAGACAGCAGGAGAACTGTGCTCATTGGATCCGGTTAATGTTTGCAGATATTTCAATCATAGATTTGAGGCTATGATGTCCTTCATCTGCAATAAAAAAAATCCACCCCTTGGAGAAGTAGTGGATTTCTTTTGGAGAAAAGAGTACCAGGCAAGAGGTGCTCCTCATATTCATATGCTGTTGTGGATCAAGGATGCCCCAAAGTTTGGAACAGATGCTGATGAAGCAGTGTTATCTTACATTGAAGAATATGCAACATGTGGTATACCAAAAAGCACAGAAGAGAACAAGTTAAAGGAGCAAGTTCTACGTTTCCAAAGTCATCGGTGTGGAAAATACTGTCGACGGAAATACAAGAGCAAAGAAAAATACTACACTAAATGTCGATTTGGATTTCCTAGACCTGTTCTTTCAAATGGAAGAGTCAACAGTTTTATGTCAGCTGTGAGACATACTATCACAAGAAAATCACCTAAGAATACCTACAACCTTAAAAGAAAAGAAGAATCAAAAAATATAAATGACTACAACCCAGTCATTTTATCCATGTGGAACGCTAACATGGATATACAGTATGTAGCTGACAATTCCATTGCTGTTGCACGATATGTAACGTCTTACATTACGAAATCAGAAAAAACAGAATTGAAGGAAATGTGGGAAGAGATTTCTCACGAGAAGACTGTCAGTAAGAAGCTGTACAGTTTCAGTTTGAAGATGTTATCGCATCGAGAAATTGGATCCTACGAATGTTCAGATAGGTTATCTTCTGCAAGTCTCTACTCGAAGTCAAGAAGAATAATTTGGGCAAGTTTAGGCCTTGCAGCAATGAGAAATCGGGTACTGAAATCTGTTGGAGAAATTGAATATTTGGCTGAGAATGACCCAGAAAGTACAGATATATTGAAAACAAACATGTTGGACACATATTATCCCAAGAGAAGTCATCATCTGGAGAACATGTGTCTCTATGAAGTGTTGCAGAACTACATTTATTCACGGAAAGCTGCAGAAGACATCAACAGTGGAAAATATAAAGTTGTTGGTGAAGAAGGATGTTTGGTGAAGCAAACCAAAGGAAGTTTGATAAATCACCGGAAGCTGAGTTGCGACACTACCGACAAGAAAGAATTTTACTACTTGGCTCTTTTACAGTTGTTTAAACCATGGCGTACAGAGGATGAACTACTGGGAGAATTCCAGAGCTATGAAGATTCTTTTAATGCTTGCAAAGACAGCATACAATGCAGTACATTCTCAACTTATCTGCAAATGTTAAATGAAGAAATTGAACAGGAAACTACAATTGCAGCAGAAATAGCTAGAGACAGTTCTCAGGACAGCCAAAGTTCTGGAACACTCAGTCAAGATCCCCTAGGACAACCAATCGTTGAAAATGAAGCATCAATAGCCATGAATCAAGTGGAAACGGCTATGAATCAAGCTCAAGAAGAATTTATAGACTTACAAAATTTGGAAAGACAACTGAATCAAGAGCAGCAACACATTTATGAAGAGATCAAAAACAAAATTGATCACTGATTTCTACATGAAAAAAAAGAGTGCTCATGCACATCATTTCATCCAATCAGGATGTATGTAAGCGGACAAGCTGGCACTGGAAAAAGTTTCCTAATTAAAGTCATCAGAAGCTACCTAAAGCAAAAAACGGATTCTACTTTGTCTTGTGTGGTTACTGCTCCAACTGGGTTAGCAGCATATAACATAAAAGGAATCACCTTACATCGTTTGCTAATGTTACCAGTGGAGCATGAGAACAAAATACAATTCAACAAGCTAACTGGAGAAGCATCCTTGGAAGTTTCAAGAGTATTGAAGAAGATGCAAGTTCTCATTATTGATGAGGTGAGCATGGTATCAAACTTAATGCTTGCCTTTGTGCATTTAAGAATGCAGCAAATTTTGAAGACAGACTATGACGTGTTATTTGGTGGAAAACACGTCATAGTTTTTGGGGATCTTTTGCAACTTACTCCAGTTAAAGGACAACCAGTGTTTAATACTGTGACACATGAAGACACGAAGAAGTCATTGGGAAGCATTGGAAATACAAATATTTGGTCCTTCTTTGAGTACAAGGAACTTACAACTAATATGAGGCAAGCAAACGATGAAGAATATGGAAGTATTCTGAAAGATATCAGAATTGGACTACTCACAGAAGTTGGGAAAAAAGCATTACAGAGTCGGCTGCTACATAATTTATTTCCAAAGGAAGAAATAGTTGCAGAGAAAATATACAAGAATATTGCAGAAAACAAAAGTGTCATCTGCTTAATGCCAACTCTACGTGAATGCTCAATATTTAATGAGGAGCTTTTGAAATTGGAAAAGGAAGAGATCAGGAAATTGGAAGCAGTGGACAAAATTGAGGATGGAAGAATTACTGTCACAGTAACAGGCAAACTGAAAAATAAATTGGACTCACTAGAGAAGAACATCTCCAAAACAGCAGGATTAGAAAAAAATCTATATGTTTGCATGAACTGTAGAGTATTTTTAAGGAGAAATTTGGATGTTGAGAAAGGCTTAGTGAATGGAGCGATGGGAAGAGTTGTGGGTTTTATTAATTATCAGAAAAAAGAAGGAATTGAATGTTTACAGATAAAATTTGATCAGATAGATGAAGTTAAAGATATTTGTCGTTGTACAGTTCGTTTTATGCTTGTGAAAGACTTATATGTACGTAGGAAGCAGTTTCCGTTTTCTCTAGCATATGCTGTAACTATCCACAAGTCTCAAGGATTGACTGTAGATTGTGCATTTGTGAACATTGGTTCAACTGTGTTCAAAGAAGGTATGGCATATGTAGCTTTGTCACGAGTCAAAACATTATCAGGTTTATTCATGATAGACTTTGATGACTCAAAAGTTAGTGCTGCAAACTGTGTAAAGGAGTATAATAGATTAAGAAGAAGCTATGCTCCTCATTTAGGTCAGTATCCTGTGTTGGAGAAACGTGTAGTTTCTCGTAAAAGGAGAAATGAGAATATCTGTAATGAAGATATAGAGAAGAGGAAAAAAAAGAGGAGTGATGTAATTGCAAGCAAAAAGAAAAAGGACAATGAAGAACAGGTTGTAGGATGTCATTTTGAAAATAGCTCTGGTGTCAACTGCTACGCTAATGTAGTGCTGAATGTTGCATTTTATCTGGAAAGTTTGCAAGAGCAGATAATAGTAAATCAGGGAAAAAGATTCTGTTCAGAGCTGAGTCTCCTTTTTCAAAAGCTGAGTAAAGATAAAACTCAAATAGAAAGTGCTACTGATATTAGAAAACTTTTAGATGTATGTTCAGGACGAACACAGTTTTCTCAAAATGAACAGCAAGATGCACACGAATTTTTGATGTATTTTCTTCAGGTAGTGGAAGAAGAAGGAGTTCCCATTGACATTTTTTTTGGTCTCTCTTATAAATGGGAACATAGTTGTGATAATTGTTATAATATATGTGGCTCTATTGTTGATAATGAAAGGTTTATTTATTTGACATTGCCAGAGAGTAAAACAGTCACTTTTGCAAAATTAGTTAAAGATGCTAATCATAGCATGAAATGTGGTGAGTGTAATTCTGACATGTTTTCAACATTAATTTTAAGGGAATACGGACAGTATGTAATTTTAATGATGCAACGATGTAGAGCTGATGGTTCAAAATTGGATACTTTAATAAAGAAGTTTACAGGACAGCAATTATCAATTTCAGGAAAAACTTTTGTAACTGTTGCAATAATTTTCCATGATGGACCTACTGTTACTTCTGGACATTACACAGTTTATCTAAAATGTGAAAAAGGCTGGACACTGTGTAATGATTCCCAATTGATTTTCAAACAACCTTTGCCTTTTGATTTAGCAAATTCCTATCTAATCTTCCTGAAACCTAAATTTTAGAGAGACTTGGCAAGATCTGGACAAAATAATTTTACCATTTTACTGGATTACCATTGCAATTTTGTAGAAAAAATATTTTTAAAATTATCATTTGGCCTAAAGGAAAGATAACCAATTGTAATGTGGACTTTTTTAATTTTTAATGCAATTTTGAAAAACCAATAATTTAGAGATAATCGGTAACTTCTGCACATTTTAAATTTTGGAATGCTATTGGACTGCCATTGGAAATTTTTTCAAAAATGATTTAAAAAATTACTATTTGGCCATGTGGAAAAGTAAGCAATTCTATTGTGGACTAAATAAATTATTCAAAAAATTTTCGTGAACCAAAATGTTACAGAGAATCGGTGAGATCTGGACAGATTAAACTTTAGAATTTTAATGGATTTCCCTTGGAAATTTATTCCAAAAAAAAAAAAAAAATACTATTTGGCCTAAAGGAAATGAAATCAGATGTATTTTGGAGTTATTTGAGATATAATATTGTGATTATACTTCTGAAACAAACATATCAGACGGTATTTTAAAGAAATAAGTATTGTTTTTAGATGATATTTTTTTAGAATAATATGCATTTCTGTAATGATAAGTTTAAGTGAGAAGAGATTCTGGGCTTTTTTAATACAATCTTTGAGATTGTTATTTTTTTTTGCCCGCTGTAAAATGATGAATGCAATTGCTTTCACAATTTATAGTGAAATGCAATATATTCTGAAAACAGCAAAAATAAGGCAAAAATATTTTTTGGAAAAAAATGTAAATATGTATACTGTATTATAAATTGTTAAAAAAATATTAATACTTTTTTCATTTTTTTCAGATCGATATAGAAAATTTTCGAAAACTACAACCATTTTTAAAACTATTTTTTTAAAAAACAAATGAATAAATATTTTTTTGAGTGAGTATGGTAAGTCAATAATAATAATTGTAGTCTCTCAAGGACCTTGTAATGTGATAATTGATTTTTAGTGTTTTTTTTAAAAAATAAAAAAAAGGTACGCGCACCGTACGCGTACGGTAAAAAAAAAAAAAAAAAAAGGTTTTAAAAAACATATGTAAAAAATAGATGAAAGGTAAGGTTGGCTCTTAAAAGAGCCGTTGTGTTCATGCAGGGACAGAGGAAAGAAAGATTGGGAATATTAGACGGTACGACAAGTGTGCTGATCTATTTTACTGTTCACCAGGGAAACACTGGTCTCCCTATAAGTAATTAGATCGTGACAAGTGGCGCACCGTACTTCAACCCTCGCAAACCGAGGGTTAATTTCCAGAGGGCCAGCAAAAGGAGATTCTCCCCCCACAGATGAAGGGCTCACCTGACCTACAGAAGAAGGAGTCAGCCCTGCAGATGATGGTCCAGGCTGAGCTGCTGTGGATGTACTGGCTCGTCTTTCTGAAGAGTTACCTCCAAAAAGATGACCATGTGTCCTTCTGTGTACATCCTGGAGGTGTCTCTTCATGGTGTGATTCCCAAAGGAATACTTCCTGTCAGGATTACCTCTAGAAAGTACACGCTTACACAGCCTGCAAGTAACTAAGGGTGCATTCACCTTTTGCTGGCCTTCTGGAAAAGTAAAATAATCCCAAACATAAGAAGGCTTTTGTTTCCTCGATCTCTGCCTCAAGACAGTGCTGCTAGTGCTAGCCTCACTCTCAGAAGAGCTCTGCTGTTCTGCCATCGTATCCCAAAGACAAACCAGCTCCTTCTCCCAAGGGATCACAAGCAGAAATGAGGGGAATGGGTGTGGTGTAGGAGAGTTCTAGAACTGAAAGTAGTTTCAACCAATCAAAAGTTGTGTTTCAAGATCACATGACCTACCGTACGCTTACGGTACGCTTACGGTACGCTTACGGCAAAAAGTACGCGTGCGCGTAAAAAAGACACGCGCTTGCGCGCATGCGCATAACAGTCACTCCCCGGCACTTCCGCGTAACGTGCGCGTGTGGCGTAAGCGCGCACGCGTCCCACGCGCAGTACGCGCGGCTACGCAAAGTGCGTAACTATACGCAAGCAGCGTAGATAGATTACGGACGTTGCGTAAACCGTACGCTTACCGTGAGCTTACGGTACGCGTACTAAAAAAAAAAAAAAAAAAAAAATCTGGAAATAAATTTTACATGTTTATTTTAAAAAATATATTAATAAAAAATATTTAAGGATTTTAAAAATTTAAGCATAGTCTTTATAAAAGGAAAGAAAATTAAATTAAAAATATGTTTGAAAAAAATGAAAAAAAAAAAGAAAATTAGCATTTAAAAAACCTTGCAAATTCACTGAAAAAACCATGGGTTTCACACACGTTATAGTTAGGAATTAGCATTTAAAAAACCTTGCAAATTCACTGAAAAAACCATGGGTTTCCAACACGTTATAGTTAGGAATTAGCATTTAAAAAACCTTGCAAATTCACTGAAAAAACCATGGGTTTCACACACGTTATAGTTAGGAATTAGCATTTAAAAAACCTTAGAAATTCACTGAAAAAACCATAGGTTTCACACACGTTATAGTTAGGAATTAGCATTTAAAAAACCATAGAAATTCAGTGAAAAAACCATAGGTTTCACACATGTTATAGTTAGCTGGACATTTTACTCGTAAAAAACCAATGAAATTGCCCCGTTATAGTTAGTTCAGCTAACTATAACTCGCGCGCCCGCAATGCACTGCTGATGACGTCACATATTACATCACTCATGACATGGTCAGTGACATCACTCATGACATCACTGATGACATCTCAAATGACATCACTGATGACATCATCCAGTGAATGTGTGTTTTTCTGAAAATTAAATATGCTTTATATATGTATTTCTCAAGGTCAATGGAAGAATAAATGGGTATATAAGTGTCTAAATGGATGCTTTGTTTTTGAAAAATTTATTGTGTAACTGACTGATTAAGTCTATCATAGTGAATACATGGCTTAGTGTGTAATGTTTAAATATGAAAATATCTGTATCAGTCTCTCACTTTGTGTATAAGTGGTTGCATGGGTTGGTTAGTAGCTACATGGGTGTCTATATAGGTTATTAGTTGTTTTTTTGAGTATCAGTCTGAGTGTCTGTATGGTTCGGTGGGGGGTATTATGTAGTGCATAGGTGCATGAATGAATAATTCACTCTTTGTGTGTGTTGAACACAGCATGTGTGCAGGACTGTATGGGTGGATGAGTGTGTGTATGGGTGTGTTAGTGAGTGAATGACTGTCTCAATAGTGTCTTTATGAGTAACTACATATGTTTAAAACTAGTATATGTGACTATTGGTGTATATATGTGAGTATATGTGAGAGCTTGAAAGAGTTCTTGTATGAATAAGTAGGTGTTTCTATAAGTGATTGTTTAAAAGACTAAGTATGTGTAAGTTTCCGTAGAAGTAAGTGTGGTGGTGTGTGTATAACTGTATATGCAGGTGAATGTATGTTTGATTCTTTATTAGCATGAGTGACTATGTGTGTGAGTAACTCTATGGATGAGTGGCATTATGTAACAGGATGTATAGGTGTATGAGTACATATGATGAGTGAGTACATGTATGAGTGACTGTATAGGACTGTTGGTGAATGAGTGGATGTGTATGTGGATCTTAGAATTACTGAAGAGGTTGTTGTAACTGGTATTGGTATGTCCATTGTTTTGAAAATTTTAGTCTCTATTTTTGAATGTGTGTATCAAAGCTTATATTAAGGTGAGAGGAGGTCTGCCACTCTATCACAAGGATGATGTCATCAGTGATGTCATCAGTGATGTCATTTGAGATGTCATCAGTGATGTCATGAGTGATGTCACTGACCATGTCATGAGTGATGTAATATGTGACGTCATCAGCAGTGCATTGCGGGCGCGCGAGTTATAGTTAGCTGAACTAACTATAACGGGGCAATTTCATTGGTTTTTTACGAGTAAAATGTCCAGCTAACTATAACATGTGTGAAACCTATGGTTTTTTCACTGAATATATATATATATATATATATATATATATATATATATATTCAACAGAACGTATACTCCAAACAACCTCCAAGGACTGGCGAAGAAGGACACGGACCACAGGGAACTGGCGGGATGGTTTTATAGGACCCAAATTGTTTCAACAATAACGCGTTTCGGGCCCGAGAGCCCTTGTTCACATACGGGTCACAGCAAAAATGATTCTTTTTAAATGCTTAAAGTGCACACCCACAACCAACATGTTTTTGGTCACATGACCATAAAAAGTGAAAACATACTGTCGTTCTGTTTACTGAGCATTATATAGTTTTCAAAAAAGGAATACATAGATAAATCTCAAATTCATAAATGCTCACCAATGCAATTAAAAAATATATATAAAAAATGTAAAAATACATTTGATTATTATTTACAATTAAGCAGCATATAAACCTCATAATGCAGGCTTTTATAGTGATTCTGTCTGAATAAATACACAGGTAAAAAAGAGTTTTTTCTCAAATATATACAATCAAGATTATATTTCTTTCTCTTTCTTTGACCTGGTCAATATATAAAAGGGCCTAAAATGCCCTATTGATAATTGGATAAATCCTAAAAAAGAGCCGCTAACAATATATGAGCCAAGCTGATATGTAAATGATAATTGCATGATTTAGATATTAAACAGAATCCTATAGTTGGAAGTACCCGTTAAAGTGCAAACATTAGAACAAAGCAGCAATCAAATCACTGTGCAAAACTGTGCAAATAGTGCAAACATTATTTAAAGTGCCATCCATATGATTAAATTAATGTATACATATTATTAACAATAAAAAAACATTTCTGGGTAGTATTGTTAAAATCATATAAATACCATTTCTAAGATGTATCATATCGGAAAATAGTACAAAGAGGTGATAAAACGATTTGTTTTCATGTAAAAGGCATTAGAATTATTCAAATATTATGAAGCAATAAAATCCAAATCATATTGTGCTTAATAGGGAACCTACCTATTAAGACAAAGAAGTAAACAAAACTTAATATGCTTCATAAAGGACACATATACTGGCTATTTTTGTAAATTCATAAAGTAGATGGGTACGATTCGCGGGGAACTAGAAGAATTAAAGGAAGTTGTACATATCCTCTGTATTGTTCAACCCGTTTGGCCATTTACTGTAAAATTCCAGAATCATTTTGGTTTCAAGTTGTCTCAACTGGCGTTCCCGATATCCCCCTCTATGAGATTTCGGAACTGACCCCACCACAAAATATTTTAAGCATGCAACATCATTATTATGGGTTCTCCGGAATAACGTGCTACCGGGTAAGCAGGGTCACTGTGCAAAATTGCACAAAGATGCTGTAAAATCCTGACATGCACCTGGAGCCTGGTGCTACCGATGTAGTTTAGGCCACAAGTGCATGTCAGGACATACACAGCAAACTCAGTTTTGCAATTGAAGCTACCTGAAATAGCCGTATCTTGGGTGCTGAAAGGAGTTCGGTAGTGGGTTACATTAGTTCCGAATTTGCACGCTCAACAAGTAGAGCATTACGGAATCCTTGTGCTGGTTGAAGCCATATAGTATTTTGTCTGGTTTCAGGGCTACTTATATCTAGGACAGCACCCATGCTTTTAGCTCTCCAAAATGTAATCATAGGAGTACTGGGCAGTCTTGTGCTTAACACAACATCAGTTAGTACTATGGGCCAATTTTTCTTAACTATGGCCCTAATTTTTCTTTCCTCACTGCTGTATGTTGTAATTAGCCTGGGGCTCTCATTGTTGATAGTTTCCTCCATAGTCGCCCTCTTAACTCCTGCACCAAAATCAGTATTCAAATTTGTTTTAAATAGGCTCTCTCTGGGGCGTACACTAGCCTTGGTAATAGCTTGCTTTAATGTGGTGTCAATGTACCCATGTGCTTTCAGTCTCATGATCTTTTCTTTTAGGCATAAATCAAAATCCGAAGTCAGACTACATATTCTTTTTAATCTCAGTATTTCGCTATAGGGAATGCTTGCTATTAAGTGTTTAGGATGCAAGCTGGTGGCATGGAGCATTGCATTCCCGGCGGTTGGTTTTTTTAACAGGGTGGTTTCAATTCTTTCGTTTTCAATGTAAACCTTCACATCTAGAAATTCAGTACTGAATTTGTTGATATGTGATGTGAAGTGGAGATTGAGGGAGTTACAATTAATAGCCTCAACGAAAGTTACGGCTTCCTGCTCATCTCCTTGCCACAAGGTGGAAATATCATCTATGTATATAAGATAGCATACTATCTTTTCATTGACCCATGTCCTGTGTTCTACTTTTAGGACTTGTTCCTCCCACCAGCCGACGTGCAAGCACGCGTAGCTGGGGGAGAAACAGGCTCCCATCGCCACTCCTCTGAGTTGTCTGTACAACTCTTCCCCAAAAAGAAAGAAATTATTGTTCAAACACCACTCAATGAGATTAACAATAACCTTATTATGCTCATGATATTCATACGTTCTTTTGGACAAAAAATGCTTGACTGCAGCCAACCCTTTAACATGGTCTATGCTCGTATATAGAGACTCCACGTCTAAAGTAATTAACAGCATATCATCACTCCAACATAGATCGTTGATCTTTTCAAAGAAGTCACTAGTATCCTTCACATAGCTGGGCAGATCTTTAACAATGTCTTGCAAAAAGAAATCGATATATTGGCCCACTTGTTCACCAGCACTTTTAATGGCCGATATTATTGGTCTTCCGGGTATAGGTGTTACGCCTTTGTGAATTTTAGGAATTAAATATAAAACAGGGAGAACTGGAAATTCATTGTTCATAAATTTGAACTCCTCTGACGAAATTAGTCCTTCCCTGCGCCATTGTGATAGCTGTTTATAGAGAGTCTCTTTGGCTTTGACATATTCCTTATGTGTAGTTTTCTCATAGCAATTGCCGTCACTCAATTGTCTGTTGGCTTCCTTTATATAGTCATTCTTTGGCCAGATGACCAGGTTTCCACCTTTATCAGAGTTTTTTATTACAATATCATTGTTTTTACTTAGTTTTTTCATAATGTTAGCATATTCTTGTTTCTTATATTGGATTTTGTTTCTTTTCTTGCTTTTTATGTGTCGATACAGTTTTTTTTTTTTTTAAAGAAACCTTTATTACACAATAAAATACATACAAGGGCCTACAACCACCGAGGCCGGCCGCTACAGAGCCCGAGGGCCCGCAATGAAATGCCACACATTCAAATAAACCAGAAGCGAAGCTCCCGGCAGTTCGTGAGCACATGCAACAGGCCGTGGCCATAGGCCGAGAGCAATCGGGAAAAACTGTTTCATTTTCTGTTAAATGCAAAACACACTCAAGGCAATGAGAGTCCGAAATAGCAGCGTGCGCTTCCCAGGACGGGGGACAACGTAGAGTATCAGAAGCAGTTCTTGACAGGAAGTGGCAGCGGGGGGCAACGGGAAGACAAAACCTGGAACACACTTCACACAATCCCACAGAATGCGTGGCTAGGGGGACAAGGCAATATCGACCTCTAACGGCAGAGGCGGGGTGCAGATATGTCTACGATATGAATTCCATGGACCCCATACCTTCGTTCACTTCCCAGGCTTGCCTCTCGCCACATACACCGTCTTTTCCCTAAACATACACCAGTCCATATTCTCCTTTCATACCGCGATCGTGGGCGGCCTCGGGGAGCCCCACAGCTGTGCTATGTTACGCTTAGCCACCATGTACCCCAGAGTCACCCACTGCGTCTGTGCCACATTATAGTCATTCGGTTCCCAGACATTCAACAAACACCTCCTAGCCTCCGGCGACAGAGCAACGTGCGTGACCTCCTCCATTACGGCGTGGATACTGTTCCAAAATCGCACAACCTCCGAACATTCCCCTAGGACATGAAGAAAGGTACCCGACAGGCCACATCCACGCTTGCACATTCCATCCCTCGAGTAACCCATACGTAGCAAACCGGGCCCCGTAACATACACTCTATGGAGGATCTTCAGCTGTACGAATCGTAAGCGGGCCGGGATCGCCACCTCTTTCGGGGAGGCCACCGCCAATACCCAGTCCTCATCGTCCAGTTCCAAGCCGTCGCCCGTCCATGCCTCCCGCAGATGGATCAGCAAGTCCGCGCGATCATTAATACGTTTTTTGTAGATCAGAGAAATAGTGCTGTCGGGCACAAAGCCATCCAACACTCTATCCTCCAGCGGGGAATATTCGGGGATAGCAGCAGCATCCGGAAAGACCGAACACAGCGCATGGTAGACTTGTGCATACCGGAAGTACACTCTATCATTTAATTTGTATTCAGTTTTAAGCATTTCAAACGTTTTGAAAGACCCCTTCGCCCAAAGATCACCCACCTTACATATACCAATCATATCCCATTTCTCAAAGCCTTTCGTTTTCCACAAACAACCCAGCCGCCCGGAAGCGTACAACGGCATCGCCCGAGTCAAGCGATCCCTCCACCCCATCGCAGCATTCGCCGCATGCCACACACGTACCGCGACCTGCGTGGGTCCTGTCAACCGCGCATCCGGGGTCACCGAATACAGCGCCCTATTATAATCCCCACCCGGGAGCAGTAATTTATCCATCTCGAAGGCCGGGTTTAAGGCAGGACCGTATATCCCGTGGTTCACCGCCGCCAATTGAGACGCCCAATAGTATCTTTTAATATCGGGGAGGGCGACCCCCCCATCGTACCAAGGGAGCGTCAACTTGGCGAGAGCGATCCGCGGCCACCCGTCCCAAAACAGTTGGCTCTGAAGACCCTCCACCTCACGAAAATAACGGGCTGGCACGACATCTAGAGTGTTTTGCAAAGCGTACAAGAAGCGAGGTAGCGACATCATTTTAAACAATGCCGCCCGTCCGAGCGGCGAGAGCGGCAGTCGTCGCCACCTCGCGACGTCGGCCTTCAATCGCTGGAGGGGAGGGAGAAGGTTTCGCTCATAGCGGACCGCGGGATCCAGAGAGATAAAGATTCCCAAATATTTGAACCCCTGTGTAGCAATCTGGATAGGGCAATCCCGCGGTAGGAGGGGGGCCTCGCCCGAGAGGACGTAAACACATGACTTGGCCCAGTTGATAACCAGGCCAGAGTTGCGACCAAAGGAATTCAATACATCCACCAATACAATTAGCGACTGTCGGGGAGAGGTAAGATACAGAAGGATGTCATCCGCGTAAAGGGAGACACGGTCCTCGAACTCCGGCGTCCATCTAATACCCCGCAGCGACGGCTCCCAACGCAACCAAGCAGCAAGAGGCTCCAAAGAAAGAGCAAAAAGAAGGGGTGATAACGGACAACCCTGCCGCGTACCTCTCCCCAGTGCGAAGGGAGCCGACACTCTACCATTCACAGCAACCTGAGCCAATGGGTCAGTATACAGTAATTTTACCCAACCAATAAACTCAGGGCCGAACCCGAATTTCGCCAACACGGCCCAAATATACGGCCACTCCAAAGTGTCGAACGCCATAGTAGCATCTAAGGATGCCAAGATGGCCGGCTCACGTATAAACTCCGCTCTAGCAAGCACGCCGTGCAACCGCCTCAAATTCAGGGCGGTATTCCGATGGGGTATAAAACCGGACTGATCCTGATGAATCAGGTCGCCCACGACCCGAACCAGCCGATTAGCCAATACCTTAGCCAGGATTTTGGGTTCTGCGTTCAACAGCGAAATGGGCCTATAGGAGGCGCAGCGATCTCGCGGCTTCCCCTCTTTGTGTATCACAACTATAGTGGCGAGACGTTGGTCAGGGGGAAGGAAACCCGCTGCACGTGCCGCGAAAAACATGTCCCAAAGATACGGCGCTATCTTATCGGGACGCAACTTATATAGTTCAATGGGAAGACCATTGGGACCCACAGCCTTACCAGACGCGATCGAGCGAGTGGCCAAAGCAATCTCATCTGACGACAACTTCTCCTCCATCAGTGCTGCATCAGCCTCCGATAGGGTTGGCAGTGCGATGTCTCTAAGCAACCGATGAGAATACTCCTCCGAACGCACAGAAACCGGAGAGTATACCCCGCGGAAGTAATCCGCGAAGCAGTCAACAATCTCCACGGGGTCAGTCACACGAACTCCATCCATTCTCTCCACCACGGGCACCACCCTGCTCGCTCTCTCCTTCTTATCCAACCAAGCAATCAGCTTTCCGGCCTTATCCCCCACATCATACAGTCGTCCTTGCTGCTCTCTACTCATCCCTTTAGCGGCATCCGTGACTAACACTCTATAATCTGATTGTTTGAGGCTGAGAACGTGCAATTTCTCATCAGTGACCCCCCGCGCCAAGTCCTCCTCCATTTCAGCTATTTCAGTTTCCAGGCGAACCACCTCTGCTCTCCCGCACCTCTTAACATAGGAGATAAGTGACAAGGCCTGCCCTCTGACCACCGCTTTATAACCCTCCCATAGGGAGACAGCCGACGATACCGACCCCACATTATCGTGGAAGTAGCGATCGGTGGACTTGACCATCTCCGCGCGGATCTTAGGGTTACGTAAATACCAGGGGTTAATGGGCACTACTCTCCCCTCTGTCTCAGGGACAACCTTCAGTTGCAACCATACAGGGGAATGGTCAGAAATACCTCGGGCCAAATGACGCACCTCCCCAATCATCCCAGCTTGGATCGCCGGCATGAGCATGTAATCGAGTCTCGAGAGACTCCCGTGGGCCCCCGAGTGAAAGGTGTACTGCGCCTGTCCCGGGTGCATCAATCTCCAGCAATCCACAAGCCCCAAAGTGTCCAGAAAGCCACCCAACCAGGCCTGAGCCCTAGGGAGATCCCTGGGGGGGCGATGGTCCTCCAACCCGGATACAACAGCGTTAAAGTCACCCCCCAACACCAGAACTCCCCCAGGGAGTCCCAGGACCAGACGCCCCAAATCAGCAAATGTAGCCGTCTGTAACCCCGGAGGCACATAAACAGCAACGAGCGAAACAGTCCTACCCTCCCATCTCCCCACCAGTGCCACATAACGCCCCCTATCATCGTGAAGCACCTCGTCCACCTCCAGTGGGAGAGAGGCCCTCACCAAAATGCCCACTCCCCTAGAGCCAGAAGTGAAACCAGAGTGAGCAGCAAGGCGATAGCCCCTCCTATTTAGAGCATGGAAGGAGTTCCCAATCAAATGTGTCTCCTGCAGAAAAACAATGTCGGGTGAAATCCGTTTCAAAAACTGCAACACCACCCCGCGCTTGATCCTGTCCCCCAATCCATTCACATTCCACGAAAGGATTCTCAATCCCCTACCCCCCACCCCACTCCCGTGCATGATACCCACATCCCGGAAAGCACAACCCGGACAAGTCAGCAGAGAACTTCACATTGCCTTGCGAAACAAACAAACAGTCCCCAACAACCCCCCTCCCCCACAATCCCCAAACCACAACTCCCCCCTCCCTGCACCCCTGCTTGAGCCCGAACAGCCCCCCCAACTCGCAGTGTGCCTGTCGCCCTAACATATACCACGAAAAGAACCCCAAAAGGAGGAAAGGGCCCCAATAAGCTCCCCACAACCTCCAGGCATTTGAAGGGCATATTGTGTCTAACTAGTGTCCAGTGGAGCCAAGGTACAAAACGTCACCAGTCTAGTCCATCACCAGGAATCAAGTTCTAGTCCTGCTCCACCAAATCCTCTCCGCTCTCCGAGTGTCTCGATCCTGTCCCCGAGGCAGGGCATCCAACCAGTCTCCAACCGCCTCCGGCCGATCGAAAAAGTGTGAGCGACCCCGGAACTCAACCCGCAGCCTAGCCGGGAATAACATTGCGTATTTCAGCTCCATGTCCCTCAAGCGCCGTTTGACGCCCAAAAATCCCAGCCGTTGTTTTTGAACCGCTTGCGTGAAGTCCGGGTAAAAGCTGACATTAGAGTTCTCAAACTTCAGCGGCCCGGCCACCCTCGACGCCTGAAGGATAGCATCCCTATCCCGAAAGTTAAAGAGTCGGGCGATTATAGGCCGCGGGGGAGCACCCACTTGGGCGCACCACCCGGAATCCTGTGGGCCCGTTCCACCGCAAAGAACTTGCTCAGTCCCTTGGGCGCGAGGCGATTGAGCACCAGATCCTCAACAAAAAGATCAGCAGCAGATTCCTCCGATCTTTCCGGCACCCCAATAATACGAACATTGTTCTGTCTAGCCCTGCTTTCGGAGTCCTCAAGTCGACGATCCGTCAGGTCACTGGCTAGCCGCAACCTACGGACCTCCGTCTGCAGGGCGGCCACATCCACATTTAGGCTCGACGCCGCTTGAGTCAAGGAGTCGACCCGTTCGTTAGTTTTGGACAGGTCTGCCCTGACCAAATTCACATCGTTCAGGACCGCGTCCAATTTATGAGCCAGGGTATCAAACCGCTGACCCACAGCAGCCTTCATCTCCTCATTGGCGCCCATGACGTCCTGCAAGGTCAATTCTGACGATGGGCCCGAGACCTCTTGGACCTCTCAGGCGATTTATTCGAGCCACTAGGGGATCCCTTTGGCTGCGCATAACGATCCATGTTGTTGACTTGAGTATAGGCGCCCCTCCGGGTTGACTTAGGTTTCGACTTGTCTCCGTCTAGTCTCGCCGCCATCGTCCGGAGGCCACCAAGGCCGGCACCCGCCAGCACCAGGGACAAGGACCAGGTAGTTAAGTCAATGGAACACAGCAGTCGCAGACAGGAAGCCCGTGTATAGTCCGAAAGTCAGGCCAGACACTCCGCCATCCGCGCGCCTCTGAAACACCAATGTCCCTCAGCCGGTATCAGAAAACAAACTTGAAAACGAAAGTGAAAGTGCGGGGTACGTGGCAGGTCAAGCCCAGCATGCCGCTGTTGTTCACTTCGTATCCGGGCACCTCACCAACTCGAGATCGGGACCAAGGGAATAGCAGGCCGCAAACTTCGGGGCGCAACCATTCGGGTTCCCGGCGTCCGATCTGAATTTGGAAAACGGGTGGCACCTCAGCGCAAGTTCATCAGCAAAAGCCCGTCAAATTAACCAGGATTTAGTCAGGATAGACGTGGGAGGTTGCGGAGGCCCTCGAGAGCCGTAAGCCTACGCGGCCATCTTGGTTGCGCGCTGATACAGTTTTTCAATATCATTAATAACACAATCATGAAAAGTATCTACTGCGTCCTTAGGCATCAATGGAATAAAATTGGACTTGACTTTGAATGGACTGATCCCATCACCTTTTTGCGACATGTTGATTTTGCTCAGTCTCATTTGTGTGGTTAGATCATAGTCAGGGCCTGAAGGTTGAGAACCAGTAGCCTCATTGAGATCATGCATAGTGAGAAGGGTGGATACATCGGAGGCTAGTAATCTGTTTTCTTCGTTATTACTTTCTGTTGTGCAAATATCCAATTCAGCAGTGCCTTTGAGTGTTTTCATCGCAAAGAATTTTTTGAGTTTCAGTTTTCTGATGAAACAAAAACGATCTATACGTGTGGTGGCATAATTGAAACATTGACTAGGACAGTCGTTAAGTCCAAGCGCTAATAGTTGTTCTTACGCTTTGGTCAAGATGACAGTTGGACAAATTGATGATTGATTTATCCATTATTCTCCTTTTCTTTCCCATTGAGTTTTTTTCTTTTTATGATTTTTGTTTGCACTTTCTTCTCCTCTCTCGTCTCCGTTTGTTCCTTCTTATCCTATTGGCTTCTTTTGTTGTCTTGGCCTCAATGTTTGTAGTCTCTCCTCGACTAAAAAATCGAATTCTTGTTCTAGGTTCAATTTGGTTGGCACTTGCTGCTTGGTGGAATCTGATTCAAAGCTAGACTCGCTAGTTAAAGAAATCGTTTCAATACTTGATTGTTCATCATTAACATTTTGTATTGTGTTTAAAGATGATGTTGGTTGAGGAATTGTTTTTTTGCCCTTATTGCTATATTCTTGTCTTTTAGCTGTGTTGTACTTCCGGGCAAAGGTAAAAATTTGAGCATTATTGTAGTCTAAAGAACCACAGTTACACCCAGGGTCTGGCCCGGGGAGGGAACTAGAGGCGTTAGGGCACTAGAGAATGGTCAGCCTCCAACCAAAGCTATGAACCACAGAAAGGACCGTCCCTAGTTGTGTCTAAGAGATGCCCAATTTAGTGGGGGCAAATCACAAAAATTGACGGACTGGCATCACACACCACCAGGTGTCATGCTTCATCATCTGCCAGTCCTCGCCCTCTAAAAACCGCGTTTGATAGAGGGCGGGCATACACCTGAAGACAGGGATGCACTTCTAAACTAAGTGGGGGCCCAAACAAAAAAAGGAGTGAGTGAATTTAAAAACCATCATAGTATACCTGAACAATTTTTATTCTATGGGGTTACTATGTGGGATTAAAATATATAAGTGCGGTGAGTAGGGGCCTTATCATCCCGTCGCCGCTGTGAATCAGTGATTGTTAATAGGGGGTCAACATGTTTCTGCCTGTATTGTCCACTTGGGTACGTGGCATTCGTCAGGACCTTAAATATTGGGCTCCAATCTTACCACTGGGGGCGTAGGCCTATAGCCAGCTGCCACCTGTTTAGAGAAACCCTATTGAAAAAACCTATTTGCCCCATGGGAGGGGTAGGGGGGAAATCCTTGTGGCCACATTAGTTCAAGGCGTACTCCCCGCTAGAAAACCTAGTGCTGTATGCGTCCAGCCAATGCTTAAAGTGTACACCCACAACCAACACGTTTTTGGTCACATGACCATAAAAAGTGAAAACATACTGCTGTTCTGTTTACTGAGCATTATATCGTTTTCAAAAAAGGAATACAGAGATAAATCTCAAATTCATAAATGCTCTCCAATGCAATTAAAAAATATATATAAAAAATATAAAAATACATTTGATTGATATTTACAATTTAGCAGCATATAAACCTCATAATGCAGGCTTCTATAGTGATTTTGTCTGTATAAATACACAGGTAAAAAATAGTTTTTTCTAAAATATATACAATCAAGATTATATTTCTTTCTCTTTCGTTGACCTGGTCAATATATAAAAGGACCTAAAATGCCCTATTGATAATTGGATAAATTCTATAAAAGAGCCGCTAACAATATATGAGCCAAGCTGATATGTAAATGATAATTGTTTGATTTAGATATTAAACAGAATCCTATCGTTGGAAGTACCCATTAAAGTGTAAACATTAGAACAAAGCAGCAATCAAATCACTGTGCAAAACTGTGCAAATAGTGCAAACATTATTTAAAGTGCCATCCGTATGATTAAATAAATGTATAAATATTATTAACAATAAAAAACAATTTCTGGGTAGTATTGTTAAAATCATATAAATAACATTTCTAAAATTCATCATATCGGAAAATAGTGCAAAGATGTAAAAGGCATTAGAATTATTTGAATATTATGAAGCAATAAAATCCAAATCACATTGCGCTTAATAATAGAGAACCTACTTATTAAGACAAAGAAGTAAACAAAACTTAATGTGCTTCATAAAGGACACATATACTGGCTATTTTTGTAAATTCATAAAGTAGATGGGTACGTTTTGCGGGGAACTAGAAGAATTAAAGTAAGTTGTACATATCCTCTGTATTGTTCAACCCGTTTGGCCATTTACTGTCAAATTCCAGAATCATTTTGGTTTCAAGTTTTTTCAATTGGCGTTCCAAATTTCCTCCTCTACGAGATTTCGGAACTGACCCCACCACAAAATATTTTAAGCATGCAACATCATTATTCTGGGTTCTCTTAAAATGACGTGCTACCGGGTAAGCAGGGTCACTGTGCAAAATTGCACGAAGATGCTGTAAAATCCTGACATGCACCTGCAGCCTGGTGCTACCGATGTAGTTTAGGCCACACGTGCATGTCAGGACATACACAGCAAACTCAGTTTTGCAATTGACACTACCTGAAATAGCCGTATCTTGGGTGCTGAAAGGAGTTCGGTAGTGGGTTACATTAGTTCCGAATTTGCACGCTCTATACATATATTGTATAACTGATAATGTCTGGAAATGGCATACCCTAGCGTACTGATTTGCTTTGATTGGATTAAAATATTTGTTTCTGTGACACTTCTGAATTACTAAAACATTTGCTTCATTTGAGCTTTCCTATTTCTGATATATTCTGAAATATTTGCACAGCTCATTTACAGGCATTTAGATTTTGTTGTGTGCTAGAAAAAAAAACATTTTCTTTCCCAGTTCCAGCAAGATTGGCACATCAATCCTCTCACTTTGAAGTCAGAGAAAGCAAAGTAAACACCAATCCACCTTGGAACACAGTGCCTGATATAAGCACAAAATGTAAAGTCCAGTTTACAGAAAGTGAGGACTCCTGGAAGAATACAAGGAGCTAATGTGAACAAGCTTTGCTCCTCAGGAGGGATGAAGAAATGCTGGAAAGCATAAGAGCAAATAAAGCCAGTAAAAAGAAAGCCATAACATGTGAGTCATGGATCTGCAGTTGTCTAAAAGCTGGGAGCACTCATTGTAGGAGAGTAGGATCTGCTTCACATGTTTACCCCCACTTTTTGCTGATGTTTCACTGTTTTTCGACTTTAGTCTGGCTGGGACCCTGCCATTCAGGCTGGATGATCTCAGAAGACCTATAGGGTCTGAAGAGGTAGGCAGAGTGGGTGGGGCAGCACATGAGGAAGGGCCTAGGGGTGAAATTCCCCATGACCTGACCTCTAATGCTGACCAGGAAGATGACAATGATCTTGACCATGGAAAATCCAGCTCCCCTGGAAGATGAGGGGGAGGGCCACACTGGCCCCCATTTGTCCATCCTGGAAGAGTTGGTGGTGGGCCTAGAAGGTCTAGATCTCCCTCAGTGGAGTCTAACCATTCTGGTTCATCTATAGGGACCTCTATCTCTTCTCATAGGAGAGAAACCTCTCAGGAGAGGAGGGAGAGACTGCTTAAGTATGAGGAAGTTCAGCTTGAAATCAGAAGAAAGCAGGTAGCCCTAGATAAGGAGGCCCTAGAGCTCTACAGAGCTTGAAAAAAGTTGGGACTAGAGTCCCATGGTGGCAGCAACATCCCTAGAGATAGGGAGAGGTCTCATGACCATAGAAACCTGAATATGATTGTCCCTCCCTACCAGAGTGGGGATGACATCCACAAATGGATAACTGCACTGGAAAGAGCCTGTACAGTTCAAAGGGTCCCCCAGGAGCAGTGGGCAGCAATCTTATGGCTCTCCTTTGCAGACAAAGGTAGAGATAAGCTCCTCACTGTTAGGGGCATATTATCAAGCCAGGCGATAAAATTATCGCCGCTTTAGCGGCAGAAAACTGCCGCTAAAACGGCGATAATGGGCTTGATAATATGCTCTATGGAATTCCAATTGAACCCATGTTAGATGTCCTTCACATCTAACATGGGCTTCAATTGGAATTCCATAGAGCATATTATCAAGCCCATTATCGCCGTTTTAGCGGCAGTTTTCTGGCACTAAAGCGGCGATAATTTTATCGCCTGGCTTGATAATATGCCCCCAAGAGAGGAGGAGGCAGATGATTATAGCAGTCTGAAAAGTGCATTAATGAAAGGGTTTGGCCTAACCACTGAACAATACAGGTTAAAGTTCAGGGATACCCAAAAGGCACAAAATCAAGACTGAGTAGACTTTGTAGATTGTGTTACTAAGGCTCTGGAGGGTTGGTTACTTGGCAGCAAAGTAAATGACTTCCAAGGATTGTATAATTTGATTATGAGGGAGCAGATCCTTAATAACTGTCAAAATCAGCTGTTGCACCAGTACCTGGTGGACTCAGATCTGACCTCTCCCCAAGAATTGGGGAAGAAGGCAGACAAGTGGGTCAGAACCAGGGTGAGGTAGAAGGTACAGAACCAAGGTGGTGAACTCAAGAGGCAAGATCCTAAAAACTCTGACAAGGGTGGGGAGAAGGGTAAAGACCAGAAGTCTTCACAAGGCCCCCAAAAATCTTCCTCAGGTGGGGATTCACAGTCTACCAAGGGAAAAGGGCAAAATAAACCATGGTGCAAAATCTGTAAGCAGAAAACTCACTGGACAAGTGACTGCACCAAGTCCAAAGAATCAACTCCAGCCACCATTGCCCCTAAGGCAACTGTTCCCCCTAGTACAGCTACAATTGGCGGTGGTAATGTTCAGAATAAGGGTGTAATAGGGTTGACCCTGGGTTCTGAGATGGACTCTGGCCTAGTCAGAGTTCCAACTCAGGCTGTTCTAGTCTGTGATGGAGTCATGGATATGTCCTCCTTTGTTAGTTCCAGTAACTTGGGCAAATACAGACAACAGCCTTTAATAAATGGAAAAGAAGCTTTGGCATTCAGGGACACAGGAGCAAGTGTCACAATGGTGACAAAAGACCTTGTGGATCCTGGGCAGATTATACTTGGTGAAATGTACCAAGTTACCAATGCTAGCAATGTCAGAACAGACCATTCTCTGGCAGTTGTTAACTTCTCCTGGGGAGGGGTAACTGGCCTTAAGAAGGTTGTGGTAAGTGCAGACCTACCAGTACAATGCTTTCTTGGCAATGATCTAGAAACTTCTGCTTGGGCTGAAGTGGCGCTCAGGACACATACAGAAATGTTAGGGATCCCTGCTCATGTCTTTGCTGTGACTAGGTCACAGGCCAAAATGTCTAAAACTGAACAGTCTCTGGATTCTGGAAGAATGGACCAGGTGCCTCCCAAGAGGAGGAGCAGTAGGGTTAAGGCAGTGCCTTCCCACCTGACTCAGAATACAGATCAGCCTCCGGAGGAAGGTGATCTTGATCCTGAAGAAGGAACTGTCCCAGAGGAGCTTGAACCTGACCAGGTTGAGTTCTTGGGGACAGGGGGCCCTTCCAGGTCAGATCTGAGCCAGGGGCAGAAAACCTGCCCTTCTCTTGAACCCCTCAGAAAGCAAGCTGCTGATGAGGCTGCTGGGAATGCTATTGGCAATGTATTGGGATGATGGACTCCTTTATTCAGAGTGTAGAGACCCCAAGCCTGGTGCATTCAGGAGGTTGGTTATACCTCTGAAGTTTAGGGGCTTTCTATTGACACTAGCCCATGATATTCCCCTAGCAGGACACCTGGCCCAGAACAAGACTTGGGACAGAATTGTCCCTCACTTTCACTGGCCCCACATATCTGAAGAAACTAAGGAGTTTTGTCGCTCCTGTGTGACCTGCCAAGCCAATGGCAAGGCAGGCGGAACCACAAAGGCCCCCCAGATACCACTACATATGGTGGCGGTTCCCTTTCAGAGGGTTGGGATTGACATTGTTGGTCCCATGGATTCTCAAACTGCATCTGGGCACAGATTTATCCTGGTGGTGGTGGACCATGCCACTAGGTACCCAGAGGCAATCCCACTTAGGACCACTACAGCATCTGTGGTGGCAAGAGCTCTCTTGGGTGTATTCTCAAGAGTAGGCTTTCCTAACTGCAATGTGGAAGGAGTGTGGAGTGAAATACAAGTTCAACACACCCTTTCACCCACAATGCAATGGTTTAATCGAAAGATTCAACAAAACCTTAAAGAGCATGATCAAAGGTCTCCCAGAGAAGCTTAGGTGCAGATGGGACATCCTTTTGTCCTGCCTTTTGTTTGCTTACAGGGAGGTGCCACAAAAGGGGGTTGGTTACAGCCCTTTTGAACTTTTGTTTGGCCATCCTGTTAGGGGTCCTTTGTGTGTGGTGAAGGAGGGATGGGAGTTACCTCTCAAAACCCCTAAATGGGACATAGTGGACTATGTACTTGGTCTCCTGAATACATGAAAAAGGCTGCTAAAAACCTTGAGGCTAGCCAGGAATTACAAAAGGCCTGGCATGACCAAAAGGCTGTACTGACTGTCTATCAGCCAGGTGAGAAAGTGTGGATGTTGGAGCCTGTGGCCCCAGCAGCCCTCCAGGACAAATGGAGTGGCCCCCACACCATTGTTGAACAGAAAGGGGAGGTCACCTACTTGGTAGACCTTGGAACCCCTAGGAGTCCCCACAGGGTACTTCATGTCAACAGACTAAAACCATAGGTTGACAGGGCAGACATGGGCTTGCTCATGGCTACTGATGAAGGACAGGAGAAAGTGAGTGACCCACTCCATGACCTGCTTTCTCAGAACCCTGATGATGGATCAGTTGATTTTGTAGCCTTGGCAGGCAGCCTCACTGTCCAGCAGCAAACTGACTGCAGAAAACTTCTCAGCCAGTACAGACATATGTTTTCATTGACTCCAAGTTAGACCACCTGGTGCACTCATGAAGTGGACACTGGGGACAGTCTGCCTGTGAAGAATAAGATCTACAGGCAACCTGACCATGTCAGGAACTGTATAAGGACAGAAGTCCAAAAGATGTTGGATTTGGGAGTTATTGAACCCTCAGATAGCCCTTGGACTAGTCCAATAGTCCTGGTACCTAAACCTCACACCAAAGATGGCAAGAGAGTGATGAGTTTTGTGTGGATTACAGGGTTCTCAATGCAGTCACTAGGACCGATGCCCATCCCATCCCAAGGGCAGATGAGCTAATAGATACTTTGGCCTCAGCCAAGTTTGTAAGCACATTTGACTTGACAGCTGGCTACTGACAGATCAGACTAACTGATGATGCAAAGCCAAAAACAGCATTTTCTACCCCTAGTGGGCTCTATCAATTTGTGATAATGCCCTTTGGTTTGAAGAATGCACCTGCCACTTTCCAAAGGTTGGTGAATCAATTCCTACAGGCCTGGAAGACTATAGTGCAGCCTATCTTGATGATATTACTGTCTTTAGTCCCACCTGGGAGGACCACCTGGTCCACCTAATGAATGTTTTGGAGGCCCTGCAAAAAGCAGGCCTAACTATCAAGGCTACTCAGTGCCAGATAGGGCAGAGTCAGGTTGTGTACCTGGGCCACCTTGTAGGTGTAGGCCAGGTTCAACCATTGCAGAACCCTGCCAAATGGAAGCAAGCGGTGGTTTCCCCGATCCTAAAAAAACCATCTTTGGATCCATCGAGACCTGAAAACTACCGCCCTATATCTTTGCTCCCTTGGCCGGCCAAGGTTATGGAGGCCCATGTAAATCGGGCCCTCACGGAGCATATGACCCTTGTGAATGTCCTGGATCCCACGCAGAATGGGTTTCGTGCTGGCCACAGCACTGAGACGGCCCTTCTGGCAATGGTTGAGCATTTGCGAAGTGTGCTCGATGCAGGTCAAACGGCAGCGCTTATTTTACTAGACCTGAGCGCTGCCTTTGACACTGTCTCCCATCGCATCTTGCTACACCGCCTGCAGGACATTGGCATTTGTGGTTCAGCTCTGCAGTGGTTCCGCTCCTTCCTCAGTGATCGCTCCTTCTGCGTTGCCACCCCTCCTTTTCAGTCCAAGTACCATCCTTTGGACCTGGGGGTCCCTCAGGGCTCCTCGCTGAGTCCCACGCTTTTTAATCTGTACGTGCAGCCGCTGGCTGAGGTCGTCAGGCAATGGGGCCTTACCATGGTCTCCTATGCTGACGACACTCAGTTGGCGGTTACGATCAGCGGGGATGCCAAGCAGGATGCCTTCAGGTTCCGAAGTGGACTGAGAGAGGTGGCCAGCTGGATGAATAACAACTGTCTCCAGCTGAACGCGTCAAAAACAGAGGTGATGATCGTTGGAAGGGAAGCGGACCACTGGGGGGACGAATGGTGGCCTCCAGAGCTGGGATCAGTGCCGGCCCCTGTCCTGGAACTCAGGAATCTCGGAGTATGGCTTGACCACACGCTAAGCTTTGTGACTCATACAAAGAGAGTGGCGGCCTGCTGTTTTGGAGTACTACGCGGGCTAAGACCCCTGCTGCGATTCTTCGATGCTCCTACAAGACAGCTGGTCATTCAAGCAATGATCATCTCGCGGTTGGATTACGCCAGTTCTCTCCTACTAGGAGCGAACCAAGCCGAGATTCTTCGTTTACAACGAGTCCAGAATGCGGCGGCTAGGGCGGTGGTTGGTCTGCCTCGAACCTGCCCTACCTCTAACACCCTGCGGTCCTTGCACTGGCTCCCGATATGCAAGCGTATCCAATTCAAGGCTCTCTGCCTGGTTTTTAAAATTCTGAGAGAGTTCGCACCCGGAATACTCAATACACTGATCTCTCCCTATGTTCCTACCCGCTCACTACGATCCCTTGGACAGTCCTTGGTGGTCGTCCCCCGTTTCAGACTTAGTCGGATGGGGGGTCGCTCCTTCCGCGTGAAAGCCGCAACCCTCTGGAATGCGCTCCCCTTGGAAATCCGCCTTTCGAATGACCTAATGTCTTTCCGCAGGGCCCTGAAAACCTTCCTGTTTTAATTGTTTCTAGCCTTTATTGTTTGCTTTTTGTTACCGGACCTAGTGTTGTGTTGTGTTTACCTTTCCCTGCGCCAGGACGCTCCTTCGCTGGAGCAGCTGTGCGCATTAAAATGCAACTAACATAACATAACATAACAGAGCAAAATCCAGACCATAATGGACTATGTTCCTCCCACTACCCAGACTCAGGTGAGAGCCTTCTTAGGCCTGACTGGGTACTATAGAAGATTTGTCAAGGGGTATGGATCAATAGTGACACCCCTGAATGACTTAACCTCTAAGAAAATGCCCAAAAAGGTTCAGTGGACAGTTAGCTGTCAGAAAGCATTTGATGACCTGAAGCAGGTCATGTGCACTGCTCCCATTCTGCAAAGTCCTGACTGCTCCAAAAAGTTCATTGTCCAAACAGATGCATCTGAGATGGGGGTAGGGGATGTACTGTCACAGTTGAATGATGAAGGTCAGGATCCACCAGTAGCTTTCATCAGCAGAAGGTTGACCCCAGAGAGAAACGTTGGTCAGCCATTGAGAGGGAGGCCTTTGCTGTGGTTTGGGCTCTGACGAAGTTGAGGCCATACTTGTTTGGTACTCACTTCATTGTTCAGACAGACCATAAGCCCCTCTTATGGCTAAAACAGATGAAGGGTGAAAACCCCAAACTTCTCAGGTGGTCCATTTCCCTACAGGGGATGGACTATACAGTGGAAAATAGACCTGGGAGTAACCATACCAATGCAGATGGACTCTCCAGATATTTCTACTGAGAACATGAAGACTCAACTGGTCAAGGTTAGTTTAATGACCCTGTGTTGGGGGGGTTGTGTAGGAGAGTAGGATCTGCTTCACATGTCTACCCCCACTTTTTGCTGGTGTTTCACTGTTTTTCGACTTTAGTCTGGCTGGGACCCTGCTATTCAGGGTCCCAGCATAGCTGCTCCCTCTCTAAATTGATTGCAAGTACTTTAGCTACACTACAGATTGGATTCTGGGGTACCCTTGTGAGTCCCTAGTATATGGTATACTATGTACCCAGGGCATAGGTACCCCAGGGGCCTACCAGGGGCTGAAGCATGTATTGTGCCACCCCTGGAAAGCCATGCAAAATGACACCACATGTCTGCTACTGCAGCCTGGGTACGGTGGTGCATGCACCCCTTACTGAGGTATTGGTTCACTATACCTCACCTATCACTGCCCATAGTAACCTATCAGCCACCCCTATGGCAGGCCTTATCAATCCTTAAGGCAGGGTGCTTGGTTATATGTGAGAGGGTGCCCAGGCATGAGCTGAGCCCCTCTACAGCCTTCGGAATCTCTTCTCCGGGGTTGTCAGTGGTGCAGCCTGACCATATACTCCTAAGTGCATTATATCTTAAACGGTTAATGCTAACTTTGGACTGGCTGCAAGGAAACATGTCGTGTTTGGTGTCAAACACCTTGGAATCATACCCCCACATCAGTTCTTGATGTGAGGATATGATCCCACCCTTCTAGAGGGAGAGACATGGAAGTACTGGTATACCCGGTAGAAATCTAATAGAGCCCTGGCATCACAAAATGGATGCTGCAGACACGGGTCTGGCCTCCTGCTGCTGACCGAAACTCCGGCAGGGGAGGCCTGGACAATAGGTTTCCTGTCACAGGGAGGTGTAACCACCTACCAGACAGGCTTATGTGTATTGGGGCTGGGTGGGAGCACTCTCTGAGTGCTTTGAAGTCCTGCACTGGGGGCACATTTGGTGTCCCTGCGCATAGTCCAGCTCAAACCAGTTCAGGGACTTCCAGCCCCTGCTCTGGTACAAAACTGGACAAAGGAAATGGGTGTAGCCACCCCTCTTTCCAAACCCTCCCATAGTTGGGTCCCTAGAGCTAGTCCAACCCCTTCCTTAGGTATAAGTAAGGAACCTCTGTAACCAGAACTTTAGATATCCCTGGAAGAAACTCTGAAGCTGAATCATGGAACTTTGACGTTCTACTAAAGACTAGAGGCCTGAGGAAATCTCCCTTGGAGTCAAGGAGTCACTCCCCTGCTTGGCAGGCACCAACAAAGCATTTTGGCAGTCTGCATATCCGAAGCTCCCGCCGGACTCCAAAGTATTTGCAGCCCAGGAAGAAGATTTCCAGACATCTCAGAGGCCGACCCGAGTCCCCAGCAAAGCTTAGACCCCCAGACCTCGTGAGTAGCGTGGAACCGGAACTCCTGGTCACTGTGCACTTTTGCAAGTGCATTGGCTTCTCGACGTCTCTTGAAATCATGCTTGGGCTTACTTGTAGCCCCCACCTCATGCAGAGAATCTACAAAAAATTGTTGGCCTAGTCACCCGAGTGACCTGTGGGCTGCCATTTTGTGTTTCCTCTCAAGGTCCCTTTGCGATCCCTGGTCCGTCGACTGGTGGGTCCCTGAGGGGGTAACTTTGATTTTCCTTGGGCTTCCCTGGTTGCTCCAGACATGCCCCGACTTCCTACCAAGTGGTGAGTCCCTCAGACCTTGCTGGTCTGTACCGAAGCATCTTTCTTCTTTCTGCGTGGGTTGCTTTTGCCAAGGCTTGTTGTGTCCAATCCGGGCACCAACACTGCAGCACTCGACATCCTTCGTGGGACAGCTCGAATCCAGCTCCTGGTTGTCATTGACACCTTCTGGTCCTCGTGGCTGAAGAGTCAAGCTTCACCTCCTTCACCGGAAATCACCCAACATCGGTGGGCATCCGCCTATCATCCTCCTGGTCACTGGTTCTTCTCGACTTCGATCCAGGATTGGATCTCTTCGGACACTTCGCATATTCCCGGCAGCAGCACTTCTTTGCCAGCTCCCATTGAAATCGACAACGCGACCCGACACCATTTGACACATTTGCACCCGACTTCCCTGGGTGAGGTAACTCGAGTACTCAGGGTGATCACATGGGTGTTGGCCCTAGAACTTCCTAAGCCCCAAAGGGTTTGGTCCTGACTCGTTTCTAAGTGTCCCTAATCTTTATACATCTAATCGCGACTTTCCCCATAGAAGCTAACGGGAGCTCGCGGCTGTGCTCTCACACTGCACATGGCCCCGTGGGTCCCCTGTGTCACTACCTTGGGTGGTTCCTTGGGGTCCCAGTGATTCTACAGGCTCTAGGCCTTGTGTCTAGTTAAGTCGTGGTTCTTATACCACTATTTTAGTATATGGTTTGGCTCGCCCCTAGGGCCTGACGTGTATTTGTGCTTATTACTGTGATATTTGAAGTGTAAGTTATGTGTTTTGACCTCTAGACTCATAAAGAGACTAGGAGGTTGTGTTTAGAAATAAATACATATATTTTATAGATCTACCTGGTGTGGTTGTCTTTCATTTAGGCACTCAAGAGATTATAGACTGGTAAATCAAGCTGCTTTACATTCCTTCAAGACTTAGCCTGAAGGCTGCTCTCCATAGCTACCACTAGGATAGCTTTCAATGAAGGTTGTCTTTAACCTATAACCAATAAGGGGTTGTTTGGACTGGTACAGGGTGCCCACTATAACTAGTGGACAGCATATACCAGGCCAACTTCTCACACTCATTCCCTTGTTACCTTTATAAAATATGTATAAAATACAATCAAGTGCAATAGTGTAATAGGAGCAACATTACTAGAAGTGCATATTGGGGAAGTTCGTCATCACATTGTATTTCAAGTAAGCCCATTTATGTATATTGGCATTCTGATACCACCTCTCCATATATACTGTATTTTATTTAACCTAATCACAGCCTCATTGAGAGGCGTCAGAACTTGAGCCAATCTAGTTGAATGAGCTTTCAAGATGTTGGCAGATAGGCCATCTGGCCCTTGTGCTCTTTAAGGTCTTAATAAGTCCCTCAACTTCCTTTATAGAAGGGCTAGACACGTCTTGTAAAATATTCAACAGATTAACATTTTGCAGCATATTTTCACTATCCAAATAATTTCTATCAGGATTTCGATATACAGCTTCAAGATATACTTGAGCCAGGCCTCTCCTTCAACTTGGATTAGCAACCATTCTCTTCCTATTTCCCAGCACATTTCTACATTTGATCTTCTTTCTGTTGGAGTGCATATGACATCCACCCATTTCCTTTCTTTTTGATCCCAATTTGCTCTCATAATCTTTTCCCGAAATAATTTCCTGTGTCTTTTTTTCTAGGGCCCTCTTTTTGCTTTATCTAATTTAAGTGCTTTTCTTATATCCTGTTTCAATGTTGTGCTTTTGCTTTCGGAGTGGCCGCCCTCATGATTTTCCTTTTCCCCATGCCAAAATTTTGTATTGCTTTTTTATTTCTTTAATTGGCACTAGGTATTATATTTTTTATGAACTTGTTATAATCCTCATGTATTTCTACTACTGAGTAATCGCCATTTTTTAAAGCTCTGTCTTGAGCACTAATATCTTTTCTTTGTTCTTACAAAATATTTTTGGGCTACTATATCATGTTTCTCAATAACTTGAGCTATAGTCCAATGAGACCAGACTTGGCTTGTGGTCACTTCCAGACTGGTTCCCGACTTTCATATCCTTTACGATTGTAAGGCTCTTAGAGGAAATTGCTACAAAATAAATGAGATGTTGTCTTACCATTAACATACATTCCCTAAGGTGGTCATTCGCTAATAGTTCTTCTTTTTATTACAACATTGGAATGTTGAGAGCTCCATTGAAGGCAATAGAATAGCTCCTGGCTTATGTTGGCTGGTATAAGCCAGAAGATGTAACATTCACATTTTTGTCCTAATATTTCACCCTCTATAATTAAGAACGTACTACCCTAAGTGGGTGGAATGTTCTAATAGCCTTACATCACTTATTCCTCAGGCCATACCTGTTGTTACAGGCCCGCACCATCGTTATAACTCAGGTTCAGGGCCGTTAACAACTGGTATAGTTGATGTGGGCAAAACTATTACCATAACCCTTAAATCCAGAGTATGATACTGTAACAAATTCCTTGTAATCCTTTAGTATTCTTTCACTTTAAAAGTCTCTTTTAATCGATACTAACAGCATCATTCCATCTGTTGTACAACCGAACTTCCCTTTGAAGGCTTTATTATCATATACCATGTTGTCCCAATATTATAAATTGTCAATTTCCCATATTTCTTGCATAGCAACTATTGTGATATGATTTTCTACCCGTTCAGACTTCAAGGATTTCCAATTCATTTTAGTGCCTGTAATATTCCAGGACATCAGTTGTAAGGCATTAATATCAGTAATCAAAATGTTTTGTTACTGCTTCCACCGGGTTGATTGCTGCTGCTATCCAGTTCCTGTCATAACCCTCTTTTATGTAAATTTTCACCATGGTTGCATCTGCATCTATATCACCCTTTCTGATTTCGTTTTGGGTTAATGAATTGTTTCCTCACCTCCAGCTTTGACTCTAGCGTTATAAGGTTGGTTTACAGCCATTCTTTCTTTGTCTGACCTAGACACCCATATGCTCGAATTAGGTTCAATCAGATATTGTTGGAAAATCTTCATACATTGCGGCGATTCATATATCTCATAGCAAAGACACCCAGGGCCTCCTTTATGGGGTATTGGCGTAGGACAGTGCAGGAAATCACATTGCTTTGCTTCCCTACGTCAAAATGAAAGGGCAGGAATGCACCAATATTTATCCAATACAGTGCATTCTTTTATCTTTCCCCGTGCGCTGGTGCCACTTCGGTAGCCTAGCTCCAAAGCAGGCACCCTTGCAAGGGTGACTGTGTTATAGGCAGGATTGTTTTTGTGCAGGTAGGTTCACCTGATTGGACAAACACAATCCTGTGAGACTTTTTCCTCTTTCCATGTGTGCTGCAGAATACAGCACGCATGGAAATAGGACAAAACGAGGAGAAATTAAGTTATTTCTCCTCGTTGTACCTCCCTGGGGAGGCATAAGATTTTGGCACATCCCCAGGTTTACATTGTTTTGTAAGTTTGGGGAAGCATCAAAATCTATGGATGTTGCGTGGAAACATCCTCTGTAATGCCCATGGACCGCCTGCCTCGTGCAGAGTAAGGCAACGCAGCGATTTCTATGAGAATCAAACTGACTCAAAGTGGCTTTGCGTGACCTCATAAATATGATTTTGCAAAAAAGTGACGGCAGCACAAGGGACTCATAAAGAAGCTCCCTTGTTTCATCAACAATCTTCAAAACTTGGTCAAACCCCATTCTCAAAGAAAATTTCACAATTGCGTTTGCACATTCTAAGTTGTGTTCCACTTCTTAAAAAAGAGAAACCAAGATTACTCTGGTAGTTACTTTCCTTGGCATCTGTATTGTGTTTTAAATGGACAGAGTTGTGGAACTGTTTAGAAATAAACTTACGTCACAATCCACAAATATAGCTACTAAGTGTATTGAGGTTGCTATATTAGAGGTTCCGATTTACACTAGTTATTTCCTTAGGGTTTTTTATAACTCCTTCTTACTTAGTCATAATTGTTTCACTTTGTTCTCCCGTGCTAGTATTAGTCTGTTTTTCTTATTTGTCTTTTTTTCTTACTTTATTGTTATTTGTTCACAAACTTATGTACTTTTATTCTTAATTTCCTTTTCCATCTCCAGATTCTCGTCTTTCAATGCCACCATAGGTTCAGTAAAGAGTATTTCCACTTTTAAGACATCAGCATTTTCATTTGCTGTCATGTTGTGGTATTTTATCTGACCCTTTAGAACACATTTTGTCAGCTAGAGTTTTATGGAAACGAAAAAATGTCTGTCTTTTTTCTCGTAATTTTAATTTTTTTCTATTTCTTTGTTTTATAAGTACAGTTTGTTCATACTCTTTTGTCAAATATTGAAAATACATCCCTAAATTAACAACTTGAGCCTGTTTGCATTGTGGTGGTGAGCTTCATGGTTTCACTTCCATCCTCCCTTTTTCCCCTTCAAAAATGAAATTATCAATATCAATATTGTGATCCATGTTGTCCCTAAATACACTTCAAAAATGTAATAGGGTTTATTAATCTCCTGTATGCAAAAGTCTCCTCCCTCCTTACCTATAATCTCAATTTGGCATTCTTTGTCATATTCTTTGGAGCTTCGAGACTCCACTTCATCGGGAGTTTGATATTCTTTTTTGCATCCTTTGAAACTTCAGGGATCTACTTCATCACCAATATGTTTTTCAGAATTTTGATCTACTAACAACCGCAGTATAGCTGTAACCAAATTAATGTTATGATCTGAATGTTTCACTCCTCTGGTCAATAGATTCAAGATACATTTCACAATATTTTGAAGTGCCAACACTACTGAAGAACATATTTTTGGAATCAATTACTGCCTGAGTGTTCTAGTTGCTTCTATACCCATTCTGTCATTCAATATGGGGGTAATCTCTTCCAGTGATACTCATCCATTTTCAATCAGAGAATCATACATATTGGGAAAAGAAAATCTTCCTTGTTTTGGAGACAATTTTTTATGAGGAATAAACTTCTGTTCATCAAAATTTATTACAGGACTACAAGTGATCTTATTCTCAAACAATTTTAATTTCCCTGATAGCAATGAACAAAGAGGCACCTCTAACTGTTACTTTTGTTCTATGTCACCTGGGATCATTTCCAGAATTTATGTGTCACTCACTATATTATAATCTGGATTGTGTTCAATGTTTTCCTTACATTGGGATATGTCCCCTTTGCTCTTGTCACAAGTCTTTCCTCCTGTTTCTTCATCAATGTTTTCTTCATTTGCAACATTCATCTCAAGCTTGTATTTCTTGATGTGGTGACGTGACTTTATTTCTGAAGAAATGGAGGTAGAAATGATATTTTTTTATTTTTTTATTTATTTATGTTTTTAACTCTTTATTTAGAATTTTGTCATTCGAATACATCAATGCAACATACACGTCCATATACGGCAACAACTGAGGATCAATACTCTACTTGATATCAGACACTTGATGCATTTACATGTTCATAGCAACATTCCCCTTCGATGAGCCCTTCAGATCACATATCCTTTCAGTAGGGCATCCGCTCTCCCCCCGTCCAATCCATTCCACAAGACCCGTTAGGATGTAGCATACCCCCGGACACTTCTATACGCACAACTCTGTGGAAGGTCAGTAGTGGTTATGTGCACCCCTCTGCGCCAGCGCAGGGGGATGGTGCGAAAGGGAAGCGCCGCAGGCCACCAGCTGTTACACCCCGGAGTAGCCTTCGTCCCAGCAGCAACTCTATAGAAAGAGCATGTGATTTAGGCCCCGAAAGGCATCAACAGGAGGCTTCCCTCCCAGTGTAAGCGGACAACAGAGGAGTCATCCCTCAGTGGTAACAGAGGGCGATCACCGGTCGTCATGTGCCGCGAGGTATCGTGTCAAGGGTCCCCAAATATCAGGGGGCGGGACGCAGGTGGAAGCAACTCAGAATACAATAGGACATTTTCCTGGCAAGTGAGCATATCCCGCAGCCATTCCTTAAACTTGGGGCGTCTTCCCCGTCCCCATCGGCACGCTATACGTCGCTTGGCGAGCAATAACGCACTAGTAACAAAGCAGCGATCTGGCTTCGGTACGTCTCGGGTGTACCCCAGTAAGGCCTGTAAAGGAGAGGGCAGCAGTGGGGACCCCAGCATTTCCCCCAGGGCCGCGTATACCTGACTCCAATATTCGTCTATGCTCGGGCAGGTCCAGGCTAAATGTAGGAAATCCGAGCCAGGAGAGTGGCATCTATCACAACGGTCGTTATTGCGGAGATTAAACCTGTACATCTGGGCTGGTGTGCAGTAGAGGCGATGCAGGAACTTATAGTGGATAACGCGAAACATACTGCTAGAGGAGATCATTTCAGTTTGCAAACAGCAGTATTCCCACTGGTCGTCCGTAAATGCAATACCGAGCTCAGCCTCCCAACATGCCCGGGACCTCAACGCCTCCCCCCGACACGGTTATAAACACGCCGATAAAGCGAGGAGACCATGTGCGATGGGGAAGAGCAGGCAAGCAAATGATGGAATGTTTCCAGAACGGTGGGTTCAGCCGGATACGCCGGCAATATTTTCTGTAGCCTGCTACGGAGCCGAATAAAAGCAAAAACCTCCAAGGGGGTAGGGGCCGCGTCCCCATAAAGGAGCGGGAGGTCACAAAACCTGTCCTCATGAAATAGGTTACCCCAGCACGTAATCCCCATTTTCAGTTTTATTCTCTGGAACATCCCCTCTCCTAAGAGTGGGAGGGCCGGGTGGTACACCAGAGCCATCAGTGGGGAATAAAGAAGCGACATGCCCAGGCGACCTGCGATGACACTCCAAGCATGTGCCGTAGCATGCACGGGGTTGCGGTCCGCGCGAGGCGACGGCACGTCAGCAAGGGCCGCTCCCTCAAGCGGGATCGGATCCGCCAGCCAGTGCTCCACTGCTGTCTGCGGCATGAAAGGAGAGGGTCGCTACCAATAGTACGCATAGTGTGCTTGGGAGCAGTTGTAGTAAAGTTCGAAATCGGGTATATCGAACCCGCCTTGTATGTACGGTCGCGTGAGTACAGTCCACTTAAGCCGCGGCCTCTTTCCCCCTCACACCAATCGGATTAGTTCTGACCGTAATTCCCTAAAAAAATAGCCGCCCGGATGAAACGGTATATTGAGGAAGAGGTAGAGCAGCTTGGGGAGTATAACCATCTTTATTAGGGAGGTCCGACCAGCCATGGTCAACGGTAGGGTCAGCCACCTGGTCACGTGCGCGCGTATGGCGTCAACAGCCCTGCCATAATTCATGCGCATCACTTCTTGCCGATCCCTGGAGACCCACACCCCCAAGTACTTCACATCTGTATCGCGCCACTCTAGTGGAAAATGCATCTCAGGGATGCCGCTAGGTAGTTCTGCCGAAGGCGGGACGCAAGCGGTTCTATCGCTAAAGCGAAAAGAAGCAGTGACAGTGGGCATTCCTGCCTAGTACCTCTAGTGACGAGGAAGGGATCAGAGACGCGACCATTAATGAGGACTCTTGCCATGGGGCGGTGATACAGGATTTGAATCCATCTGGAGAAAGCCAACGGCATGCCCATGTTTCTTAGGATCAAATGAAGGTAGTCCCATTCGACCGAGTCGAACGCCTTGGTGGCGTCCAGGAAGACCGCCACCAAGGCGAGAGATGGATCAGCGTTGTTCAGGACCGAGAAAAGCGTTCATAAACTGTGGGAGGTAGATCTACCGGGGATAAACCCCGCCTGGTCCGGCAGAATCAATCCTCCAATCAAGAGATTAACGCGGTTTGCCAGTACTTTAGCCAGGATCTTCACATCGCTATTATTGAGAGATAGGGGCCTATAGGAATCACAGCAGTCAGGGGGTTTTCCTGGTTTGAGAAGAGAGAGTATCAGGGTCTCTGACATACTGGGTAGCAAGGATCCAGTCTCATTTGCATCCTCGAATACCTCCCGTAATACTGCCGCCAATGGGTCAATGAAAGTTTTGTAATACTCGATGGGGAAGCCATCCAGACCCGGCGACTTACCCGATGCCGTTTGCATTATGGCTTCTTTAATTTCGGCTAGCCCGATGGGAGCCGCCAGGAGTTCCCGCTGAGCATCGGATATCCATCCGAGGGTAAGCTCCGACAAGTATTCAGACATCTCCAATGGCGACTCTCGCTTGGATGTGTACAGGGCGGTATAATGTGATACAAAGGTGAAAAGAATAGAAGACGTATCGCGCTGCATCGTGCCGTCAGGGGCCTTGACCTCCAGTATGTGATTGGCGCATCGCGGAGGGCAGACAGCACCCGCCAGAAACTTGCAAGGCCGCTCCCCCTCCCCATACACCCGCGCAGCGAAATGTTTACCACGAAAATGGACTTCCCTCTCAGCTGTGACCTTGAACTCGGTGAGCTTGGTGCGGTATTCAAGTTGTGCCACAGGGTTATCCAAAAAATTAGGGGCAGTTTCTAACACGTGTAAAGCGCGCTCCAGGGTGGTCAGCGTGGTGCGAAGCGAACGCAGAACTCCCGAGCCCTTAAAGATACACACGCCCCGCATGGTGGCCTTAAAGGCCTCCCACACCATCGCCACGCTGCCCACCGAGCCCCTATTCCGATCTATAAATTCTGTAATCTCCTGAGCCATCTCAGTCTTAAAGAGTTCGTCCAGTAGGATATTAGGCTGCATGCGCCATGGAAGCGGCTCACCGACCAATCCAGTTCTAGCCAGGGTGATCAGCACAGGCGCATGATCCGAATAAGTACGAGGCAAGTGCCGCGCTCCCAACAGTGAGGACCCCAGACTCCTGGAGAGTAGCATATAATCTAACCTAGACCAGGTGGAGTGCAGTGCCGACCAATGTGTGCCCACTTGCGTATCTGGGTGGATGCGGCGCCAGGCATCAAGCAGCGAATGATGAACCAGTAGGTCAGAAATGTAGGCCTGTGAGTGAGGATGATGCGCGGTGTCTGCATTAGATCGATCCCGAGTAGGGTCTAGAGTAACATTAAAATCCCCCCCCAGATCAGGTGTGTGGATCCTATGCTCAATATGACCTCCCACAGAGAGATAAAGTGTGTGGGTCCATCAATGTTGGGCCCGTAGGAGGATGCGATGGTGACGGTAGCGCCTCCCATCCGTCCCCACACGACACAGAACCGTCCCTCCACGTCAGTTTTTTCCCCCAAAGCTACAAATGGAGTGTGTTTCCTGACTAGTATGGCTGTGCCCCTGGAATATGTTGAGTATGAAGAAAAAAGGCCATAAGCAGCCCATCTAGATGCAAATGTAGGTGATTGACGGGGATCAGTGTGGGTTTCTTGCAGCAATGCGATGTGTATCTGATGGCGATCAAGATAACCCAGGACCTGCCGACGCTTACGCGGATCTCCCAGCCCCGTATATTCCACGTCAAGACATTGACTCTGCTGTGCGGGTCGTGTTGTGCAAATCTATCCCCCTGCGCATTTACTCGGAGGGACGCCAAATGCCAGAGCCAAGCGTGTCTCGCAGCTGACCCTCAGACCTCTGCTGCCTATCCCTCCCATACCAGTGTGAAGTCGCGCCGTCGCCTTCAGGCCCCAATACGGGGATCGCAAGACATCGAACCCAAGTGTACAAGATTGTGTGATCCAATGTCCAAGTGTATTGTTGCATTTACATGTCCCTCCCCCTCCCATTCTGACCGACTTCCCCAACTCGTCGGAGGGGACCCTCCCTATAAACTGTTCCCCTGTCATCAACTCCATGCCCCGTTCCTCCCCCTCCCACCGCGACAGCCCAAACCTGTCGGGAGCTAGACCCCTCCCATCCCTTATAACAAACAGAACCAGAGTTGTGGGGTATTCCCTCTCCGGGAGACACCAGTGAGCTGGACCTGCCCTCCCCAACCCCAATATTGCACCCACTGCACCGTCACCACTATGGGCGAGGAGCTGACGTGGGGAGGGGGGGGAGTTCCAAGGCGAACAGTAGCGTCAATATCTGAGCCAGTGCATCATAAGTAGTGTGTAACAGCACCAGTGAGACCCCTGCTGTCAATGTCCTCCTGTCTCTTGCAAGGTTAACGGAAGACCAAAAGAATTGGAGCATGCCCCGCCATGGTCAAGACAATCGCCCCATGAGTTCAGCCAGTTTATATCTGTAGCTGGGAGAAGGCAGGAGCCGAGGAGAAAAAGAAAAAAGCCAGGAAGCACAGGTAATAAGGAGTATGAGAGAAAGGTAGAAGTAAGGAAAAAGAAGAAACCCAGTCATCAATACTCATCAATCCGGAGCAGAAGTCGGGGATCGGGATCCAGATCGTGTCCCAGGGCTGCGCCGCTGGGAGGCGGAGGAATGCTGTTCCTTTAGGAAGTCCTCCACCTGCTGCGGACTACCAAAGAAGAGAGCTTTGCCATGGTGAGTGATCTTGAGCCTGGCGGGATACAGCATAGAATATGGAATGTCTCTCTGCAGCAGTTTCTTCTTCACTCCCGCGAACTTGCGGCGGGCCATCTGCACCATCTGGGTAAAATCCAGATAGAAGGAGATAGTGGTATTTTCATGCGGAATTAGTTGTTGCTCACGGGTTAGTCGCAGCAGGGTGTCTCGATCCCTGTAATTGAGGAACTTAATGATGACAGGGCACGGCGGGGCACCAGGGATCGGCCGCGGCCCCAAGGATCTGTGGGCGCGCTCCACTACCAGTTGCGGCGAGAAGGAGTCCCGCCCGAATTTATCAATCAGCAGGCGCTCAATCAACTCCTCCATGCGGCTCCCGCCACTAGACTCTGCAAGGCCAATCAAGCGGACATTGTTCCGTCGAGAACGCGCCTCTAAGTCCTCGTTCTTTTAAGCGATGACCTTAAGCAACCGGTCCATCTGAGAAAGTTTTGTCGCGCCAGTTCCAGCACCATCCTCCAGTTCCGATATCCGTTCCTCCGCTTCCTTCAGGCGCTCCCCGTGTTGATCCAGCCGGTGCACCACCGCATCCAGACGAGTGTTCATGTTGTCGATCTTGGCATCTATGGAGGTTAGGCTCTTCTGCATACCCACGAGGAGGGCCCTCCAGTCCACCTCCTCCTCCCCACTGGGGCCCGGCTCCCCTCCAACCGCAGACTGCGCACGTGTTTTCTTCTTAGGGGGATGGAAATGTAGTGTTGATTGTTTCGTGTCCGATTTTCCCATGCTGTCCGCGAGCGCTAGCACAGGTCACCGGAATCCAGGCCGTGCGGGGATCTTGATCTTCCGTGGACGCAGCAGGCGCCGGCCCAGGAGTTCAACCACAGACCGCACACCCCCCCGCGCCACTCCGTACCTTCAACTCCCGCCCTCAGCAGAGCAATCCAGGCCGCCGGCCGCCGAAAGCCTCCAAAGGTATACTGTCCAGATGACCAGCCGGGGATCCGACTGCGCCCAGCGGCCAGCAGAAGCCACAGCGCCCTCCGCACTCTCCTGGCCTCAACGGCAGTCCAATCCAATCATAGACTCACAGTGTAGAGGGCGTCAGAGACCCAGGCCGGGGAAGGGCCGATGAGGCGTCCGCCAAGCCGGTTCCAGCGTCGCAAACCCGTGAGGAATCAAGGAAAAAAAGGGAGATGTCGCCGCCGGTCACTGCATCAAGTTCACCCCCGATGCCTCCACCTATGTCCCTCGAGTGACTTCTGGGCCCAAAAGGCGCGCTTCGTCTCCAGGGTGATCGGATGAGGTAGGCAGTCTCAGCGCAGGGACAACAAATCCCGAGCCCAGGCACTCAGCACGATCGCCACCCTCGGTAGTGGCAGGCAGGATCCCTGAGCAGGGGGAGGGGGGGGCCGCCTTTCAGCAAGCGACCAGGGGCAATGGCGGTCTCGGCCACAGGCCCGCGTCGCGACCGCGGCCCACCAGGCCGCATCAATCCTCGGTGAAAATTTGCAAGGGCCGCCGCTCCACCGCTCCGTACCGCGCACTTCACAGCGGCCGATGTCCCTGAGTGCCGATATCTGCACCGCTGAGCCGTCGATACTCAGGAGAACCGCACCGAGTGTCCCCGACGTGGTACACTACTCCCCGGTGCCGTCAGGCCGTCTTTATCTGGCCGTAAGGATGGTATTTCAGGGTTAAGTTCGCCTGGCCGGCGGGAGCCTCACTGAAGTGCGGCCATTGCAGTCCAGCGCCACCTAGCGCCCCCCAGGGAGAAATGATATTTGAATGTATTTCAGCCTGTACCATGTGTTTAGTTACAGTTCAAAGTCTGAATTGAGGATTGGCCCTCTTTGTTATATTATAATTATGGTTATCTTCATGAGTGATTATATGATTGGTATTACTTTTAGACACACCAAACTCTGACAGACAGACTATATCCAAATCCTTCTCCATCAGTAAATGTGTATATGCCTCTGGGATTAAGCCAAATTTTACCTAATCAGATTTGTTGTTCATTTCACAAACTAATCAGTGACGAAGGTCCTCACAGTACCATTACTTTTGGCCAAAATATCTTGTTGAGAAAGAGTTTGTGTGTTGTCCAAGATATTTTTACTATTCACAATTTTCTCAACATGGAATTCAGGTGTAATCATCAGTCATGCCCCTTAATATTTATTTCAGGGCTTATACTCACTTCTTAATCATCTATAGATTCAGACACTTATCCTTAGATTATTGTGGCTCAGATTTACACAGAATGTATGCAACATAGGGCTGCACGTAAAGTTGTTGCCTAAGTTGCATTAACAAGAGAGAGCAGAACAATGCCATATCTACTAAGGTTTGGCACTGTTCTTCTCTCTTCCTATGCTGGAAGATTGGTGGGCATTATTTAAGTGTGCATGGATGGGCCTCTAGGGCCGTCCAAACAGTCATGCGCATTTTGCATGTTCTCCGCCCAGGCTTCATTACAGCCTGGGTGAAGAACATACCTAGGCTCCCAGTCCCTGGCTGAGTGCTGAACAATGGCACTCAGACCAATCAGAACACTGCATTGCAGCATTGTGATTGGCTAAGGGGAGGCTGGGAGCCCAGGTTCTTCCTGCTTCCCCCTTTTAGAGAAGAATCCAGTAAGAGGATGTAGGACATAGGTGAGGTAACGGCCTGCAAGCCGGCCAGCCGGTAGGTATGAGTTTTTCTTTTTTTCACCCCCTCTCCTCCCCCTCTTCCCTCCTCCCCACCCCACTACTCCTTCCCGTGAGCAGCTGCCACTGGCCACCAGGCACCAGACCTCACCACCCACTCATCGCTTACCTACCTACTTTCAGCAGGCCTCCTAGGCCAATATTGATTCTGCCATAATGCTGAGTAATACTGAAAGCACAGAAGTAATGCTGGGTGCAATTGTGCCTTTTAAAAATGTTGCTTGTGGTGCTTCAGGTCACATTCAAAGGGCCCGATTCACAAAGGTAAAGTTAGACCAAAAGTCTAACTTATAGCAAAAGTCTAACTTTACTACTTTTCAGTATTCACAAAGGTACAGTTAGAACAAAAGTACGATTCAGACCAAAAGTCTAACCTTACTCGTAGTAACTTACCTTTGTGAGTATCGAAAACTAGCAAAGTTAGACTTTTGGTCTAAGTTAGAATTTTGGTCTAATTTTACCTTTGTGAAACAGGCCCAAAGTGCTTATCGTTAAGGTCACAGTCAAAGTGCTCATTTTTAACGCCATCTCTCATGTTACAGATTGGACAAATATTGCGTAATGTGATATCTTTAATAACGGGTAAAAAGCTCATTTGACATACTTGGAATATAAGTCAAAAATATACTTTATTGGTTTCAAAGAATGGTCACCTTGCTACTCCGGTATACATTTTACAAATCGCTCTGTTAAATTTGATAGCATTTTGTGAGATGTCTGGTGGTCGACACTCCCAAATCTGATAGAAAAAAAATAATTTGGGATTGTGTTTTCCTTTCAGTTCTCTCCCTTTTTTCCATACTCTAGTGAGTATTATAATGTTTTTATTCTGATATGCTGGATATTCTTTTTAATCTGATATCTTATTCTGCCTTGTATACTAAATAAATGGTCTTGTAATTGCACAAATCTTTTACTTAAGAAAAAATAGATATAAAAATACAAATAACAGATAATGTTTAGCCAGTAGAGAAATAAGTAAATTGCAAGTGAATCTCACACAAACAGGTCAATGAGCACTGTTAACAGAAGAAGAAGCACACATTCTCATTCTTTCAAAGAGCTCTGTTACAAAAGAAAGGCCTCCTCCTTTCAACGATTACAACAAATACACACAATATCCCTTTCCACAGAAAATCACATAGGATAGAAAGAACAAAGAGGAGACCTTTGTACAACAGCACTTTACAAATTAATTGATTCACTCAAGGCTTTGTTTTCAGAATCTCAAATACAGGAAGCAATAAGATACAGAAGCTACATGCAGTCTCATGGACCAAAACTAGCTGGAACAGTTTACCACGCCACTACTCACTGACTACCAAGCCAAGCCCTGGCAGTAAAAATCGGCTGGGCTAAAAAGCTGCACTTCCTACTCACCAGGAAGTCATTCCTACTTACCAGGAAGGGTTGTTAAAAAAACTGTGCTCCATAGTAATATTCAACCCGCTCCCTCACCTCTATCTAATCACCTTCTATTTCTACCCCTGACCCTGCTTGCCTCGTTCCACCAGAGAATCTAATATCAACATCTAATACTACTAGACTATTGCCTGCCCTATGTTGTGGAAAAAAGTAAAAACCCAATCTCAAGTGCCAGTTTATTGTGTTTCATTTGTATCCTAGGCACTATATTGACTACATAAATATCATATTTTCAGTATAGTTATGCATTTTGTCACAGTATAGTCTATACTTATATTGTATAGCAAAGTATCATTGTTGATACATACTTAATAAATGTAAGGATCTTTCCAGGCTTTAAGATAAGAACAATAGTTGCCTCCTTCCAAGAACTAGAAGCTTTACCATCTACTCGATAGACTGAATTAAACAGAACACACAATTTAGGGGCCAGTTCGTCAAGCAGAAGTTTATATATCTCGCTGGGGATGGCATCTGTACCAGCTGCTTTATTATTTTTGCACTTCCCAATATAATCCCTAATCTCGACCTCCGTTATTGGGGCGTCAAGTGTGTCCCGGCTTTCCTCTGTTACACGCAGGGGGTTTTTATCCCTTAACCAAGACCTAAGTGCCTCCAAGTTAGGTGTAATTTCCTCTTTATAGAGTTCTGCGAATAAAGAGATAAGTTGTGCTTGGATATCATCTAACCTGCTTGAGGTGTCACCATTTTCATTAATGATTAGTTCACTAATATGATTTTTTGCACGGTCCACCCTAGCTTTCCATGCCAACAGAGCACCTGCCTTCTCTTTTTTTTTTTTTTTTTTTTTGTCCTCATCTTCACCAAGGCTGAAACTTGCGTAGGCCAAAACAAAAAGTATGGCATATAGGACATTGACAAGCTGACTCAACCGATAGTTGGAAGAGGTCTTAAGGTAAATAAATGCTGACCATGACCCCACAGCTATGTCATGCGTCCAGCCAACCTTAACATCTTGTAATGGACTCAACACACGTCAACCAGAAACCGCTTCCACCATAGCTAAAATCCGCAGGAGAATTGGCATCAATGCCATGCGGCATTAGCAGGGAGAGTAAACCAAGGCTTCATAATCATCGGACCTGGGGAGAAAAAAAAAAACCCCAGTCTGTCATTGAGACCAATCAAGTAAGTGCCAAAAAGCTCTTTTACTCAGATTGCCGGACCTAAGGAGGTCTATTTTCGAGATTTGTAGCATAGCCGACTGCCAGTCGTATAGAGAAGGTGGAGTTGTCTCTTTCCAGCGCTTACATATTTCCCTTCGAGCCGTCAGGATGGAATAAAACACAAGATCTTTTGCTGGACTTCGCTTCTGATCCACAGTCCCAAATACTACTAATCGCAAGTCCACAATAACAGTGAAACCCACGGCAGAAGAGAGTTTGGTGCTAATGGAATCCCAGAAAGGTGACAAATGGGTGCACTCAAAAAACATGTGGGCATCGGAAGCCTCGACTAAACCACAACGGGGACATGCCACCAGAACTCCCGGAGTAAATTTAGAGAGCCTCTGAGGAGAATAATATGCCCTGTGGATCGTAAAGAGATGATTTCTGCGGAGCCAGGCAGGCTTAACCAGGTCCCACATGATGTTACAAGACATACGCCAGAGTTCATTCAGGTTTTCATTAGACAGTAAGGTGCCCCACAGATGATCAGGAAGAAGAAATTCCCCATCTATCTCGTCCAAAATTAGATTATACGAAAGGGAAACTTCTTTAGATTGAGGTTCTCTGTCCAACAACGTTGACACAAGTAGGCTATTTCCTCCTAGGGGCATGTTGAAGCTCCGAGGGGCACTGGATAGATGTGACTGGGCCCAACTTGAGATTTGTATGTACTTTAATCTAGAAAGGTTTGGACCGACCTTGTTAACCAGATACTCCCAAGGGAACACTGAGCCTTCCAAAAACAGATCGCCCCATGTTTGAATACCGGCATCCTTTAATGGAATTACCAAGGCGTCATTAGCCCAGCCGGGGGGGGGATGGAAGGTTCCATATTGGAGATCTATTTGAAAAATACCCTAGTTTGATAACAGCCCTAAGGTTAGACCAGGTTTTAGCCAAGCCATGGAGCACCTTCAGCTTGATTTTTTTTAAAAACTTGGGGTCCCCAAACTTAAATAGAAAGCCTGACTGCCCAACTCCTTCACCTTGTAATAGGGCTGAAAACATATTCCCTATTCCATGGGCAGATGGAATTTTTAGCAACATACGAGCATGTGTCATCTGGAAGGCCCAAGCATAAATCTGGAGGTCCGGACCAGCCAGTCCACCTTTCTACCTACGCCGTTTGACTTTTTTCCATGCTATCCTCACATTTTTATTTTTCCAGATAAATGAGGAAATATCGCTCTGCATCTTATTAATGAGCAATGCCTCAAAATGTAATGGGATGGTGTTAAAGAGGTAGGTCAACTTAGGCAAGATGGACATCTTTACTAAGTTTGCACGGCCCAAGACTGTTAGGGGGAGATGGACCCAAGATCCCATTAACTTCCGGCATTCTTTAGCAACAATAGAAAAATTCATAGAGGCGATCTTATTTATATCTTTAATTATTCTAAGACCTAGATACCTCAAGTTGTTGCTCATTTGCTCATTGAATCCAGAAAGGTCGCTGTTCCATGCCATGATTTCAGTTTTGGCAGAGTTGACCTCATATCCTGAAATACTTCCAAATTCAAGAGCTAGTTTAATAATTGCAGGGAATGCCGTACTAATCTCCGATGTCATGATCAAGATGTCGTCAGCATATAACGACACCCTTTTTTTCCCAATCCCTATATTTAAAGGATTTGATATTGTTATCCTCTCTAATTTTTTGGGCAAAAGGCTCAATAAACATATCAAAAAGGAGCGGAGAGAGTGGGCATCCCTGTCGCGTTCATCTTGTAATGGTAAAAGGGTCGGACAGACCTCCATTGACCAAAACGGATGCAAGGGGGTTATGGTATAGGAGCGCTACAGCTCTGCGAAAAACGCCACCAACGCCAAACCTCTCCAAGGCCCCTGACAGGTACAACCAGTTGACCCTGTCGAAGGCCTTGGCGGCATCTAACTTCAAGATAGCTAGAGGTGAAGATGAACCTATAGCCATGTCTATAGCTCCTATAAGGTCATACGTCAGCTCATAGAGCTGGCGACCCCTAACAAAGCCTTTCTGGTTAAGATGCAATACGGAGGGGGCAACCTGACCCAGTCTCTTAGCCAGCAGTGATGCAAAGATTTTATAATCTGCATTAAGTATTGAGATTGGGCGGTATGAGCCACAGTCGGTTGCGACTTTGTCTGGCTTAAGGATGAGAGTGATGGAGGCATTATTCCAAGAGGAGGGCGGTAAAACACCTTCCTGCAGGATTTGATTGAATAATACCGCAAGGAAAGGTGCAACCTCTACCACAAGATGTTTATATATCTCGGCGGGCAAGCCATCCGGCCCTGCCGCTTTACCACTCTTACAACTTTGAATCGCCCCCATAACTTCATCTACAGTAATTGCACTTTCCAGAAAGGAGCTCTGCTCTAAAGATAGTGATGGTAACGTAATGCCATTTAGCCAATCTTTTATTTTCTCAGGGGAGATGTTTTTATCCTCCTGGTAGATGTTTTGAAAGAAATTTTTAAAGGCAGTTCTTATCTATAGGTCAGAAGATACCTTCCCAGCACTGGTTATGATAGAATTGATGTTGTTACGTGACCTGTCCGTTCTAGATTTCCAGGCTAACAGTTTACCCGCCCCTTCTCCAAATTCAAAGTGAGCAAGTTTACTCGCCTCCCACCTCTGGAAAATACGCTGATTGAGCACCGAGGCCAATTCACCCCTTAGAGCAACGAGCTTCTCACGCAATATGTTGGAATTGGGGCCATCACCGCAGGAGTCTAACTCATTCTGCAATAATGTCAAATTAGCCTCTATACTTGAGACTTCCTGAGTGTATTGCCTCCTACGATATACTGTCTTGCTCTTTATAACCCCTCTCAGAAAACACTTAAAAGCGTCCCATACCATAAAGGAGCAGGCTGAACCAATGTTAGCTTGCAGAAATTCCTTTGTGTCTAGTCTCAGAGATGTAATATCATCTGGTGACGAAAGAAAGGAACGATCCAAGGACCAAGACCTGGTCGAAGATTGGATCACATCCACAAGCTCGAGCAGAACAGCAGAATGGTCTGACAAATGAGAGGGAAGATAACTGATATTATTTACTGAATCATGGAGAGCTGTGTTAATCAGAAAAAAATCGATCCTGGAACTATGACGATATTTAAAATTTCGGAATGAATATCCCGGTTTCAAACCAGCTATTGCTCTCCAGATGTCAATATATCCATATTGATCCATACATTTAAGCAGGAACGCTCTAGACCTAGACATCCCCTGTTGTCGACTAGAGGGAGTTTTATCCAATAAGGGATCAAGCACGATGTTAAAATCCCCTGATAGAATAACAGGCTCAGGGAAGTGCAGAAGTTCAGAAAATAATGCTTCCAAGGCAGAGGGGTCGTCTCTATTAGGCCCATAAAACCCAGCTATAGTGAAAGATGTACCTCCTATGATCACTGAGACAATTGCCCATCTACCTGCGGGATCAGTTTTCTGCGAGATTAATCTAGCATTGCTCGCCTTTTTAAAAAGGATAGAAACTCCCCTAGTGTTTGAAGATTGGGACGTACAAACTAACTGATCTATCCATCTGTTTTTGTTTGCGATCTCAAGCATCTCCGTTTTAGCTAAATGTGTCTCCTGGAGTATGATGATCTGCGCATCCATATCACGTAGATATTGAAGAATCCTATTTGCTCTGGGTTTGGTGCGCAGACCATTAACATTCCAGGAAAAGATCCGTAGGTTAGCCATTCCTTATCAATATATACTGATGGATAGGAAAATAGGGTGACCTATGGCCCCAATAACCACATATATGGTTTGTCCTCACTTTAAAGAATGAAAAAAAAAGGATTATCAGCCTGGCAGAAAATGAGGAAAGTTTTATAGTGAATTTTTGCCCTCCCCCCCAAACCTAAAGAGCCCCACCCCTAAGGAACCCCTGTGTAATCTAGCCGGAACAGTCCGGATAGTGGTACCCTTGCCCCTGTCTGAGCCTCGGCTAAGCGCCACTGCTAGGTGGAAGAGTCAAGATTGAAATGTTCACGGACTGCTGAGATCTAGAACCCCCGCTATGGGGAGAGAGGGGATGTGAAAAAAGGAAAACATTACTTAAAAAAGAATCTTCTATGCCCTACATGATAAGGCAAATAATTAAATAACAAAAAAGAGAAAAATACTGGGACTAAACCCAGACACCCTAAGAGAGTAAAGCCCATCCTTTTTTTTTCCCTTTCTTTTTCCCTTTTTTCCCTTTACTCCTATCTTATCCAATTTTTTCCTGTTTTGCCTCACCCCCTTTTTTTTTCTCCATTTCATTAACCTATTGATCTCCACTATTCTTCCCCTTTTTCTCTCTTCCCTTTGTAACTTATTCTTACTTTATTAACTTTATTAACTTTAGAGATGTTATGGGTATGCCCTTCACACCTTCCCCGGGAAGAAGTAAGGTAAATGGAGATCTGGGGGGATAAAGTGGGTCATGCGAAAGAAGAGAGGCCACCAGACAGACTCTGCACACACCTTTCCCCTCCTGAGGCGGAAGCCGGGAGGTCTCCTGCTTTTCTTTCAATTTTAAACTAATTTTCGTCTTTTTACTCGTTTTTTCACCTGTGCTTGCTAATTGTATTTTTTAGCCTGCAGCAGTGTGTAGAGACCCCCCAGCGCTCAGCAGCGCTTAAAAACTCTTTTTTCCCCCCTCCCTGCAGCTCCGGTCCCACCCTCGGCTGAGTGTTGATGCCGAGGGCTGGACGCCGGTTTTGGCGGCCATCTTCGTTTGGGCTGGGTTGGGGAGGCCATAGACAAGGACTATAAAAACAGGCACTTACGGCTCCGCGCAGCGGACGCGACCAGCGGATGCGCCGGACCTGCGCCGGAGTCGTGCTAGAGTCCTGCCCGTCTGCGCCCGTCAGAGTCCCGGAAGCGTCTGGCGTGGCTGGTACCTCTGGCCCCTATGCTCTCCTACTCCGCTCAGGAGCTATACTCTTTGCGTAACTGGAATGCGTCGTGTTACACGGTCTTTCCTGGCCGATATAAGGGTAAACATACGTGCCCTGCTTGCCATTGGCACCCTGTTCGCTCCTTCCCTTCCCCTATCCCTGCTAAGGAGTGTAGCACAAAACACCTTTGTTTACTCCTCAATACGAGATCGTTGCACCGACACACTCAAGAGATTTTTGATCTCCTCTCAACGACCAGTCCTACCTGTCTGATGCTTACTGAAACATGGCTGAATGATTCCTCCCACCCGGACATTGTGGCAGCCATCCCCACGGACTATACCATCCATCGACAGGACAGAGACAAGGGTAGGGGAGGAGGAGTTGCCTTGGTTGTTAAAAAATCTTTTCCGTGCACGGTCACGCATACTCACACCATCGCAGGGGCGGACTCTTTAGCCTTTACCATCTCCCTATCGCCGCAACAAGCGCTGAAGGGTCTGATTGTTTACAGACCTCCGGGCCCAGTGGGATCCTTTCTTGATGATCTCCAGCAGGCCATGTCGATCCTTGTTCTTAGATCGGAGCTGTGCCTACTGGCGGGAGATTTTAATTTCCATATGGACGACCATAATGACCAGGACGCCATCAAATTGCTGGATATTGCATCCACTCTAGGCCTTTCCCCCTATCTTTCTGGTCCGACCCACAACAAAGGCCACACACTCGATCAGGTGTTTTCCACCACACCTATCATGGCTGTAACTCTTCTGCCAGTCGTCTGGTCTGATCATTATCTTGCCCACTTTGAAATAGCTTCTACTGTGACCTCTCCGGCCAGTGTCATGAGGCAGCAGGGCAGCAGCTATAGGGCATTCCACCGGGTGACCCCAGACATGCTAACGCATGCCCTGGCAGATCACCCTGTTTCCTGTACTGGCGACCTGGAGAAAGATCTGGAGAGCCTACAATCCTGGCTTCTTGCCAGACTAAATGAGCTCGCTCCCTCACAGCCACCCAGATCTGCTGCCCGGCGGGTCTCTGCCCCCTGGTTTACGGAGGATTTAGCCCACGCTCGTAGGCAATGTAAAGCTGCTGAGCGGGCGTGGAGAGTCCAGTATGAGCCTGAAGCCAAACAACGCTATAAAATCATGATGAAGTCCTACCACGATCTTATCTTACAGGGCAAGAAATGTTACTTCGCTAAAAGGATTGAAGACGCAGCTAACTCCTGTAAGGAGATTTTTTCAATTGTACGTGAATTTACCAGCCCCCGGACAACCTCTACTCAGGGTGCCCCGGTGGAGACCTGGGCTAACACTATTGCCAATTTCTTCACCACCAAAATCAGGCTAATTCAGGATTCTTTCCCGTCGAGAGCGTTAGATGATTTATCTACGATGCCGACGGATACAGTCTTCCGGTCTCCTCCTGGCCCAGCTTTGCTAGACTTTCCTCCCCTTCCGGTTGCCGCATCCTTAGCCTTGATGAGGAACCTTAAATCAGGCTCACCATTAGATCCGTGTCCAGCAAAATTCTTAGCGAAAATGGCAGATGTCATTAATCCCATAGCTAATCCTATCCTCAATTTATCCCTGAGTCAGGGTTTTCTGCCCCAGGCCTGGAAGCAAGCCATGGTCATCCCCCTGATCAAGAAGCCCAATCTTGATCCAGAGGCGCCTTCTAATTATAGGCCAATCTCGCTCCTTCCAGCACTGACCAAGATCCTGGAGAAACACGTGCACAGCGTGCTTTCTAACTTCCTGGAGTCTAATGAGTTACTTCATGAATCCCAATCGGGCTTTCGTTCCAACTTAAGCACCGAGACGGCGCTCCTGGAAGTCTCGGAGATCGTGAAGGAGGTGCTGGACACAGGAGGCAGGGTGATGTTAGTCATGTTAGACCTGTCGGCGGCGTTTGACACCGTCCCCCACGAGGATCTCCTCACTAGACTTCATAACATCAGTCTAGGGGGGACGGTGCTCAACTGGTTTCGTTCCTTTCTGGCCAACCGCCGGCAGACGGTCTGGGTCCCACCCGGGTCCGCCGAGATGCCGCCATTGGGAGTCGGAGTGCCTCAGGGCTCTGTACTGAGCCCCACTCTATTTAACATCCTTATGACCCCTCTGGCGACACTGGCGGAGTCCTACGGGGCCCGGATCGTCTCTTATGCTGACGACACCCAGCTTCTATTCACCTGTCGTAAGAGCGAAGAGTTCGATGGAGAAAGTATCTGCGAGTGCCTTGGGGCTGTCTTTAGCTGGTTTTCACACAACAGCCTCAAATGCAACTCGGACAAATCCGAAATACTATTCTTCGGATGCCCATCAGAACCAGATTGGCAGGGTTGGTGGCCTGCCGACATGTTCCCTCCCACTCAGTCCTCTAAGTGGGCTAAGAACCTGGGGGTTAAAATTGACAACGAGCTCTCGCTCAAATCCCAGGTTTCCACTCTTACGGGAACATGCTTTGGGATACTCAGAATGTTGCGCAAGTTCTTTCCCCTTCTCTCGGAGGAACATCGGAGGATCACTGTTCAGGCACTCATAGGGTCCAGATTGGACTATGCAAATGTCCTATATCTGGGTCTGCCTGAATACCTCCTCCAGCGTTTGCAGGTTACTCAGAACGCTGCTGCTCGTGCAATTTTTGGCCTGCACCGCCGCACCAGTGCCTCCAATCTCCTCGTATCCCTTCACTGGCTTCCGGTGCGGAAGAGGATACTTTTCAAGGCCATGACTCTCGCCCATAAGGCCTTGCATGGCAATGGTGCCAAATATCTTCAGAGGAGGCTGGACTTCTATCGACCTGTACGATCCCTCAGGTCAGAAGCTTTGGCTTTGGCTCGGGTGCCACGCATCAAAAGGGCTCGGCTAGGCGGCCGGTCCTTTAGCTTTCTTGCTCCGCAGCTATGGAATTCCTTACCGGTGTCCTTGCGAAACACCGCTAACCTGCTTGCCTTCAGAAAAGACTTAAAAACCTGGCTGTTCACTGGATAATCTGCCCCCTCTTTAGGCCCCTGCTCTTTCTACTGTTATGTTTTCCAGCTCTTTCTTTGGTCTGGAGCACAAAAGCGCCGGGACACTCCTTTGGAGTAGCCGTTGCGCTATAAAAGTCCCATTTAACATAACATAACATAACATAACAAAAAGGCGATTCAATCTATCAGACTGAGCCCCCCGCGGCCCCCCCCATGACCCTAAGTAAATCATCAGCTGCTTCTACTGAACGGATATTATGCATCTTATTATTTAACATTATCTTCAGGGCTGCTGGAAAATTCATCTGCACGGTCGCCCCTAATTTCCTAAAAGCCTCCATTCTCCTGCCCAGCTCCCATTGTCTGTCTAGCGTAACCCTAGACAGATCAGATCTTACTTGGTAGGTGAAGCCAGAACCTGTAAGTGATTTTTGTTTAAGAGCCAGATTCAGGATAGATTCCTTTAAAGCATAAGTGTGGAAATTCACTAGAATTTTACGGGGCTTGATCCTCTGTGAGTTGCGTCTGAATGGATCCCTATGAATCCGTTGGATATCCGTAGCGAGGAGCTCTTCAGAATGATCAAAGTTGAGAGACTTCTTTAAGAGTTGGATGATATATGACTTAATATCCTGCCCTTCATTGCCTTCCGGCACATTCAGGATGCGGATATTATTTCGCCTTGTGTTGTTTTCCAACACCTCCATCCTGTCTATTAGGGCTGAGTCCACATTTTTCAACTTGTCAATCTCCTCTTTTACGCGGTCCATCTCTACAGACAACCCTGCGACTGACTCTTCCAGTACACTTTTAATGTCAGCAGATAGATTTGAGAACATCAACAGTAATGAGGGGGCTGAGGGATCAGGAGGTGTATTTACAGTAGGAATAGAAGAGGAGGAAGCCTGGAGGACATTGGAAACCAAAGGAAGAGAAGCCTGAAGATCATTTTGCTGCTCATCATTAGGTATTAAGATCAAGTTTCCCTCTGTCATCTGGCGCCCAGAATCTTCACACTCTTCATGGCGTATTTCCAAATTAGAAACGTCTGTATCCTCAACAGCCGGATTAATGAGGGCAGGAAGGATTAATCGCTGATCCTGGGATAGTACATTATGACTGGTACTTAAGGTGGGAACTGCCAACGCTGGAAGAAGAGGGTGTGGTGCCTTAGGTAAGCTGGTAGCTGTAGAGTTAACCTGGGTTAACTCAGACATAGTCATTGAGGTATCTGAGGTATCTGGGGGAGTAGATACTGTGGAGGGGCTATTCTGGGCCAAATCTAAGACCTGGGGTATAACTTTAAAGTAAGTGCGCAATGAGGGCGTGATCTTAGAACCAAAGTCTAGAACAGGCCTAACGGTTTTCCTGGACTTCTTGGTACGTTTAGCCTTAACCACAGTGGAGAGGTAGGAAGAATTTCTAATAGGTGATGTTATATCTAAATGAGAAGATACTTTAGATATAAACTCATGGCTAGCTCTTGTTAAGGCTTGAGTGGTAGCATGAGTGGGTACTACGGCCTCCAATGTTAGCGGTGAGGAGCCTACGCATCCATTCCTGTCCTCCTTATCTTTAACTTGTCTTCCCCCCTTACTACGCGTTTGACTACCTCTCTTAATGTTGCAAAAATCTCTTGACCCACTTGACCCACTCCGCCCCCTCCGTCCCCTGCTAATTGTGAATGTAGGTTGTCTAGGTTGTCTAGGGCACTGGGGTGGGGGCTGTCTGGGCTGAGGGCGAGGGTGAAGGCTAGAATTGCTAGGAATACTTCCTTCTATGGTGTTTTCTAATATGAATTCTGTGGTTGCCACACCACTGTGGGCTCCCCGCTCACTTATTTGGGAGGGAACAAAACAGGATGATGCGCTATTGGGATCTAAAAAATATCCGTAGCCTCCTGCTCCCCCCTTGCCAGCACCCACTTCCTCCCTTGCCTGATCCGTAGGTAATGTGGATATTTAAAACGTAGCTCGTGGGGCTTTTCCTGCTTTCCCAGCTTTCCCGGTAATTGCACTCACTTTTATAGCATCTGGTGGTTCTCTCCGTAGGGTAAGACTGTCGGCAAAGAGATCCCTCTGAAGATATCGCGCCCGCCTCCCGCGGCGAAGCTCCAGGGCGGCCAAGTGCCACAGGTTCAATACCTGTGGGAGAGCCGCGCCGACTGGCCGTGAGATGAAGTAAGGCTCCGGCGCGGCTGAAATGCCTTTCTCTAGGCACATTAAACACATGCAACATGGGATGGGGGGCCAGTGAACACAGCAAGACCTCAATGCACCAGTCTAAAAAAATACAGAAAGAACGAGATCAGGCTCGTAAAACGGCAGCGTAGACCCCAGGGATCGCCGGTGAAAAGGTTACACGCTCAGCATTTCCGAATCACTGCTGGGGGCGTGGCGCTCTAGTGAGAGCTCAGAACTCGGAGCAGAGTACCGCGACAGCTAGCCTGCTGACGCCATGTTCCTCCTCCCCTAGCACCTGCCTTCTCACCATACTCAAAATTCTGCATGGATTTGGAGAGCCACTGAGCCTTGCATTTTAGATCAAGCATAACTCTAAACTCCTGGTGTGCGTTGTCAAGATCTTTCTGTCTTTGGTCTATACTATCGGTGTCCCCCTGATTAATCCTAATCCTTTCAGCCTCTAGCCATGAGATTTTTTCCTACATTAACCGGAGGCCCCGTGCTTCCTCCTTATTCTTTACACTGATACGGCCGTGGATGAAATCCCCGAATGAATGCCTTATAAGCATCCCACACAAATTCCATGGATGTAGAGCCCATATTATCCAGAAAGTAATTTTGGGTTGCACCTTTAAGATCTCTTACTATCTCAGGGTCAGATAAAACAGATCTTTTGAGTGTTCATCTAGGTCTTATATTACTTCGACACCCTTTTAAATTAAATGCCACAGGGGCATGATCAGATATATGACTGGGCAGAAAATCTGTCGAGGTTACACTCTCCACCATAGAACGACTAATCAAGGCATAATCAATCCTTGAAAAGTGGCCATATTTTTTACTATGGAATGTATACCCTTTTTTGTTGCCTCTCTTTGCCCTCCACAAATCTATTTGCCTAAATATTACTATAGTGTTTTTTGGGGATGATGGTACAATGAGTAAGAAATTGAGTCAAATCTACTGCTGTACCTGATTCTAATCGCCCGACGGGAGATTTGTTTGAAATGGAGAGACCCTTTGCCCCCAAAGTCTCAGGAATGGGTTAGAGCTGCCTTTTTAGTGGCCAGGCTGGACCAGCATAGTAGCATCTGGACGATGGCTTAAATATCGGCAGGCCTTCACCGATTGGGGCAGAGGTTTGGGCTTTCTGTGATACCTGTCGGTCCTATGATTACACCAAGTCAAGAGCAAAGAGGCTGGTCCGGCTTGGGACCAAAGTGAATGCAGTGGCCGTGGGGCGCATAGTTTGGTTAAGCGGCTATTCAAGAATTGCAGACACTTTTGGTGAGATGAGGACATAAAAAAAAAAAATGTAATGATAAAATGCATACTAAAAATACTACTACAAACCTACCCACTACTCTAGCCTTAACCCCAACCCTGAACCTAACCCCAAACTTGAGCACAACCCTAGCTCTGAACCTAACCTTAAACTTATACCTAAACCTAAACCTAAACTGAACCCTAGCTCTGAACCCAACCCTAGTTCTGACCCATCACTAGCTCTGAGCTGAACTCGGATCCTGCGCCACACCCTAACCCTGCACCTAGCTCTAGTCTGCAACCTAACCCAACCCTGAACCTAATCCAAGCCCTGTAACTAACCCTCAAAACCAAACATGCACCTAACCCTAAATCAAAACCCAAGCCTAGACCTAACCTTAGTCCTGAACCTAACCCTAGCCTTGAACCTAACCCCAAACGAAACACAACCCTAAATCAAACCATAGCTCTAGACATAACCCTAACCCTGAACTCAACTTTAGCCCTTAACTTAATTCTTGTCCTGTGCCAAACCATAACTTTGACCCTAACCCTAGTCCTAAAAGTAACCCAACCCTGAACCTGACCTTAACCCTGGACCTAATCCTAACCTCAAACCTACATCTATCCCTAAACCAAACCCTTGGACTTTACCTAACCCTATCCCTGAATGTAGGTCTAGTTCTGGGCCTAACAGTAACACTGAACCTAATCCTGAACGTCACCCAACCCCAAACCAAATCCTCCTAGTCCTGAACCTAACTTTAACCCTAACCTTACTCTAATACTAAACCTAATACTTACTTGAAAATATTATTGCAGATGATAAAATAAACTTCAATATCTTTTGCATGTTTATATGTTACACCCAGTATTTTTGTTGTTGGTACATCCTGGGTCAAGTCTCAATCACTACTGGAACTGCCACCAAGAAGGTTTTAAACCTGTGAACCAACCCATTATTCTATCCTCCAGCTTTTCGCCCTCTCAAAATCAGTGATCCCTGACCAAACCGGGGATATTTTAGGCAACTACTCTCAGAAGTGTAATGCATTGCTCAAAAACAAAATGAACAAAGGAGAAAGCTTTGTATTTGTGGACATGGAAACCGTTATAACAGTGAATTTATAACCAGAGGCACACACTAATTATCTTTATCATCAGCCTTATTTACAGGGATTCAGGATTAAGCCTTCCTCTCCAGTGGCAGCTCGCAGGAGGAGTGCTGTGGGGCGGTGGGGCAGGGAGGGGCAGGGTGAAGGGGTAGTGGAGTCGGACATAAGACGGCCAGGAGTAAAGTAAGTAGATAAATAAATAAAACTATTTACCTTACGCTCACTGCATCACCAAGTTGGCAATGCAGCAAGCGCAAGGTAAATAGTTTTATTTATTTATTTACTTACTTTACTCCTGGCCTTCGTCTGTCCGACTCCACTACCCCCCCATCCTGCCCCTCCCCCGCCCCGCCTTCCTACCCCGCAGCACTCTCTCTGCGAGCCGCCCCTGTTTCTCTCTTAGAAGACATTCTTCACACCTAGGTCAAATCTCCAACATCTTTGGGCTGAAGAAAGACAACAACAATTTCTCCACTTCTTCAGTCTTTAAGACCTTCAGCATTGTCAAATTCAAAGTACATCTTTGCAGTTCACTGCATTTACAAGATTAATTTCTAGAAATGTAGGGCTTGACATTTTTTAGTTGACCACCTTCTCACATGGACGTCAGTTAGGAGTTGCCAGAGGTCACGGCTGTGAACCCTGGCTTGCCCCTTGCGGTCCCTAGCACTGCCTTTGCGACTCCTGGTCTCAATTACTGCCAAGAACACTGGCGGCTCCGCATTCCTTATTTTCGCCCCCTTTTAATTATACCAATAATGAATAATATTCTATTATTCATTATTAGTGTCATAAAAATGGGGCACACTTAGCTGGAAGGGACCTTTGGTGGCAGCATTGTTAAGTAAAAAAATTTGTAAATTATTGTTGTGTGCAGACTTGTGGATGAGGATGTGTTTATGTGAGAGTGTGTATGTGTGAGCATGTGTGTCTGTATGTGTTAACATGTGTGTCTGAATGTGTAAGCATGTGTGTATGTTAGTAAAAGTGAGTGAACGTCAGTGGCAGGTAGGTAATGAGATTGTCTGATACTATTTTATAAAATACTTTATTTAGTATCAATAAATACCATAATGCAACACAAATAACTATGATAAATAATCAGCAATTTACAGATGGTATTAAGAACATGAGATAAATAATAAAGCCTTTATAATTTTGCAAGGAAGGGAAGGAAAGCGGGGATAGAAAAAACAAAAGGGATAAAGAAGGAAATAGTCAGTGTCCTAAGTATAATGACCTAAATAACAAAGTTCTCATCCACATCCTAAGTTAAATAAGTGAAACAAATAATGTATAATAAAACAAGAATATCATCTTCCATACAAATACAATAGAAGAGCAGAGAGAGAAGACTTATGGGGGATAAAAATATTCAGATAATGCATGATTAGTGTTGAACTTGACTTGCTCAACCTGGTTAAAAAATGCAGTAATGGGTAACCATAACAATTCAGCATTGTGAAAAGATAAACATTGAGTAGCGTACACAATTTCTAATTTATGTGAGCATGTTGAATCCCACCACACCTTATAAGATAGCTTAGATGATGATTTCCAATTAAATGTAATTTGCTGAAAAGTAATCGCTAATAAAATATCTAATGACTTATGTTTAGGGACCCTTGACCCTGCTAGGTAAGTCGCTCCCCCTCCGCACAGCACCGCCTGTGTGTCCTTGCCCCAGCTGCCGCTGCTGAGGAAGTTCGAGGCCCTCCTCCACCCGCGGGCTACCACCTGCGCCTCATCCCTGGTGGCCAGTGGTAGGCCGTAGGTTTGTATCACCATCTGTATCTTATTGCATTGCCTTTACTGTTATTTGGTGTCTGTGACTGCTGTTGTCTGTCTTCCCCCGGTGCCTGTACTTGGTCTGTGCCCTCTTTTTCCTTCTGTTCCCCTCGCTGTCCCTGTGTTTCTCTGCCCGTTTTTGACTTCTGTTCCCTTCGTTGCCCCGTAATTTTGTGCCCGCTTTTGCCTTCTGTTTCCTTCCTTGCCCCGTAATTTTGTGCCCGCTTTTGCCTTCTGTTCCCTTCGTTACCCCGTAATTTTGTGCCCGCTTTTGCCTTCTGCTCCCTTCGTCGCCCCTCACCGCTACCGCTCCTGCTGCTGCATCCCCTGTGACCCCACCCCCCTGACCGCCCATTCGCTGCCCCTGCCCTGCCTCCCGCCTCCCATCTGCTCCTCCCTCCCACCTCCCCATATATGGCAGCCGCTGCGCGGTGAGGAGCGCGACCCTTGACCCTGCTAGGTAAGTCGCTCCCCCTCCGCACAGCACCGCCTGTGTGTCCTTGCCCCAGCTGCCGCTGCTGAGGAAGTTCGAGGCCCTCCTCCACCCGCGGGCTACCACCTGCGCCTCATCCCTGGTGGCCAGTGGTAGGCCGTAGGTTTGTATCACCATCTGTATCTTATTGCATTGCCTTTACTGTTATTTGGTGTCTGTGACTGCTGTTGTCTGTCTTCCCCCGGTGCCTGTACTTGGTCTGTGCCCTCTTTTTCCTTCTGTTCCCCTCGCTGTCCCTGTGTTTCTCTGCCCGTTTTTGACTTCTGTTCCCTTCGTTGCCCCGTAATTTTGTGCCCGCTTTTGCCTTCTGTTTCCTTCGTTGCCCCGTAATTTTGTGCCCGCTTTTGCCTTCTGTTCCCTTCGTTACCCCGTAATTTTGTGCCCGCTTTTGCCTTCTGCTCCCTTCGTCGCCCCTCACCGCTACCGCTCCTGCTGCTGCATCCCCTGTGACCCCACCCCCCTGACCGCCCATTCGCTGCCCCTGCCCTGCCTCCCGCCTCCCATCTGCTCCTCCCTCCCACCTCCCCATATATGGCAGCCGCTGCGCGGTGAGGAGCGCGACCCTTGACCCTGCTAGGTAGGTCGCTCCCCCTCCACACAGCACCGCCTGTGTGTCCTTGCCCCAGCTGCCGCTGCTGAGGAAGTTCGAGGCCCTCCTCCACCCACAGGCTACCACCTGCGCCTCATCCCTGGTGGCCAGTGGTAGGCCGTAGGTTTGTATCACCATCTGTATCTCATTGCATTAACTTTACTGTTATTTGGTGTCTGTGACTGCTGTTGTCTGTCTTCCCCCGGTGCCTGTACTTGGTCTGTGCCCTCTTTTTCCTTCTGTTCTCCTCGCTGTCCCTGTGTTTCTCTGCCCGTTTTTGACTTCTGTTCCCTTCGTTGCCCCGTAATTTTGTGTCCGCTTTTGCCTTCTGTTCCCTTCGTTGCCCCGTGTTTCTCTGCCCGTTTGCCTTCTGTTCCTTTCGTTGCCCCGTAATTTTGTGCCCGCTTTTGTCTTCTGTTCCCTTCGCTGCCCCATAATTTTGTGCCCGCTTTAACCTTCTGCTCCCTTCGTCGCCCCTCACCGCTCCCGCTCCAGCTGCTGCGTCCCCTGAGGCCCCGCCCCTGCCCTGCCTCCTGCCTCCCAGCTGCTCCTCCCTCCCGCCTCCCCATATATGGCGGCCGCTGTACGGCCGCGCCGCTGGCGCGCCAAAGGCACACCTAAGGCAAGCCCGTCTGCACCCGTCCGTGCATGGACAGTGCCTAGCACCAGAACCCCTGGTCCCCGCGCCCGCCACGACGACCGCCGCCGCTACGATGCCAGCACACTCCATGATCTCAACTCCGGACCCACACCTGCTTCAAAGCTGCCCCGAAACGCACACAGGGTCCCTTCACCTGCCAGAACTGCAGCTACACCAACCTCAGAGCCGCCGAACCACCTGCCAAGAAAGGCCACAATCACCTCCGATGCATTCTACTGGACACCTGCTCCGCACGCAAACATGCCGTCGAGCTCTGGAACCTGCTCGACACTTCATCCCCGGACGTCGCCTTCCTGACAGAGACCTGGATGAACAACTCCTCCACACCCGACTTTGCCATTGCCATCCCAGACGGCTACAAGATCACTCTCAGAGACTGCCCCAACGGAGTCGGAGGAGGAATCGCCATCGTCCACAAGAACAGCATCAGGGTCTCGACCAGCACCAAAGACACTCTCAGCACCACCGAACACATGCATTTCCAGATCCACACAGACCCCAACTCCACCCTCAGAGGCATCCTCATCTACAGACCCCCCGGACCCCGACTCCAGTTCAGCGACTCCATCGCCGATATCATCAGCACGCATGCCCTGACCTCCACCGACTACATCCTCCTCGGAGACCTGAACTTTCACCGTGAGAACAACAACGACAGCAACTCCACCACCCTGATCGATAACCTCGCCAACCTCGGACTGAAGCAACTCGTCACAATGCCTACGCACTCCGCAGGCCACATGCTCGACCCCGTCTTCTCCTCAAGCTCCCACGTCTCCTTCAGCCACACCACCGAACTCCCCTGGACCTACTACCGCTGCATCCACTTCACCTTCCAGAAACCCACCACACACCACCACACCCAACAGATTCCCCGCCGCAGCTGGAGCAAAATCACCGAAGACCAACTACACGCAAACCTCGCTCTCAGCCCACCCACCAAACCCTACAACACTGACAACGCTGCCCACAGCCTCAGACGCTGGGTCGACGACTGCGCCAACACCCTCGCCCCGCAGAAGAAACCCTCCTACAGAGACACCAGCAAGAGGGCCAGCTGGTTCACCCCAGAACTCCCAGCCTCAGAGCGAGCCTGCCAGAAACTAAGGAAGAAATGGCATAGTGAGCAAACTCCGGACAGCCACGCAGCCCACAACGACGCCACCTGCAACCACCATCACCTCATCAGAACTGCCAAGAGGACCTCCTTCAAAGACTGCCTCGACAACAATGCACACAATAGCAAGGAGCTCTTCAACATCATGAAGGAACTTTCCAACCCCAGCTCCAACACCAACGACATCCTGCTGTCGCAAGCACTGTGTGACTCCCTCGCCGCTTTTTTCCACCGCAAGATAGCAGACATTCACCACAGCTTCAACACCCAGATAGCCCCAACAGACATCAACACAACAGACTCTCCGCACACCATCGACCACGACCCCCTGCTAGCCTGGGCCATCGTGAGCCTCGATGACACCATCAAGACCATGAGCACAATCCACTCCGGCTCCCCGTCAGACCCTTTCCCGCACCACATCTTCTACAAAGCCAGCAGCTCCATCGCACCCCATCTGCGCAACGTTATCAATCTCTCCCTCGAGACTGCAACCTTCCCAGAGAGCTGGAAACACGCCGAGATCAACGCCCTACTCAAAAAACCCAAGGCGGACCCAAGAGACCTCAAGAACTTCCGGCCCATCTCTCTGCTTCCGTTCCCGGCCAAGGTCATCAAGAAGATCGTCAACAGACAGCTAACCCGATACCTTGAAGAAAACAGAATCCTGGAGCCTTCCCAGTCAGGGTTGCGCAGCAACCACAGCACCGAAACTGCCCTCATCTCCGCCACCGGCGACATCAGGACCCTGCTGGACAACGGTGAGACCGCGGCCCTCATCCTCCTGGACTTCTCCGCCGCCTTCGACACCGTCTGCCACCGCACACTACGTGCACGCCTCCAAGGCTCTGGAATGGATCACCTGCTTCCTCTCCGGCAGAACCCAGAGCGTCTGCCTCCCCCCATTCCGATCCGTAGCCTCCGAGATCATCTGCGGCATACCCCAGGGCTCTTCCCTCAGCCCGACACTGTTCAACATCTACATAGCCCCACTCGCACACGTCGCCCGACAGTATGACCTCAACATAATCTCCTACGCCAACGACACTCAACTGATCCTCTCCCTCACCAAGGACCCCATCACCGCCAAATCCATCCTTCACGAAGGAATGAGGGCCGTTGCCGACTGGATGAAGATCAGCCGACTGAAGCTGAACACGGACAAGATGGAGGTCCTCATCCTCGGCTCCAACGCTTCAGCCTGGGACGACTCCTGGTGGCCGACGGCACTGGGGGCAGCCCCGACACCCACCGACCACACACGCAACCTGGGAATCATCCTCGACTCAATGCTCTCCATGACCAAGCAAATCAACGCCGTCTCCTCCTCCTGCTTCAACACCCTCCGCATGCTCCGCAAGATCTACAGGTGGATCCCGACAGACACAAGAAGAACAGTCACCCAGGCCTTCGTCAGCAGCAGACTCGACTACGGAAACGCCCTCTACGCAGGAGCCCCGACCAAGCTCATCAAACGACTGCAACGCTTCCAAACCGCCTCTGCACGACTGATCCTCGACATACCACACCACAGCCACATCACTCCCCACCTGAGAAACCAGCACTGGCTCCCCGTCAACAAGAGGATATCCTTCAAGCTCCTCATCCACGCACACAAGGCACTCCACAAGACCGGCCCAGCCTACCTCAACAGACGACTTTGCTTCTACATCCCCAACCGCCAGCTCCGCCGACCTCGCACTCGCTACCATCCCTTGCATTCGGAGAACAACCACCGGCGAAAGATCCTTCTACCACCTCGCCGCCAAGACCTGTAACACGCTCCCACTGAGCCTACGACAGACCCAAGACCTGCTGACCTTCAGGAGGCTACTCAAGACCTGGCTGTTTGATCAGTAGCGCCCCCCCCCCCTCCCAGCGCCTTGAGACCCTTGCGGGTATGTAGTGCGCTATACAAATGATTGATTGATTGAAATGATTAATTGAGGGAAAGATGGTATAATGTAATTAGTTAAAGAACCTAGAAAAATATAAAGAATTTTGAAGGGATGCTCTAAACTAAAAATCTTTTACATCTGGAACCAAACCTTATGGCAAAAAGAAAGTGTATTGGGACATCTAAACAACATATGCACAAGATCTGCCTTAGGAAAACCACAAGTCCTACAGCTGTCAGAAGTATTTGAGGAAAATGTGGAGCAGGGTAGGGGAGTAAAGTACAATCTATGATAGATAAAAAAAAGGGAATGAGTAATACTCGCTGATCTAGAAATTTTATAGATACGTGCCCATATTTTATTCCAAAATGTAACCTCCCAAACAATATCAAGGTCTCATTCTGATGGAGCAAGGTCTCGTATAAAAGAGACTTGCTCAGAAGCAATCCTCTCAAATAACTCGTAATACCGTAATCAATATGTCTGTAAGTACTAAAAATGCATTTCATTCATTACATTAGATCAAGGGGAAGCTTGCCTATGTGTATTACTAACAAGTAACCCGTGTCATTAAAATGGCCGCCAAAAACGCGGGATATTTATTGTGCATGCGTCTACTGCATCTACGCAGTATGACGTTTCTATGCTTGGAGGGAAATTCTTTGCAGCTGCACAATAGCTTCTAAAATGGCCGCTTGAAACTATTATGTTAATGCGCATGGTTTGCTGAAACTAAAACCTTGCAGTTCTACTAAAATGCTAATGCGAACAATTTATATAAGTAAATGGGGATAGAGTAGAGATAAGTGGTATACAGTGAAATAGCTTGTTTAAAATTCTAACATGTCTCTTTCTGACTTTATGAATAGTTCATATTTGGGCCTCGGAGAGTGACTGAAATCCCGACCCCACGTAACTCATGCGCAAGCGCACTCAAACCTGCCCGGAACCATGATGACACCATTGAAACACAGCCAAGGCTGAACTAGCAACAATTTCATGGGAACCTTACCGATCGACCTGTGAAAGGAAGGAGAAGAACTAAATGTGTATACAATGTATTGATCATAACGTGAAATGCGGGTGGGAAATAAAGCTTGGGAAAGTAAAGTAAGGGGCGGGAACATAGAACAATAGGTTTTAAGAAAAATATTACATCTAGCATGGTGTGATGACCTCTTCCCTTGCCCTGTCCAATCAGAAGTAGGGGTTTTCACAATTTGAAACATTTGGGGGTGGCACATGAACATAGAATAGTATAATTAAGACAGTTTTAGCAAGTTAGACACAGAGAGGATACCACAGATGCCGGAGACCCTGCGCGAGCATGATGAGAGACTGAGATACTGACCGTGCAGCTGATCAAAGAGTCCAATCATCTAGAAGGGGATCGCCGAAGAATCGAGGAGGCACATACTAGAGGGGATTCGCGGAAGAATCGAGGAGAATAGTGCCAGAGACGGGTGCGACGCAGGCATTGCACTTAGAAGAGGTCACCTTCCCTGTCCTGAACCTGTCCTGAGCCATTGTCTTCCGAGCTGTCTTGGGACTATATCTGACTCCTTGACCCGGAGTTTGGTCCTCACACCATTGTAGGTAGCTATAATTCTGTGTAGTATGTCCTTGTACTACTTTCTGTTTCTCCCTTACAGGTACTGTCATCATTATATCTGTGATTGAGATTTCATATTGAATTTTCTGATTCTTTTCTTGAAGAAACAGTGATTTGAAATTGGTATCTTTTACTCACAAAATTATTGATTAGATAAAACTTTTAAAACTCTTTGAGTCTGTGGTTATTGGAGAGCAAACGTTAATTACATTTCTACCTATTCATCTAGCAACTAGATTCATTGACCAGAGGAAATTTATTATCAAGGAGATTGGGTTGGTTTCTGACAGCCTAGGTCCTGATAATCATTTAGAGATCCATTTTGAACACTCATTACAGGGTGGTTTTTTAGAGAGCACTTTGGCGGATCATGGTCTATTTTATCCCAATATAATGCATGACTGTGATGACATCCCGACCTTAAAGGCAGGGGAATGCACTCCACTATTGATTATATTTTTATCAGTGTAGCTTTGACCCCTCGGGTGATAGATTACACTACCATGTGGTCTCAGTTTAGTGACCACAATCCTATAAGTTTGATACTGGCGGGTGGTCTTAAGAAAACCCAAAAATCTAATAGATGTGCCCGTACCTCTAATATAAGACCAAAAGACCAGGCCCGCCGACTTAAATGGTGCATGGTAGTGCCGGGGGATTTTCAGGCGTACCTGTTGCACACTGTTGGAAGGAAGAAGAATCTCTGTTTAGAGGGATAAAGAGGTCCTTACACCAAAATTTGCCCTCAGGTGGCCTCCGACCTTAAACGCCCATTTAGGGAACCTCAAAATATAGGGGAGAGGTGGTTTGATCGTAATTGCTCAGTTGCCCATCGAAAGTTGCTAGTGGCCTTAAAACATAAACCACAAGATAAATGTGCCATAACAGCTATAAGGGAAACATATAAATTGGCAATAAATAAACGTAAAGACGAGATTAAACATGAGGCATGGAACGATCTATTGTCCACTGATGTTATTAAAAATAGTGCCTATTTTTGGGAAATTGTTAACAAACCCTTCTTTCAAGAATCTATGGGCACTCCCCTTGACTGTAACATACAGGAGCAGGACAGGTACAACCATTTTAAATCTATATATGGCGATCAGGAGAACCAAGGATCCTCAGGTACCACATTTGAAGTTTAGGCATACACTATGATGTTTACGGAGTCAGAAGTAGTGGAGGCCATAACCCAAATGACTAGTAACAAAGTCCCTGGACCAGATGGCGTCCCAGCTGAACTTTTTAAATCTAATGTAATGCTTTGGTCTAAATTATTGGCCCATGCTTTTAATATGGCTTGCAAAATAGGTCTACCTAGTTCTTGGTCTGAGTCAGTTATTGTCACGATTTTTAAAAAGGGTAATAGAGGGGACCCAAGCAGCTACCGACCAATATCACTCATTGGTTCTGCCGTAAAGGTGCTTGGAAGGGTAGTACTCAGTAAACTTATGGCTTGGTTAACTGAATATAATACCCTATCAGATCTGCAATACGGATTTAGGGAAGGAAGAGGCACTACTGATCAGTACCTTAACCTGCATCTATTAATTGGGAAGTACACCATTGCCAACAAGGGAACATTGTACTTGGCGTTCATGGATCTTTCCTCGGCCTTTGACCGAGTGAATAGATACAAATTATGGGCTATACTCCTCAAGTTAGGTGTGGATAAAAATATTGTTCTTTTCCTTGCCGACATGTATAGGGATCTGACCGCCACAGTGAGGTACGATCAAAGGGGGAACTGTACCCAGGGAATATGCATCGCAAATGGTGTTAGGCAGGGGTGTATTTTAGCCCCCCTACTCTTTACCCTTTATATTAATAATCTGGTTCAAGTTTTAGGGGGAGCCAGCAAAGATATTCCGCGCATAGGGGAGCGATTGATTCCGGCACTCCTATATGCGGATGATGCTGCCCTTTTAGCGAGAACTGCGGTTGGCCTACAATGTCTTTTAACCTCCTTTGCTGCTTTTATGAAATCCTTGGATATAAGTGTCAACTTCTCAGAATCTCATACAATGATAATTGGTTCCAAGCCTAAAAGGGTTAAAACTCTCCACTGCGAGGGTAATGTGATTACCAGAGTTACTACTTTCCCTTACCTAGGTGTTTTATTTGATGATCGAGGGACGTGGATCCCACAATTACATACAAAGAGAAATGTATTGGCTAGATCCACATCTGCAGTTCTAGGCTTCGCACAAAGGTTAGGGGCTAAACCAATGCAAGCCTTATTAAAAATATATGGAGCAAAATGTACCTCCATCGCAATTTATGGCGCGGATATATGGGGTTTTAGAGAAGCAAGGGAAATTCAAGTAGTAGAGAACACATTTTTAAGAAACTTGCTATCGGTGCCACAATCCATGCCAACATATATAATTCATCAAGAGACTGGGACAGGCTTTGTGGAGAAATTAATTGTAATAGCACCTCTCTTAAAATGGATTTCATCCTGGTTAAACCCCGAACTAGAATTGAATTGTGAAGTCATGAGAGACTGTTTGGCTCTAGATCGAGCGAGTAGTATCCCCTGGCTGTGTCATGTGAAAAGGCTGGCAGTGAAACTGGGACGGCAAGAATTATTTAAGTCCCCAGACAAATTAGTAAAGGGTGATATGCAGTGGGTGAAGACATCTTATTTATATATGGCTTTTATTGGAAGAGAAGAAAGGGAGTTGGCAAAACCAATGGTACGTGCCCACCAATTGCTAAAAACGTCTTGTGCAATTGAACCTTATTTGAATGTGGTAACCAATTCTAACCACTGCTTTCTTCTGATAAGATTCAGGTTGAACCAGCTACATTTTCTCCTTGCCGATCCACCGGGATGGAGAAGGGTGAAGGATTTGGGAGTATGTTCACGTGATAACTTCTCCACCCAGGACACATTTCATTTTGTTTTCTTTTGTGAGCATTTCTTGCACATTCGGAAGCGTTTTATCCTCCCAATTCTAAAGGACAAAGGATTTCTACAAGTAAAACCAGCACTTATGTATTTACAGATGCTGTCTAATGTCTGGGAGATTTTTAGCATAGCGACTTTCCTTACTGCAGCAGTTAGAATTAGGAGGAAAAAAGTGAGAGTGATTTCTGTGACCTAGTTTACATTAATTAATTTTAACAAATCGGGGTTTTATAATGTTGTATTTTAAACTGTTTGTCTTATTATTCTATGTTTATAATTATATTTCCCACACGGAAGTCGTCTTTCAGGAATAGAGAATAACTTCCAGCGGCACACCAAAGGACGAGTCCAATAAAGGATTTTATTGTCTCACAAACCAAACAGTACGACGCGTTTCGGCAAAGCCTTTGTCAAGTAGATGACCTACGCCCAATTCCCCATAGAAATAGGGGTCATGGTTTATAGACAGAGAGAAAATACTACCAGTATATAGACACTTTGGAAAAATCAATCATGGATCATGTGATCAAATATTATACACTCGTTCCCTTGTAATTTAAGAAAACAAATATTTCGAATACATATGCAGAGATATATAAGACCTCCTACAATTAAAACCAATTCATAACTGGTATTCAACAAATATCACATACTGACTACGTTGTGCTTGGAAACAAAAATTACCGTTTTTTACTGGTGATTTTTCCAAAGTGTCTATATACTGGTAGTCGTACTGTTTGGTTTGTGAGACAATAAAATCCTTTATTGGACTCGTCCTCTGGAAGTTATTCTCTATTCCTGAAAGACGACTTCCGTGTGGGAAATATAATTAGCGGTGCTGTGTCCGCTGCTGGCACCGGCGTCGCAAGGAGGGTGAGCGGCTGTTCACAGTGACTCGTGCAAACATTCCTAGAAGCCGTTCCCGCCGCTCCGATCCTTCATTGTGTGATAATCAGGGTAAGTAGGCACTGGGGGCTGGCCTGGGGGCCATATCGGAAGATCGCACCGGAGGGTGGGGGTTTTCCTTGATAACGACAACAGCCGTGCTTACTCAGTGCATCAGCTGCCATAAAAAATCACATATATATCACAAGGAAATCTGGAGCAGATGCAACGCCTATGCTGGGATTTAAGCAAGGGCGTCCAAGGACACGTTAACAACTACGTTGGGTTTTTAAATAAGTATGAGTGATTGGGAGACAATGAGGAAGGTGGAGGCTCTTTCGCTCTTTGATGAGAGCTTGGGAACAGATCAAACCGAACCGATATCCAGCAGCGGGGGCATTGCAACGAAACCATCACTGAAACAGAAATTATTTCTCTTGGAGAAATTAACTAAAAGAGAGATAAATAAGTGGTGGGAAATCACCTCGCTAACAAATTACATTGAAGTCAATAGGGTACCGCGAGGGCTCCGAATTGCAATTATTCCCACGTATGAAAATCCTAACCCCAAACTATTAAAGGAGTGGGCCACATTTATGGCAAAAACATGCAGGGGCATGTTGGAAATGTTGGTTAAATATGCTCAAATTGATTTGGACAATACTAGGAAAGAATTGGTGGAACTGAGACAGGAACTGAGCAAAGTTAAAAGTGACAAAATAGTCACAGATTTCGATAAACAGTTGGAAATCAAATTGAAAAATTATGAAGATGCAATAAAAGCAAAGAAACAACGTAAATTCTTGAGGGACAAGAAAGATTATGCTGAAGGTCGCATTCTGACATATGCCAAAAGATTTGATTGGGCTCAAAGGAATCTACACATTATTCAAAGGCAAAGGGAACAGATTATCACATCAACCGACTCCAGTTCTGATCTAAGTTCAGATACAGAAGTTCGAAGCATCCCTTTAGGTGCAAGTCCCCTCACTTTTCTCCACGAATTCCAAATCCTGAAATAGAAGAAGGAACAGGAGGAGAAACCACAAGGAAAGAGGGGAAGAGACAGAGGGGCAAAAAGAGGAAGAGGAAGAAGAACAATCAGAAAAGACGACGAATAAGAAATAGAAGAGGTGGTAGAACTGCCTCCTCCAGTGCAGTAGTAGATTCCACCGATATGACGAATCAATCAGTCATCAATCTGTCCTCCAGGGAGAATTCTAAGAAGGAGAAATCGTTACTACAACTAGGATTATCATTTTGCCCCAACAGCGATATGGACTTTGTTTCTACGCGCATTGATTTGTTTCTTTACATACGCAAGCTCAAGTTGATGAAAATACACAAGACTGCTATAAAAACAAAGATGCCAAGATTTGGATGTTGTTTTACGGAAGAAGCATCAGACTTGAACTTAGAAGACGCCAATCTCATCTTAGATTTACACCTAATGGAGGAGGATATGAATGATCTCTCCTCCAGAGAGAAAAGCAGAATGTTGACGACTCTGGGTTTTCGGCCAGATGCCACCTACCACACAGGGTTAAGACCAAAATCAACTTTTAATCCTAATGTCCCATACGATAACATTGAAACCTTTAATAATGTCATGGTACGAGAAATTAACAAAATGAGGGAACAATGTCCTACATCAAAATATGACAATTTATCCATGTCCCAAAGGAATGCCTTGAAGACATTAATGGACGATGAAACCATAATTATAAAACCCTCGGATAAGGGTGGCAATGTCATCATTATGGATATGGAACAGTACAACCAAGAGGCATTAAGACAACTAAGGGATATTTCCTGTTATGAAGAAATCAGTTGGGACACATATAGGACATCAATTCTCAAATATCATGACTTACTGAAAGGATGGTGGGAGGTGGGAATGTTGGATAAGGCGGAATACCTGTTTCTGAAAACTGACAATCCACGTATTCCATGCTTTTATTTACTCCCTAAAATACACAAACATCCGACTAGACCACCAGGGAGGGCAATAGTAACTTCAAATGGAGGATTGCTAGAAAATACCTCAATTTTTCTGGACTTATTTTTGTCACCTTATGTAACTAGATTAAGATCCTATTGTCGTGACAGCACGGATTTTTTACGTCGCATTCATGACATTACCTGGGAAGACAATTATCATATGTGTGATCATTATATACCTGCATTGAACAAATGAAGGGAGTTGAAGCATGCATGTACTTCCTGACGGAAAGACATATCTCCCTATGGGATCACACACAGATGCTAAGAACCATGATGCTCTACTGCTTAAATGAAAACATTTTTCTTTTTGATAAAATTCTGTATCGTCAGAAAGCAGGAACGGCGATGGGTACTTGCTTTGCCCCCAGCCTGGCGAATCTTTTCCTTGGCTGGTGGGAGGAACGCGTAGTCTGGGTGGAAACCAATGACAGATTCACCGAGCACATCCCTATCTGGATCAGGTACATTGACGACCTGTTCCTGATATGGGATGGCCCCGTGGATCTAGCTCTGGAGTTCATAAATGAACTAGGGAAAATTGATTTGAATCTTAAATTTACCCATTCCATTAGTCATCGTATTGCGAGTTCCTAGATGTTGCAATTAGAATTGAGGGAGGCAAAATGACTACGAATCTTTTCCGAAGGGAAACGGCTGGAAATACTTTACTCCATGCCAGTAGTGATCATCCTGCCCCCTTGAAAAATAGTATTCCCTTTGGCGAATTCCTTCAGGCACGAAGGAATTGTAGTACGGATAACAACTTTGAAAAAGAACAACATATTATGACAGAAAGATTCAGACAAAGGGGTTACAAAAATAAGATCATTGAAGCCGCAAATAAAAAAGTTAATGGAATTACTCGCAATAAAGCACTCTTCTCTTCCAAAAGAAAATTGACAAATAGCAGTGGGGCGCCAAGATTAATCACCACTTTCAATGGAAGGTCCAACCAATTAAGGAACATTATGAGAAAACATTGGGGACTTACAGAGATGGATCCCATAATTGGTCCGGATATAGGAAAAGCACCTGCCATTACCTATAGAAAATCCAAATTACTACAAGACCATTTAGTCCATAGTTACCATCAAACACCCAGCACCACCACTTGGTTAGGAAAGGCAAAGGGTTTTAGGAAGTGTAACTCCTGTAAAGCCTGTAAACATAGTGTGAATCGAGATAGCTACTTTGTGGGACAGGATAGAAAAAAGAAAAAAGAAATCAACAAATTCATAACATGCACCAGTGATTATAGTATCTATGTCTTGGAATGCCCTTGTGGTTTAAACTACGTGGGCAGCACAAAATTACAACTAAAAACATGTGTGTTGCAATATATGAGGGCGGTTACCAATGTCGATTTAAATTATCCTGTCGCAAGACATTTTCAAGAGAAACATCAGAGTAATGCAAATTTACTGAGATTTTACGGCATTGACAGAATTCCACCACACCCTAGAGGTGGAGATCGGGAAAAATTGTTACGGGTAACTGAATCCAAGTACATCATAGATCTGAATACGAAAATCCCCAATGGTATGAACTATGGGGAGGAACTGGCAACCCACATAGGTTATAAATGATACAGAAAGAAACCTCCACTTTTCCATGTCTTCTGGAATGTTTATCAGCTTTTGCTGTTTTATTTAGTCACTTTTTACATCAGGGGTTTTCTAGATATTGTTTTCATTTGATGGGTGAGGGACTCGATGGCGGTAAAATGACAGAAAATTAAGAAACTACCTGGAGCCCCTTTGTACCGCACTAGGCTCACTTCTTTCCTCTCTCTTGCTATCCACTTTTTTAATCACCCATGTACTGTAGAAATTAGAATCACTATATAAATTTTCCCTTCAAACAGTAGCATACCTATGCCCGAACTGACAGTGGGACTATAATAGATATATGCAATAAGATACTTCTGATGGTCCATATCACATGACATGAATGCTGGGCGCCTCATAATGAGTACATTACGTTTAATTCATGTATATGCATATATCATTTAAATGTTGGCGCAAGCTAAAATTTTGGGTACATTACCCATTATTGATAATGATAATTTTAATCATGATTCTAGTGATTCTGATTGTACTTTATGGACTTTGAATCTACAACAATGACTGTTATTACTGATTATACTATGAATGGTATGTTTGTATAATATGTTATCGCACGCATAATGTATGATTATTTCTCCATGCATAGGAAAAATGTTTATGTCTTGGCAAAAAGGGTAGCGCTTATTTAATGAACAATGGATTACAATCAGGTGACTATTTACGCGCACCAGTAAAAAACGGTAATTTTTGTTTCCAAGCACAACATAGTCAGTATGTGATATTCGTTGAATACCAGTTATGAATTGGTTTTAATTGTAGGAGGTCTTATATATATCTGCATATGTATTCGAAATATTTGTTTTCTTAAATTACAAGGGAACGAGTGTATAATATTTGATCACATGATCCATGATTGATTTTTCCAAAGTGTCTATATACTGGTAGTATTTTCTCTCGGTCTATAAACCATGACCCCTATTTCTATGGGGAATTGGGCGTAGGTCATCTACTTGACAAAGGCTTCGCCGAAACGCGTCGTACTGTTTGGTTTGTGAGACAATAAAATCCTTTATTGGACTCGTCCTTTGGTGTGCCGCTGGAAGTTATTCTCTATTCCTGAAAGACGACTTCGGTGTGGGAAATATAATTAGCGGTGCTGTGTCCGCTGCTGGCACTGGTGTCGCAAGGAGGGTGAGCGGCTGTTCACAGTGACTCGTGCAAATATGTTTATAATTAGTGTAATATTTTTGCTGCTAACAAATGGTATATCAATTTAAATTCTGTGTATAGAATGCTTTTATGGTTTTAACTAACCGAATAAAGTACTTTTTGACTGGGTTGGTAAGAATTTGGTAAAGATAAATACAATCGTGCAGGTAAATCAAAATTGACTCCAGAGGTACTACTAGCTTATGTATGAATGTTTACGGGCCCAGGAGAGTATTTGGTGTATGAGTAACCCAAGCTGGTAACCCGCTGGATCAGTTTTTCTTGGTAGCAGAGCTATGGTTTACAGTTCTAGTTAGTTAGGTAGAAAATATTGTGGATTGAATTATTGATTTATGTATTAACCAAACCTGTGTGTTTTGTTTTATGTTGTCTGGAAATTCCCAGGAATATTGAATAGTGGGTGGCGAATGGAAGCCACACTGCTGTGAGGTTACTTGTCATGATTTAGAGAAGGTGCTGAATGTTATGCAGAACTAAAAGCACTTATTTAGGGATTATTTCTTCAGATGAAAGTGAGAGTAATTGGTAGCAAAGGAGTTTGTTGGTGAAACTTTGGTCTTATATCACCTAGAAAGAGTAATACTGAAGGAGTAGCTGGTTCTCTGATGCTTGAGTGAAGTGTAAGCAGAAAGGTTTTACTCGTAGTGTGTGAAGAATAAGAGGAAAGGTTTTACTCGCAGCAAAAGAAATTGACTATTCTTTGAAATTTAGAGAATCTGACAAAGTAGCGAATGTTTCTATGTTGTTAATTAATGCAATATACATATAAAATTGTGAGAAAAAAGTGTTCGCATTACCTTGTAAAGGAGGGGTCAGTTGCGGGTGCTGCACTGACGACAGAAAAAGCCGTGCTGGGATTGGTTGAGACAGGGGGCGTGTAACATGCAAAATTGTAAAGGAGGGGTCAGTAGTAAGGAGTGATACTGACGTCACAGAGAAGCCGCGCAAGTATTGGTTAAGCGTATAAGCAAAACAGAAGTTGATTGGTCACCAGAATAGAAGACGCACTGGTATTGGAGAAGCATTAGAGTAAAAGTGAACATCTGATTGGTCATAAACATAGAAGCCCCAAGAATAATAATAGACAGTGGATGTTGTATGTACAATCCGACATTAATAGGGACCCGTCCAGATAGAAGATTTTTTATGGTTTGCCTACGAACAGTATATTAAAGGAAATTCACACAACATGTACGGAGAAAAAAGAAAAATGTCATTTATGCAGAAAATAAAAAATTATTTAAAAAAATAATAAACCCATTAAACTAGAGAAGGAATTCTTATCCCTCCCCCGAAAGCGCCCGCATCATACATGATGATGGAAAAAGGCTATCATAGCTGTGTATGGTTAGAAAATTGGATAGAATATACAAAAGATGATGGAATATTATCTTTCCCAGAGGTTGGAACATTTAATGGGAGAATCTTACATAACGTACACACTAGAATGAACGAATTAGAACCCAGACCCAGATTAACACATTACTAGGCATTAGAAGAATGGGAGACTGAAGCATTTAAGCGCGATAGATCACAAAGTAACAGAAACCTGAGTAGATATTATCCCAAATTTCCTTGTGAAACCCGAGATAGTCAGATGAAACAATGGAGACAAGCCATGGTGGCGGAAGGATTATATCCTGTATTGATGGCTAAGGAACAGATAAAAGGAAAATGCACATAGAAAACAAAGCACTTAACAATGGCAGGTAGTGGAGACTCAGAAGATGATTATTTAGAAGATATTTTAATGAAAAATCCTCTGCTTTATCAAGAAAGACCTAATAGAACTACCCCGAATGCCCCAATTCTAGAAACACCTTTAGTTCCACAGGTTTTACATGAAAAAACAATAGAGTACTTCAAGAAATAGAAAGGGATGCGATAAATAAAAATAGAAGCAAATTAATACAGAAAATAACCCAGTTTAACGCGCATCCTGAAGCTCTGACTATACCAGTGACTATAGGTCCTGTTGTCCCATTGTATGGGGATAAATCAAATTGTCTTAAAACACCCGTCATGACTACTCCCATCATTGAACCTAGAAAAGAAAAAATAATAATTGATGACCAAGCCAGTGAATGTCAGTCAGTGATTCCATTAATGTACTTACCGATTAGAGGGCAAATAAATGACGCACCCAGAATAGTCACATCAGGTTGTTCGAAACAAGTACATATAGAGACATCCACAGGAATGAAGAGTGCCACAATAGTAACCCCAGAAGAAATAGAAAGATGGGCACAAGAAATAGAAAAACCAAACCCACCACCGAAAATATTAGACATTTTCAAATTAAGAGTTGAATTAGAAGAAATGATAGCTGGAAATGTAGGCCTGGATAGGTTAAACACCTATAGTGAAGAAGAATTGCTGTTCGGTTGCAGAAGCATAACCAGAAACACGAAAATATTTCATGAAAAATTGACAAATTTGGCCTCTGAAATGGGAATTGAAATAGGGAGATCCAAGGTGTTGCAGAAACCCTATAGAGCAGATTTTTCTGATAAAGATTTGGAAAACATGAATATGTCAGAAAGAAAATTACAGATTAATGAGTTGATGACAATATTGCAAAATTGGGGAGATTTAGACAGATGGAAAGTTAGATGGACAAAGAAAAAGGAAGAAGCACAGACAAGTCGATCGACATCTGAATATTTGATGAAAGAAACAGAGAAGGCTGAAAGATTGTACCCAATGAGAGAGGTTCCAGGAGGGGGATATGTACATGTCCCATGGACCCGACAGGATATTTTGTCATTTACTAATGATTTCCCTAAAAAGGGAGAAAAGCCAGTGGAATGGTACAGGCAAGTTGAGAGGTTTGTGAAGGTTTCGAAGGTTTTGTTGAAAGATCTGGATGGTTTATTTGACATAGTGGTACCTGCTGATTTGTGGACAGAATGTAAAATTGCAGTTGATTGGCCTTGTGATGAGTACCCGGGGGATGTAAAAACAGGAGCCCCGTCAGAAGAGGTTATGAAGAAATATCACCAAGTAATCACTTTCTTAAAAGGGAAAATTCCACCAAAAGAAATAGATTGGATAAAGATAGATAGAACAACCCAGGAAAAGGATGAGTCTGTATGAGCGCCTTTTACAGGTGTTCAAAACAGTATAGTGGATTTGAAAGTATTGGGGATAAGGACATGACTCATTTTGTGTATCGATTTGTGTCAGGGTTAAGGCAAGATATCCCAAATGATTAAGCAGCACATGCTGTGCTGGCAAGCGAAGCCCATAGATGAGATCCTCAAATATGCAAAATACTGCGGAGATGAAATTGACAATAGACGAAAGAATTTAGAGGAGAAAGTGATGTGGGCCCAAGTGAAATTATCAGAACAGCAAGAACTCCAGCTAACTAATCAGGCAGAAAATACAGGAAAAGGGCAAAGTCATGGTGAAAATAACGGGAGTAAACCAAAAGGGCGATTGAGCAGAGAAGAGGCAAAGAAAAGGTTTCCCTGTCATGGGTGCGGAAAATTGGGGCATTGGAAAAACGAGTGTAAAAGTATACAGAATAATAATGGCCCAAATCAAAATTTAAATCCACAGGCGCAGAATGAGGTGATAATGAGTCAACCGCAGCAGTCTGAAAACCTACGGAGTCAATTGCCACCTGCCCCTATGCCAAATTTTGTGAGTCAAGCCAAGTACAGTACAGACACCGAATTTCAAGAAGGAAGTGGTACATTTTTTTTTGTAACATCGCAGTTTCTTTTGCAGGACTCTTATTTTGATGACAATACCCTATGACGGTGCCTGAGGGGGGAGGAAGAGGAGTGCGTACTTGGCGCAGCCTTGCCGGTAAATCAGTCAGGTCCATATATTGATGGTAAGATAGAAGGAAATGACATTACTTTCTTGTTAGACACTGGTGCTACCCGTTCTACTGTGAGAACAGCAGACATCCTAAGCCTTCCCCTCGCAAGAAAAGCGATCCAAGTAGTGGGCGTTTCTAATAAACAAATTAGAACCCCTATTGCCAAACCAATAAAGGTACGCATTGGCAAATTCAAAGAGATGCATACGTTTGTAGTGTGTAGTATAAAAAATCATGCTAGCCAAACAAGGAACAGAAGTAGATGAATTGTTTTCCATGATGACAAAGGATGAGTTACCAAATGAGGTCAAAACAACAGTAAATCCTGAAGTGTGGGATTTTACAGGAAAAGAAGTGGGATTAATGACAAATGTAGATCCTGTGAAAGTGACTGTGAAAGAAGGTGCAGTTTATCCAACTACTTGACAATACAAAATGAGTCCTGAAATAAAAGCTGGTGTTGCAACAGAAATCGATCGAATGGTCGAGCAAGGCATTTTAAAAGAAATAATGAGTAGTCCCTGTAATTCACCGATAATTGGCATTAAGAAACCTAACGGAAAATATAGGGTAGTTCAAATTTTAGGAAGATTAACAAGATTGTTGCGCCATGTTGCCCTATAGTACCCAACCCTGCAGTGATTTTATACCAGATACCATGGAAGGCAGGTTGGTTTACCGTAATTGATTTATGCCATGCCTTCTTCTCCATTCCATTGCATCCTGATAGTCAGTTTTTATTTACTTTCAAATTTGAGGATCGTATTTATGTTTGGAATCGCGTTCCTCAAGGGTATACTGAAAGTCTTCGATTTTTAACCAAATTTTGAAAAAGTGTCTTGAAACATTAGTGCTGCCTAGGAAGTCAGTCCGGGTACAGTATATTGACGACCTATTGGTCGCATCAAACACAAGGAATGACTGTGTTACTGATTCCATTGCTTTATTGAACCATGTAGCCAAAGGTGGACATAAAGTGTCCCCAGAGAAATTACAGTTTTGTAGAACAGCATTTAAATATTTGGGACATCAGATAGAACGAGGAATAAGAAGAGTGACCTCTGTTAGAATAAAAAAAAAGACAAATGCAATTACCACAAACCCAAAAGGAAATAAGAATGTTCCTTGGTGTCGTAGGATATTGCAGACAATGGATTGTAGGGTTTTCTCTATTGGCAAAAACCCTGATACAAATGACAAAGAAGCGAGCAAAAGACCCAATAGAGTAGGGTAATCAAAGCATGGAAGCCTTTGTGAAATTACAAAATTGTTTGTGTGAAGCACCTGCCTTAGGTATGCCAGACTATTTGAAAGAATTTGCACTGTTCTGTTGTGAGAGAGATAATTGTGCACTCTCAGTCTTAACACAGCGACATGGTCTAATGCGACGTCCTGTGGCATATTTTTCTGCTACCTTGGACCCTGTAGCATCTGCATTGCCTGGTGGTCTAAAAGCTGTAGCCGCAACGTGCATGAGTCTAGAACAGAGCGAGTCCATTGTGATGGGACACCCTGTAAAAGTGTACGTCCCTGTTAGACTTGCCATCTTTTGGCATGTTTCCCCTGAGTTTTTGCTTTCTGACCTCCTGGTTTTGAATCTGTTTTTGCTGGTATAATGATCCTGCGCACTTTCTCCACTGCTGTCCAGTGGTAAAGTGCAAGTGCTCCAGTTATAAAATGTGTTATGGATTGGTGTTTCCATGATTGGCCTATTTGATTTATGTGTCAGTCCATAGTAAAGTGCACTGCGAGTGCCAGGGCCTATAAATCAAATACTGTTGGTGGGCTGCAGCACTGGATTGTGCCACCCACTCAAACAGCCCGTTAAGTGTAACTCTGGCCTGTCATTGCAGAGCCTGTGTACAGCCTGGGGCTGCCATGTCGACTTGGCAAGTGCACACACTTGCCAGTCCCTAAACCTTCCCTTTTCTACATGTGAGTCGCCCCTCAGGTAGGCCCAAGGTACCCCCATGGGCAGGGTGTATTGTATGTGAAAGGTAGGACATGCCCTGGTGTGTGTGGCATGCCCTGATAGTAAATTACAGCCTACTTCGTTTTTCACTATTGCAAGGCTACCTTTTCTCCATAGGCCAGAGTGGGCAGTTTGATTATAACATCCTATAATCTTAACTGACCCAGGGGACACGGTAGAAATTTGAGTTTAGTATGCCTGAACTCAGAATGATAAAATACATCTTTTAGTGAAGATGGTTTTAACATTCTGTGTTTGAAAATACCACTTTTAGAAAGTGGGTATTTTCTTACCTAACCATCCAGCCTGCCTCTGCGAGCTTGTGTATTGTCTGTCTGGTTTGTGTGTGACAGGGGCTGGGGCTGGGGGAGACTCCAGGAGACAGGGTGAGTCAGCACAGGGCTGAATAGACCTATCTGCACATAGATGGGTGGGAGGAGTAGCACCTGGGTCTGAATAAGACTGTGCCTGCCTTCCACAATGCTGGCTCCACCTCCTGTGGTGCGTCTGATGACCCTGGCCCACACTGACAAAGTAAGAAGGTGCACACTGACAGAATGCACCCAGAACTGGTTTGAACTAGGTACAGGCCCCTCTGCCTTCAGAGGACAAAGGATTTGCTAGTATAAATATTGGAGTCCAAACCCCAAGACTTTAGAACTCTTTTGGATCAAGAAGACTGCCAAGAAGAAGAGCTGGAGAAGCTGGGATGAGGAACTACCACTTTGCAGTGTGCTTTGCTGTGTTGGCCTGCAGTGGCTGCTTCTGTCTTGGGCAGTGAAAGGACTGAACATTCTGCAATCTACTTTTGTGAGTTTCTCCAAGGGCTTGAAGTACAGCTTGCCCCCTGTTCAAGAAATCTCAGGAACAGCAAAGACTTTAAGCCCGACGCCGTCTACGTCCTGAAGGCACCGCAGAGGGCACCGCCGCAAAGCCACACCGCAATCCTTGTCCTCACCACCGCCGCTGCCTGCTGACAACGCCACCGAGCCGCTGCTCGCACCAAGACCTGTGGGCACCGCACTCCACACCGCCTCTTTTCACAACGACGTCTTGGTATCTCTGACAACGCCACTCCATGCAGGGCCCGATGCCGCTGCTTGCACCATGGTTCGAGGGCACCACTCGCAAAGTTACATGATGCACCGCCCTCATTCCGCACCGCAGCCTTGGCCTACCGACGCCGGTGCCATCGACTCCAGTTCGTCAGCCGACGACAGCGCTTCAGCAACAACGACGCCGCTGTTGCACCGTGACCTGCCAGCACCGTGACGAGCACTGCCTTCATCTCACATGCGACCCTGGTCTCACCGATGACGCCATCTGACGCCGCCACCGAGCCGCTGCTCGCACCGCGACCTGTGGGCACCACACTGCTGCACTTTGCACCGCAGCACCCGACGCCTGCCGAAGCCAGCGCTCCTGACTCCGTCAGAGAGGAGATCGACCTGCAATGCGTGCGACAACGAGAGGTCATTGACGACCTGCATTTCTGAAAGGTACTGTTTGCGGGTCTTCCCGACACCGTAGCTGACCCGCGACGAAGTGTTTGGATTGGTTTGTTCATGACGCCGTGATAACCCCGGACGAAGCTATCGACATCAAGGAACTGCTTTTCAAGGATACTTTGATAACTGAAGATTTTTAAGTTTCTGTATGGTGGATTTTTATCGTTTTGGTCTTGTCTTAAGTATATAAAAATATTGGATATTTTTCTAAACTGGTGTGGTGTCCTTTTGTAGTGCTTACACTGTATTACTGTTGGTTATGTGTAAATAGTTTACACACTGCCTCTAAGATAAGCCTGACTGCTCGTGCCAAGCTACCAAGGGGGTGAGCAGAAGTTATTTTAGGAGTGTAACTCCCTTATCCTGACTAGGAAGAAGGGTCCCTATTTGGACAAAGGTGCAAGCCCTTGCCAACTAGAGACCCCCATTTCTAACAGTCCCTCATTCAGTTGTAATTGTTTTAACAAGAACTCGAACTCAGTATCTTACTCATAGTAGAATGACAAAATATGAGAGAATTATACTAGGGGCTGAAAACGTGACCATAGTCTGATGTACTGTTCTTAACCCAGCTACCTTGTTACCAGATGCATACAATGAAGAAGTGAAAGATGAAGTCGAACACAAATGTCTTGACGTGACGGAGCTCAGTACCAAACCCCGTCCAGACATACAGGAGGAGCCCTTGAAGAATGCCAAACATGAGCTCTTTGTAGATGGCTCGTGTATGCGCCATGAGGAAGGAGGACTTACGCTGTGTGTACATTGGCCGGAATAGTCGAAGCCTCCTATTTACCAGGAGTCAAGTCTGCACAAGTAGCCAAATTGATAGCTTTAATCCAAGCTTGCAAAAATGGGAAAAATTGGAGAGTAACCATTTACACTGATACCCAGAATGGTTACGGGGTTGTGCAAGACTTTGGCCAGCTCTGGATGCAGAGAGACTTCCTGACTTCTTCAGGGTCTCCCATTAAAAACTGAATATTTGTGAAAGAATTGCTTGAGGCAATACAATTGCCAAAAGAAGTGGCAGTGGTCAAGTGTGCTGCACATAAGTCAGGAAATGACCATGTGACTGGAGGCAACCGATATGCTGACCAGGTTGCCCAACACTATGCTAAATATAAAATAGCAGTAAACAAGAAATTGAAACATGTGCAATCAGTTGCCAACTTATGCTACTTTCAGGATTAGAAACATGGAAAGAAGTAAGAGAACTACAAGATGAAGAGGAAACAAAAGAAAGAGAAGAGTGGGGAAAAGTTGGGTGTCAGAGAAGGGCAGAAGATGGTGTATGGGTCTATTTGGATGGTAGGCCAGTAATGCCAGGCTTGCACCAATGGCTAGGATGTATCATGGAGACACCCACATAGGCAGAGATGCTATGATTAGACTTTTCAGACAAAATTGGTTTAATGCAAAGCTCAAGAATGTCGCAGAGAGTCTTTGCCAGAGATGCTTGACATGTCAACAAACTAATCCAGGCAAGAAAACAATAGTCAGTATGGGAAAAATTGGAAAGGCAGCAGGTCCATTTGTAAGGCTTCAAATAGATTTAATTCAGTTGCCTGTTTGTCGAGGATTGAAATATGTACCTATCATAGTTTGTTTATTTTCAAAGTGGGTGGAAGCATACACAAGCAGAAGAAATGACAGCTTGACAGTGGCCAAACTCCTATTGAGAGAACTAATTCCTAGGTTCGGTTTTCCAGTAACTATTGAATCAGATAGATGGTCTCATTTTAATAATGAAATAATTGGATTAATTTGTGAAGCATTTAAAATTGAACAAAAGCTGCACTGTGCATACCGCCCAGAGGCTTCTGGAGTGGTAGAACAACAGAATGGCACAATTAAGTCAATACTGGGAAAAGTGTGAGCATCCACCCCACTGGAGTGGCCTGATGCTTTACCTCTTGTTCTGATGGGACTCAAAAGTATTCCAGACAAAAATACTGGATTGAGTCCCCATGAAATACTCATGGGAAGAGCAATGAGGCAAGCATGTATACCAGGACACAAGCTGTTGAATATATCTGATGATTTTGTACTGGAATATTGCAAAGGGTTGGCAGACAAGTGCGTTCTATCCCTCACCAGGTTGGAGAAGATGCAGTCGCCAGGCAGCCGAACCAGGCGCATGTTCTGAACCCCGGTGACTGGGTAGTTGTGAAGAATCACACTCGAGAATCGTGCCTGGCACCAAGGTGGGAAAAACCGCATCAGGTTATATTGGTTACAACAACAGCAGTAAAATGTGCAGGCTTGCCTAGTTGGATTCATGCAAGCCATACCAAAAGAGTACCCGCACCTGACGAAGAAGGACCTCAACTGACTCAAGCAGTTGGGGCTGCTGAAGGTTGTACAGCTGAAGGATCTAGAATAACAGATCCTGAAATAGCTGACCAAGAACAACCAAGCACCAGTCAGGACGATTGGATCCCAATAGTAGATATACCTGAAGGGATTGTAAGAACAAGAAGCCAAACCAGATTACTCAGTTAGGAAAAGAGTGAGGACCAGATAGGAGCAGAAGAACGCGCTCAGGTAAGTGAAAATAAAACTGTTAGGGAACCTGTGCAGGACCAGACAAGGAGGGAGCAATCTACTCAGACAGACAAAATTAAATTCACAGCCCCTGAGTCTGAGACAGGACAGATAGGTCTTAGAGAACACGTTCAGGCAAAAGAAAATCAAGAAACAGAAAGACCTGAGCAGGACCAGTTAGGAAAAGAAAAACCGGTTCAGGAAGAAGAAGAAAAACAAATTGAAATAAAACCTGAACAGAGTCAGATTAGGGAAGAAGAACGCATCCAGGCAGATGATACTACGGCGATAAGCCCTGGACAAGGTCAGATAGAGAGAGATTCTGAAGGTGAAAATAACCAAGTTGTGCCACAAATTAACGAAAACAAAAGAACAATTGAAGAAAGGGAAAATGCAGTGCAAGCCAAAAGAATCAGAAAAGGTGATAATTGGCCTAGTATTATCAAGAGATTGAAATACTACCTTACAACAATAAATGAACAACCGGACCAAGTAGACGAAGTATCCAGTCAGTCTGGACCATCAACTGAAAATCCCAAACAAAGAAGCACAAGATTGAAAATACTGAACAATAAATTCAAAGGTCCTGAATAGACGTACGTTATTTTTGAGGATTTAGAGAATCTGGAAATTAATGAAGAAAGTGATGAAGAATTAAATGCAGAACAAATTGACGAAGAAGTGAGACCAACCTGAAAGACATTTTTGGGTTTTTTCCCCAAAGATTCTGTCGCAGATTGAAATTCTAAATTGAAGGAGAGAAATCTTCTTATCCAAAAAGAAAATGGCTGACAATAGAGCTGCTGGGAAACCGAAACGAAAATGTGTAAAGAAATGTTGTAGAATATGTATATGTAGTATATTTTTAGTACTTATAGTTTGGTTAGTATTGACAGTAGCAATCCCTTGTTTGATGGTTTCAAAGAAAAAGAATAACACAGAGATAAATGAGAAAGTAGCTAACATTAAAGGAAATAGAGTAGCATTAGAAGCACCAGATGAGAATATGACAAAACGAAACAAAGTAGATTTAGAAGCACCAGATGAGTTAGACATATTGCACACTATGACAGACATTGACACTGCTTTAAATGTATTTACAAAGTTATTAGTACAGTATGTGGGCACTATGGAAGTCAGTGATTGTTATGTGTGTATGAAATTACCGACATCAGTAGCAGACGATGTGACATATCATCATATTCCATTAACATATGGTACATCTTGTAGTGTTTTAGCAAGTTTGTTTTATAGAACAGGAAAACTACAATATTATTATTCTAATGTAGACGTGATTTTTTACGAGGTTCCTATGCGAAAGAGCATGAACCCAGTTCTTAGTACTAAAGATGCACAGTTTATGGAAGAATATTTCCTAACAATGAAGACAATAGATATATCCGAAGCACACAAGCACAATTTAACATGTAAATTACACGAAGAAAAAAATATATTTTTGAATTTAGTTGAGCAAAGGAGACAGGACTTCCAGCGAAGGGCTTCTGAACCGAAACCACAGATACCTCAGTGGGCTGAGAAAGATGACATTTATAAAACTGGCAAGACTCATGCTGCTATGTCACTGGACTTTGAAAAGAAAGGGAAGATCTGCATCCATAGATTAAAGACAGAATATAACAATGTGTTTATTGGTTCCAGTGAATGCGAACATAATTTCTTGATTATCGGGGGATGGGGGCTAAAAGGTGGAACAGATCCAGTATTTCCTGGAATTTCTTATGTATGTGGCAATAAAGCTTATTTCAGATTGCCTGATCATTGGTACGGGAGTTGCTATTTTTGAATAGTATTTCCAAAGGTGTACCATGTGAAAAGAATCACTGGAAGCAATGAAGAAGCAAAGGAACTAACACGTATAAAAAGAGAATTTTTTTCTGAAATAGTAGGTGACATTTTCAGTGCGTTGATACCTTCAGTGGGAGTAAGTCTGAATTCCCAGAAAATGTGTCAGCTATCTACAGGAGTAGATCGGTTATCTACTGACACTGCTGGAGGGTTCTTGATGATCAATACAGAAATAGTTGCAATCAGATCTATGGTTTTGCAAAATCGACTTGCTATATTATTGGCAAAAGAGAGTGGGGTCTGTAAAATGTTGAAAGCGCAACATTGTTGCACTTACATTCCTGATAAAAGTGTTGAAATTGGAGGATGTATTAAAAATATTACGAAATTAGAAGAAGATTTAAAACCACTGAAAGTTGACAGTGTAAGGAAGAAATTAACAAATAGCATTTCTACCATAGGTATTTGGTTTCTAACATAGGTAAAGGTATTTTAGACCAAGTACTACGGCCAATAATGGGAACAACACTATTAGTATTAGCAATAATGTTCTGGCACAAATACTGTAAAAAGAGAAAGAGATATGAAGTGAATGAAAAGGGAAAGAAAAGAAAATAGGAAGAAATACAGCTAGAAGAAATAAAGGGAGATTTTTACAAAAGAATGAGGGGTTTACAGCACAAAAAGGAGAAAGAAAGAAATGAAAGGGTTGAGGAAGAAATTGAGGTGTGCTAAAGTTGGCATCTGATTTAGTAATGGAAATTAGTGATGGCATAAAATGCCATCAGAGAGGGGATTGATGGAGCAAGGTCTCGTATAAAAGAGACTTGCTCGGAAGCAATCCTCTCAAATAACTCGTAATACCGTAATCAATATGTCTGTAAATACTAAAAATACATTTCATTCATTACATTAGATCAAGGGGAAGCTTGCCTATGTGCCTTACTAACAAGTAACCCGAGTGTCATTAAAATGGCCGCCAAAAACGCGGGATTCTTCCTGCGCATGCGTCTACTGCATCTACGCAGTATGACGTTTCTATGCTTGGAGAGAAATTCTTTGCAGCTGCGCAATAGCTTCTAAAGTGGCCGCTTGAAACTAACATGTTAATGTGCATGCTTTGCTGAAACTAAAACCTTGCAGTTCTACTAAAATGCTAATGCGAAAGATTTATATAAGTAAATGGGGATAAAGTAGAGATAAGTGGTATACAGTGAAATCATTTGTTTAAAATTCTAACATGTCTCTTTCTGACTTTATTAATAGTTCATATTTGGGCCTCGGAGGGTGACTGAAATCCCTACCCCACATAACTTGTGCGTAAGCACACTCAAACCTGCCCAGAGAGGATACCACAGATGCCGGTGACCCTGCGCTAGCATGCTGAGAGACTGAGATACTGACTGTGCAGCTGATCAAAGAATCCAATCATCTAGAATGGGATCACGGAAGAATCAAGGAGGCACATACTAGAGGGGATTCGCGGAAGAATCGAGTAGAATAGTGCCAGAGAGGGGTGCGATGCAGGCATTGCACTTAGAAGAGGTCACCTTCCCTGTCCTGAACCTGTCCTGATCCATTGTCTTCCGAGCTGTCTTGAGACTATATCTGACTCCTTGGCCTGGATTTTGGTCCTCACACCATTCTAGGTAACTATAATTCTGTGTAGTATGTCCTTGTACTACTTTCTGATTCTTTTCTTGAAGAAACGGTGATTTGAAATGTAATTGGTATCTTTGACTCACAAAATTATTGATTAGATAAAACTTTTAAAACTCTTTGAGTCTGTGGTTATTGGAGAACAAACATTAATGATATTTGTTACCTATTCATCTAGCAACTAGATTCATTGACCAGAGGAAATTTATTATCAAAGAGATTGGGTTGGTAAGTATTTGGTAAAGATAAATACAATCTCGCAGGTAAATCAAAATGGACTCCAGTGGTACTACAAGCTTATGTATGAATGTTTATGGGCCCAGGAGAGTATTTGGTGTATGAGTAACCCAAGCTGGTAAACCGCTGGATCATTTTCCATGAAAGCTCCAACTTGGATTTGGCTCGGGAGAGATTAGGAAGAGAAAGAGTTTTATAAATAAGTAAAGCTTTAGAACCAGTTTTCAGAAAATCAGTAAGCACAGAAGAAAAAGAAATTGAATAAGCGGACTGCTGTAATGAAAAATAGAAGTCAAGAATAGCATTCATTAGTGATAAAAACAAGGATAAAAAGATTTTGGACAATGATAAATAAGACAAAATTGAGGGAAAGAGATTGGAGAATTATTATGGAAAGTTTGAGATACCCACATAATACCCCTGTCCTTTCATGTATGCCAAAAAAAGAGCCCTATTGCTAAGCCTAATCAGAGAGTTATACCATATCGGCATCTGCATAAATATAGAGGAAGTCAAAGTGATTGGAGGAAACTTGGATTTGATCAATGAAACAATTTTTTGCAAAATAGAAGACTGGAGAAGCAACTTTGTAGAAGAGAAAGATAACGCCTCATCGAAAGTAAAAGGAAGAAGAAAGGCTTTTTCAAGCTCTAGCCACAACGAAGAAAAGGATGAAGTCAGTTCAGTAGTCCAAAGCACCACTTGACAGGAAGCAAAAGCTTTATTATAATCTAAAAAATTCACACCTCCCACTAATTTGTATCTTTGCAAAGAAACTAAAGCTAATCTTGGTTTTTAATATTATGACATAAAAAAAACTAATAAGAAGAGAGTTCATTTTCTTAAAGAGATCATCATTTTAATAGAATCCAAGCAATGCCCACCAAGATAAAAATGAAGGATTCCAGGAAGATATAATACTCTCTGGGCCATATTCTCAAGGAGCCATCACAGAGTTAACGGCACTTTATCCCAGCCAAAGTTGCGATAAATTTATCACCTCATTCACAAGCTGGTGTAAACAGCCCATAACACCAGTTTATCCGCGATAGCAGCCGCAAAAAACATCGCCACAGATGACCCCAGCAACTATCGCTAATGAGATTCAGAGTAGGCGTTACCATGCAAAAAGCTGCGACACCACTCCGCAACATTCTCAATGACCAGCCACATCGGCGAAAAGACCACGAAACATGTGATAATGCGCATTAGCAGCAGGAAATTAACACCTGCTCTGACCTGGTGCAAGGTCGGACGACAGCCGGCAGCAGCCAAGGGAGCACAGCCCAAAGCCAAACATGAAGAACAACAGATGCCCCCGAACAACTGAACATGCAGCCCGGAGCTCCAATCGGGCAACAACACCCACCGCCACCACACCCAGGACCACAACCCGCCCCGGAACTCCCCCCCCGGACCACCACAGAGGCAGCATGGACAGCGGACCCACAGGAAACACACCAGCCTCACAGACTTAACACCAGAGGATGTCATTGCCCACACCAGGCTCAAAAGGACAACCATCCTACGCATCCTGACCATCATCGCCCAACAGGCCGACGGCACCAACACAGCAGACAATCAACATCCCACCCCCCACAAAGCTGCTGGCTGTGATGCACCTGTTGGCCTCTGGTGCACCCCAACCAACACCCGCCAGAGTTGGAGGAGTCTCACAGTCAGCGGCATCTAAGTCCCTCACACCTGTCCTGGATGCCATCATCAGCCTGGTACCCCAGTATCTATACGTCCACCACAATGCGCAGGATCCGCTGGAGACCAAGCAAGGACCATACACCATAGCTGGATGCACGCATGTGTTGGGGGCAATCCACAGCACACATGTCCTACTTGTGCCCCCTGGTGACACAGCACACAATCACCGCAACAGAAAGCACACATCTCACATCAATGTGCAGGCAACATCCAAACACCGTGGAATCTCCACCAACGTCGTCTCCAAATACCCAGCCAGTGTGCATGATTCCTACGTCCTCCGACAGTCCATCATCAAATCAACCAGCACTACCAGGATAGCACCAAGGGAAATGCACAGCCCCTTGGCAAGTACAAAATGAATACCCCACACACCTCAACTCCACAACCATGCAACTCACAGCACTGGCAATGCACATGTCACAAAATCACATACAACATGCCCACCCACCAGACACGACAGAACAACTTACAATGGTAACCTGGGCAAGCCGTGAACATGAGCCATCAACAGCATGGCACCTCAGCCACACAACAGCGGAATGTGGGGAGAGGTGGGAACCAGGCATGTGTGAAGGAGGCAGGAGAACCATGATTGGGAAAGTACACAATGCCAAGAGTGACGGCGATGTGCTGGACAGACCGCAGTATGCAGAACACACCCATATCCATGGCGACATACACCGCTGGTGTGTGGAGTGTAATGAACAGTGGATACAACCATGTCACCCCAGCCAGTGGGGGAGTTCGTGGAACCATTGCCTGTTACGTCCCCCCCGTAAACGTGAGCGGAGTGGGATGGCCCAGCGTATGCCAGGCCAGCGTAGGGGTGTGAATAAAAAGCACATAGCCCTGGGTGTGGTCCTCTTCTGGAATGCCCAACGTCTCTGCCAGGGCAGCACCTCTCACCCCGCCAAGAGGCAGACGCCGTCCTCGTGAGCGGAGTTGCCTGCGATCCTGTGCGCCTGCCGTACCCCGGCCCGCTGGACCCCGAACCCGTCAGGCCCGCCCCTGCGCAGCCAGACCACACTGATTACCTGCCAACACTGGCGTGTGTCAAGGAGAGCCCACCACATGCCGGTGCAAGCTCCAATCCCAAGGCCCGTGACCCTGGCAGCCTCCTCTGACCATCACGGCCTCCACGACACAGGCCCGCTTTACTCCTTTCTCTTTGCCATACTCTACTGCTGCACCCGGCCTACACTACAGTCAAGTAGGTCACACATTTGGAACTGAGTCTTGATTACACAATGGCAGAGTACATATGTTCATGGCAGATTTTATATCAGCGTACTCCCTTCGATGTGGTGCCACCAACTCTGTGCATGGCATTCTTACGACACATGTCTGTTGTCCCCTGCTGACTACTGCCTTCGGCCTACACTACGGACAAGTAGGTCACACATTTGGAACTGAGTCCTGATTACACCATGGCAGTAAACATTATTTAAGGCAGAGTTTATGTCACTATACTCCCTTCGATGTGGTGCCACCAAGTCTGTGCATAGCATTACAACCACAAGTGTCTGTGGGCCTACGTGGACTACTGCCCTCGGCCTACACTGCGCTCAAGTAGGTCACAGAATTGGAACTGAACATCGATTATTCCAATGCAGAATACATATCGTTGCACGCAAGGAGAGGCGTAAGAGGATGATGCGTTGCAGTCCGGAGGGAATAGGATCATCGTTACGGAGGTGATCGAACACTACCAACAATTGCCCTGGTGTCACTAACTCTGTGCATCGCGAGCCAATGACACGTAGCTGTGGGCCACTGCTGACCGCTGCCTCAGGCCTACACTGGGGTCCAGTAGGTCACAGAGTCTTGATTTAGCGATGGCGGAGTTCATATCAGTGTACCGGCATCATCGAGACTGCACCACCTCCCAGCCCCGGTGCCACTAAGTCTGTTCCCCGACATTCATGGACACTCTCTGGTCGTACATTGGTGCAGTCTGAGTCTATGGACTAGGGGGTAGTTTTCATCCTCATGTGGCTGTCACCGAATTGGTGGTGGCAACGAGGCTGACGGCTTTCCACTCCTCCATTTGCTGCTTCTGGATAACATCAGACGTCTGCATCATGCCCCGGAGGACACCTTCCACTGTCCCCCGCAACCCTCCGCCACATTCACCTCAGACATCGATGAGGACCCGCCCAGTCCGCGTGGCCCTACCACAGTGCACCGCAAGTCACCGTCCCATGGTGGTGAGCCTGTGCCGACCGCTGTGCATCCGGGGCCCCTAACTCTGTGCAGCTCACGTCAGGGACCCTGTCTGAATGAATCTTGAATGACCTCTGTGAAGATGGTCTTGGGGTCATCGACACCATGTGCATGTGGCCCTGCGCTGTCCGCTGCCTCCGGCCTCAACTGCGGACCACCATGGCTCACACATCCAATCGAGTCCTGACCGGCCCGGACATCGCATCACCGCAGGAGGCACACACCACCATCGCAAGGGCCAACTCCATCCACCATCTGCCAGAGTCGAAACAGTGGTACTGGCAGACTAACGGAGTTGCCCAGGCCTGTCGTGGATGCCATCATCTGTCTGACCCCCTGCTCAGCACTGCAGGTGCCACTGACTCAATACATGGACCGTTACTGAATGAGTTTTGTGCTGTTGAGAGGTTGCGCAGCAATGTCACCTCAGGCAGAGTGGGAGACCTGGGACGTTGATGATGAAGTTGATGCAGATGCAACATACCCCACTGCAACTGCATCAGGACTAACCCGAAGGGACACAATCCTAGCAATTTCTTCACATGAGCGTGCTCATCTCTAGTGCCCTAACCTCAGTGCACTGCAACTCATGGACACTTCTGCTTGAATGTTGGGTGACCGCTGTCCTCGCTCCGGCTCCCTCCATGTTGCTCAGAAGTTCTGTTATGCAGGTGTTTTATGTTTCCATTGCACTGGTGTCCACTGTTCAAGTTTTTGCCAGCACCAAGCACTCTGTGCGGGCTGGCTTATACTCACCCCACACACATCCAGCACAGGCGTCACTGTATATGTGGCCCTGCCAATAAAGGGGCAGGGCGCACGTGCCCATAGCCAGTTCAACATGATATATGCGTGTGTCCCTGTAGTCTTGTTGTATGCATGAGGGCCCTGGGCCCTATGACATTACATTGTGCTGTGTACAGCGGGCGCAGAAATGTCACCGCAGGCAGCGGGTAAGACCTTGGACATGTAGCTTTGTTGTCAGCCACTCAATGCATATGAGGAGTGGACTGGGCCGTCGTATGGAGGACCAGCGTCGGGGTGTGAATGTTGATTCCGTGGCTCTGGGCATGGTTCATTGCAGGACATGTGCGCATGCATGTGTATCTTTTGCGGTGTGGGTCTCCTTTGTGGGGTGTAGGTGGTCCCTGATGGGACTTGAACACCCATGTATGTGATCTACTTCGGCTTCCATGAGCTCTGACCCCACCCACACCTGTTCGGCCACCTCCTTTCGGCATTCTGACACCTGGCATTGGAATGCGATGTGTGCCCCGGTGAAGTGTTGGGAGCCAGTCATGGTGGCAGGTGCTTCCTACTGTGTGGTCTGTGCAGGGGCTGGGGTCTTCTCTATGTAGCTTGGCTGCCCTGCTCCTGGGTTGTCTGGGAAGTCCATGAGCTGTTGTAGGGCGTCGGTGTCGGAGGTGTGGTGGTCATCTCTGGCATCACTGATGGGATGTCTGGCCTGACCTGCTGGAGGTGTTTTTTTGTCCCTCTGCAATGTGAAGGGGAGACATTGTGTTGGCATTTATGTTTGCGCATTGTTCTTGTTTACATGCAGACTGTGTGACAATGTACATTGTGACTGTTTGGGCGGTGCTGGCAATTTGGGGGGGAGAGTGGACATTGGGACTACATGATGGATGTGAGGTTGTACCCGTGCATATGCATCTCACAGTTCCCTGCTCTGTCCAATGTGATTGGCCTGTTTCTGTGCATGAGCAGACCCAGTTGTGTCCCCTGATCTGCAGTGTGGGTGTTGCACTTGGTGCCACATTGTCATGGGATGTGCTGTGATTGCTATGTGTGTGTGCTGCAGTGTGCCAAGGGGGTGAGGGACATGATCCTGGGTAATTGTGGGTGTGCAGTGTGCTATACTTGATTGTGCATGTGTGCCATTGTGCCCATCTCTCCCCGTACCCCCAGGCCCTGGTCGTTACTCACCCTGTTGTTGTTGTGTCAGGTCCTCTCGAGCTGTGTCCGTACTCCCACCTCCTTGCACCGTCTCCACACTGATGACTGGCCTCCATTTCCTCCTGCTCCTCCTGTGGCACAGGACTCCCACCTCCTGTCTCCATTGCTGCCTTCCTGTTGGCAGTGGGTTTGTGCCTGGTTTAGGTTTTCAGGTCATGCCAGAGCCTCTTGGCCTCATCCATTGTCCTCCTCGACACTCCGGCTGCATTCCAGGTAGTCTGATTGTGGGACAGTTGCTGGTAGTGTTCTGTCACCTCTGTGAAGCTGGTCTTGTGTTGCTGAGGACTGCACCCCGTCTTCCTCTCCCTCTACTGCCTGGCCTTCCCCGACCCCGTTGTACCTTGCTGGTGGTCTGTGGGGCTTGTGGGGTTCGCGTTGGCCTCCGTGCTCCGTCAGGGTGCATTAATGGTGCTGCGCACTTTGGATTGTTTCTGGTGTGTTTTTCTTGTTCTGCTTTGATAGTGCATTTTCCTGCCAGACGTGTGGGATTTACAGGCTTGTGGCTGTTTTTCGCAGCTTTTTGTATCGTGCTTGACCTAATCGCAGTTTTTTTTGCGTTAGTGTTTCGCAGTTTTTGCGGCGTGGCGTTGATTTTAACGCGGCCATTTGACGCGTTATCTGGTGACTATCGCATGGTACCGCAGTGTTGTGAATACTTGGTTAACACAGCGTAAATTTCCCATGATAGACTGCGATGTTGTAGGTTGCGTTAAGTTACTTTTGCGATGATTATCACACATTCTTGAGAATATGCCCCTCTATTTTTGGACTTAATTTTTTTACGTTAATTTTGATGGTATCAGGAATAGAACTGGTGAACCAAAGCCCTAAATACTTAATCTTGACAGAAGTAAACCATTTATATCCTGGAGGATAAGAGTGACTGAAAGTATATTTAGTAAGTGGAAGGATATCAGTTTTTTCTTTATTTATTTTATAGCCAGAGATCTGCGAAAATGTCCTGCAAAAGCAGGGGCGAGGAACTATCAGGAGAAGAGATAAGTAGAAGAATATCAGCCGCATAAGCAGCAAATTTTATATAACGATTTCCGTAAGGAAAACCAGAAATAGAAGAGTTATTACGTATTCGAGAACGAAAGGATTCCAGCGCTAAGACAAATAATAAGGGAGAAAGTGGACATATTCGACTAACTCCTCTATGAAGACAGAAATAGGAAGAAACCCTACCATTGACCAATACTGATGCACAAGGAGCACAATATAAAAGGGAAATAAGGGCTATGAATTTAGGACTAAATCCGCGCCATTGTAACAATTTAAGCATAAACTCCCAATTTATTCTATCAAACGCCTTTTCAGCATCAATTGTCATGGCTGCAAGAGAGAATTTAAATGTAGGGGCTTTACAGGGAATATTAAGAAACAATCGAGCACTATCTGATATGTCTCCCTTTAATAAAACCAGATTGTTCTTTCCTAATAAGATGAGGAAGAAAGGTCTCCAGACGAAGAGCTAAAAGATTAGCAAATATTTTATAATCCACATTCAATAAGGAGATTGGTCTACAAGATTTACAATCTTGGGGATCCTTACCATCTTTGTGTATAAGACAAATAATTGCTTCCTCAAAAGTACCTGAGGTGGTGGAGGAATTAATAAAATAATCAAACAACCAATATAAATAGGGAAGGATGTGAGAGAAAGGAAGATTAAATTCCACTCTGAAACCATCAGGATCTGGTGTTTTCCCTAACTTTAAAGATTTTAATGCTCCAGACAGTTCATTTGGAAGTAAGATCACCTTCTAAAGAATCAAACTCTAGGTCAGGGGGAGTAATATGGGAAGTCTGTCTAAGATATTCTGTAATTATGGAAGAATGGGGTACTGCTTCTGGAGTATATAAAGACTTAAAAAATGTATCAAACTCTTCCAAAATAGCTTTATGTTTAGTAATAGACTGCCCTTGTGAAGAGGATACAGAATCAATGACATGTCTCTCTTTCCTAACCTTTAAATAATTTACTAGCAATTTAGTAGCCTTATTAATCCCACCATAATACCAAGCATGTTTCCTCAGAATTATGTCATTATCTTCCTCAGTAGAAATAGTATTGAACTGCAATTTAGCCTGTAACAAATTGCACAACTCAGAAGACGATTTAGAAGAGAAATACTGTTGTTCCAGGGTCATAATTGATGAAAGCAATGCATTATGTTCTTGTGTTTTATTTTTATTTTTCCTAGAGACATAGTTTAAAATAAAGTCTGTTGCAGACGCTTTAAATGTGTCTCACAATAAAGAAGGAGAAATCTCTGAATTATCATTAAAGGAGAAAAATTCTGAAGCAAAAGAAATAACAGAACTAGAAAATTGTGCATCCTGAAATAAATAATTATTGAATCTCCATCTATGTGACGGAGGACGAGGGGGAACCAAATCCAAGTGAGTGACAAGTATGGCATTTTCAGAAAGTACAATTGGAGTAATGTGGGATTGTATAAGGGACTGTGAAAGAGATTTAGAGAGAAAAATGTGGTCCAGTTGTGAAAGTGTACCATGAGTAGCAGAATAAAAGGTATACCCTCTAATAGTAGGGTTAGATAATCTCTGTGAATCTACCAATGCACTTTTAGAAATGGCAGAATAAAGTAAGCATTATAATGTTGTGCACATTTTCTCGCAATAGAAGGTCAAAAAATATGATCAGGCTGTGTTGGAGAATATACATTCAATATAGTCAGAGGTATATTATCTACAAGAATATTAACAATAATCCATCTACCTGCATCATCTGTTTCTTGTGAAACCACCGTAAAATTAAGAGACTTATTTCACAATACCACAACCCCATTCTTTTTATTCACTGAAGGAGAAACAAACACATGTACAACCCAGTTTCATTTAAATTTCAGTGTTTCAGCTTGAGTAAAGTGGATTTCTTAAAGAAGAACGAGGTCAGGATTAGATTTACCTAAATGCGATAATACTCTCTGTCATTTAACAGGATTAAGCGACCCTTTACTAGTCCATGATATTACTCGCAATCATTCTAAAAGTGAATAAAGGGTAGGCAATTTGAGAATGTTGAAGCAACTAAAGACCAATACAATAAATATTGAAAGATAAAAAAGAAACAATGAGGGAAAGCAAATGAGGAAACAACGGAAAAAAAGAAGAAGGAGAACCAGGAAAGACAAAAAAGGAAAGTATGAGAAAAATGAGAAGTAGAGAGAAGAGACAGTACATATCCAAAAAGGACGACTGTAAGAACATACCTGAATAAATAACAATAGGAAAAGAACGGGTGGTGATGACACAGGAGACAATGACACACCAAGGGGGAGGAATCCACGGCACACCCAGACCATATATATTTTGAAGGGAGAACCGCACAATGTTAACATATATGATGAATCTGTAAAGAAAGACAAGGAGAACAACTGAGAACAAATAAAACATTAACACATGAAGGCAGCTCTAAAGGCTACACATGGAACATTTTTAATACTTCAAGGAGCATTAACCTTTAGAGGAACCAGCTGTATCCCTAGTGACCAAGTTATGTGATTGTATAAACTTTTTGAGATCAGCTGGATCATCAAACTTTGTAGTGTTATTCTGGAATGTCACCTTAAAAATACAGAGATGAAAAAGACCATATCTGGCACCAAGGGAACAACGAGGATTGTGTAGATCAAGAAATGTCTTCCTTCTAGCTGCAGTGGCATTAGAAATATCCTGAGAGAGGAAAACTCTGTGCCCCAACCAAGTGACTTGAAGTTTTGCTTTAGCTGCAGAGAGAGCAGTCAACATGCCAGTAAACTTCAAAAAAATAATTATGACTCACCTTAGTTTGACCTGGGACGTTGACAATGCAGAACGAGGACCTAGCCTGTGCGCCCTCTGAATGCTCAACCCAGGAGATGAAGGCCTGTCTAACAATTTCAGGAGGAAGGAGGGGAAAAAGAAAACAGGATCATTCTCTTCCAATGCCGCCGGAAAGCCATAAATGTTCCAATTATTTTGCCTGTTCCTGTTTTCCAAATCTTCGGTGTGCTATTTAAGCCTCAAAACTTCTTTCTCCAAACCATGGATTTTATTTGTTGTCTCGCACAAGCCTACAATTTGTTGTTCCACCACAGACACACGCCCATCCATTGCCGACTATTTGTCATTAAAGGCTGCACCCTGTTATTAGTCTCCTCACGAATAGACGCAGAGCTCAAATTTTTTCCAGCAGCAATTCTAAAGAAATAGGGGGCATCGATTTTTCAGGAGAAGGCAGATCCTGTTTTAACCACTTGGAAATGGAAGAAGGGGATTGATCTTTACATGTGGAGGATTGTATAGAAACAGCACAATGTACAGTAAAATTAGCAATTTCAGCAGGAGAATCCAAAGAATCTGTTGGTAATTCTTTTGAAGTGGGAACAGCAGACCCAGCACTCCGCCTAGATGAAGAATGTGCCTTGGGGTAAAAACAAAGTTTAGCTTCCGTAACTTTCCCATAAAAAAAGAGAAAATCAGCATGCCAATTGTCTGAAACTGAAGATTGAGGTAATATTGCCACCAATATCGCACTTATTAACAATGTGGAAGCTCCAATAGAAAGCTACTTCAGTTACCCACCAAAAGGTGAAAAGAAAAACTTGCCAGGTGCAAGAGAAACAATTTGCAGCAGTAGAACAATCCTACAGAGCACAAGTAATAGAATACTGCATAAGCACTATATATAGCAATGCAATGTTAAACACCTCCTAAAAACAAGGAGGAAATCTTCTGACATGCCAGAAAAAAATAGTCCCAATTAAGCCGTAGTGTCTCTTGAATGCGGAAGCTCAGAAAAGTGCATTGTAGACTGCTTAATTCCCTCTCAGCAACGAGATACATAGAAGAGAAGAAAAAAGAAGGGTGGCCGCTATTTGTGTAGATTCTGGGATGATAAAAAAATGAAGAACAGAAGCGGCGTATCGTTACCCAAGGCAGCACGGCAGCATCTCTTCACATTCCTCTTTTATTGCAGCTCAAAACCTCCAGAAAAACGGCACTAGAAACGCCGAAAATTCTTGAGCAAGTCGGTGGCACATCGGAGCCTCTTCGTTAGAAGGGAATCTTAGGTGGCACCGAAGCCACGCCCTATTTACTATTCTTTTGATACATTAGGTGTGACTCCATTGGACGTTTGCTAGATTACCCGGCGTAAACCAGTGTTGGAAGTCTAGCAATTTCCGCAAACCCAACAATGACAAGATAGAGATACTAATCATTGGTGTGGACCTCAGACTTGATCCTCTGACTTTTGGCCCAGCAGTTTGGCGCTACTCCCTTACCACTACAGACAATCAAGATCCTGACCTCTGTGGAGCTCCACTTTATGATTTTTTGAGGGGGGGTAAACATTAAACAGATCATGGATAACTGCTCATATAAAATTCCTGGGGTAATAATGGTACTAAATGGGGGCACATATGCTTTGTGCATGTTAGTCCCCATTTACTTACATGCAGGTAGTAATCAGATGCAAAAAAAGCACCTAATGTGCACATGTTTTTGTATTAAGGGCCTCATTTCGACTTTGGTGTAAAGGGTGTTCTGTCACAAATGTCGCAGAGCACGTGGCACGCCAAACTGATGACCCAACAACTCTATTTAGAATTGGGTGGACCGTCATGTTTTTGGTAATGGAGCCATCGCTGGCTCTTTCACTAGAAACCTTGCCCTGAGTCTGACAGGCTTTGGGGTCACCAGTGTAAGTACATAAGACTGTCCACCCTATTTCGAGCAGACGGTTGTGCCTGGGCTAGACTTGGGACATAGACCTACATGGCCGACATCCCATTAGCTGTATTTATAGGGGAACAGGCTGCATGTTGGAAGGAGATTGCACTGACTCCTGCAGTGGAAGGACCAGAGAGAGGCATATCGAGTTAATCAGGACAGGCTCTGAGATGGCACTGGCCTTGGCATCCATTGTAGAGAGGAGGATGAAGAATCAGAAGTGGATCATGTTTTAGAGTATGAGTCACTGCCAGAGCTGCTGCTTGAGGACCATCCCATGAGGAGTTTCACTAGGCACAGACAAAATGTCCCACCCTAAGAGGTATTTGGAAGGCAGCCCAAGAATATTATACCACAGAACTGGTCAGCAAGCATAGCATTGCCTGGGAGGACAGACTTGTCTACAGTGAGCCCTTAAACCTTGAGTCAGGTGCAGCAAGAGTCTGGTTGCTCCTCAGATGCACAAGAATTTCCTATTAGCACTGTTAGCAGAATATTTGGTTATCATAGGACCCAGGACATGTTGGACCTCCTGATTTACTAGCTGAATATGTAGCAAAATACATCTCTATTCTTCAGAACCTGTCCTGCTTGCCAAGTGATTGGTACGTCAGGAGGTAAGACCTCGGCACCTTTACTGCCTCTTATAGTGGTAGGTGTACCGTTAGAGAGGGCGGGCATCAATATACTCAGTCCCTTTGACTCCCTCTGGTTCAGGCAACACATATTGGTTGAGGTGGGCCATGCACTAGATACCCGAAAGGGCACTTCTTGGAATCTTTTTAAGGTTGGGTTTCCCTGGACTGTGATTTCAGGCAGAGGAACAAATATCACCTCCTCTTTTAAGAGAAGGATATGGAAGCAAGCTGGCAAGACCTACCAGTTCTCCATTGCACACCAGCAGCATACAAAAGGGTTGATGGAGGTTTTTCTTTAACAAGAGCAATGTTGACTGGGTACTGGGTACCAGGGTGGTCGGGAGGTTCTAGTTCTGAAACCCATTTGCCCCTAGGTTATGGTGAGCAAATGATGAGACTCTACAAAATTATCTGGAGGGTTTCTGACATCAAATATGTGTTTTAATCATATTCTGCAAAAGAACCTAGTAACGTGTCCCACTTGAATCAATTGAAGCCATACCTCTGATGAGAGATTATTATGAACATCCTGGAATGGCAGAAGAGGTTGAGGAGGAGAATGAAACCCTCCCCTGCCTGTTGCACAGTGATGAGAAGGATGGCCCTGATGAAGGAGTGGCAGATGCTTGTTCCGACTCCTATGCAGAAAAGAGAGTGTAAATAGGTTTGTGACAGTTTGCTACATCTTCTCTTGGATCCCATGGTTAACAGCCTTCTGTGTCAATGGAATGTACATGGGGTATTGTTTTCCCATGAAGAGCAAAACTGATATATGGGCAGACCAGGTACAGGAATGTAGTAAAACCAAAACTGACAGCAACCTCTGTATGCCCCTGGTAAAACATGCAATGGCAACAATAAGCAGAAACAGCAATTGTACCAATTTGTATCACCAGCAACCTGTCTAAATGGTCCAATAAATCTAGTTTTAAGTTCTTCAGTTATTGGCTGATGTCTGAACTAAAGCACAGGAAGATGAAGTCAAGTTCCCAGAGGAGCAAAATATGGGCATGTATGGAAGCCAGGATTATTATCCAGGTCTCATGGAACTAAAGTGGGCACTTTAGCCACACGATGGCAAGGTGTGAATACTGAGGGGCAGATTTACAATAACAGGCGCATCAATGCAGATCAGCAGGGATGCGCCAGTTATTTTGTGTGGCGTTAGGAACCCCTTGCACCATCATGGATGCGCCTCATTTACAATGCGAGACAGATGCGTGACGCATCTGTCAGCGTATAGGCACAGTGCTGGAGTCGTGTTGCAAGCGCGACGCATCTCCAGCACTGCTCAGGGACATCCTATACTTGCAATGCTACGTCACTCCTTACGCCTGCTACAAGCAGGCATAAGGTTTTGACGCGGCATGGACGTAATATTGACTCAGTGAAATCTTGTAGTTTTCACTGCGTCACTTTTACGGGGCTTCCTTGCGAAAGAACGCCCACCCTGCGTACATTATACCTGACACAGGTATAATGTAGCGCAGGGCTTTACAACGTGACACATCTCACTAGATGCATCACGTTGTAAATCTGTCGCATAGTGGCGCATGGCTTACGACGATGCTGCGTCACAGAAGTGACACAACGGTGTCGTAAAGATGACGCAAGGAGCTTGTAAATCTGCCCCTGCATGTTTATTTTTTATTGGTTATGAAAAAGGAATTCCAAATGTGATTGGAGATCATACACTATTTTTTAATGAGGGAAACTTTGCAGGAACAGCATATTGCATATCCTTCTGCAATGTAGGTCATGACAGGTGTGCTTAACTGTGTTTGATTGTCTAATTATATCGGTTGGGAGCTCAATGTATGAACAAGTGGGAGAAGCTGATTGGCCGCTGCTCGAATCTGAAAGTGTTGTTTAAAAAACATGGAATATTCCTGAAGCAGTGGAAGGTCAGTTTAAGAGAGGAATGTCTTTTTAGAGGGCTGTTGCAAGAACAGTCTCTGACAGATGGACACGAATTATAATGTTTACAGCAAATCTGATGTCACTTATTCTTTTGGAAGAGGGTGCAGAGGCCAGAAAGTCGAAACATAGCTTTTCACTGAGCATCTGCAAACTGCAAGTGTTTCAGTATTTTCCTAGCACCCAAAAAGACCGAGAGGATTGGCTTCTGAATGAAGGCGTTATGACCCGAATATCTAAGCACCACCCTGAGAAAAAGGGGGGAGGATGCATAGCGTTGGTAACCAACCAGTTTGAGTTACGTTTATTCCTGTTTTATATAGTGCACTTGTACTCGAAGGCATTTAGAGGCTTTACATCAAAGCAGAACACCAGTACCTGTAAATGTTTGAGAGGATAAATATAATATGAGAAAGGGAACAGTAAAACTTCTTCAGAGTGCAGGAGGAACGAGTGAAAGTGAGGGGAGGTGGGAGAAGCCAGGAAGATGGAGTACAGAGGGTTACAAACAAAACCAGATTATCTACTTAATAATCGTATATAGCCAGCCAGTGCACAGATGCATTTAGGAACATAGGAATGTCAGTGCCACCCAAACTTGTGGACTAAGGAATTAAGGTAGGGAAACTGCCTTTACCTTAAAGCCATAATCTTAGGTAAAGTTTTCTAGACATTAAACGTGTGTGCAGTAAGTGAAGCATGATATATTTTTAACTAGTAGGTTGTTTTTCAACAACCATACCTTAAAGTAATGAGATTAAATTAGTATAGGGCTGGTTAAACCAAAAGGATGGCTCAGTGGACTAAATGGTCGCCACTGAAATATGGGGCGACTAGATCACAAGTTTGAATCTTGGTATAGCCCACTCAGTCTTCCAAACTTCTGAGATGGGTACATTGAGTACAAATGGATAATAGTAGCTCCTTTTATTTACACTAGTTAGACACAGCAGGAGTGTCTGTTAATTGCAATAACAAAAATCTTATTCTCCATGAGGTCATTTTACATAAACTTGTGGAATCCTACCTCCAATTCTTCCTGGTCATACTCCAATGTATTGAATGCTTTCTAGGCCAACAGGGAGGTCAGTAAATCAAACTCCCTAACTTTATTTATCATTATTAACTTACAAAGGAAGCAATTATACAAATAAATTCCTTAATTATGGAAGTCTTCAAAGAGAAGGAATGAACCATCCCTCCCCCACTAAAAGTATGGGATGCACATAAGGGATATTTATGAAGAGTTTTTATTTTCACAAATGTTAACATTAAAACACAACACGTCAGGAAGCCAGTCTAACTTGGGTTTCATGCAAGAATAGCAAGCAGTACAGTCAACAATCAAAAGCAATTGCCATTAAACTGACCAGAGCTCTCACTAGAAAAGAGTCAGTTGAAGTAATTTGCTAAAATACATTAAATTTAGTACAATATACATGTTTTCTTTCAATACGAGTCTATGGAGCCTAATCACATGGCAGAAACGTGTTACTAGCAAAAACCTATCAAATGAGCAGATGACAGGATTTTCATCTGGAGGAAACACAAGACATCCTCGAGGGGAGGATGTAATTCATGAATACTGTACTGAGTTTATTGGTCTTCTAAAATCTCACTTCTTGTTGCCAGTGCTGAAAATGAGGATATAGTTTGTAGAAATGTGCAAATGTACTACTCTGAATAAAATAGCTTCTTGGTCTACTAGAGTCATAAAACAATCCAAGCATAATTGAGGCTAAAGAACACTTTAGATCAATAAAAACAACATCCATATTTGATTGAACATGTACATAGTGAAGAAACAGTGCAACTAATGTTGTATTCAAGACAGAGTGGGCTCAAATGTATTCACTTTTATCAGAAATTATATTTTGAAACATTAATTCCAGGTCCAGAAAACAATTGCGATTTTCAGTCTTTGGCAAATTAAACAAAATAAATATTGAAAAACAAGTGCTTTTGAAGGTTCCAGTCATGGAAGAGGAAGTCAGAAATGCCATCAAGTTACTACCTCTTTCTAAAGCACCAGGACAAGAAGGTATACTCTGGGAAATATATAAAATATTTTCAGAAGAACTAATAAAGTGCATGACTAGCCTTTACAATTACATATTCCTAACATATTCCTAACAGGGAACACCCCCCAAACACCATGCAGTAAAGCAGAATGGTATTATTTCTTAAATCAGATAAAATGTTTTCTGGTTCATACCATCCTATCACCTTAGGAAATACCAAATATAAAATTCTAATGAAAATGTGTGTTTGAGGATTAACTGAAAGTACAGCACATTTAATTCATCCAGATCAAACCGCCTTCGTTTCCAAAAGATTATTATTGGTTAATACACACTATGTAATTGAAACCTCATATTACTGTAACACTGAAATGGTGACATAATTATTATTAGAATTCTAGACATAGAAAGAGCATTCAATTGGGCGAACTGGGGACTTTTATAAGCAACAATGGAAGATAGGGTCTCCTGCACAATTCCCAAGGGTGATATTAGGTTTATATTCAGTCAACATGACAGAGATTTTCATTAAAAGTTAAACTATTGGTACAGTCTCAATGGAAAGAGGAACCTAACAAGGGTGTTCTGCCTCACTATTACCATTCACTATTTTTGGAACCACTTGCTTCATACATACAGTTGCAAAGAAATATTCAAGCTAGCCCGAATCATGCAGGCATATATGCCGCTGACATTGGTCTTTTTCTAAATGTAGATTGTGCTAATTTCTCAGCAATATTTGATATATCATATTTGCTTTGATAGATGAACTCTCATGATTAGCACAGTACTGGGTGTCATACAAATACAGAAAATCTGGAAACCATCCAAGTACCCACTACAGAGGAAATAGTTAGTGGTTGTCCTCAGCCAGATAGGTACCTTTGAATTTGGAAACATAAAATGAGAGACCTATACAAATTGAACTAAAGTAAATTGCTAGGGAATATTAAAACAGATAATCAGAGATGTAGAGTAATACATGTATCTATAGTAAGTCATATACATGTCATACAAATTATTAATTTTGCTGCGCTTGTTCCCATTTCAAGCACTGCGGTGGTATTTAAACTTGAAATTTGTTCACCAATTAAATGTTTAAAAAACGACTTTCGTTCCCGGCAGCAAAAAACTACTAGGTCTTGAGAATGAAAGAATGTGCAATAAAGGATAATGGTGGATAGGCTATCCCATGCTAGAAAATTAGAATCTGGCTGCAACTTTACAAACGTCACAACAGTTGGTAGTGCCAGAGCTCACCCAGCAGTTTTCCAAAATAGTTTTAGAGCAGATGAGGAGTTCACAAGTGCTACGTGGATTTGCTCCCATATTTTAGTCTAGTAAGCATAGGTAAAGGGCATCAATATTATACTCTACAAATTGTGCCTAGAATTATGATTTTGTTTCCCAGAAAGCAACTCAGCAAGACACCTTGCTGCGCTAGGTGAAACAACAGTAGCGGTCGTGGAGGGAGTGACGGTGGGCCAGTGAGGCGGGGCGAGGGAGGGGCAGGGTAGGGAAATGTAAACACCGGAATATGGATGAACGGAGGTAAGTACACATTTAAATAAATAAAACGAATTCCACTGCGCGCGCTGCATCGCAAAATGCGATGCAGCGCGCGCAACGAAATTCGCTTTACTTATTTAAATGTGTACTTACCTCCGTTCATCCATATTCCGGTGTTTACATTTCCCCACCCTGCCCCTCCCTCGCCCCGCCTCACTGCCCCACCGTCACTCCCTCCACGGACCGCTACTGTGAAACGGAGAGGGCAGGAATGTGCCATATCTATAAAGATATGGTGCATTCCTGTCCTCTCCTTGCACTGGTGCACTCATCGCAGGCTAGCGCCAGTGCAGGCACTTTTGTACCAGGGTGCAATACACCACACTTGAAGAAATAAAGATATTTCTCCTTGTTGTGCCTCTATTAGTAGGGGTACAATACTGACGCATTCCCAGGTCTATCAGTGTTGGTAAATCTGGGAATGCTTCAGAATATATAAGTGGATGAATGGGAACACCCAAGTTCCACCCATGTAACGCTGTCCCAGTGCAGTGTAATGCAAAGCAGCACTTTGCTCTGCCTTACGTTACACCAGATTTACCAAGCCACACAGGGCCACGCAGGGTGCCTCTGCATGGCCAATCTCATTCTAGGTTTTGCATCGCTCTGCGCCCCCTTGCGTGGTGCAAGGGGGATGCGAAACCTTGATAAATCTGGGCCTATGTGTCGCAACTACGAGCTTTGGCATCAGAACATTCACTTTATAGCTGACTTTGATGTCTTCCAGGTGTGGAGAAATCCCAAACTCCCGAAAGAACAGACTGCTCAACCTTTAGAGAAGGAGAAAACAGGGTTCAGAGAAGCCTCCCACCTATTCCAAGCAGAAACAATTACATCTTTCACACAGATTGACTTTGGTTTGAGGTTTAAAATGTTTCAAGTATGTTCAATGATATATGTTGAGTAAAATGGTATGTAAGTGCTCCTACACAGTCTTTGACATTGAGGGGCATGTTTACAAGCCCCTATCGCCACAGGAACATCACTTTTATTGATATTCCTGTGATGATAGGGGCTTTGCCTTATTCACAAGGCGGCATTAAGCCACTTAATGTGGCTTAACGCCCCTTTGTTAATAAGGAATAAGGCCCCTTTAATCTATACTTAGCATGAAAAGGGTGGGCAATGAATGTTGCAATGGGCGGCCCGCCACAACACCCATTCATTTTGACGCTGCCCCATATTTACAAGGGTGGTGTTAATATGGGGCAGTGCCAAAATAAAGACCAGGGAAAACCTGGTCTTAAACAGGTAAAACGAGGAGAAATGCTTTATTTCTCCTTGTTTTTGCTGTTTTATGTGTGCTGCATTGTTCAGCACACACAGAAATAGCAAACCGCCATGTATGATTGTTTATGTGCAGGAAGGTGTCAATTCCTGCACTTAAACAATCATTTTAAAAATGACGAGGTGCAACTTCTATGTGTGCTACACAAGCAGCACACATTGAAGCTGTAAATCACCATTTATGATTGTCCCTTCCTGCACATTAACAATCATTTCCCACAATGGAGGCCCCCGTGCACTATGGTGCAAGGGGGCCTGCGTTGGGGCTAGACAGCTAAATTTAGCGCCAACGCAGGGAGAACCTCAGGGCTGTACCGTATTGTTGTAAATACGGTGCAGCCCTGCGTTTCTAAAGTGTTGGAGCACAGCGTTAGCCTTGTTGGCTTAACGCCACGCTCCGCCCCTTTAGTTGTAAAAATGCCCCTGAGTTTCGTAGAGCACCAGACAAAGGGCATATTGCGATTATATATGAATTATGGCATGCATATAGTTAAATAGATCATAGTGCCAACAAGGAAACAAAGAAGCTCAGCTTGTTGTTACTTTAAAAGCTCTTAAGAAATAAACTATAATTGGGAGCCAGATGTTTTACTGTCACAGGCTTTGTAGGAATGTGAAATGCATGCACAGGGTTTGATCAGAATATCTGACAAAATATTGTTTGACAAAAATATTGTTGCAAGAATCTCGAGGACAAAAATATTGCGAAGGTAATTTTCTATGGGTAGGCAATGTTTTACTATACTTAACTCCACATCTATGTACCTTGATGATATATATCTTCAAGGTACACAGATGTGGAGTTAAGAAACGTTCATCTACACATTCCGATCTGCACTTTACTTTCTCAATACTTTAGTCCTTGATATTTTTGCAGCAATATTTTCGCTGCACAATATTTTTATCCTGGATAATTTGTCATACAACTGCATGCACAATGTGAATGTTGGTTGTATTTGTCTATAGTAAATATACAAATATCCGTTTTTATAGCACTAACAATAAGGGGCAGATTTCTCAAAGTCACGCAACGCAGCAAGACAACTTGTTGCGCCGCACTGACAGGGAGAGAAATGCTTGATATGTACTAAGAAATAGCACATTCCTGCTCACTCTCTGCGCTGGTGCACTCAGTGCTGCCTTGTGCCAATGCAGGCACCCTTGCACCATGGTGCATGGGTGCCCACGTTAAAGGCAGGTTTGTTTTTGTGCAAGAAAGAATACCTTCCTGCACAAAAATAATAATTTGAGGCATTTTCCTCTCTCTATGTGTGCCGCAGAATGCAGCACATGTAGAAAGGGGAAATAACGAGGAGAAATAAAGATATTTATCCTCGTTCCGCCTCTGTTAGGAAGGCGTACCATTTTGACAAAATACCAGGTTTACTACCCGTAGTAAATCTGGGATTGCATAAAAATCTATGGGTGGATGCATGGGAACGCCTATGCTCTACCCATGGAACACCTTACCAACACAGTAATTCAAGGCAACGATTTGTGCTACTTTGCATTATTCTGGATTTATTAAGCCACACAGAGGCACGAAATGTGGCTTTCCACAGCTAAGTAAATCTTACTAAAGGGATTGCGTGGCCTTGGGTCACCTTGCATGATGCAAGGGGAGCACAAGCCTTTTGTGAACCTGAATGTTTATTACCACTCAAAGAAATACTTTTTCGTTACCTTTGAATAATGAAAAATTGCGAAAAACAGAAGTGTAGTAAACTTCAAATCTTGCAGTATTCATTCAACACCTTGGTGCCGGTGCATCAGTCACTATACTCACTAAGCTATATTACAAACAATTGTAACTTCAAACATGCAGGTATCACAAAAATGTCTGCATCAAAGCAGTAACCCATTGAGCTATCTAAATAAAATATTAATTTGTCACCTGCGTGTTAAATGCTGTACTTTGTGTTTTTCTTGAGTCACCCTGCGCCTAGACACACAAAGATCTCTCAAGTAAGTGTATTACCCACCAGTTATCTTACTGCTACTAAACACTGGAACTTGCTGAGCACACTGTGATCTCAGCAACATGTGCCTTAACCCGATAAACTATTTGAAAAAGCTGCATCTATTTGTTACCAATTAAAAAATCCAGGCCAGATATGCTGTCACAATTGTCCGTGCTGACAATTTCTTTGGGGGAGAAGACTTTTTAACTATATAAATGTATACGTTACCTGTCAATCACCTCTGAACATGATTCTGCTCTGCCCCTTGTGACTCCACCCCCTCTCTGCTGCCCTTTCACGCCACACCTAGTGCCATATTTATCAAAGTTTTGTGTCACCCTAGTGCCGCGCAAAGTTAATGCAAGGAGAACGCGAAACCTAGATTGATAGTTACCAAGCCACCTTGCCTGGCCATGCGGTGCTTGATATATCTGGATTAATGCAGGCAACACAAGTCGCTGCCTTGCGTTCTTCTGCCCCAGGAAGGCATTCCATGATTGGAGGGTGGGTGCTCCCGCGCATCCACCCATGGATTGTGGCGCATTCCCAGATTTACCATAATGGTAGACCTGGGAATGCGTCAAAATGAAACCCCTACCTTGGGGAGGCGTAACAAGTTTGTTATTGCTACTAGTTTTTACCTATTTCTGAGTGTGCTGCATTCTGCAGCATCTTAGAAAGAGGAAAAAGTCTCAAAGGGTTGTTTTTGATGCAGGAAGGCGTCCCTTCTTGTATAAAAACAATACTGCCTGTAGCACAGGCGCCCTTCCAGCTTGATGCAAGGGTGCCTGTGTTGGCGCTAGGCAGCCAAAAGTGTGCCAGCCCAAGGAGCAGACTGCGCTATATTTTCATAAATATGGTACATGCCTCTCACTTTCACGCAACACAGCAAGATGCCTAAATATGGCCCCTAGGGCCCTAACGTATAGGATCCCAGAATGATTTTTTAGGTCGAGGACTACCGGTCTGCCGAAAGGCAGAACCGGAAGTCGGAGATTTCATGACTTGGAGAAGAGGGGCTTGAACCGGCCCCTCTTCTCCCCTGTTCTCCATTGGCTGGCCTCGTAAATGCTGGCCAGCCACTGGAGAAGAGGTCAGTCACTCCGATTAGGCCCCGTCCTTTTCGGATCGGGGGGCGTGGTTTTTGCGAAAAGTCTCAGGGAGGAGACAACAGCAAAACACGCCCCCGAATCCGAAAAGGAGGCTGCCTTTCTCCGAGGCATTTCTGCTCTGCCTCGGAGAAAGGCGGTGGTGTCTTCCGGTGCCCTCGGCTTGTAGGCATCAGCTGGGCCTCAGGAACCTCTGCTGGGACGAGGAGCAGTTTCTCCTCTGCAGCTCAACAAAGGCAAACATCGATCTACTGTAATCAGAGCCTGGGCTCTCTGCCCTCTCTCCTCCACCCCATCCAGCCACGCTCGCTTGTCTTGTTTTGAACGAATTCGGATGACTGAACATTCAAGTCAGACACTCCTGCCAGGCGCTTAGAAAAGGTTACGAGTGCGAGTGTGCGCTGTGCATGCTGCGTTAACTCTCTTCCAGCTGTGAGCAGAGGGGATCGTTTGTGAGCTGAAGGGTTAAAGAGCAGGGGGGGCTGAGTGTTCAGAGACTGCAGAGGTGGAAGGGTAGTGTGGGAGCACACAAGCAGGCAGTGCTTAATTTGTACAATTGGTGTCCGGGCCCTCTTCAGGAGGCCACTTCCGCTTGCACCGCCCATTGCCGTTGCCAGTGCTGCCAATAACAGGAACAACACAACTACTAACTATCACACACATGCGAGTTTGACAATTCTGACTATTCCAGACCCCCAAAGCTATAAGAATGGCTTTGGCGCAGGCATTAGTCTTTTTTTTAAAGTGCATTGAATTAATAAACCACTGTTGTTACGCTCCTCTCTAAATGAGACAAAGAGCACCACCAAGCAGCAGGATGTCATAAGTGCCGAGCACCGGAAACCACCGGCTTAAATTAAGCACTGCGGGGAAGGAGCAGAGATCTGGAAATAAAGTTAAAGGCAAGGTCAGTTTTAAAAATGGACCAAATTGCAAACCTACAATAAATGTATGAGCCTGCCTCGGTCTCACTTGCAGGTTTCACCAAAATTATATTCAAAATTGGATCAACCGGACCCCACCAAATATTTTATGAACTTGGCTCCCGTGTGCACAGTTCAACCCTTAGCCGTAGCACAGAGTGCAGTCTTTCTGTAACCAGGCGGGCGTGCCCAGGGCTGAGTCACTGGCAGCCAGGTGGGTGTTTAAAAACATGGGATCCCAGGATGCCAAAGTCGAATCCAGGAAAGATGATGGAAGTCTCCACAATGTGCAGAGCTGCCGGCATTGGCTAGTGCTTGGCTACTACAGGTTGGTGCTCATGCCAGGCGGGCAACTAGAGCCAAATTTCGGGGGGGGGGGGCTGAAAAAGATTTCGGGGGGGGGGGGGTTAAGTCTTCCAGCCATAGGCAGAGTGGCTGTAAGAAGGGGGGAAAACACAACAAAAGCATCATTAACGAGTTAATGGTCTTTTAAAGACCTGTGAAGTACTCGGGTCCGGCTGCAATTAGACGGACGCCAGCCCGCGAGGCTGTCTCAGCCGGGCTGACACACATGACGGGAGGGGGGGGGGGTGAAGCCCGGTGAGCCCAATGGGTGTTGCGCGCCTGGCATGCTGAGGCATCTTTCACCTTGCACTTGGGTTTCACCCTGTGCTTTCTGCACCAGGTGCCTATGTTTGCTACAGTTACAGTTGGCTTATAGGGCATAAGAGCAGGGCATGGCTACTCACAGCCTAGGATTTGTAATCTCCATTGATACATAGGGTGGCAGGAAAGATATGCCTTAATGTCCTCCTGGTTGTACCTGCCGGTGCAGCTGTAATACATAATAACTTGATTTGTATATAGTACGTTTTAACACAGTTTTGACAGTTCCAAAGCTCTGCAATTAACAGTCCCTGCACATTATTTCATGATACTGTTGGGTAGATTAATCAATACTGGGTGCTGTTGCCAAGGCACACAAAGTATTGATAACGATTTTACTTTCCAGCACAAAACATACTGTGCTTTGCGCTACTTTGCATGTCTGAGGGTGTCCCATGGGTGGTACATGGGCATTCTCATGCTATCACCCATGGTTTTTGACACAAAGCATTGCTTAACTTGTTAGACAGCACTTTGAAACAAAAATAACACCTTCTTGAGGCAGGCGCTACCAAGGAGAAATGTTTTTATTTCTCTTAACTTTTTCTCACCTTGCATGTGTGCCGCAGTGTACAGCGCTCTTCCAATCTGTTAAAAGTGGTAAATATAGTTTAATCATAGTATTGTGTATTGGAAGGGTACCTTTTCAGTACAAACACCTTTGCAAACGTGTGTGCGCATGGCTCTAGAAAGGCTTTTTTATGCGTCAGTGCTGGGAAAGAGACCTGTAGTGCCATATCGGAGCAGAAATGACCCAGCAACGCTTTCTTATCCTAGCGCCACGCAGTGCACCAGCTTGGGTTGCTGCTCTCCATTGTAATACTTTTTTAACAATTAAACCTGCCCAATATTTTATGAACTCTGAATTATGAAAAGGTGAAATGGCCTCAGATCTGGCTGGGGCAAAAAAAAGTCCCTTGCAGAAATAAAACATTAGGTCACATTTGTAATTTATGGCTTTTGGGCACGATATTGCATGGGCAGTAACTTAGGGAAAAGGATATTGAAAGAGAGTACTGAGAGTTAATCACTTTCCACAACCATAGGTAGGTAAGTGTTGTGTCTTCGTATTTATTCAATTGTTGTGCACAGAGTATAGTTAAAATGAGCAAAACACCAGTTTCATTAATGTATATAGTAGCATCCTTGGTTGATGAGGAAACTGCGGGTGAGGGTGCAGGGGCTTCTGTACTACGGAGTCACTCGGTCACCCTTCTTCCTCCTTCATCCTTCTTGTATCCATTTGTCGGCCATGGGAAGACGCAAGTGGAGGGTCATCGAGTTGGGAGGTGCAATACGTGTCCTTTTTAGTGTAAAGCACAGTTGGAGGATCCGAGCATAGTTTTCCTGTCACAGACCCTCAGCTGATCCTATCAATAGAAAGTTCAACGAGGACCAGCACCCCCAGTGTGAGAGGACAGGACCCCCAATAAAGATTTGAAATATTAAAGGCTATGTGGGTGGGGGAAATAGTGATCTAAATTCATTTGGACCATTGAATTGTGTGGTCCTGATGAGGTCACTGCCTTAAGGGCAAGGGATTGATGGCTTTGCTGTCTGTGGAGATATTAACAACAACAACAACAAAGATAGTTTATATTGGGACGTGGCCATAAAACTATGCGAATAAAATTCAATATCATGTGCACGAATATAAACACTAAATAGGCAGCCTCAAAATACATAGTATTAAAAACAAGCATTTACAATGCAATGGTCTCGGCATTGGTAAAGTTAGAGCTATTGGCATTGCTCATGACATTATTTTTGTTTATGTTTTTGTTTTTAAAACATTTAAAGAAACGGCATTGTTATGAGCAATGCCAATAGCTCTAACTTTAACAATGCCGAGACCGTTGCATTGTAAATGCTTGTCTCATTTTCCAGCAATGATTGGTACGTAAAATCGTGGTCCCCTTTGCCCACTGTAACTAAACCCCTGCTGCAGAACCGTACCTGGTTAATGTTTTTAGAACTTATGTAAAACCTACCTCAGACTGTGAGCGGAAAGGTATGTCTCCTATACGTTTTACTGTTCACTTCTACGTTTGGAATCGTCGTCGATTTTCTTTTTATAACTCATTTCCCTGGCAGACGCGAACTCATCCCATGCCCATCTAGATGGCAAAACAGATTTCCCTGGCAACAGTTACCATGGAATGGAATGTAAATGTTCTTTACATGCGGCCTCTGGCCCCAACGGGAGACAGCTTCTAGCTCAGTGCGCAACAAAGCATGGCCAACATGAGTAAAATCCCCAATAAACGGTTAATTCGATAGCGGACTACTTTTCTGTTTTTAATGAGAAAGTATGGGTTGTTTTCCTAAGGTTGCACAGCTGGGCGGCCTAAGCGTACCTGGGAACGTTCAGCCAATGCACGCATTCCCTTCACACTGCCAAATCCCATCTTATCAAGGGCGCGTGAAAAGAAGCTCGTTTTGGCACGAGAGGTGAGTGAAGGAAATGTCGAAGAAGGCACGTGCTCTCATCGGACCAATGGGAAGGACTGCAGCAGGCGCCACACACGCACGCAGGGTTCAAGTCAACTGTGTGTAATACTGTGAGATTTTTGAAGGCCTCTGAAAAACTTAGCGGGAGCTGAGTAAAGACGCATCATTATTTTGCTTTTACCACTAAGGATTGATTTATTTGTGTTAATCTGAAGCATCTTTTGCGTTTCAGAGACTTTTTGAAATTTGTAAGGTTTTATGCAAATCAAAATAAATAAAATTTGAAAGGGCTTTAAACACTCTACGTTACTTTTATCAGGGTCGTTAAAAAGTCAACATTTTCACTGCGTGAAGGATAAGGCGTAATAACTGAACAATATGTTGAATTAGAATGCAGTAAAAACCAGAACTGATTCGATTCACAAAGGTTTTGCTGTGACTAGGTATTGCTTTACAGCTGAATCCCAGGGGTATTACGAGTCGCAATGTGGAAGGGAACTATTGCGAGCATCCCTTCCATACCGTGATTCCCATTCCAAGCCATAAGTATTAAAGTTTTTTTTATCATAATAGTGGCTGCAAACCATTGAAAAGTTACCATACCTCCAAATTGGGTTGGTAACTGGTTTGTAAAACAGAAGGGTCCATTTTGAGCTCCTTCCCCTTGGTGAATTGGAGGAAAAGTTTCAGGGGAGTATGTATGCAGTGATCAAGCAGAGCTCTGCCAACTCTAAATGAACAAAATAGCACTTTTACTAAAAAGCAGTCCGTTTCCTTGAAGAAATAAGGGCACTTTATAAAAATATTAAGTTAATCAAAAAGTGATCACAGGCATGGAGGTCTGCTGACTCGTGCAGGCCACCATCTCTATGATTGTGACCAATCCAAGTGACTTGCAATTTGGTCGGTTCACAAAATACATTTCTAGTCACAAAAAGTAGTCTCAAATTGCACTTGCCTTTTGTAACCAGAAAGTTCGCATATTTGGCCCTAAATTCTTTCTCTCATAGATGCTTTGTCTAGAGAAAGCAATTATTTTTTTCTTGTATATTTTCACTGCAGCACACTTTTTAAAATGTTTTAGTCAGGACTTAAAATTGAAGCCAGACCTATTTTTTTAAATAACTGCAGCACACCAGCTCGTAGGCATAGCATAGGTAGCATACAACCAGTATGAGCATTAGAACAATGGGAAAAGGCTGTGGGGGTATTGAGGTTTAATAAATTAATAAATGTTAAATGCAGTATATAGGGCCTATTTCGATGTCAGTCGGAGGCTTCCGACCGACATCAACGGTTTCAATTCCGACCACCCAATTACAATCTAGGTGGTCGGAATTGAAACCAGCCGGTCATTCTGGCTGGATTCCGACGGGCTCAAGGAGCCTGTTGCCCAGTGGAAGACCGGCCTGTAATCTAATGGATGACGTGTCCGCCATTGGGATTATGATGTTCGGTTTCTGACAGGCTTTCCATGCCGGGCTTTCTGACATGGAAGGCCTGTCAGAAAGCGAGTTTGAGGGGGCCCCTAGCAAGGCCCTGTTATACTGCTCCTCAGCCTGGGTGACTGTGTGAGAGAATGTTGGTGAGTAGAATGTTCATGTGTGTGAGTGTCAGTTGGTGGATGGGCTGAGCAGCAGTGAAGCTGCTCCTGGTGGGGCCCTCTTTTATGTAACATCCTACCTGAATAAATCTGCATAAAGAAACTACATGGACCAGTTTGCGTTTATTTACAACATTTTGGCGACGACCTAGAAAGAAGAACCTTGCGTGTGCTACCTGAAAGGACTTTCATTATCAAGCCTTAAGTAACTTAATTGAAGCAGAAGAAATTGAACTGGAACTTGAAGAATCTGTCACCCCAAGCCCCACCAGTGACCACCCATCAGTCGCCCCAACCCGTGAGTGCCCATTTCTGTTGGACTTTCTTTTCCTCCTCCCTGCAGCCTTGCAACTGCTTTCCCTGTCGCAACGCAAATGTGCCAGTACCTCTGCACTTTGGTTTTCTCTACTCTGGTGCTTTTGTGAGTGTCAGTTGGTGGATGGGCTGAGCAGCAGTGAGGCTGCTCCTAGTGGGGCTCTCTCTTATGTAACATCCTACCTGAATAAATCTACATAAAGAAACTACATGGACCAGTCGGCGTTTATTTACAACAGGCCCCCTTCTCCTTGTGGCCTCCGTTTGGGGGCCGAGGGGTCACCCTGTTCATTCCTGCACCTGACAGGACATGGGAGTATGCGACAGCACCATGTGCGGTCGCATCATAATTATGCGGTCGAGACTGCCACCCAGAAGTCAGTCAGACCCGATTCTGCGATGATGTCAATCGGAGGCAACTCCAATCAACATCATAATCGGCCCTTAAGTTGGTTCTCCTATTGTAGTAGAATAAACACGAGTTGCACTTAACTCAGAATTAGTGTTTTAGATACAAAACTATAGTTCCACCTTCTATATAATACAGAATATTGTGCGTTAGACTTCTTTGAGGAGCAGTCAGTTTTAGTCTGAAGAAGGAGCTGTGGCCCATAGAGATGAAGCGATTTGTCACTCATTAAACAATTTGATCAATTTGGAACGGTGGGAACAACCCAAGTCTGGGCTGCAAAGATGGTCTGGGCATTGATGGCCACAATGCTATTTGAATCATCCTAGTGAGGCCTTTCTAGCCCTGGGCTTCTTAAAGGTATCAACCCTTTTGCTCTGGATCCTGAGTCCAGGCTAGGATCCTCCAGACGGAATCAGCCCCTATCGATCCACTACAAACACTCGACTTACTGCACCTGGAGACTGGGAGATTGTGCATCCAGGCATCATGGCTTGGAAAAAGGGGAAAAAATCAAGAGACTGAGCAGAAAGCAGGTTGGGATCACACCGGAGGAAAAAGCTTTGATTCCGGATCCTGCTAAATAAAAACTGACCCTGCATCCATTTTAGCTAACACAGATTCTGCCTGAAGAAACGATAACAACACTATGTGGCACACCACGCTGGTATATGAAGCCTTCAGATTTTTTGGGGGGACGTACAATCTGACCAATATGTTGATATCATAATGTTATGCTATATAATATCATTATGCAATTTCTATATTATTTGCACTCACTTCTTGTCAATACTTTATGCTCACTCTCTGTCTGCATTGGCAGATTATATCTACGCTGTTAGTTTAAATGGCACATCTTTTGTGGACACCATTGTAACGTTTTCTTTGTGCGTTTACACGCATGTATCTGTTTTGTATCTTATATGTAATTCATGTATTCTGAAGTCCTTATGTAATGTAATTGGTTCCATGTACCCAAAATAAACCTCCGCTCCGAACACCTCACCCTGGCAGAAACCCCGTGCATCCGCAGAACCAGAACCGGCAGAAGAGCCTTCTCCTACATCGCGGCAAAAAAAGACTGGAATGAGCTCCCAGTCATCATCAGACGCTCCCCTACTCTGCACACCTTCAGGAAGAGTCTCAAGATCTGGCTCCTCTGCTGGCCGGAGCTGCCCCCCCCAAGCACCTTGAGACCCTCACAGGTGAGTAGCGCCCTTGAAACCCCCTGATTGATTGATTGAATGTAAAGTACTCTGACACCTTTGGGTAAAGTACGCGCTGTATAAATCGCATAAATAAATAAGCTCAGCACAGCACATTTGGCAGTTTTCCTCTAACATACTCAGGAACTCCTAGTTAATTCCTCTTTGCAAAATCAAGTGCCCCTCCCTTGAAGGCACACATTCAACCAGTCACTTGCAGGCCTTGACAGCAAAAACATGGAGACTGCATGCAGACCCTTCATGCCACTAAATTAGACAGTGATGTCACTTGCGCTGTCTGAGCAGAGTGGCATTGGTAATCTTAGAAAAGCTTCCAAGAACATCACACTCTCAGAGACGCGTTGAGACACAAGACCTGGTCCCCAAGCCCACTGTCACTCTGACATTTAGGGAGACTTGTCTACAGCAGTAATGGGTTGCGGACAGGTAGTGTCAATGATAAGCAGCTCCGTGAGGCAGAGACAATGACAACTACTCAGTCAAAAGTAGGAACTCATGGGTAACAGAGCAAAACAAATCATGGAGGTAATGAGTGGAAACAAGGTGGAAGGACACAATTTTAGTGTGACATCTGGTTGTGCTTGCTGAAGGAGGGTTCATGACAGTCTCTCTTGGCTTCCCTTTTATTCAACAGCCTTGGACATTGCATTGAGATCAACAACAGCATCAACACTGGGGTATTGCATTTGGATATTACGTTGAAATCTATGACCGCATGAGCACTAGAGCGTTAACATTTACTTCAAAATGGTTGTATGACAGTGTTTCGCCTTCAAAAGTACCTCAATACAAAAAACGGTGGCAAAAATATCGTAGGCCAAAATATCAGCTTTCTGTACATACAACTTAAATCTGATTAAAATCTGTCTAACATTAGTGTTTCATTGGCTGGCGATGCATCAGCTTAAGTGCAATGCTGAGGAGACAGAGATTCTCTTTTTCGGCGATATCCCATTAAACAGCTGGTAGGCCTTCTGGCCTGAAAATGCGTCTTCTCCAGGCCCTCGGGATGGCATTGTGAGGAACTTGAGGGTAAAATTTAATGACCATCTGTCATTTAAGCCACAAATAAAATCAGTGGTGAGATTGCACTTTTCCCCACATTTGCGAGCTCTGCACTGGCTTCCGATTGGGAAAAAAATTGATTTCAAGGCGCTGGTGTTGACACATGGGGCCTTATATCAATCTGGGGCTGTGCACCTTAGAGCCAGGTTCATGTTTTCAATATCCTACCCGAAATCTGAGATCTGCCAATAATTTACTGGCTGTGATTCCTAGAATACGGAAGACTAGACCAGGAGGCAGATCTTTGGCTTTTCGGGTGCCACTTCTTGGAACAAGCTCAGGTGTGATTTGCGTGCCATCTCAAATCAAGCAGCCTTTAAAAAAAGGTTGAAAACTTGGCTTTTAAATCAGGTTTGAACGATTGCTATCTAACTTCTAGTAGTTGTGCGCATTATAAGTCTAATTTCATTAAATTTTATCCAGTGTAAAGATGTAAAGTACAAAAAGATTCACAACAAATGTATTGAGATTACAAAATATCTACTTCAAAAATATTTACTTCAAAAATATAGTATTAAAAAATAACAAGACTTTGTCAAAATATCTATTTACCAAAATTTTGGGCCTGATTACGATGTTGGTCGGAAAGCCTCCGACCGCTGGTCAGAGGCTTTCCGACTGACATGCTAGGTTAAAAGTCTGACCACCGTATTATAGTAACAGCGGTCGGAGTTTACACCGGCCAGGGAATCCGACATGGTTCCGACTGGTTCAAGGAGCCCATCTGCCAGTCGGAAAGCCCTCACGATCCCTTAAGGACGGCGTTTCCGCCATCAGGATTATGATGTTGGTTTCCAACAGCCAATCCATGTCAGCCTTTCCGACATGGATTGGTTTTTGTAAACTGACTTTGGGGGCCCCTAGCAGGGCCCCCTTGTCCCCTTCCCCCCTGGCCCTCCGTATTTATCCCTGGGGAGCACCTAAGGTGCCCCCCCTTAATATCCCTGCAACGCGTGGCAGGCACAGTGACGTGCCTGCCACACAGTGCAGAGATGTTTAAAAAGTTCAATTTGTCAATGGGCGCTTGTGCTACAGGTGGTTTAGGCCCGCCATACAAGCTCCCATTGAAAACTGGAAGTTTGCAAATGCACCATGTGCGGTTGCATACTAATTGTGCCGACGGACAGGCGGTTCCTTCCACAAAACTGTGTCGGTCAGGGGCAACTCCGACCGTAATGAGGGCCATAGTGTACAAAAATAGCAAAACAAATAAAAGATTACAATTATTTGTATTAAATAGTGGCTAAACTTAAAGTAAAACGTTTACAATTTTAAAAATATACTCAATATTTGTTAAAGAAAATCTTTATAATAAACATAATATAATTATATTGGTACTTTAAAAAGTATAAAAACATATATTTCATATTTTTAAAAAAGTAATAAGAAACTAATGTAATATAATAAAAGCATATCAATTGACACATATTTACGTTACCTTTAAATGTAAATTTCAACAAGTACTTTTCAATAAATGTGCATAATTATAAAAATACAAAGAAACAGTAGCCTGCAAACATTCTTTTAAAATGTAAAACACCAATATTGTAGAATAATTATTAATAAGCATATACATTTAAAATATCTATGCATAGATGTGTATTTTATAACCCTGGGTGTAAAACTCCTCTCTGCTTGAGTTTGCGGATTTTTGGCAACTCCGCGCTCCGCGTACAATGCGGAGTTACCAAAAACTCTGTGCTCCGCAGTGGAGTGGAGTTTATTTTGAGTTTGCGCGCTCAAAATGCATTTCCGCGTGCGCGGGAGAGACTTCCCGGGATGCCTGCGATCGCCGACGAGATTTCACATCCGTTCGCCAGCGCCACGAGATTTGGTAGCCGGCCGAACGGTCCCGCGAGAGTGTGTGATTGCAAACATGTCATTCGGTCGTGCCATCAGACTTCCGGCGGAAGTTTGTGAAGATCGTGATCCTGAACACAGAGAATTTGCTATCTGGAGAAGAATCTCTCTCGAGCAGCATCAAAACCTTCACAAAATGATAATTTGGATTAAGAGGAAGGAAGTGCCCTAGTGTCTCCAACTTCCTATTCCTGTCCAGAAGGCTCCTCCCAGTGCTTTGTCCTTCTCCTGTTCACTTTTCATTTGGATTTGGAGCTGGAAGGATCCCTTTTTTGTCTGCTGCATCATATATCCTTGGATTTGAGGACTTATGGATTTGAGATTTCACAAGTAAGGTGGAAAATTGTTGTTGTTTGTTTGATAGGGGCATTGCATCTCCATTATTTGTACTTTTCATAGATTTAAAAAAAATGTATTGTGGTGGGTGGCCTGTAGTTTTGGTAGGGGTCTAGTTGTTTCTTTGTATGTATATTTTCTTCTAGTTTTCTATTATAAAGGAAACAGGTTGCAAAATTCACTACATTTTCTCTAACTTTTAAAATTAATTTGAAATATTTATTTAATTCACTAGCCCAGTAGTCTGCCAATAGGCCTTTCTGCCAGTAGGCCCAGAGAAACTCATTGGTGCATGAAACAACTGTTTCTGTGGTGTCTGTTGAATTTAAACATCTTTTAGGGCATGGATGCCACTGGGGCTACACCCCTTCCGGGCACAGTGTTCTGCAAGGAAGACGGCTCTTGGCCTCACCACCCTTGGCCTTCCTTTTCTGGCTAGCCTTAGCCATGGTTCTGGGGGGTCGGGGGGGGGGAAGAAAATGTAAAAGTAAAAAATAAAGTCAGGAGAAGAAGTAGGAAAGGAAGAAAAAATCAAAAGCAAGTAATAGAAAAACAGTACAAAAACAAAGTAAGTAGAAATAAAATGCAAAATATACACTTAGGGAGAGAGAGGGATAGATAATACATAAAAATAAAATCAGAAAAACAGTGTAAGAAACAAAGGATTCAAAAGATTGGAGAGGGATGAAAAACAGGCCCCAGAACCATGCAAAGAGTAGAAAAACAAGATGGCCGTGCCAATTAACGACCGCGTGGTGAAGTTTGCACGATATTTCTCCCCGAACACGCAATCTGCGTTGCCAAACGTCAAATACGTCTCGCGAGCATGCGGGACAAGCAACTCTGCATGCTCGCGGAACTCCGCGTAGCATAGCAGAGTTTATTTACCGCTTCGCGTAGGTTTGCGTAAACTCCTCCCGGGCTTAGTATTCTAACACACATGCACTATTCATTAAACCATTGTAAATAATACATTAGAAATATCAAACGTTTATACATACTTCAACAAATACCATAAGCATAAATAAAAAATTATAAAATTCAAACTACAGAAAACAAACACCACAATAAGGTAAAATCAAACACTAAACAAGCTTGATAAATTGCAATCCTTCAAACATTTCAAATGTTGATGAGATGAAATTTTACTATTCTAGTACCAGTCAAATATGAATTTGGAGAAAGTGCATCATTTAAATAGGGTGAGATATATTATTCTAGCTCTGGTTGCACAAGTTCTGAGAAATGGGCCAGAATAGGAGGAGTGAAAATTACTATTCTCCAGTCTAACAATAATTGAAGAAAGTGCATACGTTAAAGGGGGTAAAAATTACTCTTCCAACACTTGTCTCACAAGCATTGGAGAGGGTGAGTTTTACTTTTGTAACTCCAATCCAACTAAAATTGTGGAAAGTGAATAAATGAAATGTGTGAGATTTACTAATCTAATTACAGCCCTACACAATTAAGGACCATGACTAAATGAGATGCTAAAAGAACAATTGATGGACAGAATGCAGAACAATGTCATACATTCACCCCAGTACAGCGATCTGGGCCTAAATCCATCGTTTTTTGCTCCCCATGCCATTTCAGTTTGAAGCCAGCCATATGCAAATCAGTCTTGACCCTGTTCCCAATGGGAACAGTCCAGCCTGAACTGCCAAGCCAGGTCCTCCCTGGACTGGAAACAAGCATCCTAGGACCGGTTTCGGGGTTTCACCCCTCATCAGCCTAACTATACACCCTAAATATATAGTGAAATAAATGTTCCACGATTTAAAAAAAAAAAGTGTTAAAATACAAAGATTAATGTGAAAATCTAAATTGAAAATATTTTTTACATTTAAAAACACCATGTACAATTACTACTTTTCTATAGACAGCATTAAATGCACTAAAACTCTACACACTCAAATGCCCAGTATCAGTTAACCCACAATTAAACATAGAAAGAAAATTGTATATCACAAAATATATGAACCACAACATTTACAAAGAGATAAATATTTAACATATATGAAAAATAATTGGCAAAACATTTATAACAGTAATATTTTTAAATATGTTTATTAAATAATGTAATTTATTGCTTAAAGATAACTAAGAAAAATGCATACCCCCTCATGAAGACCCCTTTGTTAAATCTAAAAATACAAAATAATAAAATTAGGTTACACAAAAACTTTACCAACCATATCTTCAAATAAACCACAATCCAAAATATAAAGAAAAAAAAATTATACAGCTCAGATTAAATGGATCCCAGTTTTATGAATAAACTCACAATATTTAAAATGTAATGCATTGTAATTGACTGCAATTATTTAGCGCTTACTACCCCTAACAAGCCGTTGAGTCACTTCATGCAGGGTAGTGCGCAGCTTCGGAATCCAAGTTTAGTGGTTGATTCAATTGTTGATTCATTGGTTGTTGATTATAGGGATTAGTCTTGTTCTATCAAGGATAACATCCAATGTATTTGCTCCAGTGTCTTTATTGTGGATTAAATTAGTAGGAGTTATGTGTGATGATTAGTGGGGGTTTTGTGAGTTCATGCAGATGGTAAGTAGGATTAGTAAATGAGACTAAGTACTGCTAGGTTGCAGGTCCAGGAAATGACTTTCAAAGGAAAGGTTGTGTTCTTAGAGATGAGGTGTGGGCAATTTGGTGAAATACACAAATATAGATTAAGACAAACATGCACATAACTTAAAATAGGCTGTACTCAGTGAGAGGAGGCATTCAGAGGATGGAAGGAAAGTAGAGGTTTAACATTTTCATGCAGGGTTTTAGAAACAGACGATTTTTAAGGTAGCATGCACTCTGGGTGCAAAACTACAGAAAGACAGAACATTATTTGCATTTGATATATTGCTGTATTAGGTACTTTTGATGGTCCATAGAATCAGGCAACACGTGTTATTTAGTATACTTCTAGGCCATTGAAAGACCACCGTTTTACCATGGACAGCTGATCAGCTCATGTGTTGGAAGTGTACAGTAATGACTGAGGGCATAGACAGGGAAATGTCAAGAGCTTCTGGCTGCACTTTACTAAGACAGTAACCTCATGATCCATGGGATAAGTACAAGTCGCAGGCAAAATGTAGACAGGTAGTGGTGTAATTTAAATAATGTTGCCCCATATAGGTCACATAGGCCATTTGGACCGCCATTGCAACCGGCGCAGAGGTGCAGTCCAAATGGCCGCCTTGTAATACGGCATCCGCAGGCCCACCTCCGCTGTGCCACTGCGAGTCTGGCGGTCAAGGTCTACCAGACTCGCAATTCGGCTCTAAGACTACGGTTGAAAATCACTGTGTTTTGTGGGAGGCGCTAATGGTATAATGTGCTGGTGATAGTCAAATAAAAGAAATAATGTGACCTACTGTGCCATGTGTTTGTGTGTATGTGTGTGTGTGTGTGTGTATTTTTTTACATTATTATATCTTACAAACAATTGTAAAAATAGTAATTTAAAAAAATAAAATACATTTGTAAAAAATGTAAACACAAAGGTGCCGATTCCGATCCGTTAAAAAAAATTAGGGTACGACTCGTATCCGTATATTTTTACGTACGATTCGTACAAGTGCCCTACAACCGGCGAAGTACGATTCGTACATTAAAAATACATATGAATAGCGTCGGGAAAAGTGTACGAGAGGGAGCCGGACATTTTTACGTGCAAATCGTAAAACAGAAGTCCGAGCGCGCAAGTACGATCCGTACCGCCCGTCCGAATACACAACAGCATGTAAAAGGCCCCGTACGGAGCGAACGCTGTAGCACACATGTACACGGGTAAACTTGTGCACGGATACGAGTCGTACAGCCCCCCTCCCCCGCATATGTCAACACCGTACCCCCGTATGTCAGCACCGTACCCCCCCTCCGCACCGTACCCCAGGACCGTACCCCAGCCCTGCACCTGTACGCGCCGCCCCCCAGGCCCGTCTCCCAGCCCCGCACCTGTACTCACCGTACCCCAGGCCCGTACCCCAGCCCCCCACCTGTATGCGCCACACCCCAGGCACATACCCCAGCCCCGTACCTGTACGCACCGTACCCCAGGACCGTACCTCAGCCCCGCACCTGTACACGCCGCACCCCAGGCCCGTCTCCCAGCCCCGCACCTGTACGCACCGTACCCCAGGCCCATACCCCAGCCCCCCACCTGTACACGCCGCACCCCAGGCACGTACCCCAGCCCCGTACCTGTACGCACCGTACCCCAGGATCGTACCCCAGCCCCGCACTTGTACGCGCCGCACCCCAGGCCTGTCTCCCAGCCCGTACCTGTATTCATCGTACTCCAGGCCCGTACCCCAGCCCCCCACCTGTACGCGCCACACCCCAGCCCCGTATCCCAGCCCCGTACCTGTACGCACCCTACCCCAGGACTGTAGTGCCTGTACGCGCCGCACCCCAGGCCCGTACCCCAGCCCCCCACCTGTACGCGCCACACCCCAGGCCCGTATCCCAGCCCCGTACCTGTATGCACCGTACCCCAGGACCGTAGTGCCTGTACGCGCCGCACCCCAGGCCCGTACCGCAGCCCCGTACCTGTATGCACCGTACCCCAACACCGTACCCCAGCCCCCCACCTGTACGCGCCGCACCCCAGGCCCGTACCCCAGCCCCGTACCTGTACGCACCGTACACCAACACCGTACCCCAGCCCCGCACCTGTACGCACCGTACCCCAACACCGTACCCCAGCCCCGTACCTGTACACACTGTACCCTAAAACCGTACCCCAGCCCCCCACATCTACGCGCCGCACCCCAGGCCCGTACCCCAGCCCCGTACCTGTACGCACCGTACACCAACACCGTACCCCAGCCCCGCACCTGTACGCACCGTACCCCAACACCGTACCCCAGCCCCGTACCTGTACGCACCGTACCCCAACACCGTACCCCAGCCCCCCACCTGTACACGCCGCACCCCAGGCCCGTACCCCAGCCCCGTACCTGTATGCACCGTACACCAACACCGTACCCCAGCCCCGCACCTGTACGCACCATACCCCAACACCGTACCCCAGCCCCGTACCTGTACACACCGTACCCCAACACCGTACCCCAGCCCCCCACATGTACGCACCGTACCCCAACACCGTACCGTACCCCAGCCCCCCACCTGTACGCGCCACACCCCAGGCCCGTACCCCAGCCCCGTACCTGTACGCACCGTACCCCAACACCGTACCCCAGCACCCTCACCCAGCATCGCGTATGTACGGACCTTACCTACGCGAAAAAGACTCGTACAGAACCAGGACACTGTAAAACAGCACAAGGAGGGTCAATTCGACTCGCACAACACCACAAAAAACGTCTACATGACAAAATACATCTCAATGACTGACCAGGCACATCCAAACAGGCAAACCGAGGCCCTAAATCACAACCACTTCTTATAACACACCCACCACAAATTCAAACCCAGCCACACCCACAAATGGACCAATAAAAAGGGCCCACACACACAACCCATGAGCCTTTGCAACAGACCCACTGCTGTCAGACCCCACAGACAAACAACTGCACCTTACTCACACCTTAACTACACCTTAACTTACACACCTTCACACAACCTCCTTCACGAACACCCCCTCTTCACATTCACACACACACTGTCACATTCACACCCACACACCTACAACCATCCACACCAACACCCCACACCATGCCCACAGACAAGAATCCAAAGTTCACAAGGGTGGAGCTGGACCTCCTTGTCAACGAAGTCATCAGAGTCGAGCCACAGCTGTTTGGAACATTGGTCAGACAGACCAGCATAGCCCAAAAAACTAGCCTGTGGCAGAGGATCGTCGATAAGGTGAATGCTGTTGCGCCCATCCGAAGGACCAGGCATGAATGCCAAGCCAGGTGGTACGATCTGCGCAGGGCAGTCAAGCAGAAAATGAACGAGGAATACGCCCAGAGCAACATCACTGGAGGTGGGCTGCCCCGCAGACCCGTACATTACCATCCCTGGGAGGAGGAGGTGATGGCCCTGCTTCCGCCGGTGGGAGTACACGGAGTTGAAGGAGTCGCAGAGCCTGGTGAGTACACAAACTACTTACGTAACATGGGGGCAATGGCATCCACACCCCAAATACACCAAATGCACGCAACTAGCCCCAAGCCCTCACCGGACACAACCACACTCAAAAACTACGCTCATGCCACTAACATGTCCATGCCCCATTCACTAAGCAAGGCCATGCCATGTCCCAGGCTACACGAACCACAAACCCAAGACTGGATGTCCGGGATGATGGGAGGGTGGGCCTCACAAAACACATCGTGACACTCAGAAGCAGACACCCATGCCCTCAGCCCATATGGCCTAGGTACATACCCATGCACCATGCCCAAGGCACAGCAACTGGCAAAGTACTGACAAGGTAGCTGACACTTGGCCCTGCTGTATGCAGCACAAGGCCCTCCTGTGACCACTGTACACTCAAACACCAACTCCACAAGCTCAGATATCTAGCACAGGAACTCACACTCACTGTCATGCCAGCATGCACCATGAGGGGACAGACACATCACCTGGAAGACCCAATGACAAATCACACTACACACAACAGCAGGCCCGGTCACAACCCCCCCCCTTACATAAGCACACACCCCTGGGGCAGGCAACGGATTCATCCACTCTCACAATGGACATGTGACACAACAAGATCAATCCATAGCCAAATAAGCATTCTAGCCACAATTCTACAGGTCAAACACTCAGGAGAACATATCAATCTGTCCCCCGCAACATACCCATCCACAAGTGGACATTGAGAGGAATGCTAGGCATATCCAACTACCTGGAGGAACTGTGCCAACTTGAATATGTCTGAAACATGGATGTCACATGAAACAGCATTGACATTGTCTCTCTCTCACACACAGGGCAACCTCATGGATCTCCCCCCCAACAATGGGGGGGAACAATCACAGTTCCAGGCTCGGCATGAAGATGATCCCACCGGCAGCGACGACTCTCACCACTCCGTGGATGACCCCAACCAACCTGGACCCTCTGGTGCCCAAGCCCCTGCAGCACCTGCTTCAGGTACATCTGTGCCAACCACCACCCCCATTCCTGCCACATCCCAGGAGACACCCAGGAGCCCTGCTCGCACTGAACGACACAGCCAGTCTGACCAGGAGGGACAAGGTTCTCCGGGTACCCAGGAGGAGGCAGGCAACCCCGCAAATGCCATCCCTCAGGGGTCCCGTAGACCCGATGTGCCCACAACGGCAGGCCAGGCTCGAGTGGACAGGGGTGGTGGGAGTGGAGGCAGGCGGAGGCGCGAACCTGACCAGCCAGCTGAGGGAACCGGTATGTCACACATACGCCACATCCTGGACACATACCGGCGTGACACCAGGGGCATCAGCCAGGTAGTGGGGAGCCTCACAGAGATGAAGGGGACCCTCGACGAGATGAAGAACCTGCAGGCCGAGCAACACGCCAGCCAACAACAACACCAAGGACGGATGGAGGCAAGACTGGGTGAGCTCCTGGCGGTGCAAAGGGACATAAGCCATTCACTCTGTCGGATCGCCGACAACATGGGCAACCCTCCCTGTGACACCAGGCGCAGACCAGCACCAGCCACAGGGAGGGAGGAGGAGGAGTATTCGTCCGATGGAGCGTCCCAAACATCGTCAAGGCCTGCATCTGAGGGTCCCCGGAGGAAGGTGGGTCGTCCACGGAAAAGACCGTGAGAGGCAGCGGACCATCCACATCTCCCAGGTCACCTGGCCTGGCACCTGGCCCTCTGGCGCAACAGCAGCACCACATCCAATGACATTCTCTGCCACATGGACTTGCTGGTCACAGCCTGACCAATGATGACCAACACTGTGGTCTGGACTCTGATGACTTCTAATGCCAAGGATACCATCTCCCCCTGTGAACTTTGGATTCCATGCACCCGGTAGAGCACCTCATTTTATCTACCAAAACACGTACCCCACCGCAAATAAAAATATTTAGTTTGTATCATGAGATGTTGCAGTCATTTTGCATTAGTCCACAACATATGTGTGTGTAAATGTCAAACTATGCCTGAGTGTTGAACTAACTCCAGCCATCCATACCCTTGGATCTGAGTCTGGTACAGGACACACATGGGTCACAATGTATCATTCAATGCAGACATGGAGCACAATACTCACCTGTGATGGCCTCAAGCTGCTGAGGGTGGGCTTGCAATACTGTGCGGACAGACCTATTTGGAAGAGTATCATTAAGGCGTAGAGGTCATGGCTCATGTGGAGGTTCCCGGGGAGGGAGTCCCAGGTATGTTTTCCCAGGTGGGATAGCTATGTCCTGCATGCTGGAGTACGGTGGATGTGAAGAATGGTGGCCAGGGCAAGGTTGGATGCAGGGAGATGGCCCAACGGGGTCTCGGATGACAGTGGTACAAGGATGGTTTTGGGTCGGGGTTGTGGCCTGCCTCCTGAGTGTGGGTGGGGAGTCTGAAGGTCATCCTGCAGCACACAGTGATCCATTGCAGCTATCTCTGCGGGACGGTGATGTGGCTGGGGCGCCGGATGTTGAAGCTGAGGTGTGCAGATGCACCCTGGATGTGTACTAATTTCCCGGGAGTTTGGATGTACTTGCTCCGTAGAGGGCAGGGCAGTATTTGACACGGATGTTGTCGTGGACCTGGGGGATGGTCTGTCTTTCCTTGGAGTGGATCTATCTGTGGATCATGTGCATAATGCAGAGGGTGTTGCAGCCTGAGGTACAGATGCTGGTGATTACCATGCCAAATGTGAGCGAGCAATACATGATGCACACCATCTTGTGTGCGTGCCCACTGGGTGCCTGTGCAGGGCTTTTGCGGGTGGGACACAAGCAGTTGACCCAGCTGTAAGGGGACAATCCGCAGATCATTACCTCAGTCCTGTACAAGTCCAGCCTCAGGTGGCTGATGTTCAGCCATCCATCAATGGATCTCATGCATTCTTGATTATTTGAACTGGCAATGTCGGCGTCTTTGGTGAGGGTGAGGAGCACCTGGCTGTCAATGGCATACGAGCTGATGATGAGGTGCTGTGCACATGTGATGGTGGTGAGGGGGGTCCTGGACACATTGTAGATTGACACGCTGAGAGATGATACCTGTGCCATGTGCCAGATGACGACACCATACTACATGCAGAAGCCTTGAGTCCCACGCACATCGCCTTGCTGGGGTACAGAGCCGGTGGGGAGTAGGAGGGACATGACCTGGTTGGTGTGACAGGGCCTGGAAGGCATGGCAGCGCTGTGTAGGCAGTCGGAGTTGCACACTCATCATGCAAAGGTGTTGTGTGTGCGCTTAGTGTATGCCTGAGAGCAGCCGGTAGATATGAGGATGAACATTGCATGGAGGGTGGCTGCAACATCAGACTGTAGTGTGATGTGGGTCATGCAAGGACATGAGGGTCGTGTAATGTGCACGTTGCATGTGCAGACGGTCCAGCCTTTGGCACTGCGTGGCCGCAACAGTGGCACAGACAAGCTGATGCCAGCCAAATGAATGGGTGGAGGGAGGAAGGGAGGAGCATCTTTGAGGCGTGTGTGTTGCCAAATCCGGAAACTCTGTGTGCCCTTGCTGCAGGGGCTGCAGCAGCAGGCGGCATGTCCTGGAAAATATGCCACAAGTTGCACACAAAGACAAGGATGTCAGAAAGGACAACTGCAACAGGCGTATGTAAAGGAAGGAGTGTCCGGTTTTCCATGGCACACCCAGAGACAATGGATGCACAATCACCAAAGATGACTGACACCGGATCATGAAACTGAAGGCCGAGCTGGACACAGGAAACACACCCTCAGCAGGTGTTGAGGGCCCGTTGTGGGGACCAACATGGCCAAATACATACACAAACATGGACTTCATGCACAATAGAGATTCAAATCCATGAAGAACACCATGCATGTTGCTCATCTACAGATAGACTCATATGCACAATCTTTGACAACTATGCCAGAGATGCCGCATGCACAGTGGCAAGAGACCTGCATTGACAGAGATGAGGCACCTTGGAGGGTGAGGAACACCTTTATTACTCAGGCCAACAGTAAGGGAAATGCATCAATATGAACAGACTCACAGGTCATTTGGCTGAACATGTGGGACCTACACTGGACACCCCTTCACACCACAGATGCTGTAAATCCATTGAACTGGCACACAAGTGAAGGGGGTGAGCCAAACAACCCCTGCTGCACACGGAGAGGCTGCAATTCCCCATTGAGCCTCTTATGGGGATGTCCCACACTATGTCCACCCGTAGCCTCCCGTATGTTTCAGAGGGAAGTTTCACACACATTGATGCCTTCCTCACAATCCACAATCCCATTACAGATGACTGTCACGTAGGGTGACTATCAATTCATGAGAGTCATGCTACATGTCAGGTGCCCCATGGTGAGTCGACATGTATGCATAGTAACAAAACATGCACAGGAGCAGTGCCCACACATTCCAAACAACTACCACACCCAAAAAGCCTTGTTGCATTCCTACCCAAAGGAGAATTTTCACCATGTCCGTGCATGTAGTGCTGATTCAGCACACGTTGCAATACTCATGAGGAATAGCAGGAGCCCAATGATGCCACAAGCAGACAGCATGCGCAACTACCTGGGGATTACAGACACACAAGAAGTCACTGAAAAGATAGTCAACCGCATGCATGGTCATTGACTCTACAGGAATAAGGTTGTCACCATGCTAGTTTTAAATTTACTGTCTCAGCCACAATGTGTGGAATGACATCATCACTCGAGTGACACATCAGAACACACCTCTAAGTCACTTAGCATGCAGTCAGCTGGACACACACATCGCAACACATGCCACACAAGGCTAAAAGCGTGCACACTCAGACCCAGGGACTCACCATTATGAGAAGAAGTTGCGTATGAGCTGACTCCGGATGTCCTCCTCCTCATCCTCCTCCTCCTCACTTGCCTCGTGACCAAGCCCTTCATCCTCCACGGGTGGATGTTCCTGCTCATCCGGATCCAGGATGAGTGGCACAGCTTTCTCCACTGCCATGTTGTGCAGCATGCAGCACACGATGAAGATTTTGCAGACCTTGACCGGTGCATATGGGAGGGATCCGCCTGTCTTGTGAAGGCACAAGAATCTGCACTTCAGGAGTCCAAACGTCCTCTCAATCACGCGCCTGGTCTGCCCATGGGCGTCGTTGTAACGGTGTTCTGCGGCTGTTCTGGGGTTGCGGAGAGGTGTCATCAGTCATGGCATGTTGGGATAGCCAGAGTCCCCTACATGGAAACATCATGTGAAGAAGTGGGTCAGGAGATGCCGTAAGATACAAAGATAGCGCTAAACACAGGACAAACAGAGTATAACCACCAACAAGACATGCTCGTTCGTTGTGCAGCCGCAGCATCATTTCTGGCACCCTGCTACGCCTCATGATGTAGGCATCGTGTGCTGACCCTGGAAAACGGGCACAGACATGGGAAATCAGCATGTTAGGTAGACACACCACAAGGGCATTAATAGAGTGATAATGTTTACGGTTGCGAAAGGCCACCTCCTGTGCCTGTGGTGGTACCAAAGCCACATGTGTCCCATCAATGGCCCCAATGACATGGGGCATCCCTCCCAGGGCATAGAACTCACCCATGACACCTGTCAACTGCTCACAAGTCGGAAAATGGGTGAATTCATCCAGGTGCTCCAACATGGCTTCTAAAACATCATGCAGGACACGGCTGAACATGGTCTGGGACATGCCACCAACATCAGCTATGGTGAATTGAAACGTACCGGTTGCAAAAAAATGTAGGGCTGCCATCACCTTCATCTTGGGGGTCAGCGCAGTAGAATACCTGTGTCGCGGTTGGAGGTGTGGTTCCAGCCGGGCGGTCAAGTGCTCAATCAACTCTTGCGGGAAGCGGTATCGTCTTATGCAGTCACGTTCCCTCATGGCACCCAGGTCTGGCATTGGTCGGGGGAGAGGCGGTGCCCAGCAGAAATTTGGAAGGAAGAACGAAGAGTGAGTACATAACAACATCAATGTCAATGAACTGAGCACATGCTCAACTGCTACTACACATCTGCTAAATACAGAGTCTGGTCTGTGCAATACATCCAGGACACGTATGCCAGCCAGGTGATGCTCCTAGGAAGACGCAGCTACACCTGTTGATTGTCAAGGTCTACATTGCATGCCCTGAAACTAGCTGTGGGCCAGTGTAAGTGAACAGCCAGACACATCACAGGAGTGACATACATCCACATATCTGCATTCGAAGGATGTTATCTCATACAGACAGCTGGCGGCAAGCTAGACGCACAGGTCACATGTCATGAGAAATTTACAGACCACACACATTGCGATGAAGGGGCACACGCGAAAAACGAAAACACAGACATGGAGACGACGCTGATATGTCCTCATGTCAGAAATTCATGTTCGTACAATCCTGACACACGTAACGTGTGAATCCACATGTGGCATGGTGTGCGTATATGTGTCCCATGCCCATATACACACAGACACATGTTGGATGTAGCAACAGCAGATGCAGGTGACGGAACACCAACAGCAAGCTCATGGGAACACATGACACACACGACATAGTCACATCGGGCCACGCTGGTAGTGAGATGTCAGGTGTCAGTGTCCCTGTCCCTGGCATCAGGGGACAGTTGCGGGTGTTGGTGACTGTGCCATACCAGTGATGCAGTGCTTGACACGTTTGTACTACATGCACACATGTGCAAAATGTGAAGGGGATGTGTGCCACATAGTGCCCCATCACACATGCCATCTGTCACACAGGTCATCACACATCTATTGTGCACAAACATGAGGAGAAATGTGCCATATCACTGCCTGACACACATAGGCCCTGCACAAGAAGGACTGCACTGACAATGACTTGATGTTCAGCCTTGTGCGAGTGTGAGACCTCCATTCCTGTCCTGTGCACCTCCTATCACCAGTGGAAGATGTGAAACGCACCGTACACACGCTCTGAGGGCGTGTGTACGGTACGTATCACTATATAGGTGTTGGCGTAGGAGTACGCGTGTGTGTAAGCACCGTACACACGTACATGTACACACTGGTCGTACACGTACGTGTACAACCAGTGTGTACACGTACGTGTACGACCAGTGTGTACACGGACGTGTACGACCAGTGTGTACACGGACGTGTACGACGGTAGTACACGTCCGTGTACACACTGGTCATACACGTACGTGTACGACCAGTGTGTAAACGTACGTGTACGACCAGTGTGTACACGGACGTGTACGACGGTAGTACACGACCGTGTACACACTGGTCGTACACGTACGTGCACGTACGTGTACACACTGGTCGTACACGTATGTGTACAACCAGTGTGTACACGGACGTGTACGACCAGTGTGTACACGTACGTGTCAAACGCACTGTGCAACTGGTGCCGTAGGGGTACGTGTCAAACGCACCGTACCTCTGTGTGGATTGTAAAATTACATAGGGGACACATGAGGGACAAGTATTATGGCCTAAATGCATGCTGGTTGTCATGGAGACCGAGTTTCCAGTTCAAATTTTTTCATCAGGTGGCCAGCAAAAATTGGTTGGAGAAAATATACAATGTTGCAAAGTGGTTGTTGACTTGACATGATGCTCAAATTTTGAACCATGCAAAGGCACTCACTGGTGTATGTTTAAAGGGATTGGAGGAAACGTAGGATGCAAATTATTCTGACCAATCCCTCTGTACTCCTGTAAATGAAACAGCCCAGCAAGGCAGATATAAGGCAGCCAGAACCCATGAGAGGGCACTTGCCTGCACAACACGTCATTGGACACCACTGCTGCTGTCAATGCTTCCTCTATCACCATGTCCAGGTCTGTGGAGAGGGCCCAGCCATTCACCCAGGAGGAGAATGAGGCGTTGCTGGACGTCATCCTCCCACAGTACCCCAGCCTGTATGGGAGACCAGGGGAGCAGGTGAGTGCTGACTCCACTAGCTTTGACTGTGCACCTTTTTTGTGACTGTCACTTCTGGTATTGTGTCCAGGTGTGACAGACATGCAATGTTGTTTAGAGTGGGTCCCAGGGGGGGGGGGGAATGCCTTATGTCTCCCATGCAGAGCATGATGTAGTCTGCACTACTCACTTGCATTGTGCTTACTGTGACAATCACTGCATGGTGCATGGCACATTCAGCCTGGCTAATCCTCTTGGGCATTTTTGTTCTATAGTCCTGATGTGATTCTGTGGTCCCCCCGGTGTGACAGGTGACTGTACCCACAGATGTGTGTGAGTTGAGTGGAGCTGTGGCGAGAGTGTCCAAATGATGTGTACGCACCCTGGACATTGATGTGTGTGAATGTTCCTTGTCATGTGGGTGAGTGTCTATGTGGAGTGTTGCGCCACAGCTGCATGGAGGAGGCAAATGCTCTACCCATCTGATGTGAGAAGGAAGCCGTGCTGTGTGTCGGACGTGCTGAGCTAGCCCCACACCTGTGACACCCCCCAGTCAAGTGGCATATGTGCAGAGTGAGGTTTGTATCCGCTGTTGCCAATGGCAGGTGATTGATCTGTGCCTGTGTGTGTCTGTCTACTCTGCTGAGGTTGCGTCAGTGGCCTGGGGCATGTGACTGCTTTGAGGTGCTGTCCATCAGCCTTGTGTTGCTTGTGATGCACAGTGTGAGCCATGATCAGTGAGTGTGTCGCACCCCTCATGCCACCTGTGTACTTTCAATGCCATTTAGTGCATTTGGGCTTCCCCAGAGGCTAATGTCCCTATGACAAAGGTGCTATTAGTTGGCAGCATACTATGCCCTGTTCAAAAAAGCTAAGATGTTCAAATGTGTGTCTCTGTGACATGGAGCAGGTGTAGTGATGTTGTCTCACTTTGTCATCCTCACAGGTAACCGCCTATGAGAAGGGGAGAATTTGGAAGCGGTCCGTCAGGGCCGTGATGTCGGTGGAGGGTCGGTGTCGGCGCCTACCCCAAGTGAGGAAACGCTGGCAGGACATCCGGTGCTGGACCAGGAGGATCGCCCGGGTCCTGCTGAGGGACTCACCTCCACGCCCCCATGGCGGGCGTCGACGACTGACCCACCAGATGAAGCGTGTCCTGGCGGTGGTCTTCCCTGACATGGATAGGCGGTTACAGGAGGGACAGCAGCAAGGAGGGGGTAGGTACATGTGTGTTTGTTGTGTGTCACCAGCTTTAGGAACTGCTCAGTCGCATGGATACACTGCCAGGGTTTATATGTGCAGTGCATTTCCTGTTGCCCCAAGTCAACCGGGGCTGTTCTTCCTCCCTTCCCCTCCTTGACATGTGTTCCCTGGTCTGTGTGTAATCACTCTTGCACTGAGGGCATTGGTACGGGCCGTACCACCATTGTTGGTGTGACGTAGGGGTACGGACCGTACCCACGCTCTGAGGGCGTGGGTACGGGCCGTACCATCATTGTTGGGGTGATGTAGGGGTACGGCCCGTACCCACGCTCTGAGGGCATGGGTACGGGCCATACCACCATTGTTGGGGTGACGTAGGGGTACGGCCCGTACCCACGCTCTGAGGGTGTGGGTACGGGCCATACCATCATTGTTGGGGTGACGTGTGGGTATGGGCCATGCCACCATTGTTGGGGTGATGTAGGGGTACGGCCCGTACCCACGCTCTGAGGGCATGGGTACGGGTCGTACCACGCATACCCCTATGTCACCCCAACAATGGTGGTACGGGCCGTACGCACGCCCCCAGAGCGTGTGTACGGGCCGTACCACCATTGTTGGGGTGACGTAGGGGTACGCGTGGTACGACCCGTACCCACGCTCTGAGGGCGTGGGTATGGCCCGTACCACCATTGTTGTGGTGACGGGACGCGTCCACGTCCACTTCCGTTGTGGCGGGACGCAGGCCTTGGTGGACACGCCCCCCGAAGTGACCAGACCCTGGAGGTACTGTATGTACATGATTTATGTGGTATAATTTGGGTAGGGGTTAAGTTGCATGCCCCTCGCCCCCCCCTTTGACCATGGGTGTTGTTCTGACCTTCTGCGGCGTCTGCGTCGGTTTCTGTGCACCAGGTCGTAGGCTAGGAGGGCCGGGATTACACGTAGGATGGGGTCCATGGCTGTCCGTCGCGTACAGGTGCTCCTTCTTCGCGTCGTCCTCAATTTCCCGGGAGTTTTTGGCTGCCGTAAAAAATGAGCCGTGCGGAGTGACGTAGGCATGAATCGTACTTGCTGGTCCGTAAAACGCTGCCTGACTCCGTCCGGACGTCACGTACGCGATGTCCCGGATCGGAAGTGTGGGTATTTTTTTGCCGCACGTAGTTTTGTACGAATCGTGCTGGTTTGTAAGCAGGATTTCCCGGGTACGAGTCGTACGGAGAAAACGCTCCGTACGACCATTCGTACCCGGGTTTTACAGGATCGGAATCGGCACCATAATATTAATTTAATAACAACAGAATAAACTCTTACAAATATGTGTAACTTGAAAATAACTTAATAAATGATATACATATATTTGAAAGTTAAAATATAATTTTAATTATAATAAATAAATATAATTTTTCAATCAGAAAAAAACCAATAATAATGTAAGACAAATATAACAACTGGTATACCATCCAAAAACTTTAATAACAAAATATAATGTAAAAACATTTAAAGAAATATAAATTCTCAAATACGTTTTAGTTAAATATACTCAAAATATTTATTAAAAACATTGAAATAAATAAAAAATTTGGAACCAATTAAAAAAACATTAGAAAACACAAATCCAACACACTACTGTACAATCCTACAGACATCAGGAAATATGCTTACGTTTTGGGTAAAGTAATCAAAATTACTGTTCTAAATCCAATCTAACACATTTTGAGAAAAATATCTTACTCTCACTCCAGGTGAACAAAAATTGGGACTGGTGTCCATTCAAAGAGAACATAGAGGCCGGCAGGGAGACAGGTCGCTAGAGCGCCCATCTCTCTGGGATGTCTTGTGGATATTCTTCCATAGAAAGAGCCTCTAATGCTGTTTTTCGAAATAGAAGCGTCTCATCATATTGATAAATGTGCTTTCTTACCTATAACCTCTCTAGAACAGCAGGGGAGGTGGCAGATGGCGGAACAATAGTCAGCTCTGCAATACTCTGGTCGCGAGCCGCTCTGGTTCTGCTGAAGAGCTAGAGCTGCAGAGCAGCTGCGCGAGTCCTTCTTTGAGGAAATGGAGGCAGTGTCAGTACAAGCAGGTCTCCAAAACACCGGCAGCCGCAAGGGAGGCATTAAAGGAGGCGAAAAGTGGCAGAGAGAGTGAGCCTACATTAGGAGAACCCTCTAATGGAGCGGCAAAGAGCACCCAGATGCGGCAATCAGGGGTAAGGTAACAGAGGACTGATGCAGGTTTAAATAAATCTGGTAAGGGTTCAAACAGTAGAGGCTCCTTAAAAAACCCGGAGAAGAGAAGTGACCGTTCATCTAGGTCTGCTTTTAAAACAAAGTGCAAAAATTCACCTATTAAGCCCTCTCAACAGACAGCGCCACCCCTGTCTTTTCAGGCTGGTTCTGCCACAGAGCCTACAACATCTTTTGGATACCCCAAAGCCCCTCATTTGCGTGCCACAGATAACCTTAGAAAACAACCTGCAAAACAGTGTGAGAATTTGCAAAAAAGCATGTATAATTAACCCAAATAGCTAAAAACCACCCCCTCATTAAGGACCCTCTTTAAGGTGTTGCCAAACGTAGTAGACCCCGGTGAGGCAGTTAGTGAGCTGATGGGTGGGGAGGGGCTGGGAGATGGGCCTGTAGTGAGGAGGGTAGATAAAGAAAGGCTAGAGGAGATGACAACCAGAGACCGGCCAATGAGAGCTGGGAGCAATAGATATCAGGCCCTAGAAGGGTTGGATGTAGAGTCCAATATGGAAGCTGGGAAAACATCCCAAAGCCAGACAGAGGCCCTGCCTAAACCTTTACCTATTGAGACTGCACATGCCCTCCCAGAATCTGCTACAGCAACAGCAGAACAGGTGACTATTGGATCACTTAAATCAATGGTTTTATCATTGTCTGTTGATATTAACCTCTTGAGTGCCCATGACGAGATGGTCTCGTCATGGGCCGCGGTTGCGCTGTGCCCATGACGAGACTATCTCGTCATGAACCCCGCCCGCTAATGAAAGGGCCGGTACAGGGCGGGGAAAGGGCGGGGCACTCAAGGGGATATAAAGGGCTTTGTTACTTCAGAAGCAAATCAGAGAGAAATACAGGGTTCATGTGAAGCACTTGAGAAAAGGTTTGATCTCTTGGCTGCTAGGACTCAGGTCCTCAAGGACACAGTTAAAGAACTGAAAGACACAGTGGAAAATAACAAGGCAGAAATACAGGCTTTGAGGCATAGTGAACAGGAATATCAGGATAAAATAGAGCTGCTGGAGAACAATTCAAGACGAAACAACCTAAGGATTCTTATGTTCCAGAGGGGGTGGAAGGCGAAGATTTAAAAGCCTATGTTGTCACCTTGATAAAGGTAGGGACGCAATTTGAAGACAGTGAGGAAGACATAGCTAAAGATATTCCAAGAATACATAAGGATCTGTTTAGTAAAAACCCCAATAAAAGTAAACCCCGCAAAATTCTGCTGAACATCCAAACTTACGCTTTGAAAGAGAGAATATTGTTAAAATCGCTGAAGTTCAAAACCTTGAGGGCAAATAACTTTTCTTTCGAGATCAGATCGAATATATCCCGAGTAACCATAAACAGGCAATGGGAACTCGGGAAGCAGCTAGAGGAGTTAAAAAAATTAGGGGATTTCCAGCTTCTCTTCGTGTAATGCTTAGTGACAAAATGCACAATTTAAAGGGACCCAGAGAAACAGATGAATTATTAAAAGCCATCAAGAGAAGGAAATCTATCATGAGAGTAAAATAGCTGTCCAAAATAGTAGTACATCAAAATGAGCTGAATTTGGAGCAGAAATCAGTGACATTGTAGGAATAGACTCTTCTTCATTCTGTTCTCCTTTTTTTGTTTTCCTTTTACACTTTCATAAGGGCATCTCAGGGATGCTCTAAATGAGACTAATAGTGCATGTGGAAGTAGAGGAGGGTTCTCCAAGGGGGGCGGGGTGTAGAGGGATAAGTGGGGTGGGAAGCATTGGGTAAAAAAAGGGCACATTGAGGGGGTGACAGAACTCTCAGGACAGTCATGGGCCATGGCAATAGAGATACTGGAGCACCAATCCAAATTCTTACCTGGAACGTTATTGGGTTACGTACAAAAGGGAAAAGATCTTGCAATATCTAAGGGACTCGCCAACACATATAATCATTTTGCAGGATAGCCATCTGACCAGGGTAGAATATGTAGAATTGTTTAAGTCTTAAAAATGGGTCCAACAAATGGCTTGCACAGACCAGAGCACTAGTACTGGAGGGTGTGGCCCTTTTCGTTAAAAAAACAGGTAAATGCGTCTATCTCAGGAAGTGCCAAAGATAAATTAGGAAGGTGGATCATTGCCAAACTCCAATTATATGATAAGACCTTCACAGTTGTGGGTTATTATGGTCCGAATTCTGATGACATTGAGCCTCTCAAGATGACCTTCCTCAATCTCTTAGACTTCACCTATCCTATTATAATGACTTGTGATTTTAATGTGATATTAGACAACACATTGTATAGGTCAGCCAAAAGTAGGTCAATAGTGCCTCCGAAATCACAGGCTTATTTAAAAAATATGATGGGACATTTAGCATTATGTGATTTATGGAGCAAGGAGCAGGATTAATGCAGGGTTACTTTTTTCATAATAAAAACATATGGTCACTCATTCAGGATTGACTATATTTAAGTAGATCAGGTCCTAAAAGAGGACATTCAAGATATTACCTATCTAGCCGTCCACCTGTCTGATCACGCTGGTATAGCACTAAAATGTAAGCCTACCTTTAAGACTTAGTTAAGGGGATGGACCCTAGACCGTACCATAGTCTTGGATAGAGACTTGGTCAGCAACCTTCACTCGGAGACGGAAGAATTCCTTAAGATCAATATTGGTTCGGCCCCTTTGTGTATGGGACTCACTTAAGGCTTTTCTAAGGGCGAAGATCACCAGTTTATCTAGTTTCAGGAATAAGAAGTATAGAAACGAGGCTAGGACCTTTGAGCCTGAAATGACAAAACTGGAGGGACCTTTTGGTTGCAAAGCTAGATACTGAGGAGGCTGCACCCCTAGAGAATAGGCAACACTTGCTGTGGGAGAAGCTGGCAGCATTGTTGGAGGCCAGAGTAAAGAAGAGATGGGAAGCAAGTAAGCTAACTCACTTTGAGTATGGAGAGAATAAGGGGATTACTCACTTGGAAGATCAAAGCTGATCAAGGAAGGAATGTCATTAAGGAAATAAATTGTAGTCAGACAGGTGTAAAGTTTACTAGCAGCTCAGATATAGAGAGAGCTTTCCATATATTTTTTGAAAAACTGCATTCTGAGGACTTGGAGATAACAGAGGAGGTGGTTAAACAATGGATAGGCGTGGAAGCCCTACCCACTCCAACATTAAATGACCAGTCTGCTTTGAATGGTTGTATCACCCAGATAGAGGTTATAGGGGCTATTAGTTCAAGTAAATGGGGTAAAGCTGCAGGCCCCGAAGTTCTGCCAGTGGACCTGTATAAGGCCCTTGGTGATCCTAGTCTGCCATTTATGATGTTTGGGGGAAATGTTTGAGAAAGGGTCTCAGTTGCCACAGTCTTGGAATGACGCAATAGTTTTGCTGATTTTAAAACCGGGAAAAACCCTGCATGTTGTGAATCCCATAGACCCATTTCATCCCTCAACAGTGACTATAAAATATTTGCGAAGGTTTTGGTAGAGAGGTTGAGTGGAGAAGTTGGTGCATAGTGATCAGAAGGGTTTTGTATGAGGAAGGTCCCTCCATGAACTAGCATACGGTCTTATTGGCACAATTAACATGGCCACAGCCTTTAATATTCCGCTAGCAGATTCAACTCTAAATGCTACAAAAGCTTGCGACACAGCAAATTGGACATACTCAGCTATCATCTTAAAACAGCACAATCTGCGTTAAAAAAATTGTAGAGACAAATGACTGATCTATCAAGACCCTTCAGCAAGAATTTTAGTGAACAGAAGCTTAACTTCAGCCTTTCAAATAACTAGAGGCACAAGGCTAGGGTGCCCGCTATGCTCCCCCCTAATATTTAATATTTACATCGGGCACTTAGCCTCCAGGCTCAGGCGAGACATCTCTGTTACTTCCTTTTCTTGCAAAGGATGGAAGAAAAATGTTTGCCTATATGCAGATAAACCTTATGGGATACACTTCTAATCTATCTACCACTTTTCAAGCTAATATTCAGTTGACATCGAAATTTGGCGAGGTCTCTGGATATTCAGCCAATAAAGAGATCCTGGTTTGGAACCAGAGTAGGCATAACCCCCTAATTAAGAATGGCATGAAATAATTGGGGTTAAAGATTATGCAAGGTATAGAAAAGATTCCTGAAGTAAACCTTGCAAAAGCTTTGGCTGAAACAAGCAGATTGAAGAAGGTTTGGACTCATCTCCCATTGACGGCCTTTGGCAGAACAAATTTAGTGAAGATGGTTATTCTCCCTAATTGTAGCTATTTCTTTAAAACAATCCCCTTATATTTCAAGAAAGAATTTTTAGAGAAAATATAACAGGCTATTAACTCCTTTGTTTGGGCGTATAAAGGGGCGATGATATCATGCAAGAAGCTTCGTAGAAGGGGGGATAAGGGGGGCTGTCCCTGCCTGAAATACAGTATTATGCTTGGGCTTTCTAGATGAAGAATGCCAGGATGCTCTTTAATACTCCAGACTGTTTGGAGTTAGGGTCCCTGTTTAAAACTATGCTGAAAGAAGTTAGAGGGGCTAATAGCTATTTCCTGTTCAAAGTCGGAGACATGAAGTGCTTCAAAAAAAAGAGATTGAAAGTGTTACAAGTTATGACCAGGATATGGACCCGTATCAGAAGCACTGTGAAATGGGAATATTATAGTATTCTTGTTCCTATCTGCCACTCCCCGGGCACGCCAGAGTGTCTTAAAGATAAATTATCATTACAGATTAAGGTGGCAGGTTATACATTTTGGGGTAAACTCACTCGGGATGGTAAGCTGCTCCCATAGAATGAGCTTTGTGCGGCTATGGATGGAAATCTCTCACGGTTCAAGTAAATCCAGCTAAAAAGGTGGAGTCAGAACTTGGGATCTGAAACGGGATCCATAAACCCTTTGGGAGAACAACGGTCGAAAAATTACCCAGGAAAGAAGGAAGTATCAGTTTTGAATTGGGAGCTGTTGGAGACTCTGGATGGTAATTTTAGCCTGTCAGAGGAGCTCTGGGGAGGACATTTGCTGAGAGCACAGCTACAAGATCAATGATGAGTTTCGATGCGCACAATATACAGCACTGTCTAGCCTGCCTTTATAAGAAGGAATCATCTCTTTTCCCCCCACAGAGCCTATTGGACGCCCTACAGGATCTCAAAGATGGGAAAGGGGGTGTTGCTATGTGTGTGAAATGTGGGCTAGAGAAGGCGACTGATATCCATATGTTCATGGAGTGCCCAGAGATTCAGCAATTTTGGGAAAAAGTGGGTAATACCATCACAAATATTTTGGGTATAAATATTAGGGTAAGCCTCACTCTAATTATTCTTGGAGTATCAGAGAGGCCGGTGAGGTTGAATGGCGACAAGAGCAAGCTATTTGTAGAACGTGGGTGGTTGATCTGCCTACCCTTTGTACAGATTGGCTTAATGCACTCTCCTATATATCTAAAATGGATGTTGTACGGAGTGTCTGTAAGAGTAAAAGTTTTTGGCTTCCTTTGATGGACTGGTTGGACTGGAATAGCTGTTAATCTGGTAGTAATGCAAAGAGTTTATATCTGTACAATGATTACACCTACAGCTGTTTTTCTGGTTATAAAACACGGTTCTTGGACCGAGCAACCCTGAAGAGAATACATGTGTCCCAGGCTCTTGCCCACCCCCATAAAAAGGTTATGATACATAAAAAAGGGGGATTGATTAGAGCCTGAGGTTCATGAGGACAAATGTTTTTTTATAAATTAAGAAAATTGCATCGAATGGGGGCGGGCATATTAAGTATTCTAACTCCAGTCTTACGAATGTTTCGTAAAGTGCATACATTGGGGTCATATTTACTATTTTAACACCACTCTAGAAAAAGTTGTGGATAGAGAATAAATTAGTGGGAGCCATATTTATCATTCTAATTGTAATCTAACAAATGATGAAGAAAGTGCATACACCCCGGAGGAGGTCTTCTGTTTTATTCTAACTCCAGTCCAACAAACGTTAGGGAAATTGCATATACAGGGTGTGGGGATCAGATGTACTATTCTAACTCCAGTCTACTAAACATTAGAGAAACTGCATACACTGCGGGGGCAGATTTACTTTTCTAACTTTAAGAAAAACTCGGGAAAGTGCGTGCATTTCTGGGGCAGATTTACTATTCTAACTCCAAACTAACAAACACTAGGAAAAGTGCATACATTGGGGGGACATATTTCAAATTCTAACTCTAGTCTAACAAATGTAAGGGAAAGTGCACACATTGGGGACTTTTGGGCAGATTTACTAATTTAACTCCACTACAACAAAAGTTGGGGAACGTGTGTACATTGGTGGGAGTCAGATTTACTATTCTAACTCCAGTCTAATAAACGTGGGGGAAAGTACATAAATGGGTTGGGGGTTGGATTTATTATTATAACTATAATCTAACAAACATTAGGGAAACTGCACACATAGGGGAGCTGATTTAGTATTCTAACTCCAATCTAACAAACATTGGGGAGAGAGCATTTGTCAATGTCTGTTAAGAATTTGACTTAGCTTTGAAATCCCATTGCCTTCTGATGTGATTATTCCAGTGAAGTCCTAATTTTGGATCTTATCAATTGCTCTGAGGTATATGTATATGTCCTATCAACCCTCATAATTCCCTTAACTCCTCTTCTCACAGTGTTGTCATTGTAACCTCTCTGTGTAAATGTAATATTCATGTCTTTTACTTTCTTAACAAATTCTTGGCTACAGTTTCTTCTCACTCTCATCATATCTCCATAGAGGATTCCTCTCACTTCTGTTCTAGGATGAGAGCTGGAATCCTGTAGTATAGCATTACATTCTGTCAGTGTAATACAGTGGTCCCGACAGCCGAGAATTCCAACATGGCCGCTGTTGTACTGTCTCCAGGAGAGGAAGTCGGCACACAAGAGCCCAAGGCAGGCTGCATGCTAACGCCAGAAGCTCTGCCTCAAAAGGAAGAGAGAACGGTGATGCAGTGTGTGGAGGAAGCACCACGGGAGAGAGAGAGGAGGCTGTGAACTGAGGAAAGTGAGGCGGTCCTACCAGCACTGGGGCAGGTGATTCCAGACAAAGAGGAGGAGAAGAAATGTGAGGAGCAAGCAGCGAGACCACCTGTAGGCAACGAGCACGTATCCCGTCATCCCCAGAGAAGAGAGGACACTGCGATACCCACTGCTACGGTCCCAGAGGGCCGCAGCCTTAGGCAAGTCCCACTCCTTGGCTATTTGTATAGGTGGCGGGAAAAACAGAAGGAACACCACCAGTTGTAAATCTGAGATGGGCACCTTCCTTTTGTTTTTTTGTGTGTGTCCCTTTTCTTTTGCTCATGTATGGTGATGCAGTTATGGGTAGTTAGGCTACCTTGGATATAGATCAGAGACTGATCTATTTTTTTCTTCTTTTTTGTGTGTATGTGTTTACTCCTTCGAGGTACAGATAATCACTGGAGGCAACCTGGAATTGGACTGGAGCCCAGCAAGGAGACCATCCTGACCGGAGGGGAAGCAGAAAGACTTTATGTGGCTGATCTTCATTTATTTTTTTAGTTCACCCTCAAGACTGAAAACAATAAACATACCTTAACAGATACATAAAGATATTGGGCCTCTTGACTTAAAATATTGGGTAGACTTGGTTTCCCACATTGGGTAGGGACAGCACACAGGTCAGCAACGCACACATACGACAGTCAGTTTTCAGTCCATCTAGTCTTAACCCTATTTTCCTTAATATACAGTTCCACATCCAAAACTAGATTCTTTGTTCATCATAAATCATTGTAAATGTCATGTTACAGAGGCTTCAATTCAAATGAGCAGAAAATTGATCCAGTTCAGCTGATGCCCCTTTCCATATCTTCGGGATGTCATCAATAATCTACCCAAATAATGGATTTTATCTATACACTCCACTGCAAAGCCATATCTTCGGGATGTCATCAATAATCTACCCAAATAATGGATTTTATCTATACACTCCACTGCAAAGGGTCCCCAGACACTCTTCCTCTCAAACAAACCCATAAAAAGATTGGCACAGGAGAAAGCAAAATCTGGATCTAATGGCCGTATCCTAGAATTGTTGGAGCCAAACCCCATTCATGTGAAATTACATTGTTGTTCAAGATGACCGCTGTCATGTTCAGAAGCATCTGTGTATGAGCATAGTAGTTGGCAGGTCATTTATTCAGTAAGGATAATAGAGAGGTCATACCCCATTCATGCTCAATAATAATGCATAGTGATACAACATCTAATGTAACGAAAATCATATAGTTTCCCACATTAGGTTGCTCATCACATTAAGTGCATGTTGGGTTGCCTTAATATAGGATGGTTGATTCATTACATAAGGTCTTGGAAAACCCTCTACCTATTTTGAAGTTCTCTCTGCAGGTGAGTTAATACCTGATCATTTAGGTCTTTCAGGTGAAAGGGACACTGTCTTGTGAATTTTAGGTAGGGTATGGATACAAGGCTATCTTGATCTGTAGACTTTTAGATAATTGTATTCATTGCCACTAAGCAGTCTTAAGTCAAATCAATCCTTCAGTCTTGCATTTATCATGTCACTAACCCTGGTGACAGGATTATAATCCAATCTCAGATAGCATCGTTGATCAATAAATTGTGATTCAATTTCACAATTAAATTCAGATTTCTGCATTGCAACAATGTTGCCTCCTTTCTCTGCTTCTAGGGTTGCAACTATGCACTTATTCAGTAATTCTTTCAGTGCTTTCCGCTCTCTATATGTTAGGTTGAATTTAATACGTGAGTCTGGTTTCTTCTCTCCCTGTTCTCCCTATTTCTCTGTATCTGTTATAACAGCCTGAAAAAAGATGTGATGTAAATTACCTGGGAAAAGTTGAGTTGTTTATTTTTGATTTACTATTAAACCTACTATCTCAAACCCTAGTATCTTGAATGTCTAACTGAATTAATAGTCTCAATACTGCCATTGACTCTCTATTCTGGTCTATGAACAATAATATGGTTACCATGTCTGATAACTTTGGATGGACATATCACTGAGAACATCATCAAACATATGTATTGTTTTGTTGTGCACAGGTTTATCTGAAAAGATTTTTCTAAATTTCAGATTTACGTCCAAATTTGTATATATCTTAATTTTATTAATGTCACATGTAATAGTTAATAATAATAGAATCCATAATGCCTCATTCTTGATAGATGTGTAACATTGTATCATTCAATCGCTTTTCCATGCCAAGATGACATTCACTTTTTTGTATTCTTTGTCCATGACCTTGTTTGAATGGCCTTCCATCCCTTCCTTTGTTCATTTCTACCTGAATTAACTTGATAATAGCATAATAATTGTTAAATCTATAAATATTACCTCAATTAATGATTAAGATGATTGACTCTGCTAATTAGACCCTTTTTGATAATGGGCTTTAGGTAAGTTCTTTAGGGAGAGACAGTGAAATACCATCCTAGGTCTCAACATGGAATTTGTGCAAATATCTTTCAATAAATTCTAATCTGCATTGCATTAACATCCTGTTAAAATATGTTTTTATTAATAGAGCGGATTGGAAACTCACTGTCCACTCAGTTCTGCTAATGGTAAAAAGCACATTAGTGCCTTAATATATATTACACTGAAATGGTGCGACGAATTGCAGACTTTTTCCTATAGTTTTGCACACTGGGAAAAGTCCTATTTTGGTAGCAGGTATGCACATTCTGGTTCAGCTTGTTAACTCTCTCAATAACTGGTCTTCAGTAGAGATAGCATTATAGTAATATTTATGCTCACTTTCTAATTAGTACTAAGATCCTGATCCTGGTGTGACCAACAGAGGATACAATGAGGGACTGTACACTATGGGCTGCTTCCGCAAAGAAGATTAAGCACTTGTGTAATAAATTGGCGTGACCTTGGAAGTTGTTAAATTGTATCCAAAATATATTCTCTTTTATTAAGTGGCATAAAGGTAGTGAGTATATGTCTCATCGAAATTTTGTTTCACATGTGAAATTATTCAGTACTAAAATGGAGCAACAAGGGGGGCGTGGCCGAGCCGAGCTGCAAGATGGCCGCCGTGTAACGGGGCTCTGCCGGCCGGACAACTAATCCGTCAGCCCACCCGGCCTCTGCCTTGATTTTTGTGCAGGGAAGATACGGCGGGAGGTGCCCCGACGCCGAGGATCCCAGCGGTGCTCCTGCGGCAGGAACCGGCTGCGGGAATCCGGAGATACGTGCGCTAGCGGATCCGGCGGCTGGGAGGCGCCGAGCTGGGCGGCGACATCTGCTACGCGAGGCCCTGGTCGCGGGCCGCTGACCGACAGGCGCGCAGAGACTGGCGTGGACGCCTGCAGAGCGCGGGATGCCCTGCGATTGGAACCTGAGGTGAAGCGGCAGGCCCCTGCTGGGCTGTGAACGGCCTTCGTGGCGGATCTGGAGTGCGTTGTGTGCTGGCCTGACGGACTGACTGCCTGGGCCTTGCCGGCGTGGCCGCGATCTGCGCTGATGACTGGGCCGGTGCTCCTGCTGGCGTGAGGCGACGGACGACGGACGCTGCGACAACTGGTCGGCGAGGCCCGATCCATACCTGCGACGAGGGGACTCCGGCTGTCTGGCCTGTGTAATCCGTGCCCGGGCCTCTGAGTGTCTGCGGCGCCACGAGGCGGTGGCAAGAAGAGCGTGAGAGGCCGGGTGACTCTCCGGGCTGCTGCCTGACCGCGGTGAGCCCGCGATTGATGCGTGTCTGGTGCCGACCCGCGACCTGGGTGAGCCGAGAGCTGGCTGGGCCTGGCCTACCTGGAGAGGTCCCCCGAGGTGCGTGAAGGCCGCTTGGAGTGGCGAATACCTGACCTCTACGATCCGGGCGCTGGTTGGGGCCCGTGGCCTGCGGCGTGCCAGCTACCTCCCTTCATTGGTGCCGGTGTGTGAAGACCCCTCGGAGGCGACATGGGGAAGTCAGACACCAAGCAGCGGAAGCTCCACTTTGAGAAGCAGGCTTCCCGCGGCGCTGTGGCGGTTCCGCCATCGCCGAATGTGGTCCCTGAAACGCAGCTAGACCCAACACCGGAGGATGATGTCAGAAGCATGTTCCGCGACCTTAAGGGCTGCCTCAAGGAAATCGATGGCAAGCTCGACTCCATGGCCCAGCGGCTTGATGGCATATCTCATAAGGTAGACCAGCACGAGGAGCTGATCGCTGCGGCGGAGGCGCGGATTACCGACTGCGAGGAGAGCCTCGGAGACACCCAGGAGAGGTTACTACGCATGGACAAGGTCCTGGAGGTGATAAGAGGGCGCAACGAGGATTTGGAAGCCCGTTCCCGAAGAAATAATGTGCGTATTATTGGCATTGCGGAATCCACGAACATTGGCAACATGGAACAATTCGTTGAAGGAATGTTCCGCGAACTGTTTGGGGCGGACCTGTCGGCCATGTTCCTGGTCGAGCGGGCGCACCGCACGCTGGGGCCACGACCTGTGCCTGGAGCTCCGCCACGACCGATTCTGGCACGGGTTCTGAACTACCGAGACAGGGATACCATCCTGAGGTTGGCGCGTGAAAAAGGTGAGCTCCGATTTCAAAATATGGCCATCTCCCTATTTCCGGATTTTACGCAAGCGGTGCAGGCTGCGTGGCGAGAATTTATACCGGCTAAAAAAAATATTTCAAAAGGTGGGGACTAAGTATGCCATGTTATACCCGGCCAAGTTACGGATACATCACAAAGGGAAGCCAATGATCTTTACAGCCGCGGCGGATGCGCTCAAATTTGCGAGGCAGGCAGAGCGCTCGCAGCGTGAGCGGCGAGATGAGCAAGGCACTCCTCCGCTGGGCCAGTTGAGCGACACTGAATGACACAGCGCACTATCACTTTGAGATGTGCTGAAACGCTGGACACCGTGACTGTCAGGTACGCGGCCTGTAGCCGCATCTGGAGGTCCATGGGGCCTACAGGGGCCGAAGGATCTGTCCCGGACCTGTGAGGACTGGCTTGACGTAACACGGCTCACTTCGCTGATGCCTCACGGAGCGTTGCGGGGGGAGGAATGTTGGGCCTCCTTCGCTGTAGGTTGTTGTACTGCGTTAACAAAAGGCAGCAATGTTCGGCCACCCTGTCGCTTTTAGACGGGGGAGTGAGCCGGTGACCCCACGCCCTGTGGGATGATTCCCGAGATACTGTTACGTGACATTTACTGTTGGGTGGGGTGGCGGGGGGGACTGTATCTCAACCTGATTGGGGGGTTGGAGTGGGTGGAGGGGGGTTCTGGTTCTTGTTGGTTGGTACTACCACACTACGTTTTCTTAATACACCACGACATGACGACGCGGCCTTGCCACAGGCTCACTTTATATGGTTGCCGATCCCCGGGACGGGGCAGCGGGGGGATCCCCTGTGGACCCTGGTACGTGGGACATTGGTAACCTCGCCACTGTATGGGACACACACATATATGTCTCCCTGACCGAGTTGCGCTGCCTTACATGGAATATCCGCGGTCTTAACGACCACCGCAAGATACGCTTGACTCATGCACATTTGTCACGACACCAAATTGACATATGTTTCCTACAGGAAACTCATTTGCCTCGCAACGCCGGGGACAAGCTTCGAGGTGCTAGATGGGGCGAGATACACACCTCCGGCTGCTCCAGCTATTCCCGGGGAGTGGCTATTCTCCCGAGATACTGTTACGTGACATTTACTGTTGGGTGGGGTGGCGGGGGGGACTGTATCTCAACCTGATTGGAGGGTTGGAGTGGGTGGAGGGGGGTTCTGGTTCTTGTTGGTTGGTACTACCACACTACGTTTTCTTAATACACCACGACATGACGACGCGGCCTTGCCACAGGCTGACTTTATATGGTTGCCGATCCCCGGGGCGGGGCAGCGGGGGGATCCCCTGTGGACCCTGGTACGTGGGACATTGGTAACCTCGCCACTGTATGGGACACACACATATATGCCTCCCTGACCGAGTTGCGCTGCCTTACATGGAATATCCGCGGTCTTAACGACCACCGCAAGATACGCTTGACTCATGCACATTTGTCACGACACCAAATTGACATATGTTTCCTACAGGAAACTCATTTGCCTCGCAACACCGGGGACAAGCTTCGAGGTGCTAGATGGGCCGAGATACACACCTCCGGCTGCTCCAGCTATTCCCGGGGAGTGGCTATTCTTATCCGTAAAAGCCTTTCTTGGCAAACGTTTAAGGTAAATGCTGACACTGAGGGGCGCTACATCATACTGATCGGGAAACTATTTCACATGCCGATGACGTTAGTTAATACATATGGCCCCAACTCGGATGACCCTGGGTTTTTCCGTCACCTCTGGCACCTGGCACAATCACTGGGCGGAGGGGCTTGCATGTGGGGAGGAGATTTCGATGCCGTGCTGTCGCTGGACCTGGATAGGGAGGGGGCTGCTCGCACGCATCACCCGCAAGCTGCAGGTCTCATACGCGGCCTAATGGCAGATTATAATCTACTGGACTCATGGCGGGTATTGCATCCAGCGGTTAGGGAAGGCACCTGCTTCACCCCGCACAGAGGAGCCTGGTCCCGCTTGGACTTCTGGCTCTTGACCCCGCAGGTCCATGCTTGGGTGTCTGCAGTCGCTCACAAGGCGCGCACCCTCTCAGACCACTCCCCTGTCGAGCTAACTCTGCGTGTCCCCAAGCCATACATCACGCCCTTCACGTGGCGACTGCCGCCACAGGCCCTGTCAGATCCGGTGTTTCGGGAGGATATCCATCAACACATACTTGACTACTTTGAGCACAATGAGGGTTCCGTGACGTCGTTGGGCACCTTGTGAGACGCGTTTAAGGTGGTGATAAGGGGCCACTGCATTGCGGGACAGGCCAAAGTCCTAAAGACTATCAGGGGTGCGCTCGGCAAATTGGAAGATCGCCTGCACTCACTGGAGGTGCAGTACTGTTCGGACCCCTCGACTGCCACGTTGGCGGACACTCGCGCCACGCTCACTGAATATCAGGCAGAGGCCGACAGGAAGCTTAAATTCCTGACTAAGCATGCTGTGGCCCGCAGATATGGGGAGGGGGATCGCCCAGGCAGAACGCTCGCCCTCCTGCTGCGCTCACAATGGCCCTCTCCTTTTGTCTCCTCAGTGACTGCGGGTGGTGATACCGTGTATACCCCTCCGGAAATACTAGATACCTTCCGGATTTTTTACAGGGACTTGTATAGGGCTCGGGCAGCCCACCCAAAGGCGGAGCTGTCTGACTATTTTGATACGATACAGCCCCCCGGCTGTTGGCAGTATATGCAGAGGCGGTCGAGTCAGGTATACTCCCAGACTCCATGAGGGAGGCTGTCATCATTACCCTCCTGAAACCGGACAAGGATGCCCAGCAATGCGACTCCTACAGGCCATTATCATTAATCAACACTGACGCTAAGATCTTTGCGAAAATGCTTGCAACTCGGCTACAGCCGGTGTTGCCCCTGATGATCCGCCCGGATCAGTCGGGCTTTATACCGGGCCGATCGACGTCCCACAACCTCCGCACCCTCTTCGGTGTACTGCACTATTTGGCCCCACATGTTAAGGCTGCGGCAGTGCTGCTGGACGCCACCAAAGCGTTCGACTCCCTAGAGTGGGGGTTCCTGTTTCCTCTGCTGCAGCGCATGGGGGTGAGTGAGGCCTTTATCAGATACATTAGACTGCTTTATACCGACATTACTTCTAGGGTAAGGGTAAACGGGTTGGTCTCTGCGCCATTTGACATTCGGAGAGGCACGAGACAGGGTTGCCCCCTGTCGCCTCTGCTTTTTGCCATCGCCACAGAACCTTTGGCTGCCCGCATTAGACAACATCATGCGGCCAGGGGCATTGGCTTCTCGTCAAGGGCGCTAACCATATCGTTATATGCAGATGATGTTACGCTATATGTCTCTGATCCTCAGGTTAACCTCTTCCCTCTGACACGAGAACTGCTGGAATATGGACGGTTGTCGGGAGTAAATATAAATTGGGAGAAGTCAGTCATTCTGCCCCTGACTACCGGGACTCCCCGCTTTACCCCGGACTGCCCGCTGAAATGGGCAACTGGACCGGTACGGTACCTGGGGATTTGGATAAGCACAGACATGCAGCAGATATGGGCAGAAAATTATGGGCGTGTGACGGGTTGGGTTGAAGAGAGGGTTGGTCGTTGGAAGCATTTGCCCCTTTCGCTGGCTGGCAGGATCGCTGTGGCTAAAATGGTGATCCTGCCTAAACTCCTCTATTTATTCGTGAATATCCCGCTGCCCCTGACTGCACATTTCCTGCGACGGCTGCGCTCACTGATGGTGGAGCTGGCCTGGGGGGTAAACAGCCGCGGGTGTCCTGGGAGACCCTCACTCTCCCACAGAGACAGGGAGGCCTGGCTGCACCAGACTTCTCATTATATGCCTACTGTGCACAGGCACAGTTCCTGCACTACTGGGCGCACCCCACACCGTTTCAACCGCACGTGGCGATCGAGACTGATAGGGCGGCTCCGCTGCCGCTGACTGTTGCACTCTACACGCCACACGTCCGGAGGTGCACGGAAATCGACCCGGTGCACGCACTCAGGTGGGCCTGGAATGGGCTGAGACGTAGGGCCGGATTAGATCTTCTTTATACCCGCTCTGTGCCCCTGCGCGGGAACCCGATGTGGCCGCCGCTGCGGACTATGCGGACCGGGGAGCGGGCCGCGGAGCTGGGCCTCCACACTGGGGGCGATCTGTTTCCAGGTGACACCTTCCTTACGCCGGAGCAGATGTGTGGATCGGAGGCTCCGACGCTACTGGACACGCTTCTTTATTACCAGCTCCGCCACTCAAGCAGGAGGCTGTTCCCCACGTTCCCGGCGCCACCGCCGGATCTGCTTGCTTTGGAAAATGTGTTATCTGTGGAATCTGGCCGCAAGCTGGTCTCCCGATTGTATGTGCGAATGCAGACTAACCACCCCGTGATGCTTCCGGCGGCGCGGGGCCTGTGGGCGGCGGAATTGGGCGCGGATATTTCTGATATACACTGGGATTTGTGCTGTAAGCTACTTGAGATTCTGTCCCCCAACTACAGGCTACGCCTGATACACTTCAAGTACATACACATGACTTATCGCACACCGAGCCGGTTGCACCGCATGGGTTTAAGGGACACCGATGAATGCTGGCGCTGTCATGCCTCGGGGGCCACCTTTATACATATGGCGTGGGGCTGTCCTGCAGTGGCGCTGTTCTGGACAAGGGTAGTGGAGATAATATGCGCTATCACAGACCTACTGATCCCATGCACACCCCAGGTTGCACTGCTGGGGATTTTGCACATGGTTGAGCCCAAACACCGTAAGCTGCCAGCGATGCTATTATTATTGGCCAAACGACAAGTTGCTATGCATTGGGGAGTTGTTACGTCACCTAGCATTAAGGTATGGGTTAAAAGCGTTGTCTATTGCCAGACCCAGTTGACCCTGTACTGGGAGCTTATGCCGATGCGATCAAGGCCTAGGGATATATGGGGACCCTTCATACACTGGCTGGAGCTCACTCCGCTACAAACTCTGTAGCTCGATGTTATCCCCTAGGACGGGAGGGAGAGGTCAGTACTTGCTGCTGCCCGTGTGGCGTGTTGGCGGCTGTCGGGGTGGGGAGACACGGGTGGGAGGAGGTGACAGATGGACAGTTGGGTGAAGCGGAGATTGACATGTAACACTGAGTTGATGTCCTTGACATTCCGTACTTTGTGCCTTGTTGGTGGGGAGACGTGTCGTCATTGCTTGAAATATGTACGCAGCAGTGTGAAGCATTGTTTTAAGTTTGTTACTGAAAATGCCAATAAAAAGAATTAAAAAAAAAAAATGGAGCAACAAGTGGAGAAATATGGCTTCTGTCAAACACTTATGTTTATTACGGGGAATGTCCGAAACAACGTGGCCAGAACCACGCTTGCCTGAACATCGCATCTGCCTTAACCACTCATATGCGTGGTTAAGACAGATAGCGATCTAGTGTTCAGGCTGGGCAGGGAAAAGAATAGGAAGCGTTGGAACAGGAAGCTCCGGAAGCAGACAGGTAAGTGGGGCTGGGGCAGCCACGGCTACTGCAGGTAAGAGAGGTGGGGCCGGTTGAGGGGGGATTTCGAGAAACGACCACGAGGGAAAATTAAATAAATAATTAATTTACCCTTGTTGTCGTCTTTCGAAACTCCCCCTCACCCGGCCCTACCATCCCACCGCTCTTACCTGCAGCGGTCACAGCTGGGTGGGGGCCAGTTTGGGGGAGAAGCTTTTAGGGCTGGGGGTCGCTTTTAGGGCTCAGAGTGGGGGGGTCGGCATACTTTTGGGAAGGGGCAGGTTTTTAGGGCTTAGGTTAGGGGGAGGGGGTCGGGGTCGTTTCAAGGACTGGGGCTGGGTTTGGGAGGAGTTTCTAGGAGTGGGAGCGGTTTTAGGGGTCAAGGTGGAGGGGATTGTGGTAGTTTTTTAGGTCTCGCGTGCGTTGCAGCGCAAAGCGCTGCTCCGCCTCCGCAAGAGATTTTGTGAGAGAGGACTTTGAGAAGAGGGCTTGAAGCCCCACCCCTCACTTCCATTGGCTGGCGTCACCGTTTATGCTAAACGGTGGCCTGCCATTGGAAATGAGGGTTTTCTGTAGACACCCTTTTGTGGTAAATATTTAAATTACCTGTACTATTTTTTATGCGATAAAGTCTAGTAAGAATAACTCAGTGAAAATAAGAGGCAGAATCCGTGGTATTAGAGGTTCTGAAAAGGACTTTATTCCTTACAAAGGAATTATGGTTCGAACCAGGCAATCGTATTCCATCACCACGAAGGTTCAGGAAGGGATAGGCAATACATTATTGACAAGTAATGATATATATATGAAATGCATTACATTAAGACAGATGCAGGAGGCGTAACAGCTGATAATACAGATAAGAATACACATACGTAATGAAATAGGCGTTATAATAGGCGTATACTAGAAACGTCATTTAAAATGATGTCACAAGTGGGTGGATCCATAAGAGAATCCTGCAGTGTCAGCAGAAATATTTGGCAGAGATGCGCGCGCAGCCGCATGACGTGTGATTGACGTGCAACTAGAGGGTGAAGGGGGATTGACATTTAGCTCTACATGTGGAGACAGAAGTCTGGGGGGTCAGGTCAACCTAATCCCAAATCGTATCTAATATCTTTGTTTAAGGAACTGTTTTATCCAAAAGGAAAGGTCTCTCGGACGGAATCTATTCTATACTGACTGTTAGTGCATGTACAAGCGTCTAAGTGTCTACATGAGATGCGAGGGGGCAGGAATCTTCCATGGTAACAGGGGCTATGAATTACTTGTATAAAGACAGCGAGGCCGGGCCCTTTGCTCGGTAGCTGGAAGGATGTTTACCTAAACTACTAGACAGGAATGCATTGGATGAGGAGCGGAGCAGATAACTTGAAGGCTGAATACACTTTTTGGCAGGCAACAGGCCGCGTCAGGCACCGTTAGCCGCGCAGGAAGTAAGACAAAGTTCATGGATACAGATGCAGGTCCAGGCTGGAGCATTTCAGAGGCAGAAGCAAGGAAAAGCTCGATGGCAGGATTCAGGGCCTACCTTGCCAGAGCTGGAAAACGTGAAAAGTAAACCATATGAAGACGGTGGCAAGGCATACTTAGGAACGGAATATCTGGTCCATTCATGGCAGATCTGAAAGAGTACATATTAACGTTGGACACAATTGTGTTTGCGTCTTCATAGCTTGAAGTGGAGGGAACATACATGTACTTGTAGCATGTACATGGAGCCGTTGGGGTCTAGATAGGGGACACAATTGACCATAAAAATTCATATTTCCTCATTCCCTCCTTGTCCCCTACGGACCCTCATGAAATATCGATCTTCATCAATCCATCAATCTGTTCATATAACATCATTTGTTCTTCTTTCTTCTTCCGGGATCTTGAACGAAAACTTGAACGTGGAATACACGATGTGGCACACAGCCCGCAAATCGCTGGTCCACATTGTAGACATAGGCAGCAACTGAATACTATGAGAAGGCCAATACCTAGGAAGGATAGGATCCTCCATCCCCAGGCTGACAACACGCTCCAGAACCAACCGGACCAAGTCCAGGTGCCTGGATTCTGGTGTATCTGGCTTACAATCTTATGAAGGCGAATTATGGCTTTATATACTGACGGCGCGTTTTCTGGTATGAAAACACAGCAACTTGATCCGATGACCCTACAAGCTCCGCCCCTATCGGCCAGGATGACGTCAAGGACAAGACGATTTTGAAGAACAACAATCCGCATCGCAGACTGCTCCTCTGTTAAGTTGCCTAAGGCGGAAGTAGTTTCATTCACTACTGCTTCAAGGGTTCTAGTTAATCTACGTATCAGCTTACTATTAGTGACTGTACCTATGTAGGGAAAGAAACCTTTATTGAAATCTGTGTATTGCTCCCATGCTGTTTCAGTGTAGTCGACAATCGGGAGATCTCTCTGCTGTCTATTGTGTACTAAATGGGTATTCCTATGGTAATCAGGAGGGGCTAGGAAAACAGGTGGCAGAAGGAATGCAATGTAACAGGTACCATCCCAATCTAGAGGTAAACATATATATGCGGTCTGGCCACATATGAAGTAGGAATGACGAGAAGCTCTAAATGTAGACTTGCCTTGATCACTGAATTCTATTACAGTGGTACATTTACTATGGCCCATGTGTATTGAACCATTCTTTCTTACACATAATTCACCTTTAACTGGAAATACTGACAGAGCGGGCAAGATTGGTACAGCTTCGGATTTAACATTCAGAATCATGAGGTTAAGTGTAAAGTTACCTAATCCATATACTTCATTTTCTAGATCAGTTCCTGTTCTTTTGGGAAGTCCCTCCTTGTTAGGGTAGCAGACTTTAAGTAAAACTAGGTTCAGGTTTCCCCATACCCAGTTGTCTTGGTAAACTACTGAATTTGAATCTAGGGAATTAATCAAACTAAACCATGCTCCACAGGAGCCATTGTGTGTGAATGGATACGGAAAGAGAGGCAGAACTCCCTTGTAGTTCTGATAGGGAGGGAGTCGGCCACATATCCAACAATTTGTAGCATTGCTGGTCTGATGGGAATGATGTAACATACTAATGAATGTGTTGTTGCGCAGCGCAAATCTATAGGACAACTCATGCGGAGGTAATTCGCTAAAAGAATGTTCGGCTGTAACATTGTAAGCACGCTTGGAAATAGGGTAATACATGTGTAATAGTATACTTGCAGCGATAATCAGAAGACTTAGGAAAAACATAATTAATAATGTCACTATACAGTGACTACGAAGTGATTTACAGTACGCATGTTTCTTGAGCTGTTTCTGTCTATTTCTCTCTCTATTTCGGTCTAGAGGATACATGTCAGAGACAAATTCAACCGATTCACCTTGGAGAGGACTTAAACAATCAAATTGTCTGACTTGCTAGACCTTAGTTTCAGTTTATAATTCTCGCTCTCAGTCTTTCCAACCAGGGGAAGTTTTGAGTCAGTCTGTGAGGGAATGCAGGGCTGAAAGTTCAAGTCTGACGGTAGTCCATGAAATTTTTTTATATGGCTCGAGTGCAACCACCCTTTGCGTCCCTCAATCTTCACGGCTGTCCTTGTGGTCAGTAAAACGAGCTTGGGCGACTGCCAACGAGGTTCCAGCGGGCTCCTCCTGTCGAAGTTCCTTACAAGCACAAGGTCGCCCGGAACCACGTCATGGGGCTTCACCTCAGTGTTATCGGGAAAAGCTGCAGCTACCTGTGAACGACAAGATTGTAGTGCAGACATCAAGGAAGCCAGGTAATCTGTCAGCATATTACAATCAACATCAGTGATTTTACGAGGTATAGGCGTCCCCCACATATTTGGTGGTCTACCGAAGATCACCTCATACGGGAATAGCCCTGTTCGAGAGTGTGCTACCATTCTCATGTAAAAGAGCGCAACCGGTAAAGCTACTATCCAGTCGACACCTTTTTCTCTACATACTTTGGACAGTCTAATTTTCAGAGTTTGATTATGCCGCTCCACAAGACCTGCTGCCTCGGGATGTCGGACACAGTGGAATTTCCATTGATAGCCTAACAGAAGTGAAACGTGTTTCATTAGCTCGGATGAGAATGGCTGGCCATTATCTGAGTACACGACTCGGGGCATACCATACCGTGGGAAGAATTCTCGAACTAACTGTTTGGCAGTAGTCGGGGCAGTGTAATCTGAGACGGGATACGCCTCTGTCCACCGGGAAAGAGCGCATACAACTACGAGGACATATTTGAATCCTCGACATCGTTCCATCTGGATATAATCCATCTGGAGGACTTCAAAAGGGTGATCGGGGGGTTGAAATCCACCCTGCTCTACAGGTACGCCTTTACCTGGATTGAACTGACAACAAATCATACAAGTTCGGACTTTCTGTTTGGCTGCAGCTCGTAAGTGTTTGTTGAACCAAATGTGTTGAATACTGTCTAACATGGCTTTTTCTCCTAGATGTGCTGGACTATGTATTGTGTTAATGATAACTTGAACCATTGAGTCGGGAAGAAACCATATCGATTTTCCCTTCGTCATCCATCCCTGATCTGTCTGGATCCCTCCTAATTCGGTCCATTTCTTTATTTCCTCTGGTGTAGCATGTGTCTGTATGTCAATTACATCAAGGGCGGGATCCTTAACTGTCATGCAGTGTGTTGCTGTCGGAACTATTGTCTTTGTCGTGTCAGTTGTATGAGTCTGATTCTGATCAGTCTGTTTAGCTGTTCTGTCAGCTAGGTCGTTACCCTGAGAAATGATATCGGTAACTTTTGTATGGGCTTTGCATTTCATAATAGATATTGCAGTAGGTAGATGAATTGCGTCTAATAAAGCTTGAATGAGGGGTCCGTGTTGGATGTGGGCACCGTGAGAAGTTAAATAACCTCTCTCTCGCCAAAGCACGCCGAAGTCATGGACGACTCCGAATGCATAACGTGAATCTGTGTATATGTTGACTTTCTTATTTTTGGCTTGAATACAGGCTTGTGTCAGAGCGATGAGCTCTGCTGCTTGAGCTGACAAGGTATCGATACAATTCGTTTCAATAACTTCAGTGTCTGTTGTGACTGCATAAGCGGCCACTAACTCTCCTGTACTTGTTCTCATGCATGAACCATCTACATACAATGTCAGGTCTGGATCTGATAATGGAATATCTGTCAAGTCCTGTCTGGGTTTCGTCGTAATAGTAATGACTTCAATACAATCATGTGCCAATGGGTCTGTTCCATTTAATGGCAAAAGTGTGGCAGGATTTAATGTACTACAACGTCTGATTTCTATGTGTGGCTGGAACAATGTCAATTCATAACCCGTCAGTCTTGCTATAGTCAAGTGTTGTGTTTGGGTCCGGTTCAAGAGAACCTCTACTGCGTGTGGTACTTGTACTGTCAATTGATGTCCTAACACTATGGCATCGCTTTGTCTGATTGCTAAAGCTGTTGCTGCGACTGCTTTCAGGCAATCAGGAAGAGCCTGAGCTACGGGATCTAATGTACTAGAAAAATAAGCACATGGTTTGTGTGATCCTGCCTGTTCCTGAGTGAGTACTGACAAAGCAGTACCTTCGCGTTCTGTAACAAAAAGTGTAAAACGTTTGCTGTAACATGGTGTTGCTAAAACAGGTGCTTGACATAAAGCTTTCTTTAAGCTTTCAAAAGCTTGTGTATGTTCCTGAGTCCAAGGGAGGACAGTCGATGTCGCTGCCTCCTGTGTTGTCAACTGAATGAGTGGTTTTGCTAGAAATGCATATTGAGGGATCCACTGCCTACAGTACGAAGTGAGGCCTATGAATGCCTGCACCTCCTTTTGTGTCTTGGGTGGCGGCATGTTAATAATTAACTGGATGCGGTCGGGTGTAAGCTGTCTTCCCCCCTTGGACAGCAAGTGCCCAAGGTACACAACTTGCTGGACACAGAATTGCAGCTTTGAAGGGGACACTTTGTGCCCCTTGTCGGCTAGGAATTGTAAAACCGTCAGTGAGGCTTTTTCACATTCAGGTTCGCTTCGGGCGGTGATCAGCAGATCATCGACATATTGAAGCAGGGCAGTGTTAGCTGGCATGTGGATACTGTCAAGTTCTCTTTTCAGTGCTTGGCTATAGATGCTGGGGCTTTCTGTGAATCCTTGAGGTGCGCGTGTGAATTTAAAACTTCGTCCATTTAAACTGAATCCGAACAAATATTGGCTTTCCGGATCGATTGGGACGCTAAAGAAGGCGTTCTTGAGGTCAATTACAGTAAAGAACGTTGCTTCTGAATCAATGGCTGTTAGTAATGAAGAGATATCTGGGACCACGGGGTATTGTGGTACAATGCATTTATTTAATTCGCGCAGATCAATAACTAATCGATATACTGGCGGTGCTTTTGGATCGGTTCGTTTAAGAATCGGAATTATCGGGGAATTACATATATTGGAGTCGGTTTCCACGACCACTCCTTGTGCAATGAGCTCGTCAATGATTTGCAGCAAAGCCACAACAGCATCTGGGGGTAACTTGTATTGTCGCATTCGTGGTAGTACCACTCCTGTTTTGAGTGTGACTCGATATGGTGTAATGTGCATGCAACCAACATCAGTGGGGCCTTGTGCCCATAAATGTGTAGGTAAATTCTGTAACCGGTGATCCATGTCTCTGGACACGTAGTGACCTTTAAAGTCACGCAAAAGTAATCGTACTCCTTCCGGAGAACAACATATTATAGCTCCTAGAGCTTTCAATGTTTTTATACCTAACAAGTTTTCTGGGCATGATTTCGTAAGCAATAGATCTGTAGTCCGTGTTAATGGACCGACTGTAAATGCAAGTGGTTGCGATACTTCGTTAATAGTAGGCTTTCCTGAAAAACCAAGGGAAATATTTTGTGAGCCTGAGAGGGGTGGCCCTGGGACTTCGCTGTGACTTATAGTTGTTCTGCTTGCCCCTGTATCGAGTAGAAACTTTCTGTCTTTCCCTAATACTTGACTCTGTACATAAGGTCCCTCTTGGTCTACAGGAACCTCAATAAGGGGTAAGCCAATTTCCCTCTCTAGGCTATTTCATGTGTAGCGCTGATACTCTGGATAGTCATTTTGTGCATACTGGTACATCTGTTGTGTCGTATTTTGTGTTGCAGCAATAGGCTGTGGCTGTTGTTGTGGTTGTGGTACGGTCTGTTGTGGAACTGGCATAGGTTGCACATGCTGAGGTACTTGTTGTTGGATCTGATCCTGTCTAGGTGGACGTGGTCTCTCCTTCGTTATACCCGTAGAGATATTATGTTTCAGAACTGCGCAATCGTGTATATAATGACCTGGCTGTTTACAATAGTTGCATGTCCCTTTAACAGGACCCGCTGAATCACTGGACTGCGTCGTACCCTTTTTATGACCGTCAGCTGGAACTGACTGAGCAACAAGCATTTTCATTTTCGTGTCTTTCATACGTCTTTGTTCATGTTCTTGTTCTTCTCTAATTCTATTGTGATGATATTGTAACATTTGTAACATCTGTGACGGTGTGTTACCTTGCCAAGTACTCTCGAATTTCAATACTCTATTCTTAACTTGGGGCAGGGAATTTTCAACTAATTTTGTCACAAACAGATGTGGATACGACTCACTATTTGCTTTTATGCCACTATTAATACCAAAACATTTTTCAAATCGGGAATAGAAATCACTAGTGTCTTCATCTTGTTTTTGTTTACAGGCTGAAATTGCACCCCAGTCTTCCTTTTTCGTAGTTAATAAACGTGGTAGTACCTGCACTAATAATCCTGGTAATGCTGTAGTCTTTTCCCCAAGCCCTGAACCTGCAGCTCGGGCCTTTTCTTCGTTTTCTAATGCTGTCCAATCTATCTTTTGGTCTCCCACCTCCCATTCCTTTTCTTTGAGTTTCTCGTAAATACCGGCAGGCAATAAGACTTTTAATATTTTCATAATGTCAGGGTAAGTATACTCTCCCATGAGTAACATGTCTTTTATCTCACGGTGGAAACCTGCTGGATCTTTGTCATGGCTAGGTACTACTTTTTTCATTTCCAATAATTCAATTTTAGTTATGGGCGTGTACACAAACACGCGTTTAAAAATATTGTCATCACCTTTGATTGGGTGCACTTCGCGTAAGGGATTCTGTCTGTCTATGTGATACGTTTTTCTTTCCTTGATGGGAACTGAAACATGTTCTGGGCATACGAAGACAATGTACTGGTGCCGATATTCTAGAATTTCTTTAATTAAATCAGTACCTGAACCTCTCCATTTATTCGTGAGTAATTCTATCAGTATATCAGGTAGGGGACCAGGATCGGAATGTTGGCTTCTATATAATATAAGGAGGTGTTGAATCATGTATATACCAGCTAAACGCTGTTCGTCTGGGGTAAGATTCAAGAACGTGTGTGCTAGCGCATCATCACTGTATTTTCCAGGACTGTCAGCCCATTGTACTGCTGACCTGGCTAATTCTTGTTCATCCATGGAATCGAGCATATGATACCCCCTTCGGTATCGGAGTAATTTATCAGCAGCCTGGAATAGGTGTTCAGGTGACCTTGCATTTAACATAGGGGCTTGAAAATGTCTGTTGCATTCTGGACGTATCGGACGTATTGGATCATTAAAGTATCTGGTATTGTTACAAGGTCTTCCCCTACCTACATAAGCTATCGTTTCTAATTGTCCCGTGGGCATTTCTGATTCGTCCTCCTCCTCTCCCTCTGATTCAGTTTTATCTGCTTCTACTCTGTTTTCATGTATTCGTTCTATTTCTTTTCTGATCTTTCGGCACATAGCTACTATACACTTCTGTTTATCATGTTTCCCTTCTGATATATTCTGACCCCATCTGGTAAGCACTTGCATTTCATCCTGATCTACCTCAGGCCTATCTCTGCTTCTGATCAAGCAGTTTATGAGGAAGCTTAACAGTAGTTTCTGTATATCTACTTTCTGGTATTCCATGGCCTTGTCAATACTTTCAGGGCCTTGTCCTGATTGGACAAAGTGATATATATCGTCCAGATGAGCAACCATTCCTGGTAGTGTCATTAAATATGTGGACGCTCGTCGTATACGTAGTGATGACAGCAGCATTCTGTCATTTTTACCGGGCACTGGATCATATCTACAATCCGCAAGATGTTCCTTAAACCTATCGGATCTTGCTGTTTGAGGTGTATGTTGATATGCTAAATCTCTGAAGGACAATTTATTTCCTTGCGGTGGCGTGGAAAAAATTGCTGTCGCACCTCCTGTCGCACCTTCTGAGGTGCTAGGCATGAAAGGATTTGTTGGATGTAAGGTAGAAACTGTAGATGCAGGAAAAGCGGTAGAAACAGATGGACCTATTGGAATGTGCGGAGGAGTTTGTTGTTGCGGAGGTGGGGGCGGATGATCTCGGCGTTGAGCACCATCGACAGGCGGTGCGTGTGGTGGAACATTAACATATTCGGGAGCTACATCGTCTAAATAGGAAGAAAGGAAAATATCTTTTGCGGTCTTGGGATTTGCTTTAATCGGGAGTAATGGGGGTGGCAGATCTTTCGGTATTTCCGGGGTGGCCTTAGGTAAACCCTCGGCCAGAAGAGGATACATACCATTCATAAGAGTGTTTCGTTGTCTGTCTACTTGTTCTGTTTTTACTCGGATACCTTCCTCAATTAATATATTCTCTCGGGCTTTATTTGAGTTCTCCCTACTTTTCTCTTCTTTTCTGAGCTCTTTCTCCGTGCGTCTATGCGATTCTTTACGCCATAACTCAATGGCGTCTTTCTGTGACTGTCTGGCTTTCTTTTTCCATAATTCTTCTTCTACTCTCATGATGCAATCTGCATCCCATGTCCCAGCAGCGGGCCACCTCTGACTTTCTGCTAGATCCTTGGTGTAGTCCACCCATAAATCAAGATATAATACGGCATCTAGGCCATGTTTATGGTACATAAAGTACCCTGGAGTGTCCCTAGGTGGAATGGGAACAGCTTCTTCGAGTACTCCTTTTCTAGTTTTGATCTGTCTTAATTTTGAAAAGAAATGCATCTTTAAATCTTGCTACTTGATTCTTACTCAATCTGGACTTGAACACAATTAATACAATAAACACAATAATGAACACTCATTCATACCACAATTTTTAAACATATTAAAACATTTAACATTTAACATTTAACGAACAATGATAATTAGAAGAAAACTAGTTACTGACATAATACTAATACTAGATAATACTGGATTATATACAAGACATACTAGATATACTGCTAAACAGTACAGATACACTGCTGAAACAGTGCAGACCGGATCTGTGTACCCAAACCCGTCTTGACCGGCACAAACTAATGTGCACGTCTAAATGCCTCCCCAGCAACGGTACTCACCGGGTAGCACGGAACGGAAGGCCTCGGAACTGAACTGGACTGGACCGGACTGGACTCGACTCGACTCGGAACTTCGGAACCTGGTGGGCCTCTGTATACCTCGGATCTTGCTCTCTCAGCTAGGCTCTGGTCGGGATACTTCGCACTTCTCACCGCCTCGTCTGGGTGTTGATCGCAGCCTCAGTCACCCCCGCTTGGCCGGAGGGAGATACAGGAAATCCTGCGGGTACGCGTAGTTGTCCGTCCAGCTGTGGCAGGAGACCGGGCCTGCAACGCACCTCCGGCGCGTGAGATGGGAAAGTGTCCCTATTCGGGCGCCAATTTATGTGGTAAATATTTAAATTACCTGTACTATTTTTTATGCGATAAAGTCTAGTAAGAATAACTCAGTAAAAATAAGAGGCAGAATCCGTGGTATTAGAGGTTCTGAAAAGGACTTTATTCCTTACAAAGGAATTATGGTTCGAACCAGGCAATCGTATTCCATCACCACGAAGGTTCAGGAAGGGATAGGCAATACATTATTGACAAGTAATGATATATATATGAAATGCATTACATTAAGACAGATGCAGGAGGCGTAACAGCTGATAATACAGATAAGAATACACATACGTAATGAAATAGGCGTTATAATAGGCGTATACTAGAAACGTCATTTAAAATGATGTCACAAGTGGGTGGATCCATAAGAGAATCCTGCAGTGTCAGCAGAAATATTTGGCAGAGATGCGCGCGCAGCCGCATGACGTGTGATTGACGTGCAACTAGAGGGTGAAGGGGGATTGACATTTAGCTCTACATGTGGAGACAGAAGTCTGGGGGGTCAGGTCAACCTAATCCCAAATCGTATCTAATATCTTTGTTTAAGGAACTGTTTTATCCAAAAGGAAAGGTCTCTCGGACGGAATCTATTCTATACTGACTGTTAGTGCATGTACAAGCGTCTAAGTGTCTACATGAGATGCGAGGGGGCAGGAATCTTCCATGGTAACAGGGGCTATGAATTACTTGTATAAAGACAGCGAGGCCGGGACCTTTGCTCGGTAGCTGGAAGGATGTTTACCTAAACTACTAGACAGGAATGCATTGGATGAGGAGCGGAGCAGATAACTTGAAGGCTGAATACACTTTTTGGCAGGCAACAGGCCGCGTCAGGCACCGTTAGCCGCGCAGGAAGTAAGACAAAGTTCATGGATACAGATGCAGGTCCAGGCTGGAGCATTTCAGAGGCAGAAGCAAGGAAAAGCTCGATGGCAGGATTCAGGGCCTACCTTGCCAGAGCTGGAAAACGTGAAAAGTATACCATATGAAGACGGTGGCAAGGCATACTTAGGAACGGAATATCTGGTCCATTCATGGCAGATCTGAAAGAGTACATATTAACGTTGGACACAATTGTGTTTGCGTCTTCATAGCTTGAAGTGGAGGGAACATACATGTACTTGTAGCATATTGACCATAAAAATTCATATTTCCTCACTTTGGCCTCCGAGCGGGACTCGTGGCCTGCTTTGCGTCTGTCGCAAAGCACTTTCTTATCTTTATGGGGCCATGTGTAAACCCATGGCCCCTTAAAGACAAGAGAACGAAGAAGGTAAACAAGCGCTCCAGCTGCCTTCTCGTGACCCAAGGGCGGTTCCTTAATTAGAGCTGAGGGGCGCAGCCCCCACCTCAATTCTAACCTATTATAACCTACTACTCCCTGGTTGTATATGCCAAGTTTTCTAACGCCTGTGCTACCACCAGCCATCAGTAAGACAGAGGAGACCTGGCCACTCTCCGTGGACTTCTCCTTTAAACATTGGTTTTTTTTCTGAGCAGTCACTATTGAATTGCCTCTTTCTAAAGGTATTTACTGTGTACTATCTTAATTGCAAATGTGCGTTTACTCCTGTCAGTCATCAATTCTTCCAGTCTTACCTCCTTCCGGGTTACCTTTCTTGGCCTGGGAAGCTCGCGCGTGACATGTGTCCCTAAATTCGCTGATGACCTTGATGGATCAGGTAGAACCAAATTTTGTATACCTCCTCTATTTTGCATGAAAAGACTAACTATATAACTTACTGAATATAATTTTACTAACGGTGTGCTGTGTGATATTAATTGAACCTTTTGCATACACAAATTACACGTGGGAAATTGCATGGCATAATAACTCAAATAACTAAAATACGTACGCATATTAATAGTAGTATATGTGGTAATTAGATATCGCCTGATTTATGTTGCTTACATGATGTTTACATTCCTGATTGGATCCTAAAGGTAAATATTATCGCTTTAAATGTCGCTATATGCTAGGAAAAATACTAATACATATAGGGATTAGTGAGGGTATAACATTAGAATCATCATTTCTTTGTATTAATTATTCTTTTGTGTTTGTTTCGCTTAAGTTGACATTTGGGCCTACTCTAATATGGAGTCGAAAATCGTGTTCAGAAGTGGCCACCGTCTTGTGAAGCGTGAGGCCTACTGCGCAGACTCGGATGGCTCTGTGAACTTCCTAACGACCCGAGCACCCAATGTCCTCGGTCAAAGATAGGATCTTGGTGGACTGCCAAACTCCAGTCACTAAAAACTTTTTTAAATGAACAATTGGATCATACAAGTTATCCCAAAACATTGTAGCATAAGGACTACGTCATCTACGGAAGTGAACCAGCAAAGTCCATGAGAAACCTAACTGACTAAAAATCGGGCGTTTTCGATCAGCCAATCACAGACTTTCTCCGCCTAAAAATGTTTCATGTTATACCGAAATTTATTATAAAAAGAGTAGTAAAATAGGGAGGGGTCTGGCTTGTTCCGGCTTGTTCCAATTTCCTGACATCTATGCTGGCGATGACAGATGCTTGCACGATTTCTGGTCCTTTGGAGATTTTTGGGACTGTAACGTGCTGAGCAAAGAACTTTCGGACTTTAAGCTTTGGCCTGCTTTATTTGGACAATTTAACGGCTAATTCGAGCCAAATGAATTAGAGAAAATCCAGATAGCAAGAATAGGTAAATATTATGACCTGTGATTTGAATTAATTGATCTAGAAATTCTAAAACTTATGATAAAACAAATGCTAATATTAATTGCAAACAAAATTTGGATAAACAAATATTTGATTAACAGAAATTACGAGTTTGTGGTTTATCGATGAAGAGAATAAAGGATTCTGAGTCTTAAAATGTTTTCTAGCTGGTTCTAAATCACCATCAAGCAATCCAACTAATTGGTCCATCGACCAAGTGGGTGGAGTGCCTTGATGTTTGGTATTAGGAATCTATAGGTGGCGAATGTTAATGTATATTCTGTAAATCGACTTTTTCTTCCCTATAGGTTATAAGGTTGTGGAAATATGGATTTTTCTGGTCAGTTATGTCCCCTATCTTGGACCCCAACGGTTCTATGTGCATGTTACAAGTACATGTATGTTCCCTCCAGTTCCAGTTATGAAGACGCAAATACATGTGCGTCCACCGTTAACATGTCCTCTTTCAGATCCGCCATGAATGGGTCGGATATTCCATTCCTAAGTACGAAAGGCCACCGCCTTTATATGGTTCACTTATGCCATTTTACAGTTCAGGCGAGTAGGCCCTGATTCTGCCATCAAGCCTTTTTCTGCTTTCTGTCTCTGAAGCTCCAGTCTGAGCCTGCATCTGTGACCATGAACTTTGTCTCATTTCTCTGCGCGGCTCACGGTGCCTGACATCAGCTTGCTGCTTGCCAAGAACTGTATTTCACCTTCGAAATTATCTGCTCCGCTCCCTGCCCAATGCATTCCTGTCTAGTAGTTTAAGTAAACATTCTTCCAGCTACCGAGCAAAGGCCCGGTTTCTCTGTCTTTGTGCAAGTAATTCGTAGCCCTATTACCATGGAAGACTTCTGCCCTCGCATCTAGTGTAGACACTTAGACGCTTGTACACGCACTAACAGTCAGTATAGTCAGTATAGAATAAGATTCTACTCCAAGAAGGCCTCTCTTTTGGATAACATAGTTCTTTAAACATAGGATGTTAGATATGATTTGGGATTAGGTTGACTTGACCCTCCAGACATCTGTCGCCACATGTAGAGCTAAATGTCAAGTCCCCTTCACCCCCTAGTCGCACGTCAATCATACGTCATGCTGCTGCGCGCGCATCTCTGCCAAATATTTCTGCTGACATTGCGAAATTATTTCATAGGTCCACCCATATGTGACATCACAACCAATGACGTTTCCTTGTTACTCCCAATTACGCCTCCTTCAGCTACGCATGTGAAATGTTATCTTTGCTATCAATTGTTACGCCTCTTGCATTTGCTTCACTGTAATGCCTATTGTATAAAAGTGATTAATTATCAATAATGTATGTACTTCACTTCCTGAACCTTCGTGGTGATGGAACTTGGAGGCCACGATTCGAATCGTTCATTGGAATAAAGCCCATTCAGAACCTCTAATACCACGGATTCTGCCTCTTATTTTATTGAGCTATTTTTATTATGTTCTGTATCAAATTAAGTCCCGGTAATTAAATTATTTACCACAAGGTACCCCCCCACATGTCCAGCGGATTCATCATCCTCCTGTGTGCAGATACGAGTGCGTCAGTGTGAATGTTGGTGTTATGGGCCCCACCAATGAATGCATGTGTGAATGAATAAGTGTGGTAAAGGATCTGTGACGCAGGGAGGATCTGAGAATTTGCCCCCTTTTCCGCTGGATCAGTTTTTCTGGTAGCAGAATTATGGTTTTATTGCATTGGTTTGGTGATTATTGCTTATAGATTTGATTATTGCTTATTGATTTACCTATTTTAGGAAATTGATTATTGATTGTGGATGTTCGGATAAGAATTGGTTCATGTATTAACACTCTATGTTGAGTCACGTTGCGTTCTATGTTGTTTGATGACTTCTGGGATGTAGGAAGTCGGAAGTTTGTAATGATTCCGTAGTTGGGCAGACTGTTCGCTGCTCTCGGGAAAGACGGAATTATTGTGCCCTGTAGGTACACAGGGAAAATGTGTGACGATTGGAGTTGCACGACGCATTGTGTGGGTTCGATTTGGTAACATCGTCGTGTGTTGCCATTAGGGACATTTTCTGTATGAAAGAGGTGTATGGGTAGCGAAGGTCACCTGTGAAAATTTTGATCTTATGTACCAGGAGTCCAAAAGGAACTCTGATGACGCTCATCACTGGAAAGGTAATAGGTGTTCCCTAAGCTTGCTAGAAGGATAAAGTAGAGGGAAGTGCTACTTTATTAACGAGTGTAATAATTCTGTAGTAGGGCAGATTGTTGCGCTGCTCTCGGGAAAGATAGAATTCTATGTGAATGAACTACATTTTCCGTGTGAATGTGTGTAAATGAAATAGCATTCAGGTTAATTGTGAAACTCTGCTTTTAATTCTCAGGAGCATTGAGTCTCCAGCAGGTGTTTTATTTCTAGAGAAACGGTTAGCTAATGCTTGCTAGAAGGGTAGGGTAGAGGGAAGTGCTACTTTATCAACGGATGTAATGATTCCGTAGTAGGGCAGATTGTTGTGCTGCTCTCGGGAAAGACGGAATTCTTGTGAAAAAGGTCAAGACTATCCTTTTGTTAGCGAAACAGATAATGGTGGCGTTTTTATGTCGTTACTAACATAATTTTAGTTAAAAAGTGAATGTAAAAAATTTGCAGATACATTTTGTAAAGGAGGGGTCAACAGAAGCAGGAGTAGCGAGAAAAGCTGACGTCAAGAAAGACCGCACTGAGATTGGCCAGTCAGTAAGAAACGTGGACATTCCTGATTGGTGCGTTAGTGTGCGCCACGCTAGGAGTGGAGAATTACAGGGGACGTAGACGCTCTGGATTGGTGCGTTGGTGAGAGTCGCGCTGGGATTGGAGAATTGCAAAAGTGACATAGACGCTCCGGATTGGTGCGTTAGTGTAAATCGCGCTACGATTGGATAGAACAACAGAGTAGTCGTAGGAGAAATCTAGCGATACTGAAGAACTTATTTAAAAAGGACAAACCGATTGTGACTAGAGAGGGACAGTTGCTTCCTCCAGCGAAATCACCTGCATCCTTTATGGTTGCGAAATATGGTTATCATACATGTATTTGGTTAGGCAATTGGGCAAAGTATACAAAAGATGATGGCGTTTTAGCATTTCCCGGAACATGGTTCATTTAATTTAGCGGTTTTAAGAAGTTTGAGAGAAAGAATGATGAAACTAGAACCAAGACCTAGACCTACTCAGTTTGAAACATTAACAGAATGGAAAGATGAGATGTATGACAGAGAAAGGCAACTGAGTGGCGGAAGGTACAGATATACGTTTGGTAGACCGTGTGGACAAGAGAATCATGATGATAGAATGAGGAGATGGCAAAGTGCAAATAGAACTGATGGGTTGTTCCCTATGAGAAACGTTGAAGAGACTACTAAATTTACTGAAAAGAGAAATAATACAGGATCAGAAGGCTATAAGTATGGTGTGCATGAGTCGGAGGATGATGTTCTTGAGGACATGTTTTATAAAAATCCACCCCCGTATCAACCAAATTCCACATTATTGACACCAAGTGCCCCAGTAAAAGAATTACCACAAAATAAATATAAAGATTGAATCAGTACCACACGAGGTAGGAAGAAATAATCCCTTCAGAGAAACAGAAAATACTCAACCTAGTAAAATGGCAAATGAAAATTCAGCTGAACTAGCCAGAACTACTTTAGAGTTAACTGAAAAGATTAGGGAATTAACTAAAAATATGGAAGCTGTAACTGTTCCTGTAACAATAGGACCTGTAATGCCAATATTTGATAAACAAAAGGATGGTGAGCATTGTTTGACGATTCCTTATAACAGTAACAGAGAAAATGAATGACAAAATAGAGATACAAGAGAAAATTCATGGGGACAAGCGGTAGGAATTTCTGAACAAAGTACTCCTAAGAATTTGACAGTAAATCAGAGTCTAGCAAATAGAGTAATAATGATGACAGAATCAGTACCAGGATCACCAAAAAGTTTAGAACAGACTCCGGTAGGTCCTACTTCTGATGAATTAAGTGAATGGCTAAGGAGTTTACAGCAAAAAGATGCTGAGCCTAGACCTCTAGATGTATCCAAATTGAAAATAGTGTTGGAAGAATTAATAGTAGGGACTATTCCTACGGAAAAATTAAAAACCTATCAGGATGAGGAATTAATGTTTCTATGCAAAAGTATAACGTGGAGAGCGAGAAATTTGCATGAAAGATTAGAAGAAGTAGCAAGAGAAATGGGTATTGACTTCGAAAAGGTAAAGTCATTACAAAAACCATACAGAGTAGATTTTTCTGAAAAAGACATTGAAAATTTGAATACTACAGGACGAACAACTCAGATTAAAGACTTAATTATTTTACTGAGAAAATGGGGCGATATAGACAAATGGAAAAGTAGATGGTTTCGAAAACGAGATGATACAACATATAAAACGTTTGCAGCTTACCCAGTAAGAGAAAAAGGAAAGGTAGTAACTGAATGTCCCATGAGAGAGATTCCAGGCAGAGGCTATGTACATGTCCCCTGGACCAGACAAGATATTTTGTCATTTACCAATGATTTTCCACGATTGCGCGAGAAGCCAGTGGAGTCGTATAGGCAGGTAGACAGGTTCGTAAAATTATCAAAAGTACCATGGATTGATTTGAATAGTTTATTTGACATAATTGTACCAGCAGATCTATGGACAGAATGTAAAATTACAATAAGTTGGCCTACCCGAGAATACCCTAGAGACCCAAAAACAGGTGCCCCTGATCCAGAAGTAATGAGAAAATATGAACAAGTAATTACCTTTCTGAAAAATAAAGTACCTCCTAAAGAAACTATTGGGTGAATATTGATAGAACTCATCCAGAAGCGAAGGAATCTGTACACGCATATTACGAAAGGTTGATTCTTGCCTTTAAACAGTATAGTGGTGATGAAAATTTGAGTGAGAAGGATTTGAGTCATTTTGTATATCGATTTGTGTATGGGTTGCGACCTGAAGTAAGTGAAATGGTTAAACAACATACAGTAGATTGGCAAAATAAAAAGATAGATGAAGTACTGAGACATGCAAAATATTTTAGTGATGAAATTGAAGCGAAACAGCGTAAATTAAAGGAAAAGGCCATTTGGGCTCAGGTAAAAGTGGCAGAGAGACAGGAAGCTCAATTGATTGAACAGGCAAATGGTACGGGCATGAGACAAAAACCTAGTTTTGGAAAAGGGAAAGGACAAGTTGGTCTAGATGAAGCCAAAAAGAAATGGCCATGTCATAATTGATTGATTGATTGATGGGGAACTTATATAGCGCAGCTATCGCCCTACGGGCATCCTGGCGCTTAGACTGAGGAACGGCAACAGAGATAACAGAAAGGAGTCATGACCGCTAGCCTGGTTTACGCTTTGGGATATAACCAGGTCTTGAGTCCCTTACGGAATTCAAGAAGGGAATTGCACTGCCGCAAGTTCACCGGAAGTTTGTTCCACGTACCGGAGGCTACTGTGCTGAAGGCTCTTCCACCCACCCTAACACGCTTATACCTTGGAACCACCAATAGGCCAGCAGTAGAGGAGCGCAATTGCCTACTTGGTAGGTAGTGGGCAAACTTATCCTGTAGGGGGGCTGGGCCCAGTCCATGCACTGCTCGAAAGGAGATGCACATGGACTTAAAAAGGACCCTTTCTCTTACAGGAAGCCAGTGTAGATCCTTTAGTGCTCTGGTGGACGAGGCACAGCGTCGCCTCTCAAGTACCAATTTAGCTGCGGCAGAATAATTGCGGAAGAATAGGGCATTGGAAAACCGAGTGTAATTTTCCCCAAGTGCTAATGGTGATAATGCATCATTGAATTCACAGGTGCAGAATGAGGTGAGTTGTCAACCACAGCAACAGCAGCAGGTTGTTGCCCAACAGAATCAGGCGCCAAAACCGCCTTTTCCACAGAGCGTAAATCCTCAGAAATACAGTAATGAGACAGGATTCTACAACGAAGAACAGGTAACTAAACTGTCGCGCGCTAGTGCTGTCTCGCAGTATTGGCTACAACGCGATGAGAGTGAGTCAGAAGAAAGTTATTGACGATGCCGATGGGAGGAAGAGGAGTGCGTACTTGGTGCAACTCTAGAAGTAGACCAGACAGGCCCATTTGTGGATGGAAAGGTAAATGACGAAAACATTACTTTCCTAGTAGATACTGGTGCTACTCGTTCAACTGTTAGGTCAGCTGATGTTAAAAATCTTCCTCTTTCGGATGAAACAATCCAAGTCGTTGGAGTATCCAACAGACAGATAAAAACGTATCTCACTGAACCAGTTAAAGTTAACATAGGGCAATTTTCTGAAATGCACCGTTTTGTGGTGTGCGATTCAAGCCCTGTAAATTTGTTAGGGAGAGATTTGCTGTGCAAAATGAATTGCGCAATATTTTGTACTCCAGATGGTATAGCATTTGAGACTCCTGATGAGGATGTACTGTATAAAATGACTATGGCTAATATGGAACCTGAAATTACCGAGGCATTTGCTGTATTTGACCCCGAGGAGTTGCCTCAAGAATTGAAAAAAACAGTAAAGACAGAGGTATGGGATTTCACAGGAGAAGATGTGGGATTGATGAAAAACGTAGATCCCATAAAGGTTGCTGTAAAGGAAGGAGTAAGTTACCCAAATATTCCACAGTACAAATTGACACCCGAGATAATTGCAGGAGTCACTCCTATAATAGACAGAATGATTGAACAAGGTATTTTGAAGGAAATAATGAGCAGTCCATGTAATTCACCAATTATGGGTCTGAAAAAGCCTAACGGAACTTTTAGAATAGTACAAGATCTGAGAAAATTAAAGAAAATCGTTGTATCTTGTTGTCCCATTGTACCGAATCCATCAGTGATTTTGTATCAGATTCCTCATGATGCAGAATGGTATATGGTGATTGATTTGTGTCATGCTTTCTTTTCCATTCCATTGCACCCTGACAGCCAACAAATTTTTGTTGCGTTCCGGTTTGGCGAACGTATTTTGGCATGGTGCCGAATCCCACAGGGGTATACAGAGAGTCCCTCAATATTCAATCAGATATTGAAAAAGTCCCTAGAAGATTTAAAAATGCCCGAAAGTTTGGTTCTGGTCCAATATATAGACGATCTGCTTGTGGCATCGAGAACTCGAGACGCTTGTGTAGTGGATACCATTGCATTGTTGAATCATTTGGCAGCTGGAGGACTTAAAGTATCCCCATCAAAATTACAATTCTGTCAGAAAGAAGTACAATATGTAGGCCACAAAATTGAAATAGGACTGAGAACAGTAACTGCAGACAGGATCAAGATAATAAAAGGAATGAGAGCCCTAATGACGCAAAGAGAAGTGAGAATGTTTCTTGGAATGGTTGGATATTGTCGTCAGTGGATAAGTAACTTTTCCCTGATTGCAAAACCTTTGGTACGTTTGACAAGGAGTGATGTAAAAGATCCCATTGAATTAAATAAAGAAGAGTTGACGGCTTTTAAACAATTGAGAGATAGTTTGTGTGAAGCACCAGCACTTGGCATGCCTGACTATGAGAAAGAATTTGAGCGCTATTGCAGCGAAAGAAATGGATTTGCACTTTCTGTGTTAATACAAAAACATGGAAAACTGAGGAGATCAAATGCATATTTTTCAGCTATATTAGACCCTGTAGCTGTAGTATTGCCTGGTTGTTTGAAAGCTGTAGCAGCCACTTGTAAGAGTCTGCAACAGAGTGAAGGAATTGTGATGGGATATCCAGTGAGAGTGTTTGTACCTCATGATGTGGCAAGCCTTTTAACAAGAAGCCGCACTCAGTTCATGACGCATAGCCGTCTGACTAAATATGAGAAAGTCATCCTAGGTGCAACGAATGTGAGCCTTGTGAGGTGTCTGAATGTGAACCCTTCAACGTTACTGCCTGATGCTGAGAATGTGGAAGTCAGAGATGATGTGGATCATGACTGTTTGGAAGTACTTGAATTCTGTACCAAACCACGCCCAGATATAAAAGATGTACCTTTGACAGAAAGTGACTATGTGATGCTCGTGGATGGATCATGCTTAAGAACGGATGAGAGAATTCTGAGTGCAGCGTATGCAGTAGGTACGGTAGCAGCTGTATTGGAAGCATCTTGCCTGAAAGGAGTACAATCAGCCCAGGTTGCTGAACTTTTTACATTAACAAGAGCATGCAAGTTGGGAAAGAATGTGAGAGTGACTGTGATAACCGATAGTCAATACGGCTTCGGTGTAGTGCATGACTTTGGGCAAATTTGGTCCCAAAGAGGGTTTTTGACATCGAGTGGAACCCCTATAAGGAATGCTGAAGTGGTTGGAAAATTGCTTGAGGCAATACAGCTACCTAAGCAGTTAGCTGTGGTTAAATGTGCGGCCCATTCTAAGTCAAATGACTATATCAGCTGGCAATCAATTTGCCAATGATATGGCTCAATATTGCGCACGTAATCAGAACTCTGTGAATCGGGGAAGAGAAAGAGAAATGAATTCATGTCCTTTGTTGTTTACTAACACTGTGAATACATGGGAAGACGTGAGGCAGTTGCAGGAAGAAGCAGGAGATGAGGAAATGAGACAGCGGGTAAAAGCAGGATGTGCACCACGGGAAACAGATCATGTGTGGGTTTATCAGGATGGAAGACCAGTCATGCCTGATAGCATGGTTTCTACCATGGCACGGATGTATCATGGACAGGCACATGTAGAAGAGATGCTATGATCAGACTTTTCAAACAGACATGGTATAATGCAAAATTTAGACTTGTAGCTGAAAGTCTTTGTCAAAGATGCCTTATATGTCAGCAATTCAATCCTGGAAGAAAAACAGTGGTAAGTCTGGGAACGATAGGTCGAGAAGGGTGGCCTTTCACCAGAATGCAAATTGACTTAATTGAAATGCCCCCCTGCAACAGGTTGAGGTATGTTCTAGTGATGGTTTGTCTGTTCTCTCGATGGGTGGAAGCCTACCCAACAAGAAGAAGTGATGGAATTACAGTAGCCAAGCTATTATTGAGAGAGTTCATTCATAGGTTTGGTTTTCCAGTTACAATTGAGTCAGATAGAGGAAAACATTTCCATAATGAAATCATGAAATTAATTTGTGAAGCTTTGAATGTACAACAGAAACTACATTGTGCCTATCGCCCAGAGGCTTCTGGTGTGGTGGAACAAGTAAATGGCACCATTAAAAACAGACTGGGAAAAATGTGTTTAGCCACAGGTTTGAAATGGCCTGATGTCTTGCTTCTAGTACTCATGACCATTAGATGTATTCCAGATAGGAATACAGGCTTGAGTCCCCATGAAATCGTCATGGGAAGAGCAATGCGACATGTTTTCACATCAGTCAACAAGCTATTGCCTATATCTGTTGACTTGATGTTGGATTATTGCAAGGGGTTGGCTGATTCCGTTCATTCTGTGTTCCATCAGGTTGGATCGAATGCCACCACTCTTGAAAAGAAGGCAGCTCATGATCTGAGCCGAGGTGACTGGGTGAGAATAAAAGTGCACAGAAGAAGAAATTGTTTGGTCCCACGTTGGGGAAAACCACGTCAGGTGATTCTGACCATGACGACAGCTGTAAAATATGCAGGAGTAAAGAACTGGATTCATGCTAGTCACACCTTGCGAATTCCAAATCCAGTGGATAACAAGGAAGGAGAATACTTTGAAGAATCAGATACAAGTTCTGAATCAGATGCTGAAGAAATAAGAACAAGACAAACTCCTGAAAGGGGGGAATCAGAACCAAGTCCAGTTATTGTACCAGAGAATCTTCCTTTAAGAAGAAAATTGCAGATTTCTGACACCAGCTCAAAATCAGAAACTGAACAAGTACAAGCACATAAGAGTGAAAATAAAAACAGTAAAGAGACTGTCAAAGAAATTCTTGATAAAGAAGTCCCGAATGACAATTCGAGAGAAATTCCACCTGAAATAACAGGAATAGATGATAGATACAGAGAGTGAGGGAAAGGTTTTTACGGAAGACGCCTGAGGAGTTGTAGGGAAACCATACATCCAGGTAGAAGAAGGGACAGCTAGTCAGCAGGAAGATTGTGTGGAAGAACCACAAGGAGGGACAGAAGTAGGTAAGAAAAAGGAAGTGGTGGAAAGAAAGACTACTGAAAGTAAAAGTCAAGTTGGAACTGAATCAGAGGACAGTGACGAAGAAATACCAGAAGGTCGAATTCTGAGGAAAAGAGCATGGAGAACTGAAAGAAATGAAAAAGGAAGTAAGTTAAGAAGGCCAGCAAAGGATGAAATTTGGCCAAACAAGATAAAGAGATTGAGATACAGATTGACACGAGTAAATTCATCTAGAGCTGAACAGGTGAATGAAGTGACTAGCCAAGAGAAAACAAAAGACGTTGAACAAACACCATCAGAAGAAAGTAAGAGAACAAAAAAACCTAACCAGAAGTATAAGTCACCGGAATGGTCGTATGTGGCACTTCCTAAAGTACGAGAAGAGGTAGACAGCCAAGGAGATCTAGAGGTGACTATACCAGAAGTGGTTGAGGAAGACGAAGAATCAGAAATCCTGAGAGTTATCTTGTCTGACATCGGGGAAGAGACGGATGTTCAGGAAACTTTGAATCAAGATTGTGAAAGAAAAGTGAAAGATGATCAAATGCCAAACTGAAGAGACAAAAGAGCTCTAAAGGGACAAAACAAAAATTTACTGGAAAAGACATAAAACTGAAAGAACCAAGTAGGTGCTTAGCCTTGGGTTAGACAAAACTAGTTGTGAAGTGGAAGAGGCTAAGTCATAAGACACTGATCATTTTTCGAAATGGCAAACACAGAAAGTAGAAAATCTAAATGTGTGTTCCTTAGAAGATGGTGCAAAATGTGTTGTTGTTGTACAGGATTAGTAATGCTTCTGTGGAGTGCGTTGGCTTTAATGGTTTCATTTAAGGTTACATTACAAACAATAGAAGGACATAGTGAAAATAAGACTAATATAGAAAAGATTCAAAAGATTTATCCGACTAAAATAGATAAAAATTATTTACACAAAGATAGGTCCATAACTGATTTTTCTAACAATGTTTTTTCAAAATTACTATATGAATATGTGAAGATGATGGACGTGAGGGATTGCTACGTCTGCATGCAGTTGCCTGCGTCTGTATCTGAGGGAGTGACATACCATCGCCTTCCAGTAACATATGGAATAACATGTAGTGTATTAGCAAATTTGTTTTACAAAATAGGGAAATTAGAATATTATTTTTCAGATATAGATAACATATTTTCACAAGTACCTGTAGTTAATAAACTGAAGAAAGTAAAACCTGCTAAAGTATTAGGTGAATTCTTCTTAGAAACTAAAGAATTAACATTAGAGTCAATTTTTAGAAATAATTTAACTTGTAGTCTGAAAAGAGAAGAGAAGACTTTCTTAGATATGGTAGAAGAAAGGAGATTAAAAATGCAAAAGAAGGTACCTGAGGGAAAAAAAGAAAAGACAGTCTGGGATGTTGAAAGAGAAAAACATTTGAAAGGAGAAGCTAGTCCAACAATGGCTCTAGATTGGCCTCAGAAAGGGAAGTTGTGTATTAGAAGGATTAGAAGGAATCAAACTGCATATGATAATTACTTTGTAGGCACAAGTGATTGCCATGATACTTTTAGAATCATGGGTGGATGGGGATTTAAAGGAGGAAATGATCCGGTTTTCCCTGGATTATATTTTAGCTGCGGAAACAAAGTTTATTATCGATTACCAGATCACTGGTATGGCACATGTTATCTAGGCCTGGTTTTCCAAAAGATCTTTCATGTGGGAAGAGGAAAAGATGGTGCACATGAGATAGGTAGACAACTAACACGTAGAAGAAGAGAATCTTGGTCAGAAATTGTAGGAGACATTTTTGGAGCACTGATACCAGCAGTTGGAATATCTCTGAATGCACACAAAATTAGAAAATTATCAACAGTAGTGGATCGCTTGTCAACAAGCACCACTGGAGGATTTTTATTGGTAAATACTGAAACGGTTGCCATGTGAGCCATGGTAATGCAAAATCGACTTGCCCTTGATATAATTTTGGCAAAAGAGGGTGAAGTCTGTTGAATACTGAAAGTTCAACATTGTTGTACTTACATTCCTGATGAAAGTCAAGATTTGAAGACGTACATTAAGAATATAACTGATTTGTGTGAGGAAATTGTTCCACTGGAGGCTGAAGGTATCTGGGAAAAGATTGGGAAACCGTTTTCTACTATTAAGAACTTCTTACTAAAACTAGGTAGTACCTTTATTGGTAAGATATTATTTCCTGTAACGTGTGTGATTATTTTAGTATTAATTCTGAGATTAGGATGTCTATGTATCAAAAGAAGAAAATTATGAAATAACATAAAAGGAAAGAAAGAAAAGAAAGAAAGAGAATTTGAAGAAGTAGAATTAGAAGAGTGGAAAGAGAATATGTATAGAAAAACAAGAGAAGAAGAGACAGGTGAAACAGTAATGTGATCTAACAAAATATTAAGAGAACTGAATTCATTTCTATTTACAAAATTTTTCACATTTGAAGGTAGTGTGGTGATGTTAAAAATCACCAAAGGGGGAATTGATGGAGCAGGTAGAACAAAATTTTGTATACCTCCTCTATTTGGCATGAAAAGACTAACTATATAACTTACTGATTATAATTTTACTAACGGTGTGGTGTGTAATATTAATTCAACCTTTTGCATACACAAATTACATGTGGGAAATTGCTATTTGCATGGCAGAATAACTCAAATAACTAAACTACGTACGCATATTAATAGTAGTATATGTGGTAGTTAGATATCGCATGATTTACGTTGCTTACGTGATGTTTGCATTCCTGATTGGATCCTAAAGGTAAATATTATCGCTTTAAATGTCGCTATATGCTAGGAAAAATACTAATACATAAAGGGATTAGTGAGGGTATAACATTAGAATCATCATTTCTTTGTATTAATTATTCTTTTGTGTTTGTTTCGCTTAAGTTGACATTTGGGCCTACTCTAATATGGAGTCGAAAATCGAGTTCAGAAGTGGCCACCGTCTTGTGAAGCGCGAGGCCTCCTGCGCAGACTCGGATGGCTCCGAGAACTTCCTAACGACCCGAGCACCCAATGTCCTCGGTCAAGGATAGGATCTTGATGGACTGCCAAACTCCAGTCACTAAAAACTTGTTTAAATGAACAATTGGATCATACAAGTTATCCTAAAACATTGTAGCATAAGGACTACGTCATCTACGGAAGTGAACCAGCAAAATCCATGAGAAACCTAACTGACTAAAAATCGGACGTTTTCGATCAGCCAATCACAGACTTTCTCCGCCTAAAAATGTTTCATGTTATCCCAAAATTTATTATAAAAAGAGTAGTAAAATAGGGAGGGGTCTGGCTTGTTCCGGCTTGTTCCAATTTCCTGACATCTATGCTGGCGATTACAGATGCTTGCACGATTTCTGGTCCTTTGGAGATCTTTGAGACTGTAACGTGCTGAGCAAAGAACTTTCGAACTTTAAGCTTTGGCCTGCTTTATTTGGACAATTTAACGGCTAATTCGATTATGCAGAGCCAAAAGAATTAGAGAAAATCCAGATAGCAAGAATAGGTAAATATTATGACCTGCTATTTGAATTAATTGATCTAGAAATTCTAAAACGTATGATGAAACAAATGCTAATATTAATCGCAAACAAAATTTAGATAAACAAATATTTGAGTTTGTGGTTTATCGATGAAGAGAATAAAGGATTCTGAGTCTTAAAATGTGTTTTAGATGGTTCTACATCACCATCAACCAATCCAACTAATTGGTCCATCGACCAAGTGGGTGGAGTGCCTTGATGTTTGGGATTAGGAATCTATAGGTGGCGAATGTTAATGTATATTCTGTAAATTGACTTTTTCTTCCCTATAGGTTATAAGGTACCCCCCCCCACACATGTCCAGCGGCTTCATAATCCTCCTGTGTGCAGATACGAGTGCGTCAGTGTGAATGTTGGTGTTATGGGCCCGACCAATCAATGCGTGTGTGAATAATTAAGTGTGGTAACGGATCTGTGACGCAGGGAGGATCTGAGAATTTGCCCCCTTTTCCGCTGGATCAACCTAATTGTCTCATGTGTTCAGACTGCACCTGCGCAGAGGCGGGTGAAGCACCCAATGATTGTGAGGCAATTACAACCTCGGCCGAAGCCTTGGGCCGAAGCCTTTAAGCGCATTATATACATTCATAACCTGACAGTTTGTCGCTGCAATTATTTTATCAAGGCAGGTGTTTCCTCGCGGTTTTTCTGTGGAATGTGTTTTTTGTGTCCGTCTTTGCGTGTGTCCCACCTCTAAGTCTCCAGGCCGGCTAGCTGACTGGCTAGGTTGGAACCTTGTACTGTCATCTCTGGCCTGCACACGCTTGCATGTGAGCCCTGCATGCCTGAGGGCCCTGCAGTCCACGCAGGGCATTGATACTGTCCAATTCAGAGACTTGCAAAGCAGCGCAGGTCCTGCCTGGGTGAAAGCGGCGCAGTGAGTGTCCTGCTCGCAAATGCTTAACTCATGCGTGAAACGGAGACTCGTGGGCGTCGTACATGCGCCTCACACGTGCATAATGATCATTCCTAGGTCTGTGCCCAGCAGCATTCTGCGTGAGCTGCCCTGGGCGGTTTCTGAACCTGCTTTGGCCTGTCATGCAGCGTCTTGCGCGAGCTGCACACAGAGCATTGATCTGGCCTGTGCCCTAGAATGTCCTGCTCGAGCTGCACATGGGGATTTTGACCCTACCTGGCTCTGTGCCCTTGTGCTTCATAAACAGCACGCACATGCATAGATTCTTCCTGTGTCTGCGAACACAAATATCCTGTATGAGCTTCACACAGGTGCGTTATGTCATGACGAGGTCAGAGTTCTGTTGGGTCCAATGTGGGCTGGACATAGTTGCAGGGATTCATACCGGGTCTGTGCTTGTGGGAGTTACTCACAGGTGGAAGCATCTTGCATGGGTCATTAGTAGGCACTTGTGTTTCATCTAAACATATCAGCCTACCAACTCGTGCCTGGGTGAGAACCCTGCAGTGTCCACGAGCTGCACATATGCATAGATCGAACCTGTGGTGTCCTGTGTGAGCTGGACAGTGCTCGAGGGAGATCCCCGTGGGGTCGAGTATGAGCTGCACACAGGTGCATAGATTGAGCCTACAGTGTCCTATATGAGCTGCACACATGCATAGATCCTGTATGAGCTGGATATTGCATGTGTTGGAGGCCTGTGGAGTCGACTATAAGCTGTACACATGTGCATAGATAGATCGTGCCTGCAGTGTCCTATATGAGCTGCACACGTGCATAGATCCTGTATGAGCTGGACATTGCATGAGTTGGAGGCCTGTGGGGTCGAGTATAAGCTGCACACATGTGCATAGATCATGCCTGCAGTGTCCTATATGAGCTGCACACGTGCATAGATCCTGTATGAGCTGGACATTGCATGAGTTGGAGGCCTGTGGGGTCGAGTATAAGCTGCACACATGTGCATAGATCGTGCCTGCAGTGTCCTATATGAGCTGCACACGTGCATAGATCTTGTATGAGCTGGACATTGCATGAGTTGGAGGCCTGTGGGGTCGAGTATAAGCTGCACACATGTGCATAGATCCTGAATGAGCTTGACAGGGCCGAGTCAGAGCCCTGGGGGTTGGGTATGAGCAGTATATAGGTGCCCAGATCCAGAATCGCGTATGGGCTGCCTGGCTGTGTCCTATAGGAGTGCTTATGCCCTGCTTGGGTCTGAGATATACAGTGAGTGATGTATGAGCTGCACACATGTGGTATTTATCCTACCTCGGACTGCGCCCTGAGCGTCCTTTTTCAACGCCACGTAGGTGAGTAGATTCTGCCCGAGTCTTTAAATATGACCTATGAGCTTTACAAGGGGACATAGGTTGTGACCAGGTCAGAGTTCTCTTGTGTCCACTGTGAACTGCACACAGGCGGAGATAATCCTCCCGGAGTTTGTCCTTTAGTGTCCTGTATGAGCTGCACAAACATTAAACCCAGACCTGTGACTGAAGGAGAGTGACCGAAAAGTTTCAGTGCTCCGTCCATCAAATCCTTGTGGCTGCACCAACACCCTGCCAGGATCAGACCCTGCAGTGAGCTGTACGGAGCTGGTGCCTGGGTCGGAGCACTGCAGTGCGCTGTATGAGCTGCACGGAGCTGTGGAGCTCGTGCCTGGGTCAGAGTACTGCAGTGCGCTGTTTGAGCTGCACAGAGCTGTGGAGCAGGTGCCTGGGTCAGAGCACTGCAGTGCGCTGTATGAGCTGCACTGAGCTGTGGAGCTCGTGCCTGGGTCAGATCACTGCAGTGCGCTGTATGAGGTGCTCGAAGCTGCGGAGCACATAACTGGGTCAAAGGCACGGAGCTGTGAAGCTCGTGCCTGGCTCAGAACACTGCAGTGCGCTGTATAAGCGGCGTGGAGCTGTGGAGCTCGTACCTGGGTCAGAGCACTGGAATGCGCTGTATGAGCTGCACAGAACTGTGGCGCTCGTGCCTGGGTCAGAGCACTGCAGTGCGCTGTATGAGCTGCATGAAGCTGTGGAGCTTGTGCCTGGCTCAGAGCACTGCAGTGCGCTGTGTGAGCTGCACGGCGCTGTGGAGCTCATGCCTGGCTCAGAACACTGCAGTGCGCTGTATGAGCTGTACTGAGTTGTGAAGCTCGTGCCTGGGTCAGAGCACTGCAATGGGCTGTATGAACTGCACGGAGCTGTGGAGCTCGTGCCAGGATCAGAGCACTGCAGTGTCATGTATTAGCTATAGAACGGTGCACATACCAAGTCTGGGCCAGAGCTTGACAGTGTCACGCATAGCTGCACTCACGCACAGGTCCTTTAGGAGCTGCATATAGTCTGCCCTTTGCCTAAGCACTGTGGAGTCTTGTTTGCATGGCACAACAGTGAATTGACCTTGCGTGTCTGCTTGCCCTGCAATGACTATGTCAGATTTGGACCATAGCCGTGCATGGTCCTACGTGTGCTGCACACAGGTGCATAGACCTAGCCTGAATCAGAGCTCTCAAGTGTCGTGTATGAACTGCACATGTGTGTGCACATACGTACAGTGATCCTGCCTGGGTCCGTGTTCTGTTCTGCAGTGCCTTGTATGAGCTCTAAGCCCTCTACTGCCCCTCATGAGCCGCACTGAAGTACACAGGTGCGTATACCCTCCATGGGTGGTCGCCACATGTCCTTTATGTGCTGCGTACAGGTGAATAGATCCTGCCTGTGTCTCTGCCCTGCGGAGTCCTGTGTGAGCTGAAAACACATATAAAGCTTTAGCCTGTGCTGCACTAGGCCCCTTGCCCACTGCAGCCCAATCCAATCTATGACTAAACGTACAGTGATTGCGATCGGTTCGTTGTGTGGTGTAGTTCAACATTCTACGCGATGAAAGGAAGGGTGTTGCCCCTGCATTGTGTCACCGTTTGTCCTAGCCTAGGCAGCATCATAGCTTACTGTATGTCAGGACTCTGGGTGCCTTGTGCATTGTATTCAGCAGTACTTATGGCTGGGCCTGGGTGCCTTGTGCATTGCATTCTACAGCATTGTCTGCCATTTCATGGTCTCGCTTAGCAGGCTTTTCAGATTTTGGTCAGCCATTCTCTGCATTGTTGGGCATATTCCTGTGTACCTCGAGTATAGTAGATACACGGTTTCTATTGGGTCATGTGCCCCTTAACAACATATTGTTTCCTGTGACCTTTTGTCACCTTTGTCACATGCCAGGCAGATAAGGTCGCAGTGGGAGGGGTGATGAACCGGGAAACGCCACTCCCAGGACTACTCACTACTAACCCCGGGCGGAGGACTACGCTACACTTGCGTAGTTTGCATTGTTTGCGCAACTACGCGCTACCCAAATTGCACGTAGCACAGTGCAAAAACACGTAGCGTAGCGGACATTTTTTGCTTGCTTACGATCCTCAATGTCAAGTTGGCGACTGTAAGCGAGCAAAATTACATCCCGGCGAGACTTTTTCCTCGTTCGTGATCAGCAACATCAAGTTGCCAATCGCAAGCGCGGAAAATAAACCTCCCCGCGAGATTCTCAACGCGGGGAGGTCAGGTTTCTCATTGTGAGTGGTCGCGTATGCTCGTGACCGCTCGCAATGAGAATCTACCAGTCCGCATTGAGAAAACTGCCGCTCGAGTTCAAATCTACTTGAGCGGCAGAAAACGACCCCCTGCACTGTGCAAGATGCTGTTTGGAATGATTGCACAATGCGGATAAGCATCCAGCACTGTGCAATCAGTGTGAACAGCATTATCCCTACCGCACTACACAGCTCGCGTAGCTTGCGTAGTGCGAAGTTCACTTCGCGTAGCGTAGTGCTACTATTCAAACTACACCCAGGGTTATCACTACACTGCTTCAAACTCCTGATCCACGCACACAAAGCACTCCACAAAACCGGCCCAGCATATCTCAACAGGCGACTCTCCTTCTACGTACCCAACAGGAATCTCCGCTCCGCTGACCACGCCCTGGCCACGGTCCCACGCATCCGGAGAACCACTGCCGGAGGCAGGTCCTTCTCCCATCGCGCCGCCAAGACCTGGAACAGCCTTCCCCTCTACCTGCGACAGACCGAAGACCTGCTGACCTTCATGAGACAACTCAAGACCTGGCTCTTCGACCAATAGCAGCAGCAACCCCCCCACTCCCCCCCAGCACCTTGAAACCCTCACGGGTATGTAGCGCGCTTTACAAATTATGTGATTGATTGATTGATTGAGTGGGCAGCTCTGAGGAAAAGTCGGTCCCGTCCTTGGCTGCACAGGGAAGAAGAATGGAGATCACAAACGGGGGAGCTGTGAAGTTTCAGCTAAGAATTGGGGAGAGTGCACCCCCCCCTGCCCCTTACCTTCTGTGGAGAGGATGTCCTGTATTCAGCATTCTGCCTCAGTGCACCCGGCATCTTTTATCTGAGGGGAAACCTGCTTGGAAAGGGGTTGATTTCTGAAAAGGCTTATCATCTTATAGGCAGGTAGGGCTGGTGCACAATGATTTGTGTCAGTATAAATCTGGCACTCCACATACTTTTCACCAGATTCGACCGGCCTTGGAGGCACCGGCCTGCTGGGTAATTTGTTACTTTCTCCATTGCCTGTATATGTTCTCACTGTGTGTGCTAATCTCTACTTCTGTCAGGATGTCTTCAGGTTTGTGTCTCTGTTCTGTTATAGTCTGCCCTCTAATGCTCCACTGATTGCATTCCCCGTGTCCGACTCCTGGTTTCTCTCTATTCTGTCTCCTCCCTGCCAGTCTGTATCCCAAGGTGTCCCCCGTCTCTTCTTCGTCACTTTTCCCATGTGTGTTCCATGTCGAGCTGTGTTGTCTTCTGCCCCACTGTATAATCTCCCTTTCTCTGACCCCTTGTGTCCTTCTGCCTCTATTGTAGGGCTCCTGCTGTCGCTGTTCTTTTTTGTGTCCCTTAGTTTTACTGTCTCTATTAATCACTTAGCCCAAGTGCGTCACTCTCTGTCCCAGGTGATTTAAATCTCCTTTCCCATTTTACATGGGTCTGTTCTGTGCCACTGTGTGTCCCCAATTTGTCTCCGGCCTCCTCTCTTCTCAGTCTGTCCTGTCACTGTTACCAGGTCTCGTTTCTCCTCTCATCAAAGTGACCCGTTTCTTATGGATACTTCTACCCACACATTACTAACTTTGGGGAATATTCCCTAGAGGTGAGACTGTATCTGGAAACATTAAAGCAGTACTCGTGCGCACCGGTAGGTGGTGTCACACAGCTTCAGCCTGTCATTTCGGTAAACGTCTCCTGCCCCATTAAAAGTACTTGGCCTGGGCCAAAATTCCGTTCCGCTCGCGGAAATTGCGATAATTAGGCATTTTCGCGTTCCGCGGAAAGCGCGAAAATGTCAAAATTTCCGCAATCCGCATCTTAGCGGTAATTTGTTGTAAAAAAATACATTCTCGTGTGCGCGCGATCGCCTTACCTGAATCCCCGCATTCGCCGACAAGATTTCCCGACCCGGTCGCGTTCTCCACGAGATGTTGGATTGTTGGTAGCCATTTTGCGCTGTGTCGCGACAGTTCGCACCCGCATTAACGTCATTTGTCGCGCGATCACGTCATTTGTCGTGCGATCACGTCTTTCTTCTCGCGATCATGCACCGCGAGAGTATGAGAAGATTGAGTTCTCGAACACGTCATTCTCCACCGCGAGCGAGAGCGTGAGGACGCGGGCAAGTCTAATCGAACGCGAAAAGGAGAAAGAGACCCCGAACACGTCATATCCAACGCGACAGGGAGCGAGAGAACACGATCAAGTCATTTTGGACACACCATCGACATCCGGTGGAAGTAATGTGAAGCTCGAGAACTCGAACATGTAAAATTTTCAATTTGGAGAAGAATATCAGCTCTAGCAGCATGAAACCTCCTGTAAATGATGATTTTGGATGAAAACAACTCCTCAGATTGACATTTGGCTGTCCTTTTTTGTGCAAGGAGTCCTTTTTTAAAAAGGTGGGGAGGGGGATGAAGTGCCACAGAATCTCCAACTTCCTGTTCCTGTTCAGCAGGCTCCTCCCAGTGCTTTGTCCATCTCCTGCTCATTCTGCCTTTGGATATTGAGCTGGAAAGATCACTCTTTTTTTGTCTGCTGCATCATTGCAATTGGATTTGAGGATTTTTTATTTGGATATTTTACAAGTAAGTGGTTGTTGTGTTTGTTTGATTGTGGGCATTGCAGTTGTTGTAACTACAATTTATTTTTGGTAACTATCATCATTCCTTTTTTTAAAAATGTTGTGGGTAGTAGTAGTCCGTAGTAGGCCCAAGCTAGTCATGGCCTCATGGGTGTGTGCATGATGAAGCAACTGTTCCTTTGGTGTTTTTTTAATGTATTTCATTTTCAAGCATCATTTAGGCCCTGGATGGCATTGGAATTAGTTGGGAAATGTGTCTTTTTGGGGTGGGCTTTCTGATGTTGTTGGGCCTGGCCATGTGGCTGGTGGCCATTTGAATCCTAGGCCTGCAAGCTTGCCTGGCCTTGTCTGCCAACAGGCCTGCTTTCATCCACTAGGATCATAGCAGGTAGCCACAGCTTTATTAATCAAGTGTTTTCTGTGTGGTCTGTAGAATTTAGACATCATTTAGGGCATGGATGACATTGGATTGAGTTGGGGAAGTGTGTTTTTTTGGGGTGGGCTTTCTGATGTTGTTGGGCCTGGCCATGTGGCTGGTGGCCATTGTGAAGCCTAGGCCTGCAAGCTTGTCTGGCCTTGTCTGCCAACAGGCCTGCTTTCATCCAGTAGGATCAGAGCAGGTAGCCACAGCTTTATTAATCAAGTGTTTTCTGTGTGGTCTGTTGAATTTAGACATCATTTAGGGCATGAATGGCATTGGATTGAGTTGGGGAAGTGTGTTTTTTTGGGGTGGGCTTTCTGATGTTGTTGGGCCTGGCCATGTGGCTGGTGGCCATTTTGAAGCCTAGGCCTGCAAGCTTGCCTGCCCTTGTCTGCCAACAGGCCTGCTTTCATCCAGTAGGATCAGAGCAGGTAGCCACAGCTTTATTAATAAAGTGTTTTCTGTGTGGTCTGTTGAATTTAGACATCATTTAGGGCATGGATGGCATTGGATTGAGTTGGGGAAGTGTGTTTTTTTGGGGTGGGCTTTCTGATGTTGTTGGGCCTGGCCATGTGGCTGGTGGCCATTTTGAAGCCTAGGCCTGCAAGTTTGCCTGGCCTTGTCTGCCAACAGGCCTTATTTCATCCAGTAGGATCAGAGCAGGTAGTCACGCTTTATTAATCAAGTGTTTTCTGTGTGGTCTGTTGAATTTAGACATCATTTAGGGCATGGATGGCATTGGATTGAGTTGGGGAAGTGTGTTTTTTTGGGGTGGGCTTTCTGATGTTGTTGGGCCTGGCCATGTGGCTGGTGGCCATTTTGAAGCCTAGGCCTGCAAGCTTGCCTGGCCTTGTCTGCCAACAGGCCTGCTTTCATCCAGTAGGATGAGAGCAGGTAGCCACAGCTTTATTAATCAAGTGTTTTCTGTGTGGTCTGTTGAATTTAGACATCATTTAGGGCATGGATGGCATTGGATTGAGCTGGGGAAGTGTGTTTTTTTGGGGTGGGCTTTCTGATGTTGTTGGGCCTGGCCATGTGGCTGGTGGCCATTTTGAAGCCTAGGCCTGCAAGCTTGCCTGGCCTTGTCTGCCAACAGGCCTGCTTTCATCCAGTAGGATCAGAGCAGGTAGCCACAGCTTTATTAATCAAGTGTTTTCTGTGTGGTCTGTTGAATTTAGACATCATTTATGGCATGGATGGCATTGGATTGAGTTGGGGAAGTGTGTTTTTTTGGTGTGGGCTTTCTGATGTTGTTGGGCCTGTCCATGTGGCTGGTGGCCATTTTGAAGCCTAGGCCTGCAAGTTTGCCTGGCCTTGTCTGCCAACAGGCCTGCTTTCATCCAGTAGGATCAGAGCAGGTAGCCACAGCTTTATTAATCAAGTGTTTTCTGTGTGGTCTGTTGAAGTTAGACATCATTTAGGGCATGGATGGCATCGGATTGAGTTGGGGAAGTGTGTTTTTTTGGGGTGGGCTTTCTGATGTTAGTTGTCTTAAAGACATGCTTTTGTTTTGTGTTTCTGGTGTGTGTTGGTGTACAATGCATGCACCCTGCAGACCTTTTTGGGGCCTGTGAATGTTCATATTTGCATTTTGTTGCATTAAAAAGGCAGAACAGTGTGCTTTAGCATGCATCCTTTACCTGGCTTTTATAGGCCTTTTGTCAGCTCCTGGTGTTTCCCAGGCCCCCTGCTTGTTTGTGATTTGTGAGTGTCCATGTGGCTTGTGGGCTTTTTTGTGTGTTGGGAGTTGGGCTTTTGCCATATAGGCCTGCATGGTTTTCCTATTGGCTTACTGCTTCCATCCATCCACCCCCTTTGCCAGCAGCAGTTCCATGGATGTTGAGATGCTCAAATAATTTAATGGCAAATAGGGTCCACCCCACTTCCATTACATTTTTATTTTGGTGGTTCTTATGAACTTTCCTATCCTTCCTGAGAGTGTAGTGTGTGACTGACTGTACACAGTAGTATAACATAGCCCTTGTTCAAAAAAAGTCATAAATGGCTAGACTATATCTTTTTTTTGCACTAGTACAGTAGTAAGTAACTGAACCACAACAACAAATGCAACATTTCACTGATGTTCTTCTCCTGGCTTATTTGCTTTTAGGTGCACAAAAAGCTAGAGGAGGAGGTGTCATCAGCATCACCCGGATACCCGTTGTACTGCCAGCCAGACAGAAGTCCTGCTGCGCATCACGTCCACGTGTGACCAGAACTTGTTGTGCATCTGCATCCAGCCTGACATCTGAAGAAGATGGCCCCAAAGAAAGGTACCAGGTCCAGTACCAAGAAAGTTGCTGGTGAGAAGAAGGAACAGAAAAAGGAAGTGCCATTAACCATGACTGGTGGTGTGCCGGCCAATGTTTTTTTTGGCACCAAAAAAGTTACGCCTGCAGCAGCGTTGTCCGGAAACCAAGCTGGGAGCAGCACCTCAGCACCAGCGGTCCAACCCCACCAACCTAGGCCCAAGGGCTTTAGTGTCGCAGAGGTAGCCAGTCTACTAACGAGCAGCGATGTTGAAGAAATGTCATTATTGCAAAGTAGTACACAATCAACACAGGCTCAAGCTCAGCAGATAAGTGTGCAGCCGCAACAAGAACAGCAGCAGCCGCAACAAGAACAGCAGCGGCCACAACAAAAACAGCAGCGGCCGCAACAAGAACAGCAGCGGCCACAACAAGAACAGCAGCAGCCGCGACAAGAACAGCAGCAGCCGCAACAAGAACAGCAGCAGCCGCAACAGCCCACCATAGTAGTTGTTGCTCCTGACGTAGGGGCATTTCAGGAAATCAAGCTTCCTGCAGACAAAGTGGAGCAAAGTCAAACCACTGTTTCAGAAGATCTATTGTCTTCCAGACCACCAGCAAGGAAAAGGAGGCTTAGTCCATCATCTTCTTCTTCAAGCCCCGCTTCTGATGATCGTGATGCCACTTGGCACCCACCAGCTCAGTCTGAGAGTGATATACGCCCCTAGACAATGCTTCTGAAAAGGAAGGTCCCAGAAAAACTTAGAGTTATGGAGGTAGATATAGAAGAGGGGGGTGATGCTGATGTTGATGAAGACGAGCCAGTCATCACGCACATTACTCCCGCCCCAAAGGGATTGGAGACCAACATTCTCACCCTATCCAGAAAGGCTGCTACTGAGCGGGATGTAGCACGGATATCACCAACACAGGTTACACCACCACTACCTCCAGCTGCCATATTTTCCAAGGCCCGGCAGGGACCTACATCCAGCTCAACCATCTTAGTAGGTAGTGGTAGTAAAAATCACAGTCTAGGTGCACAGGGTCACATTTCAAGCACACCCTCCAGTTCATGTGGTATTGAAAGTGGCACATCCAGCAGTGCCAGAAAGTTCTCCTCCCCAGTTTGGGACTTCTTTTCTGATAGCACCAAAGAGGAGAACGTTGCTATATGCTCAATTTGTCGGCAAGGTGTTTGGCGGGGTAAGCTTAGTACAAACTATGGTACCGGAGGCCAAGCAAGTCATCCCAGAATACACCACACTATCATGTGGGAGAATCACCTACTTCAGTTAAAAGAAAGTAGAAAAACTCAACCCATTGAAGTTGGTCAGGAAGAATCAGAGAGCGATATTATTGCGGTGGAAGGTGAAGAAGAGGGAGGTATTTCTAGCCCTGTCCCCAGTAGTGCAGTGGTACCGCCCACATCCTCCTCAGTAACATCTGAGTGGCACCGCAGTAAGAGCCATACTCAGAGTCAGGCTGAGACACCAAGGCGACCGAGTACCGCAATGAGACAAACTGTGTCGTTGAGCCTAAGTGGGTTAATGAAAACAGCACCACAAAGGAAAGTAATCCAGCCTACCATTGAGAGCATGTTTAGGTTGGAGGGGCAGTTCCAACGCAACCACCCAACGGCACGGTTGTAGAATGCGAAGCTGGCTAAAATGTTAGCGCTGGACCTTCTTCCTTTTTCATTTGTGGAAGGGGGGGGTTTCCTTGAATTTGTGTCAGCCATCTGCCCTAAATGGAAGGTTCCCAGCCGGTCCTATTTCGCAAGAATTGCTGTTCCGGCACTACATCATGATGTGCTGGAATTGGTTGGACAAGCTTTGCAGCAGAGTGCTGTTCACAATATCCACCTGACAACAGACATGTGGACCAGTTGCCAAGCCACAGATTACATGTGCATCACTGCACACTGGATCTCTTTTGTGGGGGTTAGAGATAAGCTATCTGCACGAGGTGCTGTTGACACAGCTGCGATTTTTAAAGGTACTCGGAAACATGCAACTGTAGCCATGTTCGACATGGAGAAATCTCATACGGCTGAAAACATTTTAGACAAGTTTCGCAGCAAGGTTTTGGAATGGCTGCAGCCAAGAGGGCTTAGTGTTGGTTTTGTTGCCACAGACAATGGCAGTAATGTACTTAAGGCCATGGAACTTGGTTCCTATTTCAGGGTTCCGTGTTTGGCGCACTGCATAAACATTATAGTTCAAGACTTTCTGAAAAAAGAACCCATAGTCAGCAATTTACTGGCCATCTGCCGAAGAATATGCACTCATTTCAGCCATTCTTTTAAAGCTCGGAAGCAGCTGAAGATCATCCAACGTGAACATAGGATGCCAGTCAAGGCACTCATCCAGGAGGTGGCAACACGTTGGAACTCAATGTGTTACATGCTTGATCGTCTGTATGAGCAGTACAGGTCACTCCATGAATATGTCTGGAAAAGAAGAGGGGATGCTACTGTTAAGGGCATGAACCTTGAGATGGAGCAATGGAGCCTAATTAAATGCCTGACTGAGATGCTTTGTCCTTTTGAGGTCCTCACACGTGATGTCAGAAAGGAGGACTGTACAATGGGCCAAGCTATCCCATTATTGCAAATGCTAGAGCATCAGCTGAAGAATGTGTCTGAATCATACAAAGGTGTAGAGGACAAAAGGGAAGCCTATGACTTGGTGGGGAGCTTAGCCCGTCGCTTAGCTGAAAATGTAAGGATACAAAATAAAATTTTGTCACAAGAACATTACATTTATGCCACAATTCTGGATCCACGTGCAAAATTTGGACTGAAGACATTCTTTGCTTTTTCCGAGATTGATGTTGCCCGCTACAAAACTTGTATAGCTGAAGCAGCCAGTAAGTTGGAAAACGAACGGCTGCTAATTAAAAGCCCGCAAGATCAACTCACAAGAAGTACTGCAGCAGTGCATGCAGAATCAAGTGCAACTTCGTCGGCTGAGGGCAGTGCGTTTGGATCACAACACTCACCATCACTATCGACAACAGCAACAATAACTGGATCATTAGGCCCAGTACAATCGTTAACACGATTGGTATGTACAGTTAGGCATTAATAAGCACAGTGCAGATGCACAGAGAAAAGAGCACGAAAGCTTACCAGCAGCAACCCTGAACATTGAGCGGATGGTCCAGGCCTATCTTGGCGACCCAACAGAGGTGTACATTGATCAAAACCCATTGCAGTATTGGTATAGGAAAGGTCTGAATGGCCACTGCTCAGCAGGCTGGCGATAAGCTATCTGGCTTGCCCTGTCGCAAGTGTCTCTTCCGAACGTGTTTTCAGTGCTACTGGTTCCATTGTAACATTGAGAAGGACCAGTCTCTCGCCCAAAAACGTGGAGAGGTTAACAATGATCAAAATGAATCAGCACTTCATACCACCGAATTACACAATACATGAAGCAATGGAGGAAGATGAGGACAGCGGCTCAGGTGACGGAAGTAGTGTGTCACATGATGATTACCTACTACTGGCTGACCCCCCAGAGTTTTAGGACGAGCTATACTTCCCTGACAATTAGGCTTGCACTGACTGTCTTCCTCCCTTTTTTCCCCCTTTATTTGTGTGTCTGTCGTTCTGGTTACAAACTTGTGAATCACAACAAATCCATTACCACCGTCTTCTACTCTTCTTATTTAATATACAAGTTTCGGGTGTCTGCAATTTGACAGTACAGTCCTCCGAATCCAGCTCCTCCGCTCCATCATACTGAATCTCCCGCCCAAATCCATTGCCCTCATGAATGATGATTGGATGATGGTAAATACTAGAAGAACAAATTCAAACTTTCCTAGTCCTGCCAAAACAAGTGGAGCATGAATCAGATGACTACTATAGCTATCCTCTTTTCAGAGCCGAGAGAGACTGCCCATTAACTGAAAATAAGATGGAACAGGTAATGATTGATGCCATGCATTGGACGCAGAGTTGCAGAATGAATGATTTTGTTGTGTTTGTTGTGCATGAAGTTATGTAATTGTGCACTAATCATCTTTCTACAGAACACACTAAACTTAACTCAAGGTGAATTCAATTTTCCCCTTCTCGCAAATAAGAAATTTGTACTTCTCCTGCAGCTTGGTGAGTATGATTGACACAACAGCACCGTCCATGATGATGATGGCGAAATAGACGGCCCGTTAACTTAAGATGAGATGGAACAGGTAATGACAATTAATGGCATGCATTGGACACCTGACTGAGCGATTGGTGTTTGTGTTTTCGTTGTTTGTTTGTTGTGCACAAAGTGAAGTCAAAGTGTACTAGTAATCTATCTTTCTGTACGCACTAAAGACTGACTCAAGTCAATAATATTTCTACTCTTGTTGTGTAATAACAATTTTACTTCTACTGCAGGCCGATCTTCACAGTCAGTCAGTCAGTAAAAGTATCGGAGATGATGATGAAGTCAGGAGGACGTTTCATGAGTGGCATAAAACTTAAAAGCCTAAAGGTAAACACGTCAACAACAACCACAGCAGACCCAAATGTCTGTGTAGAAGTGGAATAGAGTGTAGCGGTGGGATGACTGCGGTGCATTGATTTACTAACTTAAACTGTAAAATGCTATGTTTGGAATGGATAATGTGCTTTGCCTTTGTCCAACTCTTTAAAAAAAAAAAGTACTCTAAAGTCTAAACGTAGGATGTGCTACTGCTAAGCAACGTGACTTCAGGCCTGTCACTGTGGGCCTGCTCTCTCCTGTTATTGTTGAAGGTCAATGCTGGAGACAGACTAGAGTAGAGATGATGCATACATGCCACCTCGGAAAGTGTTCTTGTTGCACTACACCATAACTTGTGCATTTGCTTCAACTTTGTTTCTCAATATCCCCTTTGGTTTTCCATCTACAATTACAGGCCGGGCCTTGCCCTATACTTTGGAAAACATTACAATGTACACTTACCTTACCAATAAATCAAAAAAAAATTCCAGCCGGGCAGTGGCGAGTGGCGACACACCCAAGATTAATGGACGAGAGGACCAAGAGGAATGCCGAGATGCAAATCCAGTCCACATTTTTAACCAGGTTAACACAGTAACAGTATCAACTTTTATCTTCTTTTAAATATTTTGAATAATTTTTTTTGTATACAATTTTTACAACAGTGTGTTCTTGTTGTTGTTATTATCATCATTAGGTTTGCTCTCTGTTTACGATTCTTCCCTACCAATATTTAAAATTTCTATTTGCTATCTGTAAAAGTATTAAGGCCGGAACAACAGAACAAGAAGTGTATGTAATCCGGGTCTCTCATCATCATGCATGCATTTCCTTTTTCTCCCTTAACATATAGATATGGTAGTCTTCAAAGATTGTCGTTTGTTTGTCCATGCATACTGTTTTTCAATGTCAAACCTTTCCCAAAACCCCCTTCCCATCCATTCAACAAACTCTAACCGTCTTCCCCCGGGCTGTGTGACTTATTGTCGAGGTGTGACTAAATTAAATGTACACCAATACTTAATCACACGCTTGCTGGGGCGGATGTGGCGAAAACAACAGTACTTCAATTTCAAGGCAGAGCGATGATCTTCTTCTGCTTGCCCACCCATGAGTAGGATATTTTAGAGGTTATTTTATTTAACAAAGGAACATATACCTCAGCATTAATTGCCAGCATTGATTGGATTTGTTTGCTGTCATTCCTCATACACAGCACTAACTGTTAGGCTGTAGGCCTAGTCAAGTGACTCAACACAACTATAGTTTGTAACTCTGTCTAGTAGGCTATCCCAACCACCATTATGTTTTGTTGTAAAATATTTTAGCATATTATTGTTGCTTGGTAAGTTCTGTACTGTACTTCATTCTACTACTCCTCTAACAGTCTCTCAAAGGCGATTGACTGTCTCCTTTTCTTTTTTTGCAAATGCTGCTGCCCTGCCAGTGTCTACTACTACTACTATACTACCACCACCACCCCAATCATGGCATGTTAGAAAAAGTAAACCATCTTCACCATGCAGCCATTGCTGTGCCTAAGTTAAACATCAAGCACAGGTAAGAGAGAATTTGGGGGAGGCAGAATTAATAATGGACATGTTTTCAATGAATTCAATTTCACACACCCCTTTGAGTCCAGATAAAGAATGCATAGACTAGAGGAGAGACTGAAAGTACTAGTAGGACAAGTCAATCAGTGACGGGTGTCGTATCTATCTGTTTGTGTCTTACACAGTCAGCCAATTATTTAAATCAAACACTGGCTATGGGCGGCCCTGCACCAGCAAGGAAACAGTGTGATGTAAAACAGTAACCCCACCTACAAAACATTACCAACATTGCATGTAACGTAGAAAAATATATTTAATTTACCCTAACAAAAATAAACTAAAAACCCACAAAAGCTGACCCACCCCCCTCCCTAACCCCAACCAATGTCCGTAGGAAAGTCCAGGAGAAAATAGTAGTCCGAAAAGCAAAAACCCAACGCCCAAACCATTTCCCACCCACCCAAACAAGAATTAAAAAAGGGGCAGAACTTGAAGACAGGGACTAAGGTGTGGGGCGGGACTGAAGGAGGACACGCATCTGCTCCTCTAAACGGGCAACGCGGCGTCTGAGGGCGCGTCAGTTGCAGCCACAGTGGGGGGGGCACCAGAGATGGCACTGCGGTGGCGGCGGGCAGCCGCCAGACGGTGGCACCATACCGCTGGAGGGCAGTGTCTGGGGCCCGGGGCACTGGAGGAGACTTCAAGTGCTGCTGCAGTCTCCTCCTCCTCCTCTGCCAAGACCACCAGCCGCCGGTATTCACGCTGGATTGCCTCCAGCTTCCGGCGCCGTGCCTTGGCGGCCAACTCCTTTCGATTGAGTTTAGGAGTAGCTGTGTATCAAAAAGAAAAAAACAAGACAATTGTAAAATAAACTCTTAGAAAAACAGTAAGACAAGTTAATTATTTATACACATAGTGGCATGGTAGAGTAGCACTATAAAGCACAGTAGTACATAACATTTTAAATCTCGCCCGTCCTTCTTCCTTCCACCCGTCTTTCACTTTTTAGTTGAACAGTGCACCAGGTGCTCTTCTCCATAAAACTTTCAAAGCGGAGTTGAAATCAGATAGATGAGGCCATTGGTTACTCAATACTCCCGCTCCTATGCCAATTAAAGGGATTCTAGTCTTCTAGTTCACTCTTCAAACGTTCACAACAACTCATACTTACTTAGGACATGGGATGGCGGGGGGACTTTGTCCGCCTGCCATCCTCACGCTAAAAGGGGTGGGGTTCCCGTGGGGACAATTAATTAGGAGGATGCGCCCGGTACAGTGGCGGGCGCATCCTGTTTTTTTTACATTCTGGTTGGCGGTGCCGAAAGCAATCCAAAATGCAGATTATATGGCTGGCGGTGTGTTCAGAGAGACACCACCACCATATTGAACCCTTTTCCGCCTGGTCGACATGTGGGGGGTCTGACTCTTTTCTACAGGGATGGCGGGAGGTTTGCCCCTGCGGTGTCGGCGGTGAATACCGCCGGCCCGGCGGGGGCAATACGCCCGCCATCCTAATGGGGCCCTAAGTCTCAACAGTACAGTATACATACAGTACACCCTTGCAGTGAGTGTACTGTCAAGTTCAACAATAGTTAAGGATTATGAATCTAACTTACCACCGCCCGCCACTGGTGCTGCCACTCCCCCTATCGCTCCATCGTCATTATCTCCAGCAACTGCCGCATCCTCTACCTCCGCGTCGCCTTCGCTGGCCCCGGCAATGGTGGTCGGTAGTGCGCCTAGAAAACATTACACATTTATTAGCCGTCATATACACCTCCCCCTATTGATCAGTAGCAAGGTTGAAAAATGAGTTCATAGTATACTAACATACATCACTAGTACAAATCAGGTAGTAGTAGAGTAGACACTAATAGTTATATATGGTCATTCTAGCCTTTGCTTCGTTAGCCCGAGCCATGCAACGATTTTACCTTTGTGTCTTTTGTTTTTGCACATGTGACGTTACCTTGCAGCTTTTTGTATAAGACACCTTTGAGCCCACATGACCTGCCTCACACTGCTACTGTCTACGTGCTGCGTACAAGCGGTCAAAAAAAACATTAACAAGCCACTTTTTTATGAAGTGCTGGTGTACTGTTAGTCCATATTGCTTATTCATAAATGCTACACTTTTTGGCACGGCTGAGAAATGCTTGCAAGTTGCAATATACTAACGCGCACCATTTCATTTTTCGCATTACAGACGGAAGATTCTCTTCTACGAACCAGAGCTTTGCAGAGCTTATGAATGATGCAACAACTACCAGTACTAGGTTCTTCTAAGGTGAGGGGTCCCTTCACTCAGATCTTCATTTTTAAATTTATATAAACTAAATTCCTAGGGGATGGTGGTGCTGCCTTCCACCACTGTTCAGTTATCATGATTTAATTCCCAACTGTAAGTAAGTGTAACAATGTTTATTGTTTTAATGTTATTGATTTTCCGGTTGGTGCTGCATTTTATAATAGAACAATGTACAGAGCTTCTCACTTCAAAATAAACATAGACTTGGTGGTATTTGGTGTGGACTAACTTACACGAGTGAGCAAATTAAAGTAAGGGTGTGCATGTGCATTGCTTCCGCGACTGAGAGGTTGGGTGTGTTATGTTCTGGGTTGTCTACTTGTTGGGTATCTTGGGGGGAGGGTTCGGAGACCTAATAGTTATGACAAGACAGTACTATAGTCGAGCAGGGGATTGTGGTGGGTTCTGAATTTCTGATTGAGGTGTGTGAGGAAGGTCCAACCTACCATCACCAACATCCTATTTTCTTGTGCAAAGGTCTGTATGTGCAAGATCCCTACAACAGTAGTAGTATGTCCTATAGGCTATCATATCTAAATAGTAATAAATCTGGTTGGGCATTTGTTGCTGTGAATTGTCAAAGCCTCAAGATTAACAAAGACTCAAGATCAATAAGACTAGAAGTAGTACAAGAGGACGACCCAAAGGACTGGACTCAATGGCTAGAGCTACTGGTGAATCTGAGTTTTATTACAACCTTTCACATAAAGAGTGGCACTGGCCAACTGGGCAAGCTTAGCTACTACAGTACAGACAGACTGATAGTAGTAGTAGTACTGAGAGTCATCATAGCAGAGGCAGGGATAACAAGATTTTTGAAACCGTACAGATCGAAGGATAATTGTTGGTAAAAAATAGCATTGGGAAACTGAAACAATAGTTTGTGAAAAATATGGTGCAGTAAAAGTTATGGAATAAGAAATATTATTAAAAACAAGAAGACTTACTGGGGCCAGCAGAGGAGCCCTCATTGGTGTCCTCCTGGTGGTGGTGTTCGGACTGTTGTCCCGCCGACTGCCCACTCCCTGTCTGTCTGCCCCTGGGTGCTGATGAACAGGAAAAGATATAAGAAAGAGACAAACATTGATGGATGGTGTCAAACAAATACAATATTTTTAAAGAACGGTCAAAAAACACTTATGTAAACAACAATTGCAATAACTAAACTGACCGATCTCATGTGGTCAACAAGTAGTATCGGGGGATTCGCGGATCGACTACTTAAGTTACTATTTATCAACAGTAATCCAGTCTTCCATTCTGATTCCAGAATACTAAGTTACAACTAAGCCTAAATGCGACGTACCACCCGACCTAGCCCACCTATTCCAGGCATGCCAATTGTACATTAAGTATGCATTTCCACTTATTTTATTCCTCAACAATGCATATGGTCAAATGGAGGACACATGACTACATTTTTTGTATACACCAAATTTTGGGTTGATTGATTGATGCTGATGTTCTGCTAGTGCTAAGCCAATTACCACCACTCATTGAACAAACTAGAAAAGGTTCTAATAAAGACTGCCATACTAGCAGCACGTCACGTAACTGAGGGGGCATCACGCATACCACTAACAAATTAGAAACTCATACAAAGTACCTAAACCTAAGTATCAATCCGCCCCTATATCTTAGTGACAGGACAAAGTAAGGAGTGGACTAGAGTCACTGTAGCATTACGTAACTTAATTTCTCTAAAATAAACTCTCACAGAATCACGCTAAGCGAGCGCAAAAGCAAAGTTGCAAACAAGTAAGATTAGTAGTAGCGCAGAAGAGCACCTGTGTCATAATCACAGAAGACTTTTAAACGTAATTAACCTGGAATGTAAGCAGCAACATTCTAGCTAGTTGGAAGAAAAAAAAGATATTCGCAATATATAACACAGAGCAGAAGAACAGACACAAAGTGGTAATAATTAAATAGTTACTCGCCAAGCCCCGGGACCTCCACTCCTAGCAGGTCCCGCAGGTCCTGCTCACGGTCCAGGATGTCGGACCACCGGTGCATCAGCTGCGCCTGGGTGCGCCGGACCCCAGAGAAGCGCAACACTGCCCGGCGCACCTTCCCCCACCGCTGCCGACACTCCCAGAGGCCGTACGCTGAACCAGGCCTGCCACCTGCTGCCAGGGTTGAGGGGAGGTGGCGCTGCACAAAGAAAATGAGTGCAGCCAACTCCACCTCCCCAAATAAGGCCCGTGCCTGCACCCCTTGTGGGCGCCGCCTTCCGCAAGGAAGGCGGTCGCGGCACTGGCTGCGACGACCAGCCCTACCCTTTGACATGGTTCTGGGACGGGGCGGGAAAGAAAAGGTAATACAATTAAAGAAGTAAAGGAAATAAATAGCAGGCAATGGAAAGAGAGAAAAAGTAGCTAAAAAACAAAAATAAATAGACAAAAACCAAAAATATAGAAGCAGGAAAATAGTTAGAGAAATAATAAATAAGAAAGATCAAAAAAAAGTGGCTTTAAACAAAGGATTGAAAAGATGTAGGGAAGATTCAAAATCAGGCCCCAGAACCATGCAATAGAGTGAAAAACAAGATGGCCGCGCCCATTGCGACCACGTGCGCAAGTTCGCGCGATATTTTCTCCCCGAGCAAGCAAAAAGCAACGCGATCAAGTAAAAGCGGTTGCGAACAGGAAATATCTACCGCGAACGGGCGCAAACATGCATTGCGCGACCCGGAACAGGAAGTAAACATCGCGAGAGGACGGGACAAGTGAAAACAAGATGGCCGCGCCCGTGAGCAACTGCATGGGTTGGCGAGCCGTGATCACGCAAAAAATACCGCGAACAGGCGGGAAAAAAAACTTCTGCGTCTTCGCGATATTTCCGGCGTGTTTGCGGAGATTTTCAGCATTTTCGTGATAGTTTGCGAAAGTTAATTTCGTAAATTCCTCCCACCCCTAAACAGTACAGCCGCCCCTCAGACACGCTCTGCTGTAAGCGGTGCAGGGGCTGCATATTCGGTGCGTGGCACGCCTGTCTAGAACTCCACGTTCTGTCCTGACGTCATTTATTTTCAGGCTACGGAGTTTAGGTGTTGTTCTATTTAAAGAAATGCAGACTTTGCCCCATTAAATGTATTGCAGCCCTGCCCGGCAGATTTGCAGCGCACACTGTCACCCTGGAGGGTATCTTGTAGCCGAGGTGTGAGTCTAGCCAAGCCCTTGGCACAGTGGGACTACTCGTCTCGAAAATCTTGGTTTTCAGAGTAGGTTGTTATGTGTAGTGGCAAATAGTTCCACACTTTAGGAGGGATGTGGGAGAAGGCGCACCTACCAGATCTGGTTTTCCCTATGTGTGGCATGTGTGCAAGTAGGAGTCCGGATGAGCGCAGGTGGCTGGAAGGCTGGTGAACGCCGCTGTGATTATTGAGGTCTGCTATGGGCCACTGGAATTATGCGATCGGCGGATGTGGCTATTTTCCACATAATTATAGCCTTGCCGCTTTTGCCACATAATCCATTGTCTGCACATAATCTGCAGATTTGAATCAAAAAATGTTTTGTTTCTAGCTCAAAGGGTTCAAAAGTTACTCAAAATCCAGTGACACGTGTTGCTGTTGCCCCTAGCAAAGCTGGACCTTTTTGTTTCGTGTTGCTATATTTGGGTATTAAAATAGTACTAATGAGGTCATATCACTTCCCAGACAGTGTTACCGAGTTTAACAAGCATCTGCAATGCAATAGGTCTCGCATTTACCCGAGTTTGAGCTATTGGCATTTTAAATGACAATGCCTTTTATTTATGTTTTGGTTTTAAAAACATAAATAAAAGGCATTGTCATTTACAATGCCAATAGCTCAAAGTAGCGTAAATGCGAGACCTATTGCATTGCAAATGCTTGTTTAATTGGGGGCAGGGTTTTAGGCCTCAGGGCAGTGGAAGAGGTTGGGATAGTTTTATGGACAGTGCAGGGGTAAGTTTTAAGGCTCAGGGTGGGGGGATGGTATCAGGGTAGTTTCTGATACAGGGCAGGGTTTTAGGCCTTAGGACAGGGGTAGGGGAAGGGGTAGTTTTAAGGGCAGGGCTGGTTTTAGACCTCAGGCCGGGGGGCGAGGTAGGGCGTTAGAATTTTAGGGCTTAGGGCCGGGAGATCGGGTAGTGGTGATCTTAACCACACATACCCCCTTACCATTCATGCTTTGGCAACGGACTTGCATGGTAAAGGAATGTGAGGGTATGACGCATTCGTGATTTGGGCTGCGTGGTAGAGGCTCGCATGGTTAAGCCATGAGTGCCTCTGTCATACAACCGTTTATTAGGAATGTGCATCATTTGTGAAGGTTTTTCTTCACATGCATTATGTGAAACTGGAACTAGTTTAGTGAGGTGAAGCCAGTATTTAAAAATACAGCCAACTTCCTTATAAGAAAGATGATAGCGATCTTTTAGTAAGTACAGCTTCATGTCGAGCCAAGACTTTAATGTTATAACTTTTATATTTAACTATATACGTTTTTTCGAGCACACAAATACTTTTTAGGTCTCGCTGAGACAGCAAAAGCTGTCTCTTTGAGACATTTTGTAAGTGGGCTTTCAAAAGTGCTACCCACATGGTTTTGCTGGCCTAGGGCTTGAGTGCACGATGGCGTGCACGTACACAGCTGCTCCTCTGCTCCTTGGATTCCTCCCTCCCTTCTCACCCAGCCCTTTGATGCTCTGCTCGATTACTTTCACTTTCGCCGCTTTGATGTTTGATCGCAAACGGGATCACTTCCGCTTGGCATAGCCTGTACTTGTTCTCTTTGTCCTCACATATGCTCTTCCTTCTATGTTTTTCTCTCTGGTCTCACATGTGCTATTCCCTCTGTATTTTCACTCTGCCCTCACATGTGCTTTTCCATCTGTATTTGTTTCTCTTCCCTCACATGTACTCCTCCCTCTGCATTTTTTCTCTATGCTCTCACATGTGCTCTTCGCTCTGTATTTTTTTCTCTGCCCTCGCATGTGTTCTTCTCTCTATATTTTTCTCTCTGCTCTCACATGCTCTCTTCCCTCTATGTTTTTATCTCCGGTCTAACATGTGCCCTACCCTCTGTATTTTCCGCTTTGCTCTCACATGAGCTCTTCCCTCTCTATTTTTCTCTCTATGCTCTCACATGTGCTCTTCGCTCTGTATTTTTTTCTCTGCCCTCGCATGTGTTCTTCTCTCTATATTATTCTCTCTGCTCTCACATGCTCTCTTCCCTCTATGTTTTTATCTCCGGTCTAACATGCGCCCTACCCTCTGTATTTTTCGCTTTGCTCTCACATGAGCTCTTCCCCCTATCATCCCTCACATTAACACTTCCGTATGTATTTTTCTCACTGTCCTCACATGTGCTCTTTCCTCTGTTTTTCTCTCTACTCTCGCATGTGCTCTTCCCTCTATGTTTTAATCTCTGCCTTCACATGTGCTCTTCCCTCTGTATTTTTCTCTCTGGTCTCACATGCGCTATTCCCTCTGTATTTGTCTCTTTTCCCTCACATGCACTTCCCTCTGCATTTTTCTCTCTGTCCCCACATGAGCTCTTCCCTCTGTATTTTTCTCTCTCCTCTCACGTGCTCTTCCCTCTGTATTTTTCTCTCTCCTCTCACATTCTCTTCATTCAGTATTTTTCTCTCTGCCCTCACATGAGCTCTCCCCTCATGTGCTCTGCTCTCACATGAACTCTTCCCTCTGTATTTGTCTCTCTTCACTCACATGTGCTCTTCCCTCTTTATTTTTCTCTCTCCTCTCACGTGCTCTTTCCTCTGTATTTTTCTTTCTGCTCTCACATGCGCTCTTCGCTCAGCATTTTTCTCTCTGCTCTCGCATGTGTTCTTCCCTCTATATTTTTCTCACTACCCTCACATATGCTCTACCCTCTATGTTTTTCATTCTGGTCTCAAATGCGCTCTACCCACACTGTATTTTTCTCTTTGCTCTCACATGAGCTCTTCCCTCTGTATTTTTTTCTCTTCCCTCATTTGCGCTCTTCCCTGCATGTGCTATCCAAGGCACCTGCGTCCTCTCCTTATGCATGAGGGTTGGAGCCAGATCAGCAATGATTATGTGGGTAGTGGACTGACAACCCCCCCCACTCATCTCACTGGCCTGTCCCATCTTGTGCCTGTGAGGCGACGAGCCCCCCCCCGCATCTCTCCAACCCTCTCTCCCTGGTTATTTCTCCGTTCTCTACTTGGTCTTTTTGCTGGCATTGTTGCTTGGGTGTGCACTTCTACAGCCCAGAGTAGGAAGTATGTGTAAGGTTCGATATGCAGTGTATGTTGGCAGGATACATATTTAGGCAGCACGGAGCAAGAGTCGTGGGGCGCTTCACGCCGCATAGAAACCACGAGCATCTGTTTATTGTGCTGGGGGTGCTATTTGTGTGCTCGCATGCAGACAGCACGGTGCCCAGATGGGATATTACTGTCTGCAGACTAGTAGTGTCATCAGTGCAGAGCGTGGACGATGGCTGTGTGCACGATCACATAGAGGTGCTCTGAGGGCACGTAGCACAGGCCTTAGTATGGCGTGTCTGGTTGCTATTTGCACTATATCATGCAGGCAGCGTGGTGCCCAGCTGTTTGTGTAATGCAGGTCTGCAGCCAAAAATAGGGGCATGCCAGAGAGGAGTGTGTGTGGTGTTTTTTTTTTTAAAGCGTTTGCTACCCGGGCTAGGGGGAACTCACAGGTTACTGTGTACAAGGATTGAGACCACCCCAGACAACCACTCCCCATCGCCCCCACCCCGTAATCTTCTTCCGTCGCCTCCCTCGGTATGTTCCCAAAGGGAGCCCTTAACACCTCAGAGGGTCCCACCGACTCGCCCAGACTGATGATTTCAGGGACTGGCAACTGACGGGGATAGAAGGCCACCTTTATGATTAAACCTACCAAAGGTGGCCTGTGAACCGGTTTTATATAGCACCAATTACCGTACTTGAGTTGTTCTATGCGTTAAAAATAGCATATGTTAAAATCGGCTAGTTTACGTGCTTTACAAACAACTGAAAGGATAAATGTGAGCATTTACTATGTGCATACGGACCCCGAGAGCCCGGCGGCGTTCCTGTATATTCGCCTAGTCCTTGCATGCAGTCCAGCCTGGGCTCAAATGCCCCCACAAGGCTCAATATGGAAGCGGCCAAGCGAATCCAGTCACCCGCTGCCACCCAGGAATGCTGCGAATTGGCATCAAACTTCAAAGGGTCTGCTCCCCCGCCTGTAATGCGCTCCCCCGCCCCCCGCCAAGCGCGCGCGCCATGCTTGCTTTCACTCTTGATTTTATCTTGCGTTTATCTTCTGTCTGTGACAGAAACATAGCATTTGGCCGTCTTGCATTCTTTTATTTTGAATGTTTTTTTTACATTGATGCCTTCCGCACAGAAATGTTGAATTTGCCCGTCCCGCTTCTTTTCATTTGACTTTTATTTTATTGACATTTCTGCCTTTGCCCGTCGCAGTTCAGCGCGCCTCGCTCCGCCCCACCACTGCGCGCGTCCCCGCGATCACTTTCGCTTTCGCGGCCGCGTTCATCAAAGGTGCTCTGTTTCTGGTTCCGTGAAGAGAGACTCAGAAATCTAAACACGCACACGGGCAAGAGGGAAGGAGAGGAGCTATATGAAACGGGCATTCATGTTAATAAATATTCAGGTTTACAGTATCAATGTAGTAGGGAAACTTGAGCGCTTTTCACCCCCACCCCGGCCCAAAACCTTAGATCCCAGCAGCAGAAGAAGAAGGTGACAGACACGTATTCATCCTTTTTTAGGATTTAGTTAAGGTAAAATGAGAAGCTGCAGGCACTATTTCTCATCACATTAAAAGCAGCCTTCAGTGGGCTGCGTGAAGGAGAGACCCGACCTCAGGCGGTCCCTTCAGAGATGCCAAGGATCATTAGGGGCAGCAGCCGCTGCCCCTCGCTTGCCCCTGCTATCATTGGAACTGCCCTTGCTATCTCTGGTCACAGCGGTCATGACGGCTGCAAGCGCAAAAGAAAGGATACCAGGTGCTACAAAGGTCTCAGGTGACCCCAGGCCGTGTGTGACGTCATACACCACCAGCACTTTAAACGGGATTTGCGAGTCATTTCAGAATGAAACTACGAATACCAGAATGCAACACGATGTCCATAGCGCAAAGACTATATGACGGTCGGAAAGCGGCAGCTGTGAACGTGTATCATGTCTTCGCTTGCGACGCTGACGGTTTAAATGGTTTTTTAGGCATCCATGTCCGTGCACACCAACTGCCCCCGGCTGTAACACGCGTGGCGACAGCTGTTTGTGTTCTTGTTTGTTCCTGTTCGCCTTTCGCGCTCACACAGTCTGTTCGGGGCACATACTTTGTATCAGAGGTGTTAGTTGTGTTGGCGCTAGTTGAATAAATCGCATTCCAGCTCAGAGTTTGCTGTTGCGGCTGCTACTTTTGTTGTTCTCTCAGCGCTTGTTATTTTTGCCGTTTTATATAGTGAGAAACCGACCCAAAGGCGTCGCAGTGCTTTACATAAGTGCACAAGAAGCAGTCACGTTATCGAAGGTCACAACTTCGTTTTTTGTAGCAACACGAGTTGGCCGTCTGGTTGGCGCTAGTTGAATAAATAGCATTCCAGCTCAGAATTTGCTGTTGCGGCTGCTACTTTTGTTGTTCTTTCAGCACTTGTTTAATTACGTTTCCTCTCCCAGATGGAAGAGAATTCGGCACTCATCAGTGGTCACTGTGTGTGTGCAGGTTTTAGTGTGAGTAGTGCTGAAGTGCGAACTCACGGGAGGGGGAAGGTGTTACTGGGGCCGGAGCTGCTCTGGCCTGTTTGAGCCGGTTCTCTCGCAGCTTGTATCTGGAGGTGAGGGGTGTTAGAGCTACACCCCCCCCAGGTGGGCCTCAGGCCGTGAGAGAAGAAAGGGAGGGATTGATTGCGAACAGCAGGAGTCCAGTAAGGGTTGAGCTGCTCCTTTCCAAAGTCTTTTAAAAGTTGTCTCGAAAGCAAGGAGGAAGACAAACCCCCTCAACCCTACCCTACATTAATAAGCATTTGCAATGCAATAGGTCTCGCATTTACGCGAGTTTGAGCTATTGACATTGCAAATGACAATGCCTTTTATTTTTGTTTTCATTTTTAAAACATAACTAAAAGGCATTGTCATTTACAATGCCAATAGCTTAAACTCGCGTAAATGCGAGACCTATTGCATTGCAAATGCTTGTTGACTTTGTAACTATATTAAACACAATAGAGTAACAATGCGAAGGGGATTGTGAGACTAGCATTTTAGGCATGTTATGGCAGCATCACGTGTTTCCACTGTGGTGAAGGAGCATTGCTTGCGTTTTCTCTCTTCACATATAATTTGATAATATTATTTCTTGATTGCATAAGGCATCTTATGAAACACTGGAATTTGTATTTGTTTTAATACATTTTTTTATAATAACCCTATTCCTTGGAAACAGTAAGATTCTGTTAAGTTAGACCGAATGCTTTTAGAATGTTGATGAAGGGCATTATTTTAATTTGGTGTTTCACCACTTGTGTAGACTAATTTTTTTTTTTTTTTAAACGATTTTATTATTTAAATGTTCCTTCTAGCCTTTAGAACGTCATGGGGGAATGGTCCTAATTGACAAAACACATGTTGGCTGAAAGATCTTTGGCTGGTAGAATAACATTATATTGAACGTTGTTGTTTACGTGTAAGAATAAAGAACATATTTTAATAGGCTTATTGTTAATAATTAAATGTGCCATCACTATTGGTGTGCATGCGGTTATATTCTATGTTTACTGGAACTTCAGGTGCATATTTACAATAAAAGTGACAGAGCTCGGCGTTAGCCTTCTTGGCTTAATTCCGCACTCCACCACTTCTGAAACACAGGGCTGCACCATATTTACAACAATATGGTGCAGCCCTGCGTTTCCCCCTGCACTGGCGCAAAATTTAGCCGCCTAGGGCCAACGCAGCCACCCTTACACCATAGTACAGGACACCTTAATTTGGATGTCCCCTCCAAACCACATCATGAAAACTAATTTTGGTTAGAGGAACCAGAGTCCCTCCCTACTGGAAAACCTGTGTTTGGTAAGCTCATATCAACAGGCAAGAGTTTGCAAGTTAAAGCACTAAGAAGCCAATTAATTGGCAAATGTTGTGCTTTACAAATACTAACACGTTCACATATTTCTCCTAAATGATGAAGTACATCACTGCAGTGCTTAATTTGTAAAAAGTGCCAGAGCTCTGACCAGGGAGCCGCTGCAGCTTGCACCACCCATCGCCCTTGTCATCGCTGCCAAAACAACTGCTAACCATCTCTCTTGCATGTAAATGTGACAGTTCAGATTATTCCAGGTCCATAAAGCTAATGGAATGGCTGGGGAGGCAGGTATTAGATATTTCTTAATATATATTGTTTTCCTAAACAACTGTTATACTGCTCATCTCTAAATTACATGAGCAGTGCCACCTTGTGGCAGACTGCCCTAAGTGTGGTGCTGACAATTAGGTGCCGGTGGCGAGCACCAGAAACCAATTAAGTGCCGGTGCTCAGCACCGGAAAGCTCCGGCTCAAATTAAGCACTGCATCACTGCTCTATGTTTCTAACTTTTTTTAATGCTGTGGACAACTCAGCTTCCGCATACTGCTCATGATTATTGAGTATCTTTCTATAAAGACCCAACGGCTATGTTAGACACTACAAAATCCAAAAACATAATGTGATGTGACTTAAGAATTTTTTTTTTTTTAAACTCTCCTAGTAGAGTACTTAAAAGCAGAACATATCAGAGATGCCAGAGGGATACATCAAGCAGCAAATGCTATAAGCATGGGAACCCTTGCAAAACTGCAAACCTGATGTCATAAAATCTAAGCTCCAGTAGGTAGGTGAAATATTTACCAGTCACTAATGTCTAATAATACATTACACAACTTGTTTTTAAAGTGCATGAAAAATACACAGCGCATGTCTGCAATCGTATGGTTGGCTCATACAATCAGATTGCTTAGATTAGAAGATTTAGGGGGAGATTAGGAAGATTTTGCGCCGTTTTTGTGTCACAAAGGTGACGCAAAATGGCACAAAATCTTTTTTTTCTCAATTTACTTTCCAGCGCTAAACTTGTTTAGTGCTGGAAATAACTGAAAAGTAATGCAAAGCAGCATATTGCGCTATATCGCATTACTTTGTGCCATGGGGGCATACCAAGGGTGGTGCATGGGCGTTCCCATTCAACCATCCAAAGTTTCTCACACTAAACCCAATTTACTAGATACAGTAGATTGGGTTTAGCGTGGGAAAACTGCACCCTTTTCAAGTAGGCGCACGGAAGGAGAAGTGCTATAATTTCTCCTTCCTTTTCTGACTTTACATGCATTCTGCACTGTGCAGCACACACACAAAGTGGGACCAACTTTGGATTGTGTCTGGGCATTGTATTTTTTACAGGAAGGATACCCTTCCTGTACAAAACCTATGCTAGACTAATGGACACACCCTGGCTCTATGGCACTAAGGTGTATTCATGGCGCTCAGCAGCTGTAATCAGCGCCGGCGCAAGGGAAAGGGGAAGAGAGAGCCATATCATCAAAGATCATGGGCGCAACACAGGCCCCCTCAGCCCCCAAACTGCAGGGGGCCCGCTCTGCACAGCACACTGGCTGCAGAGCTCCTGATTGAGCCTGGAGGGGGCCCCTCCATGTGCCTTGCAGGGAGGCCCCCTCAAGTGTCGTTACACCAGTGTTGAAGATATGGCGCTCGCCCGCATCTTCCCTGTTGCGCAACGCAGCACAGCCTCGCGGGGGGGGGGGGGGGGTGGACGGGGGGCTGCACTGCATGAATTTTTGTAAACCTCCCCCACAGAATTCCATACTGGTGTTGGCCTCCATTTTATGTTGATTCAAGGCGTTGAACAGGGACATGAAGCAAACAGGGACAATCCTGTGCATCTGTGCGTGAGTCTTATTACTACCCCTATGCTGCTGGGCATTAACTGGGGTGGCGGGTGGCTTGCCATTTCTTCTGGATTTCATCTCATGCTAATACTTATAGTACAGTCAATTAAAAGCTGTTGGGCTCAACAGTAAATGATTATAATAAACGCGCCTTCTAAATATACCTGCACATATATAAGTCCTCGTATAGGTATTGGATGTATGTCCGGGCTTTTTATCATTAATAAAAGGTTGTTTACTATTGTGAAGTGAACCTTACTTTTTTTTTTTATCTTAAGGGAAAACAGAAAAAAAACAGAACAATGCAGGCTTTGTAGAAGTCACGTGAGTGTGAGCATCACTGGTCCAGCACGGGTACAGCTTTCGCAAACATAACAAGCGCTTTTATTGTTTAATGGCCCTGGAATAAATGGTCGTGATCCTGTTATATCAAATTGCATGCCTGGAACCGAAGATCATTGTGGCTGACAATAGCGTCTCACACAGGCCGCATTGTTTTCCGGGGGCAGGATGATGGCGGCAGTGTCCGGTTGGCATCAGAACACCAGTTTTCCTTTTCCCTGAATCCTGACACCCAGCTAGTTTGACAGGGTGAACAGGCTTCTATTTACAAGTGCCAGAGCCTTGGAGTTTTTCTCCATCCTTCAATTACCTCAAGTTTCATATCACCTTTGCAATTATAAATACTTCAACTAAAAAACTTATTTCCTTTTTATAGGGTTTCAGATATTTTTAGATCCAGGAAGTTATTTCTCAATGTACACACCTTACTTACACCTGGAAATAAAAGTTATATAACTTATGCCTGTGTGCAAACCGACGTCACTGGTGTATTCTATTAGACTTTCAGTATCTTCCAGGTGAAACTTACATGTGCTATAAAGTGAGGGTAATGGATCTGCTCTTGTTTGAGAATACTCAACCGTGCACCTAACTCGGCGTTGCCACATCTGCACGTGAGTTCTCTTATCATTGCTCTGACACACCCCTGAGACCACTAACAAGAGTAACTTACGCTAATACACACAAGTGTGTAAGTTATGTGGTTGCACTTCACAAATTTTCACTTTATTTTACAGCGTTGAATATAGGGATGAATTAAAAGGCACATCCACTCTGCTAAGGGTCTGAGAGCCACAGAAAAGCTCTCTGTAGTCATTTCTGGTCAGGTGGATCGGGGTCACAGTGGATAAGAACAGGGATTTAAATACAGCTTTAAACAAAAAAAGTTGTAGAACTGGACGTTGTTTAGAGCAATAGCCTGGTTTCAGGGTGATTTAAAGTTGTCCAGCTCTTTTTTTTCTGTCAGCATCAGTGGTGGCCGGCACGGATTGGAGGGGTAGGGGGATAAGGGAGTTTAAAAAAGAAGAAAAAATACATACCTGATCGCCACTTCTCTCCTCCGTCTCTCCTCCATCGTCTCTCCCCTGGGACCGGAACAGGAAGCACCCAAGCTCCCCTGAGCCTATCACAAGGCTGCAATGCAGCATTGTGATTGGTCTGAGCGCCGTGGTTCAGCGCTCAGACAATGAATGGGAGCCTGGAAATGTTCTCTATGCAGGCTGTAATGCAGACTGCGTGGAGAACATGCAAAGTGCGCATGACGGTTTGGCCAGTCCAAGAGGGACGGCCAAACATTCATGCGTACTTGGAGTAGGTAAACCACTCCTCCCCGTGCTTCTCTGTCATCGGAGCAGCCCTGCCCCGCAGCAAACCTGCAGCAGCAGGAAAACATAAAATGAAAATAACCTTGAGTTATTATCATTTTATCTTTCTTTTATTTCCCTGCTGCAAAGCAGTGGGGCGACGCTCCTCCACCTTAGCGGTGGAGCCGCCGCTGGTCAGCATATTTGTAATTTTGATTGGGTTATGGAATTGATAACCTCATTAGGTCAAATTTCCTTTTTCTGATTTCATTCTGAAATTGGTTAACACAGTTTGCATCACACAGGTTGTTTTCGGGATAGAAGCTTGATATACTAGTGATTTCGGACCAGATTATCAAAAATGTCACCCAAAGCAGCACAGCAACCAAAGTCGCTACTATGTGTTGTGTGACAAGGCGAGAGCAGGAAAGCACCATGGGGCATGTTTAGGTAGGAGTTGCATTGCCCTTGCACTACACAACTGGGTGCAACAGCAAGGCAACTCCCAAGTTTGATTTATCAAGCCACACAAGGTCCCCAGCGTTGCGTTACTCTACCCCAGGGGTGTGTCCATGGGTGGAGCATGGGTGTTCCCACGCATCCACCCATGGATTTTGGCGCATTCCCAGATTTAAAATCAGTGGTAAACCTGGGAATGCGTCAAAACGCTACGCCTCCCCAGGTGAGGCGTAACAAGGAGAAATATCTTTATTTCTCCTTGTTACTTCCTCTTTCCATGTGTGCTGCATTCTGCAGCCCACATGGAAAGAGTAAAATGCCTCAGGGGATTGCTTCATGCACAAAGGTGCCCCTTCCGGCACAAAAACAATCCTACTTACAACGCAGGCACCCTTGCAACACGGTGCAAGGGTGCCTGTGTTTGCGTTAGGCAGCCAAAAGGGCACCAGTGCAAGGAAAGGACAGGAATGCGTTGTATTGTGTTAAATACTGTGCATTCCTGCTCTTTCACACAGTGTAGCAAGGTGGCTTGCTGCGCTGCGTGAAAGCTACATAAATATGGCCCCAAATCTACAGAGATATGGCACTATCCTGTTCTCTCCTTAGCACTGGAGCACAATCAGGCTGCTGAGCACCACACACACACCTTTGCACACTAGTGCAAGGATGTCTGTGTGAGTCTAGCCTAGGTTTTGCACAGGAAGGGCACACTTCCATTCCAGTACAAATTTCTATGCTTATGCTTACTTTTAAAACTTTCCCCACTTTGGATGTGTGCTGTTCAGTGCAGCACACAAGCGTAGTGGAAAAACATTCTATCACCTACTTTAAAGTGGTTTTATTATTGGTGTGAAACCCTAGAACAGATTTATGACCCTGTCATACAATGCAGCACAATATCCAAACTTGTTGCTGTGCATGATAAGTGGAGAGGAGGAAAGTGTCCTATCTATAGAGAATTGGCACTCTCCTCCTCTCTCTAGTGCCAGTGCACAGTCAGGCTACTGAGCACCACGCAAATCCCTTTGCACCATAGTGCAAGGGTGTCTACGTGAGTCTAGCATGGGTTTTGTACTGGAAAGATGCCCTTCCAATACAAAATACTATGACTAGACAATTTGTAAAAGTTTCCTACTTTGTATGTATTCTGATCTGTGCAGCACACATGAAAAGTCGGAAAAGAAAGGAGAAATAAAAGTATTTCTCCTTTTAATGCCTGCTTCCAAATGGCGTTAAGTTTTGGCACAAAACCCTGTCTACTATTGTTAGTAGATAGGGTTATGAGTAAAAAGAAATGTGTTGTACCATGGTAGCACACATCTACCATCCATGCTCTTTCCGCTGCTTTGCATTACTTTTATATCAAAGAAACAATGGTTCCGTTGGATGAAAAAGGCCTCTTTACACAGTTAGCACAAGTCATGCGTTATTCAAAATTTGCAATTAGTCATAGGCAACACACAAAACAAACTGTAGGGTATTCTGAGATTTTTATATATAAATTGCGTCATTCATATACATACCCAAAAACATTTTGAAAGGCCGTCAAGGTACAAAGTGCTAACAATTTGTGACAAGGTGACAAGTGGTGCTCCGTGATAAAGTGCGTGATATTTACAAAGTGCTTTAAAAAGTTGAAAAAATTCTGATGGCCAGAAAACAAGTATTTATAGTAGATCTGCGAACTGAGTCAATTAGTTTTTTCGCGGGCTCTGGCTACTGGTCCAGGGGATAGTGTCGACGTTTCAACCCAGAGACTGCACTACTACAAAGTCATCGTGACGGAGGCCCTGCCCCCTCCCAGCAACACTCTGCAAACGCACCCTGTGGCCGTTTTAAGATGGGGAATTAATTCCCCTTCAATACTGGGGGTCCATGGGGGCCAATTAGCCCACCAGGAACCTCCAGTATACACCACAGGGCTGCCTTGCAGAGAGATGGTCCGAGGCCATGCCCCTTTTTACACCTCTCTGCAACGCAGCTCTGTGGTGCTTACTGGAGGTACCTGGTGGGCTAGTTGGCCCCCAGGGACCCTTAGGATTTAGGGGGACCTAATCCCGCAATTTACAATGTGCCAGGGGGTGCATTTGCACACTTGGTATTTCAGGCCCGCCCCCTCAGTGCAAATAGGGGCGTGGCCTCTGAACACCTCTCTGCAAGGCAGCTCCCTGGCACATACTGGAGATACCTGGTGGGCTAGTTGGCAGCCTGGGACCCTCAGGATTCAAGGGGATTTAAACCCCCAATGTACAATGCACCAGGGGGCGCGTTTGCACAGTGGTGCAGGAAGGGAGCGTGGCCTGATTTCACAAGTGCGCAAACGCACCCTGTGGCACATTTTAAGTTGGAGGATTAAGTCTCCTTCAATCCTAAGGGTCCTTGGGGGCCAACTAGCCCACCAGGTACCTCCAGTAAGCACCAGGGAGCTGAGTTGCAGAGTGGTGGTCCAAGGCCACGCCCCCTTTTTATACCGCTATGCAATGCAGCTCTCTGGCGCTTACTGGAGGTAGCTGGTGGGCTAGTTGGCCCTCAGGGACCCTCAGGAGTCAAGGGGACTTAATCTCCTAACTTAAAAGGCACCACAGGGCACGTTTGCAAACTTGTCACATCAGGCCCGCCCCCCCACCCTGCACCACAGTGCAAATGCACCCAGTGGCGCGTTTTAAGTTGGGGGATTAATTCCCCTTCAATCCTGAGGGTACCTGGGGGCCAACTAGTCCACCAGGTACCTCTTGTAAACGCCACAGTGCTGCGTTGCAGAGAGGTGCTCCGAGGCCACGCTCCTTTTTACACCACTAACACAGCTTCTGGTGCACTGCTGGTGGGGCGATGAGGTCCTCTTGTGTCCTGAGGACCTCAAGACACAAGTGGACTTCATCCTCTGAGCAGCAGTGCGCCAGAAGCCGCGTTTACAGCGTGGTGTAAAAAGGGGAATGGCCTCAGAACACCTCTCTGAAACGCAGGTCTGTGGCACTTACTGGATGTACCTGGTGGGCTACTTGGCCACCAGGGACCTTCAGGATTCAAGGGGACTTAATAGGGATGTCATAGTTAGAAAATAATATTTAAAAAACCATTGAAATTCACTGAAAAAATCATAGGTTTCAGGTACGTTCTAGTTAGAAATTAGCATTTAAAAAACCTTAGAAATTCACTGAAAAAACCATAGGTTTTCAGGAACGTTATACTTAGCTGGACATTTCACTCTTACAAAACCATAGAAATTCCACCGTTATAGTTAGTTCACCTAACTATAACTCACGCACCCGCAATGCACTGCTCATGACGTCACATATTACATCATTCATGACATGGTCAGTGACATCACTGATGACATCTCAAATGACATCACTGATGACATCATCCAAGTGAAAATCTGATGCATCACACCCTAATATAACCACTCTAAAATACAGACTATCATTTTCGAAACCATAAACACACCAATACCAGTTAGTACATACCCACTCACTAATTCCTATGTCTACACACACATCCACTTATTCACCCATACAGTCACTCATACATGCAGTCAGCCATCCATATGGCATTATCATATGCACTCACATATCTATACAGACACTCACACAGCACCACTCCTTCATAGAGTTACTCACACACCTAGTCAGTCATGCAAAGAATCAATCACACTTCCACTTACTCACCTGTATAGTTATACACACACCACCTCACTTATTTAAACATATACTAACACATACTTACACTCTTCTACAATAACTAATACAAGCACACACTGATCCATACACCACTCTCACAATCACTCACTCTCACATATAGTCATTTATACACTCCAACACCCACATATACTGCCTTTCACATATGTAGTTACTCACACATGTACCACTGAGGCATCCATTCACTCACCAACACACCCATACACACAATCACCCACCCTTACAGCTCTTCACAGATGCACTCTTGAACCCATACACCCAGTGAATCATCCACTCACACATCTATGCACAGAGTTACACCCCCACCCACTCACACAGACACTCATGCACCCATACAGCTACTCAGACAACAAATCAATAACCCATATAGATCCTCATTTAGCTACTCACTAACCCATGCAACCGCTTACACACCAACTGACAAACTAAACTGTTTGAATGTCTGTATCAGTCACTAACACATGCATTCAGTAAGACACAATTAATCACTCCCTTATACAGTCAGTCACACACCAACTAAATCATCCATCCAGACACTTATACACCCATTCATTCTTCAATACACCTTGGCATATATATAAAACCTATTTAAATGTTATAGAAACACTCAGTCACTGGATGATGTCATCAGTGATGTCATTGACCATGTCATGAATGATGTAATATGTGACGTCATGAGAAGTGCATAGCGTGTGCGCAAGTTATAGTTAGCTGAACTAAGTATAACGGTGGAATTTCTATGGTTTTGTAAGAGTGAAATGTCCAGCTAACTATAACGTCCCTGAAACCTCTGGTTTTTTCAGTGAATTTCTAAGGTTTTTTTAAATGCTAATTTCTAACTATAACATACCTGAAACCTATGTTTTTTTCAGTGAATATATATATATTATATTCAACAATACTGCTGAAAAAATAGCACAATGTGTTTATTATTTTTAAATATATTAAAATATTTAAAAAGGTTTAATTTACTGTTCCCACTACAAACAGAACCAAATTGAGGGAAGTGTTGGACGTGGGGGGGGGTGCATATTTACTATTATCACAAACTTAACCACATTTAGGAAAGTGTTGGACTTTAGGGGGGGATAGATTTACTATTCCAATTCCAAACATAACCACATTGTGGATAGCGTTGGACTTTGGAGTGGCCACATTTACTATTCCATTCCAAACTTAACCACACTGTGGAAAATGTTGGACTTTTGGGCCATTGGATTTACTATTTCCACCCTAAACTTAACACATTAGATAAAGTGTTGGATTTTGAGAGTAGGGGCAGAATTACTATTCACACTAAAAACGCAACCACACTGGGGAAAGTGTTCGACTTTGGATGGATCAAATTTTCTATCCCGCACCAAACGTAACCACATTGAGGAAAATTTCAGACTCAGAGGATGTTGGATTTACTAAACTCACTCTAAAGTTAAGTAAATTCGAAAAGTGTTTGACTTTGGTGGGGGGAGCAGATGTACTATTACTACTCCAAACCCAACCACATTGGGGAAAGTGTTCAACTTTAGGGAGGGGGAGCCAGATATACTATTCCCACTCCACACTTAACCACATGGTGGAAAGTATTGGACTTTGAAGGGGTCAGACAAACAAAATGCACAAAACAAAAATTAAAAATATTTATGCAATAGGTAATTTTAAAAACATTTTAATAAAATGTTAATTTATAAAGAAAATATAATAATAAAAACAAACACTTTTAATATAAATAATATGGAACAGAAATTGTTTAAAAATATTCATAAAAACAAACTATTAAAATATTTTGCAAACTGCTTAAAAAGTATGAAGAAATAAAAAATATTTTGTGAAATTTAAATACACAAAATTCCAATGTATTACATTTAAAAACAATATCAAATTTACAATATTAATTGGAAAACAAACAAAAACAAATCAAGTATAAATAATGATTAGAAATTAATAAATTAAATAAAAATAAACCACAAAAAATAATTTAAAATATGATAAACTTATGAAAGAAAATGTTAAATTTACTCCCCACCTAATCTCTTATAAACCCAACTTCCCACTCCTAAAATGACTTTAGGATGACAAGAAATACACTTAAAAACTATATGAATTACAACGATAGAACACAACAATATTTTAACAACTATATTAAAAAAAGAAAAAAAATATTCTTACTTGCAATATTATACCCCACGATATTTTTTACTTCACGATATTTAAGACACAATATTTGTGTCTCACAATATTCTTGACACAATATTTTAGAGGAACACCAATGTCACCAATAATGTTTTTCACAAAGCACCTGCAGAACACACAGCTCTTAGCAAGTAAACATATAAGACAGAAGAACCTCCAACCTCAATCCACTCGTCCTAATGCACCACAAGTGACTCAATGGACCAGCAGCACACATCCATATTAACCCCAGCCCTTTTCACATCAGTTATTGCCTGCTACAAAGTCCCAGACTTTCATAATGTTACCCTCTCTTGTGAGGCTGATCCTACCTGGACTGGCCATTGAAATGGTTTGGAAGAAGGGCTAATTGGAAGATGAGAAAATAGCAAACTTTTGAGAAAAAAAAAAGAGTAAAATTCTGGTCATGCAAATCATTTCACACAGGTTTTTGGTACTAGTAAAATCACTCATGTGGTTAATGTGCCTGCTGCAAAGCTGCAAAGCAAAGCTCTATGTGTAATTTAAAGGCCACAGGCTTGAAACCTAGTAAGATACCCTACTGTGTGTGATATCCAGATTCCAATCATGTTAGTAAAGATCACTGTGATGTAGACATCCTTCGAAGACTGGAATGTTTCCGGGACTAAGATTAAATCCTTGCAGGGCTAACTCAAAGGCTCATTCTTTGGATGATGATAAAATGAGTACCATTGTGTTGGACAGCAATTAATGCATGTTATTATGTGCTAAGAAACATCTAAGCTGATAAGTTGACATTATTTATTCTACACGCTTTTTGTTTCCTTTCCTGTGGAAAAGAACTTGCCTTTTTGTCTGAGTCTCTGAAAATATTTGCACGCTTGCCTATTTGCTCTTAGTACACATGTTAATAGAGACTCAAACTGAGGAAGTGGGTGTGCAGACTCTCTTCACGCTCATAGGCCGAGCCAGGACATTTACATTACCCAAGATAAAACAGACAAATTGTGCCTCATTACGATGGCGGTCAGACGAGCATCCGACCGTCATTGTTTCGGGTACGAGATCGTCCAACACAGAGTTGGCGGTCCCGACAGCCAATTGCGATATGACTGCCGTGCAGGTGGTCGTAAAATGCTTTCTACTATAGCAGACTTTGCAGCGGCCCAGAAAAAGGCTGCTGCAAGAGCCGATATAGTAAAAAGCATTTTTCATGTGGTGCCTGGCCACATTGCAGAGTCCTACGAGGAACGGGAGCCCTGCTAGAGTCCCCCAAAGTCCGTTTCAGACAGCCTTTCCATGGTGATCGGACCGCCATGAAAAGGCTGTTGGAAACTGACACCGCCCCATTGTAGGGATTAGGCTCCGACCGCCGCCCTGACAGGCTCCTTGAGCCTGTCAGAGGCAGTGGTCTTCCCCCTCTAATGAATCACTCCTACCACTGGTATTGTAATCCGGCGGTCGGACTGTTGCCCTAGATGCCATGCTGACTGCCACCGGCAGCCTGTCGGTGGCGGTCCACCCAACATCGTAATCGGGCCCATAGTGTTAAGTGATTACCATTGGGTCAGTGATAAAAAATTTACCATTTTTGAGGGCTCAGTATCTAAAAAATGTTTTAACACCTCACCTACAAGCAGCTTTTAGCTGTCTGTTGTCAAAGACTTATTGTAGACAATACCATTATTTACAGTGGGCTTTGGATCAGCCTATTGCTTACCACTGGTTGACTTTCTTGTCAGGCTTGTTTATTATTGGATAGCTTTCCTTCCTCTTCTTGTGCTTGACTCTCCCCTGGACCATAGCTTCTTTAATATTCTTTTAAGTGGATGACTTGTATTTGTTCACCTCTCACATTCAATTACTTTTTTCTTATTTCACCAGAACTTCTTGAGAGTGCTTGTGTTTTCTTGCTCTCTCTCTCATGTGCTACTTCTACACTGAAATCCCCAACCTCCATGCTTGCTATGTTGCTCACTTCACTCTCCCTGCTTGTCTGTTCCTTTTTTGTGCCCTTGTGTTCTACATGTCACTCCCCCTCCCTTTCTCAGCAATTTGTTGCACACTACCCCTTTCTAGGAAAACATTGTTTTGGAGCACTTTTTTGTTTTATGTTTATTGTTTCAAGATTGGCATCCATCATCATGGAATGGTAAATAAGAATAAAAAACAAAATGCCAGCTGCGACTTGATGCATGCACACCAATGCATGGTGACACATGCTTGGTGACAACTATTGCACATGTGTGCATGCATGATGACAACTGCACGTGTATGCATCTTCTTGCTATTTCCCCAGTGATGTTCGGCATCAGCAATACCATTTTTTAGTTTTTTACTGATGCTGAACAACATCTCAAAGAGCAATTAGCAGTCAACTTTCCTTACGTTTGACACTACATTCCATGTTTCCAACTATTAGCAAATATAAGTTCTCCTAATAAATTCACTGATTGATGTGACTGCAACTGAATTTCAGTATGGATTATTATCCTTTTATTTTTTCATTTTTATATGTGTCAAGTTGTGTAAAAAATATTTTTTACAAAATTCCTCCTGGACAGAGAAACCCAAAATCTAACTGAAAGATCTCCAGCCAGAACAATCATACAGTCAGCAACCCCTAGATAAACTTCACATATACCTCTCTTAGCATCTTTCTTCAATTTGCTACCCCCATTTGAATTCACCGGAATATTGCAGTATTGTTTAATAATTTCACAGCGCTTAGATTTTTTTTCCCAATCAGCTGTACCCACATGCTCATGCACAAGGCCACTGGACTGGACTCACCACTCAGTCATACAAATCTTCGATGACTCAAGTCACATGCCTGCCTCTCAGTTTGAGTAGAATGCTCTACCTACATGGTTTCATATAAACTCACAAAGGAGGAGCCAGAACGATAGGCTAAGGTCTGTTTTTTGCCCTCTCTGGCCAGACATCTGTACAACTAAAAGAAAGAATGCACCAGTTGCACTCAGCTGCTATCACAAGCGATTAAGAGACACCAAGAAAAAAGCACAAGTTGACCACATCGAAGGAAGCTCAAACAGTTGCAAGGAGATCTTCTTGATTATGAAGGATTTTACCTCACCCACAGCCACTGTCAACAACGTTGCTGCCTCTTAACAACTCTGCGACAACCTATCCAACTTCTTCCACAGCAAAATCACAAACATCTACAGCAACTTTATACTCCACCCAACCCCAGAGAACTCATCTCTAACCTACCCAGCGCCAAACAATGGCTACCTGACCAAATGAACAACCCTTACCAGAAACAACACAGTGGCAATCAGGTGGATCATTCACTCAGGGACCCCAATGGACCCATACCCTTCCACATCCACAACCTGAGAACATTACCAATCAGCACCACCCTAACCCACATCAGCAACACCTCCATCACATCCACCCCTATGCGGGATGAATGGAAACTTGCAGAAATCAATGCCCCCCTCAAGAAGCCCACAGTCAACACGAATCAACTGAGCAACTTCCTATCCATCTCCCAGCTCCCCTATTCAACCAAAGGGATTGAGAAGGTCATTAACAAGCAACTCACTACCCATCTTGATCTTCACCATCTTCTAGACAACACACAATCAGGATTCAGAAAGTTCCACAGCATCGAAACAGCATTCATCGTGGTCACCAACATCATTCGAAACATCCTGGACTGAGGAGAAAAAGCCTGCTCGACCTTTCTGCATCCTTTGACACTGTCTCCCACAACACCCTCATCAGAAGACTGCACTAGATTGGTATACAAGGATCCGCACTCAAATGGATCTGTTCCTTCCTCACAGAAAGATTCCAAAGGGTTAGGTTGCTACCCTGTACATCAGAGACCAAGAATCTGATATGCGGTGCCCCACAGGGATCGTCCTTCAGCCCCACTCTCTTCAACATTTACATGGCACTTCTTGCAAACATCATCCAATCACAAGATATCATTGTCATCTCCTACGCCGATTTTACTCAACTCATCCTCTCCCTGACAGACAACACAAACATCTGCAGAACCAACTTCACCAACTGCATGACCATGGTAGCAAACTGGATGTGAACCAACAGCCGAAGCTCAACTCAGACAATAAGGAAGTGCTGGTCTTCGGCAACAGGACCTTCCCATGGGATTCCACCTGGTGGCCATCGGAGCTAGAAAGAACCGCCCACAGACCATGCAAGAAAGCTAGGGATCATCCTCGATGACAAGCTTAACATGACAGGTCAAGTCAATGCAGTGTGCACCTCCTGCATCCACAGCCTGTGCATGCTGCGAAAGATCTTCAAATGGTTGCCGCGGCACACCAGACGGACCGTCATGCAAGGACTCATCACCAGCAGGGTGGACTACAGCAACACTCTCTATGCCAGAATCTCCAAACAACTCCTATGCTGAATCCAGTCCATCCAGAGCACAGCTGCAAGACTCATACTCAATCTCCAATGCCTCTCCCACATCCCACCGCACCTCAGGAAGCTTCACTGGCTCCCAATTCACAAGTGCAGCCAATTCAAACTTATCATGCACAAATACAAAGCCCTACGCAACACAGGACCAGAATACCTGAACAGCTGCATGCACTTTCACCAACCCACTAGACACTTACTCTCTGCCTCACTCTCCATCGCACACTATTACCGAATCCACAAAAAGCAAAACTGGAGGTCACTCATTCTCCGACATGGAAAAACCTCCCTCTAGACATCAGAGCCTCCTCCTCACTCCATGAGTTCCGCAAGAAGATGAAGACCTGGCTCTTCATAGAAGCACCAAGGGACCACACACTAACACACCTTGCCAAGAGCCTGGATGCCCTCTTAGGTGATTATTGCGCTACACAAATCAACATAACATAACAAACAACGAGCAGCACCAGAAATTGAGCTATCTGCCAACAAAAATGCATGCTGAACATCTACTTATACCTTTTATTACTGAATATGCTCCGAATCTATGTCAATAACTAATGACCCAACATTTTCATTTAATATGTTTTCAGATTTAGCCCAAGGTTTAGAAAAATGTGCAACCACAAAGGGGGTTCAAATAAGTACAGTGCCACTATAAATTGGTTACTGCACAAATTAATTTCTACATAAACAGACCCAACACAGAAAGGTAGTTGTGGTAGGTGTAGCAAAAGTCTTGTAGTCTTGATGAAATACCATAGAACTTTTAGGATCCAATGGACACAAACATTTAGGTGCATTTTCACAACAGAATGGGGGAGCACTGTGTTACACCACAATTGGTAACGCCGCGCTCTGACATTCTGAAAACACAGGGATGCGCCGTATTCACAGTAATACAGCGTGCCCCTGCGTTTCCCCTAGCGCTGGCACTAATTTTAGCTGCCTAGTGCCAAAGCAGGCACCCTTGCACCGTAGTGCAACGGTGCCTGCGTTGCTGGGAATGATTGTTCATGTGCAGGAAGGTGTCTCTTCCTGCACATAAACAACCACTAATGGCTATTTGCAACTTCTATGTGTGCTGCAGAATGCAGCACATATAGAAGTTGCAACTCGTCATTATCTAATGATTGTTTATGTGCAGGAACGGACACTTTCCTGCACATGAAAAATCACTAATGGTGATTTGCTCTTTCTATGTGTGCTGCAGAATGCAGCACACATAGAAACAGCAAAAACTAGGAGAAATTATTCATTTCTCTTGTTGCCCCAGTTTAAGACCAGGGGGCATATTATCAAGAAACAGCATTAAAATTATCGTCGCTTTAGCGGCAAAAAGCTGCCGCTAAAGCGGCGATAATGGGCTTGATAATATGCCCTTGAGAATTCCAATAGAAGCCCATGTTCTGGTGTCAACGTGGGCTTCTATTGTAATTCTCAAGGGCATATTATTAAGCCCATTATCGCTGTTTTAGCAGCAGTTTTTTGCCGCTAAAGCGACGATAATTTTAACGCCATGCTTGATAATATGCCCCAAGTTTTTAAGTGGCTTAATGCTGCCTTGTAAATAAGGTGAAGCCCATATCGCCACCACCACGTAAAAAAAGTGATGTTCTGGTGGCGATAGGAGCTTGTAAATATGCCCCTTAGTTCTGACTCTTTCCGTCTTGCCAGAACCCTTACAAGATGAGATATTCATCATACCTTTTTGCTTGTGTGGTATTGATGCTGGAGCAATGATGCTTGATTTCACTGGTTTTCCTGGAGCATATGAGAAAGCCTTCCCATTGGTCCTCATTGCTCCACACTGGGGACTCCTAAAAGATTAAAAATGCCCATGCGGGGTTCGGATCATGACTCCTATGTTGTGAGTTCATGTCTGTGGCACTTTAACGCCCTGAGAAATCCAGTGGTGCTGGAACAATTTTCAGTGCAGGAGTGCTGCTATCAGTGTTACACCACTGAAGTCATAAGGATTGTGAAAAATCCAAGTGTCAAACAAAGAACAAGTGTAGCATATGAGCCACACCCATTCTGCAAGAGAGTAGTATGTAGCTGGTGGTGCACTTTGAAGCAGACTGTCGCAAATATATTATTATAACATGGTATGGTAGAACACTGTCATTTACCGACAGCACATTTTCCATTGAAATAGCCACTGAATTTTCACAAATACGCAGTTTTACTGGTAAAACTATACAGAACACAAATGATAATGTGTGGAAATCAGGTGGTGATAAGAATTGGGAAAAGCTCATTTTTAGATTGACAACATTGAGTTACTTCCACCTGATATTAATCCTGTAAGGTATGGAGGAGCCAAAATTTACGTTTTGGGGTATACCATATTTTAAATTCAGTTTTGAGACAGGGAGAAAGTGGGGAAGGTTTATGTCGCCAAATGTAGGGATAATCTGTTGGGCTGGCGTCATTAAGGTGATATGGGAATACCACCACATCCTGGGTAAACTGAACAAATTATTTATTGTGCAGTGATGATTTGGGGAACGTGATGGTACGAGAGTTTTCTGAGAATTTTGAAAAAGAACTAGGCTTATTGAAAGGATTTAAGCAAAAATTCATGTTGAAGAAGAATGTAACACCATCCGTGCACAGGTTGGAAAGGTACCAAATTTAATGCTAGAGCCACTTAGAGAAGAATTGCAAAAAAAAATGAAGAGTGATAGAGGAAATTGAATGCTCTGAGTGGTTAGCTCCAGTGGTTGTGACACCCAAAGATGGTAACACCAAAGTAAGAATGTGTGTTGATCTTCATGACCTTAATAAACACATTTGGGTGGATCGGCATCCTCTGCACAACATTGCAGAGACACTTTCAACATTTAAGGGGCAGAATTTTTCAGTGTGATTCATCTGGTCTCTGCTTATCATCAAGTGCCACTAGAAGCTGAGTCCCGAAACCTCACTTCTTTTTTCTATTACACTGCTGGGGGAGTACAGGTAACACAGGTGCCATTTGATTTGGCATCCGCAACTGCAGGTTTTCAGAGGGTGAAAGTACTTGAGTGTATATCTAATGTGTTATTTTTCCAAGAATATATTCTCTGTCACTTTCCTTGGTCCTGTCATCTCAGGAGAGGGCTTAACCCTCCAAATTGGAATTGACTAAAATCATTTCGGAAGCACCTACACCAAAGTATCGTGATCAGGTGCGGTCATTTTTAGGACTTGTTGAATTTTGCTCAAAATTCACACATAACTTTGCTAGTGCTTCCCAACCTTTGAGATATTTGTTAAAAAAGAGTGTCAAATTTGAATGGTCAGATAATTGTACTGAAGCTTTTCAATCCATTAAGAGGAGTATATGTGCAAAACCCACATTAGGACATTTTGACACTTGAGGAAAAAAAAAGATTTTGTCCACAGTTGCCATTCTTAACGGTACTTGTGCCATGGTCTTGCAAATGGTGGATTGTGAGTAGAGGATATAGCGTTTGCTTTGCGTTCTCCCTGGGGTGCAGAGGAAAGGTACTCTGTGATTGAGCGTGAAGCATTGGCTTGGTCTTTTCATCATTTGAAATTGTTTTGTGGGGAATACCGTTCACAGTGAGGAGTCATCATTGACCCTTAGTAAAAATGTTCTCATGTAGGGAGTGAAAGTCTTACTCCAAGGATATGAATGTGGTCGGAAGGGTTGTTAGAATTGAAACAAGTGAGTGATTATGTCATTAATGGGTCGCCAGAGTACCCCAAGATTCCTGTTTCCTTTCCATGAAGGGGTATTGGAATGTACCTGATGAGTTAAGCTTGACTAACTCTTCTCAGTGAGCAGTACCTCCTGTAAGTTTGAGAGAGAAAGTTGTTGATTTGGCACATGAAGGCCATTTAGGAAGAGGATTGACAAAAGCCATGTTGCGTGAGCGGTATGGTGAGTGGTATTGGTGACCTGGTCAGGATCATATTACAGAGGGAGTGGTCAAAGATTGTTGGCAGTGTTCCATGGGTGCTACGAACAAAGTCTCCAGCTCCTGTGGAAGTGCCATCTGAGCCATGGACTAAACTTGGATTGGACATTATAGGTCCCTTTGAACTTTTATCTCCCAATGATCATTACATTCTGTTACTAGTAAACTACACTTCCAAATGGGTGACAACTAAGGGGTCGATTCCGATGTCGTTCTGAAAGCATTCCTACCGAATCAGTTCCGGAATGCTTTCCGGGCGCCTCGGATCGGGGAAGTCCGACCGAGCGATTTGGATGTATCCGGATGCTTCCGGATACGATTCGGTCAGACTCCCATTGACTTCAATGGGAGCCTGTGTTCCAAACAAGAACACAGGCTCCCATTGAAGAAAGGGGTGGCTGGGGAAAACATTGCACGCGGTGGCGGGCACCACATGGTGCCTGCCACAATGTGCATGGTTGGAAAGGGGAGTCCCTTCGGTACCCTCATGGGCCCGATTCGGAAGGCCCAGGGGGAAGGGGGGGCCGCTATGGGCCCCCAAAGACAGATTCCAGCAGCCAATTTGTTCCGAAGAACCCGAATCGGAATGGCTGTCCGAATCGGTCATCATACTCGTTTGCTCGGAAACCTGAGTGCATAGAGCTGTATGATTCAGCTCCGAAAGACACAACCTGTCCAAATGCCTTTTGAAACTGATTCGGCCAGACCTACCGGTTTCCAGGCATCGTAATCGGTCATTGGGAAGTGTGTACGATTCTGTCGGAAACAAGGGATCCGGATCGGATTCGGTACACCCCGAATTCGATTCGGATCCCTTCTGAACGACATCAGAATCGACCCCTAAGTGTTTAAGTTCAGTCAAAACTAAGGTTGTGGTTGAGTTTTTTAAGGGTGAGTTTTCTCATGAAGGCATACCTGAATACTTCATAACAGACAATGGTGTTCAACTTGTGTCAGAAGAAATGGGTGAATTTTTTAGTTGTCCATTGTACATTTGAAAGCTGCATGCAAGCAAATGGGTTGGCTGAGAGAATGAATTGGATTGTGAAAGATTGAGTTCAGAGAGCTGTGGAACATAAAATTCCACTCAAGGAAGTGTTGCGAGAAATGTGGTGGGTGCATCATAATTAAGGCTCCCTGTTTTCTATTTTTACTGATTTTTACAGATAAATACAGAAAGCCATTTATTTTCTTGTCTATATTTATTTTTAAATTTGGATAAAAACGGAAATTGGGTGCTTTTTGAGTGATTCTAAATACACTTTACCATGACTGAAAGGCCAATAACTGCGTGGATTGATAGGTAAGGAGGTTAAAAAAGAAAGGAATTTTAGTAAAGAAGCCTAAACAGCAGTTGAGTGCACAAGATTGATACTGAAATGTGCTTATTTTCATATAAGCGCATTGATTTATCTTCTGTGGGTATTCATATCACTGAAACCTGGCAGGCATTGAAGCATGACTGGATATTTATTGGTTAAATGCATGTGGAAATATACCAGTCTCAGCTTTATTAATTATTTTCGCAAAACCCATAATAAATATGGATAAATACAGATACATTTGACAAAAAATAAATATGGATAAATACAGAGAGAAATGTTAAAAAATAAATACCATAAAACCGAGAGCCCTAATCATAATGCTCCAGAATGTACAACTTTTCAATCTTCTTTTTATATCTTTGGGGGGAGATATTCAAAATCCAGATTTAATCCAGCATGGATGAGATCTGGGAAGGAGATGTTATGGCCTAGTTATCATAAGCAAAGTGGAAAAACGTGGTCATATTGGATTCTGGGAATGTTTGGCATATGCCAGATTAGTAGATCAGTGAAAGTAGATACCATTCAAAAGGGCATTATCATTCAAGAGGGTTCCATTATTGACACAGGGTTAGGAAGGTTACATACACGTCCAGAGAGAGTGAAACATAGGCTTGTGTGTCAAGATTACAAAATGGAATAGTGACTAATGCACTCTTATATGTGGTGATATTATCAATTATTATGCAACTATGTAACATTATATTCCTACATTATTTATTTATTTACTTAAAACCTTTATAGAGTGTACTGTGGCCATACTGGTATCCTGGCGCTGGCAGAGACTCATCAGGTCATACGAGAGAAAGTAAAGGAGAGGGATAAAGGAAAAAACTGCAACGGAGACAATACAAAGAGTGATAAAAAAAAACTGCTATATAAGAGCTACAGTATAAGTCAACCTTACTTCGGGAAGAGCCAAGTTTTCAGGGCTTTTCTAAACTGCAGAAGATTCGTCAAAGATCTGATGGGAGTGGATTCCAGGATTGGGCTGCTCTCACCATAAAAGCAGGTCCGCCATGTCTGGTCTTCCTGAATTTTAGAATGCACGCCAGGTTGGCAGTGGCAGAACGAAGGAACCTCCCAGGGGAGCATCTATTTAGTCTGTTTTGTAGTGACACTGGTCCACTGCCCTGGAGGGCTTTAAAAACAATGACAAAGTGATTTAAAAGCTATGGGCTAACGCAATGGAAGCCAGCGCAAATCTTTCAAGGCCACGGAGGTGGATGACCTCCTGGGTCTGGTTAAGGCCAAATTGGCAGCATAGACCTTGACTCTGTGCAATCTATTTAGAAGATATTCTGGTGCACCTAACAGAAGGGCATTACAATAGCCCATCCTGCTCAATATAACACTGTGAACAATTAGTTTTTTAGAGTTAGGAAGCACCAATGGGACAATCTTCCAGAGACCTCGTAGCAGTTGCAGCCGGTGGGGGGAGTGCCGCGGGGCAGGGAGTAGTAAACTCCGGCTCAAGGCCGACCGGAGTAATGTAAAGAGATAAATAAATAAAACGAATTTCATTGCGCGCGCTGAAAAAAAAAAAGTTGGGCTGAAATGCGGCACTCCCTCCACGGGCCGCTACTGCCTCGTAGTAGTGAAAAACAGGTAACTGCTGGTTTATTCAGGTGTGTTTCCATGTACAGATTATCAAACATATCCCTAGGTTGCGAACTGATTCAGAAGAGGATAACTTTACATCAGCGGGCCAGAAATTCAAAGAGATTGCAGCCGGTACTTTGCTTGCAGAACAACACAGGAGCTCGGTTTTGTCCAGGTTAAATTTAAAGGAATTAAGAATGGGGCATCTGATGACATTGTTCATACAATTATGAATAGCGGTGACAGAGACGTCGGTTGGCCATTGTCTAAGGATAATATTAATTGAGTGTCATCTGCATAGTTCACCACACTGAAATTATGAGATTTAATGAGAGTCATCAGAGGTCCCAGGTAGATGTTGAATAAGACCAGACTCAAGGCTGAGCCTTGCGGAACTCCGTTATCCAAATTCCTAAAGTCGGAACAATAAGGGCAAAGAGCAACGGCCTGGGATTGATCAGATAGCTAAGAGCGCATCCATTTATGTACGGTGTCACATACACCAATCAAAGCGAGCCAATCCACAAGAGCAATGTGGTTCACCGTATCTCATTACTTTAGGTTGCAATATTGTGTTTGTATATGTGTATCTTGAATTTTTTTATTACATTTTTTCATTATTTTTCGGGGGTGGGGAGATGTGTTATATTTGTCCTGTAATGCTGATACCGTGGAACTTGAAAATGTCACCTGGAGTGTGGGGTGGCAGGGTACTCATCGAGTTAGTTGGAAGTTTGCTTGTTTGATGAAATATTGGTGGTTTTGGAGATGTACTCTTTTTATTATTAAATATGCTCGGAAATATCTTGCAGTCATCTGAGTGTTTCAGAAACCCATCCAGCGAAATCTGCAGGGCTTTTTTGTCCTTGCCTACTTCATTGTATTCTGGTGTACAGGAAACAGCTCTAAAGGCTACAAAGCAAGCAGACACCTAGAGGGCTGTTGTGGTGCGACCAAATACTGAGCTCATGGAGAGGTTAGCCAGCCTCAAAAGGGAACTGAAAGAAGAACTGAGGGAAGACCTTTCTAGAGGCCTGCAAGAGTTACAAGATAATTTAGCTCCTTGGATAAAGACCCTGAGAAGGGATGTGGGCTCTCTAGGTGAAAGGATGGTGGAAGTGGAAAACAAAGTGAACCAAGAGGGGTTACTTACAGCTCGAATAACAGAGAAATTATTAGTACTAAGCCACAAAGCATAAGTAACCCTCCTGAGATGCCAGGAACTTTAAAAAAGCAATCTTCAAAAACAAAAGATCTGTTCTCTATTCTCATGGATGAAAGCCATTTAAACTTGAAAGAGTCCATAAGGTGGGCCAAAGAAGGGCAATTGGGATCAAAAGGCCAGAGACATGCATGCCACATTCCACTACTTTATTGAAAAGGAGGAGAGTCTCACAAAAGCTAGGCTCAAATAAGTTCCTTTCATGGGTTCTTGTTCCAGCTTTTTGAGTATGTCTCAATATCCATCTTGCAGAGGATTACATTTATGTTGATAGCAGCCAAACTTCACTAGGACAACTTTTCCTACAAATGGCCCTTCCACTTTGGGATTGTATTGGAGAAGGACAATAAAGTGGAAGCCACTGCTTGCTTGGGCATTGCTTTGACTGAGGAGAGGGCTATCCAGATGAAACTGGCGAATGCTCTAGCTGCAAGGGGTGGGGTCTGAGAGGTGGTAGGCCCTGGCTCAAACCCGGAGCCCAAAGGTGATATGAGGTGACTAGGATACTAGACAGAACTGCAGCCTTGAATGGGGAGTGAGCCTGTCTCATCTGAGTCTGTCTGATCCACGATTAACGGAGTGCATTTACTCCTAACTGCTTCCTAAAAGAATTACGTCTAGGTTAAATTGTCGTCTATTGTAAGGTGCATAGACCCCAGGCTCATGGTTTTATAGAACCAGCATGGCCATAACTATTTCGGCTTTAATGACGTCTTCAGAGGTGGGGTAGGGCAAGGGTTGGTCCCATGCTTACTTCCCTCATTTGAACCCACAGAGGCAGAAATACTCTTTGCTTATAGATGTCTCTGTGCCAGAAGCGGATGATCGTGCTTGGTTATGTCCAGGAGTGAATCTCACTCGTCATTTGACTTGCCGAAGATTCATGCAGCCAGGCAAAGGGGTGCGCTCCTGATCTGCAAACAGTCTTATGAGAGTGTGTGCGGGTTCCCTGATGTCCCAGATCTTGAGGGGGGTCTCTAGAGGAAGGATCACAGTGTTCATTATGTCCCACCTTTAGGCCTGCCATTCCTAAAGTTCAAGCATGTTGATCGCCCAACGGTCATCAGTCGAACTGCCTGTGCGGAGCATGGGCCCCTGCCGGTGTATGGATCGGGCACCACAGGCAATCTGTCTCTGTGTTCATTAGTCACAGCCGGGTCTGGTGGCTCAGTGGACTAATGCATCCACTGTAGGGGCCTGTGTTCGACCTCATGGTCACAGGTTCTAATCCTGGTGGGTCCACTCAGCCTTTCATCCATCTGAGGTCAATAAAATGAGTACCATTGAGTTGGTTAACAATATACATCTGTTATTCAGCGCCTTGAGACCCTTGGGTGATACATGCGCATTACAAATACACATGTTATGTTATGGAGTGACTCTCGCTTGCCTCCCGGAGCTACACCTCCAGGTCCCGGCCGTGCAGTGTGCAGATGAATGGAGCTGCCATTTTGTTTTCTAGCTCTGAGCAGCTAGTCTGGTTCCGTGTCTCGCCGTTGCTCCGGTCACACCCCAGACCTCCTATATATGAGCCACATGCAGACTGTCACTTTGCTAGTCTTGGGTTGCAGGGGATGTTGGATGTATGGAGTCAGGTATGCGATCCAAAAACAGGCGATAAGGCGCGCTAGCAGCAGGGATTTAACACCTGCCTTTTACTGGTGTTAAGCAGGACGACCACCTGCAGTATGAAAGGGAGCCCAGCCCAGAGCCACATCTGAAGACCAACACATGTAATGGAGCTACTGATCATGCAGCTCGTAGACCCAAGAGGGCCACAACACCCACTGCCACCCCCACCTGACTACCACCGAGGCAGCGCAGTACAGGACAGCGGACGTTCCACAAACGGCATGGCCCCTCAGCCACACAATAGCAAAATGTGGGGAGAGGTGGGAACCAAGTATGTGTGAAGGAGGCAAGTCACCCATGAATAAGAATGCACACATTGCCAAGTGTGGCGGTGATGTGCTGGACAGACCTCAGTATGCAGAGCACAGACCTGTCCATGTGGACATATACTGCTGGTGTTTGTAGTGTTGTGGACAATGGAAGCAACCATGTTACCTCAGGCAGTGGGGAAGACCTCAGTCATGTAGCTGTGTCGTCGTCCCCTGTAAGCGTAAGCGGAGTGGGCTAGTCCGGCATACGCCAGTCCAGCGTAAGAGTGTGAATAAATAGGCCGGGGCTCTGGGCGTGGTTCACTTCCGGTATGGCCAACGCATCTGCCAGGGCGGTGCCCCTCACCCTGCCATGAGGCCGCCACCGTGATCGCCGGCCTCCTCAGCTAATCACTGGCATCCGTGATACAGACCCCCTGCGAACCCAGCGGCACAGCACCGCGGCGTTATGTCTGTGCTGACTACTGCCTTCGACCTACACTGCGGTTAGCAGTGCTCACAATTCAGTTCGAGTAGCGATTTGAGATGACGCAGTCTAGTTGGCAACAGACATTGCTACCAGTGTGGCCCGCCCGGACCACGCATCATTGCAGGCTGCGCATCCCCTGAGCTCCACAGGTGCCACTAACTCTGTGCACCACAAGTCAACACTACGTGGCCTTATTGAGGCAGAATTCAATAAGCAAAAGTCATTGCTCCCAGTGCGGCCCGCCCGGATGATGCATCATCGCTGGCTGCGCACCCCCTGAGTGCTTCAGGTGCCACTTACTCTGTGCACCACAAGTCAACGCCATGTGTCCTTATTGAGACAGAATTCAGTAGGCAAAAGACATTGCTCCCAGTGCGACCCGCCCGGATGACGCATCATCGCTGGCTGCGCACCCCCTGAGTGCTTTAAGGTGCCACTAACTCTGTGCACCACAAGTCAACGCCACGTGGCTGTGGGCCCCTGCTGACCTCCGCCTCCGGCCTACACTGTGGTCAGCAGGGCTCACACACATCAAATCCATTCCTGACCTTCATGGACGACGCATCATCACAGGCTGCACACCCACTGAGCACCACACGTGCCACTAACTCTGTGCACCACAACTCATGGACCCTTTATGATTGAGTTACGTGCTGTGGACTGCGGACGCAACAATGTCACCTCAGGCAGTGTGGCAGACTTGGGACGATGATGATGAAGATGAGGCAGGTGTAACACACCCCACTGCAGCAGGAATATCCGGAAGGGACACAATCATTGAAAATTTGTTCACATGAGCACGCTCAGCTCTGGTGCCCCTACCTCAGTGCACCACAAGTCATGGCTCCTTCTGATTGAATATTGGGTGACCTCTGTACTTGCTCAGGCTACCTCCATGATGCTTCGCAGTTGTTTGTGTTATGTTGGTATTTTCTGTTTCAGTTTTAATAGTGATCACTGTTCAAGTTGTTGCGAGCACCAACCACTCCCTGAGGGCTGGCTCACACGTACCCCACACCCATCCTGCACAGGCGTCACTGGATATGTGATCCCGGTAATAAAAAGGGGCCGGGCACACGTGCCCATAGCCAGTTCCACTAGCTATCCAAGTGTGTCTGTGTGGTCATTATGTATGAATGATGGCCTGGGCCCTACCACATTACATTGTGCTGCGGACGCAACCATGTCACCTCAGGCAGTGGGTAAGAGCTTGGACATGTATCTAAGTCCCCCTCCCCGTAAGCGACAATGTTGCAATGTAGCATGTACCCGGAGGGTGGGCTCGCACGAACGGAGTAATGAAGGAGCGCAAGACTGCTCGGGGTCCAGGATAACACATGCCAAGTGTTGTTTGTATCTGTATTTCCGCAGCATGAGCCAAATGCCTAGCCACATTAGCAGCACCAGTTCAGCCAGGCATGTACTCCACATCTGTGTCCGCCCTATCCTTACCATAGGCCTACACTCACGTGGCCCACCACCTTCAACGGCCAACATCACAGTATTGTTGTCAGGCTTGTGGACATGCGCAGACAGGCATGACAATACTGTGCCGTAGGAGTGCAAGTGATGCAATCGCGCAGCGCACATAAGTAAATGGGTTCGGAGGAGGGAGGAGCAGCAGTGAGGCAATGTAACACACAGTGATGCCGCACATTTGCCACATGCAAGACATGAATCCCAAAGTTGCACACATCCCACCCCCAACAAGCCACCTCACAGTTCCTGAATGCAAGCAGATGATAAACCAACACTATGAAAGCTTCTTTGTCTGAACTATCAGGCGGAGGCACATCTGCACCTCCCACCTCGGAATTGCATGTGCCAGGCACCCCCTGACAGATACTATAGCACCTGATGCCGGCTCCCACACTACGCACAGCCCGACGAGAGACCAATGTATACACACCCCACACACAGGAGTCCTTGCTCGAAGTTATCTTGCATGGAAGGGCCTTAACACTTACTTCCACAACATCCCAGGCGTACAACCGGTGCACACTAAAACAACTCATTGATCCGAGATGTGGCATTTCATTGTCAAGAATTCCTGTCATACAAGGGAAACACGCCCTTATGTAAACAGGAGAGCTGTTACATAACTCAAGGGAAACACGCCCTTATGTAAACAGGAGAGCTGTTACATAACTCAAGGGAAACACGCCCTTATGTAAACAGGAGAGCTGTTACATAACTCAAGGGAAACACGCCCTTATGTAAACAGGAGAGCTGTTACATAACTCAAGGAAAACACGCCCTATAAAGGGAGGAACCGGGAGGTACAAGGCTGTCGGATATTGTGTTTACACCGACGTACCTGCTTCGTGAAGAGCAGTGTTCCGGAGTGGTGCTCCAGTAAGGCAAGAACGGAGGTAGGTCGAGTCGTTACTCCCTGGGCCGTGTCTTGCCCCATCGTCACCTGTGAAGGACCCGGAAGCTCTACCGGTCAACCATTGAGCTTCGCTTTTTGACTCGGCTGAGTCCAAGCGCAGTGGCGCTTTTGCTGGTTGGAGTCGTAACTCCCAGCCCGACCAGAGACACAAGGACTGCCAGCTGTAACGCACACCAGGAGGTGTTTGCCGCGTTACAGACTCGGAAGTCCACAAGATCGATCGAGCGGCTGCTCTCGGTTCAGTCTTCTTGCTTGTGATTGGGGTATCGGTGACGCATCACCAGGAGGTGACTCCGCGTCCCGGTGCAGTCTGAGGAAGAGGTTGAGCGGCTGCTCCCTTCAGGTAGAGACCCCGGCTGGGTGTTTCCCTGACTCCTCGATTCTCCCCAACACTCTTCGTGCCCCTCACAGCCTACCGATTGGCATTGTCGGCCATTTCATTTCTGCCCTCTGTTGGCATACGCCGGGATCGGCGTATATGCAGAGGACGGTTAGGACCATCCGTGCTGTGGGCTGGTAACGTACTTAGCCTGGAGGATTCCAGTGACTATAACTTTTGTTTGTTCTTTGTATTTTATTTGCCTTCATTAAAAGAACTAACCCTTCACAAGTGGTTGCGTCCTCATTGTCGTGTCTGTTAAACGATCCTGAGACGTTCAGGGCGTTACATTCATCCATAGAACTGGCGCAGGTCAGAATAGTACCACTTCAACAAAAGCCACTAACGCAATGGCCGAACATCCCAGACACATGCACAACCCCTGTCACGTGAAACTGAACCGTGCACGAATGCTGCATTTACTGGGGGCACTGCCATTGGCAGTGCTGCGCATAAGTTACCGGCTAAGTTTCCGCATTGCCGACGTCACCAGCGTTCAGCCTGTGTTGCATTGTCGATCGTGCATATTCAAGTGGTCCATGGATGTCTGCCTATCCAACAGGGCGGTAGCTGAACTGGATTTTGACATGTGTGTGCACCCTCTGTTGGCCCACGACCAGGAGTGTCAACGTGATACCCATTTATGGGATGCCTTGAGACTTGGCATACATGCTGGCAGCTGGACCTGGGAGATTGCACAAATCCTCGTGTGCAGTGACCACATTGAACCACTCCCCTATTGGGCTGTAGTGCTAATTGGTGTAAGGGGTGGATGCAGCACATCTGTCTGGACCTGTTAATGGATCGCCTTGCCGTCCTGTTTGATGAAGTCGACAACGACATCATGTTGGAAATGTTAGCCTACGAAGCTGCAATCACTTTCATGGACGAGTAACTACGTACCTGAGGCCAGAACAGATTGGAACACATTGCACATGTCACGACACCTTGTGGCATCTTGGAGATCTGGTCATATATCCCACGACAACAGTGGACATGGCTGCATTCAGCTGGACTCCGAATACATGAGCGGACAACAACACGGCTTAACACACACCTGTGAAAGGTGAGGCACTCCCCCGGAGTGGACAGCGGTGCTTGGCAACGTTCCTCATTCTGACATACTGCTGCATTGGTCTGCATGTTGTGGCACTTAACTTGCCCGTACTGACATGCCTATGCTAATTAAGTCTACGCACCTTCACTTATATTCAACTGTGATGAGTGTTGATTTGAATGACAATGTGTGTCTCAATGCCTATCTGGGTCACGGCCATATATGCACATTGATAGCATTACCCAGGAAGTACCTTTTTGTGGAATCACTGTCCCTACATTCATCCATACTTTCATTCTTGATTGATCATGGCCATGACACATTTGTGTGAATTGGAATGTTTTATTCACATTCAGGGGAGTGTTGAAGCTGGACCAGTACAGGGCCATGCAAACCCCACTTTACATTGTTGGCCCGTTGAGGGCCAGCCCGAGTCCTTTCGGGATTGACAAGTTCAAAGGGAGTGGAAGACTACAGACTGCAGTGTGATTGCTGTGTCATTGGTAACCAAACTAAATATGGCAGTCCATGTCGAGGTCCAAGGTGAGTGTCGCTCAGTGTATAGGGGGAGAGTGGGAAGTGTTATTCCAGGGCATGATGCAGAGGGCAGAACCAAGCTGAACCCGGCCATATGGCGGAGATGAATGCTAACACTTCATGCTAGCCACAAAGCCAGATTCATCATCATCTTCGTCCTCTGATGTATCAGGTGCCTCATATGTGGGTGGTGGTGTTTTGTCTACATCACTGTGTGGCAGTGACACATCAGGGGATGGAGGTGGAAAATCTGCCGCACTGTGTGGCACTGACACTTCAGGGGGAGGAGATGTGGATGTAGTATTAGCACCAGCATCCATCCACGCCAGGCCTTGTGGTGGCAATGTCATGACGAGGATCTGCAGGACATAAGTTCACAGTTACATCTCGCTGGTGTGCAGCCGTGGCAAACATCCTTTCCGCCTGCATCCGCTCCAAGCTCTCCATCATTCTCCTTATGTGTCCCAACTCACGGATTACATTGATGGGGACACTCTGACTAGACAGTTGTTCTTGGCTCAGAGTCATGACTCCAGCAATATCAGCCATGGCTTGTTGTAGAGGAAGGAGCGGAGAGTGGGTGTCTGTTAGGGACTGTGAGTGGTCCCTGATGGGACTTAGACACCCACGTATGGCATCTAGTTTGGCTGCCATGAGGCCGAACCCCACCCGCAGCTGGTCAGACATCTCCTCCTGGCACCCTAACACATGGCGTTAGAAGGCCATGTGTTGGTCGTGGGGGACCTGGGAGACAGCCGTGGTAGTGGGTGCTTCCTGCTGTGTGGTCTGTGCAGGGGGTGGGGTCTCATGGATGCAGCTGGGCTGCCCTGCTCCTGGAGGTGGGGAGCCGGAGCTGTCCCTCTGCTGTTGGCGTGCGTTGGTGTAGATGTTAGGGAGGTCCTCTTCATCATCAGTGCCCGTGTTGTTGGGTCAGCTCTGCAGGAGGTGTTGATTCTCCCTCTGCAATGTGAAGGGGAAATGCAGATTGACATTGTGTTCACATGTATGTTCACGCATTGTACAACTTTACTGTCTGACTGCATGGCAATGTACATTTGTTAGAAATGGGGATCTCTAGTTGGCAGCGGCTGGCGCCGATGTCTAAATAGGGATCCTTCTTCCTAAGTCAGAGTAAGGGGCTACACCCTATGATAACCCCTGCTCAACCCTGTGGTAACGTAGCATGAGCAGACAGGCCTATCTCAGAGGCAGTCAGTGTGTGAAGCATTTACGACCATACACAATAACGCAGTGAAGACACTACAAAGGGACACCACACAAGTAGCTATAGAAAAATAAGTATCTTTATATAGGCTTAGCACAAGGCCCAAAAAGCGATCAAGAAACCACAATCACATAATTACAGATTCACTTCAAAAGCAATAGAGGCACTCAAAAAGCATGTGGAACAAACTTAGTTCGAGGCCTGGGTCCACGCGACCCGGTGATGCACACTGTACCTGAGATTTAAAGGGGCACGGCACGCAGCCTCACAAGGAAGCCGCGGTGATGACAGGTGGACTCGCAGCGGCCACAGCTCCCCGCTGTAGCAGTCCGCGGCGTGCACTCACGATAATCCTGGGACGGGCTTAAAGGCAGGCACCCACAGGTGATAACAAGATCCTCGAAGTGGTGACTAGTGCGGGCACTCAGCGGCACAGCTCCTCAGCTTCAGCGGCCCACAATAGCGATAGCGATGATTCTCGTAGGACGGCAAATGCGGGTACTCAGCGGCACAGCTCCTCAGCTGCAGCGGCCCACAATAGCGATAGCGATGATTTTCGTAGGACGGCAAATGTGGGCACTCAGCGGCAACAGCTCCTCAGCTGCAGCGGCCCACAATAGCGATCATGATGACTTTAGTAACACAGGTAAATGCGGGCTCTCAGTGGCAACAGCTCCTCAGCTGTGGCAGCCCACAATAGCGATAGCGATGATTCTCGTAGGACGGCCAAGGCAGGCTCTCAGCGGCAACAGCTCCTCAGCTGCGGCGGCCCACAATAACGATCATGATGACTTTAGTAACACAGGTAAATGCGGGCTCTCAGCGGCAACAGCTCCTCAGCTGCGGCAGCACACAATAGCGATCACGATGACTTTGGTAACACAGGCAAATGCGGGCTCTAAGCGGCAACTGCTCCTCAGCTGCGGCGGCCCACAATAGCGATAACGATGACTTTCAGCCCGCATTCCCCGCAGTAGAACCAGAGGCTCTGAAATTCTCAACAGAGGCCTCACCTGCGAGTAAAATCCCTCTCAAACAGGAATCCGGATGGCTGATGGGTGAAGTCTAATGTCCCTGAGACTTCAGCAGGAGGCAAGCTCAAATCAGGCCCTTTGGTAGTTGCTTCAGGAAGATGGCTACAAGTTTCAAAGTCCTTTCCCTCTCGTTACACGGACAGAGGTTCGTCTTGACATACAGAAGTAACACACCCTGTAGGGGTTTTAGCACAGATCTTTATACCCGAAAAGTCTTTGTTCTCAAAAAGTTACAAATCACTGAGCCCAGCCAGTACCAGTTTGGGGTCGTCCTGGAGCACTTTATCTACGAGGTTACATCCTGCCTTTCAGGGAGAGGGGGTCTGCCATCAGACGCACAGTGGGAGGTGGAGCCATCATTCACCTTGCCAGGCACAGCCCTGCTCAGATCAAAGGGTCACCCCTCCCCATACTCCAACAGCAGATCTCTCTATTTAATCCAGGTCGGTCTCAGCCTGCCCTGACCCTCCAAAACCAGACAGCCAATACACATAACAGCAGAGCACACGGGAAGGCTTAGGCAAGAAAATACCTACTTCCCAAAAGTGGTAGTTTTAACCACAGAATATAGAAATAATCGTCACTAAAAGATGCACTTTAATATTTGGAGCTCAGGCATACTAAATTTGACTTTCTTATCATGTTCCTTGCATCCATTAGGATTATACCAATTCATACAGTCAATTTACAATAGGGAGCATTCGCGCTGTGGCACTGAATGGCAGTGGCACAGTGCCCAGAGCATCTAACACCGGCAAACACTATTTGAAGGGGGACACTTGGCATTTCTACACCATCAGGGATGTGAGGTTGTACTTGTACATTGTCATCTCACATTTTTCTGCTATGCCAAATGCGACTGGCCATTTTCTACACAAAAGCGGCAGCAGTTGTGTCCTCTGTTCTGTTGTGAAAGTGTTGCAGTTTGTACCACATTGTTGTCAATGTTGGGGTGCTCTGCATCTTATGTGTGTGTGCTGCATTGTGGGTGAGTTGCCTCTTCAGCTCTGATTTGGCTGGCCCTTATCCCTTACAGGCGGTGTGCCTTTCACTTTTGTGCTCATACAGTGCTGAGATGTTGTAGACTTGCGTAAATTGGGCTCTTGGTCGGAGTTGTGACTCTTGGGCATGGTTTGTCCGCAGATGTGCTATACTTACTTGTGCATGTGTGCCATTGTGCCCATCTCCCCCCGTCCCCCCAGTCCCTGGTCATTACTCACCCTGTTGCTGTTGGCTCAGGTCATGTTGTGCAGTGCCCAGTCCCCCAACTCCTGCCACCGTCTCCCCAATGATGGTCCCAGGCTGGTCCTCCGTGGGGATTGTGGGGTTCTGGTTGTCCTCTGTACTTGCTCTGGCTACCTCCATGGTGATTCGCAGTTGTTTGGGTCTTGTTTGTGTTTTTGGTTGCCGCTTTTATAGTGATATTGGCCGCCTGACTTGTGGGACTTGCAGGCTGGCGCTGCTTCTCGCTGGATTTTTTATCGCAGTTGTGCCCATCGCAAGTTTTTTCACGTTGGGGATTAGATTTTTATCGCCGTCCAGGGACTTTTATCGCGGACATTTGACGCTTTGTCGGGAAACTATCACATGTTACTGCCGTGTTGAGAATACTCCAAGTTATTTTCCCGCAATAGACGGCGATATGAAAGATTGCGTTAACCGAATTTTGCGATGATTATCGCACTTTCTTGAGAATATCCCCCTATATTTGCAGAACGTTACTTGGCTGCAGAAAAGGTTTAATAAGTAGCCCAAGCAGGCATCCCAAGACTTTCCTCATCCCAAGCTAAAAGGAAGAGGTATCCATTGCCATTACAACTACTAACTCAAACAAAGCTGCAGGCCCCAATTGCTTTACAGAAAGTATTCTCAAATATTTTTCCCTCCAGCAGATTTAGTTAATTATTGCATAATTCATTCACATTGCAGATATGAAGAGGCCACCATCCTCTATGTGCCAGGCCTAGGCAACAGCGATTTCAATGCAACTCTGCTCCGCGTACAGGCCAACTGACTTACTCAGCATTGATGCAAAGATGTAAACAAAAATCATGTCAAACTGGCTAGAACACAAAGTTCCACCATTTGTTCACCAGGGCCAATTCGTTTCTTTTAAAGGAAGGCAGACCCATGATAATATTGTGGTCCACTGGGTCATAAAAGCTAGAAGGAAAAATATCCTGGTGATCCTTTTTAGGTCTCGCCTTGCTATCGCGTAAGCCGCCGCCATGTTTTCCGTTTGGCATCGCACTTCAAAGGGTCCGCTCCCCCGCCCCCGCCATGCGCGCGCGCCACGCTCCGCCGGGCTTGTTGAAATGTGCTCTTGTCGAAGAGCTCTGTGCTGATCAAAGCACCGCTTTGATATTCTTATCTCAATCACCTCATGAACCAGACTCCTGCCTTGAAGCCCCGCATCTGTGCCCTGCAGACTCCCGGATACTACAACAGACAGGGGCTGGACATGCTAGCAGGCACTGCCGGCGAATGAGACAAAGCGCTGCATGCATGCAGGACAGTTCCTCACCACGTACTGCACACCAACCGGATAAAAACTCACTCGCTGTGTCTATGTGACAAGCTGCTCTCCATTTAAGCAATCTGACACACACCAGTATTGGAACTTTCATAGATTCTCATGCTTAAGTTACCTGACACACACCATGCTTTTGTGTAGGAAACACTTCACGAGTCTCCGTGGTATGGCTGACAGCTTAAGTTCTCCCAAATGCAATTTGATCATCGTTATACGATGATGGAAAGTGACCTTAGTAGCCGAGTGCTTATTACACCTACTGTCTCACTGTGTTCTGATCTGAGTTAGTGACCTGGTCCCCGCTACTGTACAGGCTGCAGCCATTAGTCCGACCTTATCCACCACATACACCCCCCCCCCAGCCATCTCAGCAGCAGCGCGCACAGGGGCCATCTGTTTTCGTTTTTTTAAAGAGCTTTTACTGTTGTGTGCTTTAATTAACTTAAATCACCATTTGCAGGCTGGTGAAGGGACAGTGACATCCTTGTGTTTAATTGTGATTCAATGTAAGGGGGTTCTCTGCATAGAAAATATTTTCTAGTGTAGCAAAAAAGGTAATTGTGCAGATGCTCGATTTACTCGGTGTCCACATGACTACACTCTGTGAATTTACGTATTCCAGAAATCTGCAACTCTTACGGAGTTTCAGGAGTGCACATAGGGTACTTTCTGAATACTTCCAATGTAGGTGTAATCTTACTGAAGTCAGTTCGCTATTTAGAAAGGCTTTTGTGCCCCCGGCCCAGGATGAGTAGAGCTGTTTTGGATGTGAATGATCCGGGGCGTGCGCACCCTGGAGGCATCGAATGTCCGCAGGAAGATAAACAAGTCTGCCTGACCCACTCATGATGTGGCAGTTGAGGGGTCTGGACAAGGGCAGGTCGAGTGTCCTAGTCTGCTTTAAGCAAACAATGGTATTTGTCAACTTTGTTGACATTAACCGGCAATACACATCACGAAAATATCGGTTACTTATGTTGTTCTGTGTGCACGTGCTCATGGTTTACTACGTTCTAGTTCTGATTTCAGACACCGGTTCATACCAAATCTCTCCGGTAGCTGGGCATGGTTGCTTGGGCACTTGGATTCCATAGAATACTGTGACGTTAAGTCAACAGAGACTCTCGCCCCCCTGCTGGTCACCAGTGGATCTGGCACAAGTATTTGCACATCACAAAAAGGCCCAGTGAGTTAAACACCCGCCGTTAATCTTTTTTTCCATGAGTTAGTTGGGATTACTTGCCTTCAGTCTCATTCGGTCGTACCTTTAGTCCAAAAAGTACCATCCACTGACCAATGTTGGTCTCTTGAACGGTTTGTTTCTATCAGGGATATGAAACGCACCATTGTAGATTCTCCTTTATTCTGTTCAGCCTCCTGTCTCTCTTTGAGGGACTTCTACAAACCCTGCTCTGTTTGGGCTCACTTGTCAACCGTGCCCTTGCCCCTTTATTTACACTAAGTCATCTGTACGGTAAAAGTCAGTTTTGCACACATGCTCACAAGTAAATTATAACAAAACACTTTATTCCCAATTCGTCAGTGTAATAAGTGATTTATAAAACCTATCTAGATATCATGAAATTAATCCTCCAATCAAACAAGACATAATCCTAGATCGCTCAAGAAGTCCGCTATTATTTATAAACAACTCCCTGTTGAGCAGAGTGAGTCATAGCCACATCCGAGTTGGCAATCAAAACATATTGGTTTCACAGGCTGCCAGCACTGGACATCGAAAAACTTTGACGCAGAAATCACGGAATAGGGTGCTTTTACAAACAAGCATTTGGAATGCAATAGGTCCCGCATTTACAAGAGTTTAAGCTATTAGCATTACAAATGACAGTGCCTTTTATTTATGTTTTAAAAGACAAAACATAAATAAAAGGCAGTGTCACTGACAATGCCAATAGCTCAAACTCGCATACATGCGAGACCTATTGCATTGCAAATGCTTGTTTCGTTAGAAGCGGAAAAGACTTTCAATGGAGTGGGCTTGGAACAAACAAACACTCATGGGTTTCGGCTTTCCATCCTTATTCCATATAGTCATCATGGCTAACTACCACAACCCTATAGCCAGAATACACTTGAACGGCCTCTCAAGCGCTGTGGTTCAACTGGAGAGCTGTACTAAATAGGGATTCCCTCATCTTCAGTTATGATTGCTTTGAGCATTAAACCTTTTGCATGCCATATTTGCAAGCCGTAGGACCTTGCTGGCTTATCTTTTGGTCCTGATAGACACAAAGGGGGAGATTTACTAAGATTTTACACCATGTTTTTGTCACACAAGTGACACATTTCCAATTTACTTTCCAGCGCAAAACTTGCTGGAAATAACTTGAAAGTAACTTAGCGCCAATAGGACGTCGCATGCAACCACCCATGGGCGGTGCTTGGGCGTTTCCATGCAACCACCTGGGGTTTCTGATGCTAAACCCTATTTACTAAATAAAGTGGACTAGGTTTAGTGTATAAAAACGGTGCCCTTTTGAAGTAGGCGCGAGGAAGGAGAAATGCTTTCATTTCACCTTCCTTTTCCGACTTTGTATGTGTGCTGCACTTTAGAGTACACATACAAAGAGGGAAAAGGGTTAAAGTTGGTCTAAGCATGGTAATTTGTACTGGAAGGCTATCCTCTCAGTACAAAACCTATGCTAGACTCACTGAGACACCCTTGCACTATGGTGCAAAGGTGTCTCTGTTGTGCATGGCAGCAGGTTTCAGTGCCGGCGCTGGGAAAGGAGAGGAGAGTGCCATATTTCTGTAAATATGGCGCTCTCCTCCTCTCTCCTGTTCACACAGCACAGCATTTGCGGCTGCTGCGCTGCACTGCACTGCGTGAATAAGTGTTAAATCTGGCCACAATGTCCCTCTTCGTGAACGATACACTTATGATATTAAAGGATCAAGCTAGATTGCATCTGGCACCGACTGAATAACTAAAAATATGCTGAAATCCAGCCAGTTTCAAACTTAATAAAGAACACCTAATATTCTAAACATTATGTTACCTGAGACAGTGATGATCTCCCTGAAGGAACAAGTCTAGCTCTAATGGCCAACTAGACACATTTAATACCTAGGGTCAAGATAACCTCTTCAGTGGAAGACCAATATAAAGCCAGCTTCCCATCGTTGCTGGCAGAAAAATGTGGAGACTTGAGAAAGTGGGCTCTCGATTCATCGCCTAGATGGGTGGGTTCGACGCAGGAAAGTAGAACATAATGCCAAGGGGACTATACCTTTTTGAACTCTTCTAGTTAAGATGGAAGGACCCTATATATATCTCCTAGATGGGTCGGATTGACACAGAAAAGTGGACATATTGCCAAGAGTGCTGTACCTTTTTCAACTCTTTCCAGGTAAGCTGGACCGTCCTTCCGAAGAACAGTCCCCAATCTTATCTGAAGGGACTCATGACCTTGGATCCCTTGAAAGCTCATGCTAAGTGATAAGCTTAAGGTAGGGCTAGCGTACAAGACTTTTGGCTTTATTATCGGACGGCACAAGTACTTAGCCATCTAATTTGGGGAGAGGATGTGGCCTAATGGCTAGGGCGGTCGACCTCAAATCTGGATAACCGGGTTCGAGTCTCGGCAAAGATGCTCAATATCTTGTGATTCTGAGCAAATCACTTAATCTCCCCGTGCCTAACAAAAATGAATGTGTTCTTATGCAACGCAACTGGTGCTCATGTAAAGCGCTATGATACCGGATACCTTCTGGTCAAGTTTGCACTATATAAAACTCCGAAGGAAAAAAAAGCCAAATGGCCAAATCAGAAAATAAAATATGGGCCATAATAAAAAGGTCCTGATGGAGAGAATCCTTTAGACTGTAGCCTGGCTGAGAGAGGCATCAAAACTCTGTAACATATCACAGCATTCGTATGCACAGTAAATTATTACATGGAATGTGATTGCTGCAAACTATAAACTTTGATCCCCTTACCATACACTCCCATCCATTTTAACCTGTACTGCTCACAATGCAAGATGGACTGCCATATTGATGAATGAGAAAACCCTTACTACACCCAAATCCAGCACTGGGTGATGCATCTACATTTACAAAAACATGTATTAGACCTAGGAAAGTATTTGAGAAGATTCTATTGTACACCTATAAAAACCAACAGGGTTATATCTAAACAAGATAGAATTATTTCAGCACCCGACTCCACTTCCTCCATTACATTCAAACATAGTTGGGAGAAAAGTCAGAATAAAGCGATTACTTTTTAAAGAGTAGAAAACACTATGGAAAGATATTCTTAAAAGCACAGTATAGTAACTTCAGATGGCCATCCCCAAATAATGTACGACTGAAAATACGTGTTGGATAGACTGCATCTTATGCTCCCTGCACCTACCTCTAACTGTTGGAGGGGGTTCTGTTAAAAAGGCGACACATCACACGTATGAGGTTGGTCATGTCCAGTGATTGTGCCTTTGTGGAAGTAAGTATAGGAGGCACTTAGAAACTGTGGAGTAGCTAGGCCTTTTGCCGCCCGTGGCGGTCCCAGTCTTTGCTGCCACGCAGTGGCCGTAAGAGCGGGAGGGGAGTTGGGGAACGAAACCTGCGTTTGCCTACCGGCGGAGCCGTAGGTAGGAGCACCCCCAAAACACGTGTCGCCCCTCCCCCACTTGCTATGCCACTGCTTAGAAAGGTGCCGAGCTATCCAGTACTAGGATAGCGTGGTGGTATCATTGGGCTTGATGCCGTCCACGGATAGTACTGCGACGTCTACACTGTTCCAAATGGACTCCTTTTCTTTCGCGTATGGATTACTACCTCCTTTGAGGTATCAGTAAAATATTAATGTTTTGCAACCGGATTTCGGTCTTAAAACATTGATACATTACATGCCGATTTGGCTTTTGGAAGGGATGTCTATGACATGCCCCTTCCAGAAACCGAATCGGTATCCATTTGGAATTCCATTTTAGGAGACTGGAAAACCTTTCAGACTCCTAAAATGGGATAAGCACATTAAAAAAGCATTTTAACTCTGGAGTATTTGCGGCTGTTAAAATGCTGTGTACATTTGGCTGTAAGTACCTCAACTGAGATTGCGGTAAGTAATCTGCACATTTGTTGAAGTGTTCCGAAACTGTTTACAGAAGTGAGCTCTTCCCAGCTTATCACAATTCACTGAAGACCTGGAAAAAAGGGAGGGGGTGGGGGGTCGATGTATAAATGGTTTTAAATTGCAGGGTGTTCTACCACAAAACCAAACGTGGCAGGGTACTAATGGTACAGTGTGTGTATCGAATGTCTTTATTACTCCTAGTGTATACATTGTGCCTCACTACGAATCGTTAAGAAAAGTGGGCTTGAAATAGGGGTCCCCATCCAAGGAATTTGCAGTGAGATATATCACCAATTTGCAACCACCACCAGTGAGGACCCTGGTTAGACAGGCTTTGAAAAACAGAAAATCATAACTCAATGTCCTTGTTTATTGAGCACATTGAAAGGTGACCCAAAAAATTAATTTAGTCTTGAATTCTTTTATACTTTATTCATAAGGTCTATCCCTCTCAACATTTAGTTTGCTTCATGTTTAGGCGTTTGACATCCCATCCTCCCACAACCCTCCCCGCTCGAAAGTAAAAGTAAAAAGAATTGTAATTGATCTGCAGAGAGGGGGGTCTTTCTTTTGTTTCAGTAGCTACTGACCTGGCCTTTGACACGACCCTTGTTTCCCTAACCCAGGGCCTTAGCTCAGCGCTGACAGCCCCTTTCTTTAGCGAGCTCCAGTGAAGAGGAAACTACGTATAACCGCGTAGGTCACATGGAGGGGGCTCAGCAGTTCAGAAAGACCCAGATAGTGGTCGAAAGGTATTCATTTACAAGTCCCTTGCCGCGTTCATAAACGCATATTAAGCGGAAAGTCAATTTACAGATCTAGAAACCAGGTTACGCATTATAGCTGATAATACAAACACAACCTTTAAAAGGGCTCAGTATTTTCTGTCACTTGCTGTTTTCTGTCACTTGCATTCCTCGTTGCGTGTTTATTTGCTGCTTTTCTGAACCACGGCGCCCGTGCTGGCGAGCATCTGTAGCTGCAGGTCATCCGGCAGCCACCTGACAGCAATGTGAGCTGCCCTGCAGAGGTGAGGACACTTCCACGCCACTGGCAGGTTCTGGTTTGTAAGAGACACGCAGACATAGTGGAAGCTGTCAGAAGAAATGTGAAGCTGAAAAGGAAAGGGGCCTCTGTAACTTTCTGAGTCAGCGAGCGGTAGGGGAGAACAAATGAAAGGAGGCACGTTAAACAAAGTTTGGTATTCCTATTAAAATTATGTACAACTGGCTGTTTAAATATTTACCACAAATGCACTATTTACTTGAAAAAACTGTGCATTGAAAAACAGAAACACAAATTAGCATGCATCGCATCTCCCTGATCAGGTAACTTTCTCTAAGTTTCATAAACTTTTTAAATGTTCCCTATACTTCACCATAGGGAGATATTCCTATAGTAAAGTACAAGGAACATTTTCAACGTTTATTGACTTTGGAAAAAAAATGTAAAAATATGTTATGGTATACATTATTGTAAATTAATGGTATACATTTATTTTAAATATAGAACAAAAGAAAAAATGCTACAACACTATTGACATCATTTTGAATTTAATGATTAAATAATTTAAATATGTTAAATTAAAATTATTTTGCTGATTTAAATAAAAAAAATACATTCTCACATAAAGTTTTAAAAAATTGATTTTAACTGCACTGATTATTATTACAAGTGATGTATAAAATTAATTAAAAGTAATGTAACTATATTTTATTAAAATGTAAAGTTAAATTAATTTTTAAATTGGGAAATGGTTGTTAAAATATTTTATAATTAAATAATAAATATGTAGCATTTTTCTTAACAATAAATTAAATGTATTTATATTTTAAATAGTTTAAAGAATTTAATTTAACAATGTTTCCTATGGGCTTTTATTTAAAGTCCCTATCTCCGTTATTTTCTATCAGAGGGGTTTGCAGTGCCTATGATTGCCCATTATGTAGTGCTGGATTTTCTTCAGGTCTGAACTGAAGTAATTTACTACTGACTTGGATCCCTTTTAGGCAGTAGTAACTTTAGAAGTGTAGTTTGTGAATACCAGTACAGTTATTATTAAGTAGGTGGATGCACATCTCTCACTAAACCCCCTCCTTACTCTTCCCCAGTTCTAACATGTTTAGTAGTAGGTGCACCCCTTTTTTCATCTACCCCCTTGGTCACTTCCACATTTACAACTATGTAGTAAACGTGTATATGTAAGGATCTTTCTATAGAAAAGATAGGAGAGTGGAGGTGGAGATTTACACTCGTAGGTTTGTGAATTAGCAAGTTGTAGTTCTTTAGTAGTACCATTGTAGTACTACTAAAGTACTACAAAATGCAGTTTTTGAATAGGATCATAGTGATTAAGGTAAGAAAGAAGGACATAGTGCAACTATTGCAGTCCACAAGGTACAATATCTGTATTTCACCATTCTGCCACCTATTACAAAGTAGCCCTATTCTTCCACCATTACTATCTGCCTGCCATGTAGGCTATTGCTACAGTCCTCTGCTAGTGCAGGAGTCAAACCCATTACATTAAAATGTGTACCCCAACAAGACTAAGGGCATGATTACGAGTTTGGAGGATGGGATACTCCATCACAAACGTGACAGATATCCCATCCACCGTATTACAAGTTCCATAAGATATAATGGAATTATAATTAGGCAGATGGGATATCCACAATGTTTGTGACAGAGTGGAACGCACACGGAGTTAGTTTATAGCCTGTCCTTACAAGTAAATTGGAGAACTACAGCAGTGAGAAAATCATAACCCTTTAGTTAAAAAGTATTCTATTTCTATACCTAAAACAACGGCTTTGACACTTCAATTAATCATAATTCCATTTCTACATACAAAGGTGAACAACATGCGAACAGTAGCCCTCTCAGAAACAACGCTAGTGATGACAACAAGGAGTTTGCTTATTTTAAAAATTGGTTCTACATTTACAGCAGATTCTACATTTAAAGCAGAACAAGAGGTGGGAGATGCAATTAGTTCTTTCACATAACGTGCAAAGGCTAGGCCATGGAGTCAACCTCTTTTGCATGCAGTCAAAGGATGTGCTCATGGGGGTTGGAAATTAAGTGCTTTGTAAAAAAGAAAGCGTAAATTTAATGAAAATACACAGTTATGGTTCTTGCTCAATTGCCCCGTACCACTGATATTCCATATGCCATAACTTGTGATGCCCCCATAATCAAAACACCAACTTGCCAATGGTACAAGAAAAGTCTATCAAGAGAACAACATGGTCTGTTAAGAAAAATTAAAAAACAGACATTCAACATTTATACTTTTCTGACCTAGCTATAACTGATGCCCCCGCCATGCACTGCTTATGACCTCACATATAACGTTACTTATGACATGTTAAATGACATCATTGATGACATCACTGATCACATCTCAAGTGACATCGTTGACATCACTGATCACATCATTGATAACATTATCCAAGCTATTGCTTGTTAAATAGAAAATAGAAACAATGTAGTATTGGAGTCAAGTTGCATTCAGTATGGTTTCAGTATAATAAAAGTTATTTAGTTCACACTTTAGTGAACAGTGAAGAATTAAGTGCAGGCAGTACAGACTGAGCGCAACTAGTTTGAATTGCAGCTGTATGCTTCAAAGAGGGTGCGCCTTAATTCAAAGGCTTGTTAACAAAAATATTTGAGGAAAAATTGAGCTTCTTCTTAGACTACATTATTCACCTGTGGATTTCTGTGTACATACAGAGTTGTCATGCTGTGCTATAGACAATTTCTATATAGTCTCAAGATTTATATAGTGCAGATATTTATTTTCAAAAGTTCAGTGGAAATTCTGAGATATTATACATTGTTGTAGAATGTATAATCTATGGGTAACTCACTTCCAGGCGGTTTAGGTTGAAGGAGCACTGCAAGCATTGTTAAAATACTGCCCGCCATTCTGTTCATTTCAGGAATATGTGTAGCAAAGGTTTTCATACTATATAGGGTTGTGATGAGGGCCTGGTAGTGCATGTCTTTTAATTGGCTAATGAATAGGAGTGAAGGTTGCTGATCTCATTAATGTCTACAGTCATCATATTTTTTACGCACCTCAATGCCAGTTAAAAAAAAGGTATAATATCTATTTATTGTCTGTAATGTCACAGTTGTGCTTGTTATTCTGCTTGTTCTGCTTGCTGTGAAATGATACACCCAGTAGTACAACAGATGTTATGAACAATTGGGTCTGTGTATATCTTGCTAAATACCTTCCATTATGAAAATCTAACAGCAAACTGTCATATCTGTTGGATGATGTCATGCGGTCATTAATGATCTCATCAATGTTGTAAATAACTTGTCATGAGAGATATAATGTGTGGGGTACTAAGCAGTGCATAGTGGGGGCATAAGTTATAGTTAGGTCAGTAAAGTGTAACAGGTGAATCTGTGTGTTGCTTTTGTTTCTTAAACAAGACATAATTATAATGTTCCTTTAACTTCTGTGTTTTTCAGTGAATTTATAGTTTTTTTTACATCAATTAAAATCTTGGTATCTTTCCTAACTATAACTTCACTATAACCTTTGTTTTTTTCAGTGAATTTCTGATGTGTCTTTATTATAAAATAAGATATTATTACCTAACTATAACGTCATTTTAACCTTTGTTTTTTTCAGTGAATTTCTGGGTTTGTTTTATCATATTCACCCAGTTTCCTCGCTGAGCATGCCTTTTGACAGAGCACAGCGGTACAAAAGGGGGTGGTGATGGACGGAGCATCAGAATCAATCAAACACTCACACCCAGTCAACAGATCTGGGTTTGATCCATCACCGTTCTTTAGCCCACTCTGCCACCCCAGTTCAGACATGGCCATATGCAAATCAGTCTGACCCTGTGCCTCATGGGAACAGTCCAGCCCGAACTGCCAAGCCATGCCTTCCCTGGACCGGAAACAAGCTTCCTAGGACCGGTTTCTGGCATTTCAGCCGTCGTCAGCCAGGCTTGCTTGAATCCAGTGGCAAAGTGAGCAAGGGACTCACGTCTGAGCATACCCTGCCAACTTATGGCGAACAAAGCGGTACAAAAGGGGGTGGTGATGGACGGAGCATCAGAATCAATCAAACACTCACACCCAGTCAACAGATCTGGGTTTGATCCATCACCGTTCTTTAGCCCACTCTGCCACCCCAGTTCAGACATGGCCATATGCAAATCAGTCTGACCCTGTGCCTCATGGGAACAGTCCAGCCCGAACTGCCAAGCCATGCCTTCCCTGGACCGGAAACAAGCTTCCTAGGACCGGTTTCTGGCATTTCAGCCGTCGTCAGCCAGGCTTGCTTGAATCCAGTGGCAAAGTGAGCAAGGGACTCACGTCTGAGCATACCCTGCCAACTTATGGCGAACAAAGCGGTACAAAAGGGGGTGGTGATGGACGGAGCATCAGAATCAATCAAACACTCACACCCAGTCAACAGATCTGGGTTTGATCCATCACCGTTCTTTAGCCCACTCTGCCACCCCAGTTCAGACATGGCCATATGCAAATCAGTCTGACCCTGTGCCTCATGGGAACAGTCCAGCCCGAACTGCCAAGCCATGCCTTCCCTGGACCGGAAACAAGCTTCCTAGGACCGGTTTCTGGCATTTCAGCCGTCGTCAGCCAGGCTTGCTTGAATCCAGTGGCAAAGTGAGCAAGGGACTCACGTCTGAGCATACCCTGCCAACTTATGGCGAACAAAGCGGTACAAAAGGGGGTGGTGATGGACGGAGCATCAGAATCAATCAAACACTCACACCCAGTCAACAGATCTGGGTTTGATCCATCACCGTTCTTTAGCCCACTCTGCCACCCCAGTTCAGACATGGCCATATGCAAATCAGTCTGACCCTGTGCCTCATGGGAACAGTCCAGCCCGAACTGCCAAGCCATGCCTTCCCTGGACCGGAAACAAGCTTCCTAGGACCGGTTTCTGGCATTTCAGCCGTCGTCAGCCAGGCTTGCTTGAATCCAGTGGCAAAGTGAGCAAGGGACTCACGTCTGAGCATACCCTGCCAACTTATGGCGAACAAAGCGGTACAAAAGGGGGTGGTGATGGACGGAGCATCAGAATCAATCAAACACTCACACCCAGTCAACAGATCTGGGTTTGATCCATCACCGTTCTTTAGCCCACTCTGCCACCCCAGTTCAGACATGGCCATATGCAAATCAGTCTGACCCTGTGCCTCATGGGAACAGTCCAGCCCGAACTGCCAAGCCATGCCTTCCCTGGACCGGAAACAAGCTTCCTAGGACCGGTTTCTGGCATTTCAGCCGTCGTCAGCCAGGCTTGCTTGAATCCAGTGGCAAAGTGAGCAAGGGACTCACGTCTGAGCATACCCTGCCAACTTATGGCGAACAAAGCGGTACAAAAGGGGGTGGTGATGGACGGAGCATCAGAATCAATCAAACACTCACACCCAGTCAACAGATCTGGGTTTGATCCATCACCGTTCTTTAGCCCACTCTGCCACCCCAGTTCAGACATGGCCATATGCAAATCAGTCTGACCCTGTGCCTCATGGGAACAGTCCAGCCCGAACTGCCAAGCCATGCCTTCCCTGGACCGGAAACAAGCTTCCTAGGACCGGTTTCTGGCATTTCAGCCGTCGTCAGCCAGGCTTGCTTGAATCCAGTGGCAAAGTGAGCAAGGGACTCACGTCTGAGCATACCCTGCCAACTTATGGCGAACAAAGCGGTACAAAAGGGGGTGGTGATGGACGGAGCATCAGAATCAATCAAACACTCACACCCAGTCAACAGATCTGGGTTTGATCCATCACCGTTCTTTAGCCCACTCTGCCACCCCAGTTCAGACATGGCCATATGCAAATCAGTCTGACCCTGTGCCTCATGGGAACAGTCCAGCCCGAACTGCCAAGCCATGCCTTCCCTGGACCGGAAACAAGCTTCCTAGGACCGGTTTCTGGCATTTCAGCCGTCGTCAGCCAGGCTTGCTTGAATCCAGTGGCAAAGTGAGCAAGGGACTCACGTCTGAGCATACCCTGCCAACTTATGGCGAACAAAGCGGTACAAAAGGGGGTGGTGATGGACGGAGCATCAGAATCAATCAAACACTCACACCCAGTCAACAGATCTGGGTTTGATCCATCACCGTTCTTTAGCCCACTCTGCCACCCCAGTTCAGACATGGCCATATGCAAATCAGTCTGACCCTGTGCCTCATGGGAACAGTCCAGCCCGAACTGCCAAGCCATGCCTTCCCTGGACCGGAAACAAGCTTCCTAGGACCGGTTTCTGGCAATTCAGCCGTCGTCAGCCAGGCTTGCTTGAATCCAGTGGCAAAGTGAGCAAGGGACTCACGTCTGAGCATACCCTGCCAACTTATGGCGAACAAAGCGGTACAAAAGGGGGTGGTGATGGACGGAGCATCAGAATCAATCAAACACTCACACCCAGTCAACAGATCTGGGTTTGATCCATCACCGTTCTTTAGCCCACTCTGCCACCCCAGTTCAGACATGGCCATATGCAAATCAGTCTGACCCTGTGCCTCATGGGAACAGTCCAGCCCGAACTGCCAAGCCATGCCTTCCCTGGACCGGAAACAAGCTTCCTAGGACCGGTTTCTGGCATTTCAGCCGTCGTCAGCCAGGCTTGCTTGAATCCAGTGGCAAAGTGAGCAAGGGACTCACGTCTGAGCATACCCTGCCAACTTATGGCGAACAAAGCGGTACAAAAGGGGGTGGTGATGGACGGAGCATCAGAATCAATCAAACACTCACACCCAGTCAACAGATCTGGGTTTGATCCATCACCGTTCTTTAGCCCACTCTGCCACCCCAGTTCAGACATGGCCATATGCAAATCAGTCTGACCCTGTGCCAATGGCAGAAACCGGTCCTAGGAAGCTTGTTTCCGGTCCAGGGAAGGCATGGCTTGGCAGTTCGGGCCGGACTGTTCCCATGAGGCACAGGGTCAGACTGATTTGCATATGGCCATGTCTGAACTGGGGTGGCAGAGTGGGCTAAAGAACGGTGATGGATCAAACCCAGATCTGTTGACTGGGTGTGAGTGTTTGATTGGTTCTGATGCTCCGTCCATCACCACCCCCTTTTGTACCGCTTTGTTCGCCATAAGTTGGCAGGGTATGCTTAGACGTGAGTCCCTTGCTCACTTTGCCACTGGATTCAAGCAAGCCTGGCTGAAGACGGCTGAAATGGCAGAAACCGGTCCTAGGAAGCTTGTTTCCGGTCCAGGGAAGGCATGGCTTGGCAGTTCGGGCCGGACTGTTCCCATGAGGCACAGGGTCAGACTGATTTGCATATGGCCATGTCTGAACTGGGGTGGCAGAGTGGGCTAAAGAACGGTGATGGATCAAACCCAGATCTGTTGACTGGGTGTGAGTGTTTGATTGGTTCTGATGCTCCGTCCATCACCACCCCCTTTTGTACCACTTTGTTCGCCATAAGTTGGCAGGGTATGCTCAGACGTGAGTCCCTTGCTCACTTTGCCACTGGATTCAAGCAAGCCTGGCTGAAGACGGCTGAAATGGCAGAAACCGGTCCTAGGAAGCTTGTTTCCGGTCCAGGGAAGGCATGGCTTGGCAGTTCGGGCCGGACTGTTCCCATGAGGCACAGGGTCAGACTGATTTGCATATGGCCATGTCTGAACTGGGGAGGCAGAGTGGGCTAAAGAACGGTGATGGATCAAACCCAGATCTGTTGACTGGGTGTGAGTGTTTGATTGGTTCTGATGCTCCGTCCATCACCACCCCCTTTTGTACCGCTTTGTTCGCCATAAGTTGGCAGGGTATGCTCAGACGTGAGTCCCTTGCTCACTTTGCCACTGGATTCAAGCAAGCCTGGCTGAAGACGGCTGAAATGGCAGAAACCGGTCCTAGGAAGCTTGTTTCCGGTCCAGGGAAGGCATGGCTTGGCAGTTCGGGCCGGACTGTTCCCATGAGGCACAGGGTCAGACTGATTTGCATATGGCCATGTCTGAACTGGGGTGGCAGAGTGGGCTAAAGAACGGTGATGGATCAAACCCAGATCTGTTGACTGGGTGTGAGTGTTTGATTGGTTCTGATGCTCCGTCCATCACCACCCCCTTTTGTACCGCTTTGTTCGCCATAAGTTGGCAGGGTATGCTCAGACGTGAGTCCCTTACTCACTTTGCCACTGGATTCAAGCAAGCCTGGCTGAAGACGGCTGAAATGGCAGAAACCGGTCCTAGGAAGCTTGTTTCCGGTCCAGGGAAGGCATGGCTTGGCAGTTCGGGCCGGACTGTTCCCATGAGGCACAGGGTCAGACTGATTTGCATATGGCCATGTCTGAACTGGGGTGGCAGAGTGGGCTAAAGAACGGTGATGGATCAAACCCAGATCTGTTGACTGGGTGTGAGTGTTTGATTGGTTCTGATGCTCCGTCCATCACCACCCCCTTTTGTACCGCTTTGTTCGCCATAAGTTGGCAGGGTATGCTCAGACGTGAGTCCCTTGCTCACTTTGCCACTGGATTCAAGCAAGCCTGGCTGAAGACGGCTGAAATGGCAGAAACCGGTCCTAGGAAGCTTGTTTCCGGTCCAGGGAAGGCATGGCTTGGCAGTTCGGGCCGGACTGTTCCCATGAGGCACAGGGTCAGACTGATTTGCATATGGCCATGTCTGAACTGGGGTGGCAGAGTGGGCTAAAGAACGGTGATGGATCAAACCCAGATCTGTTGACTGGGTGTGAGTGTTTGATTGGTTCTGATGCTCCGTCCATCACCACCCCCTTTTGTACCGCTTTGTTCGCCATAAGTTGGCAGGGTATGCTCAGACGTGAGTCCCTTGCTCACTTTGCCACTGGATTCAAGCAAGCCTGGCTGAAGACGGCTGAAATGGCAGAAACCGGTCCTAGGAAGCTTGTTTCCGGTCCAGGGAAGGCATGGCTTGGCAGTTCGGGCTGGACTGTTCCCATGAGGCACAGGGTCAGACTGATTTGCATATGGCCATGTCTGAACTGGGGTGGCAGAGTGGGCTAAAGAACGGTGATGGATCAAACCCAGATCTGTTGACTGGGTGTGAGTGTTTGATTGGTTCTGATGCTCCGTCCATCACCACCCCCTTTTGTACCGCTTTCTTCGCCATAAGTTGGCAGGGTATGCTCAGACGTGAGTCCCTTGCTCACTTTGCCACTGGATTCAAGCAAGCCTGGCTGAAGACGGCTGAATTGGCAGAAACCGGTCCTAGGAAGCTTGTTTCCGGTCCAGGGAAGGCATGGCTTGGCAGTTCGGGCCGGACTGTTCCCATGAGGCACAGGGTCAGACTGATTTGCATATGGCCATGTCTGAACTGGGGTGGCAGAGTGGGCTAAAGAACGGTGATGGATCAAACCCAGATCTGTTGACTGGGTGTGAGTGTTTGATTGGTTCTGATGCTCCGTCCATCACCACCCCCTTTTGTACCGCTTTGTTCGCCATAAGTTGGCAGGGTATGCTCAGACGTGAGTCCCTTGCTCACTTTGCCACTGGATTCAAGCAAGCCTGGCTGAAGACGGCTGAAATGGCAGAAACCGGTCCTAGGAAGCTTGTTTCCGGTCCAGGGAAGGCATGGCTTGGCAGTTCGGGCCGGACTGTTCCCATGAGGCACAGGGTCAGACTGATTTGCATATGGCCATGTCTGAACTGGGGTGGCAGAGTGGGCTAAAGAACGGTGATGGATCAAACCCAGATCTGTTGACTGGGTGTGAGTGTTTGATTGGTTCTGATGCTCCGTCCATCACCACCCCCTTTTGTACCGCTTTGTTCGCAATAAGTTGGCAGGGTATGCTCAGACGTGAGTCCCTTGCTCACTTTGCCACTGGATTCAAGCAAGCCTGGCTGAAGACGGCTGAAATGGCAGAAACCGGTCCTAGGAAGCTTGTTTCCGGTCCAGGGAAGGCATGGCTTGGCAGTTCGGGCCGGACTGTTCCCATGAGGCACAGGGTCAGACTGATTTGCATTTGGCCATGTCTGAACTGGGGTGGCAGAGTGGGCTAAAGAACGGTGATGGATCAAACCCAGATCTGTTGACTGGGTGTGAGTGTTTGATTGGTTCTGATGCTCCGTCCATCACCACCCCCTTTTGTACCGCTTTGTTCGCCATAAGTTGGCAGGGTATGCTCAGACGTGAGTCCCTTGCTCACTTTGCCACTGGATTCAAGCAAGCCTGGCTGAAGACGGCTGAAATGGCAGAAACCGGTCCTAGGAAGCTTGTTTCCGGTCCAGGGAAGGCATGGCTTGGCAGTTCGGGCCGGACTGTTCCCATGAGGCACAGGGTCAGACTGATTTGCATATGGCCATGTCTGAACTGGGGTGGCAGAGTGGGCTAAAGAACGGTGATGGATCAAACCCAGATCTGTTGACTGGGTGTGAGTGTTTGATTGGTTCTGATGCTCCGTCCATCACCACCCCCTTTTGTACCGTTTTGACAGAGCACAGCAGAGGGTTGGATGCAGGGCCTGTCCTGCATCCCCCCAACCCCCCTCAGGAGACCAATCACCACTTACACTGGACGTTGAAGAAGGAATTTCCCAGCATCCCATAATGCTTGTCCGTGATCTAGGTGCCGAAGATATGGTAACCCAATTAGGAATAAATCAGACGTATGAACAGTGTGCCTACTGTACATTCAGCAGGTATTTTTTGAGATGGAGGGATAAAGATACTACTTTATCATAGCTTGCCTGCAATGATTTACTGAAAAACTGCAAAATTATTAGAGGCTCCACTAACGGGAGAGGAACTATTGTTAGCTATCACAGAAATGGAGGTAGTGAGACGCCCTGGTACAGATCGGGTTGCTTGAGCTCTAGAATGAGGCAATGATGTTTCTGCCCACCATGAAGGAGGCATTGATAATGTTCATCCCCAAGCAGGGCGAGGATCCCGCCATCTGTGGGTCATATTGAACCTATCCATGCTTAAAATGGCTGTTATAATCCTGAATAATGCTATAACAACTAGGTTACTAAATGGAGGTTCCCTTCTTGTGAACATGGATCAGATCTCATTTGTCCCACAGAGGAACATTATGCTGAACTTGAGGTGTTTAACGCGTGTGAAACAAGCCTGAAAGTAACTGAAGGTGAATATGTGGTTGTGGCGGTCAACCTAGATAAAGCCTCTGATACGTTAAAGTAGGGGTTTATCATTTGCCATGTTGTGTAGTTATAACGTTGGTACACTCTGACCAAGTTGCCTTATACACAACCAACACCCACAGCACATGTAAACCCGGGAAGGTTATTTCAGCACAATGGCAACTTGAGACGAGCACTAGACAAGAGTGCCCACTGTCAACAATTCTATTTCCTCTGGTAATAAAAGTGCTAGTGGCCGTACTCAGAAGCTACAACTGGGAGACTATTTCCTTACATTTTAGGTACACTGATTACACATTCCAGGACAACTAGATCTCAATATTATTAACAGGAAGATGATAGGGCTTAAACTTATATCACAGTTCTGCAGTTCATTAAAGATGAAATGGCATCAAGATTGTGATGAGGTGACCATACGATAACAAACAAAATACAACATGGCAAAATAAACAACATAACTAAACGTCTCAGCACAACACAATAACAACATCAAAACACATTCCACCACCCTTTGACTTGTGTGACATCAACATTATGTGGAGGGGTTAAGCATGAGATAGTTGTTGGGAACAGCCATATGATTCTGGGTTTCTAGCCATCTGTGAGATGCAGCAATCTCAGGTATGATAGATAAATACTGGTTTATCTCTTTTCCGGTTTAAAATATTTTGTCTCACTTGTACTCAAAACCGAAAGGCTGATGGCCAGTCACAGCACAACAACAACATAGAAGAAGGTCTGATACTGCCAGTAGTTACTGCCATAGAACAAGGAAAATAAATGACGTTGAAGGAACAAATTCTCAGGCGGAGTAAAGCTCAGGTACTGCTAAAATTGCGACGAGCCAGATCGCTCTCTCATTTGCAACTCCTTTACTGATTCCTTAGTCTGTCAACACTAGAGTCTTATGAATCCTAAAATACAATTGAAATTATCTGACTCCAGTACAACAACCTCTTCTGAGTAGGGAATACCTAATAGTAGACACCCACAGGTATAATATTTTAGATCAATCAGGTTGCCAAAGGCCAATGCCAATGCAATTTTAACACATACTTCCTCTAAGAACTGTTGTAAATTTGAATTGTTCTATGCTCAGCACTTGTTCAGTTTCTTCTTGAACACCACACTATATTTGAACACAGTGAACACTGAAAGTATGCATCTGAGTGGTGTATGGTAACTGATACATCAGTGATTTTGCAAAATATTGGCTTATAATCAAAAGCTACTTATTTATCTGAATTAGGGCCTGATTATGAGTTTGGCAGTGTGGGAGCTGGCTGCCACACCAGCGCCCTGCTCCCACACTGCCATACTCATACACTCACTGCCCGCCAGATTAGGAGTTTTCTCCTGGTCTGGCAGGCGGGGCTTTGGTGGTCCCAAGTGTTGAGCCTTAGAAAGGCACCGCAAAGGGAACACCAAACCAAGGTCCTGCATGGCATGGACTGTTAAGTCCATGCCGTGCAGGAACTGGGGGTGCAGGCATACAGGGGGGCACACCATGTGCCCCCTGCATGCATCCCCTCGGCCCTGAGGCAACAGGGGGCCCTCTAGGGCCCAAGAGGGCCCCCTCAATTTCCTCAGCGCCACACTTTTCATGGTGGGCTCACCGCCATGAAAACTGTGGCAGTGAGGAAACTTCTAATATGCTTGGTGGTGCCTCCAGCATACTGCGGACCTCAGACTGCTGAACCACCGCCGAGGGATCACGGTTTCGGCCAAACTCATAATACGGCGGTTTGACCACCGGTTCGCACCACCACTGCTGCGCCAAACTCGGAATCAGCCCCTTATTCTTGATGTTCTGAAAAGAAAGATTAGAGTGCTCCCTGTATATTTTTCGCAAAGGCTATGCCAAGAGTATATTCTAAATTTAATAGCATAAATAAATGCATGCATGTGTGTGGTATCTCTAGAGCGCAAAGCTAGAGAAAAGGCAGCAGGAGAGTGCTGTGCAGGGTCATAGACAAGCATAAAGTCAATGAGTGCTAAGAGAGATAGCTCTCAAAGCATCTAGGGTGACCAGATTTTGAAAAACCAGAACATGGCACAAACATAAAAGTAGGACTACCATTTTTAGGTCTCACCTGAGCCAGCGCATGCGCTGTCTCAGGCGAGACATTTAGTAGGTGGGTTTTTAAAGTGCTACCCCACGCTTTGGCTGGCCTAGCTCTTGCGTTCACGCGAGTGTGCACGCGCAAACCGCCAGTCTTCAGCGCCATCTGTCTTTCCTCTCGCTTGCTCCCTGCCTCCGCCCCTTCCCCGCCGCATCTCACGATAATTCGCGCTTACAAGCGTTCGGGATTCTCCCAGTGGGTGCATCTCCGTCAGGCTCGCGTTTCCTAATCGCCGCTCTCGTTTCCCCTCCTCGCTCACTTTTCTCTTGCTTCAATTTCTTTGTCTCCCCTCCATGGACACTTTTCCTAGACACACGCTCGCCTTTCATCCCTTTTTACGGTTGCTACTTTCCACTGTTTGCTCTTTCCCTAATTCTCCACCTCTTCGTTTTTCAAGCGCTCTTCTCTTCTTTCCTCTTTTCTTACTCATCCATCTTGCCTCGTCCTTTTCTCTCTCCTCTTTCTGTCTCCTTCCGCTTTTCTCTCCCCTTTTTCGTTGTGAGTTCCATGACTAGGGTCCACTTACAGGATATCTACTTTGAAGTGAGAGTGTTCGCGCTCACTGTTGTGTAACTGAGCCTTCTTGTGAGTGAGAAATGTGCTGTGGTAAATATGGCCTTTTGATGAGAAGACTTTGCATACCTCTAGCCTAGTAGTTGTACGGGTAGTGAGTTCCTAATAGAAAGCAAAACTCTCTCATTGAATTACCCATTAACCATCAATTTAAAGGAGTGGACAAATAGATGCATACATGAGCGTAGTTGAATAGTTTATATAGTCGGTATGTGGTTAATGGGCATATGAGACAGAATCGCCCATTGCCACAAATGTATCCATTTTATAACGTTAGCAGGCAGACAACCCTTTATGCATTTGAATACAAGGCTTCAGGGGTTGCTGGAGTGAACTGCAAGCCCCAATGAGCATTGCGCCAGGAGTAGCCATCTTCCTGCACTTTTGCACTCAAAAGCGCTTTTGATCTTCTGCAACACAGACGCTACAGAGGTTGCAGGGACTGCTGGAAGGGCCTACATGCTCTGGCGAACATCGCGCCAGTTGGCGCCACCTTAATGCACTTTTGCGATAAAAAGCGCGGTTGATCTCCCGCAGTGTGGGACGTTACTGAGGCTTCAGGAGTTCCCGGAGGGGACTACAAGCCACAGTGAGTATCATGCCAGGAGGCGCCACCTTCCACACTTTCGCTCTCAAAAGCGATGTTAATCTCCCGCAGCAGGGGACATGCCCAGGCCCATTCTGTGCCAGGAAGAGGCGGGGTAAAGCCACCACCTTTGGTTCTGCATCCAAGGTAATGTGACTCCTTTGCTCTGTGGCATTTGAATAGCTGGTGCTGGGATTGAGAATTGTTTGTTGTGATCATACCCAATTCTGGCTTTTTTTAATACTTGATTTGCTGTTGTCTGGGGTGTCTCGTACTCTGAACTTTAGCTGGCTCTTTCCTTCCGTTTTTGAGACCCCGCCCTATTTATGTACGCATTATGGGGATAAGAAAAGTAGAGGCATTTAATGTTACCGATGAGCGTCCTAGAACTAACACCACTATTTTATCCTTTTTTAACTAATGCAGTGGGTGCTCTCTCCGAGGAAATCTAGTACGCAGAAGAACAACTAACTCACTCCAGCCGGGAACCAGACTTTGCATTGGAATTAGGGGACCAGCCTATCCTGGCTGGTTCCTCCCAGAGCTGTTTACTCATTGGGAACCAGCAAGAGATACAGTATATGCAGTCTACAGTCCCTCCCCTGATCAAACATGTGCAGGCTTGTACTTCATCACAGTCTGGTGGGGTAATTTGTGAAACCATGTCCAAGAGTAACAAGCATTGGCATAGCCAATAGGTCTCGCCTTTGGGACCTTATAAGTGTTTAGCCATGCAACAGTTGATGTTGTTGCACCAAGGATATTGTGCTGCATAACTAAATACTTATAAGGTCCCAAAAGCGAGACCTATTGGCTATGCCAATGCTTGTTTGCATAGACTTTGAGGCACAGAAATGACTTAATTGATAGCACTCCGTAACATGGAGCACACACAACACTGAGACACGGAGAGGAATTAAAGAACTTATGCATACCATACAATATGTGTTATCTAAGTGGCTTTCTGTTAAGGGTGTCTAACTTATTTTGCAATGGAACACATTTTAACTTGGCTCCCTCTGTGTTCATTTGACCCTCTCTTAAAACCAAGACATAAAAATTGCGAGAAAAGATGGTAAAAAATACGTGACTTTACCAGCAAATCTGGGACGCCTTGTCACTTTAAAAAGAACCACTTTTAATGTCCTTTAGTTCAAAACATATTGAGCAGGCAGAGACAGATTTTTTAGTTCAAAACATATTGTGTAGACAGGGACAGATTGTGTTGCAACTGTGCATAGGGCTTTCAAACATTTCTGATTCCGTAAATAATCTTATTTTAGTGCTATCACTACATGGGATCACTTTGAGGTATTCAGTCCCACCCACATATTTGTGGCACAAATTACATCAAACAAAAACCTTTCACATCACTGACCTCATGTCAATGTTTTTATTTCCTTTGGAAATCGTTCACAAGGAACAAGCAAACATAAGATTGGTGATGGAGATCATAAAAATACATATATCAGATAGACAAAATTAAAATCACTTAACACACAGGAGAAGTAACTGAACTACTTTCATCCTCTTACATTGACAGGTCACTCCTTTACCACTTCCCTTCCCCCCTGGGAAAACAGACATAGTTATTTTCTTATGGGCAATTATCTTTTGCCTTCCTCTGCTACAAAACCAAGGTAGTGGAAAGACTCAAACAAAACACACATAGACAATACCAGTGGCATTGATCCCTTTAGCATTGAACATTCATAATTATTAGCGGTCACAGCCGCTTAGTGGCAGTCAATCCTGTGGTCTTATTCTTTCATCTTTCCGGAAACAAAAGTCAGAAAGGCTTAAGAGATCTGCCTCATGCTTGGAATTCCAGACATGACAAACAATCACTCAGGTGATGCCATGGTCAGTCGGATTTTAGGAACGTGCAAATGTTACAATCTTTCATTTAAGGCCTGACAAAGCATTGAGACCAAAGAGCTTGTGGATCACAGTTTTTGCTTTCTATCCATCACATGGCAACTATGCCTGCATGCTTGGAAACTGCCCTTGTTGTCCAGGGGAGGATCCTCACAAGAGACCGAGTCTTTGATTTTAGTGCAGTGGAACGGTCATGATATGCTTGGGTCATACTCTCAAGCCGATTGTGGCTCAGGTACGGCGTATTGCAATGCACGCTGAGTGTAGGCCGCTACACGTCATAAGACCGTGACGGGGCGGAGCTGTTCCAGCTGAGTTTCCAGAGTGATGCGCTCTTGGTGAACTTCCTGTAAGTGAAAGAAAAAAAATAAGCAAAAAAAAAACTACATGGGATTTCTTCAGAAAATGTAAAAAAAAACAATAGAAAGGTTGTATCAAAGCACTGATATTCAGAATAGTGAGTTTTAAAAGAAGTTTAGCTTAATGTAACAAACCATTCTACTTAAACTCAAGAGGTTGAGACACATCCTGAACACAAACTCTTTTCTTTATAAATTAAGACCATGTGAGTAAAGAAGACGTCCACTCAAAACAGAACTCCACTTTACAGTAGCTATCAGTTTAACAACTCAAATTATCTATGAATTTGTTTTTTCATCTTTCCAGATCTACAAAGTTCTGAAAAGCTATTTAAAAAAATCTGCATCTAGTTAGAAAACACATCTATGATAAGCAACCGGTTCAATATTGCATCTAACTTCTGTTCTTATTTCTTGAACAGTCCTATATAAAGTTTCATATGAGCTTACAAAAGAGTTGAAGATTAAATGTATGGTATCCAATACGGCAGCTGGAAGCATATATGCCCTGCACACAAACTTTGTAGCCCTAGATCTTAATATTTTTTTTGTAAACCATGAATAACCTCCAAAATATACAGTGGAACAAAACAGCTTGACATTTACGATAGTGATGCACAATTTATTATTCACTGTAATTACAGGCAATGATGTTCCCTTATTGATTCATCATAGAGTAGGGCTGCTTTGGTGCAGACTGTCTTGTCATGTGACTGTTCAATTAACAAATGTCCTTTGTCTACGGCAACAGATGCACGAACGTCCCTCTTAGCTTTTACGCTCTTGTTTTTGTTTCAGATTATGTTTTGCCCCATTACACGTTCTAATCTCCTCGTTATTACATGAGGAACATCTCAATATTTGACGTTCCGCAAGTTTGGCAGAGATGGGATCTGGAAAAATTGGACGCTTTTTAATCTGGGGCGGATTCCTTGCTGAAGAAAGATGAACTAAGAGACGAGATTATACAGAAAACAATAGCAGGTGAAAGGGGCAACAGAAAGACAAGCACAGGTAAGGAAGGTGGGAGAGAGAAAGAATGGGTAATAGAATAAGAGAGAGACACAGAGACTGAGAGGGAGAGAAAGAGAAAGAATAAAGAGGTAGCAATAGAGAAACTGAAACTAGAATAGAGAAGTACAAGAACAGCAACAGGCAGGGTGGGAAGAAAGAGAAGAGCTCCACAGGAACACCGAGAGACAGTTCTGATCTGGGTGGGAAAGGGTTGCTTGATGTCTTCCCACCGTGCCTTGCAGCAGGGCCTGCAGACAGCAGCCATGAGGTATGGTCCACCTTCAGACTGGTGTGAGGCCCAGAAAACAATGAGGTCAGAGTAGGCCGCAGGGAGGGACCTGCACTAATATTATCAATCAATCAATCAGTTGTAAAGCGCACTACTCACCCGTGAGGGCCTCAAGGCGCTGGGGGGGGGGGGGGAGGAGGGGGAGGGATGCTGCTAATGCTCGAATAGCCAGGTCTTGCGTAGCCTCCTGAAGGTTAGTAGGTCCTGGGTCTGCCGTAGGAGGGTGTTCCAGGTCTTGGCGGCAAGGTGGGAGAACGATCTGCCGCCGGTGGCCGCTCTTCGGATGCGTGGAATGGCAGCGAGTGCGAGGTCAGCGGAGCTGGCGGTTCGGGATGTAGAAGGTGAGTCGTCTGTTGAGGTATGCCGGTCCGGTGTTGTGGAGTGCCTTGTGTGCGTGGGTGAGGAGCTTGAAGGCGATCCTCTTGTTGACGGGAAGCCAGTGCAGGTCTCTCAGGTGGGGTGTGATGTGGCTGCGGTGATGGATGTCGAGGATCAGGCGTGAGGAGGCGTTCTGTATGCGTTGTAGTCGTTTCAGGAGTTTGGCCGAGGCTCCTGCGTAGAGGGTGTTTCTGTAGTCCAACCTGCTGCTGACGAGGGCCTTGGTGACTGTTCTTCTTGTTTCGGTGGGGATCCACCTGTAGATCCTGTGGACCATGCGGTGGGTGCTGAAGCAGGAGGACGAGACGGCGTTGACCTGCTTGGTCATGGAGAGGGTGGAGTCGAGGATGAACCCTAGGTTGCGTGTGTGGTCGGTGGGTGTTGGTGCTGCTCCCAGTGCGGTCGGCCACCAGGAGTCGTCCCAGGCCGAGAGGGTGGGGCTGAGGATGAACACTTCCGTCTTGTCTGAGTCTTGAATATTATGAATCTGCTACATTGATAGGGGGAGTGAAGACGACCACCTAGCCCCAAGAAGTAGTGCAGCAAGGGTGGACATCAGAACCCTAGTGTGTATTTGTGCCAAGGATGGAGGGACCCACCTGTCATGGCTAGCCCACTCCTGGAGCCTGACCCCTCTTCTTGCCTGTGTCTCTGCTCATGGCCTCCTGCAGCTGGGTCCTACTGCCCGCCTGATGCATGACCTGCTGCCACGTGTCGCAAAAACTCACCCTGCCCATCCACGCACTTCCATCCCTGCCCCAATCCCTCCTCACACGCACTTCAGATAAGGGCATGGTGCCGACGGCGATGTTGCTGCAGCAAGAATATGCGTGACATGCTTGCAACAATACACACAACGGCATGGACGCCCTCTAATTAAATGTAAGATTAAGCTGCGTACTGAATCCGTGATCAAGTACAACAAATCCAATGTGATATCTTCCCTTAGCACCACTATGCGAAAACTAATAAAAACAAAAAAAATACTGCAGCGAAGCCTAAAATAGGGAGGGCAAACATTATCTGTTCGAGCATGAATAGCAATGCAGCCTTCCTAAACACAGGCGTGTGCAGTTATGTGGATTCGGTCATTTTGAGGGGAAGGTGGGAGATCATGGGTATATCATTATAACTATTGTAGCAAGCAGTGGTTTCCTGGAAGAAGCACGAGGGTCACACGCAGCGCGCGGGCTGCGCCGACCGCCCACAGTTGTAAGCACAGGTGATCTCACCCTCGGGACCTAGACTCCAGTCCTTGTGCTGCACGGGCCGCCTTCACCTCGGTGCCCCTCGGCCGAAAGTGAAATAGCAGACATGTCTGTTGCTTTCTCACAAAAGACAGACTCCTGCGCTTAGGTTACTCGGTTTCTGAGACGCTTTGGTTCCGCCCTGTTCCCCCTCCCCACCACCACCACTCCGAGGGGAAACACAACCTGTTCGACACAGCCTAGGAATTTAAGCGCGCTTTTCATCTTTCAAAAGGGAAACCGGACCCGGAGTCAGTGGTGTGCGCCCGAGCCTGTAATTCTGATTTTCAATGCATGCCTCACCTTCAGCTGCTGCTGGAGCTCGCTGTTCAGCCTGGCCAGCACGGCGTTGGCCTCTTTGTTTTTGCGAATGGCTGTCTGAATGGCCTTCTTCTGCTTCGAAGGCTGCCTGCGAGGTGGGAAATAAAACACAAAATCAAATAGACCTCATTGAACCACCCAAGCAGCCCACTGAACAGTGCACAACAGCGAGAGCCCAATCTCCCCCTTTGCGCTTGAACATGTGGTACGCGCCATTCCGCAAAATAAACCAACACCACGGCTTTTAAAATGGTAAACCAATCTGTGGAAGTAGATTAAAGGAAGAGGCGTGTCCGCAAAAGGCAAAGCATATCACAAGCGTCACTGTAAGTATAAGGCAGGGGAAGGTCAAATTATGGAACAGGGAGGAGGACTACATTATGCGGCAAGAAAAGGCAAATTATGTGGTATAATGTGGCACATTTTGTGATGGTATTACTCCATTAGTCATTTTTACCCATGGTAACACTGTCTGGCAAAGATTTTATTATCAATAGGATGTTTAACAACCAAATACAGTGGTAAGCAAATTAAAGATACCAGTCAAACTTCCGGAAGGGAGTTCCATTATGTAGCAACAAGTCGCCACTATGTATTAACTTTTGATCCATTTGCGCTCCAAACAAATTCTTCTTTATTAAACTCTGTATGTTATGCAGCAGATAATGGATTATGTGGCAAATGCAACAAAGCCTTAATTATGCGGAAAAGTGCCACATCATCACGTTATTTCAGTAGCTTTGCCCATCTCCCATTGACAATGATTACGAGTTGGGGAGAGAAGTATACCCAAAGGGGATACTGTTCTAGCAAATTTCAATTGGATTGGTATTTCACATCCTGAAATACTAGGAGTGGGAAATCCAAGTCCGGTTTTAACAGGTGCGAAAATGCACCAGGTATGTGCACCGGGGCTACAGGACCAACAGTGAATAGAGGCTCAGGCTGGCCCCTACCCCAATCCCACCTTTTGCCGTGCGGTGGAAACCCGCTCTACCCCTTGCGACCCTCCTCACTCAACAGCCCCCACATAGTAAACCACTGTGCCCTTGCAATCCCGCAAGCCATCTGCTCCAAGCCGGTGGTAAATGGGAGTCTTAAACTCCCCAGAATCAGGCACAACAGCACTAGAGAACTCAGTAATTTTGGGCCTGTCAAGTCATTTCTCATTCCAGGGAGATGAAGTCATTATCCCATTAACTCATTGGGAGATAACATCTGGAAAAACGTATTCAAATTGTCTATTTTAGGAGTTTGAAACGTGTAATATTTCTATAAGAATATTTTTCTTGGAAATAAAGTATTTTTTGAATCTGTTAATTCTGGTGGTCCTAGCACAAAACTAAAAAGAGTCCCTTTATCCCTTCAATAAGAGTAGGCCCTGCTTCAGCGGCCATCCACTACAGCAGGTCCATGTCAACTTCAATATATCACTTGCATCTAGAGACAAAATATTGTTTGAGTTTGTCATTAATACAATCTGTGAAATGGACTTTGCATGTACATCATGTTAAGACCACCACAAGGTAAGGGCTAATAATAAAAATAACAACAACAAACAATAATATTAATAATTAAAATAACAAAAATACTGGTAGCAATGACCGTTTATATTGCATTTTATTATTGCTATTATTTTAGTTATTAACACCATCAACATTATTATTATCAGTAATGCTACTATAATGATATTGCACTCTTTAAAAAGGGAATTGCAACCAGCCAATGGTAAGACATGTTACTGCTGCAGTAGGTACTGAACAATCTTTGCAGTTTGGCCGGTAGTGGGGAGGTGGAACCCCTCCTCGTTTTGGACCTGTCGGCACTCTTCGATGCCATAGATCGCGCCCTCCTCTTGGACAGAGTCAAAGCACAAGGCTCAGGAGAGCCCGCATCCACTGGTTTAGCTGCTTTCTAACTAACCCTCACCAAACTATTCTCTTTCCCCCTTATATAGCCAGCCAGATCGGTGAACTGTGGTGTCTCCCAGGGCTCTGTGCTTTCTCAGCTGTTAATTAACATCTTTATGCTAACTTTGACCAGCACATTATAAAAAATAGGCACCCAGTTTTACATTCATGGTGATGACATACAGCTAGTATTCGAATTAACCTCCCTCCCAACCAAAGTTCTGGGTTCTTGCCCTGACATGAGTTTGTCCTGAGCCTTGTTCACCGGTGGATGGCCACAAACAGTTTATAATTTAAGTCTGCCAAAGCTGGGCGTCTGGTTATGGGGAACCAGATTAAGAAATGGAATCCCAATAACTGGCCAACAATCATGGACCCTCCTCCATCTGCGCCTTAGACTGTCAAAAATCAGGATATCATCAGTGACTCAAAACCTTCACTTGAACCTCAGATCTTCGGAGTCACAGGCCCTCCTTGCTTTTGGCATCTTAAACTTTTGAAAAAAATCTTGTCTGTCATTTCACCATTACACCACAGGTGGGCGGTGAATGTTTCAATCCAGTTAATTTGGGCTTATGGTAATTTATGCTAATTTGCCCCATCCACGAAATTACTAGGAAGACTCCTGATTGTTCAAAACTATGCAGCTCACTAAATTACTAGGTCCCCTGGCAATGACCACATCTCCTCTGTAATGGCACATTTATACTTGCTGCCAATGGACCAAAGTGGACTTTTAAAATCATTAGTCATTCTTCATCGAGTTATCTGCGACTCTACTCTGTCTTTTTGGACTTCCCAATCACACATACACACCCTACAAAGTGCTCTCTGCCTTTCAATGACCAAGTTTTGCCGCTCAAAGTTTGTACCACATAATTCAGAGATTGGGCGGGTCTTTTTTGTGACTGCACTAAGGAGCGGAATAAACTTCCCCCTAACAGGCCTAACATGCACAGAAACGCCTAACACAGACAGGAGCGGAGGTTCTACGTTGCTGCCCTACATGGCATTCAGCATAACCAACAATTAAGTAAGATATGCCTACCCTTTTATCTCTTCCATTGTTCATAAAATGGCTAGAAACCTTGCTTTTTAAACAACTTTTAAAGTCCTTTAAGAAATGTACCTCCTTTCTCATTTCCTGTTGATACGTTATCTCGATTGCTTTGTATTACTCCCACAGCGCCAAGAAACTCTGGGGCGTGTTCGCTTTAGATATTTCAAATAGCAGCAAGTAAAACTAGTCAAGGGCACTCATTTCATTCAAGATGGACAAGGGGATTCGAACCTGGACCTTGTGGTTATCACTAGATCTCTACCTGATTTGGGTCCAGAGTTCATGACCAGTCCGTGTTGGTGACCCAGAAAGACAGGAGATGTTAAAAATCTTGATACCAATTTTGAAGTTTCATAGTATGTCATTTGAAACTGTAATTTTGTGCGCTAAGTGCAATGGCGCTTGTATTAAAGTCCGCATTAGGTTACCGGGTAGGTTGGGTAGTGACACCGTAGACGCTGATGAGAAAGGAATACTGCAAAACTGCTTGTTCTGGTCGACCAACTCACAGGGCCCAGATGTCGTGACGTCAGCGTCCCCCAATTCTGTTTTCAAGACTTGTGCCCTGGTTATACACTTAAGAGTACCCATGCGCTATGCTTTTCATGCCTGGTAAAGTAATCTGCAAGGAGGAACAGGGAGTTGTTCGATCAATTACAATCATGTTAGCAGGACTATATAACAGGTTTGGGTTTAAATAAGCTTGATTGACAGACTCAGTCCCAAGCCAGTGTGCTAAAATCTCTATAAATAACGACTTTAAAACCGAAACGAATTACAAACATAATTAAAAAACACAAAACGAGCATTGAAAAGGCATCCTTTTGGCTTCTGGTTAGTGAAGAGGCCTTCTAAAGCTTCAGATATACACATTACAGGCACTACATGTGCAGCCGCAGTGTACGCTCTCTGACCTGCCTCTTTTTTCTCTACTAGGCGCTAACTGGTACTCCAAGAAATAAAGTAGCATTCAAATATGATCACGCCCTTGATTGGTTAGAATTATGATTTTTTGGACTTGGCTCTCTGACGTGATTGACCCTACATTTCCTGTGGTGGTCCGTGTTCAGTCAGCGGGCGTAGTCTTACTTCTATTGTAATTGCATTGATATAGCGCTTACTACTATTGATGAGGTGCTGATGGCATATTCTTTGAGTTGCGTTTGAAAAGTTTGCAATTTTCATTATATGAAAGTTGAATAAAGGGTATTGTCAATAACAGAGGGCTCTCCTATAAAGTAAGTGAAAACATGTGAACGGGTTTATATTACGGCGTTACATGCAGTTAACAGTTGTTAAATGGAGTAGACCACTTTGTAGAAATGAAACAGCACAACTTTCAATTGTTGTTACGTCATGTGTGATTCCTTCAGCCAGTCATAGCTTTTTCGCCGCCAGCAACACTTTGCATGTTGGGATGTTAAACTCTTGCTCACAGTATCAACAAAGGACGAGTCCCAGAATGCAACATGCTGTTGCCTAAAAAGTCACCAGTTAATAAGATGCACACCTCTAATAGATCTTTTGGCAAATATGTAAAAAGTAACACAAAAATATATTTCAGTTTGTGATTGTCTACCTTTTTAGGTCGAGCCTGGGCAGCGCATGCGCTGCTCAGCGAGACATGCTGTATTAGAGTATGCACTTGAAGCTCTGCCCACTCTCCGCCCATATTTTTCATTGGATTGTGTCTTTGTCCTTTGTAAATGCCGGCTTCTGATTCGGTAATCAGCTTGTTAGTTACTCCTTAGTACCACCTTGTCTTCATTTGTTTCCTCCCAAGAGGACTGGCCCTTTTACTTTGGTTGTTTCACCGTCTGTGTTATTTACTCTGTAAGCACTATTTTCTTTAATGGGTTTTGTCCAACTGCAGGCACAACGTGCTTTCCTTATATTCAGCGCACCATGCGCGCTTTCATTTTTCAAGCAGCCAGGACAATGCGGCCGCTTTTTTGCAATGTCATAGGTCTCGCATTTAGGAGAGTTTGACTAATTGGCATTGTAAATGACATATCTTAAACTTTTGCAAATGCGACACCTATTGCTTTTCAAATATTTTTTTGTGGGTTGTTTCCAAGCGCCCCATGCTGAGCTTGCACTTAATAGAGGCCATGCCCTTTTCTCTAGGCGCAGCTCGTCTAAAGAAAGGGGCGTGGCCTCTATTAAGTGCAAGCGCGGCATGGGGAGCTTGGAAACAAACAATTTGTAATTCAATAAGTCTTGCATTTGCGAGAATTTAACTATTGGCGTTTACAATGGCAATAGCTCAAAGTCTCGTAAATGCGAGACCAATTGCACTGCAAATACTTGTTTTGTTAGGGGCAATGAAAGGTTATTCAGAGAAAAAGTGAAAGGGCATAGATTGCATTTCAAGTGTTTTTCTTATTTGGAATTATTTCCTCTACCTATTGGAATTGTCTGCCCTTCTATTTTCATGCCTGCCCTTACTACACCAAAATCAAAAAAATACTGAAGACTTACTTATTCTAAATTTGCCCTTTGGTCCTGCTGCTTGTGTTTAGCCATAGTGCCGAGATGCCTTGTTGGGGAGATTCTTGCGCGATATTAAGTTAAAATAACATAACATAACAGATGTTAGCATCCCAGTGCTAATGGGCAAACATTCACATCCTTCTAAAACCTTAATGCCTATGGCAATAAGAATCTTCATGGAGTTGGGGCCATATGACACAGTGCCACACTGTACAGCATCACCAGCTGAACTTTTTGGGAGTGTCAAGAAGAAAAAAACCTCTGTGCTGGTGCTACTGTCCCCTGCCATTCCCAGGCTTCAGTGCACCTTTGAGTGCTGCCCTAGCAGCACTTCAGTGGCATGCACCCTGCCTTCAACAGGTATAATACCCATTGTAGATACACCATTGCAAGAGCTCCCAGTGGTCACGGACCAGCACCAGATATTCAAGTATGGCTAACTTGCATTGTCATGACCCAGTGTGTGCCATCTCTAGTTTCCATTTGCGACTATCAGACCATTTCCAGCATAAGAGACACAGGGCCTGAAACTCACTAATAACTCGTAGTTTGTGAATAACAAAAAAATTGTAAACGTATACCAAAGTGTAAGTTTACCTTTGTGACTCAGGAGCACAGAGGAGAGTTTTGCTTTTCAGTAACTGCGTGAAGGTAGTGCCCCATTGAGTCAAGCAGGTATCACCAATTCCACATTCCTTTGCACCACCTCTCCAGCCCTTATTGGTACAGAGATGTGACTGCCTGAAATGTGTGACTGGATATTAAACCTAAATTCAGTGAGTGCTGGGGCACCTTTGAGGCTACCACCAACAAAAAAGCTTAGCTGCGGCCAGACATTTATGAGATATGGACCTGTAAAGTTTGGTATCCCCTGCAACCTTCTGTGGTTGCTAGATTTCTAGCAATGTAGTTGCCATGTCTGAACTTTAATATTTTAGACGAGTAGAGCACTTATTGAATACATCATAGTCCCCTTTGATCACTGGATCTTTGAGAGCCCTATTAACTCGACACAAACTGTACCTTTGTGTACCCTAAAACCATAATAAGGGAGGGGGGAATCCCCGTTCTCTTTTTTTTGGCAGTAGATTTCTGTGTGTTTAAAATATTTTTTTTGTGCTTTAAAATATGTTTGCCAGGGACTGAGTTATGTGCTCTCAAACAATGAAAATTGTCCCATTTGCCCAGGGCTGTTGAGAAACTTGAAACAAGGCAGATGCGCCATAGAATCTTACGGGATACATTTCAATAATAGGTAAGCACTTAGTCCATTGGCTAGGAGCAGGGCTTCTGGAATAATGGGACAGAGGAGGGCCAAATTATGTGGCAGGGTTGACAAAATTATGCAGCAAAAAAAACACAAATTATGCGGCATCATGTGGCACATTTTGTGAAACTATTACTTCATTATTTCAGCATTTTTACACTTGGTAACAATGTCGGGAAAAAGGGCTCACATTAACTAGTACCAATATAACACCCAAATACAGCGCTAAGCTACTGAAAGATGTCCAGTCAGTCTTTATTGTAACTTTTTATCCGTTTGAGCTAGTAACACATTTTTTTGTTAAAATCTGCAGATTATACGGCAGATAATTGATTGTGTGGGAAATTCATAATTATCTGCAAATCGGCGCAGTCGCATAATTCCAGTGGCCCTGGCTAGGACCCGTATAGATAACTAGTAAGAGGACTGAGACAGGGAGATTCTCAAAGGACAGCTGAGAGGAGATTGTTCCCAATATAATTGCTCAGTCTCTAAATGCCCATTTTTAGGTCTCGCTGAGCCAAAGGCTCGAAGAGACATTTTGTATGTGGGATTTTCAAAGTGCTACCCACAGTCTTTTGGCTGGCCTGAACCTTGAGTGCACGATCACATGCACGTGCACAGCTGCTCCCACTCCCCCCTCCCTTCTCTATAGCTTTCTTTCACTTTAGCCGCTTTGACCCTTGCATTCCCCCCTCCCTTCTCACCCAGCCCTTTGATGCTCTGCTCGATTACTTTCAATTTCGCCGCTTTGATGTTTGATTTTTATTGCCTTTGTTTATGTGACGGAGATCCATTGCATTTGGCAGAACATTTCTGGGGCCGTATTGCATGAAATACACCAGGTGGCGCTAACGTGTTTTACAGAGCACCATACAGCATTTTGTTCTGCGTTAAAAAAAAGACGCTTTAGGAGCGGAAAGGAGCTATACATTTTACTTGTATTAAAATGTATTTTTAAAGGTGTCTCAAAGGATCCTGAACATAGTTTATACTAGCATGCTCCAATACTGTCCGTATTTCACTCCTGATTGCACTGGCCTTCCAGGTCCTAAGACTCAGACTCATGATTTTACCGTTATTTCAAAACTAATCTAACATTTGTTTTGTTTTAGGTATTACCTTAGTAAAGCATACCTATGTGATCTTACTCTCCTTGGTCAGTGTTTTATTATGGATGACAAGATGTTTTCTCATTAGGACTCGCACCATAAGCCTCTTTCATTCCAAACATCTGGAAACGCATTAGTCTCTGTAACTATATAGTAATGGCTTTCAGTTACAGCTGGCGGAAATTATGCTACACACCTATTTATTGCCTTCACCAAACGATTCTGCTTTCACTGGTGTGACCATAACTTGCCAAAATATTTTACTGATGCTTTCGGCAGTGTCTCCACTTCTGTCTGATCACTCCTCAAATGACACCTTCCTTAATCCCACCCACAAGCAAGGTAAGCCACTCAATTTTATGCTAATTTCAAACACTTTATCCAAATCTAAACCCATCATCGCTCCATCTGACATCACACATTTCACGTGCAAATCAGTTCGCCTCCTTGTAGATCGCTCTCTCATGTACCCATCTGCTGTAGAAAACAGGACCCCACTGCTCTCAATGCTTTCCACGTGATCTTCATAAAGACCTCACTTCAGTCTTGCACTACAGCTCATACAACTGCTTCATTATCCACCTTGTACCAAAGATAGGCCTCAGCCATGAATTACACTTGAAATAAGAGCGCATAACAGTAAATGAGGGCAGCAGTACATAAATGGCGAAAGCACATATTCACTGCTAACTTCTTGGTTAATAAGCAAGCCCTTCATACACTGCATAATGATCTAGGAGGTGTCAAATCTATCTATTTCCAGGACCTCATTACCTCACCATCCACAAGCGCTCTGTGCAAACCTTCAGCTCTTTACTCTCTCCATCTTCAATTATCAGTATTCTATTGTTCATACTTACCTGCTCATGACTTCACCCTGCTACATCTGCTCCAAGATTAACACTATAATTAGTCCACAGTGCTCAAGTCCTCACTTGCCTCAACCCTGCGCAGTTACATTATTACGATTTAACACAACATCCTCCTAACAAACGTTTCCTCTTATGAAAGTAGCTAATCCACCCTGTGCCCCCCCCTGTAACCATTTCGTCCTCCCTTCATCAAATCTTTGCCTCTTTCATCCAACAGTTTCCCCTGCGTTTCCCTTCGCACTGACTGCCTGTCCTGTAACTGACTACTCAACCCTCTCCTGTGTTCGGGACCCTTCATTCCACTATCCTATCCTCTCCTCTGTTCTTGTCTATGCTCATACTCTTAGATCGTTCTGCCTCTCCTTTGATATTGCTGGTCACCCCACACTTTTCTCAATGAGCGCACGGGGCATTAGCTGGGTACCAGCCCTTATGCTCCTCAATAAGCAGCAGCAATCGTTGCAGTTTCACCAAGGTGAGTTTAGTAAAAGTTTATTTTACTACTTTCGATAACTGGTGCCTTTCGCAAACAGAAAAGGTAATGACAATGTATGGCACATTACAAGATGGCATGTTTTAATACTAGGGCTTCTGATTATATGCATAACGTTTGATCTAGCAGACATGATTGAACATATGGTGAGACCCTTAAATGAAGGCTTAGGGCTCAAATCACAAAGGGACTAATATGCAATAAAGTTACGTGTCTCTTCACTCATGGCAGAATCTCCGCACTGCACTCACTGCAGTGCGCTGGACAGAGTGCAGAGACTCCAGACTTGTACCTTTACTACACGTAAGTCCCTTTGCAAATCAGACCCTTAACCTCTACTTCTTTGTGATTTTTAAAATAAAGAGAGGGAAGCATTTATAGTAAAAATGGAAAACTCGTGTCTCTATTTACAATGCAGTTATTGGTTGTTTTTAACTTTCAAGAAAATAACACATTTGTTCTTAAACGACATCCATATCTTAAATCACACATTTTATGATTTTGACATTTGGAATTTCATGTCATACCCTTCACTTGTGCCCATTCCTGACTTCTTATACCCTTGTTATCTAGCAGTGCTTTCAACACCACAGGCCATCAAATTCTGGACGGAACGGCCCTAAACGGTTTCGCCCATACCTCTATAATCACACTCAAATGCTAACAAGCATTGGCATAGCCAATAGGTCTCGCCTTTGGGACCTTTTAAGTGTTTAGTTATCCAGCACAATATCCTTGGTGCAGTAACATTAACTGTTGCATGGCTAAACACTTATAAGGTCCCAAAGGCGAGACTTATTGGCTATGCCAATGCTTGTTTTATTATGGCACCATACCAAACAGGCACCATGAAATTGCTTGGGCCATGTCACCGCCGTAAATGTTCAGCAAAGGTGATGGAATGCACACCATTCTAATTACAATTCGATCATTTTTATCACGAATATCATCCGAGAGTGCGTGTGTCACTGGGAGTGTGCCTTGCCCTGATGGCACACTGGTTTAGAACTACCTGGTATGGGGCGACCCTTCACCCCAGACCCAGTCGCACAGCCAAAGAAGTAGGTTTGTAGCAGTACTCCAATTGTTATGACCATTTTCCTCCATTTTACTTTATGTTTTACTCTGTTTTATGAACTTGTAGCATGTTTGATCCACATGTACTTCTTCTGGGGTAATTATAAAAGACAATCAAACATTCAATATTACCACACTGTCCAATATTATACATATGTAATAATTCATACCGTTAAAGTAATGTAAAAGTGTGCATGAGTACAAAACAACTTATTGTTAAAGTATTCATGTGATGTTAACAACTATTTTTGAAAACAAGATTTTTTATCCCAAAAAGATTTTTTATAAACAACGGACTACTCCCCCCGTGCCTAACGTAATTGAATCCCATCTAGTGAATCCCCTCTACTCACCCACTGCCTCCCTGTTCACTCTCACCTACTACTCACACATGCAACCACATTCCCTCACCACCTTGAGGTGGAAGGCATTTGGAAAGGTGGTGAGGAAAAGTGGTTTAGGATTGAGATAATTGGGTCGCTGTGTCACTGTCCATACTCAATTTTAATGTGCTCCTGTAGCCTTTCTTTGCTTAGGGAGATGGAATAAAGATGTGTTTACTTGTATTCCATGATTCTCACTGTATATATGAAGGCCCACCGGAATTATGCAGCAGGGGGAAGACCAAATTAGAATAAGAAAAGGCAAATTACGTGGTGTAATACAGCACATTTTTTGGTAGTATCATTTCATTAGTACATCAGTTTAACAGACTTCTTGACAATATCTGGGCAAATGTTTCACCTCATTAGTACCAGTTTAAAGCACAAATATTGCAATAATTAACAGTAAGGGGACCAGTCAAACTTTGTGAAGGGCTTTTCACTGCACAGAAGCACATGTTGTCGCATTCTTAGTAACTTTTGATCCGTTTGAGATAGAAACAATTTTCTTAGATGAAATCTGCAGATTAGCCAGCAGATGATGAATCATGCGGAAGATGCAGCAAATCCATAATTATACAGAAAATGCCGCAAAATTGCATAATTCCAATCAACCTGTACATATGCTACAAATGTGTAGTGCATTGACAAGAGATTTTCCATTTCACCTTTGTAGGTAACAAAAAGGTCCCTTTTTGACCCTCTTGTCCTGCCGGGATTCTGAGCCCTGAAGTAGGCACACTTACATAACTCACAACCAACAACAGGGTGAGAACCCTGCAGGTATTTATTGTCACCCCTACACCCACAAGAACTATGCCATTCTGCAGCCACTGCATTTTCCTCCTAATTATGGATTTGCCACATAATCCATCATCTGCTGATACTTAGCAGGTTTTAACAATAAACATGGATTCTGACTCAAAGAGAATAAAAGTAACTCAAAATGCTGCCACCCATGTTGCCACACAGTTGTAGGCCCTTTGTAAAGCTTAACTGGTCCCCCTCAGTTGCTGAATGCTATATTTAGGTGTTGAACTGACACTAATGAGGTGAGGTCTTTGTACAGACAGTGTTAACAAGCGTAAGAAATGACAGAACAGTGGTGTTTTACTGCTACATAGCTCAGTGATACGTGCCATATAATTTTGTTAACCCTTCTACATAGTTTCAGTGGGCCTGCCTCTACCTGTCCTGGAGGAGCTGGAGGCCAAGCAGAATCCACTTCGAGTTCACACTAATGTCGATGGGAACTGGTGAAGCAGTGACCATGGGTGAACTATAAGTGGTGTACAAGTTCAGAGACCTGGAATGCTCTTGTTGAACAGCAATTTGAAAAGTTTATTCTGCAGTGGAGGATGCCATGTCTGAGAGTTGTTCAAGTTCAGCCTAAAACTAAAAACATACTAAAAGAACAAACCCAGAGGGGGTGCAGCAAACAAAAACTACTCATTCCAGCCTACTGCATCACCAGGGAAGTAGATGGAGCAGCCCATCGTGGTAAAAACTTTAGTAAGTCGAACAGCCAGGGTGGTCAAGAGTTAAACTATCTGCTTTGAAGCAAATCTTCATTAGAGCAACACAAAGGGGGAGGAAAAGCTTTACAGATGTCACAAAGCCAAGAAATAAAAATCGACTTAATTCTGCATGTAGTGAATTGATTTTTTAAGGGACTCAGTTTGGAGTCACGTGGCCTGGTTAGCAGCCAAAAAGTCCTCCTGCAGTTCCATTGGGCCTTAGACCTGTTCCTAACTTTCTGTAACTTCGATATTTCAGCGTTGTCCGTTTAAAAGGGAGAGTAAGGGAGAGGCAGGGAGCGCCATATGTTGGATGTGAGATTTTGTGACTCAACTGTTGCAAGATTTTACAATTTGAAATAAAAAGGAGCGTTTTAGAACTTTTTTGCAACTGAAACGTTTCTGGGTGTCTACTGTGGAGCAGTGTGAGCATTTGAAGCTGAAAAAACATTCAACCTGTGAGTTATCAATCGATAATACCAACTGGATGGGCTTTAAATCCTTTTCAGTCCAACTGTTAGTCGTGTGACACATGGAAAGTGTCTTAAGTAACATCAATGTTTTGTAGGGGTGGAAGGGAAGAAGTTTCTCCTTGAGGGGCCAATACATACTGCACATAGAGGGAATGATGGTTGGTAATCCCCAGTAATAAATAAGTAACACACTACCCCCGACGGGACATCAGGGCTGAATAATAGTTACTAAAGATGTTATATGTTCTTTCTTTTATGCGCTAATGCAATCTAAGTATAATCTCTCGCCCTGTAATTATGATACAGTCTAGCACAATGCCAATAACAATAATGTGATCCTCTGTGTAGTGCGTTAGCTAGCGGACAGGTACACACCAACAATCCGCTTGTAATGCACACGCCCTTTTGGATAAATACGACTGAATGTTGAGCGAGCATTGTACTCTTGACTCTTATGATATAAATTTGCCCTCTCACTGTATGTATGCCATATTCATATTGCATGTTATACGAACTGCTACTGCTTGCACGCAGGAGTCATTTGTATTGTATTTCCTTCAAATGAGAAAACAATAAAAGATTTAGAAAAAAAAAAGAGTTTCTCCTTGAGGAAACATGCCATGCCTCTTAGAAACATTAAGAAATATATCTCAAGTGCACTGTTGCGCCTAATCCTGAAGCATATTCATTTCACAGGGTCACTGTGTCCAGACCAGTTCCTGGAAACCTACAGAAGTAGCTTTCCAGCATCTATCGCTAGGAAAAGGTGTGGAGATCACATGAAAAATACGCATTCAACAAATGTGTGTACGTATACCTACTCAGATTTTCAATTTTCTTGGGCACTGAGAGAACATTGGAGTGACTAGCATCCCACACCCAGATTTCGCACACTAAAAATGTAATCCAGCCATTTGAGACCCCAGGAATAAGATCTAAATTGCCTTCAGGTACTTTCTAAGATCAACATTTTCGGATTTAACCACATATTTTTTTCTATCACCACGTATTGTGATTTTTCACACAGTACGAGCTTGACAGATCGGCAGCAGCTTACAACATAGTCACCATGTTTGTGTTCTTAAATTTTGAGTTACAAAAGCTGGTCGCACTGCTTACACAACTTCCCAAGAAGTGGCAATGGTGGTCTGAGCCTAAGTAGGGGTGTTACCTAAACACTAAAATCTGTCATCATGTTATATGAACATTCCCAAAGCAAATTAGAAACAAAAATAGTTAATTTACACAATGGGCGAGACTGCGGGCTTTAATATTTGCTAATGACCCACAGATTGAATATTCAAATGGTCTGTCATTCAGGGGCAGCACCTCCGATTGAGCGGAGGAGCGTCGCCACGCAGGCCAGAGCTGCAAAATGAAATGGTAATAAAGTTCAATTTTTACCCGCCCTACCGCCCTCGGTACATGGCAGCCGCCACTGCTGTCATTGTACTGGCCTCTGCATCTCCTTTCCAGATTCGAACCAGGTTTCACATGTTGCGTGGTTGGCAGCTGTTGCTACTCGGCCACATACCCTCTTATGAATGAAAGCTCGGCTCGTTTTGGGCTTGAGGTTCCAAGAGTATCTCAAGCTGAGCCAAGCCAGGCATCTGACTTGAGCTTTCAGTGGTTCACCAACTTCTATATATATATATATTCCTCCTTGAAGCATCTGTAAGTCTCCCAATCACATTCCGAGATAGAATGGAGGAAAGCAGGATAATTTTGGATGTTAAATAGAACAACTGCTTTAAAGGGGGAAAACAGGAGCCAGTAAGCTACCACCAGTTCACACTCTACCAACAACACCGACCCCCACAGACATCATTCCACATCCACACCCGCTAACACAAGCTTCAGTGCCAGGAGTCCAGTATGTATGTTTAATTAAAAAAAAAAATGCAGTTTTACCAGATTACATTACACAAGGTCAGTTTTTTTTTTTTTTTTAAGGCACGGGGAGTTTAAGTGATTTGCCCAGAATCACAGGATGCTGAAGTCAAACGACTTCCACATCATTCCCTTTTTAAAAAAGGTATCATTTCTGCATGGTGATTTTTATTAAAAACCTATACTTTTCATTTGGCTAGCATGTTACGAAGGGTCAAACAGCCATATATTATATAGAGAGTACTTCCTACATAAATAAAAGGCACAGTTTTTAAACTCTTATGGACTAGCAGATGTATTTATGAGGAATAATGGGGATGGATTTCAACTCTACCAGGTCAATATTTTTCTTTGCCCCAGCTAGAAGCAAATGGTCTTTTTCCCTCTTTTGCCAAATAATTAACTTGTTTTCAAATTATTTATCTAGGTAATTTATTTCGGGCCAACATGCTGCTTCTCGACCCTGCTGCAACACCCTGCATACGGATAAGCAAAAGTGTTTCTGGCTATAATTATTTGGCTATGAACTGGGGCACTGGAAAAATGTGGATCAAACTATGCAGACATGTTGACTAAATTATTCCGGAAGATACGGCAAATAATGTAGGGGAAAAGTGGCAAATTTTCTGGCAGTGTTTATTACACTCTTCTGTCATGTTGATACACATGAATACTGTCTTGGGAAAGGTTTCATCCTGTTAATACCGGTTTAACACCTGAATGCAGCGCTCGGCTACTAAACTGTGGCTGGTTAACCTTTGCAAGGGGGCCACAATTGCACGGCAACATGTGTGGTGCTTTTTATTGAAGTACATTTTGATCAGTTTACGGTTGAAACAATTTTTTTGAGGAGTAAGCGGATGTAGTTGATATCAAGGCACACAATTGGAATGTTTAGGGGATGGGTACTCACAAACTTTCTGTCGGGGGCCAAAATTATAGTGTGGTTTGTGGTGAGGGCTGCACCGGTAGGGGTGGAGTCAGTGGGGGGGCGGGGTCAGTGGGGGGGAACATGGCTAGAGTAAAAAAAAAAAATCCAGTTTCAAAACATTAAACAATGCAACAATGCTGAATTTCAAAAGCAGATGTAACTACAAATGAATGAATGAATGAAAAGGCATTTCTAAAGCGCATGGCTATCCAAGGGCATCCCAGCGCTAGCAGCGGTGCAGCTTCAGCTCCTAACAGTTTTTAGGGAAACAGATACATTTTTAATTGTTTACAAAAAGTCAGGTAATTTAGCTCGAGGCGGATACGAAGGGGGCATTGTACGAGAAGCGACGCCCTCCACTTCGAGTTTTTCTTACTTTTGGGACAACCACCAATCGTTTATTATCTGACCTCAAGGACCTATTAGAGCCATAGGGTTGAATGATGGACCTGATAATTGGCGGGCCTTTGCCTGCCAGTGCTTTATGTGTAATACAGAGAGCCATAAACTGGATTCTCTCCTGGATAGGAAGCCAGTGGAGTGAGGTGAGCGCAGGCTTAGCTGAAAGGCGTTTGGGGGTATTCGTGAGCAGCGTGCTGCACAATTTTGCACGATCTGCAATTTTTGGGTGCTAAAGTGTGGGGCTCCCAAATATAGGGCGTTAGAATAATAAAGGCGTGATAAGATCAATGCTTGGACCAGCAGTCTTCTGGAGGGAAAAAATAGCAGGGGAGGATCTTTCTTAACATTCTTAAAATCCCATAACCGCAGGCTGCAACCTTACGTGCTTGCTCCTTGAAGTCAAGATTGCGGTCCAGCCATACATCCAAGCTCTTTGTTCTTTCGGGGAAGGTGCTGGACCCAGACAGCTAGGCCAAAAAGAGCCTATGCTCAGGGTGGCGGGGTTACCCAAAGAGCACATGCTCATAATACATTTTTATTAGCAGACAATAGCAATCTTAGGAGGCATTGCATAGCTTCATGCACACTTTGACCCCAATTCCATCACAGTCTCTCTCTCTCTGTCAGTCAGTCAGTCTCTCTCTCTCTCAGTCAGTCAGTCTCTCTCTGGCAGTCAGTTTCTCTCTCTCTGTCAGTCAGTCAGTCCCTCTCTCAGTCAGTCTCTCTATCTCTGTCAGTCTCTCGCTCAGTCAGTCTCTCTCTGTCAGTCTCAGTCAGGCAGTCTCTCTGTCAGTCAGTCTCTCTGTCAGTCAGTCTCTCTCAGTCAATCTGTCAGTCAGTCTCTCAGTCAGTCAGTTTGTCAGTCTTTCTCAGTCAGTCTCTCTCTGTTGGTCAGTCAGTCTCTCTCTGTCAGTATATCTGTCAGTCTCTCTTTGTCAGTCAGTCTCTCTCTCAGCCATTCTCAGTCAGTCTCTCTTTCTGTCAGTCAGTCTATCTCTAACAGTCAGTCAGTCAGTCTCTCTCTCTGCCAGTCAGTCTCTCTCTCTCTCTCTCTGTGTCAGTCTCACTGGCAGTCAGCTTACTCTCTCTGTCAGTCTCTCTGTCAGTCAGTCAGTCTCTCTCTCTGTCAGTCTCCCTCTCTGTCAGTCAGTCTCTCTCTGTCAGTCAGTCGCTCTCTCTTAGTCAGTCCCTCTCTCCGTCAGTCAGTCTCTGTCTGAGTCAGCCATTCTCTCTCTCAGTTAGTCAGTATCTCTCTCTACTCTCTCTCCAATCTCTCTTCTCTCTGTCTATCTCCACTCTCTCTCTCTCCCTCTCCACTTTCTCTCTCTCCACTCAATCTCCACTCTCTCTCTCCACTCTCTCTTCTCTCTCTCTCTCTCTCCACTCTCTCTCTTTCTCTGGGGAACCATGGGTACATTATCTGCAAGGTCCGTGGGCCGCGGGCCGTACTTTGAGTACCATGTGTTTAGGGGTTACGGTTCTCTGTAGTATGACTAAGAATTGTTTTTGTGTCATTCATTTTGAATGTAGCTCGTTATCAGACACCGCTTCGTCTATGAAACAGGTTTGGGCAATTTACATAGGCAAAGTCTTGCGAAATTTGTGAATTCAGTGGTACATAAATTATACAGAATATTACAAGATTTCCTCCCTGGGAAAACTGCTCCAAGCAGAAAATGTCTCACAAGAACATTAGACCCGCAGGCAAGAACCAAAGTTTTCTCGAATGTTTCCCCGATTCAGTCTCATGACAACATCTCGAGCGACTTTTGAAGGCATGGTTCTACCCCAGGTTCAATGTTTCCATGAGATAAAGAGTACATTTTTCAAAATATAGGCATTTATGTGTCATTATTGCGAAACTGCATTAATAAAAGGTGATTTTGCCAAACCCATCTCATATCTGAAGCATCAATTTCAGATCTGTGGTAACATAAACTTTTGAGTTAAAATCTGTATTTGTGTCAATTCTTGCAGCCATGAACTGTTGCTTGCTTTGGCAGGGTTCCACAGAGGACCATTTTAATGTCTGCTGCTGGTTGTTTGGTGCAGGGACTTGGAGTCCAGAAATGTGCAACTGAATCCTTGAGCAGTCTGGTGCAATCGAATATGCCACCTTATTTTGCATGTGTTTACAACGCATGGCATTACAACACGGTCATTACAACGACCGCGTTGTTAGTTCACATACTGTTACAACGCAAGTCGGAACAACGACTTGCGTTGTAAGGGGCGCTGGATGTTGGAATAGTATAATTTATTATTCCAACTCCAGTCTGTGTGGACAGTAGGGAAAGTGTTGGATTTTAAATTTAACACCTTCTGCCCCTTACAACGCAAGTCGTTGTAACGGTATGCGAACTAACAACGCGGTCGTTGTAACGACCGCATTGTAAAGCCATGTGTTGTTCCGCATGCGTTGGTAACGCTGTTTACCGGTGCAATCATCTGGCTATTCTGACAGGCCACCCGCAACCTGTCTTGTGACGCTGTAGATACATCTCAGGTCCCAAAAACTTTTTTGTGAACCTCTCTCTAGAGACTACTGGTGTACATTTGTTGACAAACCTGAAGATCACAAGACAGAACTGGTGCATAAGATCATTAATAAACCGGTTCTTAACTACAAACTCTCTATCCCAATCCAAGATTTCTAGAGAGCGAACGGCATGATCCCCCATGTAAATTCAATAAAGTTGGTCAGCTTGTAGCAATAGTAGCACAGTAAATATTTCAAGGGAAGAATTGTTTCCTTACTTTTGGATTGAAGGATGTGCCTTGAGTGAATGTGATGAAGTCAGACTGACTGTGGGAGACTGCTCCTTGTTTTCCAGTGACTGGCTCTCCTGGCGGAATTTCCTTCTCATCGGCTTGGAAGGCGGCTGAGCGAGCTGTACCTCCTTTTGGTAGGGAAATAGAAATACAACAAAGTAATCTTCCAGAGTAGTACAGAGGATAAAGCTGTTTGGTCTATCAACAGTTGACTCAAAGAATAGTTGTGTTCCTGGGTACAATGTATGGCATTGTGGAGAATACACTGTTAACAGGTTAAAAGGATGCAGACACATCAAGTACACCACCTTTCACATGTCATAGATAGACCACAGGTACTGAATACGACTTACAGTCAGCTTCCAAACAAGGACCGATAAATGAAATGACGAGTGGTCTGGCTGGCCATTGTAGTACTGTCATCCTGTTAGTTGCTGCATACAGGTACTGGGTGCCAGACTGTTTTTGAGGCAATCTCCCACCACACTTAGTGCAAATTCCAGTTTACGCTGCTATTTGATTTTAATACCGTTTTTAAAATAAATTGTTTTTATCTTTGAACTTGCGCATTTACTTACCATTTGCTTCTTTCTTCTCTTACTCGCTCCGTTTTGGCTTGCTCTGTCCCTCCTGACATTTCTCCCCGATCCACCGCAGCTACCTGGCTGATTGAGTGGAGGGAGACAGTAGCCACTGCCAGTCTCAACAGCTCAGAAGACAGGAACTGATCAGGCCACACCGTTTCTTTAATAATCAGGGAACATGGGCGATTCGTGTACAGTTTCATAGTCTCCTGATTTATCTCTTCGGCATGAAAGGCAGTGCAGGAATATGCGTTGATGGTCCACAAAAACAGCAGCCAAGGATGACTATCCCCCTCCCATCCAAGGAGAATGAGTCACAAGCTCTTTTAACATGCTTGAGCCTCAGGGTCCACCCTTTCAATATGGCTTTAGAATCATTTGTGGCATCTGGGGTGTGGATTCCTTTATTGGTCTTCATAAACAGCCAATTGTTGTTCAATTGACAATGTGTGCAAGTCATGCGAAGCAGAAGCCTCTTGAACCCTGAAATGGTGCTGATCACTCTTCTAAGAAAATTTAACAGTGGTGAAATTTAGGACTCGACTATGGATGGAAAACCCTTAGATGTCTTTGGGTTCGGCAATCGGCCTAAACAACTGTGCTGCTATCAGGGTGGATTGCTTTCTAATGCGGGAAGAAAAGCATTTTCAGAACCTGTGCCATAAAAACAACATATTTCCCGGAGGAACAAACCCCAAATGAGTCACTAGTGAAGACAGGTTTAGAGATACCATGCTTCTGAAGGTGACATACTGCTGCTAAACTACAATGCTACAATGAGAGTAGAGTTGAGGCCAAATATTAACTCTGAGTAGCAGTAATATTGCCCCCATACCATAAATCAGAGGGGCATGCAGTGGAAACATGGAAGTCAACATCTTGCTAATTTCTCAGAGCCAATCACAGCCATTGCTGTAGAGAGTCTGATGTGGGTTTAAGAGTAGATCAGCCTTTTAACATTCTCTACTGGTAGAAAGTTTCTGAATACAAAGAGATCTAAACTGTTCTTGGTTTTTGCCGCCTCCTCTCAGTTGCAGATAATCTGGAACTACATCTTGCACCATGCGGAGAAGAGATACAGTCCTTAACATTAAGCGCAAATATACTTCTGTAAGTAATGCCAGCAAATATGTTTGATGTTTTGAAGGATAAGGGGGGAAATAATTTGGGATCCAGAAAACCTTGGTCACAGAGAAAGGATCCAAACATCTTGAGGAATTACAGTCTCTCCCGCAGATAAAGACCTACGCTTTGCCTCTATTGGGATAGCTGAAGCACTAGCAGAAGGTCCTTCGAAGCACAAGCCTACTAGGCATCTTCAGAAGATGCGAGTAATGGGCAACATTAACTGGAGACAGATCCATAGAGAGTGAGTGCTCCCTCTATGATAACATGCAAGGGTCCAGTAAGATACGTACTACCTGAGAGTGGCATTTCTGGTTAGCGAGGGAGAGAAGACTGTAAAGGTGATCCAATCATTGCTAAAGGTGTTGCCATTCTAGGGTTTCCTTCCTCAGCATTGTCTGAAGTTTAACCATATGATAATGCAAACTTACAAGTCAGGCAGTATTTCAAGGACACTTTGGAAAGGGTGTGTCCCTGCCATCAAATCTCCATGGCCTACGCTGACTAAAGTGTTTGGAAACCCCAAGAATACCTTAAGATAGCCCTGGCTGAGGGCAACATTGCAACAATCAGATGAAAGGAGGTACTTGGTATGCAATAGTAAGGCCGATGAACATCAAGAGTCTGAGCTAGAAGTCAGTATAGACAACCGCGATGAGTCTGATTGATTGCATCAGTGGGAACATCGTATATTTTAAAGTTAGGTCTTGGCATTTCCCTTTGATTGACAATTACATTTGCACCTTTCACCTTACTACATGTGCCTAGCTCCCATTAATTTACTTTGGAGCCTTCACCAATGCATACTTTTTATAACATTACCTGTAGTCAATGAATAAATAATTCAGCATTTGCAATCTGTTTTTATTGGCTACATGTCTTCTACAAAAAGTCACTGCTTACTGTGTTAGTACGCGTGAAACACTTGTAAAAGTTGATCTCTAGTCCCTATGATTCACCCAACATCTTCTTTACTAATGCAAACCTTCCCTGTGCATCTTTTCTGACTTATTTTATGCTTACACAGCATTTCAAAACTCTTTACCAGTAGTTCTTAATCTGTGCTCTGAGGACCCCTGGAGATCCACAAGGTCTACACAGATGGTCCGCGACTGTTATACAAAATGAAATAATATTTAAATAAAAATTAATAAAGCATATGCTAATAAAGAAGAACATTTGAAAAAATGTTCTATATTTGATTGTGAATTACACAAAATATTTTAAGATTTGAGCATTTGCTTAGTGTATACCTGTTTTTGTATTTCTGAGTATTATTTTGAGGTTCAATTATAGAAATTGCTTAAGCTAGGGGTCCCCAGCTTCCAGTAATGACTCAGTGGGAGGCCCTGGATTGCAGTAATGATTCAGTGGGCGTCAACAGAAGTCAGAAGGTTAAGAACCACTGCCCTTGGGAGGAGGAGCCTAGCGCGGGACCAAGATGGCCGCGTGAGCACAGAGCTCCCGTGACCCTCGTTCCCTCCGGCAATTATCCTGGAAAAATCCTGTGTCAAATATCCGGAATCTTGGACATGAACTACTGCTGAGGCGAGCGTCGTTGTCCGGACTGAAATCCTACACCGGAGACCGAAGTTGTGACAGGCTGAAGTTTGCGGCCTATCCCCCTGGAGGTGCCCGGGTCTCGCGTTGGCATGGGCCCGGACACTAATTGAACAACAGCGGCCGTGTGCGGTGCGGATCATCGGATGGGGGCTGCTTCCACTTTCACTTTCGCTTTCTCTCACAGTTACGTGCCTCGGCCCGCGAGTGTCTTGGACAATAGTTGCCTGTAGCTCGGCCTGCACATGCATGGGATTGCATCGGAGTCCCAGATCCAGCGGACCTCGTGCCAATTGCGTGGCTGAGCGACCCGTTTTTGACGCTGACTGTTCCGGGGTTGAGGATGTCGACCAAACCGGAGGCCAACAAACAGAAGCCCAAGAATACCAGGCGGGGGGGCTACACCCAAACCAACAATATGGATCGCTATGCCCAGCAAAAGGGATCGCCAAGCGAACCGGGAAGCCACAGGAATCATCGGGAGACGGCTCGGTCCCCGCACCGGAATTGTCACTGCAAGACATTATGGGCGCCATTGAGGAGATGAAGTCCTCTATTAGGCAACAGTTTGAGACCCTGGCACACAAAGTGGACACCATCTCAGTCGACGTTAACTTGCTCCGCGCTGACCTGGGGAAAACTAATGAGAGAGTAAAATCATTGGACCAAAAAACCACTAGCCTCACGGGGGACGTCTCTGATCTGCAAATAGAGGTCCGCACGCTGAGAATTACCAACGACCTCATTGCCCGCAAGATGGAGGATTTTGAAGGCCGGGCGAGGCGCAATAACGTGCGCATTGTTGGCGTTCCGGATAAATCGGAGGAGCAATCGGCGGACTTGTTTGTCGAGGACTTGGTGCTTAACCATCTGGCACCTAAGGGCCTCAGCAAGTTCTTTGCGGTCGAGCGGGCCCACCGAGTCCCGGGCGGAAGGCCCAAGGTGGGAGCCCCCCCGAGACCGATCATCGCCAGGATCTTCAACTTCAGGGACCGCGATGCCATTCTGCAGGCGTCACGGGGGTCCGGACCGGTCACTTTCCAGAACACTGCAGTGAGTTTTTACCCTGACTTTACCCAGGCGGTGCAGAAGCAACGGCAGAGTTTCCTGGGGGTTAAGAGGAGGCTACGTGAGAGGGGTCTGAAGTATGCCATGCTCTTCCCAGCCAAGTTGCGCGTTGAGTACGAAGAACGAACCTTTTTCTTTGACTTGCCAGACGAGGTTGGGGAATGGCTGGACACATTGCCTCAGCGGCGGACCAGCGGGGATCATGCTGTCGGAGCGGAAGGAGGCCATGTCGCAAAAGAGTGAGGACTCTGGTGATCGACCATCCTGGCCAAGCTCGGGACAGTGGTTCACTGATTTGTTTTTATTGCTAGCTATTGTCCGGGGGTGGCGAGGGCACAATGGGATCTCTTTCCTCCTACGGGGTTTCTTCTTGTAGATTAGCTTTTGCTAGGGCGACAGGCACACTGCAAGTTGGGGGGGCTTTTAGGCTTATGCAGGGGTGCAGGGTGGGGGGTGGTTTGGGTTTGTTGGAGTGTTTGTTGTTGTTTTTCCTTTTGCAAGGTATCGCAATGCAAGTCTTGTGTGCTGCTCTCGGGGATGGGCGGGGGTCTCTTGCCATTCTGTGATGGGGGGTAGGGGTTTGAATATACTTAGTTGGAATGTTAATGGCTTGGGGGATCGTATTATGCGCGGGATTGTTCTGCAATTTCTGAAAAGGTGCTCTCCTGACATAGTTTTGCTGCAGGAGACGCACCTGATAGGCAACACGTGTCATGCCCTTAATAGAAAGGGGTATAAATTTATCGCCCACTCTGGGTTTTCCTCGGGATCTCGGGGGGCTGGAATACTTGTTAGGACCTCGCTGCCGTTGGAGATTGACTCTACTACTGTTGATGAGAGGGGGCGCTTTGCGGCGGCTGCGGGGAGATGGGAGGGCAGGACACTGGTTTTGGTTTCTGTTTATGTCCCCCCGGGCCTGCAGGCCGTCACATTTGCCGACTTGGGGAGGGCCATGCTGGATCTCCCCGAGGGAGTGTTGGTAATGGGTGGTGACTTTAATGCAGTTGGTTCCGGATTACTAGACAGACATCCGCCAAGGGACCCCGGGGGGGCGCAGAGATGGCTCCCAGACTTTACTGATACACTAGGTTTGGTTGACTGCTGGAGGCTGCTGCACCCCGCTCAGCGGCAGTACACTTTTCACTCTGGGGCGCACGGCAGTCTTTCTAGAATAGATTATGTTCTCACCTTGGCTGCCCATGCTTCCTTGGTGTCCGAGGCTCGGCACATGGCCAGGGGCATCTCCGATCACTCGCCGGTGTGGATTAGTATGGATTTTGGCCGTGGTGCGGCAGGTAGGGTTGCCCCTATTAACCCCTGGTATTTCCGTGACCCTAAGACTCGTGGTGCGTTGTTGAAAGCGGTTGATCTTTACTTTTCGGAGAACCTTGGCTCGGTTACCTCCGCGGTGTCTTTGTGGGAAGCATTTAAAACAGTACTGAGAGGGGAGGCCCTCTCCTTGATAGCGGATGTTAAACGTCGGAGAGATGCGGAGGTGGCGCATATCGAGGCTGAGATAGTGGCATTAGAGTCTGTCCTGGAAGAAGAGGTCACGGCGGAAACACTGCATTAGTTGAGATTAAAACAATCTGAATATAAAGCACTGGTGACAAATGCGGCTAAGGTTCTTAGCAGGGACCAACAAGGGCGATTGTATGATGTGGGCGACAAGGCTGGGAAATTAATAGCGTGGTTAGACAGGAAAGAACGGGTGAATAGAGTTGTGCCAAAAATACTGACGGACGGCGGGGATATTGTCACAGAACCCGATGGGATAGTCCAGTGTTTCGCGGAGCACTTCCGCAGGGTCTATACGTCTGTGTCGGACAGGCCGGAGGAAGACTCGCATGATCTGCTGCGAGACATTGCCCTGCCTTGTCTATCCGACGTCGACAGGGAGGACCTTGATGGTGACATCACCGCTGACGAGGTTGCAGTTGCTATCCGCTCGCTACGCCCGGGCAAGGCCTCGGGCCCGAATGGCTTGCCGGTCGAGTTGTATAAACTCAGACCGGATAAGATTGCTCCGTATTTGCGAGATATGTTTGTGGAGGCGCGGGGGCAGGGGTGTCTTCCATTCGACCAACGTCTGGCGACAATAGTGGTTATACATAAAGATGGCAAGCCCCGAAACAGATGCGGATCGTATAGGCCGATCTCCCTACTCAACGCTGAGCCCAAAATCCTCGCCAAACTGCTGGCTAACCGTCTGATCAGGGTCATCGGGGACTTGATCCACCCGGACCAATCCGGTTTTATCCCACACCGCAACACTGCGTTGAACCTCAGGCGACTTCATGGCGCGCTCGCGAGGGTTGAGACGCTGCGGGAGTCGGCCATTTTGGTGTCACTCGACGCCACGATGGCTTTCGATACTGTGGAATGGCCGTATCTGTGCGCAGCGCTCACAAAATTCGGCTTCGGACCCGGTTTTATAGGCTGGATTAGGCTACTTTATGAGGAACCTTTGGCTAAAATCGCGGTGAACGGTAGGGCGTCATCTCCGTTCGGGCGGGGCACTCGGCAGGGTTGTCCTTTGTCGCCACTACTGTTCGCTCTCGCCCTTGAGCTGCTGGCGGCATGGATTAGATGGCAGCCAGACATAAGAGGGATCCGATGGTCGCCAGACCACGAGGACCGCATTTCATTGTATGCAGACGACATTTTTTTATACTTGACCTCGCCTCGGAAATCCCTCATAGTGGTCTGCGACGTTTTGAAGTCTTTTGGTAGTAACTCGGGTCTCGCCATTAATTGGGGAAAGTCGCACCTATATGTTCTCAGTGGGGACACCCCTGCCGTCCCGCGGGATTGCTCCATCCAGATCGCCCAGCGGGGCTTTCTGTACTTGGGGATATATATTTCCACAGACCCCTCTGTTCGATACGAGAAGAACCTCCTTCCTCCGCTGACACGCTTGAGATGGGATGTCACGGGTTGGAGGCGGCTACCGCTCTCCCTCCTAGGCCGCGCCGCATTGTTTAAAATGATGTCTCTTCCCCGGTTTCTCTACGCCTTACAGAACACCCTAGAATTAGTTCCCGCCTGTTATTTTCGTGAGGTGGAGAGCCTCCAGCGTTCGCTGTTATGGGACGGTCGACCACGTATAGCCATAGCAAAGATGACCCTTCCATGGTATGACGGGGGGATAGCACTCCCTGACATCAGAAGATATTATTGGGCTACCCAATTGGGAGCGATTAACCATGGGGTTTACGGTCCGGCGTTGAACCCTGGGTTTGCTATGGATCGGTGGCTGTTGCGCGGGGGCAATTACCTTAGGGCGCTGTATTCCAAATCATTGGACGGGTCCCTCACGGGACCGACCAAGACGGCAGTGCATGTGTGGAAGGCGGTTACAAACTCGTTGGGCTGGAAGGACAGACTTACCCGGGCTACTCCGCTTTTTGAATCCGATATACTAGGGAAATTATGGCACACGAAAGGGTTTGAGAAGTGGGACCTAATTGGGATTTCTAGAGTTGGGGACCTGCTGACTAAGGGTAAGGTGAAATCGTTTGAGATGCTGCAGACGGAGTACGAATTAGGGGGTACCGAATGCTTTCGATATGCCCAGGTGCGTCACGCTCTGCTCTCCGTTCGTGCCGAGGGGGAGGCCGTGCCTGAGTCTTCTCCCCTGGAGGATCGGATTCTGGATGGTCATATGCCGGAGAGTACAATCTCCTTGATTTACAAGAAGCTTGTCAATGTCCGGACCGACCTCCTCCTTGATGTGCGAGAACAATGGACTAGGGATGGTCTCGAACTGGACGATGAGGACTGGCAATATGCCGTCTCCTCTCCGAAGGAGGTTGCGATCCCGGCTAGACTGCGGCTGGTGCAGCTTAAGATACTTCACAGGGTTTACGTCACGGGGCCCCGCCTGATCCATATGGGTTTCTCTGACGATGGCTTATGCAAGAGAGGCTGTGGGATGTTGGGCACCTTCCTACACATTATTTGGGAGTGTGGGGAGATCGCAGAGTTCTGGAAACAAATTCATGACGTGATGGAAGAGGTCACGGGTATCGCACTCTTCCCGGAGGCAAGACGATGCCTGTTGAATGTCTGGGGCCCCAGCGACTAAGATGCCGCTCAGACCCAATGGGTGACTCTGGGGAATATGGTGGCGAAGTGAGATATTGCGCAGCTGTGGGGATCCCAGAGACCTCCCACCTTGGTAGCATGGATGGAAAATATGGACTGGGGCATGTTCCGGGAGAAAACGGTGTACAGTGCCCAGGGGCGCCCTAAGAAGTGGCATAAGATATGGGGGCAATGGAACCATTATAGGGGAGATATTTGTGTGCCCCCGGTTGCTGAGATGCTCGATGTGCAACTTTCCCCCTAGCTCTACTTCCAGCTATATACGTAAACTGTTCATAACCTGGAGTCTGTACCCCTGCTTCCCCTCGCTTCTTTGGCGGGGAGTACCGCTCCGCTGATGGGAGTGGGACCTCGCCCTAGCTGAGAACTAGCGCACGCTTATTATATCCTTTGCCTTGCACCCGTTTTTATTTTTTGGTTAACATTAAAACTAAACCTTTGTCACTCCTGATGTACGGACATGGACCTTCCTACGTATTGTTCCTATCGTGCTGCCGAACCTCCGGGATGTCGGCTGAATAGCTGTGTACCATGTTGACGTAAATAAAGGTTTTAAAAAAAAAAAAAACACTCTACCGTGATCAGGAACTTCGGTTCGAAATGCGTAGGAGGAAATCACGAATTGAATAAACAACATTTGTCATCAAGAACCACTGCCCTTAATCACTATATTCCTTTTTGTTTAGGTCTGGGGAAGCCAGCGAGCTTGTGTAATGAAGCAGGGAACAGAGGGGCTCGGAGTCAGCTCCCTACAGACAATAGTTACTTTGAATCAGACGCCATCAGCCATTGCTTCATTGAAGTGTCTTTCACATTTCAATAAACTCTCAGGTACTATACATGTTGTTGTTATTATTTTGCACAGATGAAGAAGTAGTCCATCTGCAGGAGGATCACAGCTGCTTTTTGTAGCAGTAATTGATTATGAATTGCCAAGCAACTAACTCATCAGCCCTGCTACAGCTTGTGTGTGCGGCCTAGGGAGTGCAATGACACCTTGATGACCTCACGCATAGGGTGGAACTTAAAATATAAACGGTACCATGAACTCCAACGACATAAATGATAATCTCTCCAATTCTACATCACTGAATGAATCAGTAGATTTGTAGAGCGCTTCTTCTCATCCGTGAGGGTATTCAGGCGCTGGCAGGGTCCAGTCGATTAGCCAAATAGCCAGGTCTTCAGGGACCTTCGCAGATATGAAAGGGTAGCTCGCTCCATGTCTTTGCTGCTAGGTAGGAGAAGGAGTGACCTCCGCATATGCTATGTCGGATGCAAGGGGTGAGGGTTTGAGAAAAGGAAGCAGAGCAGCGGTGTCTTGTGGGCTGATGGAAGTTCAGGCGGTGGTTCAAGTGTTCGGGTCCGCAGTTGTGTAGGGCCTTGTATGCGCGAGTCTGGAGCCTGAACAGGCATTTCTTCTGTAAAGGGAGCCGGTGTAGTTCCCTAAAGTAGGGGGTGATATGGTTTTGTCTAGGGAAATCCAGGACAAGTCTGGCTGCGGTGTTCTGTATGGTTTGTAGTCGCCGGAGGAGGTGAGCTGCGATCCCTGCTTAGAGAGTGTTGCCATGGTCCAGTCGGCTGGAAAGGAGTGCTTGGGTGAAAATGCACCTTGAGCTAGCAATTTGAATATCTTACGAAGCATGTGGAGGATGAAGTAGCAGGAGCAGATGGAGTTGACCTGAGTTGGCTTGGTTAGCTTGTTGTCCAGAATGATGCCTAAGTTCCTAGCGTGGTCAGTGGGGTAGAAGTAGGTCTGAATTCTGAGGGGTAATAGGATGCGTCACATGGGAAACTTTTGTTTCCTAACATCAGTACTTCTGTCTTGCCCGTGTTGAGCTTCAGGCAGCTGTCCTTCATCCAATTGGTGATGTCTGTTATGCTGTTGTGGAAGTTGGTCTGGGTGTTGGCGCTGTCTTCGGCGAGGGAGAGGATGAATTGTGTGTCAGTGGGCATAGGATATAATGCTGAGCCCGTGGGTTTTGAGAATGCTGGCTAGAGGTGTCATATAAGTGTTGAAGAGGGTGGGGCTGAGCAAGGATACTTGGGGTACTCCACAGATGATTTCCTTCGGTTCCGAGGTGAAGGGGGGGGTAAGACTTTTTGCGTTCCTCCGGTGAGGAAAGAGGCAATCCATCTGAGAGCGACTCCTTGGATGCCATTGTTGTGCAGCCATGTAATGAGTGTGTGGTGGGAGACCGTATCAAAGGCTGCAGAGAGGTCTAGGGGGATCAGAGCCGCAGTCTCTCCTCAGTTGAGTAAGGCTCGGATATCGTCAGTAGTCACTATAAGGGCTGTCTCGGTGCTGTGGTTGCTGTGGAACAAGGATTGGGAGGAGTTGAGTAGAAGGTTCCATTCCAGATGTGAGGAAAGTTGTTGCTTAATGACTTTTTCTAAATCTTTTGCTGGGAATAGCAGTAGAGAGATCGGTCGGTAGTTGTTGAGATCGCTGCAGTCATCCGATGGTTTCTTTATTAGGGCGTTGACTTCTGTGGGTTTCCAGTCCTAGGAGAAGGTGGCCGTGACAATTGAGGTGTTGACCAAGGTTGTGAGTACGTGGCTGATTCTGGCATCACCTAGGTTGAAAATGTGATGAGGGCATGGGTCGGCTAGGGCCCCTGGCTCAACCAAGTTCATAATAGAGGCGGTGTCCTGTGGGGCGAGCTGGCTCCATTTGGTTAGTCAGATGTCTGTGGTGGTAGTGGGGTTGTAGTGTGGCTTGAAGAAGTCGGTGGCCTTGGGTTGGGGTTTGACGTTTCTGTAGATGTTGGCGATCTTGTCATGTAACAAGTTTGCATGGTTGTCGCATTGTTCCTGTGAGGGGGTAATGTTATTTGTTGCAGCTGAAAGGTTAGAGAATTCTTTGATGATGTTGAAGAGTTATTTGCTGTTACTTGAGCTTGATTCGATGTGTGAGGCTAAGTCCTTTTCTTTGATTCTCTCAACTGTCTATTAATATTCTTATTCTTATTAGCAGCATTTATGGAGTGCTAGACATCCCTACTGGAGACCAAACTAATTAAGTAAACGTACGTTTTCAGATGTTTTCTAAAACTTAACAAATTGTCATTAAGTCCCATACCGATGGGCAGAGAGTACCATTGTTTGAGAGTCAGGTAGGAAAAATAACGGCCGCCACCTCTGGCCGTCTTAATTCTTGGAACTGTAAGAAGGCCTAACTTCGTTGACCTGAGGTCTCTGTTGGCCTTGTCTGTGGTAGAGGCTGAGGACTTGGAGGCGGTCTTGTCAGTCCTGTCCTTGCTGGTGCGCCATCTCCTTTCTAGTTCTTTACATCATCGTTTAGTGGTTCTAAGGTCTTCAGTGTACCAGATAGCCTTCTTGGTGGACCTTCTGTGGGTGTTGTAGCCAATGGAAGTGACGCTGTCAGCGCAGTTATAGATCCAATTGGACTGGACTGGATGTGACAGGACGCTGAGGTGAGCAAGTGAGGGTGAGAGCGGAACACGGACTGCAGAGTGGTCTGCGGCCTGCGAACTGCACCAGAGCCGATACAACCACGAAAGCCACTCCATCCTCCTCTTCTCCCGGGGAAGGTGGTAAGTCGACACAAGTGCTACAGCCGTAGCTGGCTGTAGGAAGCGTGAGCCCTGTGACCCCACGGAAACGGCTCGGTTAGTATCGGGTGTGGTTTGCAGGGGTGTATCAGTGAGCCCCGCTGGTGCGCCCGCCTAGAGTTATCGCCGTCCCCATGGCAGCCTTGAAGTGTGGTGGTGCGCAGAACTGAGACCGTAGCCGCCGGAGTTTCACTGGAGGATGCGGTCACCGGAATCCCTGCGGGCCTGTACAATACTGTGGTGAAGGTGCGGTGAGTCGCACTCCTGCCCCCGCATTCCAGCAAATCACTGCAACCCCCTGTTCACCCTGTAGGTAATTGTGAGGACGTCCTCCTCCTATTTTAACTGTCTTTCATTTTACAGGCCGCACAAGACTGGCTCTTCTCCGGGGTGCCCCGAGGAGGCAGTGGGAGACTCCAAATTTCGATGGGAGCTGGTCCGGAGGCCAGTAAATCCTGAAATAAACATAAGGCTGTATCTTGTGTGTTATACGGAGTCAGTCCGCATTAGGTCGGCGCAGCTTGTACAAGTACTAGTGCCTATCCTGACAATCTTCTCCCTTTAAGGAGTAGGAATCCTTTATATTATCATTAGCTATTAGCTTTGACCTTCAACAATATTTCAAAGTCTATTCACTAGGGTGGTTGAAATGGCTTTTAAAAAATTGAGAAACCGAATAATTTTCATTTTAAGATTGGGCACTGCACAATCAATAAGAAAGAGTAAAATGTGATCAGCGCATATAGGCGCTCTTACACGGATACCTCCAATAACGGAGTTCTCCCCGGCCCATACATTATCTGCAATGAAAAATCAACATACCATCCCAAAAGAAACATTAGAACAACCCAGGGGAAAAATGAATAATGGCAGGAAAACAGATGATCCAAGTCAAGAGTGCCAGGGTGAAATTAACACAAGTCACAGTCCTTTAGATCTCTCTATACAAAAGATCTCCATGCTAGCCATGGTTGCCTATCACTAAATACATGTTGTCGGGACAAGCGTCAGGCGCCCCAAGAGTCTTGGCAGAATAAAGTTACCAAAAACTCTTCGCTTGACTGTGTGACTACCCTGTGAATCTGTGTCTGTCTGCCTAGGGTGCATGTGTCTGACTGCTTGGTCTGCCTGCCTGACCTGTGCCTGTCTAACAGCTATGTGAGGGATTGTCTGTCAGCCATGCGAGGGCATGCCTTTCCTTTATGTGAGTGCACGCCTGTCCATTAGTGTCTGCTTGACATATGTGACATTCCTACCAGCCTTAGGAATGTCTGTCTGCCCTGCATGTCCATCTGTGCACTCTGTGAGGGCCTGCCAGTGCCTATCTGATCGCCTGCAGGGTGAGTGCCTGTCTGCCAGATCAGCACCTATCTACAGCTTGTCTGAGAGCAAATGTACCTGCTCTGTGCTTATCTCGATACCCAGTGAGTGTGTGGCTGACCTGTGGGTTGTATCCAGGATGTGTGTTACTCTTGAGCCTGCATTCATTGTGTTCTTCTGGTATGTGTGTGTGTGTTTGGGTATAATATGTGTGTCTTTGGGGTTTGTTTGGGGTTGTTTGGGGGTATCCTGTCTGCGTGTGCTCATTGTCTGCATTTTGTGTGAGTTTGTGGTTTCGGTCTTCCGGCTGGGGTCATCTGTTTTCTCTACAACCCCTCATAGATAACTCTGTAGCAATAAAAATGTTCTCACTAATGCACTCTATGGCTGGCACGTTGGTTTAACCCCTTGTGTGCCACGCCCTTTCCCCGCCCTGTGCCGGCCGTTACATTAGCGGGCGGGGTTCATGACGAGCTGGACTCGTCATGGGCACAGCGCAACCGCGGCCCATGACGAGTCCAGCTCGTCATGGGCACACAAGGGGTTAAAATCACTACGTGAAATTCTGGAGGTTCCCTTCTTCGAGAAGCTACCTAACTTTAGAAAAATGACTTTTAAAGGGGAATCATTTAGTCTACATGAAATCAAAAATGAAGCAAAAATTGCAATCTAGTGTAATACTGATCCTTCTAAGCTAGTGTTTTGGATTCAAGAATGGTCTCCAATAATTGTCTGCTGTGGATAACAGCACAAGCCTTGCTAGCCTTTCTAAAACTTTCCTAAACAAGGTCACATAATATTGTATTTTAGTCATCATCAAACTTTATTCGGTCATTACGACCATCAAAGTGCATAGGCGTTCAATACAAGATTTACATGTTAGGTATCGGGGCCAAGATGGATGACATTATTTATATAAAAGCAAAAGATGATAAAACCAGACCATTAAAAACTGAGAAACAAGTTAATGAGAGAACTTCGACAAGGTAAAATCATGAGAGCAAAGCTAAAAACACGTTAAAAAAAATAAAAAATTATGGAGACGTAAATATACATAAAGTACTAGTGCATAACGTGCAAGAATACAATATTGCACAAATTCTCAGTAATTTTAAGCTTGAGTTAAATATATACAAAAGATATCAGATGTGGACTAAATACTAAATGAGGATTAATATTTGATCTGAGAGTGTGCTTAATTCATTTTTTGTATCTGTCTTCTGATAAGCCACGTTCTCCCCAGGAATTTAGCCACTGCACATACTGTTAGTGGCCTTGTATCTGTTCTGAGGATACGTAGTGCCTCTAGATGGCTACGAGTTCCTAGTTGTCTACAGGCAGGGGCTAACCATTTGGATCTTGGGTTTTTATACAGAGGGCATGCAAAAAGAATTTGCTTGGTCGTCTCCTCTGTCTCAAGGCAGCTTGGACAGTGGCAAAGTGTGTCTGAAGAGCCCCTGTTCCAAGTCACAGTAAAAGAGTTCAAGGGAAGGCATCCAAATCTAAATTGGATAAATAACTTCCTTTCTTGCGGGACAGTGATGAAATCCATATAAGGTTCGTACATACTAAGCACCTTAAACTCCATAAATGCTATCATTAGACGACCTCCTATTGCATGTGTAATAGTTCTCTCTGCCACCCATTTCCAGTAATAAGACTTAACCCACTCTCTACTGGGCAATAAGCTGGAATCCGTTTCTTCTCAAAGGTTTCCCAGACCTAATTCTAAAAGCAATGTTTTGATGTTACAGAACCAGCCAATTTTTTTTTTAACCGATCCAGCTTAAGAACCTCCTCAATACCAACCGCATAGTGGACAAGCTCTGGTGTTTTTTTAATGCGGAGCCAAAAGAGAAGCGGGCGAAGTCTCGCCTTATCCACTATTGTAGTTCTACCCAAATCTAACCTTAAAGGAGTGAACGGGGTACTCTGGGGGAGGGAGCAGAGTGATCTTAAGAATTTATTTTCAGTAAGAAGCAGGCCCTCCAAATTATCAAAACCCCAGATTTCAGCCCCATACAGGGCCGAGCCAACCACCTTCTGGTCATATATCTGAAGCGGGGCTGCAATCGGTCTAGTTTGTGATCTCCTATGTTCTAGAATTAAGGCCCCAGAAGTCTTCCTCTGCTGTAGGATTCGCTTCGAAATATGTTGTTTCCATGCGATTTTCTCTGTGAGCGTTACACCGAGATATACGATAGAATCCACCCTTTCCAATGGAATCCCCCCAATGATAATTTCCCTCTGTGAGATTTGTGGGGATTCATTAGCAGGAGTTTTGTCTTGGAGTTATTGATTTCTAATTCTCTCATCTCACAGAAAGACATGAAGCGAACAAGTAGCAGCTGAAGGCCACTGGGGTTTTTAGAGACTAATAGCGTATCATCCGCAAACAGCAAAGTAGTTATTTTTACACCCACCAATGAGGGAGCATCTGTGTGGACTCCCGCTAGGTGTTTCACCACCCCATTTATAAAAAGTGAAAATAAAGTGGGAGCTAGAACGCAGCCCTGCCTCACCCCTCTTACAACCCTTATTGAATCCGTCAGTTGCATTTGATCTCCCCATCGTACTTTAGCATAATTTCCCTCGTGGAGTCGTATAAGAAGTGCCAGAATGTTATGAGGGAGCCCCAGATCTTGTAGGACTTGCCAAAGCGTGGCCCTTGGGATAAGATCAAAAGCTGACTTCAGATCAATAAAAGCAGTGTAAAGGCTGCGCTGCTCTAATATCACAGATTTCCAGGCCAATAGTGTGAAGCGGAAGACTTGGTCGATAGTACTAATTTTCCTCCTGAATCCTGCTTGGAATGGGGATAATATGTTGTTCTCTTCCATCCAATCGGTGATTTTTGTAAGCAGGGCACGGGAGAAAACTTTCTGCACCCCATCTATTAAACATATCGGCCTGTAATTTGAGGGCAGCGATCGGTCCCCCTTCTTGTAAACCGGGATGACCTCTGCTCCTTGCCAAGATTATTGTATTTAATATTCTGTACATTTACTTTTTTAAATTCCTTTTGGTGGAAAAAAGAACAGCAAGCCGCTCAAACATACCATAACCACAAACAATACATCTCAGAGTATGTTGGTCTGTGTGCACTAATGGAAAATCAGACTTGTTGAATTTGCCAATGTTTTTTTTTAAAGGGCTGCGGGCAATTTGTTTAGTCGATGTATGTACCTGTAATGGCGTCAAAGAACTTATGTGTGTTGAGCTTGGATATGAGCATTGAGCACGCCTATATCAATGCAGTGTAGCGGTAAGATAGTTACACAACTGTGTGGGTTACATTACAATTGTTTTTTGTCAGAGAAAGATAGGAAAACAGTGACACGGGGAGAAGCAGGCACTAAGAAGACCCTACAAGAGAGAAATGAAGAAAGAGAAAGTGTATGGGGTGGGAGAAAGAGGCATAATGTGGAAACACAACAAGGAAACCGTGAGTTTTGGTAAACCCGACACTGAGCAGTGGGCTCTGAAGAAAATTCTGGTCAAGCACTGAGGAGCATATTTACCCGAAAATGTCAGAGCGTGGAGCTGCGACAAATTTGGCAGCAGCGCGCTCCAACATTCTCAAAACGCAGGGATGCGTTGCATTCACAAGAATACGGTGCACCCCTGTGTTTTCGCTGGTGCTAAATGTAGCTGTCGACACCTGTGTTTTCTCTGGTGCTGGCGCTAAATTCAGCTGCCTAGAGCCAACGCAGGGAATGATTGTTCATGTGCACGAAGTTGTCCCTTCCTGCAGATAAAGAATCACTAATGGCGATTTGTTACTTTTATGAGTGCTGAAGAATCCTCATTATTTAATGATTATTTATGTGCAGGAAGGTACACCTTCTTGCACATAAACAATCATTGCAGGCATTTTGCTCTTTCTATGTGTGCTGTGGAATGCAACACAGAAAAAGCAAAAACGAGGAGAAATAAAAGTATTTACTTTACTTTAGACTCATTTGTATGGTGCAGGAATCATCCCCAGGGGGATCTCTCGGCACCCGAAAGAAGGCCAAAGTGGAGCAAACTCGATTAGAATAACCATGTCTTGAGCATTCTCTTAAAGTGTGATAGGTTGGGGCAGGCACACTTTTGTTCAGGGAGCTTGTTCCAATGTTTTGGGGCCAAATAGAAAAAGGCGCGGCCACCCATTTTGGCTTTCCTGATCCTCTGGCTACGGAGCAGGCTACGGTTACTGGATCTAAGATGTCGTACAGGTTGGTAGCGTTCATGCAGGGATTTGAAGACCATGCACGGCAGCTTGAAGAGGGCTCGTTTCCTAACAGTAAGCCAGTGGAGTTGACGTAGGAGAGGTAGGGAAGGGGTTTGTGCTGGTTTATTGAGTGCAAGACGAGCTGCCGTGTTCTGCACCACCTGCAATCTGGATAACAGGTCTTCCCTAATTCCTACCAACAAAGCATTTCCATAGTCAAGGCGACTGACTAGGAGCGACTGGATGAGGGCCTTTCTAGCGTTTAGCGGGATCCAGGGGAAGATCTTTCTAAGCATCCGCATGGTCCCGAAGCAGGTGCCTGCGAGAGTTTTCACCTGCTCTTCCATAGAAAGCTTATTGTCAATTCTTACACCTAGGTTTTAGCCCATCCTTTTGGGGAAGGTGCTTCTCCTATTTCTGATGGCCACCAATCCGCGGTCCACAATTTTCCTGCCTTGCCAAACAGCAGTATTTCAGTTTTGGAAGAGTTAAGTTGCAGGAAGTTCTTCCTCATCCAACTTGCTATGCCCGTCATACAGTTTAAAAACCTAGCTTTTGTCACTGCAGGGTCGTTATCTATGTGTACAATCAGCTGCATATCGTCAGCATAGGATAATATGGTTTCAAACCCATAGTTTCAGACAATTGAAGCCAGGGGGGCTGAATATAGATTGAATAGCGTGGGGCTCAATATAGAGCCCTGTGGAACCCCCTTATCTACCGCAGCCGTATGTAATACTGTAGGTCAGTAGGATCTGCCAGGGCCTTCTTGAGTAGGGGCTTAATATGAACAATCATCCATTTGCGTGGAAATGAGGCCGTTGCTAGCGAGATATTACAAATGTCTGCCAGTGTGTCCGCTAGAACCGGGGTTAGCTCAGACATAACCGCCGGCGGTACCGGGTCAAGGGTAGAACCCGATTTCGCCTGAGATAATAGAGCTCGTTTTGCCATTCTAATGTCTGCACTTGCATGGCGTTGGTTTGTGGCGCTGCCTCAGATTTACGCCTCCTTGTAAATCTAGGGCAGCATCAAAAGCAATGGGTGTTGCGGAGGAACGCCCACAGCAACACCCATTGCACGCCCCTTACACGCTAAATGATGGGTGTAAAGGGGGCTTATTTACAAGGTGGGGCAAAACCATGTTAAGTGGCTTAACGCCACTTTGCAAATAAGGAGGAGAGAGGTATAGCCGCCAGAACATCGCTAAAAGTGATGTTCTGGTGGTGATATCCCCTTGTAAATACGCTCTTGAATCCGGAGACTGTTTGAGCGTAATTTGACCAAATAATAAACATGCCCCAGTACTCCTAATTCTTGACTTTCCTAGGGCACTGCCAGTCGTGTGCCCTTTCCCACACCTTTACCAATGTAGCCCTTGGCCTTTAGAGACTGGCTCTGCAGCCATCAATGCTCATCAGAGTTGAACTGTTCTGGCCCTGAGAGACTCCCGTGAGCCAGTGCGCGCCCTGTGCGCGTCCTGTGCATGGCGGCCAGGCTCTGCAGATGGGAGAGAGTTTGACAAGTGCAGTGCAACCCCGAGGGAGTTTGCAATGACGGCTAACTTCAAGCCTGTACACCGCATTACACGGGTGTCAGGTTCCCGTCTACGCATTGTTCACCGGCCATGTGATAAATGACACTGGGTTGGTTCCACACAATGGTGTACATGACACAGGCCGATCTTGACTTTCTGGTGTGCACAACATGAGGACGTGTTCTTGGAACTGAACCTACACGCCTCACATGCTCTGCATGCCTGGCACATCAATCAAAACAGATCTTTTTTTAAATATCGATCTCGAAGATGCCTGGATTGAAGTGTAAAGCCATGCCACAGTGTGGATAAACCTCGTACTGTGATGTTGCATGAACCTGTTTAATGAAACAAATTTCTAGGTGTGGCTGTAGCAGAAAAGACTGCTTATTCTCCACCATTTTATCCAAGGGTCAAATTAATTCCGTCTGAGACTCGCAAAGGAAGAATAGTTTCTCTAGAAATTTACAATTTTTATAAGGCGCTACAAAAAATGGCATTATCAGTATACACTGGCACTCATGCTGCAGTGAAGCCCAGCAATTCCTGGCTTATAATTAACTGTGTTAGATATGTGAAATAAAATTCTGCCAGAGGTGAGACCACACCTTGGAATTTACCTCTTCAGTAGGCTTCGATCATCATTTTCCACTTCAATAGAATTGCTGGGTTGTACAGTTCCCGCTCTGTGTCAACTCTCCCCACGTGCCACCACTCAATCTGACAATTTGCACCTTTACTCTCTAGGATTCATGGATCACCTCCTTTTGCCTGCCCAGCTGAGAATAGCAGTGCGTACATGCCCCAGTTACTCTCGCTTGGATTTTCATAACACATTACGAGTCCCTCAATACTCATTTGTTACTCTTAATGCTGTTCTTCAATCTGCGACTATAGTTAGATCCTGCGCGCGAAAGTCAATCAAAGCTCTAAAATCATAAGAAATTTACACTGCTCAACCATTCAAAAGACAATTAAGTTCATAATAAATCATAATAAATCACCTCTCTGGCTAAATTGATCATCATATCAGATGAACAAGAACTCACTGTACTTCGAATAACAAAGAACCAAAATCTCCCAAGCTCTAAATCTGACTTTCACAGGTGCTGCAACAAACCTTTAGAACCCTCTACCTGTCCACTTAAGTACTCAATCCACAATTGTGTCTTTCAGAAAACTGGTGACAGTTCATATTTTCCAGCTCGACTTCATTTACTCTTGATGCCACTCATGTTTCTGATCTCGTATTGAGGACTTTGCATATTTCCTGTTCTTCATTCTTGTAAGCTTCTGTTTTTGTGCGATATGTTCTATGTAAAATGCAGCGCTTTTATTCTAGGACAGCTGCGCCACAAAAACACCAAACACAGAAAATGGGTACAGAGTACACAGGCGTCAGGAGAAGAGCAGATATAAGTGCAAAATAAAAGATGCAATAGTTAAATGTACTTGTGTGTGGGTCAAGCATCTACACTTGAACTCTCCTGTGCTATGACAGTGCTTTTAAATTGCTCAAGTAGATTAAGATGATAGGTAGGAAGATTGATTTCAAAGCAGAATGCCTCATGATATCATGGGTATCACCCAGATGGTTTAGGAAAATATGTTATGCCTTGGTCTTCCACTGAAGCTGTTGGGTTGTTTTCAGGAGGTCCAGAGAAGGCATACTCATTGAATAAATGAAACAATGTGAGAGTATTCACCCCACTGTGACACTTTACAGTGGCTCTGGGTGAGTTGCCATGTAGTAGGTAGCACTCAATGCTGAGCATGCACACCTATGTTGTATGGGAGGGCACCCTTGTGTCTAGAAATCCCAAACTCGCAAGTACTTTTCAGATGGCACCTCACGGTTCCACGGTAACACCTGTGCAAATCAACGGTTGACATCATGGGGCCTCTGCTACCAGTGGAAGCCGGGTACACTGTCAACTGCTCAAAATGCCTTATTCTTTTGAAGACCAGGCTCTTCTCTAGTTATTACTCTAGTTCTAGATCCACCAGGGCACATTTAAGAGGATCTAAAGAAGCACCTTGAAGTGCATGTCTGTGGTAGTGAGAGTAGGAAGGTGGAATCTGACTGCATGGTTATCCCCACTTTTTGCCTGGTGTTTTGCTGGTTTTCGACTTAGTTTAACTGGGATCCTGCTAATCAGGACCCCAGTCTATCTGCTTTCTCCCTAAATTGGTTGTTCGTGTACTTTAGATACACTCCAGATTGGATTCTGGGGTACCCTTAGAAGTCCCTAGTATATGGTATACTATATACCCAGGGCATAGGTACCCCAGAGGCCTCTCAGGGCTGCAGCATGTATTATGCCACCCCTGGGAGACCATTCAAAATGACACAACAGGCCTGCTAGAGCAGCCTGTGTAAGGTGGTGCATGCACCCCTTACTTAGATATAGGTTCACTATATCTATCCATATCACTGCACATATAAACCTATCAGTCACCCCTATGGCAGGCCTTATTAATCCTGAAGGCATGGTGCTGGGTTTTATGTGAGAGGGTGCCCATGCATGAGCAGAGCCCCCATGCAGCCTTCGGAACCTCTATTCCCGGGTTGTTTGTGATGCAGCCATACCATATATACTTAAGTGCATTATAACCTCGCAGTAAATGCTAACCTTAAAACGGCTGCATGGAAACATGTTGTGTTTGGTGTCAAACACCTTGGACTCATACTTCCACACCAGTAACTGGTGTGGGAGGTATGATTCCACCCTACGAGAGGGAGAAATATGACAGCACCGGTACACCCGGTACCAGCTTTGCAAACCCTGGCATCACAAAATGGATGCTGCCAGCCACAGACACGAGTCTGCCCTCCTGCTGCTGGACGAAACTCCGGCAGGGGACAGCTGGACAATAGGTTTAATATCACAGGGAGGTGTGACCACCTCCCAGACAGCATTTAGTGCATTGGGGCTGGGTGGGTGCACTCTGAGAGTGCTTTGATGTCTGCATTGGGGGCACATTTGGTGTCCCTGTGCATAGTCCAGCTCAAACCGGTTACAGAGGTTACCAGTCCCTGCTCTGGTGTGAAACTGGACAAAGGACATGGGTGAAGCCACCCCTCTGTCCTGACCCTCCCATAGGTGGGTCCCCAGAGTTTGTCCCACCCCTTCCTTGGGTATAAAGTAGGAACCCCTGGCTACAGGGTTTTAGATTTACCTGGACGAAACTCTGCTACAGCAACCAAGTACTTCAACTATCTACACTACGCTGGATGACCGAAGAATCTCCCTTGCAGTAAAGGAGTTACTCCCCTGCAAGGCAGGCACCTAAAACGCATCTGACCGGTTTGCATCTACGCAGCTCCTGACGGACTCCGAAGATTTTGCAACTAAGGAGGTGGGTTTCTAAGCTTCCCTGAGGCCAACCAGTGCTCTCAGCAAACCTGAGATCCGCAGCCCTCGTGGGGACCGTGCAACCCGAACCCCTGGACACCGTGCACATTTGCAGCAGCATATGCTTTTTGGCAATCTCTGAGGCTGTGCTTTGGGCTACTTGTAGTCCAGACACCGAGCAGTGATTCCACAGAATATTACTGGCCTACACTCCACGAGTGTTCTGTGGGCCGGTATTTAGTGATTCCTCTCGAGGTCCCTTCGCGATCCCTGGCCCATCGACCTGTGGGTCCTTGAGGAGGGAACTGTAACTTTAAGTGGGCTTACCTGGTTGCTCCAGACGTGCCCTGACTCTCCATTGCTTGGGGAGTCCCCAGGCCCTTGCGGTCGACACCGAAGCATCTTTTCTCTGACCGCGTGGATTGCAGTTGCCAAGGCTTGTTGGTCTCCAAACCGGACACTGACCCCACCGCACTCGACATCCTTCATGGGACAGCTCGCCTGCGGACTCTGGTCGTCGTCGACGTCTCCTGCTCCCCGTGGCTGCAGAGTCAAGCTTCATCTCATCGCACCTGAAACACCTGACATCGGTGGGCATTCGTCTATCGTGCCCCTGGTCACTGGCAAGTGACCCAGACTTTGTCCCCTCTGCTTTCAAGTTCTTCACATCTTCGATCCAGGCTTGTATCACACCGGACACTTCTCATCTTCCCGGCAGCAGCACTTTGCAGCATCACGCCATTGAAAACAGCAAAGATTCCCAACACCATTTGACACCTACGCACCTGGCTTCCCTGGGTTAGGTAACACAAGTACTCCAGTGCTCACATGGGTGCTGGCCTTAGAACCTTCCAAGTATGAAAGGGTTTGCTCAAAGTCCTCTCCTAAGTGTCCATAATCTTTAAAATTCCAACTGCGACTTTCCCATAGGATTGTACGGCGCTCGCGGCTGTGTTCTCACACCACAAGCGTCCCCCGTGGGTCCCCTGTGTCACTACTTTGGGTGGTTCCTTGGGGTCCCATCGATTTCACGTGCTCTAGGCACTGTGTCTAGTCAAGTCATGGTTCTTATACCACTTTCTTAATATATGGTTTGGTCTCCCCCTGGGGCCCACTGTGTATTGTGCTATTTACTGTCATTTTAATACTGTAATATTGTGTGCCTTGCTCTCTAATGTCATAAAGAGGTTAGTAGAGAGTGTTTAGTAATAAATACATATATTTTATATATATACCTTGTGTGGTTCTCCTTTCATTTGGTCATTCAGGAGGTTATAATCTGGTAAACCAAGCTGCTTTACGTTCCTTCGAGACTTAGCCTGAAGGCTGCTCTCCATAGCTACCACTAGGATAGCTTTCAATAAAGGTTGTCTTTAACCTAATCTTCAATAAGGTTTGTTTGGACTGGTACAAGAGTCCCACTTTAATTAGTGGACAGCATATACCAGGCCAACTTCTCACAGTGAGTGTGTCAGAATGGTCGAATGCGATACTGCTGTGGGGTTGAATATTGAACGTGTTTGGATACAGCTGCGGAAAGAGGATATCATGGAGGCAATGGCACTTGGGAAGTTGGAGAAGGGAGACATGCTATTAGTTACTCCTGTTCATGTAATAAACTGCATACCTCCCATGTGGTGATTCCTTTTTCAGTGCTACACTGGCAACGAGGATAGGGTTTTGACTAGAAGATGCAGACATGATACTATGTGAATTCCATGGTGATTGAAGAATATGTGTGAGAAAGAATCTGAGATGGATTATCAGGAAATAAAGAAGGTAATAGAATTGTGCAGGAATATAATGAACGAGGAATGTGAAGCACATTACGCACAAATGTTAGAGAGTTCATTTGAGTTAAGCGGTCATCTGATTCAGCAAAAGGGACTTCTCTATTGTCAGATGCTGTAGGAAGAGTGCTGTGTATAAGAATGTTGTGAGAGTAAAATGAAATAAGGTGTTGAATCTTAACAGAATCTCAATATTTAAGAGTGGGGGTGAAATGTGAGAAGGATTCAAGGGAAAAGAATGGTAATATGTTCCTGGATGTGTCAGGTATGAGGAGAGTTGTAATCATTGGGTCTCAGGGAATCATCACCTCAGAACTGGGAAAAACGTTACTTCTCAGCCCTCCTCCTCTTATACTATCAAGAAGCTGTTTGACTCATGTTTCTATTTCACAACTAGGCATAAACCTCTTTTCAGCTGTCATCAATGCCAACCGTAACATACATTAACAAACCTTTAAAGACATATGTTGGCAATTTTGGCTCCCTATCCGATCGTCCCTCTATTATGTTGTTGATGAAAGCACCTTACCAGGGTGAAGTCTGCTGTGCTCACTTGTAGCACCTATCCTCTTGATCGCTTGAATGCTGCACAGGAAGAACTGTTTACCGGGTGATATTCGTGCACTGCACAGGGATCAGTTAGCCTAAGGAGTGTTCATAGCGATGTATCGTTTGGCTACTGACTGGGAGTCCACTTTACCGGTACTTAAATTGTTAGTTTACCTGTACAAGGTGTATTTATATCAAACTGTGGGTGGGCCTACCTGGCGGGCTTTGATGGATCTCAGGGTTGGCGCCAGACTCTGACCAAGAAGAGCATTTACTATGGCCCAGGGGAGCCGAAACAAACCCCATGCTGAAAACAAAGCTGTGTTTACTGAAAGAGAACAGAGTGAGTCAGCTATTCTGCAACCGCCCATCAGTAACGCCTTTTATACCCACGTCGTGGCTGGGAGTAGGTGTCTATAGGTGGGCGGGGGTCCAAATAACCCTCAAAGATCCTCTCCCATATTTCTGATAAAGGATCATATTGTGGATAGTTTTTCACTTTTAGAGAGACCAGGCTGCCAACAGACTGTAGGCAATCATATATTAGAATGCATTTTTATAAGGGATAACTGGACATAATTGCAGAGAGAGGCTTCTTAAATACGATCAGACTATCCAATTTATAGACAGTATATTTGTCAGTCCTGTGGTCCACAGTGATTTTTATTTTACGGAAGCTGGTGGTAGACCATTGATTGATTGATTGATGGAGGAGAATGTTTGTCTCTTGGGAGTTGAAAAAAAGCCCGACAGAAGTTACAGGTTGGAGTGTAAGGGGAGAGAGAGATGCCTATGTGTGAGTTTTTGTGTGCCCGCACCGTGGGGTGCAGGCCAGGACTTACGCTTTTCCAGTCACTCTGAAGAAGTCTTGATATGTGTGGCCCCTCCCATAGCTCTTGTGCTCAGAAACTACTGGAGTCTCTCCCAGTCGCACCCTGAGCAATTTGCCAGGCTCCCACAACCACAGACAGGATTTCTAAGACCAAGTTCCTTCCCTCTGAGTTGAAGAGCGGTCATCTGAGGCGTGGGCACTGTGTGGTATTTAGGATCCAGGTGGACCATCGGCATCACATGTTCTGGTGGCACTGACGACAGGAGTCCTGAGATAGAAACTATACAGGTGGCACTGCGAGAAACCGAGGCGTGACTGGTATCAATGGAATCTTTCATGAGAGCTAGCAAGGTACCTATTATTAACTACCTGAACAAGCAAAAAACAGGACAAAATATCGAGAAGGTAAATATGCCATGATTATGCAATATTGCGTTTCAACAAATACCAGATCAGGGTGCATGAATGCTGGTTTGTACTGATTTGTGTCAAGGTCAAGAGGAATGTGCAAGAGTAATAATTTCGGGTCTTCCTCAAACTACCAGTTAGTAATGTCTGCTTCTGTGGTCCTCACAGAGACCCCAAAGGATTTTATCTTGGTGCATCGCATTATTGTGTGAAAGATGTCCCTGTGGGTTCCCTGCATCTCATGCATTTTTCGGAAAGCAATTTTCCCAAATTTCCCAAATTTCCACGGTTTTGCACGTTTGATGTAGGGCCTGGGTAGGACCTTTATTTGCATCATCCAGTTGCTACCTCAAGTGGTGCTATCTTATGCAGATTCCTTCTGTCCAATGATGTGCCCATACCAATGAATGCGCCTGCACTCCCGTTATAGTTGTGGTCTGTCTCTCAACCTTCAAGAATCTTGCACTGTAGCTTGCTTCGCTGAAGGGGCAGGTGTCATCAGGCTACGGTAGTTGTGGTCCTAGAAACGCTGATACTCTCTGGGCCTATATGAAGCCCCCCCTCCCTCCCATCGCGACTTGTGTCAGTCAGTCGTTATGCTCAGTGCACAACAGATCCTTTCACACCACCAGGCAGCACATGATCGGATTGAGGTCCAGTGAGTTCCTTGAGCCCCAGACCTCAAACAGCTTTTGCTAGTGGATCAGCCCTCCTTTCCCCCTTGCCACAACCCAGTGCTTAATTTGTAAAATATGAAGTGCCAGGGCTCTGACCAGGAGGCCACTGCAGCTTGCACCACCCATCGCCCCTGTCACCGCTGCCAAAACAACTACTGACCATCTTTCTCGCATGTGAATGTGACAGTTCAGATTTTTCCAGGTCCCCAAAGCTAAAGGAATGGCTGGGGAGGCAGGTATTAGTAATTTTGTTATGTATATTGTTTTCCTAAACACTGTTATACTGCTAATCTCTAAATTACATGAGCAGCGTCACCTTGTGGCAGACTGCCCTAAGTGTGGTCTTGACAATTAGGTGCCGGTGCCGAGCACCGGAAACCAATTAAGTGCCGGTGCTCAGCACCGGAAAGCTCCGGCCCAAATTAAGCACTGCCACAACCACTCTCACATGACCAGTGCTTAATTTGAGCCGGTAGTTTCCGGTGCTCGGCACCGGCACTTAGTTTTCAACACTGGCACTTGTGACAGTCTGCCATAAGGTGGTGCTGTCTGGCTAATTTAGAGATTACCACAACGATAGCCCAATATTAATTCAATATACATTAAAAGTGACTATTACCTGCCGCCCAAGGCATGCTTATAGCATTAGGGGCCTGGAATACTCTGAATTGTCACACTTGTAGTTAGTAGTTGCGTTGTTACTTTCATTGGTAGCATGGCAGGGGTAATGTATGGTGCAAGCTGCAGTGGCCTCCTGATGAGAGCCCTGGCACTTATATTTTTACAAATCAAGCACTGCACATGACACATACTGGTTTCACCTGGGCTCCTCTGAAGTCAGCTAGCTGCCACATTGGCTTCGACACCCCAGGCCTGGTCGACCACAGATCGGCCACGCCTGCAGGGAGGTCAGCACCAAGCATGTACCCATGCTGCCACCAGTCGCCACATCACATGACCTCCACTTGGATCTGCTCCGTGGAAATAGGGGGGTCGTGATTCACCACTTTCCTCCTCTCGTCCATGCCCAAGAGAGGGCCAGAAAGTCCTGCGCTGCCAGGGCCACATCGTACCCTCGAGGTGCGGCAGGCCTTGGGGTTCCAGTCTCATCAACCATGGCTTTTCAGAAATCACTTAACTGCACCTATTCAGCCTCACAGTTTCTGCCGAATCTGTGAGGGCAAGCATCGTTGTGAAGCAAGAAAGTGAAGGATTATTTGGGGTCGGCGGAAGCTCCAGTCCAAGGTTGCTACCATGTTGGCTGGCAAGCCACGCCTTTTTTCAGCCCCTTACCATATTGATAGAGGTCCTTTCCATTGAAAGAAATCGAGGCATGGCCATTAAGGGAGATAAATGTAAATTCAGCAAGATCGCGTGGACTATTTGGGACGCTATGTACCAAAACCAAAAGTAGATACAGTGAAGGCTACTGTAGAAGCACTTAGGCCTACTGACACGGACTCCCTGCGCTCTTTCATTGGCTTGAGCGAGTACTACGTTCATTTGTATGTTGTTATGCAGTTATCACCGAATCGTTAAAAACGCACAAAAACGTGGTGTAAAGGTCCACCGAAAAGAAGACGTGGGCACAGAAGTGAACGTAATCAAAGATTAATCCATAACAGGAAGTGATTCATCTTCACTGCCCTCCTCACTAGCTGATCACACCAGCTGACACTGAACGCATCCCATTAGGCTGGATTCCAGCACAGAATACAAGAAGTACATCAGCACTAGGCAGAACAACAAGGGTAAAAGTAAACACTATAAAATCTAACCTTTAGAACTGAAAACACAGAATACATAATACGAGCCTAAGCAAAATATACCACACACCTAACCCATGTGCAGAGCGGGGCCAAAAGTAAACAAAAGTGCTGCGCACTAACTCTGACTGTAATTCATTAATTTACAGTATATTTGGCACATACAGAAAAAAAACTGATAAAAAGTTAAAAGAAAATCTTGCGACTTCTAAGATGGGTTTTGCCTGGATAGGTGCCGTACTCGAGGAACATGGATTCTCAGTCGTAGTGTCTGGGTACAACTTGGAACTACCCTTTCACATGCACTAGGCAATAATCGGAATTTTGAAGGGCGAAAACTGTTGTTTGAAGCCTGGGTCTGAGTCACTACTTGTATGTGGTTAGGGGTTCAAATCGAGGTGGGGGGTGGGTTTGTGTGTCTGTGTCGAAGAATCCATTTAACCACCTACTTCGTCCATTTTAAAAGAGGGTATAGCCGATTTTCGATAAAAGAAGCCAACAACGAGAGCTGACTGGGCGCTTTTGGGGACAGCTGCCATGGTGACCAAGAGAGACATAGCTGCCCGTTGGAGAGCTCCTGGTCCCCCGAGAATGTCCCCAGGGCCAGACTGGGAAATCAAAGCAGCCCTGGCAATTTTGTCAGACCAGCCCCCGATGGGGAGCAAGTGTGAAGGTCTGCTGCTTTTGTTACTGGGGGCCGAAATTGCAGTGCAGCTGCAAAACTGGCCCTCATTGCTCCAAAACCGGCCCCCACTGCTCCAAAACCGGCCCCCTTCCCTCCAACCTTCCAGGGAAACAGCCAATGCCCTGTATAGCCAGTCCGGCCCGGTCTCAGTGGTGTCGTGGAGTGGACTGGTGCGCCCAGCAGGAGACACTGGTCTACAAGGCCAGCCTTCCAAGCATGCCCGGATTTGGGGTAAATGGAGGGAACATTTTTGGCTGGGCCCGCCACTGCAACTGTCATTGTATGACGAGTGTTCATTTCCTCTGCGGGTTCCATTGCGGATTTGCCTCCTTAGCTATACGCCAAATGTCACATACTTCTGTTGCTCTATGAATACTGATGACAATGGGACTGATTGAGTATTAAAACCAATAAAAGTGTTTATAAAAAAAGAAAAGCAGTAAAAAGCATGTTTTTCACTCTCTAAGTTCTCTTTTGAAACTCACCCTCTATGACAAGCCACGTGTCTTCTATAGGAACCATGGTTTGAATGAAAATGTGTGCACAAACGTCTTTCTTTATAAATTAGCGCACATAATTCCTTCTTCATATAAATATCCATTCTATTGCAGAAAACATGATCAAGTGCACCCCTTCGACATGCAACACAGGAGTTCATTGGACAGTGATTCGAGCCTCTTCACCTACATCACAAATTCTGCCCGAGCTGTCCACCTCCCCCTGCTAAACCAGCCGCACCTCACCAGTTACTCAGTCAAACCCTTCATCAATTCACTAGTAGCCAATAAGCTGGACTGCTGCTATGGCTTTCTCCTCACAGGTCCTTGATAAAGTGCTTACATTTGTCAGTCACACCGTCTTCAACACCTCTCAGCACAACCCATCCACATCCAGTTCCTATCACCAGGCAAGTTAGCTGCTTATGCAAATCCAGGTTTGGTTCAAATTGCCAAGCCCGCAGTTTAAATCAATCATAGATCGTGACCTCTCGTTGCCACCAGACATATTCTCCTCCTAAACGCCCAAGCACCTCATGTGCCTTGCTGTGGCTCCAACTATTAGCCTGACTAGCACTGCATCTTTGGAGAGGTCCTCCAAGGAACCTCAGAAACTCCAACTCATCAGTATCTTAACACCAGCATTGAAAACATACATCCTCCTGATGAAGGCTACCAGTGGCCACCACCTTTCATTGTCCTAATGCAATTTCCCACCAACTATCATTTTTGGGCTCTAAACTGTGTTGCTAGTCCCTCAGTCACCAAACCCTTTATTGTTAAAATACCACCTTTTTTACGCTGACATTGTTTGCTTGGTACCTTAGTGCTGTTATCAACAATAGAGTAACCCAATAATGCCCTAGGAGGCTGGAATGACAAAAAAATCCAGATGCAAAGTGATTCCTGGAGGAGTAATTCAGAGAAGAATCCTTCACTACTATGGCGGTCGGTATCAAAAGAATCCAAACACTATTAAAATGAAAGTACACTTGGGACTGGTCTAAGTATATAATGGATATTGTATGATGAGGCCTACTCTGTGTAAAGGGTACTGAAAAAAACAGTGTATTTTATTTTAAATTCTTAATTCGTCCATCTGCAATGATATCACATGAGGTCAAATAGAAAACACATACTTGCTGACCCAATGGTGACACAAAAAATAAAGTTGTAATGCAATGCAAGGTGGCTATAGTCAACCCAGAAATCCACTCAACAAATTAAGAGTCTGTGCAATAATCCTTGTACTTTGATTTGGCAACACTAGCAGTCCGATATGAGTAAGTTGAAGTGGATCTATCATCGACATTTCAGTCTCATAGTGTCAACGATATGTACCTGAGACCTTCTTCAGGACAAGGTATTCGAAAAGGTATATGTCAGCAGGCTGAATCTAGAATCTACCAACAGAGTATCCAAAAGTAAACAAGAGAACCAATTACTTCTTCACTCTAATAGACGCTGCTCAGCTGAATAGAACAGCGGCTGGCAGACTAGACCAGGTCACTGAGGGGGCTGCAATGAATTTATGTGGGATTTCCTCTCAGTTGTAGTTATGCCATCAAACAGATAATCAGTCTTAAGCAATGGTGTTACTACTCATAGGGCCACCAAACTGCATTGAAATGTTCCACAAACAAATCAAGAAGCATATGTTAGGGACAACACTGGACAGGTAGCATGCTTCATTTATCTCTTGGTGGTACACTGCTTGTATATGTGTGCTCTTGTATATGTGTACTCTTGGGCAGCTAGCTCCGACATCAGACCTCTCAGTTTAAGTAATTCATTTAATTCCCATTACACCCAAGAAGAAGAGGAAAATATCTGAATATATTTTTGGGGAGGGAAACATCACTTCTCAATCCATTTATGGAGAAGGAGTCGCTATCCAGGGAACAGAGAATCTGAGCCTCAATACTTCATTAAAGAAACTTGTGGTCAGTCTTGGACCTTGGAGGTTCGTTTTCGCCAAGCAACTCTACTCGTTCCCTATAAACTCTCACCTATATTGCTATACCTATCGAAAGGGATCCAGAAGGGGCCATTCAAAATTGAGGAATCCGCATAGCCACAGGATCCTGTTCTGTACAGACACTCGTACAACTTTGCAATCAGTAGAGTAGCTTGTGGTAGCTATCAGAGTTTAAGCTGAACCCTGGAGCCATCCAATGAGCCCGTCTCTCCCCCAAATACAAAAGAACACTTCCCAATTTGTGGCACGGCTCAGTTTAGAGCTGAGGGCTTTGCTTCTGTGGAACATCAGTATCCTGTTCTCGCACCACCAGGTCGTTTCTCAGCATTTGACACCAGGATGAACATTTGCAGCTAAAATACAGCACATTTTTGGCAATGTCCTTAAGGGGAGATCTATCCCCCTAATTTATTTATTTATTTAAATACTTATAGAGTGCATAAAGCTACCCACTCGAGGTTTCCTGGTGCTTTTAGCAACATTTTGCCAGACAACAGCTCCCAATCAAGGTAGTGGGGACTGATGGAATTTCCATGAGGTCAATAATGCACCCCATCCTCTGACATTTGTCTTTCCCCTCCTGTACTGGCGAGTATTAATCAGGATTGCGAGCTTCAAATGATCACCCGCTTATTCACCAGGCATCCAGTATCAAGCGGGATCACCCGCTTATTCACACGGCATCCATTATCTAACGTGATCACCAGCTTACTCACCCGACATCCAGTGTCAAACATGATCACCCGCTTATTCACCCGGCATCCAGTATCAAACGGGATCTCCCGCTTATTCACCCGGCATCCAATATCAAACGTGATCACCCGCTTATTCAGCCGGCATCCAGTAACAAACGTGATCACCTGCTTATTCACTCGGCATCCAGTATCAAACATGATCACCCGCTTATTCACCCGGCATCCAGTATCAAAAGGGCATTTACACAGAAGGTTGCAAACAAATTGCGAGGGCATCCCAGGATACAGAGACACTGAACATGTTCCAGAAAAACAGAATTCATGTTAAAAATGTAATAATGAACTATACTTTTTTTCTTTGAAGGATAACTAAATAAATTTAAAAAACTCCTCTGTTTCTTTCCGGCACCACAGCGATACATTTTCTCCTTCTTTGATACTCGCGTGGTAGCTTTGCTCTCATGAAAAAAACACATGCCATTAGGATATCTCAGAGAGTTATAATATCAGGGGAAAAACACAATCAGAGGCAAGTAAAAGCCTTAGCAAGGCTTATGATGCTCTTACTTTTTTAGAAGGGCTGCTCTCCTCAGTCTGGGATGGGATCCTTTTCAATGGAGGAGGAGGTAACTCAACCTCAGAACCTTGATCAATCTGTAACAACAAAACTACTTTAGGCACACTCACAGTGACAAGGGCTTTAAGGGAGAAGCAATGAAACATCAAATACAAGTGGAATGCCACACATACAAGATAACCATTAACCAGTAAGCCAGATTGCACTCTATGAACGACAGGCTAAGCGCCCAAGATAGTTTTTAATGAAACAGGAAGGTGGTTTGTGTTGCAGCAAGCAATACATAAAAACACAAGTGGATTCTTAGAAACTGACTTGACAAGAATGTTGTTGCTCCTATCCAGACTTTCAAATTACTTTCCTTGATCCGGCATTAAATAGTTAGTTAAAAAAATGGTTATAGATTAAATGAAAGCATGTTAAAGGTATATTATGGTTTCTTCTGCTCCTAACACATTAATTTACCTTTAAAAGGAAACTCAAATTCACTACACAAACAAAGTTAAAGTGAAATTATGGTTATGAAACAAAAGAGAAACTACCTGAAATTGTCAAGTAACAGTTACTGTGCAAACCATAACACACTTCCATTTCATGCACTGCTAATGACATCTGACACTGTTGTGGACTCTTATGAGTTCACAAAATGGTACCACAATGACCCCAGTACGTACAGGACATAAAATATCTCCAACTCACAGTTTATAGCTTTTGTTGTCTTACACAACCTCAAGTGCTGTGTGAAGTATGTCGTTGACGTATACACAATATGATATACATCAATGGTGCATATCGTTTTTAGATGTGCCAACATCAAACACTGCAGCTACATGAGTAACTCAACAAATAGCCTTTCCACTGGTTGGAAGGCAATAAACAAGAACTAGGCATAATCTTACGCCACAGTTTGTACTACATCCTGTCTACATCCTGTCTACACCGCCTCCAGATCACAGTATGTCTATGTGCTTTAGCGTAGCTTGAAAATACTGCCCATGACTTTGCAGGTAAAACATGCAAAGGGGATTTAAATTACTAGACCACATATACTACTCTTAATCTAATTATCTGCGGAAAAAGCACTTAAAACTCTGTCTCCGCTCTAATGAAACACATGTGAACTTCAAAATATGCTAATCACTGTGACCACGACCCCACATCTTGTGCACAGACAGCACATTTGTGCATGTCACAAAATACAAAAATCATCAGCATCATACTTTTTTGTTGTCTGCAGAAGTCATTAAACGTACACATTAAAGCACTTTAATTATGACACACAGAGAAAATAAAAAATCAAATATTTAAAAAGGATGTGTAAAACACAAATGGTTTAGAATGAACCCCCTCCTAGCAACCTGAATGAAAATATTATCCAACAATACATCCGTCAGTCCCACGGTGATGTTTCACCCTTTAAACCATGTATTGTGTCCACATCTTCAGGTGAAACTGACCATCTCCGGGTACCCGGAGTACACAGAGTCCCTTGGGGCACAGTACATTTTGTACAAGTACTCTATTTTTCAAGCACACTTTAAGATCTCAACCCTTCTCCACATATTAAATGTACAGACTGTTGGATTATTTTGCCTTTTTCAGAGGTAAACAATAGGGACTTTCATTTTTGCTTGTGCTTGCTCGATATGCACAAAGTGGAGTGGTTATTTGAACCAGTGGTTTCCTATGCTCAGCAGCGGTACTTAATCATCAACACCAGCGCTTCAGCACCAGTTAAGGACACATTCATTTATGTTATGCACAGGGAGACAAAGTGATTCACCCAAAATCACAGGATGTTGAGCCAACGCCGAGACTCGAACGGCAGCTCTGGCCATTACGCCACATCCTCTCTCCACTTGTTGGGTTTCATGGTTAGTAGTTGGTTCTGTTTTAGGCGGCGCTAACATGAGAAATGGGCTGGTGGAAGCTGCCTCCTGACGAGTGCCCCGGCACTTATTTATTTTACAAATGAACCACTGACACACTGTCTGAGGCGATGAGAAGTGCGCAGTAAAGGCGCAAGTTATGGTTTGCACAGCTAACCATAACTACCCAATTTCCGAGGTTTTGGAATCATAACTTGAATTTAGCTATGCATTTTTTGTGAATTTCTGAGGTTGCTGTCAGCATGTGTTAATGTTTTGCCAGGAAGGGAAACCATAACTTACCCTTAAAGTTCTTCAATGAATGTTTGTATTTTCATGCTATATTGCATCCACATCTTGTGCATCCAATCCATGAATCCATGTGATGGATTTTGACGTTTTTCCATCTCCCCTTTCTCCCACAATCTCCTCTCCCACAACCTCAACATTCGTGTGATGATTCACCAGGATCTACACAGATGTTGGTTGGTGGTCTTCAGAAAATGCCATAATCCTTCTGGCTGTAAAATGCACTTGTGAAGTGAAAACACTAGATCAAGTGATTGAGAATCCTCTCACGATGATTCAACTCAGCAGTAATGATATCAGCAGTGGAACAAATTAGGTATTTACTGAGAAGGTCAGAAGTAAGGAGATTTGTATTGAAACAAAGGAAGTATTTACTGAGAAGGGAAACTACATAAGAATGAATCAACCTTTGTTTCACTTTACGAAGTCCGTAGCCTTGGCTTCAGTCGTTAATTCAGGAGGCAGCGTGCACCAGCCCGTTTCTCCTTTAGCGCCACCTAAAACAGAACCAACTACTAACCATGAAAGTGGGGAGAGGATGTTTGCAGTGGCCAGAGCTGCTGAATTCAGAGCAAGGGAACCAGGTTTAAGTCTCGGCATCGGCTCAACATCCTGTGATTCTGGGCAAATCACTTAATCTGCCCGTAAATGAATGTGTCCTCAGCTGGTGCGCATGAAAAGCGCTGGTGTTGATGATTAAGTGCCGGTAGCAAGCACCGGAAACCACTGTCCCAAATTAGGCACTGCTTGGCTTCTAGGCTTGCAGACCCGCACATAGGCTGGGTCATACCTTCCAGTTTTGCAAGCCCACAGTGTTCCTGTTCTAAATTTACAGGCTTCAATTGCAGTGAATACAGTTTCACATTATGCAAACACGTGCGCTGTTCACCATATGTGATGGCTAGATCATGCATGTGGTCAGTGTGCGTTTATGGTGTACTAGGACCTTTTCTAATTCATGGTGTTTGGGAGCCTACAACAAGAACCCCTCAAGCCATGAACAGAATGTTCTGCCTCACAAGCTGGGAGTACGGCTAATCCGGTACCCCAAGCCATGCACAAAGCTGCTTTTTGTGCTGAGGAGGGTGTCATGAGAAAGTGGTGTCCTCCACGTCCAGGCCCTGGTTGGGACGCTTCACCACACCTGACTGTTATTATTATTATTTGTAGATTTATATAGGGCGCTTGTCACCCATGAGGGTATCCAGGCGCTGTCCATGGGCACTGGGAGATTATGTGATTTTCCCATAATCACAGGCTGTTGCTGCCGATGCTGAGCCTCGAACCAGGATCCCCAGCTCCTGAGTCGGCAGTTCTGGCCTCTGCGCCACATCCTGTCCTGTAGGTTGGGTCTTGTGCTCAATGCCCATCTGCACATGGCCTCTGACCTATGTCCAGCAGGGTTTGGCTGCAGAGATGGTCAAGGGTCATGCCCTGTGGTCAACCACCCATGCACAGCCAGAGGCAGCAGGAGTTGGCTGCACCCTACCCATTGAAAGTGAACAACTGCCTTTTTGGGCCACCTGGGGTCAGGGTCGGATTGGTAAGGCGGGCACTCGGGCAATGGGCCGTTATCCGAGATCCAGCTGTGGGCTGCTTTTTTGGCCAGCGTGGTGTCCGATATGGGCTGTGTATGAGCAGTTCAGATGCTGCCACTGGCCCAGTGGGGACCTGGGCGGCCTTTCCGGAGGTAGATGGGCCACTATTACCTCCCTTTTACCAACTAGGCGAAGGTGTCATTCACAGTCTCTCGCCGGGCTGGCCCATTAATGTACGCAGATTGAGCAGGGGGCCCGAGCAGAAGAGGCCTCACATATTCAGGTGTGGTACACCAAGCATCATTTGCATTTTTTATATGAGTGAAGTTAAGAAAACATGCCTCTTTTATAGAAACCCCCCTCCCTCTTTTTATAACCGTTAAAACACTGAAACAGTGTTTTGACAAAAGACGCAATCTGCAAATGTGGGCGACTTTTTTTAGGTTGCCCGGGTCAATTTTTGATCCCAATCCAATCCTGCCTGAGGTCCCACATGGGCATGGGGTTATGCGCACCATTAAGGGCCTTTAATTATCTGTGCAATTCAAGCACCAAAATCCCTGTTGCTTAATGGAGGCTGTAACAGAAACGTTCCTGTCATGGCCAGCCAATTAGAGCGGCCAAGTTTGTTGTCGTGGGTTTTGCAACTGTAAATCCTCATTGGACGATGGGAAGTAATGCTGCCTCTTCCAATGGAATTTATTTTTCAAAATGTAGGGTTGCGAATCTCGCTTATACCAGTCTGCATAACGGTTTATTTATTTAAAGAGTTTTATAAAGCACAAAATTGACCCTAGGGTATCAGGGCACTGTACATAAGCAAAAACATTTGTATAAACATTACCGCTTCCTTTAAAAATATTCTCAAAACAAAACAATGGTATCTCAGTCACGAACCATTACGTGGTTCTTCTATGGTTGTTCTTTTGGAAGCCAGTGGTGATCCGATGGAAAACAACCAAATGATCATCATTTATGGTCAGTCTACTGGGGGGGGGGGGGGGGGGAGGGGGAACTCTTGCTTGTCTTGTGTATGAGTTCAGTCAAGAGGGTCACCCTGGGAGTCACACTGTCTAGAGTCGACTCTGGTTCCTATCTGATGGTAGGAATCTGCTTATTATAATCCTTTTAACATCTTTCTTGAACATTGAGGTTGATGGGTATGACCAGATTTCTGGTGGGAAAGAGTTCAATAACCTTGAGGCACATGATCAGTATATCAAGATATCTCTATTTTCAACCCGTTGAAGCTGCCTGATACCTCTATATAACAAATAATCCCTAAAACTACAGAATTTATTTATACCAAATCATGAAAAGGTGCTGCTCTGAATTTTGTTTCCAGTTTCATAAAATGTCTGGGGTAATTCTTTTAACAGATTGTTGCTTCAGCTGAGAGCTAAGCCTCCTATGCAAGCTAAAATGGAAAACATATCTTTTTTCATCCACTATCTCACTCTTCAATCTCTCCAAACTGGACAGATGTGTACAAAACTTGATAGGCCAGAACAAAGGGCCTTATTGAGAGTTTGGCAGTGAGGGACATAGGGCAAAAACTAGTTGGTGTGCCATCTCCTGTGTTTAGAGTACCACTGAAATCACTGTACCCTTAACACAGTGGAAAGAACATAAGCCACATATCAGCAACTATCCTACATCTGCCAAACTCTAGGTAAGGCCCTTAGTCACTGTTTTTATGAGACAGTTTCATGTGGATTCATCAAATGGCGCTAAATTACAAGTCAAACCAAAAAATGCGTTTTCAATGGAAACTTTGCCTGCAAGCTCCTGATAATCAATGTCAACATGTTTCGGCGAGTTTGAGCCAATTGATGTGGGTGCCTGTGTACCGATAACAACAATAATAGGTTAATTTATATAGTATTTAATCCCACTCGTGTGCCATTTCTAAATAATGGATGTAACTGTTACCTAATTTAATGGCACTCCATTTTTCTATCTGGAAAGGAGGGAAGGTTGAGCTGACCTTCCAAGAATCAAAGTTAGATGAATGGAAAGGTTAATGGAAAGCATTCAACTCACTGAGCCGCCTTGACGGCAAGTTGCTCTTTTGCACAATGCCACTGAGCAAGTTGCTCAAGGGAACAATATGCATATTACCCATAAAAAAGATATATTCAACAATTTGCTCTTTGGCGCCATATCAAGAAGAAACTTGTACAAGTCAATCAATCAATCAAACATTTGTAAAGCGCGCTACTCACCCATGAGGGTCTCAAGGCGCTAGGAGGGGGGGGGGGGAGAGCAGCTACTGATCGAACAGCCAGGTCTTGAGACGTTTCCGGAAAGTCAGCAGGTCCTGGGTTTGTCGCAGGTGAGTGGGGAGGGTGTTCCATGTCTTAGTGGCGAGGTGGGAGAATGATCTGCCGCCGGTGGTCGTTCGGCGGATGCGTGGGACGGTGGCGAGGGCGAGGTCAACGGAGTGAAGCTGGCGGTTCGGGGTGTAGAAGGTGAGTCGTTCATTGATGTATGCTGGTCCGGCATTGTGGAGTGCTTTGTGAGCGTGGGTGAGGAGCTTGAAGGTGATCCTCTTGTTGACCGGGAACCAGTGGAGGTCTCTCAGGTGGGCGGTGATGTGGCTGTGGCGAGGGATTCCAAGGATGAGGCATGCGGAGGCGTTTTGTATGCGTTGAAGTCTTTTGTGGAGTTTGGCCGTGGTTCCCGCGTAGAGGGCATTGCCGTAGTCCAGCCTGCTGCTGACAAGGGGTTGGGTGACTGTCCATCTGGTTTTGGTGGGGATCCATCTGTAGATCTTGCGGAGCATGCGGAGGGTGTTGAAGCAGGAGGAGGAGACCGCGTTGACTTGCTGGGTCATAGAGAGCATTGAGTCCAGAATGAACCCCAGGCTGCGAGCGTGGTTGGTGGGTGTCGGGGGCATTCCCAGCATGGCCGTGCACCAGGAGTTGTTCCATCTGGTGGGGGTGGGGCTGCGTATGAGGACCTCCGTCTTGTTTGAGTTCAGTTTCAGGCAGCTGGTCTTCATCCACTCTGCGACGGCCTACATTCCCTCGTGAAAGTTGGATTTGGCTGTGGCCGGGTCCTTGGTGAGTGAGAGGATCAGCTGGGTGTCGTCGGCGTATGAGATGATGTTGAGGTGGTGCGCCCGGACGATATTGGCGAGAGGTGCCATGTAGATGTTGAAAAGGGTCGGGCTGAGGGGTGATCCTTCGGGTACGTCGCAGGTGATCGCGGTGGCTTCGGATCGGAATGGGGGGAGGCGAACTCTCTGGGTTCTGCCGGTAAGGAAGGAGGTGATCCAGTTCAGGGTTTTGTCGTGGATCCCTGCGTCGTGGAGGCATGTGCGAAGGGTGTGGTGGCAGACAGTGTCGAAGGCGGCCGAGTGTTCCAGGAGAATGAGAGCCGCGGTTTCGCCGTTGACCAGCAGGGCCCTTATGTCGTCGGTGGCGGCGGCGATGAGGGCGATTTCGGTGCTTGATTGCTTCTGAAGCCATATTGGGAGTAGTCCAGGATGTTGTTCTCCTGCAGGAAGTGGGTCAGTTGTCTGTTAGCGGTCTTCTCAATGACTTTCGCTGGGAACGGAAGCAGGGAGATGGGTCGAAAGTTCTTGAGGTCGTTTGGGTTTTTGAGTAGGGTGTTGATCTCGGCGTGTTTCCAGCTCTCTGGGTAGGTGGTGGTCTCGAAGAAGCTGTTGATGATCTTCCGGAGTTGGGGTGCAATGATGGAGCTTGCTTTGTTGAAGATGTGGTGGAGACAGGGGTCTGAAGGTAAGCCGGAGTGGATGGTGTTAATGATTTTGATGGCGTCTTCGTCGTTGACGATGTTCCAGGAGAACAGGAGGTCGGTGTGTTTGGTGGGCGTTGAGTCGGGGGTGTCGGCATCTGTCGTCGGTGTCTGGGTGTTGAAGCTTTCGTGGATGTCTGCGATCTTGCGGTGGAAGAAGGTGGCCAGGGAGTCGCAGAGTTCTTGCGACGGTGGGATGTCATTGGAGCTGGAGCCGGGGGTGGTGGGTTCTTTCACGATGTTGAAAAGCTTTTTGCTGTTGTGAGCGTTGTTGTAGATGCGCTCCTTGAAGGAGGTTCTTTTGGCAGATCGGATGAGTTGGTGGTGCTTGCGTCTGGCGTTCTTGAGGGCTGCGTGGTTGTCTGGTGTCTGGTCTTGGCGCCACTGCTTCTCGAGTCTTCGGCAGGTATGCTTGGAAGTCTGGAGGTTGGCGTTGAACCAGATGGGTCTCGTGTCGGTGCACCTGTTTGCGGGTTTCCTGATCGGGGCAAGGGTGTTGGCGCAGTCGTCGATCCATTGTCTGAAGTTGTGGGCCACTGCGTTGGTGTTTGAGGGCTCAGTAGGAGGGCCTCGGGCGAGGGTGGAGATAAGCTGGTCTTTGGTGACTTTGTTCCAGCTGTGGTGTGGGATTCATTGCGGTTGGTTGTGCACGGTGTGTTTCTCGAAGGAGAAGAGGATGCAGTGGTGGTCGGTCCAGTGGAGTTCGGTGGTGTGGCTCAAGGTGACGTGGTTGTTGGCAGAGAAGAAGGGGTCGAGGGTGTGTCCGGCGGAGTGAGTGGGTGAGCTGACGAGCTGTTTCAGTCCGAGGTTGTTGAGGTTGTCGATCAAGGTTATGGATTTGCTGTTGTTTGTGTTCTCGAGGTTGAAGTTCAGGTCTCCGAGGAGAATGTAGTCTGTGGAGGCGAGGGCGTGCGTGCTGATGAGGTCGGTTATGAAGTTGCTGAACTGCAGTCGGGGTTATCTTGTTCATGAGCTGCTTGCACTAAACATGAATACGTTGCACCAAACGATCATTGTGAGCTTTTGTTGGGACACTGGTTATGCGGCATTGGAAACCAAACTAGCAGCAGGGACGACCAAATTACTGTGGCAAGCAAAGGCAAATTATGCGCCACATTCTGGGGCATTATGTCACTATTTTGACTTATTACAATGTTTTACTCTGCCTTAGCAAAACGGTACCTTCTGTTAATGCCTGCTAACAGCAATTGACAGTTGAAATGTGACCAGTTAACTTTTGCAAAGCGCCTGCAATGTGTTCCCCATGTGTGCTATGTCTTTAATAACTTTTGATCTGTTTGAGCAAGACCCATTTTTTGTTGTTGAAATATCCATAAGCCACATAACTTTTTTCAGTGGCCCCGGCTACGGTACTATGCTCAGGCATGTTTAACAAGGTGCCCCATTCCGTACATTGAAGCCTGGTCCATTTTGATTCTATTCACTGTCATTAGATAATCAAGCACTTCCGGTTTATTAATATTTAACGATGATTCTCAGCCTGCTGACAAGGTTGGAGGTGGGATAAAAGAAGAAAATGTTAGGAAAACCCTGAAAATGGCTCGTGGAATGAGGCAGAATGACTGTTGTGTGAATGGGTAGTGTGTGATTGCATTTGAAGCACTCTAGAACACACCTGAGGTCATATAAAATATTGGATGCAAGGCCCCTTTACTCTGCAGCACAACTTCGACTGTGTGCTCCCAGGACAGGCAGCAAAAATGTGTGTCTGATTCAGTGCTTAATTAAAAAAAAATTAAAAAGTGCCAGGGCCCGTGTCAGGAGGCCACTGCAGCTTACACCACCCATTGCCCCTGCATACGCTGCCAATGACAGTTCCAAAGCAAATACTAACCTTTGTACTCCTACAAGTGTGACAATTCACACTATTCCAAATCTACAAATCTATAAAAATGGCTTGGGTGGCAGGTATTAGTAATTTTAAATGTACATTGAATGAATAAACAATTGTTGTTGTGCTTATCTCTAAATCAGACAAACAGCGCCACCACGTAGCAGACTGTCATAAGTGCCTGTCTTGACAACTAAGTGCCAGTGCAGAGCAGTGAAAACCAGAGGCTCAAATTAAGCACTAGTCTGATAATGGAGAAATAAATGCACTCCGACAGTCTGCGCTGGGTAGAGTGCATCCCTGAAAGACAGAGCAGGGGTTTCAAACTGCAGCTCCACCGGGAAACAGTCTTTACAATGCAGCCATTACATCGCACTACCTTTACAACACAGTCATTACAACGCAACATCCTTTACATCGCATGCCATTACAATGCAGGCATTACATCGCATGTCACTACAACACATGTAATTACAACGCATGTCACTACAACGCATGCCATTAAAACGCAATATAAGGTAAGTAATGGGGAATAGTAACTTGTACCCCTCCCCTATCCAACACTTACCCTACTGTTGCACTCACTGGAGTGCGAATAGTAATTTTTACCCCTACACTATCCAACACTTACCCTACTGTTGCACTCACTGGAGTGGGAATAGTAATTTTTACCCCTACACTATCCAACACTTACCCTACTGTTGCACTCACTGGAGTGAGAATAGTAATTTTTACCCGTACACTATCCAACACATACCCTACTGTTGCCCTAAAAGTAATATGCATTGTAATGGTATGCGTTGTAATGGTATGCATTGTAATGGAATGCGTTGTAAATGTAGTTTCAAAAAATGCATTGTGATGGCATGCGATGTAAAATCATGCGTTGTAATGGATGTTGTGATGTAAAAACTGCGTTGTAAAGGCATGCGTTGTAAATGTTTGCGTTGTATCCTCATTCACCCAGCTCCACCGTCCACTGCCAGCAAATCCAGCAAATCCAGAGTCACTTCCAAGAGCAGACTGAGCTCCCCCACAGATGGGTGAAGTGCAACTGACACCACCTTCAGGGGCCATGCATCTTGGATCCCTGAGACTCTTGTGCCCCCCCACCCTAGGGACAAACTCTGGGGCACACTCACTGGGCACCATTCCATACAGCTCACACACAGCACATCTCTCATAAGCTTCTGTGCCCCTGCACCCATATCTGTAACACCGATGCAAAGGCGTACCCTCATTTCTCTGGGCTGCACCACAATAAAATGAAGGAACTCACTTTGCCATCACATTGGAGCACAACACATTACAGAGTGTGTGCCTCATCTGCGGCCCTTTTGTAATACCAAAGTAGGCCCCTGGGGCACTTACCTATTTACCTCATCAGCCACAGAGAGTTTCTTAGAAATCTATAACACAAACAAGTTTCTCTCAACCCAAACAATCTCAATAACATTATCATCAACATTAAGTATTAACTTTATTCTTGTAAACTCTTGGTATACATAAATAATTTTAGAAAAACTATTTTTTTTAAAAAAGTATTAACCTTATTCTAAACATGCGACAGGAGATTGCAATAATGTTAGCCTCCGGTCTTGCCATAAAATTGATTTTCCCACACAACCACTGTAAACTACAGACCTTTGTCTCACAGTGTGGTCTAGTATGAGTACATCGAACAAAATAACACAATATATACATTTGATCCCTTTTATGCAATGACTCAAAAATGGAGGAGAGTGAACGTCAGAGACATCTGGGTACTTTTCCCGCTCTAATGTGCTCTTGGAGACTAATCCAAGTTTAATGTCAGTCGGGCAGTGCTGTGGCATTTGCAACTGCAGAGTTTGTTACTGATCCGTGGGTGGGATTCTCTTTCCTCTGAGCCTTAATCTTTTTCTTCTCCAAAATACAGGGCTTTATGTCTAAGGGTGTGTGTTGACAGGGAGACAACCTGTTGAGTGGGGATTAGGATTTGAGGTTTCTGAAGGGTGAAAGAGGTTTCTTTTCCTAGTATTCACAAATAAAGCCCATTCTGCTTTCTTTGCTTTCTCCTGGAACAGTATTGCTTTGTGTCACACACTTTACAAAACATATTTTATTTGCACAGAAATGCACGAAACACAGTGCTCACCTACAATGCATCACATCAGAGCATGGCAGTGTTCACTAGTATCTTTTAGTTTTTTTTCCTTATTATTATACGGCTGCAGTGGAGTTTTATAACCTTTCTCCCAGAAAAATATCACCGTGTTTAGGGGCTTTGGAAGTGCAGGCAGCTGATACGCAAATAGCAACCAGTTAGTGTTACATTTTCTGTTTTCTTTTTTAACACAGAAATTCTGCCTCTGCTTGCTTTAAAAGGCATTTAGTAGTCTAGATAACATTCTTTTGACGTGGTTTTGTCCTGCATTTGTTGCTTTAAAAAAAATATTTACAGGGCGGGAAATACTGGATGTTAATGATTTTCCTGATGTTTTACCTGTCTTAGAACGAACAAAGCAAACACAAGGAGAGGGAGCATTGAAACTTTTCAGACACTGAACCCCAGTCACAGATCTGGGTTGAATCTTTCATGTTCTTTAGCTCACTTTGCACCACAGTTCAGACCCAGCCATATGCAAATCAGTCTTGACTCTGTGCCTCATGGGAACAGTCCGCCTGAACTGCTAAGCCAGGTCTTCCCTGAACCGGGAACAAGCATCCTTGGACCGGTTTCAGGGTAACACCCCTCATCAGCCAGGCTACCTTGAATCCAGTGGCAAAGTGAGCAAGGGACCCACGTCTGGGCATACCCTGCCAACTTAGGGCAAACAAAACAAACACAAGGAGATGATGGATGGAGCGCTGAAACTTTTTTAAACACTCACCCCCAGTCACAGATCTGGGTTGAATCCATCATCGTTCTTTAGCTCACTTCGCCACCTCAGTTCAGACCCAGCTATATGCAAATCAGTCTTGACCCTGTGCTTCATGCAAACAGTCCAGCCTGAACTACCAAGCCAGGTCTTTCCTGAACCAGAAACAAGCATTCTGGGACCAGTTTGGGGTAACACCCCTCATCAGCCAGGCTAGCTTGAATCCAGTGGCAAAGTAAACAAGGGACTCACATATGGGCATGCCCTGCCAACTTAGGGCGCACAAAGCAAACACAAGGAGACAATGGACGGAGCGCTGAAACCTTTCAGACATTCACCCCCAGTCACAGATCTGGGTTGAATCCATCATCATTATTTAGCTCACCTCACCACATCATTTCACACCCAGCTATACGCAAATCACTTTGACCCTGTACATCATGGGAACAGTCCAGCCCGAACTGCCAAGCCAAGTCTTCCCTGAACCCGGAAACAAGCATCCTGGGACCGGTTTTGGGGTCAGGACTGATTCACAAATGGCCAGGTCTAAACTGGGGTGGCATGGTGAGCAGATAAATGATGGATTTAACCCATATCTTTTGACTTGGGGTGAATATTTTGATTTGTTCTTCATTCTAGCCATCAGTTGTGTGTATTTTGCTTTCTCGCTCTAAGTGCGCCGGATATGGCCAGACGTGGGTCCCTTGCTCACTGTGGTACTGGATTCAAGCATTCCTGGCTGATGAGGGGGGAAACCCCGAAACCGGTCCTAGGATGCTTTTTTCCAATCCAGGGAGGACCTGGCTTGGCAGTTCAGGCTGGACTGTTTCCATGAGGCACAGGGTCAAGACTAATTTGCATATGGCCAGGTCTAAACTGGGGTGGCATGGTGAGCAAAAGAATGATGGATTTAACCCAGATCTTTTTGACTGGGTTTGAATGTTTTGATTTGTTCTGCATTCCGTCCATCAGTTGTGTGTTTTTTGTTTTACCTGTTTGACATGAAAATATCAGCCAGGCTGGTAAAATACTGGCCATAAGGCAGCTCTACTGCAGTGAGATAAACAACACTGCATATGATTCGCAAAGAGAAGAAAATCTAAGATTGAAGAAATGAATCCACTTCCTCCAGAATATATTCTGAAACTCACAGAATCCCAAAAGGTCATGAATGCAAAATCCACCATGCTATGTGAAGTTCCGCAAGCGGCGGAGTGTGTTTCGTCATGCAGTTCACGTTGATTTTTAGCACCGGGTCTTTGTCCCATTCTGTAAAATCAGCAGGAACGGCACCAAGAGGGCGCTGTTTCTTTACTTGCTGCTCGAGTAGATTTTCTACCTGAGCGGCAGCTTTCTCATTGCCAATGGAAGGTTTTTCATCGTGAACGGTAGCGACCATCCGCGACCACCCCTGTTGAAAAATCTGACCGCCCGCCTTGAGAATTCTCGCCAGGAAGTGGATTTTCCTTGCTCGTGCTCACCAACTTGACGCTGACGAGCGCGAGCGAGGAAAAAACTCTGCTCCGTGAGTATTTCAGAACTCGACGTGCTCCGCTGAGTGCAGAAAACTCTGCAAACTCCATGAACAGAGTTCACCACCCAGGCCTAATGCAAATCTGTGGCTCTTTGAAATTGCCCAGATAACCGCCTCCTCTACACATGTACCAGGTGTCTCTTCCTCTGCAGATTAACACCTTTCTTTAAATCTCCCATGAATTCTTCATATTCTCTCATTACCACCGTGGCTACACTCTTGCTCCTGTCTGAACACCCCAATTTGCCCCTTTTTTCCAATAACTTTGAGCTACTTATGCATAAAAGTACAATATGTGGGCTTTGTTTCCCACATTACTGGGTGGTTTTCTGTACACTATTCCTATTTTGTGACTCATGATGTCATGATAGTCATGTTTATAGGCTACACCTCAGATTGTAAGAAAACCTTGTGGATCAAACCGAGGTGCTTACCTCAATATCTTGGAGAAAAGTGCAAAGAAACAGTGCCTCTTTAAACAATATTGCCCTGCAGGGCACTTTGGTTTGGGGACTTTGCCTTCCCACCACTAACATGGTTAGCAAAAAGATATGCCAGAGCATTGAACATCAGTCCTTGGAATTATGAAAAGATGGCAGGAGAAAATACTTGCAATGCAAAGATATTAGCTTTGTTTAGCAACGATTGTGCCAAAAAGCAAGAAACAGAATGTCCTGAAATTAGAGAATGCATCTGCTCTACAGTTGGACAGCTTCTTCTAAGGTGGGTTCAGACTACAGCAGAATTCATTTACTCAGGAGCGGTCTCGCTGTTGAATAATGTTAAAGATATAAGCCCCAGAGAAGCTGTACATAAAGCAACGCAATATGGAGTGTTTTAGTCGTACATTGGCCAGGTCTGCCGCTGATACACCAGAGTCAACTACACGTCAGGTATAAAGTAATATACAGTGAGACTTCTGGGCTGGTGGTGCAGTGCTTAATTTGAGCCGGTGGTTTCCGGTACTCTGCACCGGTATTTAATTGTGAACACCGGGGCTTATGATGGTCTGCCACATGGTGGTGCTCTCACTGTAATTTAAAGATGAGAAGAACAACAGTTGTTTATTAATTCAATATACATTAAAAACGATTAATTCCTGACACCCAAGACATTAGTTTAGCTTTGGGGGCCTGGAATTGCCTAAAAAAATCACACTTGTAGGAGTTTTATGGTTGGTAGTTGCCTAGCTATATTATTGTTGGCAGCGCTGGCAAGGCAATGGGTGGTTAAAGCTGCAGTGGCCTCCTGAGGAGAGCCCTGGCACATATTTTATAACAAATTAAGCACTGTAGTGATGTTTACTTCCTCTCGTAGGAGGACTCACTGATTTGTGGGAATGTATCACTAAAAGACATCAGATGCTGTCTTTCCTCACAAAGGGCTGTTCTTTGAGGTTTGATGGACCCGAAAGGACACTCGTTCGCAGCACTCTGTCAGGCTCCGAAAGCCCAGCCTCATAGTACTAACACCTTGTGTGAGTCATCTGGTACCAGGGACATACGCCTTTCCTGCTGTAATGGTCCTCTATCTGGCAGAATTACCCTAGAAATCCATTTTAGAGACTCTCGCCCCAGGGGTTTACCAAGGGCTTTAAGTGGGCTGGGTCTGAGCACCGGCAGGTTTTTTTAAGGGGGCCTCGAAACGGGTCTCTATCGGGCTCTGTTTTGTGCCCTGGCACAGGCGGTCCATTTTATTTCCGGACTGCAGTGACAGAGGGCACATCAATGTGCACGTGGTGAGCGCTGTAGAGGAAGGGAAATCCTTTAAAGAGAGTCATTTTCTCTCTAGATTTCCCTTCTCTTTTTGAAACTCAGGAGCAGCAACATTGTCATGGTGTCACCAGGGCTTTAAGTGAATGAATGAATGAGGTAGCATTTGTAAAGCGCCTGGTTACCCGAAAGCTTCCCAGCGCTAATAGTTATGTAGATACCCGAAGACATATCAAGAGAAAAGGAGAGTTTTTAGCTGCTTACGAAAGTTCATGTAGTTTAATTGTGAACGAGTGTGGAGAGGGAGGAGGTTCCAAGTCTTGTCAACATTGTATGAAAAAAGGCGACCTCCACTTCTCATTCGTTTAATTTTTGGGACTGTCATCAGATGTTTACTTTCTGATCTTATAGCTCTTATGGGCTGGTAGGGATGGATCATTGCACGAATCATCGGGGATCCTTTTCCAGAAAGTGCTTTATGTGCAATGCACATAGCCTTAAACTGAATCCTCTCCTGAATTGGGAGCCAATACAGGGAGGCAAGAGCAGGTTTGGCTGAGAGACGTTTCAGGATATTTAGGAGCAACCGGGCTGCACACTTTTGAACTGTCTGTAACATTTTGGTTGTAGAAAGTGGGGCTCCTAAATATAAAGCGTTGGCGTAGTCAAGCCGTGACAAAATCAGTGCTTGAACTAGCAGCCCTCTCTCTAGCCATCAAAGGTAGTAAGGGAAGGATTTTCCTGATCATCCTCAGAAGGCCAAAGCAGGTGGCTGCTACTTTCCGAGCTTGTTCCTTGAAATCAAGGTTCGAGTCAAGCAAGACCCCAGGCTTTTTAGGTGCTTTTTTGGGGCAGGGGGAGGGCCCAGACAGTTAGGTCAAAAGGAGTCTATATTGAGGGAGGCAGAGTTGCCAAGGAGCTTCAGATATGAAGTATCTATCCATCTGGCAACTTTTTCTAAGCAGGAGGCTATGCCTGGTCCATAATTGCCATTTTTGTTCAGGGAAACGACCAACTGAGTGTCGTCCGCATAAATGACAATCTGAACGCCAAACGGAATGACTATTTGTGCCAGGGAGCTCATGTAGATATTAAATAAGGTGGGACTCAGTGCTGATCCCTGAGGAACTCCACATGTAAGGGGCACTTGTTTAGACGAGATTTCATCCTCAAAAACTGAAAAGAATCTGTTTTCTAAGAAAGATTGTAACCATTTCAGTGCCATTCCTGTCGCTCCTACATCCTTAAGTCTACTAATCAACAACGGGTGATTAACCGTGTCGAAGGCTGCGCTCAGGTCTAATAAAATGATTGCTGCGCAGCCTCCGCCATCAAGGATTTATCTGGTTTTCTCCACTACTGACAGGAGTGCGGTCTCTGTACCCTGCTGTGATCTGAAACCTGCCTGTGAGGGGTGTAACTGGTTGTTTTTTTCCAGGAATGCAAAGAGGGCTGATTTCACATGCATCTCAGCAATTTTACTTATACCTGGCAGCAAAGATATGGGTCGTTAATTTGCCTATTCTTCCGGGTCCAGACTAGGTTTTTTTAACAGAGCCTTGACCATCGCCTGTTTCCACAGCGGAGGCACAATTCCAGTGAGAAGGGAGGCATTGATCAGGTCTAGTATGATTGGAGAAATAGTCTCACTGATCTTATTTAAAATGGTAGGAGGAGCAGGGACTATTGGGGATCCAGATTTAAGATGATTCAAGATCTTTTGTAAGGAGGTTCGGTCCAATGGGGTGAATTCCTCCAAAAGGTCCTGTTCCTTTATTGAGACGATTGAGGGTACCATCTGTTGGTCTCTTTCCAGGGGAAAGGACGTATAGATGGTTTGTATTTTAGCAGAAAAAAATTCTGCTATCTGATTACATCGGAGTTGAGAATTATCTGCAGTCTGGGGGGAGCCAGGGGGGAGTCAAGAGCGATTTTGCAATATGGAAAATTTCGCGCGGGGAATTTGCAGCAGATGTGATTCTATCTTGATAGTAGCAGCTTTGAGCAGATTTTATTTCTGACTTATTGTGTTTTATGGCTTCTCTATATTTGACTTTGTTATCGAGTGAAAAGTTCTTTCTCCACTTTCTTTCCATTATTTTGCACATTTGTTTAAGTTTCCGAAGTCCAGGGGAGTACCAAGGATTTCTATTGATTCCTGTTTTTATATGTATCTCTTTTTTGGGAAGAACGGTGTTAAGTGAGGACTCCAACCAACTGATAAATGTCTCATTTGCGATATTAGGATTTGGGTGGGATATAGGTCTTGTGTTCTCCAAGTTTGTCACTCATACTTCCAACGGAAGTTTTGACCATGTGCGGATAAGCTTTTTAATTTCCACTGCTGGTGGGCTCATTTCCTGCATCACCCAGGTGAATGGGAGCAGGAAGTGGTCAGACCATGGCAGTGGGATGGGTTGAGAGGCAACCAGTTTGAATATTTGAAAAAAATGGGATCCAGTAAGTGGTTTTTGTTGTGGGTTGGACCTACTATTTTTTGATTGAGCTGAAAGGCCGCTAGTCCTTCAACAAGTTCTGATGTTTGTGAGAATTGTGTGTTGTCAAAATGCATATTAAAGTCTCCCAATAAGGTGAAGTTGGGCAGGGAGCTGGCAAGGTTGGCTACGATCTCTGGCATAGTCTGACAGAATTGGCCAGCACGGCCTGGGGGGCGATATATATTAAAACACCTGACAGGGTAGAGACATGGGATACCCTGATCGAAAACGAGATACTTTCACAGTCGGGTATGGGATTGGTGGTAATGCGGTATTTAAATTCATCCCTGTAGATAATGGCAATACCCCCTCCCCGACTAGCGTCTCGGTCTAACCTCTGTATTACGTAGTTGGGTGGGAGGGCCTGTACAATTGCATAGTCCATCTCTTTGTTCAACCAGGTTGCCGTAATGCATAGAAAATCTGATTTTACATCTAACGGGATATGGATTTCTAGAGCGTGCTTGGGGAGGGACCGACAGTTAAGTAGGAAAATTTTAAGTTCCTTTTCATCCGGTGGGATATCGGATCTTTGAGAGGAGGGGCAGAATTTGAAACCACAGTTAAGACATTGTAAGACGTTATGATCAGGACGCATAGAGGGCCTGCACTTACTTTTGGGCATCTCTCTATGAAGTTTAAGCTGCTCGAAGAATAACAGAGCCTTCCGTTGATGGAACCGGCAGGGTTCCTGGCCTCTGGTCCCGTTCGGGCGCGGAAGTGGAAGCTTTTTCAATATTATATACAAGCCATACTTGCTGCTTATTCATCTTATGCAACTAGCAACCATTGACAAAGCTAAAAGTCCTAACTTGTAGGTATGATGTGACCGGTTGTATCATATATCTGGACGCAATGACAGAAACAGCAAGATACAAGTCGGGCGGCACACTGTGCTAAACACAGATGTTTAGCTTATGTGTTTTAAGCCAGGCCCTTAATTACATTGACCACGCCCCTTTGAGAGACCCCCCAGTTTTTTCATCCCACTTAAAGCCCTGGGTTTACCGATGTTTGATCCCCAGGCCAACCAGCATCCCTTATCCGCTGGGTGGTTCCTCTCCCTGGATGCGGCAGAACGCGTGCAATGCTGGCTGCACAAGGCACGACTCCCACCACCCCTTTACTGGCTGCACTTATCCTAGAGCAGTGCTGGGCTGACCTGTGGGGCACACTGGCAGTGCCACATGGGCAGGTTTGAAAGGGCCAGATTCACGTGGGAGCCATTTTGTGTTGGTCCCGTCGACGTGACAGAACCAAATAAAACACACCCAACCACAGAACCAAATAAACAGACCACACACTGGCCTTTCAAGATGGCCCACCTGGCACTGCCAGACAGCCCCACAGGCCAGTCCGACCAACACTGTCCTGTAGTCATATTAAGTCCAGAGGGACGGACAGTATTGTTTCACGCCAGAGTCTTTGAAAGGTATATAGTGGGGTTAGAACTCGGATATTAGAAATGGGCCAGGAATACCGCTAGGGATACTTTCGGTAGCAGTGATTTTGAAATGCATGAATACAGTGACAGTCTGAATTTTCCCACGAGGATCCCTTGAGTAGTGGGGAATTACCATGTGGAGCTGGACTACTGCACGCGGCACCTGTGGTAATCCCTACATTTTCAGCCTATCCCCATTCTGCAATGTCACCAGCAGTCAAACTGGTCACATCACCAGGCCCGAAGGGGAGGATTCTTTGCAATCCTCGATTCTAGCTGAATCTAGAATAAACACTTAACATGACATGGTTGCCTAAGAGGCCACAGTGGTGTATGTTCAACTAAGAGACCGATAACAAGAGGGCTGGAAAACGGCCGGTAAATCCTAAACTGCCTGGAACTGCTGGTAAATTACAGTAGCACGGATTGCTAACCCATTCGGAGTGTGTATGCCTTTAGTTTGTAAAGCGCCAGCATGTGACATTGGGCCACTTCGTAGCACGGAAAATGACTGTGTAAAGCAACATCAGCGTAAACAACCCTGTGTTCTAGATGAGAACAGACGCCAAATACAATATCGCGCCCACTTCTCGGAGAGCTGCAGTTGTTATGCCTACATTTGCTTTGATGTTCATCTTTAAAATCTAGACTGTGACCAGAAGCCAGGCTGCTCTGAATTCTTGGCCCATGTCTAACAACGGAATGCGGATCTTAAGAAAACCACACTGGCAGTGCGGCCAACCAGAAAGGTGAAATGTAAATACAGAAACAGGTTTGCGTTTTAAAGTGAAGAAAGTATCGAGTTTGCTTACAGTGTCCTTAAAGCGCCACCTAGTGGCACAATAGAGAAACGGCCCGTATTACTACAAGACAGATGGACTATTATTGGTCACATGCTTTTCCTATAAAACTCTTGAAAGTGACTGGTGCGTGCAGTGCATAACTTGTAAAATATAAGTGCCAGTGCCCGAGGTGTTTCTCAGGAGGCCACCATCGTTGGCACTACCAACTGTCCCTGCCAGCACTGTCACTTACTAAGCTTCACACAAAACAAGTGATGTTTTCAACAATTCCAGGTCACCGCAAGCTGAAAGGATGGCCTGGAACCCCTGGTTTTACAGTTTTTGTGGAGTACGTTAAATACTTCATTGACGATCACTGCTCAAATAAAGACAGACAGCGCCATCATCTGGTGTACTATCTTAAATACGCGGCGTGGCAAAGACCAGCACTAATTAAGCACTGGGCTGATATAATGCACTATACCAGGTCAGTCACGCAGTGAACGCGAGAAATAATTTGCTTCATTTTATGAAGGGACTGGCCGCGTATTTAAGATAGTACACCAGATGATGGCGCTGTCTGTCTTTATTTGAGCAGTGATCGTCAATGAAGTATTTAACGTACTCCACAAAAACTGTAAATCTGTTAGTCACACAACTGTTAATCTGTAGTAGGCGACTAAGACTTCTGCATTTAGTGAGTTTTTACATTCTCATCTTCCTTTCTTTAAAAGGCTGATCCCTGTGAATGAGACTTGAGTATGATTTCCGGGGCTTAGCTATCAATGGTGCAGCAGGTGCAGTGACACCAAGGTCCAGGGTTTGGGGAGACCACTGGAGCCCAGTTATAGCTGCCTTTTACTACCCAACCATAGCATGCTTTTAGGAGGGCCCATGGCACCCGTGCTACCCCGCTGATGATGCTATGTACCTTCTTAAAACATGCTTGGCAATCTCCAAGCTTGATTATCAAAGGGCTACGAGGTACACACACTGTAAAGTCGTTATACCTTATTGTTGGCATGTTCTTCCTAGATAGAACACCTGTGCAAGTATATAACTGAAACCAGCATAAAAAGAAGACATATCAGAGAATAAAGAAAGGGCAAAACATTAAATTCAAAGGTCTGAAAAGTATTGTCTGCACAAATATTAAACAAGATACGTGTCACATTTTCATATAAAGAACCCTGACCACTTCCTCTGGCACCGAAAGAGCTCCTCTGGCTCCCAGTGAAAATAAAGGGTGATATTTAAAGATCGGTGCATGTTGTATAAAGGTCAAAAATGCCCCCGCCCCTATCCCCTCCACAACTCCCTGAGCTGGAACCTCAGATTAAACAATGGAGGGCTGTTGAGTCAGCCCAGATTTTAAAGCAAACAATATGGAGGCAAGCCTGCCAGGATTCAGGGTGCACATCCTTGGAAAACCTTTGGCCCCCCACACTGAAAATTAACTTGCTTCAACAGGCATTCGGTTCGCAGAAAAATTCCATTGTTGCTGTAGTGTAATGTAGTGTCCTGCTGGACACGTTCCAGTGTCTTAGCAGGTACAAATTTTACCAGCCGCTCCTCTGAGGGCTGGCCACACACACACTCCACACCAGGCGAGCAACACCCATTGGACTCAAAGGGCTTCAGCCCCCCCCCCCCCCCCCCCCCCCCGTCGTGTGTGGCAGCCCGGGATGAGACAGCTTCCCAGGGACACACACAGCCACACCCGAGCACTTCACAGGTCTTTAAAAGATCATTTGCATGTTAATGAGGCCTTGCTGTTGTTTCACCCCTTCTAAGAGCCCCTGCAGCTCCACTCTGCATATTGTTCACCCCTTCTAAGAGCCCCTGCAGCTCCACTCTGCATATTGCTTAAAGATTCAGCCCCACCCCCGAAATTTTTTCTTAGCACCCCCCGAAATTTGGCTCTAGTTGCGCCTCCGCTCCACACCCATCCACCACACGTGTCATGAGTGACGTGTGCCTGCTAATAGAAGGGCCCAAGTGCACGTGCTCGCGGCCAGTTAAGTAAGCATCACCACTGTGTCTGCATCAGTTATACTAAGTATGTGGGCCTAGAGCCCACAACATTAGAGGGCTGGGGCACATTATCCAGCCTGAGCAGAACTCATGGCCAACCTTTGAAGAAATCTAATGCAGGACTGCCAGATGCGACAGGCCTGTACCACACCGACCAGCTACAGGGCCTGATATTGGTTGACACAACCATCCTCAGTGCTATGAAGCAGCCCTGTGAACATGTTGCCGCTTTACAATCTGAAGATATAAATATTTATTCAAGGGGTTGCTGTTAGTCTCAGACTTCAACTCTGTGATGCTGTATTAACCAGGAGCAAGCAATGGCAAGGCTGGAGCCTTATCTTATATCTCAGACACAGCGAAAGAACGTCACGCAGAGAAGACTGCAGGGATCTGTGGCAATGAATGAAGGTGATGAGAAGACGCAAGTCCTTGCGGTTCAACAAAAATCTGCTTGCATTTTATATGGTTTTACACGTACATTGAAGTAGGCGGCAATCTTTCAAGCGGACATGTCTACCAACAGTGATAGCTGTAACCTGGAAAAGATATCACATTAGCTTAACTCACCCCCTTGGGGTAAAAGTAGCTGCCCAACTCACCACATCCATAATCCAGTCTATACCTTTGGGCTAGGGACCCCAAGACAAGGAGTTGTGTTCATGCTAAGGTTGTTTAGCTATCAGTGGTGGCTGCCACAAAACTAAAGTGGGGTGGGAGGGGGAGTATTAGTGGAATAATCATTTTTAAACAAAATGTACCTGGCCTGCCACCAATACTGACGCTGCCGGACGCCTAGGTGCGTCTCTCCTCCTTGGCAGTAACTGGGGCACAAATCACAGGCTCCCCATCCAATCAAGATGCTGCTCTCATGCTATACCAAGCATGAGAGAAGTGTGGGGATTGGCCTGAGCGTGCTGGTCTTACGCTCACTCAGGCACAAGGAGCCTGAGGCTTTTCTTCTTTTTTTTTTTTTTAGATCTGTTTTTTATTGATTTTACACAACCAATCAAATAAACAACAAAACATGATACGATATCATAATTATACGTGGCATAATGACATACAGTCTCAGACAGCACAGTAGAATACACAGTTACGGTGTCGAAGCATCATGTGAGCAATTTAACCTTTGTAATTAAATCTCCTGTTGCAAACCAATGCGAGTGCTTCCAGCTTTCGGTCCCTCATCCCGTGTCCAACTACAGCCTTTCTGAGGCTTTTCTTCAACCCGGCTGTCAACACAGCTGAGTTGGAGATGCCTAAGTACGCATGTCTGTTTGGCCGGCCTAAGACAGCCGGCCAAACCAACATGCTCACTTTACAGTGCCAACGCACACTTTACAGTGCCCATCACTCCTTCTCTAGGCCATGGCCCTGCCTAAGACTCCCTTGCTCAGTCAGTGGAAAAAAAAAATATTGTTTTATTATCATTTCATTTTTCGCTGACTCACTCTGACCAGTGGGGTGACGCTCCTCCGCCATTACGGAGGCGCCGCCCCTGTCCGGTTTAACATTTGTTAAGTTGTTGCTATGACTTCAGGGGGTTGATAAAACAGAACCCACTACATAAGCTGGTTATATATTCAGCTATTGTATTGCTCTCTGGGCTTCAGTGTCATACGTGGGGGATATACTGTTCTATTACCCGTTGATGGGATAACTTATTTTTATTTATATAAAGGCCACTATAAACAATATTGTTCATAGGTCCCTAGCTCTGCTTAAATCCACTTTATCGATTGCAAATATTTATCAATCTTGATTTCTTAATTTGGGAGAATTGTTGCATTAGATTAGTGAGTTTTAGGTTGCCTCAATTCATCTATCTCTTCTGCACAGAGTGGAGTACTCATGTACTCCTGTTGATACCAAACATCCCACCTTCAAATGAGTGGCCAGGAGTTTGACTCAGGGGAATGTGGGAGGTGTGCTGCAAAGAAACTCTAACTCTCAGGGTTAGGCCTTATTGTTGAGGAAGTCTATGGCCCAATGGACATAGATCTACACTTTTTCAGTAAAATGTTTAGTACATGCACGTTGCAGGAATCCGCCTCTCTGTTCAGCGTACAAAAATGAAGTACACTATGTAGAGAGATCCCCAGAGGAAGATAGAAGCAGCAAGTAGATACTATTACTAACTCTCCTTTAGTGGTAGTGTGGGGTGAGCAGTTAGGCTTATCAGAGTACATTTTGAATGCAGCCTTCACCAGAAAGGAGGGCCTGACATTGGCCGGTCAAAGAGTTTAGCTTTCCTAGATCTGAGTTAGTGCTTAATTTGCAGACAAAAGAGTGCCGGTGCCCAAAGCTCTGTTCAGCAGACTGTGGGTGGTGCCATTAAATGTTGGCGCGTCGAATGCCAAGGGTGCATACTCTTAAATTCACCTCAGACCTCTACAATTCACGACCAGACACTGCTCCCCTTTTTCACACTCTTGTCGGTCCCTGCGTTCTCCCTTTCTGCCTGCTCTTCCATCTTTCTCCTTCTTTTCAGTTTGAATGTTTTCCCTATCTAGCCCAATATTTCATGAGGAAAAAAAAGTTATGGGCCCCAAAAATGAGAACCGGTGAGTCCCACCGGTATCCACCAGCTCAAATTAAGCAGTCATGAAGACAGTTTAGAAGAGCAAGGAATCCTATGCCCTGCAAAGTAAGCAGACGAATATGGAGGTGCAGGCATCAGACGGACAGCCTACCAAGTTCAGGATACAATAAAAGATAAAATGTTTGTCTTTAGCCAAATAGAAACTACCAGAGAGTTTGCTGGGAAGAAACAGGTGGAGCAAATTATTAATTTGAGCCAGTGGTTTCCGGTGCTCAGCACCGGCACTTAATTGTCAACAACAGCACTTATGACAGTATGCCACATGGTGGCGCGGTCTGTCAAATTAAGAGATGAGCACAAAAAACAGTTGTCAATTTATTTAATATGCATTACAAATTACTAATACCTACCAACCAAGCCAGTCTTCTTGTCCTGGGGGCCTTGAACAGACAGAATTGTCACACTTGTAAGTGTGTGATGGTTAGTAATTGTGTTAGTACTGTCATTGGCAGCGCTGGCAGGGTTACAGGTCGGGTGAGCTCCTGACGAGGACCCTAGCACTTATTTTTTTTTCAAAGTAAGCACTGGGTGGAGCACTAACTCAGAGGCATCCCTATGAGAGTAGATCTCCTCCTCATACCAGCTCTACAGCAATGCATTTAGAAACGTTTCTAATTGTTTTGGGTTGGACTTAGATCCTAAACGTGAACTGTTTTCTACTCTGTCTAAGTCCAGCAGTGCCTCTCTTGAACTGTGTGATCTTAGGTTATCAAGCCGGCATTGATGAAGATTGATGGGTGATGAAGGGCACTTTGGCTCCGCAGAGGTTTTTAGGTCACGCCTACGCAGTGTGCATGTGCTGCATAGGAGGGCCTTTAGCCGTCGCTCTGCTCATTTTCAAGCACACACTCGTGCTTGTGGCGGCATCCACCTTGCGGGAGCGAGCAGCGGTGCACATGCTACTTGGCTTTTGCTCGCTCCCGCAAGGCAGATGGTGCCACAAGCATGAGTGTGCTTGAGAACAGTGCACGGCTCTGCCTTGAGGCGCCTACGCGCAAGGCGGATGGTGCCACAAGCACAAGTGTGCTTGAAAACAATGCACGGCTCTGCCTCGATGCGTCTACGCGCTATATTAAATGTGCACTTCAGAAGTACAAAAAAAAGCTAAATAAATAAGCTGTCTGCCTTCCCCTGTGCCCATGCGCTTTGTTCTTCATCCTTTTCTCCTGTGCCCTCTGTCCCATGTCCGTGCTCTGATGTCTCTTTTTGACCCTCTGTGTCTGCGATTTTTTTTCTGTTATTTCCTTTTTTGTTGTACGAAGCTACTAGCCCACTGCCATCAAATTTTATTGGTATCTGCAATTCTGGCAAAAATCTGTCTTTAATTTTGCTGTCCATATAAAAGTCCACACTGTATAATAGTGAACAGATGTTTTGGAATTTAAAGTGTACCGGGTCCCCTCCTCGGCCCCTCTCTGGGCTGGCACAGGGCTGGCACTGGGCATGGGTGCTGGGGCTCTGCGACTGCCCTGCGTGCACCCAGGGGTCCTCTGCAATCTGGGCAAGGGAGGGGGCACCACTTCTGATGTCAAATACACAATTTGGACACCCCACCGCCCCCTCTGCCATCACCATACCATGGAGAAGGGCGCTGCCAGGATGCCAACGTGCCCGCTTCCAGACATGACACATTGTTCATTGTTTGCATGAAAGCATCAGGACCAAGTACGCCGAATCCACACTGTGACACTCTCTCCATCACATGCACACACAGACACGCACTCACGCACACTCTGGACAGATATTGCCTCTCTCCTGTGTTAGTCCGAGTGATGTGCAAAAAATTAACATTTTAATTTATTTTATTAGGTCTGGGACCGTGTGACTTTTCGCCGTGTCCTTCACTTTCACGTTTTCCAACCTCTTGTTCGAGCTGTCGTATAATGTTTCTTGTAAAATGAATATTATAATATTTTTACACATTACGGGTTTTGTGATTTATGTCTATGCACATGAGAAAACGCTGGCCAGAATGTTGAACACTAAATTGACGACATATACAATTTCAGATATAGGAATGTATATGCACACACACCACGTCCACCACCACCATCACGTCCACCAACACCACATCCACCACCACATCCACCACCACGTCCACCACCACGTCCACCACTACCATGTCCACCACCACCACCACATCCACCACCACCACGTCCACCACCACCACGTCCACCACCACCATGTCCACCACCACCACGTCCACAACCACCACCACGTCCAACACTACCATGTCCACCACCACCACGTCCACCACCATGCCACCATGCCACCTACCACATCCACCACCATGTCCACCACCAACACGTCCACCACCACCACGTTCACCACCTCCACCTCCACCACATCCACCACCACCACATCCACCACCACCACGTCCACCACCACCACCACCACGTCCACCACCACGTCCACCATGTCCACCACCACGTCCACCACCGCAACCACCACATCCACTACCACATCCACCACCACATCCACCACCACGTCCACCACCATGCCCACCTCCACCACCACAACCACATCCACCACCACATCCACCACCACCACATCCACCACCACCACGTCCACCACCACCACCACGTCCACCACCACAACCATGTCCACCACCACCACGTCCACCACCACCACCATGTCCACCACCACCACCACGTCCACCACCACTACCACCACCACGTTCACCACCAACACGTCCACCACCAACACGTCCACCACCACCACATCCACCACCACCACATCCACCACCACGTCCACCACCACCACCACATCCACCACCACCACGTCCACCACCACATCCACCAGCACATCCACCACCACCACCATGTCCACCACCACGTCCACCACCACGTCCACCACCACCACCACCACCATCCATGACAGGAAAGTGTCAATGGAGGGCAGGGGTAATAGGAGTGTCAACCCCGGCTGTATAAGGAACATTTAAGGATGCACTGGGTGCGAGAACATGGGAATAGGGGCTAGAAGTATTACACCAGACCCAAGATACATTTTGAAGAGGCACAATGTCACAGGGGCTCCTGTAAAGGCACTCGCAGCATCTCTACCTCACAGTGGCATACCAGCACAAGCCACTCACTCAAAACAAGCATTGGCATAGCCAATAGGTCTTGCCTTTGGGACCTTATAAGTGTTTAGCCATGCAACACTTGATGTTGTTGCACCAAGGATATTGTGTTGGATAACTAAACACTTATAAGGTCCCAAAGGCAAGACCTATTGCCTATGCTTGTTTGTTTTTTAGCACTACAGAGACTTTGGTCCTCCTACTCCCCAACCCCCGAATACCAAATTCAAAGTGGGGGTTTAGTTTCACAGACGGATTACATTTGCCGGCGAGTATACAGTGCTAAAAGGCAAAACTCATAGTTTTCCCATTGTAACTTCTGAATCTTTTTTCCAACTTGGAGATAACGCATCGCAGCCTCCAGCTTTTTTCCTCCTTCCTACTCTCTGACACACATCAACTGGAAAACAGGCACAGCATATATTGATATTTTTGTGGATCACTCGTGTCAATGTATCCACCCTTAGATTATAGTACTGGCTTGATTTATACTATGCAGTTTTGAAGAGGGGTGCCTTTTACTCTTGAGTTACACCCATAAGCTACATTTTCTGTATCTGGGCACCACAACGTTCCATGGGGCAACCTATCTTATAAGACTATCAAACAAATCAATAACTGTGAGCAGCCAAATAGTGGAAAATGAGAACTAAGTTGGCACTTCTTTTTACACTTAAAAACATGTTAAAGAAATTAAAACACAGCTTGCTCCAGTCTCCTATTCAAGTCAGGATTAAAGAAATATTTCCCACTTTTTCACAGGCACCACTGGTCAGATCTCCACCATCAGCAAATGCATCTTGCACTTTGGAGAATAACACAATGCAGAACAGTAGCGGCTTACAGCTTATGTGGGGCAAGGTGCCCAGGATGGGGTGAGGCTTCCATTTAATAATAATAATAAATAATGACTAAAAATCCTGACCACATCCAAATTTATACTTTTAGGGCCTCATTTACAATACTTTGACACAGGGCAGCAATCTTTCCTGCTGCGCTGCCATGTATCAAAATAAAAGGGCAGGAATGCACCATATCTTCAAGATACGGCGCATTTCTGTCCTTTTCCCCTGCGCCGGTGCACAAATAGGGGCCGTGCGCCAGCGCTGACACCCTTGCATCATTTTGCAAGGGTACCTGCACTGAGGTGGCACAAAAACAATAATTAAAGGTATTTTCCTCTTTCTATGCGTGCTGCAGAATGGAGCACGCATAGAAAGAAGAAAAAACGAGGGGAAATAAAAGTATTGCCTTCTGATGCATTCCCAGGTTTACAAAATGCTGTAAATCTGGGAATGCGTCAAGTTCCATCAATGTTGCGTGAGAGCACCCACAGCAACATCCATGGAATGCCCCTTTCAGGTAGCCTTATGCGTAAAAGGGAAACATATTTACTAGGTTATGAAAGTCATGCAGGGTGACTTTATGTGGCCTTGTAAATATGGGCAAAACAATTGCCCTGCCGGTGCATCGACTAAAGCAACGCACCGGCGGCGCAATGGGGTTATAAATAAGCCCCTTAATTCTTAGTTGTACCTCTAAGTGTTAGTCACATTTGACCTTCTCGGATGAGCAGCTGAGAAAGACAAAGACTCAACAAGCCCCTACACCATCAAAATGCAAGTTCTGGAGCGTCAGACTGCCAACTGCATGCGCTATGAAGATACTTTATTTTAGGTTTTTTGAGACCACAGAGTGTTCAGATCCCAGAAGACCAGCCCTACCTCAGTAGGCTCACTCTATCTCTCTATATATCGTGCAACATGTCAGATATATGAACAACTGGTGTCTGACGTCACTCGCCAGCTCTGTTCCTGCCTGGCTTGTATCTCCCCAATGACTTCTAGGTCGAAGTTTGGAGGTCTTGGTGGATGCCGGCTAGGCCGCTGTTTGGCCCTTTGGCGGGCCACTTTGGCTATGCTCTGCTGGTTTTCTCACTGGACATTGTTTGTCTGGTGGTGGTGGCTTTACAGTGCCAGATGTTGGACCACAATCAGCATGTTCTAGCTGTTTTATGTGTTTTTTTTCTCCTCCATGCCTTCTGTGTCAGCCACACCACGGTTCAAAGGGATCCGGGATAGCGACTGGAGTGGGTGCCTGGATTTGCTGGGTGTAGATTTGTGGGGAGGGCGGGCATGTCAGAACTTCTATGGGTCTCATTGAAGGGGCTGCTTAATTAAGAAGATAAGTGAGAAAAGATAAAACACAGTATTTGGTGTCACCTAGTCGTTTTGCGCTGTTATTTACATCAAGGAAGAACATGATAGGCGTAATTATTTAAAACATGTTGCAGCAAGAGCAGGGTCCCAGCATGTGCGGGCCAGGGGTAAAGAGCCCTGGCTGCCATCCACTTAATACAGCCCTGATGTGAGGTCAGTAGACCTACGTCAGCAGCACTATGGACACAGACAGACCCTTTCTGTGCTTTCAATGGCACATTGGTGATTCAAGGAGACTTTGCCCACCATGCATCTATCAACTCTTTTGCCACTTGGCACTTGTGTTGCGATCTACTCCCTGGTGGTGGGGCATGGGGTAAGATATAGGAAATTTGACAGACGTATGTGAAGGTTTATTGGGACCATTTGCTGCATGGTTCAGCAGGTTTTGGGGGTTGTGCTTAAGGGGCCTCTTGGGGCCATTTGAACTGTGGTTCGCTGGAGACAAGGGCTCTCTCAGCAAGTGGTGTAATGCTAAATGATGGGCCGCACCCTGCAGAATGTGACGAGGGGCTCCTGAGTGTCCCATATCTCACAGATATTCATTGACCTTGGAATTAATGGGGCCCCTTGAAGAGTTGCTGACCCCCCTCGGCTGCAGGGGCCTGAGTTACACCACTGCTCCCAGCAGATTACATTCACTGCAAAGTGAAACGCCTGTAAGCAATTTCACGATTGGAGGTGAGATGATCTCCTAAGATCAAGTGAGATCAAGTGGTTTAGTCTGGTTCAGGAGCCCGGGGTTCACAACCTCGGATTTCACACCTCTCCAGCAGGGGCTGCAGATTGCTGTGACAGAAGTCAGGAGTCTTGAACACCCCTGTCCAGGAGGTTGCTTCTATATATCCTGTTTTCTTTGCTCGAATACACCATGGACATATGGATAGCAACCAATGCCTTGATATTTATGTACTCTGTACTTATTAATGCCTTGCATCTAACAACATGACTGCAGCGAGCGCTGTGTATCTTCGACGGTGGAGCATCAGCCTCTCCATATGTTTTTCTTCTGGTATTTTCCTCTCACAGGACAGCCAAGGTGGACCACTCAAACTCAGAAGAGGTCCCAGGAGGAAGGTACAAAACCAGCTCCGTTTTGGAGAATAACTAGACTTTCTCCAACTATTCTCACCAACCAAACCCAAAACTGGCGCGCAAGCCACAAGCAGTCCTTTACAGAGAACCCTTTTCCTACACAACCAACAGGCATTCAATTATGCATACCGCGGTCTTTATCGGACATCCGACTGTACTCCACACCCCAACAATAACACTGCACCCCAAGTTCCACAGGAGGTTAAAATAAATGTAGCAAGCATTAAGGCTTTAAGTGTGTGTGTGTGTGGGGGGGGGGGTGGTGGTTCCTACCAGTCAGGGCCGGGCTGTCTACTGGGCGTTTTGGCATGCTGCCGAGCTGGGGGCTGATTTCGTTGATGGGAACCTGCGTGTGCTGAACGAAATTCGTTTTGCTTTGTTTATTTCGAAGCATACGCAGGTCTCCATCAACGAAATTAGCCCCCACCGCACTGACATCAGCCCCCAGCTCGGAAGCATGCCAAAACGCCTGGTAGGCAATCCGGCCCAGCTACCAGTGCTCAGCACGGCAGTTAAGGAAAAGAGGAACGGAAATCAGTCCCTGCCTTGCCCTCTGATTAATGTCCTTTGCTTCACAAGCACAAACACTGCTATCTTTGTCGAAATGACTGTAAGACCTCTCAAGGTTTTGCCCTCTGCTGGTGAAGCAGAGTCAGTACGAGTTCAGACGAAATTCTCCTCCAATGCTTGGCCACTCTGCAGAGGGCAAAAATTGACACTCACAAAAGTGCCAATTTTAATATAGCCTTGGAGCCCGCCGTAGCAGGCTCTACCTGCCATTAAAGGACCGTTCCAGCGTTAAAGGCCCAAGCCGAAGGCAATGACGTATAACAAGGGAGCGGGCCTTTAATTGTCAGTAGAGCCCGCTATGGCTATGAGAACATTCCGCCTCTAGAGGACAGAATGTTCTAATTTGTAAAACAAAGGCCTCACGGTGCCCGAGGGGGTTGAAATCCCCTCAGGCTCCATGAGGCCTTTGTTCACAACTGTTGCTCTCAACAAACATCATCAGTGATGTCATTTGAGATGTCATGAGTGATGTCATGAGTGATGTCACTGACCATGTCATGTGTAATGTAATATGTGACGTCATCAGCAGTGCATTGCAGGGGCGCGTGAGTTATAGTTAGCTGAACTAAGGATTTATAAATGCCAATTCCTAACTATAACGTGCATGAAACCTATGGTTTTTTCAGTGAATATATATATATATGATTCATTCTATTTAAGAAAGTGTATATCTTTAACACGCAGAAGCGTTTCAACTTAGTATATTAGATTAACATGAACGCTTGGCTCGTTTTGGGCTTAAGGATCCAAAAGAATCTCAAGCTGAGCCAGAGCCAGGCATGGGCTCGAGCCTTCAGTGGATCTCCCACCACTACAAAGCAGCACAGGTCACATAAAGCTTGAAGACTGCTACTAAGCAGGCTCAAACTAGGTGGGGAATTAGGCCCAGGCCCCAAATTAAAAATGTACCCATTAGCGAATCAGATAGATAAAATAGTGGCCTACATTTACAAGTCAAGGTAGCTTTACACTTTTAAACACAAGTTCCATAAGTGTTTTGCAAGGTATCTGAGACCACACATTTGTGCTTGCTGTAGTCAATATTTGTGTAATATCAGAGAAATTCACAATACAAACTACCCCACCTGACCATGAAACAGGCCCACAAACAACTTAAAGTAGCCCATACAGTGACCTGACATACCAGCCAGCCATTCGGGCACTGCCGGATTGCCCTATCGACCAGTCCAACGCTGCATCAAGGCGTGTTAAGGGCTCCTTCTCAAACAACAAGGTGTGTTCACTCCTGAACACAGAGGTGGGCACGCCAAGGACTTTACAGGGAGAGCAAAGTCAAGGGTCTGGCTTGGCTCTAAAGCCTGTGCACAAGGTAAACCATGAAGATTTTTGGCATGTAAACAGTGCTTAACTTGAGCCTGTGGTTTCCGGTGCTCAGCACCGGCACTTAATTGTCAGCACCAGCTCTAATGACAGTCCACCACATGGTGGCGCTGTCTGTCTAATTTTGAGATTACCATAACAACAATTTCTGATAAGTCAATATATATTTAAAATTGCATAAAACGTGCTGCTCCCGACAGATTATAGCTTTGGGTGGTCTGGAAAATCAGAACTGTCACGCTTTCAGGAGTGCAATGATCAGTAGTTGTGTTGGTTCGGTCATTGGCAGCCCTGACAGGGGAAATGGTTGGTGCAGGCTGCAGCGGCCTCCCGGGAAGGGCCCTGGCACTTATTATTTTACAGACTAAGCATTGTATGTACATCATGAAACAAATGTCGTATAAAAATACGATAAAATCCAAGCAATTATATTACTTTAACAAGTGGAAGCGTTTCACCTTAGTACATCCGAATATTCATTACATTGAGAGGCATTTATTATAAGACATAACATTTAAACATATACGTAGATATATTCATGTACCTCGCCCTGACGATCATGCCACTAGTACAGTAAGAGGCAAGTCACTTGTCATTTGAGCTCTATAAGTGGCCGAGATTATTAGTATTACTCTTATATAATCATGTAACATCAAACACAAGAGGTTTTTGTCGACTGACATCCCGAATTCATGTATTTGAAGGTGTTCTCATAAGTTACAATGAAGGGAAAAAAAGCCTCTGTAAGATAAAATACATGTCAAGGATCACACATTTGGTGAAGCGAGGAAGGCAGCATTGATCCTAGGTTTTTTGGTTCCACACAGTGCAGTTCACCCTTTAAACGGGTGTCACGGTCTCTCGCCCGTTTTACATTAAAGGTAACTGCCCTGAGATCAATTCCTAGAACATGAGGCTAGAGCATGGGTGCCGGGAAGAATCCACACGGGGGCTCGGCTCGTTTTGGGCTCGAGAATTCAAGGGATCCTCGAGCTGAGCCACCGCCAGGCATCTGGTTGGAGCTTTCAGTGGCTCGCCCACCTCTTCCAAAACAGGATTCCTTCCAGACATGTATGGCAGGCTTTTCAAAAATCTGTGTGGCCCCTACGGAGCGGAGCCTGCGGACATGGACGCCTCCTTGTGCAACTGCAATAGGGCTGTTGTCAGTACTCCACGTGACGGCTTGCTTGAGGCTGGGGGCTGTCTGATAAGCAGTTTTAGCCTCTGAGGAAGAGCGATAAGGTGTGAAGAAAGGCAGCACGTGCACACGGATGGACCCGTGTAAACACAGCGAACTGAGCCAGCTGAAACCATTAAAGAACATATACGTAGCCAGATCAATGCACCTTTTTGTTGTTTTAATAGTTGCGTTAAATAAATCAGACAACCCACCAAACAATAAAGCGGCACAAATCGGTGCGGTGTCAGACAAGTGTCGGATACAGAAAATATAGCGCCAAGATAACCCTGTCCCCAGGGAAACAGTGTCAAGATAAATACGCTGCCAATTAGATGAATGTCTCAAGCTGACATCCAGAGAACAAAGGATTATTGTAAACATAGTGCAGGTGCATGGTGATTTCGAGATTCAATTTGCAAAAATAAGGTGGCCGTATACTTTGTGATGAAATATGAAGGTGATTAGATTAATTGAAGAACATGTATTGAGGCATTCTCAAACGTACTCGTTTTTTAAATATTTTTTAAAATTTTGGCTACCCTGAGATTTCTGCATGTACAACAAACTCTGCCTGCAGTCTGCCAAACACACCAAAACATCGCCTAAAGAGTTTTCTCACCATATCCTGATGATACCCGAGACACATAAACGTCCACTTCACTTCAGATATGCCTCAATACACAAAAGGTCACGTCCATTTGATTTTTTGAGGCAAGTGGAAACTAAGGGCCTAGTTACGGGTTTGGTGCCGTGGCACTGGCTCAACGCCGCCTCTGCTGCGCCAAACCCGGGTATGGCACGCCGGCCATATTATGAGTATTAAAAGCATAACTCGCAATACGGTCGGCGGTCCTTTGGCCTTTTCCATGGCAGGGCCTTGAAAATAAGCACCACAATTGGAACCGCCAAAACGTTCCAGCACAGAATGGACGGTGAAGTCCATGCCGTGCTGGAACTGGGGGCACATGTTGTGGCCCCCTGAATGTATCCCCAAGGTGGGGGACATGGGGCCCTGTAGGGCCCCTTTGTTCCAACACCGCTCCTGCGCCACCGCCAGGAAACTACTGTTCCCTGGAGCAGCAGGCGGTCGACCGCCGATACGACTTACAAATTCATAATTGACAAAACGTTGGACTGCCACTCCTGCGCCACCGCGAGTCTGGAGGTCGCAAGACTGCCAGACTCGTAATCAGGCCCTATGAAGAGTAACAGATGTTGAAGTGACACAGAGACTCGTAGCTGGTTCCCCTGCTCCAAAGTCGTCAGGTTTGGCCATAACGCGGCATCCTCTCCTGCCACACTCAGGCCCTTCAGAAAGACGGGTCTGAGGGGAAATTCCTCAGGCCCTGAGCTCTTTGAGGACAAGTGCTCGTGCTGCAACAGTTTTATAGATTTTGAAGCAATTTAAAGTATTAATAATGTGAAAGCTAACGTGTCTACTAGCGCTAGATGGCACCAGATACTTAATCTGTCATGATCCGTCTATCTCTACAGGACATAGTTCACATATTTATAATCTTTTAAATATGCCTTTGTCCCGCAAAGGGCCCTGCAAAAAAAGCTGAAATGCCTGGCTGATACTCCCCCCCATTCAGCCAGTACTATGCAGCAGTATCTGCAAATATTGCATAGTAGTTAGCCATCAACAGGATTTTGCTTAGTCACCCATTTAGTCAGTGCTGGACAATAACAAGGCCATCCGCCAGTGCTGCACATTTGCTTTTTTGTACGCGGTGCTGTACGGTAGCTTGTCAATCAAACACAATCTACACGGGTGATTAGCGCACTATAAAAACACCAACATAATGTAATATTAAAGGCCTTATTACATGTTTGGTGGTCCTCCTGTCTGCCCGCCACCGCGTTGCTAACAGAAGGGCCGCCAAGCCCGTTGAGTGGCCACCAGCCGGATTACAACTGTAATCCATGGCGAGTGGGCAATGCTGCGGTGGTCTCACGGCAACGGCTGTATAAGGCTCATAGGTGAGCCTTAACTGCAGCCACCGCCGTGACAGCGCCTGCAGCACGTTCCTGCACGGTTTGGCATGCATGCCATACTGTGCAGGAACTGGGGTGCAATTCCGGGGGGGGGGCACATTATGTGTTCCCCTGCATGCAACCCCAGGCCTAGGAGTGGCAGGGGGCCCTAGTTACCTCTCTGCCACCCTTTACATTGCAGGCTCACCGCCATGAAATGGGTAGTAGACAGGCAACTCGTAATATACACAACAGTGCTCCAGTGGCACCGCCAGCATATTGCTGCCCCCTTCTGCTGCGTGACCGTCGCAGCATCCTCAATACCCGGCAGATGGGCTGGTCTTGTGGCCGTCTGACCACCATACTCTGAATACTGCTGGAGGGCCCATAGTAGTGGCAGTTATCGGACCGCCACTGCGAGTACGGCAGTCCTGTGGACCTCTGTACTTGTAATAAGGCCCTAAGTCCTTCCCTCTCTCATTTCTGAGGGGGCCCCTTAACTAACTACGGGATTAAGTCACCACGCCCTTTGTGAACCGCAGTCTTCATATTTCTTGCCTAAAGCTGTCAAACAACAAGAGCCATTGTTTCCGCAAAATGTGTTGCACTGAGCTCAAGGGAGTAGCCAGAAAAATAAAATACCTCCCTCTTACATCTGAATTAGTACTAAATCATGCCAATTAGCATGGCACTCAATCATTCCTTCCTTCCATCCACATATATCTTGGTACTTATTTCTGTCTTTTTCCTCCCATCCTTTCATTATTCTCTCAAACCATCTTTATTCTGGCCGTCTTTTTATCTCCTTTACTTCCTGCCATCCATTTAGTCAACCATCTTTCCTTATTTTTCTCCATCCATCTATTCATCCCTCTGTCCTTATTATCTATCCTTCTCTTCCCATCATCCATCCGTTCTCTCCGCTTTTCTCCATTTATCAACATCAATCCTGCTCTCTTTCAACAAGCCACTCATCTCTGCATCCTAACACTCATCTCTGCATCCAAACACTCATCTCTGTATCCTTCGACCAATACCATTCTGCAGCCTCATTTATCAGAAGCTTTATACAGCGCCTTGTCACCAGGGCAGGTAATAAAGTGCTTCACAGAAAACCAAACAACCTAAATGAGCATGAAGGAGGGGGAGCTAAGCATTTCCTTTCCATCCATCCATCCATCTTTTCATCCATCTTTCACTCCATCCAGCCACTCATCCTTCACTCAATCCATGTTTCCTTCCATCCTTCCTTCTCTCCGTTCCTCCCTTCTCAATCCCCTGCTCAGCTTGCTTTCAATAAACCAAGTCAACACAAACGAGAAGATCAAACCTTCAGATCCTTCAAAGTATTCTCCATAGACAACCTAATGCTTGAACTCCTCTCTCACCCTATCAACTCCACGTCCGAAGCCAGCACCCTTCTAAGCAACTTCAACAGTTTTTTGGAAAACTATGGGAACATCTGATCCCCAGTTAAAACATGCATTTGCAAGCTGAAGCCTTCAGCACCCTAGCACTCATCCACAGACAGGAAATAAAACAGAGACAATTACCTCATGATACTTCAGTCCCTCCGCGCAACATAGACAGCTCATCACATCAGCCAAAGTAAAGTACTATACCAAAACAAACAATGAAGCCACCAACAGAAGCAGAACGCTTTTCAAGACAAACATTGCCTTAATCCTCTGGCAGCCCCATTTATTCCTACTCTTCTTCAGTGAAAAAAATGCAGAAAATCGACAACACCAAGCCTGCTTCATCTCTGACGCCCATCTCTACCCGTAGAATTCTACAATTGTCAGACTTCATAGCCCTCTTTCTTGCCTATCTCACTGACATATTCAACTCCCTCAACTCCACTGCTTATAAAGATGTCTTACCCCTGTCTTTCATCAAAGCTGTTTCTAGGGACTTTTTCTCACCCCTACTCACAATTGTCAAGCCACTCTCACTCAAGGCACCTTCCCAGAAGCTCCCAAGACAGGCCATATTCTCCCATTCCTAAAGAAACCTACACTAGACTCTGTATACTGTGTGTAGGTGTCACTTGGATTAAGGTGTGGAATCAGTTCAAAGTGGTGGGTTGGCCCAGCCAGGTGTTGATGTAGAGGCACGCCTGAAGACATTGCATGAATGGCTTATGAGATGGTTCACAAACTACACTGAAGATGTGTGGGCATTCGATTAGACGTGATGCAACAAGTCATTATTAAGTTATACTATAGAAGGATTAAACACGTCAGCTGGTGTCCGTCCTTGTTGGACCGCCATTGCCCACCATTCATTGACTTAGGTTAAGCCCACTTTTCTCTTGTATACTAGGGACTTGAGGCAGGTGACTTGGGTCCTGATAAGACCCAACAATAGATTTTGGGTCGAAACATCGACACGTTGTCCCCTGCTTATTGCTGGATTGAAATCATGGGGATTAACTGTATACATATTGATTACTGATACGGATACCTAATATACAGCTGGTCAAATAATGTATTAACCTGGGGCTCTCTGTGCAGTGTCTTTTGTATACAAGGTCACTGTTTTATGTAGCCCAATGTTGTTTGCAATACTGTTCTCTATATATGCTGCACCTGTCTCCAACTGTTAACTTACTACATGTTAACCAAATAGAATTGAAATGAGTATCTCATAATTGCCTTGAGAAGTATTGGCTTAAATGAGTCCCACAGGACAATTGTGTTTGTTATATATGAATACTCTGCTCCCAGTGGGCATATAGGGCTGTCACTGTCCTTAATGCGCACGCATTAGGCCCCTAGGCATCCTTGCAGCGCCACTGTAAGGCGGGTATCTTGGGAAGTATTGAGAGATGTTAAGATCCACTGTACAATGGGTTCCTTCCAGCATAAACACAGTGCCTATTTGTACCTGTGGCTACAGGTTGTGGTCTCCTTCATCGTCAGACTTTGTCATGGAGCAAGAGAGAACAAAGCATTGGTGAAATCAATAGGTCTGGCCATAGCAAACCAGCGATTTTTTTTCAAATATCTTTTTGCAAATATATACAATATACAATGAAAGTGTAAAAGCATTAAAATGTAATTTAAAAAAAAAGTCTAAAGGGGGATCACAGATCGCAAAACTGAATAAAAAAGCAGAGAATAGCCTTCCAGCCCTTGCACTGAAATTGACCTTTTTCTAGGTGGATGTGCACATATGCAAGAGCCAAATACAATGACCCACAGTGACGACAGCCACTAGCTGACGTGGGCCGACCATTTGCTCCGTGGTGAGTGGGTGGGATCAAAATGTGAATGACACTTGCAGAGTGATGGACGAAGACGGATGACCGAAAGCCCCTCCTGTATATATGTATCTGTATTTTTATTACGATTTTTTTTTAACAGAAGGCTGGAAAAACAGCTAAAGTTGGCTCTAGGCCTAACCTAAAGAGGCAGAAAATTGAGAAAATGGAAGGACAATAGGAAAACAGTGGAAAAAGAAGAAAAGACGATAAAAAAACTGCAAGTGTAAAATATAAAGACAGTAAGTTGGGGGGAGACACAGAAATAGGCATGAGGTGGAATCAAAGCAAGACAGCCATGGTGTTCCTCCTTTATTAAATTTGGCAGCAGGCCTGCGCACTTTTGCTTGCGCACGGAGCACCGCGTAAGTAGACGCACTGCCCTTGGTAATTGCTTAAAAACACAGGACTTGGTAATTGCTTAAAAACACAGGACTTGCCAAGCCTGTCGCTGGCGAAGTGGGGCCTGTTAACTATACTTACGGAAGCACTGGTGTACAATTACTTTAAAAAGCTTAAAGCCGCGGGATGAGAAGAGATTCATCCGTGGGTGGCTAAGAAAATCACTGGCCACAGTGAAGTATTTGATCTTGGACAAGCCAATCAAAACAAACCTAGATCTGGGCAACAGGGTGAGGCGAATGCGGAGGCTGTGGTATAAATTAGAGGGACAATCTGTCGGAAACGGGCATCCGCGCACCTGGAAATTTGACAGCTGCTGTAAGAAGAGGTCCGGGGCCTCATAATTAAAAATGGGGTTTGTAAAACATCTGCAGGTGCAAGGTGTAATTACTGGCACTATCATGATGTAAATACCATGCCTTGTCTAGTCAGTTTATACGGAGACGTAAGAAGGCGTGCCTAGAAGGACAAAATGCAGGGCATAAGTGGGATGGAAAAACTAGGGGGGGGGGGTGTCTCTCAAAGGGGCGTGGCCAATATAATTAAGGGCATGGCTTAAAACACCTACAAATCTGTGCTTAGCATAGTGTGCACCCCGACTTGTATTTTGCTGTTTCTATCATTGCAACCAGATATATGATACAAGTAACATCATATACAACAAGTCAGGACTATCGGCTTTGTCAATGGTTGTTAGTTGCATACGATAAATAGGCAGCAACTGTGGCTTGTATATAATATTGAAAAAGCTTCCACTTAAAGCCCTGGTGACACCACGACAATGTTGCTGCTCCTGAGTTTCAAAAAGAGAAGGGAAATCCAGAGAGAAAATGACTCTCTTTAAAGGATTTCCCTTCCCCTACAAGGCTCACCTGGCATGACCTCATGCCGGATAGGACATAACTTGTATTAGAGTGATGTTAAGGTTAGCCATCTGATATCTGTACATATCAATGTAATCAAATGTCAATAATATGATTGTCTGCGTAAAGATGAAAATTAATATTTAATGTTTGATGAATTTTTATAATAAAAATACGGCCGGGGTTATCTACGACCCCCTTTTCCAACTAAACCACCCGTGTCCTTGCTATTTTGTGGGGTGGAACAATGGAGGAGGGGTATAGGTAGTACCAGGCCATATACAACGCTCACCTTGCATGACCTCATGCCGTAACTTCTCCACTTGTGAGAAGTGAGCAGCACACATCCATGTGCCTGCTGTCACTGCAGTCCGGAAAAAACGGACCGCCTGTGCCAGGGCACAAAACAGAGCCCGACAGAGACCCGTTTAGAGGGCTCCTTTAAAAAACTGCCGGTGCTCAGACCCGGCCCACTTAAAGCCATGACAAAATGCATTCTGGGACTTTGGAAACAATCTGTGTCTCGTGTTCTAGAATGTCGAATGCACCAAACAGGCACTGAAGGTATAATGCGCTGATCTAAGTCTAAGATAACCACGGGAATGATGGACTGCAGAGGACCACACTCATTGATGCACACTGCCAGTACTTTACAGGGCAGAATAAGAAATATAATAACTTGTTTGATATATAACGCTTCATACCACTCTTTTGATCTTTCTATTTATTTATTTTAAAAGTTTGTATAGTGCCTGAATCACCCCTGAAAGGATATCTCTGCGCTTGCGGACATACAGGAGGGAGCAAGCACAAAAAAACGGTTTTCAGGGACTTTCTAAACTGAAGATGGTCCAGGCATTGCCTCAGAGAGATGGGGAGCTGGTTCCAGTACCGGGGGGCCATATACGAGAAAGCTTTCCCACCTGTCCTTGATTTCTTAATCCAGGGAACCTTGAGGAGGGATTTGAAACCGGAGCAGAGATCCCTGAGGGAAATATATTGGTTAAATTTCTCTGCAAGGTAGATTGGACTGTTACCAAATACCGCCTTATGGACGATGCAGCAAACCTTGAACTTCTAAGCAATGTAAGTAACAGCAAGTTAGTATTACCCATATATTAGCCTTATAACTGATCTCAGAAGGATGGAAGTCAGAGTTGGCCCTGCTGTGAATCAAACTCGTGACCTACAGATAATAATTTCCCATGAGGCGGGTATTATCTCAATTAACTAGTCAGAGACTGTGGAGAAGGTTGCAACAGATCACAGCAGGTATTAGCAGCGAGCGTTTAACTTACCAAGCCAACTCGCCAGCACTTCTGGAATGGCACATGTGTCACTGCCATACTTAGTGGAGAGTGTCGTCTTACAAAACCTAGTGAAAGATTTAATCTGAAGCACAGATAAGAAATACGTAAAAATAATGAATTCATATAGGTTACACCATGTTCACTGAGTTTCGCCCTTTGGGCCTCATTTATGATATTTTGACGCGCTGCAGTGCAGCAGGCCTTCCTGCTGCAATGCTGTGCGTCAAAATAAAAGGGCATATGTGCCGTATCTGCAAGATCCGAAGCATTCCTGCCCTTCTCCCCTGCGCCGGAGCACAAACAGCAGCTGTGCACCGACACAAACACCCTTGCGTCATTTTGCAAGGGTGCATGCGCTGAGGGGATGACTGTTTTTGTGCAGGAAGGAACACCTTCCTGCACAAAAACAATAATTAAAGGCATTTTCCTCTTTCTATGCATGCAACAGGATGCAATATGCATAGAAAGAGGGAAAAACGAGGAGAAATGAGATTATTTCTCCTCCTTGTGCCTCGGGAGGCGTAGGATTCTGACGAATTCCCAGGTTTACGAAATGTTGTTAATCTGGGAATATGTCAAATTCCATGGATGTTGTGTGGGAACACCCTTTCACACAGTTATGCGTGAAAGGGAATCATAATTACAAGGCCATGAAAAGTCACGCGGGGTGACTTTACATGACGTGGTTCATATGAGGAAGCCCATTGCGCTGCAAATGCGCATAGGAGGCACAATGGGCTTGTAAATAAGCTCTTTAGGCCGTAATGTCCAATAATACGTAAAACGTGCCAGAAAGAGCCAAGGAAATATACGTTTTACCGATACCCACTTTCTGATATATTTTCAACTTTTTCGAAGTTTTGGTCATACACTTCCATGTTATGGGTAGGTATTGAGGGAACACTTATCTGAGAGAAAAGAGATAGAATGATTTCTGGGAGGTGAGTAGTGGGGATTGTGTCCGCGCAGGTCTCTAAATTCTTCCCTGGGACCCTCAAATCACCCCATGTTTTGTAGGTGAGTAGTACTACCATAAATGTTCAACATGCATTGGAGTAGCGAAAGCCTGGTGACATGATTATCGGAGAGGGATGTCTGTGGTCTTCCTGCTAGAAGGTCTGATTCACAAAGGTTTACTGGCTAAAATCAGACAGCCCCCCCACCCCCCCCCCCCTTATGTTTCCTCCTACGTTTCACTTTTTTAGGCAGACACAGTCTTCTAGGAGTACACACACTTGCTACTACTCACACATGCAGATTTTCCACCAGCCAGAAAGCGCACCTGTATGCATCAGGTGAAAGCTGCTTCTGATTAGCCCCCCAAAATACGAGGGTGTGCCCCTCCCTACCCACCCCTGCCTTTAACAAGTGCATTCCTATGTGTATGTACAGAATGGGAAGGTACCTGGCATGGAAACACTTTTAACATGGCCACACCCCCTAACTCTTTCCTACCATTAGCCCACAATGTTAGAATCATTAAAAAATCCGCAATGCCCAGAATCTCCCACACACAATGCCACTTTGCTAATACCACTGATCCTGATTCCAGGAGGTAGACTCTTGAATGGGGCACCTCATGAGCTACCTTTAGCCATTTGGAATTGGATAGCCCAGGCGTCTTTTCTATATAGAACTGTAAAAATAAAAATACATTTACGGTTAACACAAAAGAAGGAATTTGAAGAAAGTCCAGGATGGAGTAGGGGGAAGTGTGGCGGCAGAGTAACTTGACTGGCCTGTGATGGGTTTATGCCATCATGATTAATAAACTGCAGACAATAATAGGAAAATTCAATACGCGAATTAGGATTGATTATGACATTAAGGGAGTGTACTTCAGTGTCAATAAGGCGATTTTAATGTCTATGGTAGGCACTAATGAGGCAATATTGGATTAATATGCAATATTTACACCACTGTAGATTTTTGGGGGTAAAAGATATGAAATGCAGCCTGAAAGCGTTGAATATGTTCCAGGGGCAGGCTGCCACACATGAAAGAATGATGGCGTTCTCACGGACAAGATCCATAGGTCTGCGCGGTTTGCCGGTAAAGGAAGAACAGGTGATACGGACCACACAGGGACCTCCAGCAGGGGTGTGGAATGTTTAAAATATCTACTTGCCCAACGAACGGAATGCTTCAGAAATCAACTTGCCTTGTATAAAAATCCACGGGCTCCGTTTGGTGCCGTGCAGCCAGGTGACACATTATAGCAGTGGTCTCATTATATCAGAGCTCTGATAATGCCATCCATTTTATTTCTGGGTTTGGATTCTCGCGAGGCTCGAAATATGCCACATATCTGATGGTGCCAACTCTGAACATACCGGGTTCTATTCATGTCAAGTCTTTCAATAGCCACAGGCTCTTTATAGTAATGGGCTCTGTGCAGGCCATCTTTTTAATCACAGAAGCACTCTAAACATGGCATCACTTTCACTACGCCAGAGCGCCGACTGTCATAGAGATCAGAATGAATCCTTTTTCTACTTGTACCATTTCTCTCTTTCTTACCTTAATTTCTGAGGAAGAATCTCGCTTGATTTCTTGAAACGTTCCATGAAACTGGCAGCCAAAGGGTTTGTGCAACAAAGGATGGGGCTACTTGTCCAGTGGGCAAAATAAACATGAAATCTTGTAGTACTGGACCACAAATAATATGCCCTCGTCATTCGATTTTATACACCTTTTTACGTCTATCCAGGAAACTCGCCATCCTCATGTAATCATAACAAGTAATAAATAAAAATATATACATTTATAAAGTAGTTTGGTTTAGCCTTCTTCACCCACTGGTCTGTTTAAATGTCATTCACATGTTACTCCTGCTAACCACTGCGTACAGCATGGGGCAATGGGTCAGCCCACTTCAGCCACTGGCTCTCTTGGACTAGGGGGGACAGAAAACTCCTGATCACATGTGCACCTCCGCCTAAAGAGAAGTGCACTTTGGTGGTAGGGTTGGTGTGCTTATACTTTACTTTGCCAATGCTTGTGTACTTCAAATGTAATGATCCTTGTGTGCTTAAACCATGTCTTCCGGTTACAGAAATTAAAAGCTAATAGTACCCTCTCTTGGTGCCACTAAGAATAATACTTTCCGATGATGTGCATTAAAACAAAAAAGGGCTTCTATTCAAATCACATCTGTTTGCTAGAAACCACCCATACTGTTCTATTAAAATTAAATGTGGTGGTTAATTTACTTTAAATGCAACATTTTTACTGCAAGCACATGGCCACCACATTTAAGTCGTAGCATGTTTTCTTTTTTGTTTCTTCTTCTTTTCATTATTGTGGCATATGTTTACAATAGCCCTCACACTAGCTTGCCAAGGCCGTACTGGGTTAGCCAATGCTTGTTAACAATTAGATCAACATTTTTACACCCAGAATGGGTGTAATCCTATGCTGCCATTACACCAAAATGAGTTGCAATTCATTTTGGTAGGTCTAATCAACAGATCCTTTTCTTGCTGGGAATAAAACACGATGAACAATACGATCTTTTGAGACACTGTACATTTTTGCTCAGCGTGCTTCAGATTGTCACACGATGCTGCCCACCCTCCAAAACCCATAATAACTCTTAACTTGGTGCCCTGTCCTTTAAAAAAATAATGATTACAACTCATAAAAAGCGTTTGACTGGTCAAGAACGTTTGATTGCAAAACTAGGTGCACTTCACTCCATAAGTGTGGTACCTAAGATGGATGCCACTCAAGACCCAGTTCTGCTTTCTAAGTTCCAGTATCCTAAAGGCAGTGCTAGATTTTTTAGGGTGCTCCAGGAGGTGAATAATCTCCTGTTGTGGGGTTCATTATTTCGAAAACTCTCACATCAAAGAATGAGAGTGTAGCAGCAACATCGCAAGACGGCACTCAAAGCAGAACCTCTGGTAGCTTTCTAAGAAGGCAGCCCGGAAGGAAGCCAGTGCAACTTCCATGAGCACAAGAGCTGGTGGCAAAGAAATGACTATGAACAAAAGTTACTTACCTGTAAACTGTGGTTCTCCAGTATTGGTGTCTTTCATAGATTCACATGCTTGAATATTCCCCGTCGTCGAAGTGGGAGTCTCACGGTACATAACAAAGCAATGTAGCAATAACACAAGCCTATTAGGCCTACAGGAAAGAAAAAAACATAGAGTTTTCATGGATAGACAACTTGTCACTTCTATAACATATCCCTGTCGTTTTGTTCTAGGTCAAATCCAGCCAATCAGGTGTCCGCACCCTCTAGAACCCTCTCCCCAGAGACTCAGGCTCTCAGATTTTCGTAGCACAAGAGTGACATAAAGTCAAATACAAGGAAGAGCCTCTGAGGGGAGGTGGGTAGGTCGCATGTGAATCTATGAAAGACACCAATACTGGAGAACCACAGTTTACAGGTAAGTAACTTTTGTTCTTCTCCAGTATTGGGGTGTTTTTCATAGATTCACATGCTTGAATAAGAGTAGTGAGCAGTGGTAGCAGAATAATACAAGGTACATAAGAAGCCAGATAGTAGTATAGACAGTGCACAGATTATATGCATAAAAAAATAGACGTCTAACTATATATAACAGATATATAAATATATATAGATATATATATACACATCTTATACGTAAATATATAAAGAAATAAAAGTACCTTGTATGCAGGAGGAGGGAAGCAACAGAGGCTCACCTTATTTAAAACGATTACGCAGGACTGCCTGTCCTACAGCTGTATCCGTGTTGTCTGCAGCATCCAGACAGTAGTGTCTCGTAAAGGTGTGTCTGCTGGACCATGTCGCCGCTCTACAGATGGATTGAAGAGGGACTCCAGCAAAAAGCGCAGTGGAAGAAGAAACCTTCCTCGTGGAGTGCGCTTTCACAGCAGCAGCGAGAGGTTTTCCTGCTTGTTGATGGCAAAAGGCAATAGCAGAGGATATCCAACGTGCTATAGATTGTTTGGTGACAGGATGACCTTGCCGCATTCGCCCGTAGGCGACAAAGAGTTGGTCAGTTTTACGAATGGCAGCAGTTCTTTGAAGATAAAATTTGAGACATCTCTTGACATCCAAAGAATGAAGTGACTTTTCTGCAAAAGTTTGAGGATTAGGAATTTTTTTTTTTAAAACAACCGGCTGATTGAGGTGGAAATCAGATGGCACTTTAGGGATATATGCCGGATTGGTGCGAAGCAGAACAGAGTCTTTAGTAAATTGAAGAAAAGTTGGGTTAATGGTAAATGCTTGCAAGTCACTGACCCGGCGTGAGGATGTACGCGCCTGGAGAAGGGAAGTCTTCCAGGTGACATGTTTGAGGCTGACCTTATGTATTGGCTCAAATGGCGATTTCATGAGCTGCGCCAATACCATGTTTAGATGCCAAGGAGGAGGAGGCCGACGTATCGGAGGAAACATACGAAAAAGTCCTTTGAAGAATTGTTTCATTACTCTTGAGGAGTAAAGGGAGTTCGAGCCATCTTGGCGGAATCGTGAGATTGCCGCTAAAAAGACTTTAAGGGTAGCATATGACAGGCCTGATTTTGCTAGGTGCAAAAAGAAAGGTAGTAGTTGTTCAGGCTTAGAATGGATAGGATGAATTGTGGCATCACTGCACCATGAACAGAAGCGTTTCCATTTGAGTTTGTAAGATTTTACAGTAGAGGAAGCTCTAGCCTTTGCCAATACTTCTCTGCACTCCAAAGGGATGTCCATATTCACAAATTCAAAGTGCTCAGGTTCCAAGCTGCTAAGTGTAGAGACGCAGGATCGGGATGGCAAATTTGACCGTGTTCCATGGTCAAGAGATTCGGAAGAGGACGAAGCATGATTGGTTCGCACTGAGACAGTAGCAGCAGCTCCGTGAACCATATTTGTCGAGGCCATCGGGGGGCTATTAGGATGAGCCGACAGGGTTCTCTCCTCATTTTCCGTAGGACCTTGGGGACTAGAGGTATCGGTGGAAAGGCGTAAGCATAAATTTTGGACCAGTTCATCAAAAAGGCATTCCGGCATGACCTTGGTTGGGGAAGCCAACTTGCGTAGAACTGGCATTTCCGGTTCAGATAGGTTGCGAAGAGATCCAGATTCGGGGGACCCCATAGCTGGAATATGCGATCCAGAATGGGTTGGTGCAATTCCCATTCGTGATTGGTCGTGGAGGATCTGCTTAGGGAATCCGCAAGGACGTTGGACGCTCCCGGAACATGGACTGCAGTGGGGGCGATGTGGTGTTGAATAGCCCACTTCCAAATCTTTTGGGCCTGAAGGGACAACAGAACGGACCTCGTGCCTCCTTGCTTGTTGATATAGTGCATGCACGTTGTGTTGTCCGTCCTGATCAATACCGTGCTTACGGAAATGATGCTTCGGAAAGCTTTCAGAGCCAGAAAGATGGCCAGTAATTCTAACAGGTTGATGTGTCTTGTCTTTTGATGAACAGACCACCTGCCTTTCACAGTAAGACCCTGCAGGTGAGCGCCCCAGCCTTCGAGAGAGGCGTCGGTGGTAAGGGTGAATTGTGGAGAGTCCGCCAGAAAAAGACGCCCCGAGGAGACATGCTCTTCGTGAGTCCACCATAAAAGAGCCTTTTTTAGGCGATGAGTGACTCTGACTAGGTCGTTGAAATTGCCTGAGACCTGAGCCCATTGCTTGTCCAGTTCTTCTTGGACAGGTCTCATCTTCAGGCGGCAGTGAGGGACTAGAGGAATGCAGGACGACAACATCCCTAGGAAACACTTCAACTGTCGGACAGAAACGAACTCTTTTAGATGGATAGAGGCCGCTAGATTGCGAAGACGTTGTCGTCGTTCGTGCGACACAAAAGCTTTCCCTAGAGTTGTATCCAGAATGGCTCCCAAGAACAGTCTGCTTTGAGCTGGGTGCAACTGAGATTTGTCTAAGTTGAGCGTGAGGCCCAGAGATTGGAATAGGGAGCTGCAGACCAGAGTTTGCATTGACGCCAGTTCGAAGGACTTTGCCTTTAGAAGGTAGTCGTCTAGGTAGGGAAAGATTTGAATTCCCTGAAGGCGAAGGTAAGCTGCCACCGGTGCAAGGACTTTTGTGAACACTCGGGGAGCAGAACGAAGGCCGAATGGCAGGACCTTGAATTGAAAATCCCGTCCGGCAACCCTGAATCGGAGGAACTTTCTGTGTCTTGGCAATATGGGAAGATGAAAGTAAGCATCTTGGAGATCTAGCGTTGTCATGAATTCTCCGTGAGAGAGAAAAGGAAGGACCTCTTGTAGGGACAACATTCGAAAAGTTTGTCTCTTTATATATTTGTTCAGGGCTCTCAAATCCAAAATGGGACGCCATTCTCCCGACTTCTTCTGAATAAGGAAGAACCTTGAGTAGAACCCCCTGCCTTTCTGTAGTTTTGGCACCACTTCGATCGCGCCCTTTCTCAATAATATGTTTAGCTGAATCAAAAGCTCTTTCAAATGTGCAGGAGGGGGACCTCTCGGTGGAGTATTTGGAGGAATTTTCATAAATTCCAAAGCGTGTCCCCTGCGCACAAGATCGAGAACCCATTGATCTGTGGTGATTTGCAACCATTTGAAGAAGAAGCGGGAGATTCGACCTCCAAGTTTTGAAGGAGTCCGTGAGAGAGGGTAAGGAGAGTCATTGTTTCTTTGAGGAATCCTTTCCTCTGTAGGAAGATTTGCCTCTGTATTGTCTGTAATTGGAGGAATTTTGCTGCCGATAAGATTGTTGGTTTTGCGAGGAATAGCGGCCTTGTCCTTGCCTGTACTGGTTGGAATTGCCTCGAAAGGAAGAAGAGGAACCACGACCTCTTGCGCCCCGAAATGGCTGTTTTTTGAATTGTAAAGACCCTAGAGCACGAGCTGTGTCAGTGTCCTTCTTGATTGCTTGAAGGGCATCATCTATATGCTGGCCGAAAAGGGATTCGCCGTTGTAAGGCATGTCCAAGATCTTCGTTTGCACCTCTTGACGAAAGGACGTGGCCCGTAACCAGCCCTGACGTCGGAGGACTGCAGCGCCAGCCAAAAGACGGAAGCCAGAAGAGGACACATCAATGGCGCAATCTATAATTTCCGAAGAAATTATTTCTCCCTCTTGGAGAATCTTCAAAGCCTCTTGTCTGGATGATTCGGGAATAAGATTGATCAGAGATGAAATGTCCGACCACATTTGGCGATCGTAGCGGCCTAAGATCGCCAAAGAATTGGCTGCTCGTACCGTTGCCGCCGCCATAGTGGAAACATTTTTCCCTATACCATCCAGCCTTCGACCTTCGCGATCTGGAGGTGCCGACAAAGGAGATGAAGGATTTCTGGATCGGCGTTGGGCTGCCTGAGTGATGATGGAATCAGGCTTTGTTTGCGAAGTCAAACAGGCAGGAGAATTTGGAGGAGCCTTGTACCTTTTCTCGATTCTAGGAAGGATGGCTGGAATCGAATTAGGGGTTTGCATTATTTAAGGCCCTCTTGCCATATGAAATCAATGATTGGAATGCAGCGGACCTGCTTTTGAGGTTGGTCCTTAAAGTCATTTAAGAAACAATCCTCCTCTCCAGTTGTCATAGGGAGGTGAAATCTCTTAGCTGCTCTCTCCATGAGCAAATGGAAACCACCAATGTCAACTGGGGGAGAATCCAAAGGAGCGGGATCGGCGGGAGAAGGAGTTTGGATCTGATAGTTGTCCCAGTCGGAAAGGAGGGAAGCATCATCCAGCTCACCTTCCTCTTTGTCCGCGTGATCATCCTGTTCCTCGATAACATCTTCATGCGTGATAAGAGGAACCCCAAGACATTGTTCACTAGTCACCGGCGTCGGTGTGACTCCTGGTTCTCTATGAAACACAGATTGTTGAGGTGTCTGCGGTGTTGGAGTGGTATACCCAGACCATGGAAAACGGCGATTATAATATCGAGCATATATTGCAAATTGGAAATCAGACTTAAAGGCAATTGAGCCATAGAAGGTTGCGGAAGGGGATGCGTGTCATAAGACGAGAAATCATCTTGTTGCAAATACTCCTCATCATCATCTGTGTCCTGACATTTAATTAAGAGCTCGGAAGGACTGCGAGCAGGCCGAAATCTGTCATCCTCATATTCATCATTGTCAGATGAGAACAGTAACTCAGGAGGTTGCACAGGTGGTTTGAGTGGCATTAGGGTCTCCAGAGACGATTGCCGTCGTTGAAGTAGAGAGGTTGAAGTGTCTAAGGGTAGCAAATCCAGAATTGGAGCTGTAGCCGTCGTTGCCGGTGCTGAAATTCGCCGTTGAACTGCCGTCGACGACGAAGCCACCGTCGACGACGAAGCCACCGTCGACGACAAAGCCACCGTCGACGAAGCACCCTTCGAAGACGAAGCACCCTTCGACGCCGAAGCACGTCTGCTTCTTCTTATGCTTGATACTCGTCGATGACGAAGTTAAAGGCAACGTCGACGAGATGGGTCTCACTATCACAGATACCAGCGTCGACGGTGAAGACGCCGACGACATGATCATTGCTGGCTTCAGAGACATAGATGCCGATGTCGTCGATGTAGGTGCGACGACGGCAGCTCTCGTCGACGGAGGAAGGCTTGATGAACTCGTCGACGAGAGAGGCAGTTTGTGAGGTAAAAACTGCGTAGACGGAGTCTTGGACGCCTGAGAATCAGATCTCGGGGGCGTCAAGGAAACAGAGAGACTCCTGTGGGGGGAAATCACCCCTCTTGAAGTTGAAGGTTCTCCATGATGTTTCTTCACCATCTTAGGTCGAGGAGAAACTTTTTGAGAGTCAGAAGACCTCTTCGAAGAGGGAGCAGTTTGGATGGAAGACACACTTTCCACATCAGAAACAGGATTTTCTGAAGTCTTCAGCTTCTGTAGGCACAGAAGGAGACGCCCTTCTCTGTCCTTCAAAGTTTTCTGTGAGAAGGTTCTACAAATTTTACAGTCCTTTACCAAATGTTCAGGATACAAACAATAAATACATTTTTTGTGAGGATCTTCAGAATGAAGTCTCAGTTTACAACAGCTCCCACAAGGTCTGAAGAGGGATTTCTTGGTTGAAGACATCCTAGACTCAATCTTCTGTGAAATATGAGATGAAAAAAACTGAGCAAGCTCAGGGAGACTCCCTTCACACGACGTGCGGTAGAAAATCTGAGAGCCTGAGTCTCTGGGGAGAGGGTTCTAAAGGGTGCGGACACCTGATTGGCTGGATTTGACCTAGAACAAAACGACAGGGATATGTTATAGAAATGACAAGTTGTCTATCCATGAAAACTCTATGGTTTTTTCTTTCCTGTAGGCCTAATAAGCTTGTGTTATTGCTACATTGCTTTGTTATGTACCGTGGGACTCCCACTTCGACGACGGGGAATATTCAAGCATGTGAATCTATGAAAGACACCCCAATACTGGAGAACTTTATTTTCTGGATTCTGAGCCCATTTTGGATGGACGCCAATGAATTGAAATGTCATGGCTCGCGGAAGTGACATCATGAACCCTCGGATCCCTGATGACAACACATGGTTGGCCCACAATCTCTCCTAAAACTGCCCCCGTCTCGTATTGGCTGCTGTGGGGCAAAAAAAATAAGTGCGTGTGGGCAAACTAAACAAAGTAGACAGGGCATTTAGATTCTGTTGCTGCTGCACCCTTCATCACACCTGATAATAAGGGTTGCAAGCGCAGTGCCAGGGGCCCCAAATGGAAAGGGGCAGGGTTCAGTTGCTACCCTTGTGATTAACTGCTAGCCCAGGTATCCTGCCTCTTATTAGACCGAGACAATATATACAAATATGACTTAGTGGAATAGCTGTCAATGCCACACATGTTCTTATTCAGGTTAAAAGCTACTTTAACTGAAGAACCATGGATAATTATAAAGAGCAGTGCTATAACACTGTGCAATGCTTGGTGCTTTCGTCATTGTACCCCTTCTACCTCAGCACTCCAAAACATAAGCAATGCGGTATGCAGGGCTTCACAAAACCCCAAATAAATAAAGTACCACACCATTTAGCAAGAGTACACTTATAGTGGTTTAAAATGAGGCGTGTGAGTAGGAGGAGTCATACGTAAGTAAAGGGAGACTAAATACTATGGTAAAAAGGCATTTAAAAAACAATGAATTGAAAATTACAAGGGAAAGGAATGCTGCCACATGAGGAGTGTACTAGGTCAATGGGATACATTTGTTTCAAGGACTATGTCAGTGACTTACAGTGCATCTCAAATGCAAAATTATTCTCCTCGCATACCTGCAGTGTACCCAGCAACCCAAAATCCTTTCCCCTCAGTACACTCTGTCTGTATGATATTAATAATATTTATAGAGCGTGTGAATGCCTAAAGGCGTCTTGGTGCTAGCGGCTGCAAGAATAAAACAACAGTAAATTAATAGAACAGGGTGGACATGAACAGCCAGGTTTTGAGTAGTTTCCTGAAACAGGTGAGACTAGACTGGGTTTTAAGATGCCAAGGCAGCTTTTTGCATAATTCACAGGTGGAAGAGACAAAGCTTCTACCAGCCCAGGCTGCTTTGTTAATCTTGGGACCTACCACAGGTTTGGATGCAGATGAGCAGGCGGGGTTCCAGTAACATACCAGAGTGCAAAGCGGAACCAGCGACAAGTGAAGTGGTAAAGGACAAGTCACATCATGATGGCGCACATGGAGGGAGGAAGGACAGCGTGATGGGGTTGGGGTACAAAGTAAACAAACATACATGAAGGGGGACTGGGGCAGAGATAAAATGGGAACAAAGAGGATGGACCAGGGACTAGAAGGGGGCAAGGACAGAGAAAGGGCACTGTGGCGGGTGTGGTGTTCTATACCGTGCCCGTGGTAGGGGGAAAGCTAGCGAGTTGGCGTTCACTGGGGTCTCCATTGTGTCACCATAAGTGCTTGATTTCTACAAGAAAAAAATAAGTCCATAAGTGCAGGTCCCAAAGATTTTTAATGAGCCTGCTGCCTCCTTGCTATCAATTCTGCATGGTCTTGTTTACGCCTTGAGACACTTTCTTACACCACCCTACACTTCAGATATCTTTATCTCACTCTTGCATATTCTGTTCCATTCATGCTTTCTCCCTTTGTCCCCGTTTTCCTATTTTTCTCTTCCTTCTCCTCTCTCCTATTTCTGCCTTTCTTACACTTGCTCTGGGACAAAGTCTGATGATAAAAAATACATCCAGGTCCCAAAAATTAGTATCGGTGACCACCACTACCAATGGAACAAATTAGTTACAGTGTAAGCAAGAACCATAAAGTGGGAGTAATCTAGGACAAGATGAATGCTGAACAGAAGAATAATAAAAACCTATGACGAAGCTGCACGCATAACAAAATGACGGCGTGCACCTACAAAATGACGTAGGTGCTTTTTTAACTTTTCATTTACTGATCCAAGTTGGATCGGTTAAAAAAAAAAGTGTGAAAGCATTTTTGTTTTGGAAAGCGGGTGGGGAAGCAACATGGGTGGTGGAAGGTACGTGATGGCCGGGGAGGTGGTGGAAACAACATGAGGGCGCAGATAGGCAAAAACAACATTCTGAACTTGGAATGGAGATGGAGGGCACAGTGGGATGCAGTTAAACGTAAACCAGTGCTAAGCCATGGACCCCTCTATGTTCTCGGTAAGTCCATAATATAATTTTGACAACAAGAGAGCTGCACTGCGTGGTAGACTCGACCTAAAAAGAACACTGTGATAGAAGCAACATCAGATGCCAATTCTGAGGCATTTCATTGCAAATGCTGTAGTGAACAGAATTCTTTTCAAAGTAAAATGTCACCTTGGTATAATCAAAAAACTCTACAGTCAATAACAAACCTACAGCATAATTCGGAGCACTTATTTTTATAACCTTGTTTCAAAAATGTGGGTTATTAAAAATTAACTGCGAAGTTTGGCAATGAATGTTTCTGCACTGATGTGACTGTAGGTTAAACCATATGGTCAGTCGGTTTTTCACTACTTGTTTACCCTCCTTCTATATCATCTGTCCAGGGATGGCTTGTATTGTGTTAGGTGTGTATCAATATGTATTCATTAGTTCAGAGTAAATGGATTGTGGAAACTGTGAGTATAAGATAGAAGGTTTTTGATCGGGCTCCATTACAAGGTTCTGTTTTAGCTTTTGCTGTTCCTATTCCAATACAAGGTTATTTCTTTGTATGAGGAGGGTGGTGCTTTTGCAAATATCGGTGGTTTGTTGACATATCCTTTAGATGTTGTTGCTGAGATGGCATGGCTCTTGGTGGTATGTGACAATCAGGAGTACTCACTGCTAGTGATTTGGTTAGCTTGAAAACTATTTCTGCGGGAATTTACTCCTTGTGTTCAGAGTCTCTGTCAATCATAGTAAAAACAATGAGGAAAGAAACAATTGTACTACAATTTCTGAGGCTGCTGTATTATGTACAGATTATTACTTGGAGTTATTACAAAATGTAATAAAAGTGTAAATAGCTGGCAAGTGATCCATTACCATGGGTAACACCTTCACCAGCCCTGTCTTCAGAGTGCACTATGCACACTAGAATTTTTGGGTGAAAGCATTCAATCTTAATAGCAAACTACAAGTCCCATAGTGCAATGTGTTCTTGGCTAAAAAGTAAAAGCTGGCCAAAGGTGTCAAGTATGACATGGGTTCTCTCCTCAATTATGATCATGTATTAGGAATACATAATTTCCCACAAGTGTTTCAGCAAACAAATGTACTTAAATATAAGATATAGCCCTGTGTTTTTAGGTTGTTTTGTAAAGTAATGGATCGATTATCACTGAGCTACTAACACAACATCACTGCCTTCATGATCATATCTGCAAGGTCGAAACTAACCAAATACGGAAAATCCCATTGACTTGTTTCTTAGGAGCAACCCCTAAATTATATTATCCTGCCCTACTCTCCCTACTACTCCCACTAGAGGCCACCAAACCCAGAAACTAGAATCCAGATGGGAGCAATTTCTGGTGTTGGATAATTTCATCCAGGCCGTGGTGGAATTGGGGAAGGAACACAACGTCTATCTCCTCAAGAGTCTAGTGATGACCAAGCCAACTGATTCCAGGCAAATCACCTAATCTCCCCGTGCCTATGGACAGCACCTGGATACCCTCATGGGTGATAAGCCGCGCTATACAAATCTACAAACAAACAGTTAGGCAAGCTTGTCACATGCAAACCTGAGGAAAACAACAGACAACCTTTCTATTCTATTTTCTGACCATCTTTTGTCAGATTCACCTCTCGTTGGCATACCAGCACCTAGAAACAATTCAATTACGCCGTGTGCATGATACCAAATAAATAAATAAATAAATAAATAAACCTGCAACATGTGCCGAGTGCTCTGCATGCTCACTTAAAATAAAATACACAAGGGTCCCAGAACACAAATAATTCACAGCTTCAGTTTCCACCAGGCTAAAACGACTGGCATAACATTGTGTTCAAAAGTAGAGAAGCAACTTGAATAAGGACCACTAAGGCTAATTCGAATTTTGAGACCTGCAAAGCAAACAATCAAATTGAGGGTAAATTAACCAAGACCAGCACTATAAAGATGAGCGAGAGAAGACAGAGCGCAAATGTCACAACACTGGTTCGAGGAAATGGATAGGAAGCCACACATGTGGATCCAACGCAAGTGCAGGTAAACACAAGAACCATTATCAACAGTGGCGGCTGGCATCTACTGAAGATGGAAAGGGTAAACAACAAAAGAAAAGCACTTAACGGGATCCTGACGATGTCCTCCTCACTCCGACTGCAGTCCCAGCAAACTCCCTCGACCAATCCAAGCTTGCTCACGTGCTGTTAACCAGTATATGAGCAGTGCCTTGATTAGTGAGAACGGCCTCTCTCAGCGCTCCCAAGGGCACTGGATGCCTGCACTTGCTCTCAACCTAGCTGTCTTAAAACAGCTGGGTTGAGAGGTTTAAAGTGCACATATGTGGCTGGTAGTCTCAAGACGCCCGGCCAAAGACACATGCGCACTTTAAACAAGTGTGAAGGCATCCCTTTGCCCACCACTCCTCCCTGCTCATTGAGCAGGCCCGCACCTCCTGACGCTCGGTTCAGGACGGGTCGATAAAAAATAAAATGGTAATCAATTACCATTTTATCTTTTATCTCTGGGGCTTTGGGGGCACGCAAGGGAGGGGGACGTTCCTCCACTCCAATGGAGGAGCCACCACTGATTATCAATATGGGAGGTCTACCTGTATAGAAAGAACTGCCCTGGTGGTACTGCTATGCAAAGCCTACTGTATACAGTGTGGCAGAAGGAAGGCAAAGATGGAGTATACATCTCAAGGATACTACAATAAGCAACACAGGGGTGGAAAGGATGAAAGTGTCTGCTACTCATGTGCGTTTTAATTGTACGCAATAGCATGCTAGGCACCAAAATCATGATATAAAAGAGTCTACATAATTAGGGTAGAAAATGTGTCACTAAACACCTCATTAAACACTGTATCATTCAAAGAATCATCTAAGATACTCACCTACCATCTCAGTCTCAAATATCAATGTTCTTTTTATGACCAAACATTCTTTTCAGAATCCAATATCCTACTTGTGTGGTTCCAAAGAGCTTGTTCTATGGTCACTGCTATTTAATCACTACGCTCAGGCGTTCTGGAACAACTTTCAGAGTAGGGGTGCTGCTATCAATGTTATATCACTGTAGTCATAGGGATTGTGAAAAATCCAAGCATCGCACAAAAAACAAGTGCAGCAAATGTGCCACACCCAATTAGCAGGAGAGAGGTGGGGTGTACTCTATAGCCAGTTGTGCAAAATGACCGAGAAGTTCGTGAATTACCAGCTCACGAGTTTCTTGGAAGATAATAACATTCTGCATTCCAATCAGTCAGGGTTCAGATCTAATCACTCCACTGAATCTGCCCTGCTGTATACAGCAGAGACCCTTCGGATGGCCTTGGACCGGGGTAAGAAAGCCGTATTAATCCTACTTGACCTGTCGGCAGCCTTTGATACGGTTTCTCATAACATTCTTCTGAACCGTCTGGCTGCCGCAGGAGTAGGTGGGGTGGTTCTGGCCTGGCTAAAAAAATTTCTTACTAACAGACAACAAGTTACAGTGCTTGGTAATTTTCAATCGGAGGCCAGACCTCTCTGCTCTGGAGTTCCTCAGGGATCAAGCTTGAGTCCTCTGCTCTTCAACTTGTATATGGTCCCTCTGATGAAATTAATTGCTAGCTTCCAGATTAGTAGTGTCTCTTATGCTGATGATACTCAGCTTATTTTAGTGCTAGACGGTGACCATACAGAAAGTGAGGATAATCTCAGACAGTGCCTAGCTGCTACTTTTCATTGGATGGCGGACAATCACCTCAAATGCAACGCTGGCAAAACAGAAATTATCCCCTTTGGCAAACAAAATCTGTTTTCTCCAACTACTTGCTGGCCGGAGGATGCTGAAGTTCCCCCTATGACCATCACCTCTGCCCGGAATTTGGGCATTAGGTTTGATTGCCAGCTATCCTTTAAACAACAAGCGCTGACAGTGGCAGGCTCATGCTTCGGTATAATAAAATCACTGAGGAAGTTTTTTGATCTCCTGCCATTGCCAGCCAGGAAGACAGTCGCAGTTGCTCTGATTACCTCCAGGCTGGACTATTGTAACAGTTTATACGCAGGAACTACTAAAACTGTTCTACGTAAACTGCAAATAGTCCAGCACGCTGCAGCTCGTCTGGTACTACGCTGGCCGCGTAAATCGTCTGCATCAGCCGCACTGAACACACTCCACTGGCTTCCTATTGGTAAAAGGATTCTTTTTAAGCTCCTTCTACTTACTTTCAGGGCCTTCCATCAGCAAGGCCCGAAGTATTTGTGTAATGGCTTTAAACGCTACCATCCGGCACGTTGCTTGAGATCCTCAGGACTGAATCTGCTCACCATCCCTAAATTCAACCTAGCCACCAAGGGTGGCAAATCTCTCTTCGTCTTGGGCGCTAAGGCCTGGAATGCTCTTCCCTCCTTCATTCGTTCCTTGTCGCAGGAGGCTCAATTCAGAAAGGCTCTAAAAACATGGATCTTTTCTCTTACCGATGCAGCTTGCCTAGCTATGGTGTAGTCTTGGTACCTGTGTGAATTATGTCTTCCCCCATCAACTTCTCCATCTGGTTGACTTAGCGCCAAGATGCTCCTTGGAGTGGTAGCCGCGCGGTATAAATTCACTTTTACATTACATTACATTACATTACATTACATTACATTACATTACATTACACTGTGGAGCACCGGTGTGGTAGCGCACTGTCATTTATAGACAGCACATTTTCCGTTGAAATGGTCACTCAATTTGCATAGACAGTTTTACTGGTAAAACTATATGGCGCACAAACAATAATTAATGGAAATCCTGTTTCAGCGAATAGTTATCATTTGCACATCACCAAGTCAAGTGTCTTGATTTGTTTTGATCCTATGAAAACCTTTGTTACCATCACACTTCAGAATTACAATTTTTTTTTACTTCATCTGTTTGTTCCCAATTGCTGATATATTTTGAAATTCGTTTATACTATATTTACAGGCATTTATGTTGTTGTGCATTACGAAAATACTGACAGCCTACAGCCTTTCCTTTCACTCTCTGTACCAAAGCAAGATTGCCACTTAGGTAACTTTTAACAAAATACTGCCACTTTGCAGTTAGAGGAATAAAAGTAAACACCAGTTTCCAAACAAAAGAGCAATTTGTTAGAAGACATAGCCTGACACTGACCTCTCTTAAAATCCACAGCAACTGTGACAAGATGAACACAAAATGTAAAGACATCTTTATTGCTCATTTACCTTCTGAACTCCAACATGGTTACTTTTGGGGGTGCTGCAGCACACCCCACACCCCTACTTGACTATGCTCATACTTTACTAGCCTAGCCTCCTGGAGTCTGCCTGTTTCCCATAGATGAAGAATACTCAAAGTTCATTTAACTTGGATTGCACCTCTTCTGCTGATAGAACAGTCTCCATATTTGTATCCTGGCTACTAATGGCTTATGCAATCAACGTTTCTAAAGACAACTTATGAAGCAGAAGTTTGGGGTTTTAGGCAGTGTGACAGTATACAAAGGGAAGAAAACAGATTTTGTCGTAAAATATTGGGCGCCCCTATTTCCACATCACAATACGCTTGCCACAGCGAATTGAAAATCCCTTGCATAGAAGATTATATCAAAGCTCGACTCGCTTTATTCTGGCTCGTGGGTTGGAAGAACCCCGCGGCGCAGCTAACTAGGGAAATAATTAAAGATTGTCTCAGCTGCGATAAAGGAAAAGATATACACTGGCTCGCCGCTGTCAGGAAGAGCCTGGCCAGCGTAAATCTTGAGTGGTTATTTTTAAACCCAACCAACTCGGATGGCATAAGTAAAAAAAGCCTAATGAAGGCACTTTACGCGGCCTACAGCAAAACCAGAAATGAAATAGAGTTACAAAAACCCTTAGTAGCCCGATACATGACGATTGAGATCAGAACCCACCTACCCTGTAGTTATCTCTCAAGACCAATTGGTAGATGGGAGAGGAGCCTGCTCTTTAGACTAAGGGTCTATACTGTGAAATTTCTGCTTTGCTTTCCTCTGGGGTTCAACTCCAATCTTGACCAACTCCCCTGCCCTTGCAATGCTCAATGTAAACAAACAATGACGCATTTTTTATTCTTCTGTAGTTTCTATTTAAAATACACAAAACAGTTTTTAATACAATTTTTTAAGACTATCCCATGGTTAATTATAAGGCAGCATATGGGCACATCGTCACTCTGGAAGATGAGGAGCTAACATTCCGGGTAGGATCCTTTTTGAAAGTGGCAGTACGTGCCAGTTACTCCATGTGTACCCATTGATCTTTACCTCTTGTAAAATTCATTTGTATATACTATTGACAGCTTTTGTCGAGTTCTTTTGACTGTATTTGTACATGTGATGAAATTGCCGCATTTTGTTTTTATCTAAAAATGTGATATCTGAGATTCTGTATTTGTGCTTTTATGGATATTTATTGTATCCGAATAAAGATTTTGAATTGAATTGAATTAAAGACAAAAGCAGTTAAAACTGAAGATCTGATTGTGAGTGACTACGATCATCTTTAGCACCACAGTCTTCGGCTAGACTGTCTGGGTTCTTAACCGAACCCTAGCTCGGTCGTCACAAATTCAGGTAAGTAGGTTGATGTAACTTCCATATTAATATATTGAGCAGAGTACTGCTGCTGGTTCCTGAATCCTACCATACCGTAGTCACATCCTCCAAAACCTCTTCCCTACTGAATGGGACTATTCTTGGGGCAAGTACATCACTAACAAAACTTTTCATAGTACTGGCAATAATGTCTTACTAAGCAACTCAAGCAATAATATCCCTCTCAGAACCTCCAATCTGGTAAATTACCTGCTGCTTATGCTTAGACAAGTATGCAAAGTCTAGGCAGGAGGCTGTGCCTTTTTCACAAATAGAAGCCAAGCTTTGGCATGAACCTCCAAGAGAAGTTTATCAGGATGAGAATCACTTGAAGACTCCCTTGCTTTCTGCTTTTCTGGTTACGTCTATCATTCAAGTTAACAGTTCCTGTTACTGAGACCCTAGAGGCCGCTTGTGGCGCACATGGACTTTAAATGTATATGACATAATAAAAATTTGAGAGAATTTCTCTCAAAATGATCCTGTAAATAGAAAATGAGAAAATGTCAGATGCAAGGTAACACCTCAGACGGAGTCATGTTACTGCCAGGGCCAAACTGACCGTGGCGGGCACCGGGCATTTCCCCATATGGCCGCTAGGGTGGGGAGCGGTTTTGGGTCCCTGGGAGGCATTTTTGTTACCGGGGGCCGGCAATATCAGCCCCCGGTAACAAAATCGTCAGAAACCGGCCATAGAAAACAGCTCAGCCGCACCCCCACTTCCCTCTCCCGGGGGCTGGCCGAGCAGTTTGCCAGGGCTGGTTTCGGCTCCCAGTCCAGCCCTGGTCATAATCGAGTGAAAGCAAAGGGGATGGTCCAACTCAAACATCAAATCCTGTGACAGCAAGACTAAAGCATTCAACCATTATGTTCTAATATGAAAAGGGTGGGGGTCTTTTTATGCAGGAGGGTGCAATCAAGTTATCTAAGACCCGGTAGCATGTGAATGAGTCTTTAGTCAATGAAAACTACTTCCTGTCCTGGGAGGGTAGACATAAAAAAAGGAGGAGAAAGTAGGACTCCTATGATTGGCATGGAAGTAGCACATTGGTCAATGGAAAATTTTGACTAGGTGTAGATAATATAACTAACTTTAGGGTACCTAAACTTTACATAACTTCTACATCACATCTAGATCTCACGTCCAGGCTACTTCCAAAACATGGCAGAGATCAGAAGATTTTCGCAAAAAAAGAGCAAGGAGAACTATGTGGCATGGTGATTCTTCACCAAATTGTTACTATTAAACTCTCAGGGTCTAATTACAAGTCAGCCTGTCCGTGGGCCACCAAACTCGTAGTTACGAGGTGTGCGGTCGGACAGTAATTGGACCGTTGGCTCTGCCAGGAACCACCAGTCACACCCATTGTAAAATGCAGGTGGTTCTGCTGCGGCACTGCCATGCATATAACAAGTTTCAGGACCACCTGCGTTTTCATGGAGGTCTTTCCTTCATGAAAAGGCTGGCAGTGCTGAAAGAAAGGGGGCCCCTGTGCCGCCTCAGCCTGGGGATGCATGCGGGGGGCACAACATGTGCCCCCTGTGTGCATGTGCCCAAGTTCCTGCACGGCATGGACTGTAAAGTCCAGGAACCTGTGTGGCGTTCCCAATGTGGAGCCTTTTTCAAAGACTTAGCCGTCTTTGAAAGTGGCACCACTGCGGGAACCGCCATGCCGCCTGCCCGCCAGACCACAAAATTACTTTAATGTGGTGGCTGGGCAGCAGTGACTCTTGATGGTGTAGGGGCACGGCGGTGGCAGGCCACCCGCCCCCACACCGCCAAAAGCCATAATCGGGCCCTAAATATGTATTTATCTACGAGATTGTATGCTGTGCTCACATGTCACCTTGTGGATACTTCAGAGAACTAGGTGAAGGGAACAGTAAAGAGAGGAACAATGGTGGATTGGATGACGCAGCTAATCAGTAACTTTCAGACAAACATCAGAACAGGAAATCCAGGTCTTCCTGGGAGATCCATGGTGACGTATGCTGAACCACTGTCTAATCTACATATACAAGCTGAAGTGACGCTGGAGTGGAGACCTTCTGAAGACAGACACACGGATTTTGAGGAAACAACACTTACCTGCTCTTGGATGTTGAAGTCTGCATAGTTTGCCTGTTGGAGTGATGGCTTCAGCTGCACAGACTGCTCTGTTGTAGGAACGTGGTGGGGAGTCTGGGTAACGTAAAAATACATTTCATCATGTTTCTTTACTGGGCCTTTTAACACAGGCAACTCTATCAAAGACAAAGGGGAGAACACGTTTTTCACCACAATTAACAAACGTTCTGAGTCCAGTAATCCATCAGATATTCCTTCATTCCTGATGTCAGGGGTCATGCTCGAATCTGCTTTTTAGTTTAAAGGGCTGCCTGCAGGGACAGTGAGGACAAATACGGCATTTTTCTGTCTTCCTTAATAAATCCCTCAATCAGACTTCAACCTGAGTCTGACAAAATAAAGCCAGCTAGATAGAATTAAAAACAAAGGCCCTGATTTACAAAGAAGGGCATGGAAAAGTCAGGAACCTACTCCTGCAGGCTTCCTCCTAAGTGTGAAGTAGTTTTCCAACTTTCATGTGATTGACAAAGAATCCCGGGACTCCAATGATACTTGTAGATCTCCAAGATTACTCCAATTTCACAAAACGTTTCTCATGCAGATTTCCCACTAGATGAAAAATCATCATCATAGGTAAATGAAGCAGAAATGTGCATTTGCAAATGTAATCTTAATTTGTATTTCAACTAAGGAAAAATATTTCTCCGGTCAAGAAACTTTTTTCCCTACCCCACATTAAATTTGGGGTGTTCTCTTCCCTTTTCGCCCTCGAAAGTCACCTATATCTGCCTTTCATTGGAGTAAATTCTACTGCACGACTGTCAGAGAGGTCTTTTAAAATCAATAGTTTTGCAGTCAGACAAATAATGTAATCCAAGTGATAAGACGGTTAATTTGGTGTCACTAACGCATAGCTAACCACAGAAAAAGCAGAGCAAAATCATATTTAATCTTTCCAAACGTGGCCCTTGATCTTTAAGTTAATGATATACATTTCAGCATGATTCCATATGAACATGTAGTTAGTTTACAACTGAACAGACAGTTAAAGGAATATTTGAACACATCTTCATAAAAATTAAAAAATAATACTCCAGACTTAGTAGACATTCCTCCTAACTCGGTAAATGTAAATTAATTTTAACGTGGGATTTTGCATTGTATCTAACTATAAAAAACTGCACTTAATTGATATTACATGAACAGTTTATTAAACTAACTATATGTATACTCTTGGGGACAGCTATGTCAAAGATGTCACTTATAACTTATAAATCACATCAGATTAAGATACTATAACCACAATATTGAACTATCTATTTAATGGAAATCAGAGTAAAGCAATAACCTATAATGAATGATCAGCCGAGGGTATTTCCTTTTCCATGCTCTGATTGCCAGAGGGGATTTGCAATTACTTAATTTATGTTTCCCGGTATTTGTTCTTTTTCTTTACGCTATTGACATTTTGAATAGCTTTGGTTCGGAGAGCACTTTTATTGTATTTTGGGGCTCAATGGCGGCCTGTGAAGAGGTTACGCCGGATCTACCCCTTTTGCAGTTTACTGTTTTTGAAACCCAGAGGTGGTACTCCCTAGCCACACTTTCTTTAGTAAGGGTAGCGGCTGAGGTTAGGCAGATGGTTAGGGGCAAACTGACCTCACGATTTTCTCTATGTATTTAACATTTAACAATAAGCCAGCGAGGGCAAAATAAATATTATGCGGTGCCTCTTTAACTAACATCTATATCTACATATGAGGTTGCCAGGCACTCAACCATTAGGAGACGGTGCTCCAGGGTAAACCAGGGTGCGGGACTAGCTCTCACACAAAAGTGAGGACAATCGACCTCCAAGTGTGCTGCACAGTGGAGCACATCACCTATCAATCAACCAATCAGGGAATTGTAAGCGCGCTACTCACCTGTGAGGGTCTCAAGGCACTGAGGGAGGTGGGGGGGGGGGGGGGGTAACACAGTTCTGTTCAGCCGAAGAGCCAGGTCTTGAGCGTCTTCCTGAAGGTGTTCAGGGAGGGGGTCGTGTCTGATGTCTGCTGGTAGCTCGTTCCAGGTCTTGGCTGCAATGTGGGAGAACGATCTACCGCCTGCCCTGGCTCTGTGGATGCGCGGGGTTTCAGCCAGTGTGAGGTTGGCAGATCGGAGGTTTCCTTTGGGTATGTGGAAGTTTATTCTGTTGTTGAGGTATTTGGGTCCGTTGTTGTGTAGGCATTTGTAGGCGTGCGTGAGGATTTTGAAGGTGACTCTCTTTTTTAGGAGGAGCCAGTGGAGTTTCCGTAGTTATAGGCTGATGTGTTCGTGCCGGGGGATGCCGTTGGAGTTTGCGGAGTAGGGATTTGTTGATGCCGGCATAGAGAGCGTTTCCGTAGTCCAGTCTGCTGGTGATGAGTTTGTGGGTGATTGTCTTCCTTGACTCAGGGGGGATCCATTTGAAGGTCTTGCGTAGGATGCGGAGGGTGTTGAAGCAGCTGGAGGTGACGGCATTGATCTGTCTCTGTTCATGGTGAGTGATGAGTCGAGTACGATGCCGAGGTTCTTGGCGTGATCTGAGGGGGTAGGTGGTCTTCCGAGGTTGGGGGGCCACCAGGTGTTGTCCCATGTTGAAGGGGTGGTTCCGAGGACGAGGACTTCTGTTTTCTCGGCGTTGAGTTTTAGGCAGCTGTTGGTCATCCAGACAGCGACATCTTGCATTCCTCTCTGCAAGTTGTGCTTAGCGGTGGTGAGGTCTCTGGTGAGGGAGAGGATGAGCTGGGTGTCATCGGTGTAGGATACGATGTTGAGGCCGTGATGTCAGATGATGGCTGCGAGGGGGGCCATGTAGATGTTGAAAAGGGTTGGGCTCAGAGATGACCCCTGTGGGACTCCACAGGTGATGTCAGTGTGGGCGGAGAGGACGGGAGGTAGTCTTATCCTTTGTCTTAATCCGGCAAGGAAAGATCGGATCCAGTTCAGGGCAGTTCCTTGTATGCCGGAGCCGTGAAGTCCGGTGATTAGTGTGCGGTGAGAGACGGTGTTGAAGGCTGCAGACAGGTTGAGGAGGATGAGGGCTGCGGTGTGGCCATGGTCCAGGAGGGTGCGGATATCGTCTGTGGCTGCTAGTAGGGTGGTCTCGGTGCTGTGGTTGCTCCAGAAGCCTGATTGGGATGGGTCGAGGATGGCGTTCTCTTTGATGAATCACGTGAGTTCCCTGTTGACTGCTTTCTATGCCACTATGGCCTCGAAGGGGAGGAGCGAGATGGGCCGGTAGTTCTTGAGGTCAGTGGGGTCGACTTTGGGCTTCTTGAGCAGGGGCTTGACTTCTTCACGTTTCCAGTAGTCTGGGAAGGTGCCTGATGTGAAGGTGGTGTTGATGGTGTGTAGCACTTCGGGAGTAATGGTTTCTGCGGCTCTGTGGTAGATGTGCGGGGGGCAGGGGTCGGTGGGGGCCCGAGTGGATGCCTTTCATGGTCGTGGTGGTGTCCTCGGCTGTGATCGGAGTCCAGTTGGAGATGGTGGGCTGGCTGGTGTCTCTGTGGGGCGGGGGCCTGGCTGTGGCGTCTTTAAGGTGGTCGACGAAGTTGTCGTAGAGTGTTCTGATCTTGAGGTGGAAGTAGGTTTCAAGCTTTTCGCAGAGGTCTTGGGACGGGGTGATGTCTGTGGCTTCACTGCGAGGTTTGGTGAATTCTTGGATTACGCTGAAAAGTTCCTTGGAATTGGTGGAGAATGGCGAGGATTTTGTTGTGGATGAAGTTCCTTTTGATAGTTCTGATTTGGCTGTGGTAGTCCGTCATGGCATCCTTGTAGGTGGTGTAGTTGCCGGTTGTCTTGGTGTTCCTCCAGTTCTTCTCCAGGTGTCAACAGTTGCATCTGGCCTCCTGGAAATCGGTGGTGAACCACGCGGCTTTCCTGGGGCGCTGTTTGCCGGGGTTGCGTAGCAGCGCAAGCTCGTCTGCGCATTTGGAGATCCAAGTGATGAGTCCTCTGGCTGCGGTGTTTGCCTCAGATGCCCTGGTGAGGATGTCTCGTGTGAGGATGGAGTTCAGTTGCTTGTCGGTAACCTTGCTCCAGTGGAGGGCAGGGGCTGGTTGTGGTGCCTTGGGTTTGGCGATGGTGAAGTGAACGCAGTGGTGGTCGGTCCATGGTGGTTGCGTTGTGTGGCTGAAGTGAACGCTGTTCCCTGTGGCGAAGATTGGGTCGAGGGTGTGTCCTGCTCTGTGAGTAGGTGTGGTGACGAGTTGGTTGAGCCCGATGTTGGCGAGGTTGTCACGGAGGATGGTGGAGTTGGGGGTCGCTGGGTTTGTCGCGGTGGAAGTTGAGGTCTCCTATGAGTATGTAGTTCGTTGATGGGATGGCGTGCATGGGGTGCGATGAAGTCGGTAATGGTGGTGGCAAAGGGAGTTCGGGGGCCGTGGGGTCTGTAGATGAGGGTTCCTCAGAGTGTGGTGTTAGGGCAGGTCTCGATTTGGAAGTGCAGGTGTTCAGCGGAGGGGAAGGATTCGCTGGAGGTGGTGAGGCAGAGGGTGCTCTTGTGGGCGATGGCGAGGCCTCCTCCGGGATGGTTGGGGCAGTCCTTCCTCTGGATCTTGTATCCGACCGGGATGGTGGTGTTTATGTTGGGGGCAGAGGCAGCGTTGGTCCAGGTCTCTGTGAAGAAGGCCACGTCGGGCGAGAGAGAGTAAAGAAGGTTCCAGATTTCCATGGAGTGTTTGTGTATGAAGCACATGTTGAGGAGGATGCATTTAAGGGTGTGATCGGTGCTCGCGTTTGTAGTGGTGGGGCCCGGGGTGGTGGAGAAGGTCCGGCGGCAGTGGAGGCAGGAGACCTGTCCGTGTGTTGTGATTGGTGAGGCCTGTTGACAGTCGGTGGGGGTTTCGGGGTTAAGTGCGAGGAGAGCAGTGGAGTCGTAGCGGTGGTCGGGCATAGGTCCAGGGTTCCTGGCGCTGGTCGCGGTCGGGTCGCGAACAGGCGCAGACGGGCTTGCCTTAGGCGCGCCAGCGGCGCAACCGCCATTAAGAAGGGGAGGGGGGAGGGACAGCAGCTGGGAGGCGGGGAGGGGCGTGGACAGGGGGGCAGGGCCGCAGGGGAAGATGCGGCGGGAAGGGAGCGGGGGAGACGATGAAGTAACGTTGGGCAAAACAAAAAAAATGGCACAACAAACAAAATGACAGAATAACACAGCTGAATACAGAATCCAAATTAAGAAATTAAGCGCAGACTGTACCAACCCAGAGATTTAGCCAGCAGACAGTGCAGTAATTATGGGCGCAGCGAGGAGGCAGAACACACAGGAGGACTGTGCCGGTGAAGCCTCGAACACCTCCCCGGAGGGGGCAGGAAAGCTGGGCGGCAACGTCGATAGAGCGGAGCTGTGGGGAAAGCTTAGGCCTGTGACCAGGGTGGTCAGAGGTCTTACTAGCGCTCCCCGTAGTGGCCGCTATTAAGTAGGGGAGGGGGAGGGACGGCAGCTGGGAGGCAGAGAGGGCCATGGGCGGCGGGGCGGGGCCCAGGTGCCGCAGCGACGGGAAGGGAGTGGGGGAGACGAAGAAGTACCGTAGGGCAAAACAAACAAAATGGCAAAACAAATAAAATGACAGAATAACACAGCTGAATCCAGAATCCAAATTAAGAAATTAACCGCAGGCTGTACCAACCCAGAGGATTACCAGCAGACAAAGCAACAATTATGAGTGCAGCGAGGAGGCAGAGCACACAGGAGGAATTTGCCGGCGGAGCCTCGAACACCTCCCCGGAGGGGGCAGGAGAGCTGGGCGTCAACGTCAGTAGAGCGGAGCTGTGGGGAGAGCGTAGGCCTGTGACCAGGGTGGTCTGAGGTCTGTAAAGAAACCCTGCATTACCAAGGTTGAACCTCAGATGGCTCATTGCCTGCACCTGAACATAGTTTATTTTCATGGTTAGACAATGATAAGCATTACAGACTGTATAACTAACAAAACACGAGAAAGCGAGAAAACCCACGGAATAACGGAATGTCTCACAACTTATGCAGAAGGTTTCCTGTGAGTACACGGTCCTGGAGATTCTATCTGGCCATCTGCCGTAGGCTGTAACCACCACATTCATATTTTAAAGTATGAGGTTTTTTGTTGTTTTTGCTTTTAATAAACTAGACAACACCTGCTGTTATGATTATTTACTGCTATTCTTTCTTGTGCCCCTAAATGTACCAGCAGAAGTGCCCGTTATTGTAGCTGGTCTGAACGAATCAGCTTACCTGAGACACTGAAGGCCTTGGAGGCAGCGCCGGCGGTGGCAACCATCCCGCCCGGTTGGCTGGAAAGGAACAATGTGCACAAATAAATTAATAGCAACCTCGATAGTTCATTGGCCTTTTACTTTTATAAGAACTAATGTCACACTCTAATAATAATGTTAGCAATTGTTCTTTGATAGACTTATTGCAATGTGCGTTGAGGTATATTTAGTTCAGCCACAAACTGCAAGTCTGGCCCTGAGTGTGTACAGACTATGCATCAAGCATATGTAAAAGAAATACTGGTGACACTTGGAGGCTCTTATTCTTAAGATCCCTCTTGTAACAATTCTATTGAATCATTACTTAAGCAACACTACAATACTTACTAACACCACTCAGATTATTCAAATGTCGCATAACAAATTAATGCAAGATAAATCACCTTTATGCACAAAACCACAATAAACACAGATAGGAGGGCGGCGTATGTTGAAAGAAAGATACACCACATAATTTAGGAGAAGACCTAGCACGTTACACTTAAGGCAACAAAAGAGTTGTGAGAGTAAAGGTACCACTCACTTAGCACACACTGAGGATGGATCCATTGCATATCTACAGCTGGTGTTAATTATGAAAATAAAGATGTAGTGATAGAAAGTGGAGTGCAGAGCTTCCTAAATCATGTTACATCTTCTGAGAGGCTGATAAACTAAGCCAGAGTGTCAACAAGATACAAACAGAATTTACACTACAATAATAAACATGTAGGTTGCCGTCAAACGTAACTAAAGACTATGTCCAACTAGGAAAGTGTCTTCCTATTGACCGATTGGTGTGAGCTGTGACTATGCCAGATACCTACTAAATTGTGCAATGTTCAAACTGTAAGCGGGTGGAATATTTCACCATTTGCTTCTAAAGAAATGGATGGCATGCACAAATCATTAACAGAGTGGCAAATTTGATCCCAAACTCTCAATAGGGGATGTTGAATATATACGTGTGCAGTTTTTAAAATCAAATTCTAGAAATCACTCTATTGTGTGCTTGACACACTTCTTTATTAATGTGCCCACTAAATATATATATATATGTGTGTATGTATATATATATATATATATATATATATATATATATATATATATATATATATATATATATATATATATATATATACACATTTGTCACGAAGCTCCTTCTGGAATACTGGGACCCCAAGGAAGGTGGCGTACACTCCGGCGGAGCATGCCGGTAATTAATATCCAACCAAGGCAAAAGTTCGTATTGTACGCTCTCAGGAAGAACCAGGCAACAAACCAGTATGGTGATCCAAATTTAATACTACACAACGCGTTTCGGCCATAGCCTTGTTCACGTTAAGAATTACAAAATTCTACACGTGAACAAGGCTGTCGCCGAAACGCGTTGTGTAGTATTAAATTTGGATCACCATACTGGTTTGTGTCCTGGTTCTTCCTGAGAGCGTACAATACGAACTTTTGCCTTGATTGGATATATATATATATATATATATATATATATATATATATATATATATATATATATATATATATATATATATATATATATATATATATGGGCACGAAATAAATCTTCATTCACAGAATTTGGGTTCGCCTCGTCTTTCCAGTATACGGATTGTGGGCGAGTTGTGGTGATATATATATATATATATTCACTGAAAAAACCATAGGTTTCACACATGTTATAGTTAGCGGAAATTTTACTGATAAAAAACCAGTGAAATTCCCCCATTATAGTTAGTGCAGGCAACTATAACTCACGCAACCGCAATCCTCTGCTGATGCGAATACTGTATTTACTGTATTTAGACACTTATTTGCCCATGTCTTCTTCCATACATTTTTAGCTATACATATATTACAAATATTTTTTTTTCATAAAGACACATATGTCATCAGCAGAAGATTGCGGTCGCGTGAGTTATAGTTGCCTGCACTAACTATAACGGGGGAATTTCACTGGTTTTTTATCAGTAAAATTTCCGCTAACTATAACATGTGTGAAACCTATGGTTTTTTCAGTGAATTTGCAAGGTTTTTTAAATGCGAATTCCTAACTATAACGTGTGTGAAACCTATGGTTTTTTCAGTGAATTTGTACGGTTTTTTAAATGCTAAGTTACTTTATGCCATTCGTGGCGTGCGCGCCCACTTAACGCAGTTCGTTCCGTGCGCGCACGGTGCGCTTCGCGCACCGCGCGCCCACTTTACGCAGTTAGTGCCGTGCACGCACGGTGGGCACGCGGTGCACTACGCGCACCGCGTGCCCACGTTACGCTAGATGGGCCATGTACGCACGATGCGCTTCGCGCACCGTGCGCACATGGAGGACATATGATGCACTTCGTTTTGAAAGGTAATATTTAACTTTTTCGTCAATTTTTATAAGCCATGCACAAATGGTGCCCTTCGGGCACCATTTGCACAAGGGGTGGATGTGTGGATAATTTTTCCGTTGTATTATTTTTGTTTAAAATATTCTAGTTCATCACTTATGTGATAAGCCATAAACAATTGGTGGCCTGCGGCCAACAATTGCACACGGGGTGGGGAGAGTGTGGATAGTTTTTTTTTTTTTTTGTAATTTTTTACCGTACGCGTACGGTAAGCGTAATCGGCGAAATTATCGAAAAAATAAAAATTGCATTTTTGGCCTTGGGGGGTCTTTGGGGACTCCCTCAACATGGCTATGTGGGTGGGAGCTGTCTAAACAGCCCCTATACATGTTTTTTGGCTTTATTTTACAACCTAACTCTCAGTGCGAGAGAGAAAATGGCGGCCGTCGCTTCCTGGTTTCGGCCGATTCGAATGTTTACTAAGATCTAAGAGCCAATCAGAATCGCGCTCGCACACGCCACCGTACGCGTACGGTAAGCTTACGGTAAGCGTACCGTAAGCTGGCTCAGATATATATATTGATTTAAAGGCTATTTTCTCAGAATCTACTGAACAGATTTACACCAAACCTACAAAAGGCACTTCCTTGACCTGAGGACTACCTCTCTGCCAAATTTCTAGTAATTCTGTTCAGCCGTTCGGGCTGTAGCCCTGTCTAAAGGTCCTATGGAAAAATGCATGGGAAAAACGCGTTTTGGGACCCCCCTTTTATCTCAGCCCCCGCTTGACGAATCCCCCCGAGACTTTCAGGGTAGGAGCGGAGCGTAGCGCCCCACCTATTTTGAGAAATTCGCGAGGATTCGTCGACCGGCGCCAAAGTTATTCAAAATAGAATGTTGCGGATTTCCTATGGAAACAGGGTCCTAACTATAACTACCTACTGTCGACCGCCAGTAGGTAATATATATATATATGGATAAAATGCACCAAAGTGAAGCTCTAGTTTGACCAGTCAGACTTACCATGCTACGCATCTCTGTAATGAACTGAGCACCTAAAACTAACACATAGATGTACTACTCTGCTTACAGATACATCTAGATCAGAAAATATCCCATTCAATGTTGGCATTGAAACCTAAGGAAGGAGGCAGATGAATTTATTCACAAACATTGTTAGAAATACAGTACTTGCGCATACGTCTGACCATAAAACAAGACAGAAATCGTACAACCGGAGACATCTAAGTTCTCTATACCGGCAGACTGAAAACAGAAATTCTTTTTAAGAGATCATGTTAGAAAATTAATTCTAAGCGAATGGTTGAAACACAATACCAAGATAGATTTCCTAGAGCCACAGGTCAGATGACGAAAGGGTAGTTAGTGTATGTACTGACATACACTTAGACTAGTAATTAATCAGCAGAATTTAATCCGCAGAAATCAGAAATATGTTGAATATTTAAATGAATACACCATTGGGGAAACTATTATTTCAGTTTAGAAATGGATCACCTAATTAAAATATTTGGTACATACGTATCTCTTACAATGTGATTAGAGACGGAGTATAATGACTGAAATGTGTGGGATAAAAAGCTGCCCATTAAGTGTCAGGACAATGGTGTGGAAAGATAGATCCGCAATACATATTTAAACAATAGACACACTCACCACGGAAACATGTTATGGAAATGTATCATTTAGAAATTAACATCAGATGACCAGCTACTGGTAAAAGAATTAAAAGAATCAAAAGAGAATTAAATTCGAGAAGGAATGGAAAAGCACTAAACACGAATGCAAGGTATAGACATATTTGGCAATATATGTAATAACTTCAAGACCAAACAGTTAATACAGATTAGCAGTGATTGTGCATCAACACAAAAGCTTCAGACAAATTATATGATTCTAAAGGAATGAGATATGATAATCACTTAAATTAAGTTGTTAAGAACTGTTAAGTATACGTGAATTAATAAGAACAATGTATACACGACTGAACTAAACAATCTGCCTTCTTTCTATACCACACCCCATAACCCTGAAATTGGCAGCAATATATAGTTTGGCGCTTATTAACAAAGATATGATTTATTACATTAATAAAGTATTATATTATTTTAGTAGAAAGACGACAAAGCTTTACCACTGGATTTTCTGTGAGAATGTTTTATTTGCTCTAACCCAACCCTTCACGATGATTAAGAAACATGAGTGTGAATGAAAGATGATTCATTGAATGCAGGGGAGGGATCAATTAATGGACAATTGGGGTTACATACTATACTATACTATACTATACTATACTTTACTATACTAGTGGAGTAAAAAATGTAATGCTATTTTTTGTCATACTGAGGGCCTTGCGGCGAAAATACACATGAATTGTGTGACTAATGGTTTATTTAAAACTACTACATGATTGGGTTAAAACAAATAGAATTTAAAGTTGTTTGAATAGTGAGATGACCTATCATTGAAAGAAGTGGTAAAGGTTGCTGATGAAGTAGTTAGAAGTGGACTCAAAAAATGAAATGTATGACTTAGAAGAAGTAAAAAAAGAAAAGATTATAACTATAATGATAGGACTTTCGAAACTAAACAAGAGATCCCAAGCTGTCCCTTGTCAGGCATAAGTAACTAATTTAGGTCACGTTGCATTCAACACAGCATAAGGGCATCCAGGGTGTAAATTATTGGGAAAAAAGGAATTAAGGAGACTATTTATAACTACATACTGTGGTATCATAACAAAAGTAAATTAAAGTAATAAAGGAGAAGCAATTTAATAGAAATAGACTGGAATATATAAAAGCGAATAATAGTAGTTGCTTATATCCAGACCAGAATCCAAGAGAAAATCAACAAAAAGTGGTAAAATCCCTAACACATTTAAGAGAACCAAACAATACGTTTACTAAAAACTATGATAAACTGTACAGTTGTGGCAGGTTAGATCAAGGAGAAGAGATTTTGTAATTGACTTGGGAATCACACATATGTTAGTACTATTACAGAACAAGATAACAACTTATGAATTGAAAAGGTTGAGAAAGAAAGTGACAACCATAAAAGATATAAATAAAGCATCCATCTGGTCTAAATTGTTTTGTTGAAGAAAGGTCTGAAATATTGAAAGATGTAGAGAGTCAGCCTCTAAAAGCCGTGTACAAAGAATCAAATAAAACATGACAAGCAATGGAAACTACTGTATACAATCCAGAGCTAGATAAGGCAGCGAAAGGTCAATTGGAGTGCTGAGTACTTTGTCAGGGTGCAGCGATGCATACACTCTAAGCTGCTCATGTGGTCGGTACTTAGTGGTGCCGGTGACATCACTCAACTAGGGCAACTAAGAGGAGGGATTATCTGTTATGGGATATGAGTAGAAGGGTGCGGGGAGTTGTACAGGAAAGGAGAAAGCCAATTCCCTGACCATTGTAAGAAACACGACAGCCACTTCCGGGTTGCTGAGAATACTTCCAGGTTTGCCCAGTGAGCCTGCATAAGTGCACTACAGCAGCAAGGAGTTACAGCAGTTAGGAGCCTTTGCCAAATAGCCATCTTGGTTGCTTTAGCATCCCACTGATGTCTCAGTTCGCACCGGGCCCTGGTTTCCCTTTTCATGTTTTTCCTTCAGCCCCCAGTTCCATCTTTCAGAGATTCCTTAGACGTATTCCCAGTGTAACTGCACTGTTTGAGCAGCTTTTGGCATAACTGTGCTGCTTCTGAAGTACTCCACTCCCACCAGTCTCCTACAAGTTGGCATCCTGGTCATCCCGGATCACATCGCTCTACTTAGCAGAATGTTGTGCAAATCAATTTTTGTGCATTGCATATTTAGCCTCATGCCTATTTTTCCATTCAGGTCATATTCTGAATGTCTTTACTACCATTTTACCAGTGAAAGGAGATTTTAATATACCTAGCTCAATATATCCTCTACCTCCACCCTCTGACTCATCTCAAACCTCATTCTACTACTCTCTCCAATGTAGCACCATATTTCTCCCTCTATACCTCTCTCAATATACCCTCTACCTACACTTTGACTCATCCCAAACCCTATTCTACTACTATGATCCCTGAAATAACCCTTTCTCGATGCTTCTCTCCTCTACCCCTCCTTGCATCATCTCATACCTCTTTTACTATTCAGATCTCCCAAACCAGCCTTGCTAAACCCTTCCCTCTGACTCATCGCCCTCCACCTTCTTTTTACTCATCCCGAACCTCTGCCGCGGCCCGTGCAGGTAAGAGCGGCGGGGTCCGGTGGGGGTGTATGGGGGTGTTTGACATACACTGACAAGGGGAAATTATTTATTTATTTAATTGTACCTTGCCATCGTCCATCGAAACTCCCCCCCTGGGCCCCACTGCTCTTACTTGCACGGCCCACAGCTGCCAAACCTCCTCCTACTGCTATGAGCTCCAAAAAGACAATTTCTAGATCCTTCCCTCTTCTATCCCTCCACTATTCTTTGCAATTCAACTAACATGTCCAACGCTCAAATTAATTCGATATTTCCCTATACTAATTCTCCACTAATCCTCTTTGGGTTCCAGAGTAGCGTGCTAACTACCGAAAAACACTTTGACACCTCATCAGGGGTAGCAAACACTATATAAATGTAAACCCTTACCTCTTTTACCCGTCCATTATCCCCTTTCAATCTAGATAACAAACTCACATGTCCATCGCTGAAATTAATTTAATATCTCCGTATACTAATTCACCACTAATCTTTTTTGGGTTCTGGAGTAGCGTGCTACTCGCCAAAAAGGCGATTTGACGTCTCATCAGGGGTAGTAAGAGCTTTGTAAATGCAATTACGATACACAGTAAGACCATCAGAAATCTTGAAGTAGCTGTTTCTAGTATCTTTTGTCTGTCTCTGGCCCACTGGTACGGTACTCCTACAGGGCTAAGGGGATGTTAGGGGTTCACATCTATATTCCTTGCAAATAGATCTCTAGGCGAACAAATAAGGATTCAATGTGAACCGAGTTAACAGATTAAAAGAAAGACTGGAAGCCATTGCCGCTATCATTTACACATATATGGCAAGGCATTTGCTTTAACAACATGGAATGACATGCACAAGGCTTCAATCTATCATCTACTGATGAAAATTCATCCTCTCACTTTTAATACCCATTGGTCCTCCAGTGGTAACAACAGGAGCTGGCCTCTTATTAGATCAGCAATGTACCTGAGAGTAAGTCAACCTGAACTCTTTGGAAACTTCATTCTGGAAAATAACGACATAACTTTAACAAGATCAATAAATGTTAATTCTTAAATCTTCTCAAAGTTTGGCTAACTTGAAAGCAAATAGGATTTCAAATGTATTATTTGCTCATAGCCTGACAGGCAAAGAGATCTCAGCTGAAACATCAGGTGCACAGGACGGCTGTATAAGCCACTGCCCACATTACTTCCCTTGTGTATAAAATATTATTTTATTTATTTCATCGTAACCAGGCAACTGAACTACATAGTATAAATCACTCTGCAGGGCTCAAACTTCTATTTACATATTATGAACTTTCTCTTTCTTTTCCACTGAAACCTGTCAAGGTATCACTAACATATTAACATTAAAATATAACGTTTATGGTCAGTGAATAATGAGCTTCATTCACCAAAATCTTAGTGAGCATACTTGTTCTGAAATTGATAACGTATTTCCATTCTCCTTGTATGATTGTGGGGATCCTGTAGGTGAGAGTGCCAAAACAGTGAATTTAATATTAATATGTTAATATTTGCCCTGTCTTTATTTCATTTATCCTCCTTCCACAACATTATTTCAGTCACCCTGTGCTTAATTTAAGCCAGTGGTTGCCGGCGGGGGTAACCAGCACTCATATTTTAGGACGGCTATTTTTTTCCCTCATCAGACTTTTTCCTGGGGAGCTAGAGAGGGAAACACACACAAACGGGAAAGGAGAAGGAAGAGAAAGACAGAAGCACAAAGGGAGAATGCAAAGATATGAAAGAGTGAGATAAAGGGGAAGGTGTAGTGGCGTAACATAAGGTCCCACAGCACCCGTAGTGCGGGAGGCGCCCCACGCTCCAGGGAGTTCCCCTCAGCAAAAGTGGTAGGTGGTGGGCCGACAAAGGGGGGCCCGCTCTATGTATGTTTCAGGGGGGCTCACTCAAGTTTTGTTACACTACTGGGAAGGTGGTTTCTAGTAGTGGATTATAGAGGCAGGAGGTAGTTCCAGGACCACACTGCCTTGGTATTCAGCACCACCTGGCGAACAGGCACTCATTATTTTACAAATTAAGCACTGCGGTCACCCTTGTCTTTGCTCTTGTTTCAAGCCACCAATAGAATTACTCTATTGCCTCAGTGCTGCTTAATGTTTTGAATCCTGCACGTCAGTTTGAAACTCTATTTGTCTCACAGTCTACGGTTCATCAGCGAAAGCATTGGAGAGTAAGGATGGTGGGCTTGCCTAATGCCTTTCAGTACACTTGGAATTGCATGATAATCATCTCCCTTTCGCTGCACTCAATCCAGTCCCACCCGAAACCTTGCTGCCCAACTCTGGCACCTGTCCTGCCTGAAGATAGAGAACGTAAGATTATAAGCCTTCCAAACCTCACCTCCGAGGTGGAGAAGAGCTCGCCTGCACCTATCCAAGAGTGCAGGTGAGCAAATTCCCAGGATAAGTGTACCTTCCTGGTGAGCACATGCCCCAACGCCACCATCAGCTTTTGTCCTGGTGGTAATCCACCACCTGCAGCTTTCCCAGTAAACAAAAGCCTCTGTCTGGGACAGTGTGAGCATGGGCCACCACCAGTCTCTGGTCTGAGTACCAGAGTACCAGAGTATGTGTTTTGAGATGCCTGGTTGTTTGCCTGTCCCTCTGACCCTCCTGCATTGTGTAATGTCCTGTACACAGTTTACCTATGTGCAGTATTTAATTTTGTTTAAACAAAATAAACACCAGGGACCTTGTCAGAAGGCCACCACAGCTTACACCACCCATTGCCACTGCCAGCGCCGCCAATGACAGTAACTCCACAACTACTAAACATCACTCTGCTACAAGTGTGACAATTCAGACTGTTTGAGGCCCCCCAAGCTATTAGAATGGTTTGGCAGCCTGTCATTAGTTGTTTTTAATGTAGATTGAAATAATAAACAACTGTTGCTCTGCTAATCTTTTAATTGCACAACCAGCACCACCATGTTGCAGCTGTCATAAGCGCCAGTGGTAACAAGTAAGTGCTGGTGCCGAGCACTGGAAACCATTGGCTCAAATAAAGCACTGCCTATGTGCCTGGCAGATCAACTGTTCTGTGATTACAGAGTATGTTGCATGAAACTTGATGGTCGCTCAGCAAACTTTGAATACCTTAGGAGGAGCTGATATGGCTGTGGCTCCGCTGAAGCCAGACAGCTCTCTGCCCAGGCAGATAGATAAGATCTCTGTATATGATTGGCAGTAGTGTGCCTGGGCAGGAGAGGTCATTATCTGCTCTCCCATGACGGACGGCAGGCTGACTACCAAAGGTAAAATCAGGCTTATTATTCATTTTCAAGCAACAACAATGACTACAATTCCACCATATCATGATTGTAATAATTGTGTTATACTAAATATCACACTAGCTTCCTTGAGTTCAGCCTTCAATGCTCAGGCAAGCTACCCAAGTGAGTTAAGGTGGCTTGAACCTCTGTCACGGACCCAAAATGGAATATACTGGACCAGGGTTATCCATAGTTGGTCCTGGAGGGCCGGATCAATGCCAGAATTTCAGCATATCTCCATTTAACATAATGTAGTTATCTTAAAAATCTGGCATGGGTCCAACCCTCCATGACTGACTTTGGAGAACCCTGTCCTATACCACAGGGAACAGTTGCAGCGTGCCATTTGACCCTACATCTGGGAAAAGGCCTGAAAATCCGTATGAATGAAGGCCAAATCATCTTCAACGATTAGGATTCAGGAGAATGACGGTAAAAACAATTTCACATGGCTGAAAGTAAATCAATTAATTTTGTGGGTGTAGCAAGAGATTACCTGGAGAACTTTGCTGAAATATTTTATTCAGATCTAAGGAGGATGCTCTGGAGTGTGTTTTCTGTGGCCTTGGCGGTGGAGTGGGAGGCTCCTCCACTTTCTTCACTGTATCCTCAATGGATGTACTGGAGTAAGACCTAAAATGGGACAAGAGAAACATTTAGAAGCATTAGATTGTGATAGTGATGACATTAATAAGAGATCTTTTTGACTTATTTTGAGTAAAAATAAATGGCTTTGAAGAAAAAACATAAAATACTAGAAATGTGCATGTGCACCGGACATCACATTCTCAATATTCACATACACTGGAAGGAAAACGAAAAAACAAGCACAATAGGAAAGCAAATGATGTCAATGTAGAAACTACTGAACATATTTTCACAAAACCACAAAAGCAAGCATTCTGAGTAAAGTTCTGATTTCATGCAAAGTTTGGTGCAATTCTTTTCAGTGGATTTTGTTGTAGTGGACAGCAAAAATTAAAAGATATCTAACCTAGAGAAATATATATATATTTTTAAACTAACCCTTTTTCTCCCCCTGGACGGATCTACACAAAACCTGACATACCGAAACGTCAGTGATTAAACCAAGCAAGTGCTAAATTGTTTGCAGATTCGACAAACAATGCCAAAGGTATTAGAAACAAAAATGCCTTTTCAACTGAACGTCAATCTGAACCATAACTGTACTGTCGTAACCACCATCCATTTTTAGACTGACGTTTATTTTCAAGCATAATTTAAAAATAAAATGTAAAGGCAATAGATGCTATATGAGCATTTTCTTAAATGCAACATAAGTAAGTAGTACATTTATAATGAGATTGAAAAAAGGAGACAGTTAGGACAAAGATATATTCATGGTTACTCTGTAGGGTTCCTCCTACATACAGTCCACGAGAACCCCTTCGGTCATTCAGAGATTTAAGCAGCGGGCACTGGCCTTGTATGAGGATGTATTTATTAGCACAATCCTTTCCCCTTGAAACTATGCATCCTCTTTAAAGAAGGAGCCTAAAGTAGTCTAGTAGTCTGATTGATTTGACCAATGAACCAGGAGAAGGAAACATTGGGAGTGTTGGGGGTAGAAGAAACTATATAAACGAAGGAAAGAAACCACCATGAATGTAACTTTATCATAGGCCTACATCATGTGTTTCGTCCTCTTAACCAATGGGTAGAGTCAGAAGTATGAGACAAGAATAGGAGAAGAAAAAAGCAGCAGCAGAAATCCAATTCCTGTGTGATATAGGTTCTCAATATCTCCTCTGGCAAATATGGCATGACATGAAGAATCTTCAGAAGGGTGATTAATGCCCGAATAATGCATGTGAAGTGGACCACACAGAACCCATGGCCATGAAACTGACAAGGACATGCCTGGAAAATAACGCCAATGCTACCTTGGTTCTGGTGGAACATGCATACACATTTGGTGAAAGAAACATTCTGAGCAAAAAATAGCCAGACAAGTTGTATAGCAACTGGGGTCTTGGATGTTTGTTTGTCTGCATCTGGAACACCAGAGGTTATACAAAGATGTTCACTACAATGCAGATTCCTGGTTTTGTCCACGTAAAAGAGGCACCTCCTCAGCCTATAAAGTTCAAGAGAAATTCAGTCAACACCACAGGGACAAAGGGAGGCCATGTCCCAAGTACAGCCTTGTTTAATGAAACGTATGTTTGAGAGGCGCGAAAAACTCAGAGCTCATTAGTGTGCCTTGTAAAGTGAAGTCAACAAAAAATGTATTTTTTCTAGAAAGCAGCTTAACATCTGTCGCATTTTTCAGAGAGTACAAGATTCAAATACCATCTGACAAGAGGTAACAAATGGAAGAACTAGTCATGCACTGCTTTATAGACTCATGTGAGAAGTCAAATTTCAATGAACCAGCTTCCGACACGTCATGTTGAAGGGGCAAAGCACCAACAGGTTTGAAGTAGGGTGCGCCACCTCACAGATGGTAGTACAAATGGGTGGGGCCAGAAAAGGCATTATTATAGCCTTAGAGCCTGACCTAACGGGCTCTACCAGCCATTAAAGGCCCGCTCCAGCATCTGGCTCGGGCCTTTAACAAGGGACAGGCCTTTAAAGGCTGGTAGAGCCGCCTGGAGGGCTGTAAGGCTACCAGAACATTCCACACCAGAGGGCAGAATGTTCAAATTGGTCAAAGAAAAGGCCTCTTGGAGCCCGAGGGGATTTAAATCCCCACAGGCCCGAGAGGCCTTAGCTAACAGCAGCAGCTGTGAATCAAAAACAACATTAAAATGTTGTTCTGAGGGCTTCTATCGGCCCGTAGAAGCCCAGAGCACTCTATTGTCTGCAATGGAGTGCTCAACATTCTAGTGTTCTTCTTTGCATTACAGTAAATGATCACATTGTTAAGCCACACTAAAGCTGCAGTGGTCTCAAGCAGCCTAGCACAATTACCCTTGAGCCAGAGCAGTGCGTAATTTGAACCAGTGGTTGCAGGAGGGGCCTACCAGTACTCCTTTTTAGGGACCAGTACTTATTTTATTTCAACAGACTGTGATCCAGAGCAAAAACGAGAAAACCACTAAAGTGGAAAAGAGGAGGAAGAAAAAGACACCCGCAAAACTGAGACAAAGAGGCAGGAAGTGTGGATGATGGATCAGAGAGTCACAAGGTGGAATTCGGCACTCTGACATTCAATAGTGCCGTGCGAGGGCTTTTGAGCAAGACTTTGTGCCTCTGCACTTACTCTTTTACAAGTTAAGCACTGCACCAGTGATAGACATTTGAAAAGGTACTTGAATCACTTCAAACACCAAAGAATGCAGAGAACTGCCAATTAACTCCACTAAAATGGAATTCTTCCCTTGTTCCCAGCAAGTCATTCCTTACCGGGATGTACAAAAGTAGAACATGGTCATATTCATTTCGTCACATCAAAAATATCATATAGATAAACAACTGACTGTGAGCAATTCACCGCCAATGTTTCTTTCACCTGCATGGGTGGCTTAATCTTGGTAAACCAGGATCACCTAACTGCTGTGAAGATTCTTATATAATAGTAATACTTTATTGCGTGATTAAAAAAAACCATTGCAAGTGCAAAATTAAAATATCAAAAATTCATTTAAAACAGAACTAATTTAGTCCGGTAAAAGTAGGGATGTCGGGTAGCGCCTGCCAAAACATTATGCCGACGGAGGATCGCTGACTGGGGGTCCCTCACGAAGTTTTTTTTCTGCGTGAGCCATGAACCTTACTAGGGCACAGTTTAATTTAGTGTTCTTAGGATCAAAGCAGGCCAAGACTGCTGCTCTACAAGTTCTAATCTTTTTTGTGTTCCAGTGGTGCTTGAGGAGGGCCCGTCTTTTAGTCAGTAATTTTGGGCATAGACATATGATGTGTATAATGTCTTCTTTATGGTCCCCACAGAGTCGGCAGAGATCTCGTCCATGCTCTCTTTTCCATTTTGGCAAATGAACCAACAAGTTGATGACACCCAGTCTCAATTTTAAGAAGCTTAATTTTGTTCGTGCAGTAAAGGGTACAGTTAGGTACTGCTGTGGGATCAACGAGGCATAGGATTGCAGCGTCAGCCACCCGTGTCTTCTTTTGGCTAGACAAGCCTTGTCTTCCACTATTGAAAGTTGTTTTGTGCTTGTTTCCGCTAGCCGTTTGCATTCCTTCTGGCTTATGTGCATGCTCCAGAGATCGTTTAGGCCTAAGGTTGTTAAGCGTTTTGCCAAATAGTTGTGACCTGCTCGCCATGTGTTTGTGTCGAGACTGGCCCACAGGTGGTTGCCTAGACTTCCCTCCTTAGATGACCTTAGTTTGTGGCAGCACACGAGAAAAGACATAGCTCTGGCGAGTGGTTGCTGGCAGATTCCAAGTTCCAACCTGATTTGTGCCGGTGATGTTTGGGTTGGTAACTGAAACACTGATCTGTAGATCTTTGAAATTATTTTGTCCAGTTGGCAGCTGTCTAGTCCTTTGAGGACTTCGCTGCCATAGGTTAGGGTAGGGATGATTTTCGCCTGCGCGACCTGTAGTATGGGTGCGAGAGTTGGACCTTGTAGTTTCTTTTGGATTGAGCCAATTGTAAAAGCAAGTGCAGCACCCTTCCTTTTTTGTTCTTCTAAGTGGGATTTGTATTCGTCATTATTGTTGTATATGACTCCAAGGTACTTGTGGCAGTTGGATTCGACGATGCTTTCCTTATTCAGGGTCCAGGACAATGTCTTGACTTTCCCGGGATGAACCGCCAGGATTTTGGTCTTCTTGTTGTTGATCACAAGCTCGTTCTTATTTGAATATTCAAGAGTGGCGTCCAGGAGCCTTTGCATTCCGATCTTTGTTTTGCTCAGAAGGACCACGTCGTCGGCGTATAGAAGGTTTGACAACAACAGGCCGGTTACTTTGGAAACATGAGAATTGACCATATTTAGAGCTTCTGGAAGGTCGGATAGAAATAAGTTAAAGAGTGTCGGGGCCAGGACACAGCCCTGTTTTAAACCTTTTCCTGTTGGAATTGGGCGGGATAATCTTGAGCCGTCCCCGACCTTGATCCTGACCCATGTATCCTGGTGTAAAAGTTGTATAGCTCTTAGGAGGTCGGCTGGAATGTTAATGCTGGACAGCTTCTGCCAGAGCTTTGATCTGTTCACGTTGTCAAAGGCCGCTTGGAAGTCGATGAATCCCATATAAAGTGGGCAGGAGCTAAACTTAGCTTGGTCAATCAGACAGGAGGGGGTCATGAGATCATGAGATTGACTGATGTGCCTGTATTGCTTGTAAACCCTGTCTGATTCGGGGGAATAACAGAGTTGTCATCCGCCCATGCCCTGAGTGAGTTGAGCAACACTCCCGCAAAGTACTTAGCTTCGTTATCGATGAGGGCAATGAGGCGGTAATTCCTGGGGGATTGGTTTTCCCCACCTTTGAAGATTGGTACGAGAATTGATCCCCGCCAAGAGGGCGGTATGATGTTATTCTGCCAAATTGAATTGAATAAGGTGCTTAGCTTCCCAGCCCAGAAAGATGTGTCTTCCTTAAACAAGGCTTGAGGGATTCCTCCTGGACCTGGGGCCCCGTCCTTCCGTCCCTTTTTAATCAGTTTTTCAATATCTGCCTTCTGGATTGTTGTAGTTTCAATGCTGCTTTGAGGCGGAGGGCTCTCTTTTGTTATTTTCATTTTTGGTTCATCGTTCCGGCATACTTTCATTGGCGGATTTGTGATATTCGGAACAAGTGCCCAGTCGGCTGCTTTATGTGCCGATTTGTCTTCGACTTGGAGCCTCTGGTTTTGGATATTTGCATCCCGATCATTGAAGTGGAGATGGAGGAACACCGCCCACTCTGACTCCAATATACTTGATGAAGCGACTTTCGATACGCAACCAGACGCACTGTTGATTATCCTCCAAAACCTTGCGGAGTTGTTCGTTTTGATGTCATGCTGTAGTTTCGCCCAGAACGAGTTCCATTGATTACTGTGAAGATGCATTCGCAGAAGAGACTTCTTTTTCTTATGAGTAGCACTTCTTCTGGGTATGGTTGACCTTAGCCAAACCTCTAAGGATTAAATCCCTCATGACAGAATCGGAGTGTTGTCAGTCAGAGCAGAGAATGGATTCCACAATATCCATTGAACAACATATGTCCAAAATGTGGTCTTATCTTCTGCATCCATTAGTCTTCTAATAGCTGAATTTCTTCACAGTGGGCATTCCAAATCCTAGGTCCCAGGCATGTCAAGGACCACATACATAAGAGAACTTTTTGGCAATGCTAGCTTTGTCCCCATACTTTACTGTCGGTGTTAGGTAGGCATGATATTTATAACAGGAGGCTTTTAAGGAGTTATCCAACACTGCTTGAAAGGCTGTAAAATAGGTTCAGAAACTCCAAGTCATAGACAAAGTCTGTCCCACCTGCCTCTAGGGACAGGATTGTTCGATGAAGGGCATGGTCACCGCCCTCTCCCAAAGTCCACTAGGCAAAGTTAGAGACCATGCCATGTGGTCTATGGGGCAGGAGGATTTCACATATTGAGTGACCAAAGGCCACACTCTGTACCCACAGCACAGAGGCCCAGACCTCTAAGGAGAAAGACAATATGTGCATTAAAGTATATCATCAGATAACAAATGTTTCTTTTCAGTAACAATTGTAGGTTAACAGAAGTTGTGGTTATCTACTAAGGTCAACTACTAATCAAAATAATAAGAAAAACCTAAATATTGGTTGTGTAGAGCCTTGTTTGCGCGGGTCAGCAGCTTGAATTGGCATCTCTTCTGTACGGGGAGTCAGTGGGAGTTGCCTGACAGGGGGAGGGATGTGGGTTCGTTGGGGAAGGTCAAGGGTGAGTCTCGCTGTGGTGTTCTGTATGGTCTGAAGTATCTGTAGGAGGTGTTTGGCGATTCCTACGTAGAGAGTGTTGCTGTAGTCCAGTCGACTGGTGATGAGGGCTTGAGTCACAGTGCATCTCGTGTGCAGGGGTAGCCACTTGAAGATCTTACGTAGCATGCGTAGAGTGAGGAAGCAGGTGGAGGAGATGACATTGATCTGTGGTTTCTTGGTCAACATGTCTATGATGATTCCGAGGTTTCTGGTGTGGGCGGAGGGAGTGGGTGCAGGTCCTAGGTCTGATGCCACCAGGAGTTTTTACATGTGTTGCTGTTTTTGCTGAAGATTAGTACTTCCGTCTTGTCTGTGTTCAGCTGCAGGCAGTTGTTCTTTAACCAGTCGGCGATGCTTGTCATGCATCTGTGGAAGATGGTTCTGGTGGTGGTGGTGTCAAGAATTCCTGTCATACAAGGGAAACACGCCCTTATGTAAACAGGAGAGCTGTTACATAACTCAAGGGAAACACGCCCTTATGTAAACAGGAGAGCTGTTACATAACTCAAGGGAAACACGCCCTTATGTAAACAGGAGAGCTGTTACATAACTCAAGGGAAACACGCCCTTATGTAAACAGGAGAGCTGTTACATAACTCAAGGAAAACACGCCCTATAAAGGGAGGAACCGGGAGGTACAAGGCTGTCGGATATTGTGTTTACACCGACGTACCTGCTTCGTGAAGAGCAGTGTTCAGGAGTGGTGCTCCAGTAAGGCAAGAACGGAGGTAGGTCGAGTCGTTACTCCCTGGGCCGTGTCTTGCCCCATCGTCACCTGTGAAGGACCCGGAAGCTCTACCGGTCAACCATTGAGCTTCGCTTTTTGACTCGGCTGAGTCCAAGCGCAGTGGCGCTTTTGCTGGTTGGAGTCGTAACTCCCAGCCCGACCAGAGACACAGGGACTGCCAGCTGTAACGCACACCAGGAGGTGTTTGCCGCGTTACAGACTCGGAAGTCCACAGGATCGATCGAGCGGCTGCTCTCGGTTCAGTCTTCTTGCTTGTGATTGGGGTATCGGTGACGCATCACCAGGAGGTGACTCCGCGTCCCGGTGCAGTCTGAGGAAGAGGTTGAGCGGCTGCTCCCTTCAGGTAGAGACCCCGGCTGGGTGTTTCCCTGACTCCTCGATTCTCCCCAACACTCTTCGTGCCCCTCACAGCCTACCGATTGGCATTCTCGGCCATTTCATTTCTGCCCTCTGTTGGCATACGCCGGGATCAGCGTATATGCAGAGGACGGTTAGGACCATCCGTGCTGTGGGCTGGTAACGTACTTAGCCTGGAGGATTCCAGTGACTATAACTTTTGTTTATTCTTTGTATTTTATTTGCCTTCATTAAAAGAACTAACCCTTCACAAGTGGTTGCGTCCTCATTGTCGTGTCTGTTAAACGATCCTGAGACGTTCAGGGCGTTACAAAATATCCGACCTTAATAACACTAACTGTCTCCCGGTCGATAACAGACATGGCAACACTTGATGATGTGCTGGCTGCTTTAGCGGCCATGCAAGTTGAAGTGGCTGCCTCTAGGCAAGAAACAGCCGATGTAAAAGCCAGACTGGATGCTATCCAATTGGACCCGCTCACGCCCAGCACCTCCCTCACGAACCAGACCCCTGCGGTAGGAGTGGAAATGCCGGTAGCCATCCCCTTGGCAACACCAGAGAGGTACAGTGGGGATCCTAACACAGTGCAGGTATTCCTCACACAAGTGGCGCTACATTTATCGTGCAAACCAAAGGCGTTCCCCACGAGTCAGGCTCGTGTGGCTTTCCTTATATCCTATTTGGCTGGAAACGCGACACAATGGGCCGTACCTCTGGTGAGCAGGGACGACCCCCTCTTATGTGATTGGGGTGCTTTTCGCGAGGAATTCCTGAAGGTATTCGACAGAAGGGCTGACTCGTACACGGCGGACCGTGAAATGCTTGAGTTGAGACAGGGATCCAACGACCTGGTGCAGTATCTCAACGCGTTCCGAAGGCTGGTTGCGGAAACCAAGTGGCCTGTTGCTAAACAGACGGCGCTCTTCCATCAAGGGCTGTGCGATGAGCTCAAGGACGCCGTGGCTCATATTGACCCTCAACCCAAGACATGTGAGGGCCTTATCAACCTGGTATTACGGCTGGAACATAGGCTAAGTGAAAGAAAGGGGGATCATGGGAGAAAAGGAAAATCCCTTCCATCCTATGTGACGGTGGGAAGTCCTGAAACTTCCACCGCATCCAAGGGAGAACCCATGGACATCAGCGCAATACGAGCGAGCCTCACAGCCACGGAGAAAGAGTCACGCCGTAAACAAGGATTGTGCCTATATTGTGGCAAAAAAGGCCACTACGTACGTGAATGCCCTGCCAAACCGAAGACGTCACGTTATCGGGCCAACCGGTCGGTAACAGCCGTGGTGGACATACCGGCGGAAAACTAGAGGACTCCAAGACCAGAGAAGGGGCATCTCGGAGTCACTCATCCATCCCTTCACTTTCCAACTCGGTCACTAAGGGACAACGACACCTGTTTATCACGGTGCACGTGGGAGTGCATGACCAGTGGATACCCGTTGTGGCCATGGTGGATTCAGGGGCCACTGGCATGTTTATGGACCACAACGAGGCATGCAGGCTAGGGCTAGTGCTTCTTCCCAAAGCAGTACCCGAAGACGTCTATGCGGTAGACGGAAGGCGATTGGTGACGGGGCCCATCGGACAGCACACGGGGGTCCTTCCGATGAGATATGGGAGGAACCATTTGGAACAAATCGATTTTAGCATCATCCGAGCGCCCCAATATGGCGTCATATTGGGATTGCCGTGGCTACAGAAACACAACCCCTTTGTGGATTGGCCAACACATCGCATCGAAATGACGTCACCGTATTGCATCCTGCATTGTGGAATAAGAACGGAATCCCTTGACGCAGATGAGAGCGGGAGTCAGACGGTGGCTACAGCGGCAGAAAAAGATGTGGCTCTCCCCCAGGCTTATCACAGTTTTGAGGATGTATTTGATGAGGTGAAGGCGGAAGTGCTACCACCACATAGACAGTTTGACTGCCAGATCGACCTGGTGCCAGGGGCCAGCGTTCCCAGCGGCAGGCTGTATGCCCTGACGGAGCCTGAAAACGTGCATCTCCGGGGGTACCTGGATAAACTCCTCAGGCTAGGATTCATCCGCCCGTCCAAGTCTCCGGCCGCCTCGCCACTCTTCTTCATCCCGAAGGCTAATGGGGAGCTGAGAGCCTGTGTGGACTTTAGGGCATTGAATGCGATAACCATAAAAAATCGGTACCCCTTGCCTCTCATCAGTGTACTTCTGGAACAGGTCAAGAAAGCTCGTATCTACACCAAGTTGGATTTGAAAGGGGCATACCATCTGGTGCGCATGAGGGACGGAGACGAGTGGAAGACCGCCTTTAAGACCAGGTTCGGCCTTTTTGAGTACCTCGTCATGCCGTTCGGTCTGTGCAACGCCCCGGCAGCCTTTCAGTACTTTTTGAATGAGGTATTCAGAGAGGAGTTGGATATCTACGTGGTCGTATATATCGACGACATCCTCATCTATTCGTCCAGTGTGGAGGAGCACGTACACCACGTCAAAGCTGTGCTCCAAAAGCTGAGGGAAAACATGCTGTTTTGTAAACTCAGCAAGTGTGACTTCCACGTCACATCCGTGGAATTCCTCGGAGTGATGCTGAGTCCAGAGGGACAGGAGATGGCAGAACGAAAGATCAAGGCGGTGAAAGAATGGCCGGTGCCCCAAAGCGTGAAGGACGTCCAAAGTTTCATTGGCTTCGCCAACTTTTACAGGCGGTTTATAGATGGATTTTCAGGAGTGGTGGCCCCAATCACACAGCTACTGAGGAAGTCCAAGGAGTTTGTCTGGTCCCCTGAAGCGAACAAAGCCTTTGAGGCGCTGAAAAGCGCCTTTGGTAAGGCGCCGGTGTTGGCTCACGCCGATCCGGATCTCCCCTACGTGGTGGAAGCGGACGCGTCGGATGTGGCGCTGGGGGCTATCTTGTCCCAACGCAACCACGACACAGGGGTGCTTCATCCCGTTGCGTACATGTCCCGCAAACTCAACGACGCCGAACGCAACTACCATATTGCGGAGAAGGAGCTTCTCGCAATCAAGGACGCCTTCACCGAATGGAGGCATTGGTTGATGGGGGCAAGACATGTGGTATCGGTGTACACGGACCATCGGAACCTACAGTTCATGACGGCCACTAGACACCTTTCTCCCAGGCAGCTGCGGTGGATGATCTTCTTTGCGGGGTTCAACTTCCGCATCACATATCGGCCGGGGACGGAAAACCGGAAGGCGGACGCCCTGTCCCGTCAATCTGCAGTTAAGGAACCATTGCCTGCAACCGAGCGTTCCATCATTTCCCCGAGGATGGTATTGGGGGTTATCCAACCGGATACTTTCCTGAGGGGAATAAAGAGAGGGATCAGGTCATTCGCATGGCGGAGGTGGCTCCTCAGTCACAGAGAATGGCAGCTGAAGGACGGGATACCCCTGAAGGGCAGGTGCCTATTGATACCCACGCCTAGGCTAAGGAAACAAGCATTCATCTGGTGCCATGACTCTCCATGCGCAGGTCATTTGGGCTTTGAAAAAACGGTGGCTAGCATGGGACGGCATTTCTGGTGGCCAACCATGAGAGTGGATGTCAGGAGGTGGGGACAGGAGTGTCCTATGTGTGCTACCATGAAGGCCGACCATGGCCGAACCCAAGGGCTCTTACATCCACTTCCGACCCCGGATAGACCATGGGATAGCATATCACTGGACTTCGTGGTGGGCCTACCGGTAGACCAGGGGATGGCGGCAATACTGGTGGTGGTGGATTACTTGACGAAAATGGGGCACTTCATCCCCTGCAAGAGAGTCCCTACGGCCGGGGAATTGGCGTCACTACTCCTAAAGAATGTGGTACGACTGCATGGATTACCTGGGGTGATCGTGTCGGACCGGGGGTCGCAGTTTACTGCGCAATTCTGGAAGACTTGGTGCACTGCGCTGCATGTTAAGACCGCCCTGTCCACCAGCTACCACCCTCAAACGGACGGCCAAACCGAGCGCCTGAACCAAACGCTCAAACAGTATCTGCGATGTTTTGTGGACCAGGGCAGGGAAGAATGGGTCGACTTGCTATGGGTTGCAGAGATAGCCTATAACAACGCCACTCACAGCTCCACACAGTCATCTCCGTTCTATAGCAACTATGGCCAACATCCCAGGTTCTTGCCATTTCTACATCCGTTCAGAGAGGACAGGATTCCCGCCACAGCGGACAGGGTGGCATACATAAAAGACACGTTGATGCGCTCAAGGGCTGTCCTAATAGAGGCCAAGAGAAGATACAAGGCTGCGGCAGATAGGAAGAGAAGGCCCGGGCCACTGTACCGCACTGGAGACTACGTCTGGATATCCACAAGAAACATGAGGTTTCGAAAGAACAGTGTGTTCCATCCCAAGTACATGGGCCCCTATCGAATTACCAAGTGTATGGGTCCCGTGAACGTGAAGGTGTGCTTGCCCCAGTCATTGCGGATACACCCTGTCTTTCATGTATCATTGCTCAAACCAGCACCCTCCAAGCCGTCTGGGACACCTAGGCCGGTATGCGTGGAGTCGGAGGTGGAGTATGAAGTGTCGGGCATACGGGCGTCCAAATGGCGCAGGGGGAAGCTGTGGTACCTGGTTGCGTGGAAAGGCTATGGCCCGGAGGAGCATTCATGGGAACCGGCTGAAGGGGTTCATGCTCCGCGCTTGGTCTCCTTGTTCCATCGGCGTTTTCCTGCCAGCGCTGGACCCGTGGGGAGCCGCTGAGAGGGAGGATGTACTGTCAAGAATTCCTGTCATACAAGGGAAACACGCCCTTATGTAAACAGGAGAGCTGTTACATAACTCAAGGGAAACACGCCCTTATGTAAACAGGAGAGCTGTTACATAACTCAAGGGAAACACGCCCTTATGTAAACAGGAGAGCTGTTACATAACTCAAGGGAAACACGCCCTTATGTAAACAGGAGAGCTGTTACATAACTCAAGGAAAACACGCCCTATAAAGGGAGGAACCGGGAGGTACAAGGCTGTCGGATATTGTGTTTACACCGACGTACCTGCTTCGTGAAGAGCAGTGTTCAGGAGTGGTGCTCCAGTAAGGCAAGAACGGAGGTAGGTCGAGTCGTTACTCCCTGGGCCGTGTCTTGCCCCATCGTCACCTGTGAAGGACCCGGAAGCTCTACCGGTCAACCATTGAGCTTCGCTTTTTGACTCGGCTGAGTCCAAGCGCAGTGGCGCTTTTGCTGGTTGGAGTCGTAACTCCCAGCCCGACCAGAGACACAGGGACTGCCAGCTGTAACGCACACCAGGAGGTGTTTGCCGCGTTACAGACTCGGAAGTCCACAGGATCGATCGAGCGGCTGCTCTCGGTTCAGTCTTCTTGCTTGTGATTGGGGTATCGGTGACGCATCACCAGGAGGTGACTCCGCGTCCCGGTGCAGTCTGAGGAAGAGGTTGAGCGGCTGCTCCCTTCAGGTAGAGACCCCGGCTGGGTGTTTCCCTGACTCCTCGATTCTCCCCAACACTCTTCGTGCCCCTCACAGCCTACCGATTGGCATTCTCGGCCATTTCATTTCTGCCCTCTGTTGGCATACGCCGGGATCAGCGTATATGCAGAGGACGGTTAGGACCATCCGTGCTGTGGGCTGGTAACGTACTTAGCCTGGAGGATTCCAGTGACTATAACTTTTGTTTATTCTTTGTATTTTATTTGCCTTCATTAAAAGAACTAACCCTTCACAAGTGGTTGCGTCCTCATTGTCGTGTCTGTTAAACGATCCTGAGACGTTCAGGGCGTTACAGGTGGGGCCATCTGTGAGTAAGAGGATGAGTTGGGTGTCGTCTGCGTAGGAAATTATGTTGAGACCGTGGGATCTGACGATGTTGACAAGCAGGGTCATATATGCATTAAAGAGCGTGGGGCTGAGGGGTGAGCCCTGGGGGACACCACAGGAAATATCCTTTGTTTCAAAGGTGAAAGGGGGATCTTCTGGGTTCTTCTGATGAGGAAAGAGGTGATCCATCTAAGCTCGTCCCATTGCATGCTGATGTGATGGAGACTTTTGATCAGCATGAGGTGGGATGGGGTGTCAAAGGCTGCCGAAAGGCCACGGAGGATTAGAGGTGCTGTTAGTTCTCGGTTGATCAGGGTTCCGATGTCATCAGTGGCTGCGATCAGGGCAGTCTTGGTGCTGTGATTGCTGTGGAAGCTAGCTTGGGAGGCGTCGAGTAGCTGGTTCTGCTCCAGGTGTGTCATGAGCTGCTTTTTGATGATCTTTTCCAATACTTTTGCTTGGAATGGGAGCAGGAAGTTTGGCCAGTAGTTTTTGAGTTTGCTGGGGTCGGTGGAGGTTTTTCTGAATAGTGATCTGACTTCAACATGTTTCCAGGTGTCTGGAAAGGTTGCAGTGGTGATGGAGGTGTTGAGCAGGGTGGTGAGTTCCTGCCCAATACTTTGGTTTCCGAGATTGAAGATGTGGTGTGCGAATGGGTCTGTGGGAGCTCTCAAGTGGAGGGATTTCATGTTGGAGGTGGTGTCCTGGGTGGATAGGAGGTTTCAGGTGAATAGTCTATGGTTCGTGTCGGTTGTGGTGGTTGTTCATCTGTCAAGGAACTCTGTAGGTGTGGGATGGGGTTTGAAGTTTCTGAGTATGGTTGTGATCTTGTAGTGGAAGAATTCAGCAAGATTGTTGCACAGCTCCTGTGAGTGTGTGGTGTTTTTTTCCCTGGCAGCTGGGTTGGAGAATATTTTGACGATCTTGAAAAGTTAGTGTTGTTGGTGCTGGTTACGATGCATGAAGCTAGGGCTGTCTTCTTTGTCGCCCTCAGCAGGCGGTGGTAGAGGCTGAGAGAGGTCTTGAAGGTTGTCCTGTCAGAGGTGTCTTTTCTGATACACCATCCCCTTTCCATTTGTTTGCTTATTCATTTTACTGTTCTTAGTTCTTTTTGGAGGATTTTTTTCTGGATGTTGCTCTTGATGAGGACGATGCTGTTGGCACAATTGGTGAGCCAAGTGTTGACCGTTATGTAATCTATTACATAATATGCGATGTTATCTATGACATCATGTATGAAATAATGGACAGAGGTTGAGCTTAATTTTTCAGCAAAATGTGACAGCAGCATAATCCAAGACTACCCATGTTGCCATAAAAAACTCAACAGGAAATTCAAGATCTGGTGTTTTCTTTTCTAAGTCAAAGTATTCCTCTTCGTTCAGCAGGCCAAATGCGAGAGAGGTACTAAAACAGCCTATCTCACAAGTCAGTTTATGGACACAGTTTAGTGTGAAAGAAGAAGGGGAGGGGAGGATGGTAGGGAACAAGGTGTATTTGAAGGGGGTGAAAAAAGTGGAGCACTGAAGTTTGCTCCTGAAGCCTCCCCTTGCTGTCTCCTCCGATTTAGTATTGTTTGAAGGCAAAAAGGTAAAATAAATAAATAAGTTTCCATGATCACCATTGCAAACATTTTTTGTACTTATTGTTATCTCACACATGGTTTTCAGAGATGGGTCGGTATAGATGTTACCTGGCAGCATTGAAAAAACAGGCAGTCTCATTTTTACCCTGAGAATACATTTCAATAAATTAGAAAGTTCAACACTTCTTCTGATGTTTAGGGTGATTAGGGTAACATTTCTCCGTGCATTGACATACGCACATGACATGTATTTGGGTACCTTATCCACTTGGACAGAAAAAGATCAATTTAAGCTATGTAAGTATATTTTTGACATCACTCAATTTAAAAATAAGCTTACGTAGTCTCGAAATATGTCTTTTTGACACACGAACTAGCTGCTGAGGGAAATTTTGGAAAGCACCTTCACAGAACATGCAATGACGATAAAAAACAATGAAAACATTATTTGGCCATACATCACTTGGTTACAAACATCATGAAATGGGAATTCCAGGTGCAACATTTTGTCTTTTAATTAGCCCAACAATGGGAAAGACATTTGGTCTAGTGTCAGCCAAAGATGACTTGGTGGCTAGGCTCTTCAGACATGGTGTGCCCTTAGCAATAGGGGGTCCATCGGACCTTTGCAGTTCTTGTGCAATTCCTGTTCGTCCAGTCCTGAAACCAAGAGAGATTTCTGCCAAAATGCTCATCAATAAGCAGAATATTGCGTTCCTGAGCAACTTCCTGCACATCCTGTACAAGGTTCTGCAAGAGTAAAGTTTCTGTTAAACGGGAACATTTTAGGTCCCGTAGTACCATGCGCTTTTTAGCCTTCACCATAGGATTTTCAAGCACCTTGCCATTTCCACAGAAGTCACAAATGTATCAAAAGGCACCATCCAAGAGCTGAAAAGTATGGTCTTAGATGTCTGCTTAGATATGCAGAAACCAAAACTGAACCAGATGGAACCAAAGAGTCAAGCTCAAAGCTTTGACAGTAGAGTTGTGCAGTGAAAGAGTGCTAGAGGCTAGAGCATAAGATGATAAAATGGCAGCACTCATTGAACGTGAGCTGTCGGAACAGGGCAAGTTCTTCTGGGTTAGAGGCAGAGTACTTGAATAAGTCATGGAACTTCATCAGTTTGGCATGGAAGGAAACACTGGAGAAGCCCCTTGATGAAGCTTCATCATCTTTGGTCTCAATGCTTCCAAAAGGAGGACCTGAAAAAGGAATGATAGTGTTTCCTCGTTTTGTTTTTGCTTGGTATCAGAGCATGTGAAAAGTCCTCCATCTCCATCCCACCCCATGACTTCAAGTGGAACCAAGATCCATGGCTGGATACTCAACTGCTATAAACTTCATTTCATGCTTCCTCAAAGCCTTTGGGAGTATTCAGTGACATACGGTCCTCAGAGTCAAGGCCTGGCTCCAGGCACCATGAGCATTATTCATGGGTCCAGTCACCAATAGCTCATTCTTGAACTTATGCTCAGGACCGAAACAGGCCCTCGGAGGCAACATGGACTGAGGAGAGCTCTATCTGGGTTACACAAAAAAAAGAACTAGTGCAAAGGGCACCAGCGCAACAAGAATCACTCAGGCATTGCCTACAGCTAACTGCTGTTATTAAAAGATTCAAGAGTCACTCTAACATTAGGTAATATGTCTTTTGGACTTTTTTTAATTTTTATAACGATTGCTGTAATACTGAGATTTTTTGTGTATCTCCTGTTATCGCACCTTGATGTGTCTTAATCTTTGTATTCAGGATGGTATTATTTTACTATGCTGTTAGCAGCAGTGTGGGGTCTTTGGGTTACAAGACTGAGAGACAAAGTATCTCAGGCTGACCACTTCATCCACAATCTCTCAGGTTTTGGGCAGTTGCACGCACGTCCCTTTTATACAGCCTGACAAGTACTCCTCAAACTACATCTTTGGGCAACCTGGAAATTGCCACCAAGGTGCTAGATTAACTTTACATCTTCATGTTACCTAGCAACATGCACCAGCATCTGCTGCAGCACATGCACAATAGACCTCACTAGTCACTGAGCTGCTGTGCTAATATTTTGACACACAGCCTAGCGACAATAGTGTGCAAAACTATATACGGAGTGCATTGTAGTGCCTGCGTTTTAATTCCTACACATGGCACTGCCTGCTCTAAAGACTTACCAACCTACTGAAGGTTTGAATTTCGACTCATGCATGATAATCAACTATATTGTGAATGATTCTGCAATAATGGAATTAAACAAACCCAGATCTCCATGGACCACTGCTTGCTTCATGCTCTGTTCTCAACTATCAGCTAGTGAGCATGGTGAGGACCTCTTCTTCTGGCCTCTTCTTTGGGTTGTTAGTGTGGTGCCAGCATTTTTTCAGGGTTTAGAACACTGTATCTGCAGTCTGTTTTGTAGAGTGGAGATGTACTATGTTCAATCCCATCTGCAGCCCAGACACAAGCTTCTTTCAGTGGCAGCTGGCATCTACAGGGGAGCGGGGACGCATGCGCACACAAAATATGATATTTTTTTAAAAAATAACGCACCTAACACAACGTCCTCGCTCCGGTCTTCTTCTTCATCCAGGAACTGGAACCGAATGCTGAAACTCCCATGCCTAATCCTGGCTCTGCTCACTTGCAGCATGTGAGCAACGCCTTGACTGGAGGGAGCCGCCTCACTCGGCGCTCCACAGCGCACTGGAGGTCTGCACTTACTCTCAACCCAGCTGTTTTAAGACAGCTGGCCAAAAAGACATGAGCACTTTAATCAGTGCATTAGACAGCCCACCCTTGTCCATGCTGCTGTCAGTCAGCAAAGGCCCCGCTCCCACCCTGAAGCGAGGGATGGGGGATGAAAATAAAATGGTAATGAACTAACATTTTATTTTTCATCTCTGGGCTTTGGGGGGTAATTTAAGTGGGGCGATGCTCCTCCACTCAAACGGAGGAGCAACCCTAGGCTTCTACTCCTCAAGTTGATACAGGAAGGGGCCTATTCACAAAGGCATTTGGGAGTATGTAGTGTGTTTTTTACGTACACTTACGTGCCTTTGGGACCTGGCACCAAAACATTTAAAATAGAATTATTCTGGAAATATTTATATGCAATTAGTACAAATAGAAAAGACTGTTCCCTCTTACTAATTGGAAGTAGGGCATTTCAGGGCAGAGTCACATGTCTGTATCTGTAAAAGAATGCCACTGTGGTTCTTAAACTTAGGAATGTTTTGTGAATCAACCCCTATATGTGAAATATAAACCTCATCAACTAACATGCACTATGACAAGTATGTCATGCATGTCCTCATGTATTCTTATACCAAAGGACAAATCACCTGGTTCAGTAACACTCGCACTGCGAACTGTCATTCAAAGAGAAACCTGAGAATTAGCCACCACACTGAGGGCCATCCGCGTCCTCTACATTGGTTTCCTCCGCAAGCGGGAACACATGACAAATCTAAGAATTTTGTTTGAATTTGATTTAGGCTGGAGTCTTCAGGCTCTCTGTGTTCTAGTCCAATTAATTTAGGGAGCTCACTGCACCATGCCAGTGCTTAGTTTGCGCCGGTGATTTCCGGTGTTCCGCATTGGCACTTAATTGTCAGCAACAGCACTTAATTGTTGATACCGGCACTCATGACAGCTGAGACATGGTGGCACTGCTTGTCTAATTTAGAGATGAGCAGATCAGGAATTGTTTACTAATTCAGTATGCATTAAAAACAACTCATACCTGCGGGCCAATCTATTTTTATAGCTTTGGAGGCCTGGAATGGTCTGAATTGTCACACGTGTAGCAGTGTGCTGGTTAGTAGTTGTGTAAGTACTGTCATTGTCAACGCTGGCATTGGGGGGAGCATGCTCCTGACTAGAGCCCTGTCACTTATTGTTTTGGTTTACAAATTAAGCACTGCACCACACCGTCATTATCTCTCACCATCAACATTTATTGGGAGGGACACAGAACCAGTCTCATTCATAAAGCACTCTGAAGTTTTCCAACTAACCCCCAAGTAACTTTTGTTTGCAACATACTTTGCCTGCTGTTGCAGTCCCCATACTGTAGAGGCACCCACAAGAAGCCCAATAATTCAGTCAGAAACACCCTGAGGAACATCAGATAGAAAAGGTTTGAAGGCATCCATAGGTTCTCTGAAGTTTTCTTTACGATACTGTTTCAACAGGCTGCGGAATGAGCTAAGAATAAAACAGACTTACCCTGAACTAACAGCTCAGACTGTATTAAGGTGGAGAATGTATGTCCCTAGCATCTGTATACTTGATATGACATCACTTAACCCCTGAATCACACTGACCTGCCTACCTTTACCACAGCACACCTTGGCAAAATGGCTGCCTTTTCCAGGCATTGTACTTGAGCTACCAATGGCAGGACAGTTTTTCAAATGGACCATATGCTGCTCTGACCCGCAACATATGCAAACGTCCTTAAATCCACTACATGCGACACCTTATTTGACTTTGGCTGAACCCCTGCTTTATTTACTACTCACATTAACATTCCTCCATATCACAGACACAGCACTTTCCACACAAGTAGATTCACTTCAAGACATCTTCTAGAAATGTATGGTAGAAAAATTAACTACAAAGTGTTCACACATTTGTTTACCCAAATGTTTTTAATTTTTGCAGACTGAAGAGAGGAAGTGTAAGGTTACATGCTAAAAGCATGTGTAACACCTGTGGTACTCTGGGAACACACTGAATGTAACCACTTAAACGAATCAGAAAACGTGTTTGAAAGTGTGTCTCGACCCTGGTTCATCAGTCTCACCCCTAGCTCTTCGCTATGCCATGGAAGAAAATGGTTGGATACCGTTTGGCCATGAGCGCCCAGAGTGTGGAAGACACCACCCTCATGTTTTGATAAGGAACAGAAAAAACTGATGGATAGATGGAATGTTTTCATTAATCTTATCCACTCGTAATTGCTCGGGCCGCATCCCAGTCCATGCTTTTTAGCCCACGATGCTACCTCAGATTAGACTCAGCCATATGCAAATCAGCCTTGGCACTGCTCCAATAGCCTGAACTGCCAAGCCAGATCATCTCCAAACCAAAACACAAGCAACAATCAGGAAAAAATCACTTGGTTTGCTTTAGTTCCAGTTCAGGGAGGATAAGCCCTGGATGTTAGGGCTGGACTGTTCCTACCGGAGCAGTGTCAAGACTGATTTGCATATGGACAGGTCCAAACAAAGGTACCAAACATAAAGCTTTAGTGGAATATATTCAGGGCACGAGTCCACGGAACACGGGGTGGACGGCGTCCACCCACTATTTTCACAGGGTGGACGCTGTCCACCTTGCCAAGAAGTTGAGCCTCGCTGAAAAATATGCTGATTTCCTCCCGGTGTAATTTGCAAACACTGGGACACATTCACAGCGCCTGCATCTTGTTGTCTGCTTTTGATTCATAACAACGTGCAGGCGCGGACGGGGCTTTCTTAGTGCAGACTCCAGCTGGGCCCATAAAAAAGGCCGAATCTGAGAGGTCATTGGGCCTCCTTTTGTATGAGTCTCTTGGCTGGCAGCAGTCAGGAGCCTCACACCTAGATGCAAATGCAGCAGAGGGGAAACAAAGGCTCACACCTTGTTAGCACTTCACACATACTTACGAGAGGCAGCTTTTCACTTTGTTCAGGCTCTGTGTACAAGATATGCATGTGCTGTAAGAATGTCAGATGTGTTGGTCTTTCCCAGTATTTACACATAATAAAGAAAATTTATATAGTGCTTACTACCCCTGAGATGGCGTTGAAATATTTTAAGTACCACTATTTTTTCTTTTAAAGTACTATGGGTAGAGGAAGTTGATGCCGACAAAAGGCAACATTGTTCTATGTGTGGTTTACAAAAGCGGGAATCTTCTGCCTAAATCAGGAGGGTTTGCATGTATACTCGAAATATGCTACAATGCATTCATGATAGACCTGCTAAACACGTATGTGAGGGCTTAAGATCTGATGCCACTTCTTATGATGCCACTTGCTGTGATGTCACGTACCCGTGATGTCACACGCCGCGATGTCACACGCCATGATGTCACGCACCGTGATGTCACTTGCATTCTGATTAACTAGGTTAGTCCCCCCACTTCTTTTTTTAGGACTTGTGCCCTGAACATATATTAGAAAAATCTAAAGTTTTGAGCGATAACGCAGTAATCTTGAAGGATTCCTCTGTGCCCCGTCCAAGAACGTTCACTTTAAAACCAACTCCATCTTTGCTGACACCAAACAAATCTAATCCTGTCAAACTCATTGTTGGGCTGAGACAGAGAGGCGCTGTGCAGTCTGCAGAACGGTGGCCTTGAAGGGCAGAAGTAATGAGACCCCACACACACAAACGTTGGATGTGGCCAGCCCAAGGAGACAGGAGGGTCATAATTATGACCCTGCTGCCTCAGACCGAGAGCCGCCGACACTTCCGGGTATTACTTCCTGTTCTAGTTTAGCAGTGACTCGACTGGTTTCGTGCCTGCTGTTCTGACTAAGGGGGGAGACAGATAAACACAGGTGCCTGTTTATACTCGCCCCTTAGTTCTTTTCCATTAGCAAACACAATTATCTTATCCATGTACTTGCTCCTGGTTCTTTCTTTCGTCCAGTAGTGCGTCATAGTTTAAAAGTGAAACATGAAACCTTCTTTTTAGAACATGTAAAGGTCTCATTTAGGAAACACTAGAACTTTAAGCTGCAGGCTTTAAGGTACACCAGCTAGTATAGGCTGCTTGATAAAAACGAAAGACACATTAATGGGTATATATATATATGGGATAAAGTACCCCCTGCATAAATTATAATAATATTGCAAGTCACTGAGAAGTTCAATGGCCATATAGAGAAACGAGGACGGAGGCCAAATTCCTTTAGAAGGTCATGGGAAATACAAGGTAAATTGCAATATCCTTTTAATACATGGGATTCTGCAATCTCCTATTAAAAGCCTGTCTCTAATTTCTTTATAATTGGTTACTTGTGACGCACCCAGTCGCGGATTATATAAGGGATAAAGTACCCCCTGCCATATATTATAAGGATATTGAAAGTCACTGGTGTAGCACAAAGTTGCCCACTCTTTACGTGTTACAGAAACCTGACAATAAGGATGTTGACACATAAAAGTGCACGTTCACATTGCACATGATTCTTACGTGGCACCATGATGTGTGAATAAGTTGTGCCTGACAACACCATTGTGGAGAGGTTTACTGTAGAATTTATGATTTCCCATCTAGAATGCGTACTAAAGTTGAAAGAAATACATTTGAATGTTTAGTTCATAAAAACCATCCTAGGCTAAAGAAACGTATTAATAATAAATGAGTTAGAGAGAATACATTGATATGGATTAATAAAGTGATAAAAATGTAGTACCAAATGTATAAGTTTCATTGCAACAAAGAGATTTTGAATTATAGCATGCGTTATATTGCAAGAATAAATATTAGTGATGAGTAGTTTATTTCAAACCATCCTCTTCACGTTATCACTGAAGCCTAGTTCATGACCCTAAAACGTGTGCTAATTTGCCTGTGTAACTCATAGAGATATCGTCATTAGCTCCCAGCAATCCTTATGTGTGAATCATCTAACATAGGTCAACAACAATGACATTTCAAGGTATTCATTAAAGTTACACATATGTACTTCCAAATGTACCTATTATTATATACCTATTAATGTGCAATTTGATTATTTCTTATATGCTAATAAAACATGAACTAAAGATACTAAAGAATATTATATTCGTATATGTTTAAATGTGCACACTTATATTAAATGTGTATCTTTGATTTAATGTCTTAAGTTCGCATTTTACTCCTAAGGCCTGATTCTATTTCATAATTCACTGTGCACCTGTATTTTCTAAAATTGCTTGTCTTGCAGGTATTCTCCCACATTGCTAGTTTAGAATATATACATTTCTTGGAACAGTGTTAGATACATTGTCTGAGAATGGAATGTGACGATGAGCACATTGGAAATCTATGGACGAATATTGGACTATTATATTCTAGCCTAAGCGTGTGACTGAGACGATGTTCCCAAAGGGGAGTTGCCAACTGACTATCGATTATATCTCATCGCTGCCCTGGCTGAGAAAGGGAGATGACTTCGGACTTTCTGGCTGGCTGCTTGCTGAACTTTTATTGCTAAACCCCGTTCTGCAAACCCTATGTAGAACGTTACTTGGACTTCGACTCTAATCATTTCTTTAAACTCTATTGCCCCATGAATGGACTTTTAAAGACATTCCCTTATGTCCCTTAACGCCCCTAATGAGTGCTTTGGACTGACATTATTTTGGACCCATTGAAAACTCTTGCCCGAGCTTCTGAAATGTTTCTGTGGGTATTACTAATACTCTTGTGCCTTATCCCCCTCGTTTTCTGTAGAGTTACTTGATCTCTGAACTCTGCACATTCTTGTGCCTTGATTTGCGCTTGGACGACTTAGATTGCTAATGCATAGAAAGGACCATTCTAAATTATTCTCCGAGCACCAAGGATTGATGTTATTGTTCTGTATAGCAGCTACAGAACTGCTTTATCTGTTTAATTCTGATTTGCCTAAATTTCTTTAGGAGGCTTGGCCTCCCTGTTGCTATTTTATACCTATATAGTATGGTCTTGAAAGTGATTAACCTTAACCTATTTGTTAATTTGTAATAAACACCCTTAAACTTGACTAGCGATTCCAGGTCCGCATTGTGTAGCCAAATGGTTGCACTGTTTAATGAAGGAACACCATTAACACTCTCTCCCCTCAGTACGTAAACACTAAATCCATGGGAGGACCAAGTTAGAAAGTAAGTAAGAGTTTATGATCCAGTAGTACCAGCTGTAGTGGTGGGGTAAATCTTCCATCACACCGTGGGGCCCAGTAAAGCAGAATCAAATCTGCTGGATGAAATCTGGTAGCACGTTGGGTGGTTTTGCCCACTGACGTAAAGGAGTTAGGGTGTCTAATCTAGAAATTGTCCAAACCAAGTCCAAAACCCAAATGTCCGTGGTTCGTCGGAGTATTGATGGACTATCGCCGATGCAGAGATGACTTGTAGCAGCAGAGGAGAGTGAGTATTAATAGGGTTGCACATTGTAATTGCTTATGCTTAGATTGCAGTGTCTTGTAATGGCTGAGTGATGTCATGCAGAGTTGAGTTAAGTTGATGTGTGAATGTGGCGCTTAATGCAGAGAAGTTGAAGTGGTTATCAGGCGTGTAAGGGCCTAAGATCCCGGGATAGAGAAATATACACCTATGTGGTGGGTCTGAGTGTAGAGGACACCGAGTGTAGTTGTCTGCTGTGTTGTGGTGTTTGTCGTGAGACATCGTGGACAGCATCTTTGAGAAAGGAACTTTTACCTTGTGTGAGTGTGAGAAGTGGTTGGTATAGTGGATCTCGGTGAACAGGGAATAACTGTATCAATCAGAGTCGAGGTTTCACTTTAAGGAAATGTTAGAATAGGTTGGAAAGGATCTTCCTGAATTGATACTTGTGTGTATGGAAAACCTTTCAAGATTGATGTCACAGTGTGCCGTGCTGATATAGGTCGGTTGGTGTGAAGCCACGCTGGGATTGGTTGTATACGTCATAGAGTGAGTTCAGTGGTATTGGCTGAAACCACAGAACAAGATAATTGTGGGAGAAACTCATTTCCTGGTTTAAACGGAAAGTCATTTGTGAACAGTGTACTAAATTGAATGAAAATAAATGAAATTCTTGAAAGCTATACAACATATAGTAAAAGGGGCTTTGACTGTGCCTATTAGAGGAGGAGAGAAGACACCACCTGAGAGTATGCCTAGTCACATTATGGTGACCGATGAGGGTTTCCATACATGTTTTTGGCTTGCACAATGGCATAAGATCACTGAGAAAGCTGGTGCATTGCAGTTTCACCACTATGGAACACACAATGTTAGAATTACTGAGAATCTAAGGAGGAAATTATATGAAATGAAACTGCCTACTAGATCTACCCAGTATGAAGCACTTAATGTTATGTTATGTTACAGTGATATATAGCGCGCACGGCTACTCATGTCCCGGCGTGGAATGCTAATGTTAGAAACTGTAAAGAGCTTAAAGGGGATACCAATTACATAAACAACAGTGGTTTTAGTCTTTTCTTGAACAGACAGAGATCGTGAATGCAGCGCAGTTCAAGGGGGAGAGAGTTCCAAGCTTCGGCTGCTTTGAAGGCTAGAGAACCACCTCCCATTCTCACCCGCCGATAGCATGGGATCGATGCTAGGCACTGTGAGGCGGAACGCAAATGCCTTCATGGAGTATAAAAACTAAACCATTTCCTCAGATAGAGGGGCCCTGATCCATAAAGGGCTGAGTGGGCCATCGTAAGAGCCTTAAATTTGACTCTTTGAGCCACTGGGAGCCAGTGCAGATCCCTCAAATGATGTTTTACGCTGGACCTGCCTAGAATGCCCATCAGAGCTCTGGCCGCAGCGTTTTCATTTACTTGGAGTTTCTTAAGCTGGTATCCTGGTAGGCCAATATAAAGTGCATTGGCATAGTCAAGGTGGCTAAGAATCAAAGCACGCGTGACCATCTCCCTGGCAGACTTAGGTAGTAGAGGAAGAAACTTCCTACGGGACTTGAGAGTGCCAAAACATTGACCTGCCTCTTTCTTTACTTGCGTAGAGAACCTGAGACTTTCCTCAAACCAAACACCCAGATTCTTAACAGCTTGTCCCGTAGAACTGGGGAGGGGGTATTCTGGCGGCCAGAGGGCTTCGCTAAACTGTGGGGGAAAGGATCCATATAAAAGGATTTCGGACTTGTCCTCATTGCACTTTAACTGGATGGCTGCAAGCCATTTAAAAACGGCTGTTAGACAGTTTTTTGCTATCATTGGAGAGGTATCCCCATCCTTCCATGTAAAGAGGTATCATTTGCGTAGACGATGATCTTGGCTCCCAGCTCCTCAGCCAGATAGATCAAAGGGGTGACATACAAGTTAAATAGGAGGGGACTCAGGGTGGAACCCTGAGTAATTCCCGTAGTCACCTTTTGTGGAGTAGATGAAAAAGGAGGTAGCCGAACTTGTTGTGATCTATCTTCCAAAAATGATTTGATCCAGTCCCACGCTAGGCCAACTACACCAATATTTGCGAGACGCGTTAATAGCAGAGAGTGTGGCACCGTATCGAAGGTGGCAGAGAGTTCCAATAAAATCAGAGCCACTCTCCCGCCCCCATCTAAACATTCTCTGAGAGCTTCAGAAATTTCAACAAGCGCCGTCTCCATGCTAGAGGTAGCTCTAAACCCTGACTGGGCCGGATGTAATGCTCCACAGGTTTCTACAAAGTTGACCAGCTGCTTAAAAACTGCCTTTTCACGTACCTTGGCTACAGCTGGAAGGACGGAAATGGGGCGATGGTTGGCAGCGTTGGTCGGGTCAAGGGAAGGCTTTTTTAACAAAGGAAGAAGTTTGGCTTGCTTCCATTCAGGCGGGACCGTGGCAGATTGGATGGACAGATTAATGAGAGTATTCACTTCAGGGTTAACAACTTCTGCCACCGCAGCCAGTACCCGGGCCTAACAAGGGTCACTTGGAGAGCCTGACTTCAATGATTTCAAAATTGTAAGTGTATCTTGGTGAGCAACAGCAAAAAATTCAGACAATGAGAAGGATGAGCTAGAAACATCATGGTAATGACTGACTGTATTCAGCGGGGTAAACCGTTACTGGTCAGAGTTAGAAGTAACAAAACTTGCTTGAATTAGCTGAATTTTAGCAATGAAAAAACTTGAGAGTTGGTCGTGCCAAAAGGCCGACGCCATTAATGCTTGGGAACATGCTGCACACCTTAATGAGAAACAGAGGTATCAAGGGAGAGTCAAAAAAGCCATACACACGTGTGCAAATGCTAGGTGGGATGCACAACGGAAAGCATGGAGAACTGACATAATTGAGGGAACTCGATTATATCCTGTACTGATAACTGAAGGAGAAGAGTAAACACACAGAAAAGAAAAAGCATACGGAGACAGAAGAGAATGAGGATAACACTGAAGATAGTGACAGCAAATTAGATGTGGATTTTATGACTGAATTATTAATAAATCAACCATCTCCATATAATGAAATACCAGTTGCTGGAACGAATAGTGCACCTATTAATGGAACATTTGATGCAAATTCTGAACCATTCAATGCAAATCCAAATTTGGCTGAAGAAAGTTCAGTAACTACAGCTCCTCTTACATCACATGCTCTAAACCCCCCCAGATGGACTGACAGTTCCCGTTACAATTTGTCCTCTGGTCTCGACTCAAGCAAATACTTCAGGTGTTCCGGGTGCAACTTCTACGGCAAAGAGGACAGGGATTGATTGGTCTAGAAAGTTTCTTTAGAGACCTCAGACCGTCACCCTTTTTTACGCCTATCTCAAATGCCCCACAGATGGCAAACTACAATTCCCTAGGGGCGAAGTGTCTATGGAAATGCCAACCTCTGACATAATCCTTTTCCATTCACCACCAGTCCCTAGAAATGGTGCTTTTACTGAAGAGATAATTCTGAATACTCAAGCTGAACAACAAGGTCTTACTGCCCAATAACTTGATGAATTGGTTCAGAGGGATAGACACCCTGACAAATAGTGGGAATACCGGAATGAAAGGAGGAGCTACTGCTAAAACTCCTGAAAGGGACAGAGTCATGGATGTGGCTAGATTGAAAATAGACATGGAAGAGATGATAGTTGGAACTCTTAATCCAACTCCACTAGAAGTCTAAAAGGAAGAAGAGCTACTATTCCTAGCACAGACATCATCAAACATGCAGGACAGGTTCATTATAGACTTGCAGAACTAGCTCAGAAACATGGGATTGATATCCAAATGTCCAAAGTCATAAAGAGAAGCTACTGGTTGAGCTTTGGTGACCAAGACATTGCAAACACCTGGAATGAAATTACAGATTAGAGAATTAATACCCTATGTACAGAAATGGAGTGACCTGGATAAATGGGAAGGTAGATGGTCCAAGGAAAAGGGAGACAACGAAAGTCAGGACACATATACTTCCACCTGGAACACAGGAGAGCAAGAAAAATGTACACATGCTTCCCATGAGAGAGGTGCCTGGTGGAGGGTATGTACATTTGCCATGGAGTGTGGCTGATCTTGCATCCTTCACAAATGATTTCCCCAAATTGAGAGAAAATCCAGTGGAATGGTATAGACAGGATGAGCAATTTGGACATTCAAACAGTTCAGTGGGACAGAGAACATCACAGTGAAAGAGATGGGACATTTTGTTTACAGATTTGTGCATGGGTTAAAACTTGAAGTTAGCTAAATGATTCAGCAGAATATTGCAGTGATGAAATGGAAATGAAACATAAAAAGCTGAAGGAGAAGTTGATGATCGCTCAAATGAAAGCTGCACAGAGAGGACAGAATCAGCAGTTTTTTTTACAATACAGGTACGGTGCAGGGAGGATATCAGCAGGCCACCATGATACAAGGTGTTAATGGTTTTTAACAGCAAAGGTTTCTATCACACTGTAGATGATGAGGTCTGCCGAGTGATCTGAGAACAGGGGTTGAGGTGCAGACTCTGAAGAAAAAAAAAACTTGCCACATATGCAACAGTTTAGGGCACTTAAAGCGTGAATGTCGATTTAAAACTGGTAATATGGTAAAAGGAAAACAGGTTCAGAATGGTGGATTTGTACCGTCACAGCGAAATAACATGTTCAAGCCACAGTATGTACAGAGGCAAAGAGTTCAGAACCCCAATGTTCCCCAAGCTCAAACAATGCAGGTTCCACAAGCCCCGATGCCGCAACAAAATGAAAATATTCAGAGTTGCAATACGAATACAGGTTCCCAAAGTAAATACGAATCCTTTTGTGAAGGAGAATTTGTCCCAACAGTATGCCATGCTTTAAACAGATTATATCAGCTCAAACCTGTCACAATGGTGGGGCCTGAGAAGGGAGGAGGATTGCATACTTGGCACAACCTTAGAGGTAGATCAGAGTGGTCCATATATGGATAACAAGGAAAATGGGAATCAAGTCTCATTCCTCATCGGCACTGGTACTACCCGCTCTACTGTGAAAACAGCAGAGGTTCCTAACCTACACCTCTTGGAAGGAAGAATCCAAAGTATAGGTGTTGCAAATAAACATATAACTAGTCCAGTTTCAGAAGCGATACCTGTCATAATAGGGTCTTTTGAAGATCATCACCTATTTGTGGTGTGTGATTCCAGTTTGGTGAATCTGCTTGGACGAGACATTCTAAACTAAATTGTTCCATTTATTGCACCCCCAAAGGAATTGAATTTCACACTCATGTAGTGGACATTGTCTTCAAACTTGCAAGACAGGGATCAGACATTACCATGTATCCTTTATTAACAAAAGATGATTTGCCATCGGAAATGAGAGACACAGGCCCTCATTACGATGTTGGTCGGAGTTGCCTCCGACTGATACCGTTTCGGTAAGGAAACCGCCTGACTATAAGTTGGTGGTTCCAAACACCTAATTATGATGCGACCACACATAGTGTGGTCGTAAACTTCCATTTCTCTATGGTAGCTAGTGTGGTGGGCAGAAACCACCAACAGCACAAGCTCCGGCACATCACGGTGCCTGGCACACAGTACAGGGATGTTTAGAGGGGCACAGGCCCAAATGCAGAGGCTGTGGTTGGGGAGGGAAGGGGGCCCTGCTAGGGTCCCCAATGCCGCTTTCTGACAGCCATTCGATGTTGGAAAAGCCGACATGAAATGGCTGTCAGAAACCAACATCATAATCCTGACGGCGGAAACGCCATCTTTAAGGGATTATCATGAGTTTCCGAGCATTGGTCGGTTGGTGCCTCCGACTGCTGCCTCCGACCGCACACATCGCAATGTGTCGTTGGACCACAGCAGTAGATGCCAGTCAGACCGCAACCGACGAGCCGTCGATTGCGGTCCGACCTGCATTGTAATTAGGCCCACAGTGTAACTTTTCAGGTAAAAGATATCGGACTTATCAAAGGTGTCGAACCAGTCCACATCAGTGTGAAGCCGAATGCTGAGTTTCTGAGAATCACACAATATAATTTGACTCCTGAAACAATTGCTGGGATTACTCCTGTGATTGACTTCATGATGGAGCAAGGCATTCTGAAGGAGATTATCTAGAGTCCATGTAACTCACCTGTCATGGGTTTGCAGAAACCCAGCGGCAAGTATCGCATAGTGCAGGATTTGCAATGGGTAAATTTGATTGTGGTTCCTAGTTGTCCTGTGGTATCAAATCCAGCTGTGATTTTAATTCAAATTTCATGTGAGGCCGAGGGGTTTACTGCCATTGATTTGTGTCAAGCCTTTTTTTCCATACTATTGCACAAGGATAGCCAGTTCCTTTTCGCTTTCCATTTCAGCAGCAGTCTCTTGGTATGGTGCAGAGTCCCACAAGGGTATACGGAGAGCCCCTCAATCTTCAATTAGATACTCAAAAAGAATGTGGAATTCTTAGTGATGCCTCAGCACTCTGTCCTAGTCCAATACATCCACAACCTGTTGGTGGCGTCGAATACTCAAGAGGCTTGTAAACGTGACACTGTTGCTTTACTGAACCATTTAGCTAAGAATGGACATAAAGTGTCTCCAGCCAAATTGCAGTTCTGTAAGATAGAAGTCCAGTATCTATGACATCACATTGAAAAAAGAGCAAGGAAGGTGTACCAAGAGAGAATCTTGGCGATTCTGTAAATGAATACTCCAACTTCCCAGAAAGAAGTCTGTATGTTCCTGAGAATGGTGGACTACCGTCAACAGTTGATTCCCAACTTTTCCCTGATGCCCAACCCTCTCCTGAGGCTGACACACAATGACGTGTCAGATCCGGTACCAAGGGATGGCAGCTGCATGCATGCCTTTACGGAGCTGCAAGAATGTCTCTACCGTGCCCCAGCTCTGGGAATGCCTGATTATAATAAGTATTTTGCTTTGTTTTACAGTGAAAGAGAGGGCTGCGCTATTTCAGTGCTTATCCAAATTCATGGTAATGCTCGCAAGCCAATGGCTAATGTTTCCATCACACTTCATCCTGTAGCCGCATCATTGCCTGTTGCCTAGAAGCTGCTGCCTCCACATGTGTTAGTCTTGAACAATGCGCAAGCATATCCATGGGTCACCCTTTCACCGTGTTTGCACCCCACTCAGTTGAGGTGTTTTTCACCCGTACCCAGACACAGTACCTGACCAACAGTAGGCTTACCAGGTATGAGCAAATCATTCTGGATGCAGAGAATGTCACCCTTAGAAGATGTACGATTCTAAATTTCACCACCTTGCTGCCCCTTCCTGGAAGTAAGACTGTGAGTGATGAAGCTGAACATGACTGCCTAACCAAATGGTTGCACTGTTTAATGAAGGTACACCACTAACTCTCTCTCCCTTCAGTACGCACGAACAAGATCCATTAGATGACCAAGTTACAAAGTAAGTAAGAGTTTATGATCCAGTAGTACCAGCCATAGAGGTGGGGTAAATATTCCACCACAGCGTGGGGCCCAATAACGCAGGATCAAATCTGCTGGATCATCACCAGGAGTTCCATTACCATATAAAACCTGAGTTCCTTTATTAGTTTATGAATCTCTGAGGTGACTTGCAATATCCTTATCAGGTACGCAGGGGCACTTTATCCCATATAATACATGGTGACACTTTCATCTTTCCCACTAACCATTTAAGTGAAAGAGGAAGTATGTTTGCAAACATGAAGAATAAAAATAGAACCTTTAATGCAAAATTAAATGCATCAAAAACCTGTTACATAGTTGTTGCAAAGAGATATTAGAAACAGTTCAATACAAGTCAGTTTTTTTTTAATCTGCAATAGCTTAGAATGTGTAGAAACATGCAGATAGATTCTAACTTTTCTATAATTATTTAAGCAACTTTTTATTTTTATTGCTTTAAACAGATACTCTGAGACCTGACCTGTCTATCACCTCCGCTGCTGAATCTGGAAGCAGGCCTTGTGAAGTTAGAACTGACTACTGACATCTTGTCTTTATAATTTGTGACTGGGTGCGTCACAAGTCACCGATTGTGAAACAAATTAGAGACAGGCTTTTATACAGGGATTGTAGAATCCCATGTATTATAAAGAAATCACATCAGAAGTCAACTGCAATGACTTATTACAGTTAGTTCTGATGTCACAATGCCGCCTGTTAGAGCCAGCAGCAATTGGAAAGGCAGGTCAGGTCACTGAGCATAATTAAAGCAGATGTTTAAACAAGGAAACGGAAAGTGGCATTTCTTTCTCCTGCTCTGTTTTAATACCTGTTCCATGATAAGCAGAAAGGGGGGATTTATTGCAACATGTTTATTTTTTGTAGAGGTGGGCAAGCCTCTCAAAGCCCGAGCCGGGCTTGAACCAGATGCCTGGCTCTGGCTCAGCTCGAAGTTCTCTTGGACCTTCGAGTCCAAAATGAGCAGGGCTTTCATGTGGGTTCTGCCTGCCACCCACATTCTCACCTAATGGTCAAGAATGAAAGAAAAACACTAAACTTTGGTGTAAAACAGGAGAGGAAAAGAGATCATCATCTAGTGGCAGAATGGCACAATCTGAAACCAGAAAACATTGGATTTTTCCTAGCTTCCCCACTTGACCAAATTGTGTGATCCTAAGCAAATATTTTCTTTTTCACTAGTTCCTTTTTTAGGTCTTGCTGAGCCAAAGGCTCGAAGAGACATTTTGTATGTGGGATTTTCAAAGTGCTACCCAGTCTTTTGGCTGGCCTAAACCTTGAGTGCACGATCACATGCACGTGCACAGCTGCTCCCACTCCCCCCTCCCTTCTCTATAGCTTTGGCTCCTTTGTTTTTTATTACACCCTCCCTTCTCTCCCCGCTCTTTTCACACTACCCCCTCCCTTCTAATCAGTTTCCTTTCTGCTCCTTGGATTGACCTTCCCCCTCCCTTCTCTCCCCACCTCATCGCTGCTTGTTTATTCGCGCAGTCGTGTCACTTTTCAGCTTCCTTTTGCCTGATGCAAGCTGCATGTTCGCTGCATTGTACAGAGCACAGATCTATTGAGGCTATGGTGTAAAAGGAAACAACATTTACGAAATCGCCCATGTGTTCACCAAGGCATGCCATCAATATCCACAATCAGGAATGCTGATGCCTTTTTGTGCCGGAGCTGCAGCCAACAATGCTTTTTATCGACATTCACACCTGAAATAAATTAGCTCAACTTGCTGGTAACTAGCTGCACATTAATTGCGCTCCAAATTCTGTACATGTGACATCGTAATTGCCAACCGCTTTTTACCATCGAGTCAGCTTGTTTCTGAGAGATCCCAAATATGTTTAAAAATGTTCACAATCAAATAGCAAATTGCTTATAAAAATCTCATTAGTGATAAAATACAGAAGCACTTTTTTTCTTATGAGTTTATTCTTCCTCTTTATCCAGTAAGGTGCCTGTAAAGAGATTCCCGTAGGGGTGTAGCCTATTTCAACATAACAACCACGTATTCCGATGTTCCCTCTCAAAATGAGCACAACACGCGTTTTTTTGTTGTAGCATTTTAGTGCTTGTTGCACCAAAATCTACGCAGTGCGGTATTTACCGGGCATTCTCTCTCCATTAAATATCAGCAGGTTTGAAGTGGCGAAATTTATCCAGGGGTTTGAGGGGAGCAGACTTTTCACCCCGTCCCTCATTATGAATGGCATGTTTTTTTTGTTCTGTTTTTTTTGTCATTGAGCAAACGAGTTTGCACGAGACCGGAAGCACGACTTTAGCAATAATTATGGCCATCAGCCGCCATTTTACCTCGGTGACTGTCGGCGGGTTATAAACTATCAAAATTATAGAGAGCAAATGCCCGTGCAGACAGGCGCATGCGGATTTTGGTGCGGAAAGGACCAAACCACACTTAGGGGCATATTAACAAGCCAGGCGATACAATTCCAATTGAAACCCATGTTAAATGTGAAGGACGTCTAACATGGGCTTCAATTGGAATCCCATAGAGCATATTATCAAGCCCATTATCACCGCTTCTAAAGCGGCGATAATTTTATCGCCTGGCTTGTTAATATGCCCCTTTGTTCCCCTTTTTGGTAGAAAAAAAATCACATATGCATTTATTTATTAGCTCTAATAAATACGGATCATCTGGTATTGTTTTCATCTTTAAAAACCCCTCACCACCACTGAGCCACAGGGCCTCAGTAATTAGTTACTGGGTGCCATAACAAACACTTCGCACCACTTGTAACGGCTCTCCCTGCTGCTGGGGAGAGATTGTAAAGTGCAGGGCACACAAAATCGATGTTTGAAATGTTCATAGTAGCACTAAGGTCACAGTGACAAATGTATACGCCTTTTAATACATGAATGTATGTGAGTGTAGAATGCAATCCGTGCCTCGTATCTCTAGCACTTACAGATGACCTCTCACAGAGCAGATTGTGATGCAAGTGTAGTGTTCCATGTACACTGGCATTCTTCAACACTACGCTGTTACAGGCCATAACTACCTCAGGCCTTCTCAGTTCACACGACGGTACTTTGACAGCAGCTTTTTTAGTGCATTTTACTCGTTTTTTTAACGTGACGTGCACAAAGAAATCAGAAGTGGTCATTTTTGACATAAAAGTAACAAAGATGAATGTAGTTCTGGTTTCCCTATTTTGGGGTCATGCACCTCTTAGCAGTACATTGGTCTGTGGTGATGACCTGTAGAGAGGAGGGTTATCACATCCTAGTATGGTGGGGAGATGGTGTGATTTGTTCCTAATATACCCTAGCGTATACATTATGTATTGTATGTTCGTGACTCTACCTGGTTGTCGAAGGTCAAGAATCTTATCCATGTACTTAACCCCCCCACATGCAAAACCTCACACATCACCAACCAGGTACTGTACTCTGGCATTAATTCTCAAACCTTGGTGGCCACCGAGAGAGAGAGTGAACAAGTGAGGAATACATTCCAGTTACTCATCCCTCAATCTGGCCCATATAGTTTTCTCATAAAGTCTGAAGCATCTTACTGATCTTACTCATTTTTACCTAGGAGAACCGCCACCAGCTGTCATAGTCAGGGCCGGCATTAGTGCTGTTGGCACTCGGTGCGACAACCAATTTTGTCGCCCTGCATCCTATGACCGCCTCCTCAGATTCTGTCACTACAAACAGGACAAGCATTTGCAATGCAATAGGTTTCACATTACGCAAGTATGCGCTATTGACATTGCAAATAACAATGCCTTTTATTTTTGTTTTCGTTTTCGTTTCTAAAACAAATAAAAGGCATTGTCATTTACAATGCCAATAGCTTAAACTCGCGTAAATGCGAGACCTATTGCATTGCAAATGCTTGTTCCTGTTTGCACTAGAGATTATTTTGAAATATGTGAGTTTAGGGTGTGCTACACAAACACCTCTTTTGTGTCTGATTTGAACAGACTATAACGTTGCTCCATGTAAGAATCTAGGTCATATATAGGGTGCACATGACTACTGACTTGCCTCTTAATTCACTAATGTGTTACAGCAAACAACAGTTGGACGGAATGCTGACAATGCTAACATTCTCCCCCAGTCAAAAGATATGGGTTATATCAATCATTCTTTTGCCCACTACGCCAACCCAGTTTGGACCCAGCCATATGCAAATCAGTCTTGACCCTGTGCCTCATGGGAACAGTCCAGACCGAAATGCCAGGCCAGGTCCTCGCTGGACCAGAAACAAGCATTCTGGGACCGGTTTCAGGGTATGTCACCCTTCTTCAGCCAGGCTAGCTTGAATCCAGTGGCACAGTGAGCAAGGGACCCACGTCTGGGCATACCCATCCCACTTACAGCGAAAAGTGTTACAGCAAACAAATGATGGACGAAATGCTGGCAATGCAAACATTCTCCCCTAGTCAACAGATCTGGGTTAAATCCATTGTTCTTTTGCCCACTACGCCACCCATGATTTGCATATGGCTGGGTTCAAACTGGAATGGCATGGTGAGCAAACAAACAATGGATTTAGGCCCATATCTCTGTACTGGGGTGAATGTATGACATTGTTCTGCATTCTGTCCACCAACTGTTGTTTTTGCATTTGTCACCCGAGTGGGACGCGTATGCCCAGACGTGGGTCCCGTACTCTCCATGCCACTGGAATCAAGCTATCCTGGCTGAAGAGGGGTGAAACCCCGAAACCAGTCCTAGGATGCTTGTTTCCAGTCCAGGGAGGACCTGGCTTGGCAGTTCGGGCTGGAGTGTTCCCATGAGGCACAGGGTCAAGACTGATTTTCATACGGCTGGGTTCAAACTGGAATGGCGAGCAAAGAAAAGATGGATTTAGGCCCAGATCTCTGTACTGGGGTGAATGTATGACATTGTTCTGCATTCTGTCCATCAACTGTTGTTTTTGCATCTTAATTCACTAATGGCATAGTAGTCATGGCAGGAAAACACTTCTGCATGTTAAGGAAAAAACTTCTTTGAATTTTGAAGACTCTTTGTCATATTTGTATATGGTGTTTGTTGCATAGTTTACTTGCTAAACATTTTCCGAGCTCAGCTCGTAGAGCTCAACCAAACCCTCGGCTAGGCTCTGACTCGGCTCTCTCTGTTAACTTGTTGGCTCGCCCCCACTAATGTTTTGCACTATTTAATTTAATTAATTTAAATAGAAAAGTTAGGACTCTTTCGAATTGTTTCTACATATTCCCAGCTACTGTGCCTTTTTTTAAAAACTGACTTGTATTAAACCAATTCTAATATATTTTTCTGACAAATATCTAGCAGCTGTTTTGTTGTGTTGAATTTCGCAATAGATATTCTAATTTTCTCTCTTTCTAATAAAAGAGCAATGCACCAAGTATTTAAGTGGTTTGTGGAAAAGGTGATGGTATGACCATCTATTATAAGGAAAAATGTACTACCTATTGCACATGATAAGGATATTGCAAGTCACCCTGAAGTTCCATAACCTTATAAAGGAACTTGGGGTTAAATGCACGACCATTACATTTAATGACTCGCAATTTGCGAATCACAAAATAAAATGTACTAATGTGTCTCAGACACATCAGCGATTCCCAGTGGGGTCACAAATGACCTGCCTCATTAATATTCATGAGGCAGGTCGCAATTTGTGACCCATTGAGAATGGGCAGTAGCACAGGAAGGTGGCCTGCTGGAGACAGCAGGCCACCATGTCTGCGTTTGCTTTTAAATAAAGCAACTTTTTTTTATAAATGCAGCCCGTTTTCCTTGACGGAAAACAGGATGTGTTTCAAAAAGAAAGCTGAAATGTTTCTTTTTCTGTTTCAAATTTTAAGAGCAGGCAGAGGTCTATAGGACCGCTGCCTGCTCTTAAAAACATTTTTGCTGCCAGTTGCAAAGGGGAATGGGTCCTCTGGTGTCCCCTTCTCATTTGCGACTGGCTTACCACCTACTTGAAGTAGGTGGTAAATGTGATTGTTTTGCGAATGCATTCTGTTTGCAAAACAATTGTACATGCCCCTGCGAATTGCTATTAGGAAGGGACGTCCTTGGCACACGGCTTCCTAATAGTGACTCACAAGCCCTATTTCGCATAATAGGGTTAGTACATGCCAGAAGCGATTTTAGCAGTTGCAAACAGGCCGATTCTCTGTTTGCGACCTCTAAAGATGGTCGTACATCTGGCCCTTGGTCTTCGGCCTCGTTCCTCTATATAGTCATGGAACGCAGCAGTGACTTGCAATATCCTATATTGTATGGCAGAGGGTACTTTATCCCATACATGATGTATAGAAAGGGATATGTTATTCTTATACATGGTCATGCCATCACCCTATTCACAAACAGGTTAATTTCTTGGGGCCCGATTCACAGAACTAACTTAAGACAAAATCCTAAACTTACTACCATTTTCGTATTCACAGAAGGCACTTACTCATTTTGGTATTCACAGAAGACACTTACTCACTTCGGTATTCACAGAAGTTAGGAGTCCTAACTTTAGGACTCCTAAATGCCTTCTGTGAATACCGAAAGTCTTAAAGTTAGGATTTTTCTCAGTTTAGGAGTCCTAAAGTTAGGACTCCTAACTTTACTACTACTAAACTAAGAAAAATCCTAATTTTAAGGCTTTCGGTATTCACAGAAGGCATTTAGGAGTCCTAAAGTTAGGAGTCCTAACTTTACTACTACTAAATTGAGAAAAATCCTAATTTTAGGGCTTTCGGTATTCACAGAAGGCATTTAGGAGTCCTAAAGTTAGGACTCCTAACTTCTGTGAATACCGAAATGAGTAAGTACCTTCTGTGAATACCAAAATGAGTAAGTGCCTTCTGTGAATACCAAAATTGTAGTAAGTTTAGGATTTTGTCTTAAGTTAGTTCTGTGAATCGGGCCCTTGGTGCTTTGGTAAGTGCTAAAGTGTTGTATGGTTATGAAGTTAAATGTTTTGTTCCCGATTTTTACTTTTAGCAGTTTTGAATGGTTATTTGTAACGGCATTAATCCTTAACAGATTTAACTCTTGTAATATGAGCAGCTGGATATTACGCGTCCTGTAAAAGGGCATACAGTATGTGTGTTTTCCCAATATGAAATGGGTAGATCGGGCTGATTTTTATTTAGTATTGATGTTTTAAAGTAAACGTTAATACACACAGCAAAAAATATTACAACATATTCTTTGATCTAGCACTGCGTAGAGTACTGCCCATTTCTAGGCACTGTAAATTACAGATATTCTGTTATAAGCAGCATCTGTTTTGTTACATATGCTACCAGCACGTCATTGTGTGTTTAAGAAATATAATGTTCATGGCGTTCATGTAGTCTGAGTGCCCTTGAAATAAACACTTACCATCCCACCAAAAATGTTCCAAGTATTCAAGACCAAACCTATTAACTTTGCCAATGCTGGTTTCAAAATGTCGCCGTGAGCAGGAAGAACACCACACTGGCCTACACCTGAGGGAGCACAGGGCATGAAGCGTGTTTTATTGTAATCATATGAAGGTAGTAACCATGGTGCGAATGTATGAGCCAGAGCTGCACCCCAGCCAGGCCTCAGTGGCTATTGCATCAGCAGTGCCCATGGCCACAGTATACCTGAAGCGAGTTAAGACAGACGCCTTATGTTGTGGTGAAGGCAGCAAAGAGTGTTGTATTGCTGCAGGGAGTTTCAAATATCGATCTATGGGGCACATGCATCAAACCATTTTGCAATCGCAAATAGTGCGAATCGCAAAAATCGTCCGTTTGCGATTGTAAAATGGCCTTTTGAGATGCATGTACCTTTTTAGCAATTCACAATCAGGGAAATCACAATTTTTTGCGATTCCCTTAGTTGTAAATTCAGTTAGGGAATTGCAAAATACCGATCCTCTAAAAGCAATGCATCATGCAATCGCAAATTGCATTTTCGCAATTTAGAATTGCAAATTACCATCAACTTGAAGTTGATGGTAATTTGCAATTCCTTTGAAAAATGAAAATAAATGCATTTTTCAAAGTACATTGTGGTGCACACATATGCCCTTAGGGCATGTGTGTGCACCACTAGTGCATACCTACCTTTTTTGGGGGGTGCATCAGGGTGGTCTTTTGGCCCTCTTGCACCCTTCAAATTGCATGCACAATTTGCGAGTACCTATTTGGTACTGGCAAATTGTGCATGCAATCCCATTCATTGCTATGGGCCTCTAGGCCCATACGAATGAATGGGAAGCCATTCCTTAATAGCGAGTTACAAATTGCAACTCACTATTAAGCAATGTGTAGGAATCACAATTTTTTTTGCGATTCCTACATACATAGGGATTTGCGAGTCCTAAATAGCGATTTCTTAGAAATCGCTATTTAGGAATCGCAAAGCCTGACTTTGAGGCATGTAGGCCTATGTTGAATGGGGAGACCACAAGGAGCAAAATGATTATTTTTTTCTGAGAGTTGGATAATTCCTCTACCATTTTTGGCACAGAGAACTCTATATCTCTAACAGGAAAGTGCTTACTTAAAAAAAAAACATGGTTACCACAGAGCTATAACTACCAAACACGGTTACCTTAGAAAATAGGCCGGCAGATGGCACCTTCACATGTTTAAATGCACATAAATGAAAATGCTCTTAATAAAGGCCAATTTAAATACCAAATTTGTAAAAAATAATCAAGAACACACCCTAGTAAGACTTGAGAAATCAATTACGCACTTATGTTAACAGTGTGAGCTGCAAAAATAGCGCAGTCAAAACAACAGAGAAAGTGTGAAGAGAATGAATGACAAGGCAAGAAAAAGAAAATACAGTAGAAGTAGAATGAGTGCTCGAGCAGAGCTTCAGTTAGTTTGTAAGACACTGGCGCCCTCTAGAGGCTTGATGTTAGTGTAAATACGTTGATGTCCAGCATGGACTGTACTAGTGACCGACAAGAATGCACTACGCTTTGCTAATTCAAGTTACTAGAACTTACGATGTTTATAAACAAACGGCGTTAGCCTCTGTTATTTGTCTTACGTGTAAATATGGTCCATGCCGAAAATGAGGGTACATAATAAAAGTTAAGGGCAATTAACAACTGTTTATAGTGGACAGCATGTGGGCAGTAAGAGTATTAGCATGCATAAGACAGGAAGAGACCCAGGTCAAATAGCACTGTCTGCTCTATGTACCCTCTGCTCGCACTCTCACAGAATACCATTCTGATTGGCTAGGCCAATCTCAGCGTTGCCAAGAATGTAGATACTATTTGCTATGGACTACTGCCTCAATCTCAACATAACTTGGGCACTTCCATTTCTAAAATACACTTTGATGCCTAAGCAAATTCTATTATTCTTGCCTTTTTTACATGTTACGCTTTCCAGCCATTTTCTAGCTTTTGCACCAATCTAGACAGAGGTCTGCCATATAAGCAAATCAGTCTTGGTCCTGCTCTAATGCAAACAATCTAGCCCAAATTGCCAGGCCAGGTCGCCTCCAGAAGGGAACACCAGAGAGTCCGATTGGTTCTGACCTACACAGGTTTCATCATTGAGGTGTAGCTTGAGTCCTTGGCAGAGTGAGCACAGGACCCAGGTCTGAGCATGCCCGTGCACTTATGGCATCTACTATAAGAAACAACAAGGCCATGGGAGCAATGCATGAGCTAATCCCAGCCACTGGCAATGACTTGGGGCGAAATCCCATTCGACAGAGAGTTGCCACAGGCAAATCAGTGCTGGTCCTACTCCGATAATAAAGGTTCAGCCACAAGACTGTTTGGCACTCTGCCCTGTGTATCCCTTCTGGTGCCAGGGTATGCCACAAGGTGATTGGATGAGTTAGAGGGGTAGAGTCTATTTGTGACTTGTTCCGAAAACCCTTGCCAGGCCTACTTATGTTAGGGAAAGGCTGCGGTAGTGCCCGAGTGACTGAGGCTACTGATGTCCTCCATTGCCAGCCCTCTGAACCACATCTGAGGAGCCAATACTCCAGCAGGCCCTGTCCTGTTCGGGAGTAGGTTAGAGGGAAAGCGGTCCTTGCCCAGCCCGTGTTAGCCTTGCCACTGACCAACACTTTGACTATGAGGTACTACCCTCAGCCTTAGGCAGGTAGAGTAGGCCTGGGCATAAATTTCTGCACCTATCTCAGAGTTTGCAGAGTTTTTCCCACTCTGCGTACATTGCAGTGTTTTTCCTCCCTCGCCGGGTCACCAATGTTAAGTTGGCGGCGAGGAAAATCATACACTAGACCACCTCCTGACGAGATTTCTCAGCACGGGCGGTCGCAACAGGTTGCGACCGCTCGCATTGGGGAACCTGCCACTCACGTTGAGGAAGGTGACGCTTGAGTGGAAGATCTACTAGAGTGGTGAAAAGAAGCTGCGCCCACTTGCACTGCGCGTGGTGCCGTTTGCCTGATTAGAGCTTATTATGGTATCCATCTCTATATAAATTGCACCTGACCTTTATTTTCTACATGGTCTTTTTAGTCTGTGACGATACATAGTTCCACCATGAGCTTATACAGGATCTGGGACACTTTCCATAGACTATGCATTTTCAGAGCATAATTCACTTCTTCCATTCAGTGACCTGACCTATACTGAAACAAAGGGTTTGTGGTTCTTACCATAGGAAACGGCCTACTGCGTGGGCATTAACCTATCGCTGCAGCTTGAATTTGCGTCCATTACAGTATACGTTCTTGACAGTATCACAGTATATACCCATCACTCCATATGGGTCTTCTTACACAGAACCTTTGACCATATCTATATTTTAATCAAAGCCTTGAAAAAGTCACTGGGTGACAAAACACATGTCGGCTGCTGTGCAGTTCCAGAGAAGGAATTTGTGAATATGAATTTACTGAAGAGCACATAATCATCTATATGTACAATAAAAAAATTTTGTTTAACAATAGTCCTTACTGCTCGGAGCTTATGAAATCTCTTAACATTGACTGAGTGCTATGATTTCCACCTTTGAAGTTTCAACACGTTGGATCAATTGGTCCAACGTGAGCCCACGCCTCTGGTAGTAGGGTGTAAGATAGCCAGAAAGCACCATTCTTTGAAGTTTCAACACGTTGGATCAATTGGTCCAACGTGAGTTCACACCTCTGGTAATAGGAGTAATATAGCTAGAAAGCAGCATTCCAAGTAGATTTCCTAAATCATTGTACTGCACCCACACAATGTTGTTGAAGAAGAGTTCAACAAATACACAATGTGCAATATTCCACAAAGAAAGACAAGTAATATACTGGCTTTGTCAAAAGTTGGAATGGCCAACATTGTATAATTTAGCTTGAATCTCATGCCCGTACTACCATCATCTGGAAATGCAGGTTTTCAGGTGCCTTCATTCCATGAACAAATCGGAAAGAGCATGAATAGCTCATAAGTCTCTCAAAATGCACATACTACTAATTTGAAGTTTTCAGATGAGTATGGTGTTTCTTCATTTTATGCCGATATAAATATATTTAACTCTATAATAATCACATCCAAGTATACATTGTATGTTTAAATAAATGTGGAAAAACACCACCTGCAGCATCTTCTTTTCACGCATTTAAAATAAATGTGGATAAATACAGATAAAATTACAAAAAAATAAATATGGATAAATAAAGATGAGATTGTCCTGAAAATAAATCCCATAAAACCAGGACCTTTAATTATAATTGACCAAGAACTCCCTGATACCCATAAGGTTGAGTCCGCCCTGGTAGTACCAGAGTGGGGTGAGGAAGCCATGATGAAGCATGCCACATTACATGGGTGAGGCTTCGTTATCCAGGAAAACTGGATCTGGGAACCTAGGGATATTTACTACGGAATACAATGTTTATCTGCATTCCCTCTTGATGCCCTTTGCTAATTGTGGTTACATGTGTTCATTTTTCCGAGGACATACAGTGTACACTTTATATTCCTCTTGATCTCCCTGTGTAATTGCACTGATGATCAGCCCATATCAAGATAAGGCTCATACAAAAGGAGAGGGCGCAAGACTGATTTTTTATCATTTTGTCATGTAAACCGCCTAACAATGCAGACTTGGGTCCGTGCTCGCCATTCTACTGGAGTCAAGCTATCCTAGCTGATGAGGGATGATACCCCGAAGCTGGTCCTAGGAAGCTTGCCTCCTGTCTGGGGAGGACATGGCTTGGCAGTTTGGGTTGGACTATTCCCATGCGGAGCAGGGTCAAGACTGATTTGCATATGGCTGTGTCCAAACTGAAAAGGCATGGTGAGCAAAAAAACAATGGACTTAGGCCCAGATCTCTGTACTGGGGGTGAATGTTTGACATTGTTGAGCATTCCATCAATTGCTCTTTTTGCATTGATACATTTTACACAGGACCTGGGTAGACAAGGACAACCCCTCAAAGCTAAGCAACTGATTCGCAATATGAGAGACCTCAACATCAATACGCTAACCTCAATCACCAAAACTAGAATACTTACCCCTAAAATGACCAACCTTGACGATCTCTCCAATCACTACATTAACACGGTGTCTAACATTCTTGATACTATTGCACCGAAGCAACTCAAAAGGATTCCCGTCAAACAATCCAAACCCTGGTTTAATGGTGCCTTAAATGATGAGCGGCGAAACCTTAGACTCTCAGAGAGACTCCGGAGAAACACGCCCTCTACCACTAGTCTCACCCAACTTAGGAAAGTGAGAAGTACTTACATCATGCACATCAGCGTGGCTGAAATAGACCACTTCAGGTCTCAGTTGGATGGAGCTAAAAATAGACCTAAGAAACTCTTTGAAATCATCAAGGAACAAGCCAACCATTCTTCCAACGCTATCACTGCTTCGGTTTCCCTGCTTCCTAGCTGTGATGATTTCACTGTTCACTGTTCACTTTTCTGAAAATACTAGGAAAATAGAGCTGGAGCTACGTCATGGCACTCCAACTCTGAGGGCTCAGAATCCCTCCATTTTCCAAGTTGAGCTGGTAGAATCCTCGAAAATATCATCGCCCCTTGGATGTTCTCTCAAGAATAACGCCTCTTGGAACTCCTTTCGCCTCCCTGATGTCAAGGAGCTTCTACACAACATGACATCCCTTAAACCCTCCTATCATTTTAGTGATCCTTTACCTACCAAGCTTTTTAAAGAGCTTAATTCAGCCATTCTCCCTCTTTGGTTCAGGATCATTCATGAATACCTCTTACAGGGAAAGATACCCGACTGCCTCAAGGTTGGGCAAGCGACTCCCATCCCTAAGAAACCCAACGTGGACCTGTCAGATCCTAACAACTTCAGACCTATCACCTGCATTATGACACTAGTTAAGCTGCTCGAAAAATGCGTCCACCTGCAGCTATGCAAACACATTGAGACCCTCATCAGTCAGGTTCAGATCAGGCCAACGTACTGAAACGGCACTAACCCACATTGTAGAAGACGCCCTGAGATCCCTTGACCAAAATGTCCCTTGTCTCCTAATCCTTCTGGACCTGTCTTCAGCCTTTGATACCGTCAAACTTGAGAACCTGATTGATCTTCTTCAACATAGGATGGGTCTCTCGGGTCCGGTCCTAAATTGGTTTGCCTCCTTCCTGCTTAACCGCACACAAAGGATCAAAATCAACCAGTCCCTGGCTTCCAGTACCCCGGTCACAATAGGAGTACCTCAAGGATCCACTCTCTCGCCCACTCTCTTCAACCTTTTTATGGAACCACTTTCAGTCATTCTGAACCTTGCTAACATTCAGTACCACATGTATGCGTGAAGACCAACAATGGTTAGCTCAGAATCATCTGCTGTTGAATACTATCAAAACGGAATTCCTTTTGATTGCCCCCCCCCCCCCCAAATCACTCAGCTCCTACCTTGGATTGGCTTAATCAACTCACCGCTCTGAACTGCACCCCTCATGTCATAGACACCACCTTGTATAATCACTTAAATATGCAAGCACACATCAGTGCAGCTAATAGGGTAGCCAACTTTCAACTTAACACCCTTAAGAAAATCAAGCCTTTCCTCCCCCTGAAGACATTAAGCCTGCGCTTTAATCCTTGGTGAACTCTAGGTTGGAATATGGTCTGATGACCCTTGCTGGACTTCTCAAAGCTAGTTTGGCCCCACTCCGAGCTACCCTGAACGCATCGGCTAGACTCATCACAGGCTCCAGAAAGCATGACATTATCTCCCGGGACCTTACGCAACCACAAATTGGCTAACTATTGAAGCCAGAATCCAATTCAAGATAGCTTGCCTGACCCAAAAAGCCATACATTATAACACTCCGATCTACCTGGCAAATAAGCTTGAACTCTCGGGTTCTGCCTGGAACCTTAGAAGTAGGTCCACCCTACTATTGAAACCACAAAGATTCAAAAAGAAAAAAAATCCTACAATCATGCTTTCCCCGGACTGGCTCCAAGAATCTGTACCTCCCTGCCTCCTGAGATCAGATCCAATCCCTCCACAGTTTCTTTCAAGAAACTTGTCAAGCGGCTACTCTTGAACGATCTTTAACAACATCAACTGACTCTCATGCTCTTGTCTGTTACTATTTTGATTCTTACTGTTATACACAATTGCGCTTTATTGTATGCTGGTATGTTAATCTGTTTTTGTGCTCCGGGATACCTAGGATACCACCTACTCTTTACAGGCTCTGTTTTCCCTCGCTGTTGTAACCTCACTTTCTGTTCCCATTGAGTTTGTTACCCTCGTTTTTGCCTTGTCTGTAAAGCGCTCTGATACCTGTATGGGTCTTGTTCACGCTTTATAAAACATTTCAAATAAATAAATACACTGAGAAAATGGATCATTTCTATATGAGAAAAAATTATATGAACATAAATGCCTTTCTCATATAGATAGGGAGGGTGTCATGGAAGTCAAACAAGAGACATTTTTAAGCCACACATACATACGCAATGCAAAACAGGGAAATGTCACACATCGATGAAAAAATGTCTGCCCTGAAATTCAGACAGTACAATATTACCCTAAACCCACCTCTTAGCCTCTTTAATCTAACACCAGCCACTCCCTGATCCTTTAACTCACTATTGTGGATTTCTGATTTGTCCCTCTGTGACAATTTTGTCTATTTCTCTCTTCCTCTTTCTTTGCACTTTAAGAGTTTTTTCCTCTCTTGCTCTTAAGAAATATTTGATGCAAAAATATAATTGCCGCTACACAAAAATGAGTGCCGGTGGCCCCCACCATCGACTACCGGCTCCAATTAAGTACTGCAGATTGGAAGTCAGTCATCTGGGACAGCTCAAACTGGTCTGGTTTTCCAAAGCAGAGATCAAACTCAAGGCTGGGCTTAGAGTGAGGTAGAGTGAGGGTTCTTAGATGGTTGGTGGAAGTTCGGGCAGTGGTTCATGTATGCTGGTCCTTGGTCGTGGAGGGCTTTGTAGGCGTGTGTCAGTAACCTGAATTGGCATTTATCTGGATGGGGAGCCAGTGGAGGCTCCTCGGGTATTAGGTGATTTGAGTTCATTTGGGCAGGTTGAGGATCAGTCTGGAGCTGAGTTCTGCATCGTCTGGAGCCTATTCATGAGTTCCGTGGTGGTTCCAGCGTACAGTCATTACCTTAGTCCAGCTGGGTGGTGATTAAGGCTTGTGTGACTGTTTTTCTTGTGCTGATTGAGAGACATTTGGAAATTCTTCGGAGCATGCCGAGAGTGTGGAAGCAGGCAGAGGAGACTGCGTTGATCTTACATTTCATGGTGAGTTTGCTTTCCAGGATGATGCAGAGGTTGCGGGTGAGGTCCTTGGATTCCAATCTCATGCAGTCATAGGATGAGGAAGGATATTGTATCAAGTGTAGAGAAGAGGTCCTGGAGGATAAGAGCAGCTGTATCTCCTTCTTCCAGAATCATCCATATGTTGTCTCTAGCAGCAATGAGAACTCTTTCCATGCTGTGGCTAGGTCTGAAGCTGGATTGAGTGACGTTAAGATGGGTAGTGAGGCGTGTGTTTAGATTTCCAGGATTTTGGCCAGGCACGGAAGCAGAATTTTGGCCAGGCATGGAAGCAGGGATTTGGGTCTGTAGTAGGCAAGAGCTGTTGGGTTGGGAGACATCGCCCTGACACTTCCGCTGGGGTTGGGCACTGAGGTGAACTTGCTGTCCACAGGACTGACCATCCCTTCTCTTTAATAACAGAAATGTGGCCCAGGGCATATGTGCACGTCTGAAGAAAACTACAAAGGAAAGTTACAACTGTAGGGCTCTTCAGCTGCAGACTTCTCTAAATAAGTTGCATGAGACATGAAATGTGCCCATGTAAAGACAAACATTAGCAACAATTAACAAGGTTGAATTATTCATATTGTTAGGCAAGATGGCCGCCGACTGCCCGTAGGAAGCGGCAGCCCCTGGACCTGCTCCCGATGATTTCTGTTTGAGATACACTGATGTGATGGAATCTCAATTGGAAGGCTGGTGATTAAGGGGCAGTGAACTGAGTGAAAGAAAACGAGAGGATACTATATCGAAGAGATGCTCTGGGAACCAAATATCTGGCTGATTAAGAGATTGGGTGAGAAGCGAACTACACGAAGCAAGTTGACGGTGCTGATAAAGCTGGTGGCCAACTGTGTCTCAGATTATCGCCCAAAGGGTAGAAGCGACCTCAGTCGTGACATACGTAGCATGGCTCCGAAATTACAGAGGGCTGTGAAGGAGGCTGCAGGAAGACAAGAGCTACTGGAGAGTGATTCTGATATTCCAGCCGCAAACCTAAGAGCTAAAAATCATCGGAAGGGACAGGCGAGAAAAGAGGCTGCTAGACAGCGTGAGGAGGAGCGCTTGGCTGCAAGCGAGAGGCGAAGACAGGACCGTGAGGCCGAGCACAGGAGGAAGGCGTTGCCTGGGAAAGGAGCAGCTAACAGAGTCACGAGTGGCGAGAGGCAGAGGCAGAAAGATAGCTCCTTTCGACAATCGACACTATATGAGTCTCTTACCTTGGTTCACCCGGAGTTAACTTCAGCAACTGCTCCTGTTGACGTACTTCCAGAAGGGGATGTTGCAGGAGAGATGTCGGCGGTAACGGCGGCTCAACTGGAGGCCCCAGCAGCGCCTGTTGCGGTGGAAGGTATGCCGGTGCCAGCAGCTGCTCCGTTACTGACAGAAGTTACAGAGCTGGTCAATAACACTCCTCTCATAGGAGGAGTAGGCGGGGGTGACGTGATCGACGCGCAAGCTGTCAACGCGCTGTCAGACTGGGTGGAGACCCAAACACCGGCACTGATACCAACAGCTGCAGCTGCAGCGGATGTCAGGGGAGCAGGAGAATCGCTCGGCGAGGTCAATCTATTAGTTGCAACGAAGACCTTGGAGGTGGAAATAAACTTGTTGGAGGGTGGCCTCAGGCGAGATATCAGGCAAATAGATGCAAGTGAAGGAAGGAAAGAGGAGGCGGAGATGGAGACGGAGACGGAGTGCTGGAAGGATGGAGCGCCCGTCACAAATAATAATCAGTCTGGCTATGAAGAGAATGGGGCAACTCCTAAGAATCAAGATACATTGTTTAATTCTCATGAGAAGCGAAGGAAAGAGGATGACGGTAAAAACGGTAAAAGTGGTGGGAATAGTGGCGCTATGGCCGCTGCACAGAGAGACGTTCAAGCTGTGAGTAGTTCTACATTTCATGATAATTTAACTAACGGGGATTGCGTGATTAACCAGGCACAGTCAGCAAATGGTTGCGCATTAGCCGCAAGGAGTAAGTTCATGAGAGACACCCACGCTGGAAAGAAGGGTATCAGAGATACTCAGCTGAGATCTACGGGCTCACCTAGTGACGAGTGCTCCTACACAGGTGTTGATGAAAAGGATGGGGGACTAGAGGATACAGGTTCTAGTTCTGATTCATCTACAGACTTTTCAGTGGAGAGCTGTTCAGAGGAGTTAGACTCAGAGGCCTCGGAGATGTCAGAGGCAATGGTGGGAAAAAATTCTGCTTCAGGGAAGATTCACGCAGCGAAGTCGACGTTAAAGGCAATTCCCAATAGATCAAGGGGGGGGCCACGAAGGAGAGCAAAAAAGTCGGGATATCTGCCACAAGGCATCGCAAAGAGGTTAGTGTGGGAGGCGTCAGCTACTTCACAGCCGATATTGGAGGGGGCCTCAGGCGGGAGTCAACTACACCCAATCCAGGAAAAAGCCGGAGGGCAAACTGCTGGACAAATGGAGGGGGACACAGATAAGTTTGAGCTGTTACTTACAACTCTGAAACAGATTCAGGGAGAGGCTCGTCTGGAGAGCAAAAGGGCAAAACATGCGAATAAAAAAATCCAGTCTTCGATTTGTAAGGTTGATAAGCTATATGAAGAAGTAGCTAATAGACTTGATGAGGTTGAAGAGAGAACTTGCAAAGTGGAGGAGGAGGTGGTGATGCTGCAAGAGTTTAGACAAAAACAGGAGAAAACAGCATTGGATGTCCTCTGGAAGCTAGAAGATCTTGAGAATAGGCAGAGGCGCAATAATATAAGAATTCTTGGTGTGGAGGAAGGGAGGGAAGGAGGAGACATGCGGGCTTTTGTGGTGGAGTTGTTGAAAGTTGCATTCCCAGAGATGGATAATTGGGATTGGGACAAGGAGGTACAGCGCGCACATAGATTCCCGCTGGTTCAGAGGAAGAACAATTCAGGAGCCAAATCGAGAGCCATATTAGTTTACGTGGGGAGCTACCTGCTGAGGGAGGAGATAATCATGAAAGCCAAACCAATGAAGAAACGAACATATAAAGATATCTCCTTCTTTGCCCGCCCAGATTTTTGCCACAAAACAGTTGAGAGAAGATGGCAAATGAGGCAACTTATTACACCGTTTCAGAACATTGGGTGTGAAGCGTATTTGATGTTCCCATCACGTCTTAAAGTTATCATAAACGGACAGACTAGGGTGTTCTTTTCAGAAATTGTGGCACAGGAATATTTAACTTTTTTGAAGGAAGAGAAGGGGCGAAGGGGGGAAAGGGAACAAAACAGGCAAAGTGATCGAGGTGCAGCTATTAGAAACACAGAACGCCTGCCATAGTGTCATTCTTTGCGGTATAGTAATATTCCCAAAAAGGAGTGGGGGGGGAGGGAAAAAAAAAGGGGAAAAAATAAAAAAAGGGGGAAAAATAAAAAATATAAAAAAAAGGCTGTGAAGAGTAAAAAGAAATGAAACGAAATGAAATGGAAAGAGGGGAGATTAGATTTGACTACAAAAAGGTGGGGTCATCACATCAGTAATATGAAGGTTTATGAGGCATGGGCAGGTCGGGGGTGCTTCCTTGGAGGGCCGGTCATCACATTTAGGTCGGGATCGACCTAATTGCCAGTAAGGGGGGGGGAGGGGAGAGTGGTTTGGGGCACTTAGGGGGGGACAAGGCACGGTGCGCATTGAACAGGTAGAGCTAAAGAAAGTGAGGCAAAACAGGCAAGGAGGATTTAATGAGAGGGTAGGAAAGGTATCAGTAGGTTCAGCAGGCTCAAGTAATTGGGAAAAGGCGGGTGTTTGCGTACAGAGGGAGGCTGATCTAGGGGGGGCGAGTCAGGAAGCAAAAAAAGATAATTCAAGGAAAAAGAAAGAAATGAGAGAGGATGTGAGTAACGATATCTATGGGTTCTTATGGGTTTTAGGTGTGTAACGTGGAATGTGTGTGGGCTAAATGATGCACAAAAAAGAATGAGAATTTCCATTGCTTTAAGGCAAATGAATGTTGATCTGGTTTTCATACAGGAGACACATATAATGGACACGCAGGTGTACCTGTTGAATCAGTTGGGATTTTACTTATTGGTGAGCTCCAAACAGGGGGTGAAGAAGAGAGGGGTAGCTATTCTTGCTAGAAATAGGAATATAGTGGTAAGGAAGAAAGCGCAGGATCAGTGGGGAAGGTGGGCTATGGTAGAGTGTCTTTTGGACGGGGTTTGGACCACACTCATATCAGTGTATGGGTCCACGGAAGATGATCCGGAAATCTTTCAATTTTTAGATGTGGAGATGGCTACTTGGGCCCCTAGAGTTATTATAGCAGGGGATTTTAATATTAACGGGTCAGATGGGCTAGGGCAAGGCTCCTTTGGTAAATATAAAGGAAGGAAGAAAAGAGTGAGTCGGGCATTGGAAAACTTAATTGTAAATAATGCCCTAATAGACGTTTGGGGGACTAAACAGGTGGCTGACAAGGGGTACACATATTATTCAGCCCCGCATCAAGTGTGTGTCAGGTTGGATTATTTTTTGAGCCCTAGCTCAGATGTGTCGAATGTACAGATAGGTAAATTACCAAGGCTATTTAGCGATCACAACCCATTAATACTCACTATTTTAAGTAAAACAAATGAGAGACAGCGCACTAATTGGACTTTGAAAGGGGATTGTTAAAAGATGAGGGCTATGTAGGGCACATGACTAGGTGGATTAAAGACTTCTTCCTGATTAATAGAGGTAGTGCGGCAGAGGGAGTGGTCTGGGATGCCTTTAAGGCAGGAATCCGAGGCGAGACAGCGAGTTTCAGTTCCTATAAACAGAAGCAAGAACGCTCTAGGGGCGAGGAGGCAAGGGGAAAAGTGATTGTGGCAGAGGCAGAACTAGAAGGTTGTCTCTTGAATGGTATTCAAATTGACAATGCATGGAATGAGCTACTCAAGGTTAAAGGGGAGGCTGAAAGGGATGTGGCTATCAAAGCGGCAGAATTGCTCACATCAAAAAGGGAGAAGTGTTATGAGTGTAGTGAAGCCGTAGGCAGGCATCTTGCTGTTCGGGCAAGACAACAAGAGTCTGTGGGAATAATAAGGGAGATAAGGGATACTGCGGGCAGGCTACATACGGATTCAGAGGAAATTAGGGACGTATTCAGGAGTTTTTATGAGAAGCTATATACTGAGGATCTCGGGGATTTTGATAAACGGGCTTTTAATGAGTATTTTGAAGGGATGCCCGGGGCAGTATTGGAGGAGGAGGCTTCGGAGTGCTTAGAGGGGACATTGCAACTAGAAGAAATAAAAGAGGCAGTCTGGAATTTGCCGGCGGGCAAGGCAGCAGGACCGGATCAAATCCCGGTGGAGTTTTATCGGGTTTTTTGGGGGGTACTGAAGGAGGTTATAACAAACATAATGCAACAGGCGCAAGCAGGATCCTCAATCCCTGCATCATGGGGGGGTGGGGTGATCGTGTTAATACTTAAAAAAGGGAAACCTCCGGAGGAGCCTGGGTCTTACAGACCAATCACTTTAATGAACTCCGACGCTAAAGTATTTTCTAAGGCATTGGCAACAAGACTAGCAGAAGTGATTTCGAACATTGTGAGTAGAATGCAACATGGTTTCATTCCAGGAAGGGGGACAACTCATCATATTCGTAAAGTGATCACGCTATTTGATGCGATGGAAGTTGCAGGAGACCCGATGGCTGTTATGCTTTTGGATGCGGAAAAAGCATTCGATCGGGTCTCCTGGGGCTATTTATGGGGGGCTTTGGAAAGGTCCGGTGTAAAGCAGGGATTTATCAAATCAATTAAGGCCTTGTATCTGAATCCTGTTGCCTCCGTTCGGGTTAATACAGGGTGTACCAGGCAATTCCAAATAAGTCGCGGAACAAGGCAGGGGTGTCCTTGCTCGCCATTGTTGTTTGCCATTTACATGGATCCATTTATACGGCGAGTCGAGGCATGTGGGTTGGTCAGTGCTCTCCCTACTTTAACTGGGCAATGTAAAGTGCTAGCTTATGCTGATGATGTGGCAGTGGTCACACCAACACCAACGGAGTCCATTAACCAAATTGAAATTGAGGCCACAAAATTTGGGTATATATCGGGGTATAGGTTGAACACGGGAAAAACACAAATAATTAAAAATAGATTTGCTATCTGTACTGATAATCGTGTTACTCACTCAGGAACATATTTAGGAATCTCAATATCGGCTGATTTGGATTCCTTAGTGGAAAGGAATATTGCTCCATTAATGGGAAAAGTAGAAAAAGACCTGGACAGATTGGAGAATCTGCATTTGAGCTTAGTGGGGAGGACAAATATAATCAAAATGCTAATTCTCCCTAAATTTTTATATTTATTCAGGGCAATCCCCTTGCTGTTTGACGCTAGGTGGTTCAAAAAGATAGAACACATGCTTAATAGATTTATCTGGGGAAAAGGGAAGACACGAAGGGCACTTAGATTCATGACATTGCCAAAGGAAAGGGGAGGGTGGGCAGTGCCCGACTTGAAACTGTATTAATGGGCTGCAACGTTCCAAAATATGCTAGGGCTGGTGGGGGGTGCGGAGGCTGAAGGGGGTAGCGATCTAGGTACGGTTGCAATATTTGGATTGGTTTTGGGCATGGAGGTAGAAAATGTGTTTCTAAAATTCACGGAGGCCAGCTATTACAAGCGAACAAAATTTAAGACTCTCATGGCAGCATTTGCAGTCTGGAAAGCATTTCGGAAAAGGGCAGGCTTGGGGAGGTTTAACCGCTACACTAGACTCAAAGATAACCCTAATATTCCTGAAGAGATCTTCGCGGACTCGGTGTTTACAGAGTGGGTAGGTAAGGGGGTGAAGAGTATAGGGGACGTTATGGGGGACTCAAGTGTTTGCCAATTCCTAGAAATCCAGAATAGGTACAATTTGCAAAATAATCACTTTTTTAAGTTTTTGCAAATCAGGAGTTTCTTGATGAGTAAAGTGGGCGGATCTTTAGGGTTTGGTAAGGATTCGGTAATGGAACTGATACGGATAGGGAAAGAGTGCACGATTAAACGATTTTACTCTGAATTAATGAAAGGAAAGCAGGATGATTTAGTGAAATGGAGTGATAAGTGGAAGGATAGTCTGAATGTTAGTCAGGATTGTTTTGAGTTATCCCTGGAAGAGGGGCATAGACTTCTGTGTTCTGCATCATTGCAGGCACAGCATTATAAAACGCTGTATCATCTGTACTACACCCCATCTAAAATAGCTCAGTGGGGAGGAACTGAAGGAACAAATTGCTTCAGATGTGGAAGTGATGAGGCAGATTTAGAACATGTATTTGCTACATGCCCTCATTTACACTCGTTAAAGAAGGACATTGGGAATTTCATAAAGACTGTACTAGGAATAAATAACTTTTCGTTAACTCCCCCAATTATTCTATTAGGTATAAATGAGGAGGGATGCAGTCAGGGGGGGAGTTCTTGTTTGTAGCGGTAACAGTCCTTAGACTGTGCTTAGCCACTGCATGGCTAGACCCTCTACCGCCTACATATCATCAATGGCTTGCTAAACTGCTCTTTGTGTATCATCTGGAGAAAGAGATATATGCTAGGAAAGGTAAAAATGGGAGGAAATTGGGCAGGGTAATTTGGGATCCCATCACTAGATGGAAAGAAGGGAATTAAATAGGTCTGGCAATATGTGTTTATATATTTTCTTTGCTGCCTAGAAGTTGCACAGTTTGTACTCTGTTAGAGTGGGTGATACTGTTCATGGCAATTAACGAATGAAATTTTCTTTTGCCCTGTTTGTATTTATTGTTAACCGGATATCTCACTGCTGTTTTCTCTCTCTTTTGTAATTGCGCACTGTGCCTTGTACATAAATGTCAAAATATTTAATAAAAAGATTTAAAAAAAAAAAAAAAGGAAATTCTTCGGAGCATGCCGAGAGTGTGGAAGCAGGCAGAGGAGACTGCGTTGATCTTACATTTCATGGTGAGTTTGCTTTCCAGGATGATGCAGAGGTTGCGGGTGAGGTCCTTGGATTCCAATCTCATGCAGTCATAGGATGAGGAAGGATATTGTATCAAGTGTAGAGAAGAGGTCCTGGAGGATAAGAGCAGCTGTATCTCCTTCTTCCAGAATCATCCATATGTTGTCTCTAGCAGCAATGAGAACTCTTTCCATGCTGTGGCTAGGTCTGAAGCTGGATTGAGTGACGTTAAGATGGGTAGTGAGGCGTGTGTTTAGATTTCCAGGATTTTGGCCAGGCACGGAAGCAGAATTTTGGCCAGGCATGGAAGCAGGGATTTGGGTCTGTAGTAGGCAAGAGCTGTTGGGTTAGGAGACATCGCCCTGACACTTCCGCTGGGGTTGGGCACTGAGGTGAACTTGCTGTCCACAGGACTGACCATCCCTTCTCTTTAATAACAGAAATGCGGCCCAGGGCATATGTGCACATCTGAAGAAAACTACAAAGGAAAGTTACAACTGTAGAGCTCTTCAGCTGCAGACTTCTCTAAATAAGTTGCATGAGACATGAAATGTGCCCATGTAAAGACCAGTATGTTTTTGGCATGTGGTGGTTGCTAGCCATTGGCATCCCCTCACTCTGTAGACCAAACACTGTCTGCTTCCACAGGTAGGCTCTGCTGACAGTCCTTGTTGTGTTGCACTATGCTACCTGCTTATTGATGGTGCTAGACAAATCTGTAACCACTTTCCTTCCCGCCCATCTGTGATGGGGATAGCCCCAAGGGAGACCCATTGCTACCAAGGAAGGTGAGAGAGGGAGTAGAACATCTATCCTTAAATGTACCCTAGCAAACCCGCTGACAGAAGACCAGCCGATGGAGTGGGGGCCCAAGAGGTAAGACCCTAGATGCAGGACTGTTTTTGCAAAAGGTGATTTCAACAGGTTTACCCCTGATGTCTGCATTTTTTGAGTAGTGTAAATGCTTGACAAACTACATCCCAATTTAAAAGCCACTTCATCCACTTAACTCTGGCTCCTACATAGCATTCTGGAGCTCTTCATTCACTCATCTCCTCCTACACCCACTCACTAAACTCTCTGCTCGCCCTCCGGGCTAAACCTAAAGATCTTTATTAACACCTCGAATTGTCATGCTTGTGGCTGATCTCACAGGACACCATACCATCTTGTGTTTGCACCATCTTAGAACTGGGTTCCCTGACTTTCAGGGTAATAGCTCGCTCAGGCAAAGAGATGGGCCAAAGCAACACTCTCTATGTCTGGGACCTACGATGGCACTGTATATAGATACAATGAAGTTAAATGGAGACCATCTGCAAACTTGTTGAACATTCTGAAACCCAGAGTGGATATTAGTGCTTGGTGGGTACAAGAGTCTAGCTCGACATCACACCATATACCTTCAGCCCCAACAAATTTAGGTCAGTTTGTCTTTACTGTACCAGTCACATCCAAATTGGAGAGCAAGTAGATAATTTGTGGTCATGCCAAAGTTCAGCTAGATAGCCCCAACCACCTGTTACAATGAACAGAGATGGTGCAGCAACCCACCATCCTGTTAATTCTGTAGCTTGCTTATCTCTGAACCCATGTGTTTTATTTATAAAGTGCACCGCGCAATGAAGTCATTATAGAGACCAGGTGCAGCAATACAGCAAAAAATTGCCTCAAATTACATTACATGATTAGCACATTGCTAAATGTACTTGCCAGGATGCTAAATTAGTGGGTAAATGTCAGTACAGAAAGATCTCCGAGTTCCCTGAGAGTTACTGGAATAACACCAGAGAAAGGTACTGGGGTCAAAGGAGTCTTGAGCTTCATCATTACTACCAGATGATCCCTTGTTAGATGAAACACCAGCTCACAATCATTCACCTTACAGCTGAAAAACGTACCATATGCCCACAAATAAATGTCAGTCCTAGTAAAAAAATTGATGAAGCCTATAGAATCCAAAAAGCATACAAACAGGTTGCTGTACAAAACATTCAATGATGCACTGAAATGATAGAGTACATTCTTTAGCGAAAGCTGCAGTTACAAGGATAAGAAAATCAAGGACAAATCTCATGGATGAACCACCTATAATTGATAGTTAAGAACATACAACTTGTGTGGGTGGGTCAAGGGTCTGTGACCGGGAAGGGATTAAGGGTATAGCACAGTGAATTCGAATTGCTACATTTTAAAACAAAATACATTTATAGCCGACTCTGCATTTGACAGCCACACAAGTGAGGTATCATTTTACTCAGGAGACCAAGGGGAACGATGAGTGGCAGGACATTTGTGGTGATCCCTCACAGAAATGTGTGGAAAAGTGATGTTTTCAGCTACATTTGAGGTTAGCAGGGGTTTCTGGGTAGGAAAATGTTGGGGGATCAACGCAAGCCATACCTCCCTCGACTCCCCAGGGTGTCTAGTTTTCAGATATGTGTGGGTTTGGTAGGTTTCCCTAGATGACCACCAAGCCCGGGTCCAAAATCCCACGTGCCCCCCCTTGCAAAACCAAGTAGTTTTGTGATAGGTAATTTTGATGTCTCCACAATATGTTTTGGGCCCTTGTCTGTCACCGTTACTTGGCCCACCCACACAAGTGAGGTACCATTTGTATCGGGAGACTTGGGGGAACAGTAGGTAGTAGGAAATTTGTGTCAGCCCAGTGATTCCACAACTTTCACACACACAAATTTGAGAAAAATATGATTTTTTCAGCTAAATATGAGGTATGCAGATGATTCTGGGTAGGAAAACGTTGGGGGAATCCACGCAAGCCATACCTCCCTGGACTCCCCAGGGTGTCTAGTTTTCAGAAATGTGTGGATTTGGTACGGTTCCCTAGATGGCCGCCGAGCCCGGGGCCAAAAACCCAGGTGCCCCCTTGCAAAACCAAGTAGTTATGTGATAGGTAATTTTGATGTCGCCACAATATGTTTTGGGCCCTTGCCTGTCGCAGGTACTTGGCCCATCCACACGAGTGAGGTCCGATTTTTATCGGGAGACCTGGAAGAGTGCTGGTCAGTAGGAAATTTGTTCAGACCCAGTGATCCCACAACTTTCCCACACAGAAATGTGAGAAAAATGTGAGTTTTTCAGCTAAATGTGAGGTATTCAGGGGATTCTGGGTAGGGAAACTTTTGGGATCCACGCAAGCCATACCTCCCTGGACTCCCCAGGGTGTCTAGTGTTCAGAAATGTGTGGGTTTGGTAGGTTTCTCTGGATGGCCGCCGAGCCTCGGGCCAAAAACCCAGGTGCCCCCCGTTGCAAAACCAGGTAGTTTTGTGATAGATAATTTTGATGTCGCCACAATACGCTTTGGGCCCTTGCCTGCCATGGGCACTTTGCCCACCCACACGAGTGAGGGACCATTATTATTGGGAGACTCTGGAGAATGCAGGGCGGGTGGAAGTTTGTGGATCCACGCCGATTCCAGTACTTTACATCACAGAAATGTAAGGAAAATGTGTTTATTTTTACAAAGTTTGAGGTTTGCAAGGGATTCTGGGTAACAGTACCCGGTGAGATCCACACAAGTCACACCATCCTAGATTCCCCTGGGTGTCTAGTTTTCAAAAATGTATAGGTTTGCTGAGTTTCCCTAGGTGCCGGCAGGGCTAGGGTTCAAAACCCACAGCTAGGCACTTAGCAAAAAAAGGGTCAGTTTTCACTGTAAAAATGTGGTGTGTCCACGTTGCATTTTGGCTTGTTTCCTCTTTCAGGCACTAGGCCTACCCACACAAGGGAGGTACCATTTTTATCGGGAGACTTAGGGGTACACAGAATTGTAGAGCCACTGTTATTACCTATTGACTTGAAGTCACTTTGAAAAAATGTCTATAATTCACATGCTAGTATGGGTACCCACAATTTCGGAGATGTGCAAATAGCTACTGCTTCTAAACTCTATATTTTGTTCCCATTTCGATAATACTTAGGTGTAGTTGATACCTATTTTCCACAATTTATATTTTACCAAATTATTTGCTATATACCGGGTACACAATGAACAACCATTGCAAGACGCAGCTCAGTTATTGGCTCTGGCTTCCTCGGGTTCTTGGTGAACCTACAAGTCCTATATATCCCCACAACCAGAAGGGCCCAGCGGATGTAAATGTATATTGCTTTAAAAAATCTGTCATACTTAGAAGAAGTTACAGATGAAAATGTTGGCACAAATGGCTGCTTATTTCAACTCATTTTCAATTTTTCCTATTTTCAACTGTTAGTTTCTATAAAAAAAAAACCTTTAAGGATCTACACAAATGACCCCTTTCTGAATTCAGAATTTTGTCTACGTTTCAGAAATGTATAGCTCTCTGTGATCCCTTATTGCTTTCAGACCCATTTCTACCACTCACTGGAAGGAGTTCGAAAGCACAAAAAGTAGCAAAAATAGGCTATGTCCCAGTAAAATGCCAAAACTGTGAAAAAGAATTTGGTTTTCTGACAAAAGTCTGCCTGTCCCTGAAAGCTGGAAGATGGTGATTTCAGCACCACAAACTCTTTGTTGATACCATTTGCAGGGAAAAAAAACAGACGCTTTCTTCTGCAGCACTTTCCCCCCATTTTTCCCAAAAATAACAACATTTTGCTATATTTTGGCTAATTGTAAAAAAATCAACAAACCCTGGGTACCTTTAAAATCCCCATAATGTTGGAAGAAAATGACGCAACTTTGGCGTGCATACCTTATATGGACTAAAAGTTACAGGGGCGTAAGCGCATACTACCCCAAATAGCCAAAAAAAGGCTTAGCACAGGGGGGGGGAAGGCCTAGCAGCGAAAGGGTTAAAGAAAGTGGTATCTCATTCACAGAGGGGTAGCTTTGGAAATTGTTTTGGGCAACTTTGGGGGAAGCAGGCAGAGGTCTAGGGCAACCCTGACTACTAACTCCAATGAGTTCCCTAACAGTACTTATTTATGTTTTTTTAAGCAGCCAATGTCCGTTAAGGGACACAAGCTGCTTTAAAAAAACACTTGCCTGAGAATTCAAACATAAGGATACAAGTCTGCGGTCCATTGTAGACCACCACCCCAGTGTTTGTAGCGAATCACATGGGATAGCAAATAGCAACCTGAATATACTATTCACACAATTTCTTTACCACACCTGGCACAATCATAGCCTACTCACTTATACCCTTTGTATACCTTGCTTTTTCGATTAGTATGGGGAAATGTTACACTTTTTTGAGGGTTGGGCAAATGACTCCTCCCAATAGCCTAAGGGTCAAAATATGAATTTGGCTGTCCGAGGGCGGCCAAACTCACTGAGGCAGTATCACAGCGGTGCAGTTTAAGGCTCACATATGAGCCTTTAAAATGCACCGCCACAGGACCGTATAATTTTCAACCAGTCTATTCATACACTAGGCACTGGTTCCGAACGAGAACACATTTCACCGTCATATGAAATAACCCAGCGAAGAGCCTAGGGCACGTATTTTCATATCCACCATTCTTCTTCCCTTCACTCTGATACACACACCTATGGATCTCAACTAGAAAATGAAGGAGATTCTGGAAATTGAGAGAAGATTGATATACTTCAGATATTAAGCTACATTGGCTCCTGACTGAAGGAAAAACGGAATTTAATATAAATAGCTTTGCCGCTAGCTCCCATTTCTCTTACATCAAAACTCTGCTGTGAGAAGTTGGCCTGGCATATGCTGGTCACTAGTTATAGTGGCCACCTTGCACCAGTCCTATTAGACTCTTATGGTAGATAGGTTTAAGACAACCTTTTAAAGAAAGCTATCCTAGTGGTAGCTGTGGAGAGCAGCCTTCAGGCTAAGTCTCAGAGAAATGTAAAGCAGCTTGTTTTACCTTATACTCTCTTGAATTACCAAATGAAAGGACACCACACAGGTATATATATCAAATATATATGTATTTATTACTAGACACAGTCTACTAATCTCATTATGAGATTAGAAACCAGGTACACATTCAAATGTCAACGTTTCACAATAAATTAAGCACAAATATGGCTGGGGCCCTAGGGGCGTACCAGATCATATACTAAGAAAGTGGTATAAGGATGTCGACTTGCAAAATAACAAGGCCTAGGGCCTGGGGAATCGCTGGGGCTTCACTACTGCAGTGTTAGGAGGTAAGTAACAGGCCCACGGGAGACGCGTGAAGTGTGTGAACACAGCCGCGGGTTTCCTATTGGTTATAATGGTGCAAGTCGCGGTTAGATTTTTACAGTTATAGGGTACTTCTAGGAAGACTACAAGCAAGCCACTTACAAGGTAAGTATTTCGAGAGCCAACACACACTTGGGCACCGGAGTGCACGAGTTACCTCACCCAGGGAAGCCGGGTGCATAGGTGTCTTTTGGTGTCGGGTCGTGCCGCTGTTTTCTATGGAGACCAAAGAAGACTTGCTGCTTGCGTCGTCTGAAGAAGTGTCCGGTGGAATCCGAAGGTGGATTCAAGATGGAGGAGACCTGAAAATTGAGGGGACAGTGTTCAAAGTCACTTGCCAGTGACCGGTTGCCAGCAAGATGGATGACCACAGATGTCGCATCAATTCAGGTCGTCGATGGGGTTTTGACTCTTTGCTCACGAGGTCCAGGAGAGATCGACAATGACCAGCAGCTGGATTTGGAGTGTCCCACAACGTCTGCAGCTGATGGCAGTGTCGGCAACCGGATTGGAGCCAGCAAGCCTTTGCAAATGCAAGTCTTGTGTAGACTGAAGAAAGTCGATGGTGCAGACCAGCAAGGTCGGATGGACTCACCCAGCTTGGGCCACAAATGGTCCAAAGCACAAGTTCGTAGAACGTTGTTTAGGGTTTGCACTCGACAATAGTGCACGGTCCCTGGGTATTGCTGTTCCTCGTCACTCGTGGGGTCCAGACGCCACAGCTTCGCTGGGGACTCAAAATTGCTGTCGAGAGGTCAGGAAATCCACTTCCGGGGTCGCAGGGACTTCGGACTCCAGCGGGAAAGTTTGCAGCCGTTGATTAAGGTTTTTGGTGCCTGCCAAGCAGGGGAGTCACTCCTTGACTCCAAGGGAGAGTCTTCTGTCTTTCAAAGGTAGTGGAACGTCGAAGGGCCAGGATTCTTCTTTGTAGAGCGTCGTCCAGGGTTATCTGATTTGTAAGGGCAATGCTTGCTATCTTATAGTGAAGATAGGGGAGGGACTAGCTCTAGGACCACTCCTCTAGGAGGGTCAAGGGAGGGGGTGGTTACACCCACTTCCCTTTGTCCAGTTTCGAGCCAGAGCAGGGACAGGTAGCCCCTGAACCGGTTTGAGCTGGCATATGCACAGAGGAGCCTACTGCTCCCCCAGTGCAGGACTTCAAAGCACTGTAGGAGTGCACCCACCCAGCTCCAATACACTAAATCCTGTCTGGAAGGTGGTGAGTGACACCTCCCTGTGACAGGATGCCTTTTGTTGGGCCTCCTCCACCTCGAGTTTCAGTCAGCAGCAGGAGGGCAGCCCAGTGTCTGTGCTGGTGGCATCCATTTTGTGATGCTAGGGCTCCATAGGATTTCTATTGTTTTACATGTCATCCCCTCTAGAATGGTGGGATCATGCTCCCACATCATGGACTGATGTGGGGGTATGATTCCAAGTTGTTTGACACCAAACACGACATGTTTTGATGCAGTCATTCCAAAGTTAGCATTTTAATGCACTTAAGAGTATATGGTTTAACCGCATCCACAAACAGCCATAGAGAATAGACCCTGGTAGCTGCAGAGGGGCCCTGCTCAGGCAGAGGCACCCCCTCACAATGTAAACCATGCTCCCTGCCCTCAGGATTGATAGGGCCTGCCATAGGGGTGGCTGATAGGTTTATATGTGAGTGTATGTTGAGATATAGGAACCTATATCTCAGTGAGGAGTGCTAACACTACCTCACACAGGCTGCAGTAGCAGGCCTGTGGTGTCAGATTGAGAATGCTTCCCAGGGGTGGCATAAGACATGCTTCAGCCCCTGGTAGGCCTGTGAAGTACCAATGCCCTAGGTACCTAAGGTACCGTATACTAGGGGCTCATAAGGTACCACAGTATCCAATCACTAGTGCATCTAATATGCACACCAAGTCGTTTAGAGAGAACAGAGAGACTGGGGCCCTGATTATTTATTTATTTATTTATTTAGACATTTGTAAAGCGCGAAACGAAGGCCCGTGGGCATCTCGGCGCTAGGTAACTGCAATGTTTAGCCAGAAGGGAACTGGGAGGTCAGTGATTAAAAAGCCAGGTTTTGAGGTTTTTTCGGAAGGACCAGAGGGACGTGCTGGTCTTGATGAAGTGAGGCAGTGTGTTCCACAGTTTTGGAGCAGCCACCAGAAATCTTCTGTCACCCCAGTTAACAGATTTGGTTCGGGGGATCACCAGATCCAGGGAGCTGGAAGAGCGCAGTGCTCTGGATGGACAATAGGGGATAAGGTTCTGAGTGAAGAACGCTGGGACAGCGTTGTGTAAAGCCTTGTATACCAAGCACAAGGTTTTGAAAATGATCCTCTTCCTCACCGGAAGCCAATGGAGTTGTTTCATGGTAGGTAGAACCGGATGGAATTTGGGGATTCGCCCTAGGAGCCTGGCGGCCGCGTTCTGTATGGACTGCATTTTTGTTAACACTCTCTCCTGGGCCCCTAGAAACAAAGCGTTACAATAATCTAGGGTGGAAAGCACCAGGGAGCTTACCAGCGTTTTCGCCATGTTTTCAGGTAAGAAGGGCAGAATTTTTTTGATGAGCCTCAGTTTATAAAAGGCTGAAGAGGATATTTGATTGGCGTGTGGTAGGAAATTCAGACGGTTGTCAAACATAACTCCCAGGTTTCTCACTTTATCCACCGGAACTGGGGGCTGGCCCATAGATGACGGCCACCAGCGGGAGGACCACTCCGGAGAGAGATTGCCGAAGATTACAACCTCCGATTTGTCGGAGTTTAGCTTCAGACAATTGTGCGACATCCAGTTCCCGATGGCCGACATGCCCTGATTGAACATGTCGGCTTTCTGAAGGCCGTCATTTTTGACGGCTAGGACCAGTTGAGTGTCATCAGCGTATGAAGTAAGGCTCATCCCATGTGCCCTGATGACATTGGCAAGGTCCGACACATAGATGTTAAATAGTGTCGGACTAAGGGATGAGCCTTGGGGAACTCCACAAGGTAGTGACAGAGGGGAGGATTCAAAAGGTCCCACTGTGACGACCTGGGTCCTGTTGGCCAGGAAGGAGGCAAGAAGATTTTTGGCGTTACCTTGGATGCCTATGCTCTCGACACGGTCGACCAAGATGGTATGGTCGACCGTGTCGAAAGCCGCCGACAGGTCTAGTAATATCAGGACGGCGGTACCTCCCGCATCCCGGATAAGTCTGATGTCGTCCGCCGCTTTCACCAAGGCCGTCTCGGTACCGTGGAAGCGACGGAAGCCAAACTGTGATTCATCTAGGCATTTGTTATCCTCGATGAAGGAAGAGAGTTGGGCGTTCATGATTTTTTCCACAATTTTTGCTAAAAGTGGGAGACTGGCGATGGGGCGGTAGCTTTTGGGTTCATCTTTATCAAGGGTAGATTTTTTGAGCAACGGTTTTATAAGGGTTTTCTTTAGTGTCTCGGGATAGATGCCAGTGCTAAACATGGAGTTACAGATGTTGGTTATGGAGGGTAGAACTGTATCCATAATAGGTCTCAGGACCTTCAAGGGACATGGGTCGAGGGCCGATCCTGATTTAATGGTGGATACCGTTGTTAGCACCTGCGGGCACGTGACCTCACTGAACTGCGAGAGAATAGGTCCTTCAGGTTGAGTAGATGGGCTGTGGGAGAGAGTGACGTTATTGGTGAAGACCCTGTAAATGTCGTCCACTTTACTGAAGAAGAACCTAGATAAAGCGTCGCAAAGGGTTTGAGACGGGGGAGGTGTGAGATCCACGGAGAAACCCGCCAATTGTTTGGTGGTCTCGTATAGACATTTATTAGAGTTTTGTGCTGTTTCAATTTTGTTGCAATAATACTTTTTTTTTGCATCCAAGATGAGATGTTTGTATTTTGCTACTGATTCTTTGTATAGGAGTTTGGCTTCGGGTGTGTAGTCCTTCCGCCAATGTCTCTCTCTATGTCTGCACTGTTGTTTTTGGGTACGCAGTTCCTCTGAGTACCATGGGGCCGAGGGGGTCGATCTGTTGCGTGACCGTTGTTTAAGTGGGACTAGATCTTTTGCTGCTGTGCTCACCCAGTTGTAAAATTGGGACGTAGCATTATTGGGGTCCGGAGATAACGCGGGGAGGGTATCTTTAAGCAAGGTTTCCAGCCTGTGTACATCTAAGTCATCCCATGCCAGGTAGGGGGGACAGGAGTTAGAATGGGGCTTGTCGGCCTGGGGGTCGCCCACTGGAAGTGAAGCCAGAATGAGATGGTGATCCGACCAAATTAAAGGGAGTATTTCTGTAAGTTTGAGGCCCGAGGCATTAGAAAAAATGCCGTCTAGTGTGTGCCCTCCTTCATGCGTAGGGGAATGGACCAAGGGGGATAGACCAAAAGTGGACATGTCAGCTAAAAACGTGGTTGTGTCAGGATTGTTGGGCACATCAAAATGGAAATTAAAATCACCTAGAATGGTGAAGGAGTTCTCCAGTGCGGATGTTTCTAGGAAGGATCTATGAGCCCCCAGGAAGTCACACCTGGGTCCCGGTGGTCGATAAAGAAGGATCCCTTTGAAGGTGTAGGAAGGGGTCAGTTTTATTGCGAATTCTAAGGCTTCGCAAGAAGTCTGAGGAATTAGCGTGTGCCTTACAATGTAGGTGTCTCGGGCAATGATAGCAATGCCGCCACCTTTTTTCTCGGTTTGCCTGTCCAGCCTATAAATGGCAAATCCAGCAGGAACGGCTATGACAAGATCCGGATCAGATGCTTGGCCCATCCAAGTTTCCGTCATGAACAGGATATCTATTTTGTGGTCCTGTATCAGTTCATGGATGTCCTGGCTGTGTTTGCTAAGTGAACGGACGTTTGTGAGCGCAATGGTGTAAAATTTCGTCAGATGGTGCTTACCAGTCTGAGAAAATTTGCAAATGACCGGTAAAATGGCGTGACAGCCAGGGCAGTATGCTTCTTGCTTTGTAAGCAGGGCATTAGGATGGAATGTGCAGCATGAATGACTGGTCGGGGGGCGAAAAGCCTGTAGCTGAGCGGCTGAGTAACTGATACGGGGGGTAGGATGGAACAGACCAAGGGGGGTGGCCCTGGGCCCGGGCCAGGCGCGGACGGGCGCAGACGGGCTCGCCTTTGGCGCGCCTTCGGCGCGCCGCCGGCGCGCCCGCTGCGCCCGCCCGCTGCGCGGTCGGGCAGCTCTGTTGTTAATATACATAGCGGGGCGGGCAGGAGGAGGGTGGGAGGGGCGCCGAGCAAACCGGGCAGCCTTCCCAACACAAGATGGCGCCCAAAGTCAAGCTAATAGCTCCCCAGCGCGTGAACAGCGTCGCTGAGGTAAGAAATGAACCGGAGCCTCTGCGAATTAGTCTCGCCTGGGTGGGGGGGCGGGAATATAAAACAGCGCCTGATTAAAATAATTACAAGGTTAAAACGAGTATAGCAGTCAGTCGTTTTTCAAATACATCCAACAGGGACCCAGCCAGACTATAGCCAGAAACCAGTGTATACATCAGGAAAAAAGTGGGGGCAACATAAGTGCAGATCCTAATCTCCTACATCTGCACTCTGATATGAGAGCCTTCCTCCACTTGAATAGTACACATGTGCATCATGGCTTGCAAATCTGAACCAACGTTTTGTAGAAATGTGTTGAACAATAAAATAGCGGTAAAATCTTAGATACATTTGAGCTGGGTATGTCTTATCATTGCTTTAAGTTTTTTCGAAATTGGAGGTGCTCATTGTAGTTAGTAGGAGGCACAAGCATTTTGATGTTCAAGTGAGTAAATAATACAACTGAGCATTCTACTAATTTTGTAGAGTAGGCCCAGATGCCTCAATCATTGGGATAGTGCAGTTTGGTGAGCATGCCCTCTTATAGTCTGAAAGTAGAAGAAATTACTATTTTTAACTTTGCAGAAAACTGAAGTTCTAGCCAGGTCAGATCTCTGCTCTCTGTGGCTAAATCTCAGTTATGTTATATTCATGGGGGACCGGAGAAGCTCAGATCCTACAAAATTGTGGTTATTTAATTTGCATGAAAGCCAAACTCTATTTTTAGAGATAGGTCAGATAAAGGAGGATGAAATTGGTGAAAGTAACTGTCACACTCTTTAGCATTTGGGGTTTTGTCATTTATCAACTCCTGTTTGTGGTGGGTTCACCTGTGGCCTGGCAGGAGCCCTCCTTTTTTCCTTCACCACTTTGCATACCTCCTGAAACCTGGACAGAAAATGCTGGATGGATTGAAGGAACGACCAAAGGGAAAGGGAACTGTGGGTTCCAGTAGTGGCTGTTATGGGGCAGTAGTTTTAGGGGTGGGGGAGGATTTAAAGAAAAAGAAAAGGAATAAAAGACAATTTCACTTACCTGCTGATTGCCACCTCTCCTTTGTCCTCTTTGGTCGACGCAAGAAGCACACAGGCTCCCAGACTTCCCTAAGCCAATCGCAATGCTGCTGTCATCAGCATGACAGCAGCGTTGTAATTGGTCTGAGTGGCCTGGTTCAGTACTCAAACAGGTAGTGGGAGCCTGTGCATGTTCTCCACCTGGCTGTGCAAAACAGCTGGGTGGAGAACATGCTGAGTGCGCATGTCTGTTTGGCCCACCCAAGATGGCCGGCCAAACCAGCATGTGCACTTAGAAAGTGCTCACCACTCCTTCCCCTGCTCTGTGGGCAGCACAGTCCAGAAACATAACAGAGCAACTACTGAAAAACAAAATGATAATAAATGGTGTTATTATCATTTATTTTTCCTTTGGGATGATGGTCCTTCACTTTAGCGGATAAAGGAGGAAGTGGTAGACAGGAGACAAGCATGTAAGGCTGCATTGTCTGCTGGGGGCTCAGATAAGCATGGGCTGAAGTGGCTCCTCTGACTGCCAGGTGGATCAATTTTTCCCCACTCTGGCTTTCAGTAACGCAGAAATTCCTCTTATCCCTGTAAATTGTCTTGTAGACAGAAAACATTTATTTTATGTATTTATTAAGGGGACTACAGCACAATCGTGACTCCAACGAGTATTTGCCACTTTCAGTGGAGTTGTCACTTCAAGCCTTAGGCATGATAGCAGGTCACTGTACTAGCCTTAAGCATAACTACCTCATGGAGCTTGTCTGCTGCATGGTACAGCGCAGGCGAAGGAGACTGCACCCTTCTTTTTATTTGTTTGCACCAGTCCCATTACTTGCAGATTTGTTGCGAATCCTTTCTAGTGCACAAGTCCCAGGTGACTATCAACCACCGACGTAGTTAAAAAAAGACCTGTTACGTTTCAATTTTCCCCGCTAATCTGGACTGCATAAGGTAATCACCCATCAGATCATACTTCTCGCTTTAAGTCCAAACCAATGTCAACTTAAAATGTCAACTTAAAAAAAATATATATGAAAGCCAAGATGTGAGAAGTACCTGGATCTTGGTCTCGCCTTCAACGTGTAAGATTCCTGCTGGGCAGCTGAAATGACAGTATTGTGGTTAAAAGGCTATTAAGCAGAGCAGTGCATAAAAGTAGAATTTGTGCTCTTTTAGAGTATAACAAGTGGATATCTTTCAGGCCAAGTAACTCAATTTATGTTGTGCACAAAATGTTCATTGCAGCGTTGCTTACTTACTTTTACACTGAGTTGCCAAATTCCACATGGAACAGTTGAACAAAAATTGTCAGTGATATTAACAAGGATCACAGCACCTTCCTGACCAATAACACTGACAGCTTTTAGCAAAAATCAGATGCAATTGCTAAATCCTAAACTACCCTCCTAGGCCTATATTAACATGAATACCGACAAGATAGTGCATTTAGAATGTTTATCAATGCAAGAGTTTAATCCTTTCTGCACAGAATTGACTAACTCACTATCTAAGCAACCCTGCTTGAAGTATCAACCTGCAGTGAGAATATTCTCACAATTAATTCCCAGATAAACTAACCAAGATGATGGCAAGGACCAACCAAAGAACAGCAGACATGTTTGCCTAAGACGTCGTCTGCCACCACGGTCTGGGCACTGGCTGTAAACAAATAATAGGTTAGACGAGTTCCTATGTGGACCTCTTTTGATGGCCTCATTCAGAATAACAATATGGAGGCCGAGTAGAAACTATTTTTGGGTCAGTTGAGTTACTGTGAACCTCAGAATCACGATGGGGCTGTGAACACCTGTTATCGTCCCTATCAGGATTACTCAGAAACCTGTCATAGACCCCCTACATGGTAATACCACATCCAGAGTCAGCCTCCTCTCAGGAAAGCTGTGGGACTCCAACTGACACTTCAGGTCACCCCACACCGAACGGGCATGAGGCTGTTTCATTCCGAGCTACATCTCTAGATGCACGCTGTGCAATGTCCTACTCCACCATCTAGGTTTTATACACAATTGCATGTTACTATACTCAATTGTTTGTTACTATACTCAAGTGTATGTTACCCCTTAGAAGTTTTAACATGAGCGACTTTGTATTTGTTGTAACATTCTTCCATTAAAACCCCCCAAGCACCTGTATATCCGAAATGTCTTCAAAAAAAGAGTCAAACTTCTGATTACACAATCAAAACAAAGAATGTGAGGGTCTTGACAAACCAGGCGGAGCCTACATTGCCTGCGTCCAGATATGTAATATGTGAAGTGCAAAGGTATTTTGCAGTTGGAAAGCCTGCAATTCACAAAATCACAAGGTTTGCAACTACAAAATACTTTTTTAAAACCATTTTCCCACTCTCACAAAGGCTTTAGCAAAAATTGTCTGAATTGCAATTAAAAAGAAACGTGAAAGGGCCTTCCATCTCCAAATAGTTACTCTGAGAGGAATGTATCAATGGTTTGTGACCGCATTTCCAGGTGCAAAACATTGATCAGAAACAGACACATCAAAAGGGGTTTTACCTGATTCGTAAACAGGAAGCTGTGCCCCTGAAACAGCTTCCGCTTTGGGAATTGGGAGCCTAGAGGGGAGTGGGTCCAGAGGGCCACGGTCTTCTTAAACAGGAAACTCCTTTTTTTAAAAAATCAGCACCGGTCCCTGTAAGGAACATGGGCTGCTTTTAAGAAAAACGCTTACCGTTTTAGAATAAGAGTGCAGAAACGGTGGTCTGCTGTCTATTTCAGGCCTCCATCCCTGCATTTGTCAGCAATCATAGGTGGTCTCAAACTGCAACTTCCCTAATTAATATTCATGTTATATTATTGGAATTTATAGAGCATGCTTACAGCTGGTATCATGGCGCTGGGGCTCCAAAACTACCAGTAATGGAAAAACGCACACACTACCATTAAGTGGAATAAAGTACTGTTTTTAGCCTTTCCCTACATAATGATAGTGAATGGATTAATCTAAGAGGAGGTGGTAGCTGATTCCAATACTTAGCAGCAAGAACACAAAAGGATCTTCCACCTAGTCTAGTTCTTTTAAAACGAGGAATGAGTAAAGTATTTTTGCTCGAAGAGCGCAGTCGTTGAGTGGTACGCAGTGCGCTTGTTCAGAAAGGCAGGGTCTGATGCATGTATATTCTTATTCATGATGTGCAATGCATTGAAGGTAATGCTTTGGCAGGGGAGCCTAGCGAACAGTGACAGGTAATTTTGTGGCGACCTGAGAATGCACAATCTGGGATACGACCTATTAGCATTATAGGCGCATCACAGATTGCATTCCCATTTGCAAACCAGTTTTGGACACCTTCTTTAAGCAGACATTGTTTTTGACATTTATAGTTCCACAAGAATGCTTTAATGGGTAAACCCATATTAGAGGTGAGTCAGCGAAAAAAATTGATCGCCGAAGCATTTCAGCATAGCTCATGAATCTCATGGCAGTGTTTATTAAAGGGAGCAGCCGCAGCCCCTGCAGGTAAGAGCGGTAGAGCGGTGGGGCCGGGTGGGAGGGGTTTTGAAGGACGACAAGAGAAAAGTAATTATTTAATTTTCCCTCACGGTCGTCTGTCGAATACCATCACCACTCCCCCCCCCCCAACCAGCTCCCACCGCTCTTACCTGCACAGGCAATGGCTGAAAGGGAGTAATTTTACTGCCAGCCCTATTAACTACAGCACACCGTTATGTTTCAAGAAAATTCATCACACTTCTTTTTAGCGATAAAACAGTCTATTGCTACACCAGTGCAAACTTCTTTGTCTAAATCTGGGATCACCTGAAGTTTTAGTTTTTTCTCCAAAAGACTAAATTCCTGATTACGACTTTGGCGCAGAGGAGACGGTGCAATGTCACTCCGTTGCACCAAAGCACCGCCGACCGTAATACGAGTCAAAAATGTGTAACTCGTACTACAGCGGGTGGTCCTTTGCTATTCCCATGGAGGTACCTGGAAAACAGGCATCGCAATGGGAACAGCAAAAAAGTTCCAACACGGCATGGATGTGGATGTCCATGCTGTGATGGAACTTTGTGGGGGGTACAGATAGGGGGCACACGTTGTGCCCCTCTCAATGTATCCCCGTAGCAGGGGGCCATGGGGCCCTGTAGGGCCCCCTTTGTTCCTGCACCGCCAGTCTTTTCATGGCAGGGCTCCGCCATGAAAAGACTGGTGGTCCAGGAACTCGTAATGTGCTGAGCGGGACTGCTCAGCATATTGCGTTGTGGCGCTCCTGCACCACCGCCTGGGTACAACTGTTCCCTGGCGCAGCTGTCAGTCCACCGCCTCAACGACTTTTGGAGTCGTAATACGGCAGACTGTGGACCGCCACTGCTGCGCTACCGCGAGTCTGGTAGTCAGAAGACCGCCAGACTCGAAATCAGGCCGTAAGTTCACCAAGCATTTAAAAAGATATATAGCTTTAAAAGCCCAGTGGGGGAGTGCATGTCCAGAAAGGGCTTTCCATAGGCCCCATCTCTTACTTTGCCATTCAAAACATCACTCTGCTTCCGCAGCACCAACAAAGCCACACCCATTTAGCTGAAAATATAATAGCAGGTTCACCTGAAGTATTACTGGAGGCAGTACTTCTATTATCTTTACAGTGCTACAGACATAACAGAAGCACTACATTTTGCTCTGGGGGAGAGTCTATATAGCTGTAAACATACATTTTTCCGACCATACAAGATCGGAACAAGAGGTACAGCACTGAATTAGATGCAGTCCTACTTGTCGGAGCATTGTCAGGTTGTTGCTCTTCCCCCCTACCGTTCTGCCTTTAAGGATGTTGAGCATGGTGTACCTCAGGGGTCAGCCCTCAGCCCTATTTTGTTCAATCTTTATATGAGGCCTCTGGTGACCCTTATCAAAATCCACAATATTCGGTTAGGTAATTATGCAGATGATGCCCAGCTAATCTTGTCACTGGACAGTGACTATCAGACAGCGATTAAGACCTTTCACAGTGTATGAAGATATAGTAACTTGGCTGAATGCTAATTCTGGGAAATATTTTAGAGACAAAACAGAGCTGCTGTGTTGCTCAGCCAACAAAATTCTCCTAAGTTTCCCAGCCAATTTCTGGCCTCTATTATTACAGGATGAACCATCCCCCTTGGACTCTGTTCGTATTTTGGGGGTTATTTTTGAGAGCAAATTACCCTTGAAAAGTCACGTCACCAAAATAGCTGAAACTTGTTTCTCGCTTTTGCTGGGCCTGCGAAAACTTCTTCTTTTGTTACCAACAAGTGCTAAAACATTGATTGTGCGTAGTGTGATCCTGAGCTGGTTGGAATATTGTAGTGCTCTCCTCTTAGGAGCCCCTGATTTTTTGTGACAAAGGCTACACAGAATCCAGGTTGCAGCAGCCACACTGGCTCTGGACAGGCCCAGAAGATCATCTGCATCGGATGCACTGAGGGAGCTTCATTGGCTCCCAGTCAAACAAAGAATAGTTTTTAAAGTTTTATGCAGTGTTTTTTTTTGTTATCAAACGTTTATTAATTTTAACAGGTCGTGCAAGAGGCAGTACACAGCTTATGCGCCTACAACCTTATAGGCCGGCAGCGAACAGCTTACACACAGCAGAAAGCAATTTCAGAGTCAGGGAAGCCCGGGGGCCCCAGTGACGCCCCGGAGGTAGGTATATGAGCAGGCGGTCCCTAGCCAGGATCCCCTGTAGAGGCCCTATGCCCTGCGCGAGCCCTCCATCTGACGAGAGAGTGTATAACATTACAATATTCGCCAAGCTAAGGCAACCTAGTCGAACTACACCAAGCTCGCCCTTAAGGGCCAATGGTCCTGTCGTTCTAAAGACCTCACTTGTCACCGTTGCCATGCATTTCCCTGTGAGCGCATCTGTATTCACATGCAGTTTGTCTAGTATATTATACAGTTCGGTCATGACAAGCAGTGCATCTTTACGTATCGCGCCCGTCGAACGGACAGCGTATAGGGATCCCCTCCATCATATCCACCATGATTCCCCATTTATAGCCTGCAGTGAGTATAGCATGAGAGGAATGGCAACCGCTAGGCGCTGTGTGGCATAGGCTCGCTAGCATCCAACAGGGTCGTATTGGGTATTGCATAGGGCAGCAACCAGCATGCAAGTCATGGCACAGTAACAACAGATTAGGAACCACTCCGTCTTCCCCGTGCTGTGTTCGTGCTAAATCTATTCACCACCGCACCTGCATCAAATTGATAGAAAAGAGGCGGCCAACCAACAAATGGGGAAGGGAGACAGAACAAAGGGGTAAGAAGGAGGGGGTGTGGAGTCTAGGGGGGAGGCTCAGCATGGGGGGGGGAGTGCAGGTCCCACCAGTACCACAGGGCATAGGCCGGAGGTCAAGGCCACCCAGGGGCGGGTTCTGCAAGAGTCGGAGACCTCGAATTGTTTGCCTGTCTCCATAAATTCCCTGGCTCGGTAGGGTCCACTACATCATCGAAGAGCTTCAGGGCTCGGAGCCGTGGAGGCTGCAGTCTCGTATGCTCTAGTCTCCCCAAATGGTCGATCAAGGGCTTCCAACGCTTGCGATATTTGGTATCGCGGAGTTGAAGACGTGCCGTGAGGAACTCCATCGCCACCACATGCCACAGGCGGGTAAACCATACATTGATAGAGGGTGTGTCGGGTTTCTTCCAATAGAGAGCCACCGTTTGTTTCGCAGCACCCAGCATGTGGAAGCTAAGGTGTCGGTCACGGCCCGTCATAGCCCGTAGAGTCTTCGGCCGAAGGCCCAAGAGTACCACCAGCGGGTCCTCCGGGAGAGGATACCCTAAAACCTTTTTTATGTAGCTGAGGACTTCCTTCCAAAAGGTAATCAGGAGAGGGTATGTCCACCAAATGTGGTTGAAATCTCCCGTCGCCTGAGTGCAGCGCCAGCAGAGGGGAGATGTCGTAGGGAACATTCTTTGGAGCCTAGCGGGAGTGTAATACCATTGGGTCATCACCTTGTAGGCTGATTCCTGTTGGGGAATGCTACGTAGGATTTTGGGAATGTCGCTCCAGAGCCGAGACCATTGGGAAGGGGTAACACCTGAGCCAGTGACGTTGTGCCATCTCACCTGGTAGGGATGGGGATCCGGCCGCTGTGCGTGTTGGAGCACCTTGTATATGTGGGAAATCAGCCCCTTGTAGGTGCCGAAAGTACGCGCCAACCGCTCGAACGGGGTGTAGGGCCGCGTGGCCGCCTGCGCCAATGAAAAGCCCTGCATCCAATGGCGTAATTGTATATACTGGAATTTGTCCCTCTCCGTAAGCCCAAACTCCAGCTTGCATTGAGCGAAGGTCTTGAGACAGTCCCCAACGAATAGGTCACGGATCGTCCTGCAGCCGGTTTCCGTCCAATTCGCGAAATAGGGAGGGCGATCCGCCGGCGGGAACTGCGGATTACGAGCTATCGGAGTGTGGGGAGACGGGAAAGTGGTCAGGCCCCGACGAACTGCCACCTTGTCCCAGATTTCAAGGACCGTTTTGGTAGGAACCGCCATGTAGGCACTGCGGTGACGAGCCTCCCGGGGTAACCAGGCATGATCCCAGAGTGGACGACAAGTGACTGCCCGATCCATGTGGAACCACACATTTTCACTCTCCCACGCCCCCCATTCCAATACATAGCGGAGGTGGGACGCCCAGTAGTAATCTAAAAGGTTGGGGCAGGCCAGCCCTCCCCGATCCCGAGGGAGTTTCAGGATCCTGTTGGAAAAGCGGGGTTTCTTCCCCCCCCATATGAATGCGGTGAGGTCACGCTGCAGCCCCTGGATGTGGTGTTCCGGAATAGGAGTCGGCAAGGTTTGGAAGAGGTATAGTATCTTCGGCAAGATAGACATTTTAACCGTGTTCAGTCTGCCAAGCCAGGAGAGGGGCAGGGCCTTCCATGTTCGGAGGTCGGCCAAGACTGAGAGCTTGTATTCCTGCCAATTGGCCTGCGTCCAAGTATCCAGGTCCGGAGTTAGGTTAAGACCTAGGTACCGTACCGACTTGCTCGCCCATTGGTACGGAACAGAGGCCCGGATCGCCGCAAGTTCCCCGTCCGGAATCGTAAGGTTAAGGGCCCAGGACTTCGTGTGATTGATTTTCAGCCCAGAGGCACTTTCATAGGTTTGGAGTAACGAGTGGACCGCTGGCAGCGAGCGCGGGGGGTCAGAGAGAGTAAGGAGGAGGTCGTCCGCAAATAGAGCGATCTTGTGCTCAACCCCCCGAAGAGATATACCACCTATATCTGGCGACTGGCGTATCCTAATGGCCAGAGGTTCCACCACGAGGGCGAACAGCAGGGGCGACAAGGGGCAACCCTGCCGAGTACCTCTACAAATGGGGAAAGGCTGCGTGAGTTGGCCGTTAACCCGCACTCTGGCCATTGGTGAGATATAGGGGGCCATAATACGCGCCACCATCTTAGGGCCCAATCCCAATTTCCGCAGGACCGCTCTGAGGAAATTCCAGTCCACTCGGTCGAAGGCCTTTTCCGCATCAAGTGATAGTAAGCATGCTGGGATCTTCCAGTGTTTGGCCTTCCCCACAATGTGCGCTATGCGGCGCACATTGTCTGCCCCCTGGCGTTGGTGGATAAACCCCACCTGGTCGGGCTCGATGAGGTTCGGGAGGTGGGCACTAAGCCGTTTAGCCAGGATTTTGGTGTACAATTTCAAGTCTGTGTTTAATAGTGCAATAGGCCGGTAAGAGGAGCAAAGGGTATGATCCTTCCCGGGCTTCGGAATGAGGGCTATTTCAGCCATTGCCATTTCCGACGAGGGCCCCACTGATTCCGCGAACGAGTTGAAGAGGCGCAAGAGATACGGCTGTAATTGCGGCAAAAAGGCCCGATAGAATGACATCGGCAGCCCGTCCGGGCCTGGCGTTTTGCCGAGCGGAAGATCCATCAGGGCTTCTGCCATTTCCGTCCGGGTGACAGAGTCCTCCAGGGTCTCAGATTGACGCTCGCTCAGCGGCTCCCATCCACAGGCGTCAACGGTTTCCGATATCAGATCCGTCGCCGGCGGGTCACTAGCATAGAGAGCCGCGTAGTAGTCGCGGAACGTTTGGAGCTTTGCCGGTTCTGCAATGGCCCATGACCCGTCCGTCTTTTGCAGCTTGGCAATATGGGCTCTAGCCGCTCGTGTTCGCAGGCGCCGTGCCAAAACAGCACCCACCTTATCTCCGCCCTCGTAGTACCGCTGCTTGAGTGAAAGCAGGGCGCGCTCGGCCTTGTTGGTCCGGTGCGCGCGAAGCTGTCCGCGTAGGACGGCCAAGCGTCTCTTACGCGACGCCATCGGGCGCTCTTGGTCCAGCTTCTCTAATGTCTTAACTTCACGCTCGATTTTGGTTTCATAGAGCCGGGCTTCACGCGCCCTGGCGGCAGCTATTGCCGTAAGGGTACCCCGTATCGTAGCCTTATAGGCATCCCAGAGGAGAGGGAGGGGAGTCCCCGGCGCGTCGTTATCCGCGAAGTACGCCAGGATGGCCGCCTGGACCTCCTCCCTATCCACCGGGTCGCGAAGGACGTGGTCCGGGAATCTCCAGCGGCTCAATCGCGTCGGGCGAGTGGAACACTCCCGTATAAGCAATTCCACGTGAGCGTGGTCTGAGATCGAAATGTTGGAGTGGGACACCGATATGATGTCTTTAAGCAAGGAGTGCGACGCAAAGAGAAGGTCGATGCGAGAGTATGAGCGGTGTACATGGGAGTAGAAGGTGTAGTCCCGCAGTCCCGGAGAGTAGTACCGCCAGGTGTCCACCAAGTTTAAGGAAGTGAGGGAGCTCTTCACCGCCGCAGACATAGCCCCCGTCCCGTGGAACGCCCCCCCACAGCGATCCATCTCCGCGTCCCACACCAAATTGAAGTCACCTCCAACTATGAGGTCGGTGTCTACTGGCTCAAGGTGTTCCCTAATGATCCCGCGTAGAAAGGCATCCTGACCCTGGTTGGGGGAATAGATATTACACAAAGTGAGTGGGTGATACCCTCTCCGGAGCTCCACCCGCAAGAACCGACCCTCGGCATCTCTGCTGACCCTAGTGTCTCCCCGGAGGAACCCCGCCCTACAAAGGATGGCTACTCCCGCTGACTTAGTGTTGGCCGAGGACCAGAACTGGTGGGGGAAGCGGGGGTGCGCCATTCGTACCACATCCGATTTGAGAAGGTGGGTTTCTTGGAGGAAAATGACGTCAGGGCTCTGCAGGAGCAGGTAGCGCAATATTTGGCGTCTCTTATTGGGTGAATTAAGCCCTTTCACATTGAGGGAGACAATCTTCCAAGAAGGCGAGTCAGTCATTGACACAGAACCACTAGCAAGGCATCTTTCATGCTGCCGTTCCTCTCAGTCGTGAGTCCCCCCCACCAAAAGGATACTGAAGGAGAGGGAGAGGAGAGAAGGGGAACATGGCAAGAAAAACAACCAGAACACTTAATCGGCCAACGGGGCCAGCAAGACCTATTCCAGTCTAGGGAGTAGCCAGGCACAATGGCACAGGCTGTCCTGGAGATGTCACTCTCCCAGAAATAGGAGTGGGGGTTAATCATCGCTTATCTGTAGGTCCATGATGTCGAGGATCCGCTCCGGACCACCGCCGCAGCAGTACAGGTGTCGCGCCAGAGACTAGGCAGGCGTGCGCCCCCCAGGGGGACATCTCGGGCGTCGTGAGAAGTAGGACCAGGGCCGCCACAGGTAGTCCATGCCCACAGCCATCTCAGTGCCCAAGCTGCCACCAGAGAGGAGGTTCCACCAAGAAATCATTCATTTGGAGGCGAGCGCTTGAGATCCAGATGGGGACGGGCCGCCCTCCAGGGATTTTATGTGCTCTATGATGTCTTGCTTGTCCCGGGAGGATCGACTGCCATCCGGCGAGGAGGGGTGCCTAGGGCGGCGCACCGTGGACCACTGCGGCTTCAGAGGGACGCGGAGGCTAGCAGGTCGACGCGAGGGGCTAGCCGGCGGGGAGTCTGGGATCTGAAGCAGCTGGGCCGCCTCTCGATAGGAACGCAGCACACGACGCTTAGATTCCCACTGGAACATGAGGGCAAAGGGATGGGCCCATTGATATCGAATGTTGAGCTCCCTCAGCTTGTCCGTAATGGGCCGGAAGTCCCGCCGGCGCCGGAGGGTAGTAGGGGCCAGGTCTTGAAACAGCTGGATGGGCTTGCCCCCACAGAGGATTTCAGGTTTGCTTCTAGCTGCTTTGAGAATGGCTTCTTTCTCGACGAAGAAGTGGACCCGTGTCAAGATGTCAGGGATGAGTCCTGGCCTTCCAGACGGTCCGGAGACCCTATGCGCACGGTCCAAGGTGGGCGGCGAAGTGTCATCGTCACCTCGGATATCCTGGAGCAGGTCCGCCACGAATGACATGATGTCCGCTCCTTCTGCTCCAGTTGGCACCCCCGTATGCGTATGTTGTTTCGGCGCCCCCTATTTTCCAAATCTTCTTGCTTGATTTGTAGCTCGACATGTTGTTCTTCGAGAGTGGCGAGCCGCTGCCATAGGCGTTCTTGGTCTTCCGTACGTGCGTCCAATGTTTTCTCCAAGTCGTCGACCCGGCCACCGAGCTCCCCCACATCTCTCCGCAGCTCCTTGACACAGGCCTGGACCTCCGTGCGAAGTGACCCAATTTCCGTTTTGATCTCCTGCATGAACGACGCCATGAAGGATTGTGTGACTGGTGCTGCAGAGGCCCCAAGGTCCGACAATGCTGCACTCGTCGATGGCGCATTCGGCTTACTCCACAAGTCCCTGACCGAGGCGTCTTTGGGGGCCGCGGGCGGCTCCTTCCCTGGCTTTGTGCGTGTCATGCTGCAAGAGTGTCAGAGGGCAGCGTCCCAACGGGAAGGAGCAGGGACCCCGGAACCCTTGAACGCACACTCAGCGTAAAGCGCAGGCCACTGGGCTACGCAGTCCAGTAATGGCAGTGGGGCCCCGTTCCAAAGGGCCCTCCAGATGCTGCGCAGCCGGGAAAGGGAAGCGTCAGGTACTCAAACCACTGCGTGGTGCATGGCTGTCGGACAGTCAACCTGCCCCCCAAGAGAGGTCCCACCAACTCAGTCGAACGGGGGAGGTGCAGTGGGGGCGCCGCAGCACCCGACGGCTCGCCGCTCCAGTCCCGGTCCACCAGGTGGGGCCCCGATCAGTCCATCAGCCGGGCCCGGGGGGCGCCTTCATGTGGAATCGAGCCTCTCTCCCCGCCCCTGACAGCCCGGGCAGGCTCCAAGCAGATCCAGGCCACAGCGCCCCAGGCAGAGGCGTCTTCCCGCCGTCCTCAATTAGGCCTCAAGTCGAGCCATCAGTACGGCGGTGTCGTCGCCCGGTCGAGGGTCCCAGAGCAACCCCCAGGGACAGCGCAGCAGTGCGAGGCTCCGTGATCCACTTTGCCCCGCTCCGGCAGCTTGCTTATGCAGTGTTTTTAAAGCTCTTCAGGTCCTTGGCCTAACTCCCTTTCAAAATGTTTTTCAAAAATATGCTCCAGGGAGATGCCTTCGCTCCTCATCTACTAATCTTGTCTGTATTGCCAATATCAAGAAGACAAAACAGGGGAGCGTGCCTTCATAGTGAGAGCTGCCCAGCTCTGGAATCAGCTTCCTGCCTCTCTCAGGCTCTCAACTGATCTTCAACTCAGGAAGGCGCTGAACACCTGACGCTTTCGCACTAATCTGTATTGCTGTCTCTTCAAGTACAGTTGTGGTTTTTTCCGGTTGGTTGCCTGAGCGCCAGGATACATTTTAGGTGAAAGTGCGCTCTATAAAGGGTTAAATGAATAAAATAAATACACAATAGAAGAATTCTCTTTTTTACTGTAAAAGATTGTGCAGGAATTTGTAGAGATACAAAAAAAATTCTGCTGTTTGAGATAGGAAAAGCTGGACATGAGGCGTTCTCCAAGGCTAGGCCCCACATTGGGGTTAGTTAAGGCATGTATTTTAGGGTCTAAATCATTTTTTCAGATGATTCACAAGTGAAAGTAGAATACTCATTAATCACAGGTTCAATGAGCTGCCTACAAAAGGATCTTCAGTAGATCTTCTCAAGCAAATTTGGGAGATGGGGCCCACATAATTTTCATGGAGAAAATATATTCTACAATCAAAGGTTCTCATCTTCTTAATCTAGGCCTACACGTTTTAGGCAATTGCCAAAAAAGGAGGGAGTCATCAGTTTCCTTAGTTGCAGAGTTATTTGTTGGCACACAGCAGTGGTTGACAAGGTTGCTGATGTCCACCTCCTCCATAACTGTAGCACTTGTGAGACTCAACAGCCCGGGTACTCTCACGCATGTTGCAATCAACTCTAGAATGGCCCCTAGAGACCACTACATGAACTCTTGGCAGCCACGTACCAGGGCCAACATGGGCAAACAGCAAGCACCAACTCTACCCAAGCAAACCGCGTTCATGCAGATTTTTGAAAACTGGCATTTACATGAGTTTTCAGTGTACAGCAATAGGTTGGTGCTGAGAGGTTTATTCAAGGACAGGCCAGATAGACAGTGACATCTGCTGAAGGCAATATCTTCTACTTCCAATGCAGGAATACTTGTGAACCAGGAACTGTGCATGTCAGCCTAGACTACAGACCAATCTACTGCAGCAACAGTTGGACTGTAGCATTGGAGTCTTCATCCAAAAATTCCTTTTACCTCTTCTCTGATATAGTCATTCCTATAGACCGCAGTGCTACCATTTGTCACACCTATAGACTGTTGTAAGTTACCCATGTCCCATTTCTTCAAACTTCATGCAGCAGCCCAGCAACGTGGCAGCACTTTATACTTCCTCCAAACAGTTTCCCTGGAGCAGGACTTCCTGACGATGTTTGGTAAGACTGGGGAGTCACTTTCCTTTTCTTTTTATTTCACACCTTTTACAAATTATTACATCTTCGTTGCCAGTGTAACAAGGCGCACCCACACAAACAGAATAAAATACAGACACAGTGGAATTCTTCAGTAAACTTGAAACAAAAGTCGTTGGTGAGATGGTACAGATATATAATCATCTGTGGAGACTCCACCAGGAGCTCATTCTCCAGGTATTATCCCTCGAGCTGACTGACACAGAAGAAAGACACTCAGGTAGAACACTCAGACCATCATCCATTGTAGATTCTTTCCCACACACATGACACCCACTGCATCCTTTCTAGCCATTTTCTGGGTTGAGACCTATACTGTACTAAGATATTATATGATTGAAGTACTATTTTAGTGATGAAAATGTCACTCAAGTTGGCAATTAAGTCTATGTCCTGCAGAGATATGATGTAAGTTGTGAAAGTACAGTTTTGAAGGGGGCTAGGTTTTGAGAAATAGATGTGAGTTTGAGAGAAAGGATATGAAGTCCTACAAGGACTTACAGCATGTTCCAATAACCTCTGTTAAAAGCATAAACTATATATCTTTATGGGATAAACAGACCAAGGGTGGTGGGAGAGAGCTATGTTTCTGTAGCGACAATGAAATCTAGACTGTGATGGTGCTTTCCTATGAGTATTCAAAAATATGATGTGCCTGATGTGGTGGTAGTTGTAAAGCGAATGGTGATCTCACAATTAAGCACCTGATAGGGTTTGTGACAAAGATTTAAAGTTCTCATGAAGGGATGGGAATGGGGTTTAGATGGGTATCTTATATAAGCCTGGGTGGAGTAGCGGAGTTAACAAAAAAAACTCTGCTGCGCTACACGAAGCTACGCAAGCAGCGGAGTTGGTTAAAAAAATGCTGTTCGCAATAATTTTCAGTGCTGGGTGCTTGTCCACGCTATGAAATTATCGCAAATGGCACCATGCACAGCGCAAGCAGGCGCAGCTTCCTTTCTGCCACTTGAGTAGATTTTCTACCTGAGCGACAGCTTTCTCAATGCGAACAGACGGTTTCTCAACGCGAGCGGTCGCGAGCATACGTGGCCACTCGCATTGAGGAATCTGACCGCCTGTGTTGAGAAATCTCGCCTGATGGTTGATTTCCCTCGCTCGCCCTCGACAACTTGACTTTGACGAGCACGAATGAGGAAAAATCTCGCCGGGAGGTGGATTTTCCTTGCTCGTGCTCACCAACTTGATGTTGATGAGCGCGAGCGAGGAAAAAATACTCCTCTCCGCTACACAGAGCGGAGTTTTGCGGAACACCATGAGCTCCGCGTAAAGCAGAGTGCGGAAAACTCCACAAACTGCGCAAGCGGAGAGGAGTTCACTGCCCAGACTTAATCTTATACACAAATATTCACCATGTAGTCACAAATACCTTAGAGGTTAAAAAAGATGAAGTCTGAGTGAGGTAGCAGTGGAAGTCAAGAGAGTTTTAGAAACTTGTACAGCCACAGAATAATTCTTGGCAATAGTCTGAAGACTGTGCCTTAAAAAAGAATAAGTGCACAGTTACAAGAAGATTGTGAAAGAAGGTCATACATTGAAGTACTATCACTAGTATAACAATTATATTCTTGACAAAACAATAATATGGCAGGCAGAAAAGAGTAAGTATCACACCTACATGCATGTTGAATATGTTTGATGTACATAAAAAACTTAAAAGGATTAAAACAAAAGTGTACAATTACAGCAAGGTTGATAGAAACATGTTGTGTTGTATGGTCAGTGAACGATCTGATATGCAAGAGGGAAGTTCCTAAACTATTCTCTAGATATAACAGGAGGGGAATAGGTGCTGAGCAAGTTTGGTTTAGGTGGCAAGAATTCATATAAATTCGTAAAGTTCATATTGCCTACCATGGGAGAGATAATAGAGTAAACATTTGTTAATAACATTGCAAAATAAAACACTTCATACTAAGAAATTACTAGATTGTGGATGCTCTGCAACAGGTGAAGATCCCATTTTGTGTGGTAGTCAGTTACAGCTCTGTTTAAGCCAGAAGTAGCTTATGGTCTGGTGTTCCAACCCATAAACAGGTACAAAGTCTGTTTCGGTAAGTGTAGCCCTTGATCTATCAAGTATATAGTGACAGGTGAGCTGTAAAGTATCAAAGTTGGCATGAAGACTATGGGAAATTTTTACATATTTGACTGCAAACATAATAAAATATCAATATTTTTTCTTTGTAACGTTCTTTATGTTTAAATGCATGTGTTGTTATAGATAAGGTGAAATTGCTAAGGTGAGTTTGGCTTACGTTTATTGCCAGTGTTATACAGCACTGTTTTACAACCTCCTGTAGTGACACAGACACTGTAGATATCCAGTAATGAGATTTTAGTTTATTACAAATAGAGATAACAAGTTTGCTACTGAAGGGCCCAGGTCCAGGAGCAACAGTTACTCGGTTCAGAACATATCTATATAGAGCCCAATTAAAAATGTACAACCAATAAGATAGCAGGAGAATTGTCCCCCTTTAGAAAAGAAAAGAAACAAAACCAAAAAAAGAACAACAGAAAAACAAAAATAATTAACTAACTGTGTAATCTTGGTAGGAATAAACAATTACAATACGCAATCAATCTCCGAGGCTTCTTTGTAACTCTTGGCACCCGTCTAGGAAATTCATTGACTTGGTTACCAAACATCACAATAATTATTGATGGTCTTCTAACAATGTCATCATAGACACAGCACTCAGGACTCTGGTCAGCATCAACTGCTTTTCAGTTGAGCTTTAGCTATTTCTACATAGTTCAGCATCAATGTTCCTTTTTTCAGATTTCAATTGTTTAAACATTTAAAATGTGACGAATTTCCTGTCACCGTTTACTCTTTACCACATCCTTTAAAACCTGTCACGGACAATGCTTTAGGATTAAAAGGACTTCCTTGCTTCTTGTTGTCTGACCAGAACTAAACAACCTGGCTGATACTCTTTTGGCTTAGCATCTCTTTGTTTAACCGCATAATAGCTTATTCTATCTTTTGCCAATGTACCTATTTAACATTTTCCTTGTGGAGTTCAGGAACAGTCTCAGCTAATCGTGGAAGACAGCTTTTTCTAGTTTGTCCAAATATAAGTCAAATAGACATTTTCTTGCTGAACCATGGGGATCGTTTCTGTAGTCTCTCAACACTTGACACAATGATTGATTCAGTGTCACCTGTGTTAACTTAGCACTCTGAACTGTTTTCTCTAAAGTACTCATAAATCTGTTTTCCACTCCACTTGTTTGGGCCAAAATTGAGTTATTTTCTTATGAGGCACTTCCATATAACTTAGAAATGTGTTAGATTCTTCCTCACTGAATGGTGGACCTGTATCAGGTTTTTAAAATATTGGGTATTCCCCATGTGGAGAAAATGTCACCCAACTTTGGAAGTGTAGCGATGTAGAAGTAAATGTCATTTGTTTTACTAAAGGAAACCTAGAACAGTCATCTATAACAACCAACAAATATTACCCTGAATCCATGGGTCCATAGAAATCTGCTGTCAAAGTTATTTAGACTGTGCCTGGCAATACAGATATTTTACATTCTTCTAGAAATGCTCTCTTTGCTGTGCGCTGAAATAAATGACATGCTTTCTCCAACTCACCTGGCTAACCCTAAGAAACATATTTTATCAAGTGGAAACTTATTTGTTGCAGCTATGCCTCGATGACTTTAATGAGCTATTTCAATCACATGTCTTTGTAACATCAACATGTCTCCACCTACCTGTATCAAATATTGTTTTTACTTCCTGTATTGTCCTATCAATTGCTGTCTCATCTATTAGTTAAATATTTCTGCTATAGCAGTTTTAACATACATATTCTTTTGCCACAGATTTTCAGATTTGATTTTCATCAGAAGGTGACTAAATAGCCTGTATAATATATTGCTTTCCTTCTTTGTACATAATTATGGAACTGTAGACCTTTAGTCTCATTGCCTACCTTTCTATATATGCTTTAGCTTTAGGATTACCAAATAATGTCAGTAATCACTACAAATGGATTCCTGTACAAAAATGTATGACAATGCTCACATACCCAGACTACTGCTAAACTTTTGTTTCCTGATTGAGAACATTTTTTCTCATTATCAGACAAGCTTCAATTGGCATGTGAGACGGCGTCTTTATGTTTCTTTCCCAGGTTTATGCTGTACAAATATTGATCCTATTCGTACTGGATTCACATCCACTATTAACTCTGCAAAGTCAAAATATGCAATGTGTTGTGCAGAAGATATATCTTTCTTAATTTTTGTTAAAGATTCTTCACAGTTCATTTGATTCAAATGTTTTTCCTTTCTTCGTCAATTCTGGAACAGGTGCACTTATAGTGGCATAATCTTTAATATATTATGAACAATAACTAACCATCCCAAAGAAGGAACTAATTCTGATACAAACAGTGGATGTGATATATTTACCAATGGTGAAACTGTTGTTGGATCTGGACACTTAGCTTCCTTAGGGAAAATGTGTCCATACAACGTTAAGTCTATGCATCAACTTCACATTTTCATATTTAGAGTAAGACTAGCTTTACTTAGACGCATAGTCACGCCTACTAATGCATAATCATGTTCTTGTTGAGTCTTTCTAAAAAACAAAATATTGTCACAATACTTAGGGCCTCATGTAGGTAGCCAAATACCGGTCGGTAACGGCCGATTTTCGGTAAATATGCCGTTACCGACCGGTATTCAGACAAGTGAGATGTAGGAGTCCAAAAACCACTTTTCGGTAAATATGAGGCGGTAAATACCGATTCATAGTTACCGAATTCTAAAATACCGATTCATATTTACCGAATACATTATTAACGAATCGGTAAATATGAAGTGGTAAATATGAAGTGGTAAAAATTGAAAATGACATGTAGGAGCAGTCGGTAATTAAGAAATCCAGGAAAATCGGTAAATAAGAGTCGGTAATTAACACGGATGGAAAGCAGGTGGTAACCATCAACAATGCACATAAGCAATCCCAAAATGCAACAGCGTGGACAACATGGCCGCCATGTACGTCATTGCAAGGCGCCTACGTCTACAGGCAGCAGGACTGAGGGTGTGGCGACGGGAGGAACAAATCTACAGACAGCGCATCACACTATTCCAGCTGACTGATGCAGAGATACATGAGAGGTACAGGCTACACCCCGAAACCATCATGGACTTAATCAGGGACCTTCACCCACTCCTGGACCAGCCAATAAGAAGGGCGCACGCCATACCCCCACATGTGCAGGTGCTCTGCAGCCTACATCTGTTGGCATCCGGCAGTTATCAGGTGGTGATAGCTGCGGTGGGTGGGGTATCCCAGAGTTGCCTGTCACGTTTCTTCAGGAAGTTCCTGGATGCCATGATGCAGAGAATGCACCACTACATCAGCTTCCCAAACACACAGGCTGCACTGCAGAAAACAAAAACAGACTTTTATCACATGGCACAGTTCCCCCATGTCATCGGCTGTATTGATGGTACACACATCCCAATCTGTCCTCCAGCTGACACAGAGCACATCTACAGGAACAGGAAGTCCACCCACTCCATCAATGTGCAGGTGATCTGTGATGCAGGGAACATCATCACAGATATTGTTGCAAAGTTTCCTGGGAGCACCCACGACTCTTACATCTTCCAGAATAGTGGGATCTACACACGACTGAGAGCCGGAGAATTCGGAGAGGGATACCTGCTGGGTAAGTAACAGTGACGCCCCTTGAAACCTGCAAATCAGAGTGTATAGAGGCATGTAACTGATGGTTCCCTTTTACTCATCCAGGCGACAGTGCATATGCATGCCGTTCATTCATCCTCACTCCCTACCTACACCCAGCAACCCAGAGTGAGAGACGATACAACGTGGCCCACAAATCTACACGCAATGTGGTGGAGCGCACGTTTGGACTGCTGAAGAGCAGGTTCCGCTGCCTCCACAAGAGCGGAGGCGCACGCCAGTACAAACCCATCACCTGCTGCAAGATAATTGCCACTTGTGCAATGCTGCACAACCTTGCCACGAAAAAAGGTACAGATGTGGAACTAACATATTTTGAGGACAACGAGGATGAGTCAGGCCAGCCAGAGGGCAGCGCAGCTAGAGTGCCAACTGCAATCGATGGGAGAGAGAGACGGGCAGAGATCACATGCAACTATTTCTGAGTAAGTGAGGGGACACAGCGAGTCGTGAGAAGTCATGACGTAGTTTAATGTGGCACCACGCCATGAACACATGAACAGGCCAATCTGGCAATATGCCATCTATACAATGAGTATGTCCAGGGTTACGTCACCCAATGGCAAGTGGATAAGCAGGGCCACATCAATGTTTGCGCATACGCGCTGCAGTGGTGGATTGCACGGCCTGTGCATCCTCACTAGAGCCAACCCCAAGCCGCCTGCTGCTCCTGCGTGCTTCGGGGACGGGGGGTGTGATGCTGCTGCTGGTGTCGATGCTCTCCGCAGCATCCCCTGCAGCAGTTGTCGACGCCTGACTTGTCAATAGCACCCCTAGTGCACTTGTCACCTGCACCATCCCCCGTGACAGGTCGCTGCAGCACTGTGTTAGGCCCTCCTGCATCGTCACAGAGCGCCGGCAAAGTAGGGAAGTCGCAGTTGCCAGACGGTTGAGTGCCCTGCTGGTAATGTCCCTTCTCTGGCGTTCCCGGCGCCGTGCTTCGATGTCAGCATCTAATTTGCTGCACAACTGCTGGATTGACTGGGACATGTCCCGAATGCCCGCAGCCATGCCGCCAATGTTTGTGTCCATGTTGACTAAGCTTGTCCTCATCACCCGCATGTGCCTCTGGACTGACATTACTGCCTTTGATTGCAGGCGCTGTTGCTTCAACATTTGGCCCTCGAGCCCCAAGAAGACACCATGGCCGTCAGTGGGTGCTGGTGGACTCTGGACACGCGACCTGCGGCGCCCTCTTGCTCCCGTCTGTGCTGCCTGTGATGTTTGGGGCACAGTGGGATGGCTCCCTTCCTGGGGCCCGGTGCGGTCTTCTGGGCCCATGCTGTCGTCTGACGAGGTGTCTAAGGCTCGTAGCCTGGCTGCTGGACGCCTCCTCATTCTCACACCTGCAAGCGGAGATGTGGCCGGTGAATCGAACATGAGTGGCGATGCTGGCTCTGGTGGTGGTGATGCTGGCTCTCGGTGAGGTGATGCTGGCTCTGTGTGCGGCGAGGCTGGCTGCGTAGGTGGTGCGGCTGCAAGTGGGCCTGCTCCCTGGTCTGCACTCGTGCTGGCTAGAGGTGATTTTTGTGGCCGGTGTGCCGTCTCCCCTGCAGCATGCCCTGTACTGCATGATGTCACATCTGTGGACAGAAAAACAACATTGGCTCAGTGTCCCCGAAGGGCTGCATTGCAAGCGTCACAATAAATCATTTCACATTCCAATCTGTCCTCTGTCTCCTTGTGCCTCGAGTGCGTGACATGCCTTGTTGCCCTGTGACATTTACGTCATGGTTAGTGTTGCCCTGACTACATATCCCGGAATGCATTGCCTGTCTGCACTGACACGTGTGGACTGCAGTGTGATTCTCGTGTCACAATGGGGGATGTGGGATAGGGGTAGGGGCGGCTACATTGCTGTGCTTTCGTCTTACCTTGGTGTGTTGCGGCTCTGGCAGAGCTGTCGGCGTCCCCAAGACCCACGACGCTCTCTTGCTCGAGTGTGGCCGCCACCAGCTCCTCCAGTTCGGTGAGGGCAGGTGCCCTGTTGGTTCCACCTCCGGTCTGGCTGGCCTCCTTCTGGATGTCGCCCATCTTCCTCTTGGTCACAATCCTCAGGTCATACCAGCGCTTTTTGAGGACCTCAATTTCCCTGTGGGTCACTCCCACAGCATTGACCTGCGCCTGGATGGCCAGCCATATGTTGCGCTTTTCGGCCTCAGGCACTTGCAGGGATTGCCTCCCAAACAGCTTCTGGTGCTGCTTCACCACCTCCTCCACCAGCACCTGGAGTTCCTTGGGGCTGAATTTGAGCTTCCTCCTCCTTTCCCCTCCGTCTTTCTGTGTGCTCTGGCTGGACATGCTGTTCGTTTCCCGCTCGCACATGCAACTGCTCCCTGCCTCTCCTCTGCACTCCGAGCCTCTCCAGGGTCGGCTAATTATGTACACCTGCCTGGGTGTGGCCACTTCGGCTAATTGTGTACACCTGCCTGGGTGTGGGCAGTTCCTGGTTGGGTGGGCTGTCGTTGCACAGGATTAGCTGTTTCGTCAAGTCATGTGATGTTATTTACCGAATCCGTACGTACCGATTCGGTATTTTCCGATTCGGTAGATACCACCTCGGTATTTTCCGATTAGGTAGATACCACCTCGGTATTTTCCGATTCGGTAATTATCACCTCGGTATTTACCGAATCGGTGAATTCCGATTCGTATTTACCGACTGTTACCGAATCGGTAACTGTTACCGAATTTTTACCTACATGTAACTTACCGATTCTAATTTACCGATTCGGTACGGCTCGGTATTTAAGAACCGGTAAAATTTATTTACCTACATGAGGCCCCTAATGCAGTCAGTTTTTAACTGCCTTAAAAATGTTTATCATCATCTTTTGAAACATTTAAGCAGCTAAACGTATTCCTAAGTTCAACCAGAAGTGCAGAAGCTCCAACACCCTTCTCTTGAAACCACAGAGATTCCTCAAGAAAAAACTTACAATGGATCCTCCTCTGGGATGGCACCGAGAATTTGGAACACCTTGCTTCCTGAAGTGAGAATGAATCCCTCAACTATTTCCTTTAAGAAAGATGTCAAAGTACTTCTTATGAACAGATTCCTTCCCTAGATTCCAGGATACCCTTCGTACCTCAACCACACTCTTGACTACTTTCACTGGCGACCTCTTGGTTCTAAACTTATTCAGTTCGGACTCTATCTTCCCGTTTATTGTCATTGCCTATTTCCAATAGTTTTAACTTAATGTTATTTTTGGCCTTTATTGATATTTCCCCTTAACTCCACGAACATTGGAAAGTATTCCCTCCCTTCCTGGTTGACACCTGTACATTGATAGTATTACTATCACTGTGTGGCTCTCTGTAAATCTGTGAAGCGCTCTGATACACCAAGGGTCAAGTTCGCACTATAAAAAACTATCTGAATAAATAAACCTTTTGTACCAAAATGGCCCTAGATGCCTAGCAAATGTTGTTATATTCCACAAGTGTTTTTCTATTTTCAACTGATTATATATAGCCTTTGTATTAATCTAGTTGTGAGTATACCACAGCGCCATTAAGACTGCTTATCATGTAATCAAAATGTGGCCCTGGACATTTCTCTTGCTCAGTCACTATATGGGACATTCTCATATCCACACATATTTGGATGTTGTCTGTATTCTTTTTGGGTACCACAAATATTGAAGAAACCTATTGTATTGGGCCAGTTGCCGGTTCTATATTATCTAAATTTAATAGGGAATTTATCTCATCTTCCACCTTGCTTTAGCGATGCATTGGTACTCTTTTATGCATCCGTGCTACTGGTTTAATTGACTTGCTTATCTGAAGCGTAATTGAATTTCCTTTTCATTTACCCAAGACTTGAAAAGATTCTGTGTACTTTCCTAGTGTAGGATATTATGTTGCAATATTAAAAGTCGTTGCCATTAAGCCCATCAATTGTGCTGAAACTTAATAAACAAGTTTCTGGAACTTTCACTTTTAGAACATGAACAACTACTTTACCAGTTATATTACAGTAGTGTACAGTCTCCTTTAATTTTACCGTGTTGGTTACATTGCACCTGGCTCCCCACTGAAATCCATTTACAACTGAAGGGCTTACTGCAGGTTTTGAGGCATCTTTCACATTCTGAAGCACACATGATATTACAGGTTGCTTCACTGTCCAGAACAAAGAGGACTTTATGACAAACTATCAACATGTCTACTGTAGATGTTTTGTATAGAAGTTATTTGTATCATCTATATCTTCCCAGTTTCCATATTCCAATTTCCTGCAAAAGACACAGTTCTTCGGTTGAATTTATTTTCGTTTGTCAGAAACTCCTGCATTGAAGCATTTTCACGCTCTTTCATTTGCCTGAAGTATTTGCTGCTTTACTTTCCTTCATTTCTCCATTCTCAAGCATTTACTTTTCCCAAAGTTTCTGATTCTGCTTTACTTTCAGTTGTAACATGATTAAGCTTTCTGCACGTCCCTTATTGCTGTCACTGAACCGGGTAACACTCCACATGCAAAAATTGCATTGCAACAGTAGCTTTCCAAAATGTTACAGTGAAAAAACAGGAGTTAAAGCACAATTCCATTGCATGTGCCCCACTAGTTTCTGGTTCCTGGGAGATCACTCAAGCAACTGACAGAATGCAACTGAAGTTACTGATAAAGTGAGTAAAAAAAATGTACACAAACTCTGCATGTGAATGGAAAGATAAGAAATACAAAAATAAAGGGAATCAAAGAGTTCACTTTTGATTGTCTCCCTTCTTGAGCTTGTTTAAAAGTCTTGAAAAGGAGGCCAGGCAACACAATGGTAGCTCTCCCAGAAAGCTCCAGACTCCCTACCGGTCGTGCTGTGTGTGGAAAAGAGTGTTATTAAAAGTGTTTAATAGTGTGTAAACTGCTGTCCTAAAGGTGGTTTGCGAAGACCACAGGGCCCTGTCTAAAATAAGATAAGGCAAGATTGAGCCTTAACTATTTTGGAGATGCAATTTTGGGAGGCAGAGACCTCCTTGCACTAGAGTTAAGCTTGTGACACTGTTAAGAATGGGTGCTGTACACGAAATAACTGTGAAAGGCCTGGCGAGGACGATGAAGAGTGATGTTAGGATGTGGGATGCAGTGGTCAATATTGATGTGCTCCAAGGCTGACAAATGTAGGCATGGCAACCTATTGCCTGAAGCCCAGTAAGCCATTATCTGCGATGCTGTCTCTTTTAAAAAAGGTTGTGGCATATTAATTGTGCAAGTGTGAGGACTACACATGGTGACTGTGTTCAGTGCTGAGAACAGTAAGTATGAGAGTCTATAGTAAGCTACTGCTCCTGGCACTTGGATGGCTTATTACGACTGAGGAAGATTTCTTCTGCAGTTAATGCAGCCTGGGTGTCAGAGCTGGTATGGTGGAAGAGATACCAGGAGGAAGTGAGGTTGTGACATACCTACATCACTGATTCTCAGGCGTTAATCCCCTGGAGAAGCCCTGGCAAACCTTAGCCCTTTGAACTGTTGGGAGATATTATTTGTCCTGCAGTGTTTGATTGTTGCTATCTTTGGCAGGATTTTTGTCTTAGCTCAGGAAGCAGACTTTACTTTACTCAGCTCCAAAATACAAACTTTTCGGTATTAAACCTGTACAGAAACTAGTAGCTCAATACAGAAGTGTGGCTATTTCACAAATTGCACACTAAGCCAGTCAAACGTCAGCTACAAATAGCAACTTCAAAGGAGTTCTTGGTCTGCAAATTATATGGTTGCTTTTTTTGGCACACTGCTTAAATTTGGCAAGTAAATTGGTTGATGATCCCATTACATGTGCTGTGTTAACAGTCCTCCATAAATGGGTAATTTGATCCCACGTGTTTACACAGGAATTAATGCATAGGGTGTTTCTTAGGTGCGAGCATTTATTTATCGATGCAATCAAATTAGTTTTTTTGCAGAAATGAGCTTTTTGACAAGAAATGTTGTACATGGGAGCAACTACCTAACCAATTAGCAGCTTAGGGTGGGAGCATTAGGAGAAGCAGACACGAAGGGTGGTGGATCTTTGAGGAAATTCAACAATGACACAACAGTAAGAATATTAAAGTATCACATATATGTCAGAACATATCAAGGCGGGTTTGAAGTGAGGTAGTTCTGAGAGGTGCTACACTGGCTGCCTGATGAAGTATCCGTTAAGTCCAATCCCTTCAAAGCACCTTTAAAGCAATCAAAATGCTATTCATGGCAACAGCCTTTCTATGTCAGATCCAGTATAGAAATCCTCCAGCACTGAAGGCTCAAGTCGAGTACATATCAGATGCCAGGCTCTGGTTCAGCTTAAGGCCCACATGGACCCTTCAGCCAAAACCAAGCCAAGCCTTCATATGGCTTCTGCTGCCCACCCTCTTATCTCAATGACCATTTCCTTTAAATTCCAATCTTTACAACTTGACTTAAAATGTAATATATGTATTTCTTCAACAATCTTCTGATGCAGTTCCTTAAATAATTAAAGACAAAAGTATTAAACTTTGATGTAAAATGGGAGAGAGAAATAGATATCCTTCTGATGTCTGAATTGCACAACGGAAAATGAGGAAAAGAGGAATCCATCACGGTGTCACTGCTTGGCCAAACCGTGATTCTAGGCATGCACCTTATTTCTCCGTACCTCCTTTTCTTTTAACATCACATTTGAGGGTGCGTTGTCAGATCAGGAAGCACACTGTACTATACCCACTCTTGTATATGTTAATGGTGCTCCATCTTTGATGACAACTGACTTGCCTCTCGGTTCACTAATGGCTCTATTGTCAAGGTGGAGGGAGACGTGAAGGTTTCTAGGCTCATATTTGGAAACGATCACTTCCAATAAATGTCACCCAATTGACTGATACGATTGAATGTTCTAAAGTAAACCACTTCCATCTACTAAAGAAATACATTTTGAATTTTGATGAGTCTTTATCATATCTTTAAATTATGTGTATTTTGCATACCAAATATGTTGACAAGCTCAGCTCATATTATGGCTTCTACAGAAAACCCAGGGGGATATTTACAACAGACAGCGATAAATATCGCAAAGCGCGCTTAGCGCTTTTATATTTATCGCCGTCCGTCGCTGGAATTTATCGCCATGCTTGCGCTGTATTTACAACGCATAGCACAATGGCGATATAAATTCCAGCGATAGCAGGGTAATCACCGTTTTGCAGGGAACATCGCTGGTTTTCCAGTGATGTTCCCTGCAAAATGGCGATATGCTTGTTGATACGACCATGTGGTCGTAACACAAGAATCCACCCCCCATGTTAGGTATGGGTTAGTCTTGATTTTAGCAGATGTTAGTTTTTGGCGAAAACTGTGGTTTTCACCCAAAACTAACGTATGCTAAAATGCGTGGGCTACCTTGTAAATATCGCGATGTGCACATCAGCGATATTTACAAGGTTGTACTGCCCAGTGACGCCCACTTTGCATCTCATTAGAGACGCAAAGGGGGGGCGTCGGAAAAAAGGGCAATATTTTTATCTCCGAATTTTGGGCTTTAAAAGCCAAAAAAGCAGAGATATGGCCCTTGTAAATATGCCCCCCAGACCCTTGGCTCAGCTCTCCCTATTAATTTTCTCCCTTACCCACCTCTAATCCAGCAACATAATGTTCATGCCTTCTTTGACTCCAGATTATTCAGAATCACCTTATAGCAAGGCGGAGTGGCCGAAGCTTGTCGCACCTCCGTCCAGTCTTTTGAAATTCTCTTTCCATGCATAATGTGAAAAAGCACAATCTCATCAGCTTCTGGAAAAACAACTAGATTTGGGTGAAATTTATTTCATTTCCTTTGTGGAAATTACGAGAATTTAGCAAACATGATGCAAAAGTATGTGTCGTTACACAAAATGCTGGTCCAGCATTTTATGCTATTTCTTATCACAAACTGCATCCCTGGCTCCATTTTGGATGTGAGAATGCATTTTGCGCAAAAAAAGCAATAGCCCAAATCACAATGATGTGAACAACAGCCACTCGTGTTTGGTTCGTTCAAGATATCCTCATGCTCTTGACATAGTATTTTTACCTGGACGAAATCTCAATTACTCAATGTGGTTTAATGGGGTAATCTTGGGTATTTTGAGTAACCAGCGTAATGCAAATGCCAGAAATTGCACACAATTACATAAACAAAATTTCGCTCAGGAGTAAAAAATCTCAAGACCGTAATGTTCAACTACTGCTGTTTTTTCTTGCTTTCCTATTTGCTCTGTTTCAGCCTTCACTTTCCCAACACACGTTAAAGCAGGTTAGTCGCATTGCATGACTGTGTGATACATTCCAATAAATCAATCTTGTGACTTGCAACCTGTCCAGAGAATATTTTGCACCTTCACCATATTAACTTTCTATACCAAGTATATGTTTTGAAAAGGAGAGGGTTTTTTGTCCCATTGGTCACAATTCCTAGATTATTGGCTAAACTTTTTCCAAGTTCTCGATTGGTCTCAATAAGTGGGAGAAATATCTTTCCCACTAAGGTATAGAAATCACATAAGAATAAAAGGCCAGATCGAGCGAGTTTTTTGCCTTAGGGCCTTATTACGAGTACTGCGGTCCACATGAGCAGCGTACTTGTGGTGGCATTACGACAGTGGTTAATTTGAGCCGTTGGTTTACGGTGCTCAGCACCGGCACTTAATCATCAACACCAGCGCTTTTCATGAGCACCAGTTAAGGACACATTCATTTATGGTAGGCATAGGTAGATTAAGTGATTTGTCCAGAATCACAGGATATTGAGCCTGACGCCGAGACTCGAACCTGGTTCCCCAGCTCCGAAGTCGGTAGTTCTGTTTTAGGTTGCGCTAACAGGAGAAAATGGCTGGTGGGAGCTGCCTCCTAACGAGAGCCCCAGCACTTATTTTTTTTTTACAAATTAACCACTGTGGTCACACCACTGCCACACTGGCAGTCTGCCTGCCGTTTTATGAGTGCGCCGGTCATACCGCTGTGAGACCGCCGGCTTTGCCAGCATGAAGGATCCTGCTGCACCAGTGGTCTGGAAATAGCCAGGAGGTGAGCTCGCCATGAAAAGGGTGGCAAACATGGAACTAAGGGGGCCACAAAAGGGCCACTTTTGGGGCCCCCTGCTGCTTCTGGGCCTAGGGGTGCAGGGGGGCTCATGCTTCGCCTAGGGGTGCAGGCAGGGGGGCACATTTTGTGTCCCCCTGGAATTGCACCCCCGTTCCTGCACGGTATGGCATGCAAGACATGGTGCATGCTAAACCATGCAGGAACGTTCAGCAGGCACTGTCACGGCAGCAGTCTGCTGTTAAGGCTCTCCTATGAGCCCTAAACAATCGCTGCGTGAGACCACCACAGCACCGCCTGCTCGCCATGGAATAAAGTCGTTATCCGGCAGGCAGGCACACAACTGGTCTGGCGGTCCTCCCATCGGCACAGCGGTGGTGGGCCGACAGAAGGTACGCCAAACTCGTAATAAGGTCCTTAAGTCTTGTTCTGCGTGAAGCCTCACAAATCCAGATATGCTGCTTTATTTAAGAAAAACAAGGTTGCTGGTTTTAGCGCTGAACCAGGTCATGTGAAAAAAACAACCACCAACACATCACATATTTCGCCCCTTACTTCACGGACCGGCAACCTTGTTTTATTTAATTAAGCAGCAAATCACAAATATCTGGATTAGCTAGTCTTCACACAGAACAAGATTAAGGATATACATTAATTCGATCTGACCTCTTATTCTTATGTGATTTCTATACAAAGTACAGCTGGTTTCTCTCAGTGCATGTTCATTTTTTACATGCATACTCCAAGGCTTGCATGTTCCTATTTCTCACGCCCATCCTTTTTACTTAGTATTATGTATGTTGTAAGGTACCATTTTTTATATGGGACTAGTAAAGAAAGTTACAAGGATGCATAGCACATTAGCTATTGAGATACACTTGTAGCTATGTTTGCAGCATACAAGGAGTCAGAAATCCCTCCAGAGCAAGAGAAAAGGCTGTACATGCCTGGCTCATTGAATCAGTGTTTCCACATTAAACTCATTTTAGTAGAAGAACTCCATTTAAGATGGGTACCTCGATGCAAACCATATGTTAAAAGCCTATCTTTACATCCATCTTTACATCCATCTCCTCATTAAATGGAGTGTCTATTTTTATTCCTGCGTATTCTCCCTCCTTTTGAGCGCTTCACGAGAAATAATGCACTTTAAAGTCCTAATTTAATCTAACAAAACCAACTTTTCCTTGATTTCTAAGAAAAAACAAGAGGAAAGAAAGTCCCGGGGTGGGCAGTTTGCTTTGCCGACACCGATGTGGATTAAAATAATGACAAAACTGGTGTTCATGTTTTGGTTTCCGTGCATTTCTTTTATGAGAATGAAACTCTGCGCTGTTAATGGGCCAAACGGTTATTTGATAGTCTGCGGCATCTCCACAGCTCCCGATCCCCTTTACCCCATTCCTTCTTTCCCTTCTTTTCATCCATTATGATTGAAGCCCCTATACAATATTGATTTATTAAGCAGTTTCATAAAGCGCTGCGTGTTACCTCAGAGTGCTTGACCGAGGGGAATTTCAGCTAGGTGACAAGTAGAGGAGGGGGTTGGGTATAATCGGACCAGGTGAAAGATATTTTTGCCATTCTGACAGCCCTTCTATGGTGAGTTCAATTAGGGCAAGATTGACTAGTAGATTTTTTCCAGAAGCTTTCTGAAGTGTTTGAGCTCAGATCTCAAATTTGGCCTGAGGCCCTTCCAGAGTTTAGGTCCCTGTAGCCCCTGTGATCTGTCCTTGTGTTCTATTCTCTGTTATGATCCTTCATTGACCAGCTGGGCAGATGTTGAACGAAGGGTTTTAGTTTTGGGTCATAGTGAGGGATCAAATTCTTTTTTATTTAAACAAAAAAGAATACTGTTTCAAGATCTCCCCCCTGAAAAATAATCTCGTGTGCAGTAGCGTAGCGAGGATGCCATGGACCCTGATGCAGGAAAGGAAAATGGCCCCTTGTGCTGCGGTTAGGGAAGTAAAATGCAACAATTATCAGGGTTGATGGTCTCTAATGATTCTGTGCCCCAGTGCGATTGTACATGCTTCACCAGTGGTAGGTATACTCCTGCTTGTGTACTGGCTTCACAGTTGACCACCCACCAGTCCCGCCTACTTACTGTGTTTCATAATAGGTGTTTTTTCAACTCTTTTCCTAAAAGGCAACTTTTAAATCAAGACAAGGCCCTTATTACACATAGGGCACACTTTTTATTACTGTTTCCACCATGGCGCACCTTTTTAAATAGGTGCGCCATACACAAACGGGGGGGTGAGAAGTGCGCGACCTATTACAGAGAATGTGCTGCCCTCGGGGCAGCCGTGAACTCGTGCTACCTTGGGAGCAGCATATTCAAGTACTTTGACTGACAAATGTTTTCACATGTAGTGCTTGCCTTTTGGCCTGGATGACCTCTTCCTTGGCACTGATAGCTGATCACATTGAGGCAATGTGGGCCTAGAGGCTTCAGAGGGCTTAGTGAGAATCCTTACTGATAGTAACTCAAAAAATCTCCATGCTATGTGTATCTAGTATCTCAATGTCAGTATCACTACATTAATACCCTGAGCCTCTCCCATTGGCTTCTAAATCGTCCATCTCCTCAGAAACCCCATTTCTAACAAGGATAGCGCATGGTTTCTTGAATTCAAAAACTTGCAATCACTTGAACATTTGAATCTGTGCTCCACGCAAACTTAATTTTTTTCTAGTTTTCTAATCTTTAGTGCTTTAGGTTTAAAACACGAGCAAGTATAACAATTGTCTGAACCAAGATGCTTTGGCAAACATGGCATGGATATTGGATGCTTGTCCTTGAATTCAAATAGAATTTGAATGGAGTATGTTAACCTAGGAAATGGTGCTTGAGATACCAAAAGGAAACAATCCCCAGAAAAGTCATTCTCCGACCTGGTCGAAGACTACAGAAAAATTCTGTCTTTTCACCACAGTAGTCGTCAGATGTTGGTGGTCCTCCAAAATACTGCCTCTCAGCCTTTCACTTCAAATGTTCGATGGCATGGTCAAATTATAAGAAAATCTCAGAAACTTGTTATCTTGCTTATTAAACCAATCAGCTGAAAAAAGAACCTAAAATGATGGTTGTGTATTGGGGCATTGTGAGCTTATCGTCAACGTCATAGTGAGTCATTAGGACTCCATCTACGGTCTATAGCCAAAATGAAACATTTTAAGAAATGTAGAAATAATTCCAGACCCAACCACTCAAAGGTGGAATAAGACACAGCCTGTGAATAAGTTCAAACTGCAAAACAGACCTAGGGCCACCACAAGCATTATGTTTGAGTTGTTCTGGGTTTTTTCGGCACAATTATTTAGAGCCTATAATATGTAACACATCAAACGTGTAGGCCATTTTATTTGATGGCATAGTAAGGTCACAAACATATGCAACTAAATAGGACCAGATCTAGTTACAAGAATGGCTATTAGCACATTTGGCTTGGACATTTCCAAGAAGTGGAGAATTGTAGTCCATTTGAGCATATGTAGAAGGTCAATATTCTCTTTGTTACAATGCAGCTTTTAGCCAAGTTACTAGGACCAATTTGGAAAATTATGCAGGATCCAGAGAGTACGATGGATAATGAGAAATCATGATTAAGGAATTAAGTGGAGGTCTTTGAGGAGATGGAGGACATTCAGATCCTTGTCCATTGTGTCTCAAGGTTTAAAGGGACCAAATTCCCCCAGGTCATGTTCCCAGAGTTTTTGGTTTGCTTTGAAGATAAACCATTAAGCAGTTTTCATAGTTTGGACACAGTACAGACTCTATAGTAGTTTAGAGAGTGAGGATGGAGCAGATGCGTCAAAGCCCCTGTGCATTTCACAGTGCAGGCAGCAACCCCACTGCACTTTCAAAAGGGGGGAGGGATTCCCTTGCAGGTGGGTGCAGCGAATGACTGCGCCTGCCTGCAAGCAGATGACAAATGTCAGAAACAAAGAAAGTTTCAATATTTGGCAGGCTCTGTTTGCTTTGAAAGCGATCAAATATAAGGCCAAAGGCTGAGTGCAGCGGGGTGGTTGGGTGACCAATCACACTCTGCACACAGTCACAGGCTGTATGCAGCGGGGGGCATTGGGTACCAGCAGGAGTTACGTGCCTGCAAGGCTTTCGGTGCAGGGCATAGGCAGCGGCCGTGCAGGGCAGCGGGTTGGATGCCCACATGGGTTGGGCATGAGCCCAGGGCCTGTTGGCAACCCAACACTAGCACGACATAAAGCCATGCTTAGCAGGTGATTTGGGTGAATATGACCAAAAAACTCCAGAAAACCACTGAAAAAAACCAATGTTTAAAGTGATGCTGCAGCTAGGTGTTGAAATAACACAAAACTAACATCTAAAAACAAAATAAAACTAGCTATCTATAAATTGCGTCCCTGGCATGTGCTGCTTTTGACCTCACGTATTATATCTCTCGCAACATCTCAAATGGCATCATGACATCACTGATGACATGAAACAATCATTGCAATACAAAAGGGCCTTTTTAACCCTAGAGACCCTGCTGGAAAAGGGGCAGCAGGAGATGGATATGTATTGGCAACAGGAAACAGTGAGACATATGAAAAGGCTGCACACAAAGGCACATCCAATTTGGATTGCACTGATGACTTAGTATTTTTCTATTTTTTTACTGCTGCCATAAGGAAGAGGGATTTTATTAATTTTACTTATGGAGAGAATGTGAAAATTCTGAGAACACGAAGGTGCAACTGATATTAATATGTATGAAAAACAATGTTTATAAAATAAAATGCAGTTAATAAATACTATTGATTTTGCGATAAAAGAGAAAAGAACAATGATCATGGGAAACGTACCGCCAACAGTCTCACAATGTACAGCCCAACGGCCCATAGCAAACTATTAGAGAGAATCTTGGATCTGCAGTGCCTATCACGCACTTTTCCAAAGGACAGAGGACATCAGATGACTTAACTGCCCTCTGTTCACCACACAGTGCTTAATTTGAGCCAGTGGTTTCCGGTGCTCATCCCAGGAACTTAAAAGTCAACACCGGCACTTTCCACAGTCTACACTGTTATCTAAATTACAGATTAACACAAAAATAGTTGTTTATTACTTCAATGAACATTAAAATTGACTAATATCTGCAGCCAAGCCATTATTATAGCTTTGGGGTCTGAATAATTTAAAATGTCAAACGTGTAGGGTGTGATGATTGGTAGTTGTGTTAATTCTGTCACTGTCGGCACATATAGGGGCAATCAGTAGTGCAGGCTGCAGTAGCCTCTTGACGAGGGACCCAGCACTTGTTTATTTATTTTTACAAATTAAGCACTGCAGTCAGCACACCAAGCTTATTCTCATCCTCTAGCTTCCCACACAAGGCAAGGTACATGTCCAAAATGAATGACAGTTACCTGATTTAACAGATAAAGATTGGAAGGCTTTAAAATCCTTTGTTATGATTTGGGGGGTGGTGCATTTTTTCACAACTAGAAGTAAAAAAAATGAAATGGATGAAAGACAGGTATTTATGAAGACAAACAATGAACATGATTTTTTCATTCAAAGGCATGCAACGATTTCAGCTCTACCAACAATGGCACTTATGGGATATGGACGAGGTACAAAAGAAGTAGTGATACTATTAGAGTCTAAGAATGCCTAGGTACTGATTTTGTAAAATAATACTCTTTCCTCAAATCAATGTCCACTGCAACTGTAGGAGAGAAGCACAGAGGACCAAGTCCTTTTTTGAGCCAACGTACATACTTCTCAGTGAGCAAAATAACATTGTCGCAGTCTGTCGTCTAGTTTTGACAAACAGTAAAAGAGGACTATGTACCCATTTATGGAAGATCAAAGAAACCTGGTCATTTCTTGGGAAGACGGAAGACACTTGCCTGACTGCATAATCTTTACATACTTAAAACAAAAATACTTTTTTTGTGGTCGCATTTCGCTCCAGGACCACCAAACCCGTTGTCAGACCGCCCGCTAGATTAGGAGTTTTCTCCTGCTCTGGTGGGCAGTTCTTTGGCATTCCCACGGCGGTGCCTAAGAAAAAGGGACCACAATGGGAATGCCAAATCCTGTTAATGCACGGCATTGGCTGTAAAGTCCATGCCGTGCAGGAAAGGGGTTGACTGCAGACGGGCGGGGGCATACCATGTGCCCCCCTGCATGCATCCCATGGCCCTGAGGCAACAGGGGGCCGTTTTAGGACCTCCTTAGCTTTCTTACCGGCAGCCTTTTCATGGTGGGCTTGCTGGAGCAGGGTTTTCTATTTAAACCCAAAAACATCAGCTTATATTTTTGTATGTCATAATTAAAATTACTAATAATTAATTATTAAGTACTAAGTTTTGTTGAGTTTTTTTTATTAATCAACCTTACTAATGAAAGAACTATACGTGGGAATGCAATTGCATGGCTAAATTAATAAGTGAACTAAGTTGGTGAGCAAATTAATTAAATAAGTGTAGTTAATGTGCTATTTGTTATGTGATGGCGCTTTAAAATAATATGTTTTAATGCTTCTTTATGTCGCAAATGGCTAGATAAATACATACACATAAGGGTATTAGTGGGAATTAACACTGTATAATCAATACAATGTAGTAACGTTGTTTTATGTTTCTTTTTAATTAAGTTGTCCATTTTGGCCTGCTAAGAAAATGGCCGATATCTACAGCCTGCATTTGAGTAGATGAAATATGAAGAGAGGCCTCGCTGATTGTGACCTCGGCCTCTGCCTGAACTAAAAGTTATGAAAAAACGACAACTCTGGGATGGTCGCCAATTATCTTTGGTAGAGAACATTTGTCACAAATGAACATTTTTGATAAACTTGCGGTGGCTTCACTGCGAGTGATACAATTCCGGAGAAGAGCATCCATGGATGTTGCAAACTAGTTTTGGCCTTCCTATTTCCTTGTTTTGAATTTTGAGATATCCGAGAGCGGAGATTTTTCTAATGTTGCAAGCTAACATCCTTTCCTGCTGGCTCTGCTCAACGGACGTTTTAGAGCTTGTTTGTAACTTTTAGTATGTACATTTTAGTATAAATATTGTTAGACTAGAGAGGGTCTAAGGCCACTTCTTCCTGAACTTATGCTCAGAAGACCGATGCTGACTGAGAGGACGACGACTCAAGAGACTTTGATTCTTTATTGAGAGACCTGACCTGATTTAGAGTACGACATTTAGCCAGAATAGGTAATTATGAGAATAATGATTTTGCAATTGAATAGCTTTCATTTAAACTAATTTAGATAAAATAATTTCTGTTTGAATTACAGTGTCGGGTGGTTATTTCTTTGTCATGTTATTGAGATCTCAAATGTGTTAAACTGTTTAAAATCATGACTCAAGGCAATTCAATTTGGTTGCATTGACCTCTAATTAGGTGCAGATTGATTTAGGAATTCTTTCTTATATTCAGTGTGGATAGAGTAATAGAATGAATATTGGTGTAATGGGCCCACCAGCGCATGATGAGTGTATGTGCGCTTGACTGTGAAATTACTCTGTCCGTGGAAGTAAGTAGAGAAGGTGAGTTACTACCTCCGACAAGAACCCCTGCATCCTTCATGGTTGCGAAATATGGGTATCATACCTGTATTTGGTTAGACAATTGGGCTAGGTATACTAGAGAAGATGGTGTTCTCGCATTCCCGGAACATGGTTCATTTAATCTGGCCGTGTTGAGAAATTTACGGGAGAGAATGATGAGTCTAGAGCCTAGACCAAGGCCGACACAGTTCGAGGCATTGGTAGAATGGGAAGATGAGGTGCATGAGCGAGAAAAGCAGAGGAGTGGAGGTAATTATAGGTATATTTTTGGAAGGAAATATGATCATGAAACTCATCATGATCGAATGAGGAGATGGCGAGATGCTAGTATGACAGAGGGACTATATCCGATGAGAACTGTTGAGGAAGCAGAAGGGAGGAAAAGTACGGAAAAGGTACATGATGCAGAATTGAGAAGGTATGGGGCTAATGACTATGAGGATGAAGTCTTGGATGACATGATTTACAAGAGACCACCTCCATATAGACAAGAACCAGAAGTGAGAACACCAGTTGCTACCCCAATGAGAGATACTTTGCAAATTATAAAAACAGAAGTTGTCACACCTGATCTGAAAGGTGGTAGCTCTTTCGCGGAAAGGGAAAGAGAGAGAGAGCGAGAGAGAGGAAGAGAGAATGAAATCGAGGATGAAAAAACAAGAGAATTAGCAAGAACCACATCTGAATTGACAGAGAAGATAAGGGAATTAACCAAGAATCTAGAAGCTGTTACAGTGCCTGTAACCATAGGTCCGGTTATGCCTATTTTTGATAAGCAAAGAATGGGTGAAAGTGGTTTAACAGTTCCATATGTAGGAAATGGACTAGTTAGTTCTCCAGAACAGTCAGGAATGAGGACGGGAGAGAATCATTTGAGACGGTTGAGACATGACACATGTGGTGGAGAGTTAAATGTACAGCCTAATTCAGGATTGAATACTGGTTGTGTGGAAAGAAATGTTGTGATGGGAGGATCAATTTTGGAACCACAGAGGATGGCAGAACAAGTGAGTACAGGGAAGAAATCTACAGAAATAACGGCTGAGGATTTGAATGATTGGATGAAAGTTCTCCAAAGGAGGGACAAAGATTCTCAGGCAATTGATGTAGCCAGGTTGTGTATAGAACTGGAGGAACTTATAGCAGGAACAATTCCTACAGAAACGTTAAAAGATCATCATGATGGAGAGTTGTTATTTATGTGCAAGAGCATCACATGGAGGGCTAGGAATACACATGACAGGTTAAAAGGAATAGCGAGTGAAATGGGAATTGACATGGACAAGGTGAAAGCATTACAGAAGCCTTACCGAGTGGATTTTTCGGATAAGGATATTGAGAATCTAAATGATGTTGGCCGAACAGGGCAGATTAAGGAAATGATTGGATTATTGCGAAAATGGGGTGATGTGGAAAGGTGGAAGGATAGATGGTACAAGAAAAGAGAAGATACAGTGGACAGGACTTACTCAGCATTCCCCATGAGAGAAAAGGAAAAAAGCAGTGGATGCTTATCCTATGAGAGAGATTCCTGGAGGAGGATATGTACATGTCCCATGGACTAGGCAGGATATTTTGTCATTTACAAATGATTTCCCTCGACTGAGAGAAAAGCCTGTCGAGTGGTATAGGCAGGTAGATAGGTTTGTGAAATTGTCAAAGGTGCTGTGGATTGACCTGAATAGTCTGTTTGATATAATTGTTCCAGCAGACTTGTGGGCAGAATGTAAAATAGTTGTAGATTGGCCTGCTAAAGAATACCCGAGAGATCAAAGAACAGGAGCTCCAGACCCGGAGGTTATGAAAAAATATGAGCAGGTCATAGTGTTCCTGAAGAATAAGGTACCACCAAAAGAGACAGATTGGGTTAAGATAGATCGAACAAATCAGGAAGTAAAGGAATCAGTTCATGCTTTTTATGAAAGGTTGATACTGGCTTTTAAACAGTTCAGTGGAGATGAACATCTGGGTGATAAGGATTTGAGTCATTTTGTATACAGATTTGTATATGGCTTGTGACCTGAAATCAGTGAAATGATACGTGAGCACACAGTTGATTGGCAGAGTAAGAAGATTGATGAGCTCTTGAGACATGCGAAGTACTTCAGTGATGAAATTGAGGCAAAACAAAGAAAGCTGAAGGAGAAAGCGATGTGGGCACAGGTGAAGGTTGCAGAAAGACAAGAAACACAGCTGGTTGAACAAGCAAATAATCCAGGAAATAGGCCCAGATATGGTACAGGAAAAGGAAAGGGGAACATAGAAGAGGCAAAGAAGAAATTTCCGTGTCACAACTGCGGAAAATTAGGGCACTGGAGATCCGAGTGTACGAATCCACCATTAGTGAATAATGACAATCAATCCCTGAATCAACAGGTGCAGAACGAGGGGTGTAATCATCAGCAGCAACAGCAGAGGGTTGTCAAGCAGCAGAATCAAGAGCCAAAACCGCCTTTGCCGCAGAACAGAGGATCCCAGAAATACAATCAAGACTCGGGATTCTACAATGAGGAACAGGTAAACAAACCGAGACGTACAAATCCGGTACAACAATACTGGCTAAAGAATGAGGGGAGTGAGTCTGAAGGGGACTACTGACGGTGCCGAAGAGAGGAGGAAGAGTGCATACTTGGAGCAACTCTAGAAATAGACCAGGCAGGACCATTTGTAGATGGGAAAATAAATGGGGAAAGTGTTACTTTTTTAGTAGACACAGGAGCAACAAGATCAACTGTCAGATCAGCAGATATAAGAAATCTTCCTCTCTCGGACGAAGCAATCCAAGTGGTTGGTGTGTCTAATACACAGATTAAGACTCGTCTTACTGAACCAGTAAGGGTAAGGATAGGGAAATTTTCGGACATGCACAGGTTTGTAGTGTGTGATACTAGTCCAGTTAACTTTTTCGGTAGGGACTTCTTGTGTAAAATGAATTGCACAATGTTTTGTACTCCGGATGGAATAGCCTTTGAGACACCAGATGAGGATGTCTTATACAGAGTAACTCTAGATAATAGAGAACATGAGATTGTTGGAACATATGCTGTATTTAATCCAGATGATTTGCCTCAAGAGTTGAGACACACAGTAAAAGCAGCAGTTTGGGATTTTACTGGAGAGGATGTGGGATTGATGAATAATGTAGATCCAGTAAAGATTACAGTGAAAGAGGGAATCTCTTATCCTAATATCCCACAATACAGACTGACACCAGAGATAGTTGAAGGAATAACACCTATAATTGACAAAATGATTCAGCAGGGTGTCTTGAGAGAATTACTGAGTAGCCCATGTAATTCACCAATAATGGGACTGAAGAAACCTAATGGGAAGTTCAGAATAGTACAAGATTTGAGAAAAGTTAACAAAATTGTGGTATCATGCTGTCCCATTGTGCCAAATCCATCAGTGATTTTGTATCAGATTCCTCATGATGCTGAATGGTACACAGTAATTGATTTGTGCCATGCTTTCTTTTCAATTCCATTGCATCATGACAGCCAGCCGATTTTTGCATTTCGGTTTGGACAGCGTATTTTGGCATGGTGCCGAATCCCACAGGGGTATACAGAGAGCCCTTCAATATTCAATCAGTTGCTGAAGAAATCATTGGAAAGTCTGATCATGCCTGAAAGTTCAGTACTAGTACAATATATCGATGACCTACTTGTGGCATCGAAGACACGTGAAGCATGTGAAGTAGATACCATAGCTTTATTGAATCATCTGGCTGATGGAGGATTAAAGGTATCTCCAGCCAAATTGCAATTTTGCAAGAAAGAGGTACATTATCTTGGACACAATATTGAAAAAGGTCTAAGAAAAGTGACCATTGACAGGATCAAAATTATCAGAGGAATGAGAGCCCCAATGACCCAGAGAGAAGTGAGAATGTTTTTGGGAATGGTGGGTTATTGTCGTCAGTGGATAAGTAATTTTTCCTTGATAGCAAAGCCACTGATTAAATTGACCAAAAGTGAAGTAAAAGACCCATTGGAATTGAATGCAGAACAGATGGCAGCATTCGAAGAATTAAAGAGCAGATTATGTAAAGCTCCTGCTCTAGGAATGCCAGACTATAAGAAGGAGTTTGAACTGTACTGTAGTGAGAGGAATGGATGTGCACTTTCAGTGTTAATCCAGAAACATGGACGACTGAGAAGACCAATTGCGTACTTCTCATCAACACTTGACCCAGTAGCTGTGGGTTTACCAGGTTGCCTGAAAGCAGTAGCTGTTACATGCAGAAGCTTGGAACAGAATGAGGGTATAATAATGGGATATCCTGTACGGGTGTTCTCACCTCATGATGTGGCAATTCTTTTGACAAGAAGCAGAACTTAATACATGTCACATAGTCGGCTGACTAAATATGAGAAAATCATTCTGGGAGCATCAAATGTGACTCTTGAGAGATGTGTAAATGTGAATCCAGCGACACTTTTGCCAGATGCTGAAAATGTGAGTGTGAGAGATGATGTTGATCATGATTGCTTGGATGTGCTTGATTACTGTACAAAACCGAGACCAGACATAAGAGATATGCCACTGCCTGAGAGTGATCATGTGTTGTTTGTGGATGGATCATGTCTGAGAACAGAAGAAGGTGTGCTGAGTGCAGCATATGCGGTGTGTAAAGTTTCAGAAGTTATGGAAGCTTCACCTTTGAAAGGAGTTAAATCTGCTCAAGTAGCGGAATTGGTGGCACTGACAAAAGCTTGCAAGATTGGAAGAAATGTGAGAGTGACTGTAATGACTGATAGTCAGTACGGATTTGGGGTTGTTCATGACTTTGGCCAACTTTGGCTACAGAGAGGCTTCCTGGCCTCAAGTGGAACTCCTATAAAGAATGCTGAAGTGATTGGGAAATTGCTTGAGGCGATACAGCTGCCTAAAGAGTTAGCAGTTGTAAAATGTGCTGCTCATGGACAGGGTGATGATTTTGTTACTCTTGGTAACAGGTTTGCAAATGACATAGCACAGTATTGTGCAAAGAACAATCATTCCATTAACAGGGGAAAAGAGAAAGAAATGTCTTTTTGTTCTGTGATGTTTACTAATGTGATGGAAACATGGGATGAGGTGAGGCAGTTGCAGGATGAAGCAGGAGATGAGGAAATGAGAGATTGGATCAAGGCAGGTTGTGCACCACGAGAAAAAGATCATGTGTGGATCTATAGGGATGGAAGACCAGTCATGCCAAATTCTATGTTGTCAACAATGGCAAGAATGTATCATGGCCAGGGACACCTGGGGAGGGATGCTATGATTAGGTCCATTAAACAGACCTGGTACAATGCAAAGTTCAGGCTGATAGCGGAAAGCATCTGTCAAAGATGTTTGATTTGTCAGCAATTCAATACTGGAAAGAAAACAGTGGTGAGCCTAGGAACAATAGGCAGAGAAGGAGGTCCTTTTACCAGAATGCAAATAGATTTCATTGAAATGCCCCAAGTCAATAGATTGAGGTATGTTCTAGTGGTAGTCTGTTTGTTCTCGAGGTGGGTGGAAGCATATCCGACTAGGAGAAATGATGGAATAACAGTGGCCAAGTTGCTGTTAAGAGAGTTGATTCCTAGGTACGGGTTCCCAGTGACAATTGAGTCAGATAGAGGAGGACACTTCTATAATGAACTCATGAGTTTAATTTGTGAAGCATTGAGTATACAGCAGAAGCTACATTGTGCATACAGGCCAGAGGCTTCTGGCGTTGTTGAGCAGATGAACGGCACAATCAAAAACAGAATTGGCAAGATGTGTTTAGCCACTGGAATGAAATGGCCTGATGTCTTGCCTCTAGTGCTGATGACTATTAGATCTACTCCAGACAGAACTACGGGGTTGAGTCCACATGAAATAATAATGGGACGAGCAATGAGACATGCATTCGTGCCCGTTGACAAGCTGATGACTATTACTGATGACATGATTTTGGATTACTGTAAAGGCCCGGCTGACGCAGTTCATTCTGTGTTTCACCGGGTTGGAGAAGACGCTACCACACTTGAAAAGAAGGCAGCCCATGATCTGAGCCCAGGGGACTGGGTGAGAATAAAAGTGCACAGAAGAAGAAATTGCTTGGTTCCAAGGTGGGGGAAGACCAAGACAAGTCATACTGACTACGACGACTGCTGTGAAATGTGCTGGAGTGAAGAACTGGATTCATGCGAGTCATACTCTGAGAGTTCCAAATCCAAAGGATGGGACTGGGAAGGAGTACTTTGAAGAGTCAGATTCCAGTGATGATGCAGACACTGAAACAGTGAGAAGAAAAAAGAATCCTGAAAGGGGGGAAAGAGAGTCAGAAAGAGAGTCAGGTGATTCTTTTTTCTTACCAGAAGAAGTTTCAAGAGTTACAAGGGGAACATTGCGAACCTCAGAAGAGAGTTCAGATTCTGGAAAAGTGCCTGAAGTTCTAACGAGCAGTGGAGAAAATAAAGAGAAAGAAAGAAAAGAAAAGAGCGATTCCACAGAGACTACACTTGAGTCAAATGAAGAGATAGAGAGGAATCCATCTGAGATAACTTCTGAAGAAGTAGGGTCAGAAGAAGATAGAGAGGGACAGATTGCGGAAGACCCCCGAGGAGGTGTAGGGAACATTCCTAATAAGCTAGGTGAAGGGAAAAGTAGACAGCAAGAAGATTGCGTGTCGGAGGCCCGAGGAGGGACAGTAGCAGGGAAATCTCAATCGGTGGAGAAGAAGACTGTGGAAAAAGAGAGAATTGTTGATGAACAGGAGGCAAATGAGACAGAATCGGATGAGAGTGAGAATGAGATACCAGAGGGTCGAGTTCTGAGAAAGAGAACTTGGATTGGAGAAAGAAACAATAGAGAAGTGAAACAGAAAAGAAGTGTAAAAGGAGATCTTTGGCCTAACAAGATAAAGAGGCTGAGATATCGACTGACACGAGTGAATTCATCGAAAGCTGAACAGGTGAACGAGGTGTCAAGCCAAATTCAAGCGAAAGAAGAAGAACCAAAAGAACCAAAGGAACCAGAGGCGATCAAAAGAATCAGAAAACCCAACCAGAAGTACGTATGTACAGAATGGACGTATGTGGCATTGCCTGAAGAAGAAGAAGAGGCAGAGAGTCAAGGAAATCCAGAGGAGACCTTACGGAGAGTGGTTGAGGAGAAGGAAGCTGTTGGAATCCTGAAAGTTATCTTGTCTGACATTGGAGAAGAGACAGATGTTCAGGATCTGATACAATTTGATGTTGATGAAGAAGAAATGAAAAGTGATGAAAACCCAAATTGAGTGAACTAAAGGAGTCACTTGGAGAAGAGTGAAGAAAAAAGAAATCTAAAAGAAAATTAACAGATTGTAACGATCTGCCGTAAAGATTCAGTAGTGGAGTAGTAGAGGCTAAGTCAAAAGACACAGTCAAAGTAATAAGATGGCTAACACAGAAAATAATCAAAGTAGATGTATCTTCCTGAAAAGATGGTGCAAAATGTGCTGCTGCTGTACAGGACTATTAATGCTACTATGGAGTGTGCTTGCTTTATTAGTTACTTTTAGAGTTACAATAGAAACTTTGGGAATACATACTGAGAATATGACTAACATAAAGAAGAGTTCACAGAAAGTAGTACCAACTAGAGTTAGCAATATATACATACACAAGGATAGGTCAATTAATGATTTTTCTACCAATGTTTTTTCAAAATTGTTGTATGAATACGTAAAGACAATGGAAGTAAGGGATTGCTACGTCTGTATGCAGTTACCTGCATCCGTTTCAGAGGGAGTTACTTATCACCATCTTCCAGCTACGTATGGAATTTCATGTAGTGTGTTGATTAGTATTTTTTATCTATTAGGGAAAATAGATTATGATATGTCTAATAAGGATAACATTTTTGGGCAATTGCCTATGAATAAAAAACTGAATCCTGCTAAAGAAGCTAACATTTTTGGTGAGATTTTTATTGAAACAGAAGAATTAACATTAGATTACATTTTTAGAAACAATTTAACTTGTAGTTTGAAGGAAGAAGAAAAAGCTTTCCTAGACATGGTAGAGAAAAGGAGAATGAACATGCATGAAAAGGCAGGAGGATATAAAATGAGTGAGACAATGTGGGACATTGAGATGGGAAAGGAGGTGAAGAATGGGGCTAGTCCAACTTTGGCTTTAGATGCACCACAGAAGGGTAAACTATGCATTACCAGAAGGAAATCCCAATATGATAATTATTTTGTTGGGACTAGTGAGTGCCATGATACATACTTTATTGCAACGGGATGGGGATTCAAAGGAGGGGAAGATCCAGTTTTCCCGGGAGTGTATTATATTTGTGGGAATAAGGCTTATTACAGGTTGCCTGACCATTGGTATGGCACATGTTATGTTGGCCTGGTCTTTCCAAAGATTTTTCAAATGGATAGAATAGAAGATGCAGAACAAATTAATCTACTAACACGCTTTAAAAGAGAAACTTGGACAGAAATTGTAGGAGATATTTTTGGAGCTTTAATACCAGCAGTGGGAATTTCATTAAATGCATATGGAATTCGGAAGCTGTCAACAGTGGTGGATCGCTTATCGACAAGCACCGCTGGAGGGTTTCTATTGGTAAATACAGAGATGGTTGCCTTACGCGCCATGTCTATGCAAAATCGATTTGCCCTTGATATTCTATTGGCAAAAGAGGGTGGAGTCCGTGGAATGCTGAAAGTTCAACATTGTTGCACTTACATTCCTGATGAAAGCAAAGATTTAAAAGTCTATATCAAAGATATTACTGATTTGCATGAAGAATTAGTACCACTGGAAGCTGAAAGTATCTGGACTAAAATGGCTAATAAGATGATTGCTGTTAAGAATTTTATTGCTAAGATAGGTAGTACCATTTTTGGTAAGGTATTATTTCCTTTAACATGTGTGATTGTTGCTTTATTGATTCTTAGATTAGGGTGTTTATGCTGTAGATATAGGAGGAATAAAAAGAAAATAATAAAAGAAAATGTTGAAAAGAGACAAAAGAGGTCAAAAAGAGACCCACAAGAAATAGAATTGGAAGAATTTAGGGAGAGCATGTACTTAGAAAAAAAAGAGATGATGAAAGAGAAACTGGAGTTTAATGTAAGAACAAAAAGACATTTGGATTTTTCCTAAAAAGGGGGAACTAAATTTTTTGGGTTGGATTTTTGTGGTGATGATATATCACCAAAGGGGGGATTGCTGGAGCAGGGTTTTCTATTTAAACCCAAAAACATCAGCTTATATTTTTGTATGTCATAATTAAAATTACTAATAATTAATTATTAAGTACTAAGTTTTGTCGAGTTTTTTTTATTAATCAACCTTACTAATGAAAGAACTATACGTGGGAATGCAATTGCATGGCTAAATTAATAAGTGAACTAAGTTGGTGAGCAAATTAATTAAATAAGTGTGGTTAATGTGCTATTTGTTATGTGATGGCGCTTTAAAATAATATGCTTTAATGCTTCTTTATGTCGCAAATGACTAGATAAATACATACACATAAGGGTATTAGTGGGAATTAACACTGTATAATCAATACAATGTAGTAACATTGTTTTATGTTTCTTTTTAATTAAGTTGTCCATTTTGGCCTGCTAAGAAAATGGCCGATATCTACAGCCTGCATTTGAGTAGATGAAATATGAAGAGAGGCCTCGCTGATTGTGACCTCGGCCTCTGCCTGAACTAAAAGTTATGAAAAAACGACAACTCTGGGATGTTCGCCAATTATCCTTGGTAGAGAACATTTGTCACAAATGAACATTTTTGATAAACTTGCGGTGGCTTCACTGCGAGTGATACAATTCCGGAGAAGAGCATCCATAGATGTTGCAAACTAGTTTTGGACTTCCTATTTCCTTGTTTTGAATTTTGAGATATCCGAGAGCGGAGATTTTTCTAAAGTTGCAAGCTAACATCCTTTCCTGCTCGCTCTGCTCAACGGACGTTTTAGAGCTTGTTTGTAACTTTTAGTATGTAAATTTTAGTATAAATATTGTTAGACTAGAGAGGGTCTAAGGCCACTTCTTCCTGAACTTATGCTCAGAAGACCGATGCTGACTGAGAGGACGACGACTCGAGAGACTTTGATTCTTTATTGAGAGACCTGACCTGATTTAGAGTACGACATTTAGCCAGAATAGGTAATTATGAGAATAATGATTTTGCAATTGAATAGCTTTCATTTAAACTAATTTAGATAAAATAATTTCTGTTTGAATTACAGTGTCGGGTGGTTATTTCTTTGTCATGTTATTGAGATCTCAAATGTGTTAAATTGTTTAAAATCATGACTCAAGGCAATTCAATTTGGTTGCATTGACCTCTAATTAGGTGCAGATTGATTTAGGAATTCTTTCTTATATTCAGTGTGGATAGAGTAATAGAATGAATGTTGGTGTAATGGGCCCACCAGCGCATGATGAGTGTATGTGCGCATGACTGTGAAATTACTCTGTCCGTGGAAGTAGGGAGAATTTATAAGCTCTGATCTGCAGCAGGCTCACCACCAAGAAAAGGCTGGCAATGAGGAAACTCGTAATAAGCTTAGCGGTGCCGCAACAGATCCGCCAGCATATTACTGCCTCACACCGCTGTAACACCGCCGGGGAATGGCGGTTGCAGCAGGCCTGCGGCAGTCTGACCAAACTCAAAATAGGGCAGTCGGACCGGTGGTGTGGCGGGAGCCGGTGCGCCACTGCAGATTTGGGGTCCTACGGACTGCCAAACTCGTAATGAGGCCATATGTCTTAAGAATGATGAAGGCATACTAGAGACTGTGAGAGAAAGGGCTTCACAAAACAAACTGCAATATGAAGAAGACATCCGATTGGGTAGAATCAAAGTCCATAGCTGTTGAGGCCACGATATACAAGATAGGAGTACAAGAACATGGATTGTTTTCTGTTGAAGTGATTATAGAACTAGAAGTCATAACACCAAGGGGAGGTTAACGCCAGGAGTAACTGAAGGACGTAAGTCTTCAGGGAATAAGCAGAAAAATGTATGAAAGATTTTAACGGCAGAACATACTATTTCTAGTAGTGGTGGTGGCCTTATTGATAAAAGATTCAATACAGCACAAATAAGATATAAGGAAGAACGGGCTCTGAAATTTAAAATGGACGCTTCTCTACTGAAATGAAGACTATGCAGAACCAGAGGAAACTCAGCAGTCCACACAGCAGTGGTGCAGAAACACAAACACAGGCAAGAGTTGAGTGCTGACTAAAGTAAATTAATAGTAATGAAAACATCTAAGATGAGGAAGAGAACACCAGAACACAGCAATTCTCAATGGGTGAAGCAAAAAGAGAAGAGAAAAATGCTGCTGAAGTACAGGACTGCAACTAGTTATTAACAAAGAACATAAACATATGCCTATAGGAATGAAACCTTCAGCGTGCTAGAGAAAATGTGAGAAAATGTAAAGCAAGGAGGTTAAAGGCAGATTGTAGACAGGGGGTTTAAGCCTCAGATGTACCTACAGATCAAAACTCTGTAACACATACAGACAGCATTGTTGTTCATTGACATTGGGTTATAGGGTCTACCTAGTGCCTAATTACCCTTCTCAGTGCTTGCCATGCGTGGTGACATCATTGGCAGGCAAACACAGAAATCCTCTGCAAACCTCTACTTGCAAACTGTTTGTTCCAAATTATTTGTCTTGTAAATGTTTTGATTCAATAAATGTACACTGAACTTCCTGAAACTCAAAAACTGCTAAAAGGTACAAGAGAAGTGGAGGGACTACACCGTACACATGCTGTTTACTCCAAGTAGAAGGGGGAGTCCCCAAACCTCTCACTGACGTCACAGTCTCACATTTGACTCCGATAAATAGTGAGGAAACACTATAGGAATAGCTGCCATGACAACTGCACAGAACAAGAAAAATACCAAGCACTGCAATACAATACCTTGCTGATCTTCACTGTTCAGGTCTGTTTGCATAGCACTTTTAACAGGTGTCCCTTCATTTGGCGTCTTCTTTTAGCCGAAAAGGAAAGACATATAAAAAGCATGTCAGTATAGGATTAAACTCTTTTTATGGTATAGAACTATTTTAGCGCCAATAATAGGTTGGCACATATGCACTGGAGTTGTTTTAAAAAACAACTGCCTGGGGCTATATTAAATGAAGTGCCCTAGTGCACAACGGGCAAGTGAGCCCACTTTATGCACCCCTGGGGCAGTTTGGTATGGAGAAGTGGCCACAGGTGCTTGCAAGGTCCTTTCTGTAACACAGACGCTGCTACATGTACAGAAACGCAATCTCAAGGGTAACTTCCCTCATTTGCCTTGGACCATGGCCCCAGGCAAATGAGGAGACACTTCGCCTCTACACCCATGCCATATTACAACGGAGAGGCAAAAAAACTGTGTGGAGCGTGATAACTGTGCGCAACATTGAGGTGGTGAACAGTCAGTCCTCCCCAAGAATGCCTCTGAAAAATGGGTTCTCCTTGACTCCTCAGAAATTCTCCTGTAGGTCAGTGCAGTCACACACTGACCCATCTACTGGTAGATATCTGAAACTCCCTCCCCTGCCCCCCACCAACCCTTTCAAATGCAGGCAGTGTTGCCACATGCACTGTGAAAAGCCAACTTGTGGCTTCAAACTGCCTGTCCGTCGTGCACGAATGTGCTGGTGTGCCTGTGCAGGTGTGGGATCACATCCATTCTGGGACCAGTACAATTGTGATCGGGCACCATGGCCACTCTGAGCCCAGCAGAGACGACTTAAAAGTGTGTGCCGCAAAGTGGGACAGTGCACCCCATTATTAATACATACCCTGGAATTAAGTCTTCTCTCAAGTTAAGGGTGAAATGTTACACATCATGAAGGAATTCAATGCAATCAGAGTAATGTTTTAAAATACATAGCAATATTAGTAAGGAAAAACAACTTGCTCATGGTAGTGACTTGCACACTGACAGATCTTAGTCCCTTTTACTCCACACCCATCGAATGTGGAGTATGCAAATGTCTTGATTTTTGCCCAGCACATAATAAATTCAAAACCTGAATTGTGGGATGTTTGTGCGCCCAGTGTGCCCAAGGCCTACGCCCTCACACATACCCCAGGCTCCAATCTCTATACAGAAGAAAGTCAAATCCTTCTGAGGTGGGCAGGAGGAGCTGGGTGAGTCCGATATTTGGAGGAAGGAGGGCAATAATTGGCATTCAATACAAGAATCACCATGGTGAGCAGCTTGCATTAACCGATATATCTGGTCCTCCTACCTTCCGGCTCATGGGCAAACCGGGAAATAAAATGGCATTGACATGGAGGAGTGTTAGAAATGGGGGCCTCTAGTTGGCAAGGGCTTGCACCTTTGTCCAAATAGGGACCCGTCTTCCTAGTCAGAATAAGTGATTTACGCTCCTAAAATAACCCCTGCTCACCCCCTTGGTAGCTTGGCACGAGCAGTCAGGCATATCTTAGAGGCAGTGTGTAAAGCATTTGCACATAACCAATAATAATAAAGTGTAAGCACTACAAAAGCCCACCACACCAGTTTAGAAAAATATCCAATATTTTTATATACTTAAGACAAGACCAAAAATGATAAAAATTCACGATACAGTACTTCAAAATATTCTTTTATCAAAATATGCTTTAAAAATAGTTCCTTAATGTCGATAGCTCCGTCCAGGGCTATCATGGCGTCGTGAACAAACAAATCCAAATAGTTCTGGCTGACCGCGGTTTCGCGGGCCAGCTACAGTGTCGGGAAGACCCGCAAACAGTACCTTTCAGAAATGTAGGGCATCGACGACCTCTCGAGGAGCTTCCGAAACCACAGCGTCTGCAGGCGTCTGTTCTGGAGGTCGGTGCAGGAGTTGTCGGGGCCCTCAAAGTCACACGCGTTGCAGGTCGATCTCCTCTCTGTTGGAGTCAGGAGCGCTGACATCGGCAGGCGTTGTGTGCTGAAGTGCAGCCGTGCGGCGTGCGGTGCCCTCAGGTCGTGGTGCGAGCAGCGGCTCAGTGGTGGCGTCGGATGGCGTAGTCGGTGAGACAAGGGTCGCAGTGTGAGACGAAGGCGGTGCTTGTCACGGTGCTGGCAGGTCACGGTGCAAGCAGCGGAGTCGTAGTTCCTGAAGCGCTGTCGTCGGCTGACGAACTGGAGTCGATGGCGCCAGCGTCAGTAGGCCAAGGCTGCAGTGCAGGATGAGGGCGGTGCGTTGTGTGACTTTACGAGCGGTGCCTTCGAACCACGGTGCGGAGTGCGGTGCCCACAGGTCATGGTGCAAGCAGCGGCTCGGTGGCGGCATCAGCAGGCATCGTCAATGAGACCAGGGTCACGGTGCGGCATTGCGGCAGTGCCCTCTGCAGTGCCAAGGCATCGTCGTGAAGCGAGGCGGTGGCGAGTGTGTTGCCCACAGGTCGCGATGCGAGCAGCGGCTCAGTGGTGCCGTCTGCAGGCGTCATCGGTGAGACCAAGGTCGTGGTGCGGCATTGCAGCGGTGCCCTCTGCAGTGCCGTCAGGACACGGAGTCAGCAGCGGCATTGTAGATGTCATCAAGTTGTTTTACCTCTGTTGCAGCACAAAACACCCAGTCCCCAGTACTGCGGGCAGAAGAGCTTGAAGTCTTTGTTGTTCCTGAGACTTCTTGAACAGGTGGCAAGCTCTACCTCAAGCCCTTGGAGAAACTCACAAAGCAGATTACAGAAAGTTCAGTCCAGTCCTTTCACTGCCCGAGACAGAAGCAGCCACTGCAGGCCAACACAGCAAAGCACACAGCAAAGTGGTAGGTCCTCCTCACAGCTTCTCCAGCTCTTCTTCTTGGCAGTCTTCTTGATCCAAAAGAGCTCTAAAGTTCAGGGGTCTGGGCCCCAAAATTTATATCCCAAATTCCTTTGATCTCTTATGCAGAGAGTGTCTGTGCCCAGCTAGAACCAGTTCTGCTTTCTCTGGTGTGATTTCCTGGCAGGAGGTGGAGACAGCATTGTCAGACCCTTTAAGGTGCAAGGAAATCTCCTCCCAATTCCCCTATTGCAGCCCAGGTCTATTCAGCCCTTTCCTGACACTACCTAGACTATCTGGAGCCCTCCTGCTCCCAAGGATTCTGTCATCGAAAACCCAGACAGGCAATCCACATTCAGGCAGAGACACACGGTAAGACTGAGCAAGAAAATACCTACTTTCTAAAAGTGGTATTTTCAAACACAGAATGTAAAAATCACCTTCACTAAAAGATGCATCTTTAGATTCTGAGTTCAGGCATACTAAGCTTTATTTTTCCACCTAGTTACCAGGGCCAGTTATGTTTATAAGATGTTATAAACAAACTTCCCATTCTGTCCTATGGGGAACAGGTAGCCTTGCAATAGTGAAAAACGAAATGGGCTGTAATTCACTATCATGGCATGCCGCCCACACCAGGGCATGTCCTACCTTTCAAATGCACTGCACCCTGCCCACAGGGGTACCTTGAGCCTACTTTAAGGGTGACTAACATGTAGAAAAGGGAAGGTGTAGAGCCTGGCAAGTGGGTGCACTTGTCAAGTCGACATGGCAGTTACAAACTGAGTGCAGACTCTGCAATGGCAGGTCTGAGTTGCCTTTTTAGGGCTACTCACATGGGTGGCACAATCAGTGCTGCAGGCCCACTAGTAGCATTTGATTTACAAGCCCTGGCACACACAGTGCACTTTACTAGGGACTAACAAGTAAGTCAAATATCCAATCATGGAAACACCAATCCATAATACAATTTACCACAGGAGCACTTGCACTTTACCACTGATCAGCAATGAGAAAAGTGCACAGAAACACTACGGCAGCAAAAACAGAGTAAAAACCGGGAGGGCAGAACCCAAAATCTCAGGGGAAATACGCCAAAAGTTGCCAAGTCTAACAAGGAGCAACTCGACATCAAGCTCCATTCTGTACAGCCAAGGATCCCTTCTATGCTTTAATAGAGAAAGAAATGTCCCAGTCCATGAGGCAGTCTCTGATGGAAAGCCAAGTGTTTTTTTTATAAAAAGCAAAACACCTGTAATTGTGCCCCATAACCATCAACAAGTGGAAAGAAAGTGTGCGCTCAAGCAAGGGAAGAGGGTCATTGCCACCTGTCTTCTGCCATTTGAGTATCAAGAGGAGAAGGGAAGACCCCAAGAATTGTCTGGATGCACCCAGAAAAGGCTTAGAAATCCATGGAAATCCAATGATTTTAAGGACATGCCATAAATTACTAATAATCTGGATGGAAGGGGGGCGTGGCCAAGTAACATGGCCTACAGGACATAAGCCCCAGAGCTCCCGGCCTGCCCACATTGTAATCCTTAAATATCCTGCAGCTCTTACCTTATTAGCGCCCCAAAATTGTGGCGGAGCCTCCTGGGACCCTGTGGAGGAGCAAACACAAGGAGATGATGGACGGAGTGCTGAACATTGCAAACACTCACCCCCAGTCACTGATCTGGGTTGAATCCATCATCGTTCTTTAGCTCACTTTGCCACCCCAGGTCAGACACAGCTATATGCAAATCAGTCTTGACCCTGTGCCTCATGGGACCAGTCCAGACCGAACTGCCAAGCCATGTCTTCCCTGGACCGGAAACAAGTATCCTGGGACCCTCATCAGTCAGGCTAGCTTGAATCCAGTGGCACAGTGAGCAAGGGACCCACGTCTGGGCATACCCTGCCAACTTAGGGTAAACAAAGCAAACACAAGGAGATGATGGACGGAGGTCATCGGGGCTGGGGTGTCCCTTGCGACCGACGTGTCAACGTCAGCACCAGAGGCCTCGTCTGGGCCTTTTCAGGGAAGGAGCCCAGAACATTTCTGAACGGGAGGCCTGCATTTGCGGCCCATCCTTGCGGAACGGAGGTGTCACCCCGGCGCGGTGTATCCAGATTGGCGATGGGGGCCCTTGCTGGGCCTGCACGGGGAGGAGCCTGGAGCTCTCCCGGAGGAGTGGCCCTCACCAATGAGCCGTCCCCGCCACATGACAGTGAGGCGCCGGCCATGGAGGGTGACGCAGTGAGGCCTTGCACCCACCTTTTCCTGCAGCGGTTATCAGGGACTGAAGACAGCAGGAACAACGAGCTGGCCCGGCCGCACTGGAGGATACCACGGCGGGGTACTCTCATCATAGGGGGATGCACTGGGAAACCTGCTGAGGCGTTCAGCCGCCCCACACTTGAGCCACTGGAATGATGCATGAGGCTCACCTTGGGGCCCCCGGTGAGTGAGGGACGCAGCGGGGCCTTACATCGGTGCAGTGCAAGTGGAAGTGTGGTGGCAGCTGTGGAGCGCTGCTCTTGGAGCCCGGGCACCCTGGTGGCCTACTAGAGTCAGCGGGGCGGGGGAAGGCGAGACCCAGCTGAGTGGCGCTGCAGCACATGAGGCGAGGCTCCCGGCAGCGTGTGAAGTAGGTGGTCCTTGTTTTGCCTCTCTGTTTGGGGGGAAATAAATGACAATGCTGATGGTCTGATAGTAGGATTGTGCATTGGAGTCACGTGCTGCACTAAATTAGGGGGACCCTCTAAGGAGAATAGTGGATGGTGTTTGGAGATCCCTTGCTGTAGGAGTAGGAGAGGACTAATTGGCTGCTGTAATAAATAATCTAGAGTGACCCGGGCTCTGGGAGCCACTGACAAGGTCCAAGCAGTGGGAGCAGAATTTCACCCGCTTTAGTAGGGGCGGAGTATTAGAAGGCTCGTGGGGTGACATTATCTTGGGGCCCAGTGTCGGCCTGACTTGGAACTGGCCCCCCGTTTGTGTCAAGACTGGAGGTGGAATGCTCGATGAGGCCTGGAGCGCCCCACGACTGACTTGTGATGGTGGTCGGTGAGTGCAGCCTAGCAGGGCGACGAGACTATTGCTCCAAGGAGGCCTGTGCGGGACGCGGTGACGTGGCATCCCCAAAAGTGGAGCAGAGTATCCTGCTGATCCCCCCTGGATGGTGACTGATGATGGATTAGCTGTATATTCCGAGAATCTGGATCTCAGTGAGGAGATACGCCGAGGCAGTTACCCTCACTGCAACAAGGGGGAAGCTGGGGAACAACCACATGCCTCAGTGAGGGGCCCACTAGGCAACCTTGTGTAAAAATACAGTGCAAGGGAGTATTGGTGGCAGCACTTGCCTTGACCCTAGATTTGGACTAGGTTATTGCCTGGCCAGGACGGAGGGAGTAGAGCCAAAGCTACCCGTCTCTACATACGCCGCAAGTGGACTCCTGCTGGCAAAGGGAGCACCATGGTGAAAGATAAGGTGCAGAAAGTGGCAGGTGCCAATACAATCACCCAATACACAAACCCGAGGCAACCCCTGCAGGGTCTGACTAGGCAAACTGGGGGTGCGGGTCCAGATGAAGAAGGGGATCCCGAATAGTTACACATGACCCGATTTCAAAATATGGTGTCGTATTGCGAGAATATATCGTTAGTAACATGAAACACTATCCATTGGACCCAAATATGTTTGACCAACACCAATTAGAGAATAACTGTCTGGGGCAATAGCACGATCAAAGAGACTTGGCTGCTATATAACTGCGTATGACCCAATTCAAAATGGCGGCGGAGTTTGCTAACAACAGACTACCATCCCCAGGATACATCATTTGCCAACCACTGGTGGGATAACATCTTATAAACTGGATGACTAATCCCCGGAGATTTCATAGATAATCCCAATGGCAAAACGGGCATAATAAATGACTCATTCCATCTAAGCAAGCTCGGAGATTACCCTTTGAAGATGGAACCGATTTGGCTGCTATAAAACAGAGTATGACCCAATCTAAAATGGCGGCGGAGTTTTGCTAACAACAGATTACCATTCCCATTATATATTATTTGCCAGCCTACGGTGCGGCAACATCTTAGAAACTGGATGACAAATCCCCGGAATTTTCGGAGATAATCTCAATGGCTAAACGGGCATAATAAATGATTCATTCCACGTAAGCTAGCCCAGTGATTACCCTTTCAAGATGGAACCGATAGTAACGAAGGCATTTGGGGCGGGGCGCATGTTGGCGCGCAGGAGAACATGTGATTTTACATCACAGCTGCCGGAAATTAGAAATCCTGCACCGCTTTAAAAGGGAAGAATTTTACTGCCACCACACTGGAGGCCGAAGTCCGCGATGCGAGTTGCTGAAGGAGATTATGAAATAGCCGACAGGTAAGGCACCGAGTCAGAAAGAATATAAGTCTAGTACTCCTGAGAGTTAGGTAGATTTAAGTTCGCTTTTGCTGACTGAGTATTCCAGTTAACTTCCTTACATGTACTAACAAATTTTTAGTGTAGGGAACTAATATCCAGTAAAGTACGCAGGGTTTATTATTATTTTATAGCGGCAAGCCCTAAGCAAACGCACAAGAGTGGCAGATATTAGTGGGATAAGAATATTTATGGGGACCTCAATAAAAATCGAGAGGGGACTAAAATGATAAAAAATATGTAAAAGGTATTAGCGGTCATGTGAATATGTGCTATAGTCCATCAGTATGTATATACTAAAAATATCCTGTTATCTACTAGAGCACTAAAGAAGATAGATATCAGTCAATCCGGTCACCGTACTACGCGGCTAAAAGAACAAACGGAATAGACCAATACCACGCTGTTCCTTAGAAAACGCCTGTAGAGGTAATCGCAAGAAAACCATAATTACGAAGCATGCATAATAACAAGACCTAAAATTGCTAACTATCCTTATCTAAACCCTAACCAGATTTTCACAGCTCCATGAGCAGCCCCTAGGGGCTAGTGAGCCATCAGCACTACATGAAAGGCTTGGAAAAAGTAAACCCGAGTATATGAACCAAATAAACACATGAGGAAATGTGCAACTGACTCTTAGGATCGCAATACGGTCTTATTAAGGTATTTACAAAATAGTTTAAATACTCACAAGTTGAATGGAGATGGTCTATAGAAATAGTAGAACATGGAATAATAATCACATAATATCTTATTGCAGTATTGATTACATTGCAAAAAGGAAAAGAACGTCATCAGCAACATCGACTGTGGGGAAAACTCTCACTACGTGCGCAATACTAGAATACAGGTAGTTCTGAATCCGTTATTTTTTCATGACTGTGCACAATAGATTATGGAGACCACAGTAAGACTTGTAATAGAGGATACAGGTCCACAGAGAGAGATAAATTACTCCTTGTTTAAAATGACGTTTACCTACAGTATACATCACTTGTATCTAATCTTTCTACTCTTTGATCTCTCACTACATACTACTTTCAATCTAGTAGAGAGCTATATAGCCACAGGCACGCTAGCAAGCTTGACAGAAGTGGAAATTCTTGGTTTTTAATTGTAGCTTTTGGAGAATGAAGCCAGCATTCTCCTGTGGGACACATAAATGTATGAAATTAATCGCTGATATTTTCCAATTGTCTTACAGAACACTAATCCCCTCATCTTTGCCCGCGATAAACTCGCAAACAAAAAGGTCCTGAAGAAGGTGGCAAGAAAAGAAATTAGATCCACCGAAACGTGCGTCGACCAAGACAGAGTGTCACACCCTAGTAATTGGCACCATAATCTAAGGGTTGAGTAATTAGCCCAGCTCTGGCTAGTCCAGCAACATCGATGGTGCACATCTGGGGTGGAGTGTGAATGTGTTGTATGATAGTGAAATGCATGTGGTATGAACAGAGGAGTGATTGCTGTGGGGATTTCTCTCAAATTACAGGAGAGAGGTTTTTTTTTTTTTTATAATGAGTATTAGCTTATATCTTCAAGTATATTGTTGAGAATATGAAATAAGCACAGTAATTGAATATATCATTGTACAAGGCGTGTTTAGGAATAAGATGACATTTGTAAATAATGTATGTAAATAAAAGAATGTATATGAGCAAGGAAATATCATAAAAATAATTTATATAAAAAACAAAAAATAAATATATGAGTTGAAATGCCCAAATACAATTGATTGTCTCTTTTTCATGTGAACCCACACGAAATTAATTGTTAAGTAAAAGAAATAGAGGTCAAGAGGGATACTTATCAGTCTTTGTTCACGGGGATCCCGAGCCTTCCAGAGCTGATCTTCTGGCTGCCATTCAGGGGTCTAGAAAACTGTTGGAGGACCGCATTGAGACTATCTCCATTGATGTCAACCTGCTGCGGGCCGATTTCCGGTAAGTGGTGGATAAGGTAACGACTGCGGAAGCTCATATAGTAGAGTTGCTAGGGGATGCGGTGACACTCAAGCAGCAGGATGGGCAGATGACTATGACCAAACAGGCACTGGAGTGGCGCGCTGAGGATGCAGAGGGAAGAGCCAGGCAGAGCAACATCCATGTGCTAGGAATTCCTGAGAAAGCAGAACAAAGAGCGGCTGAACAATTCTTAGAACAGTGGATCCGTACGCAACTCCGGCCCACCGGTTTGTCTCCCCTGTTTGCGATTGAGAGGGCCCATAGGGAATTGGTGCCACCCCTACCTCCTGGAGCTCAACCTCGAACACTGATAGCTAAGGTACTCAACTATTGAGATAGGGACTGCATTTTACGAGCGGCGAGGGAGCACCAGAACTTGCATTATGAAAATAATAAAGTCAGGAACTTCGGAAATCCTATCTGGGAATCAAGCGCAAGTTACAGGAGTTAAAGTTACAGTACATGTTGCTGTATCCAGCCAAATTGAAGGTTTTATCCCGGGGAAGAGCAAATTTTTTCAACTCACCACAGGAGATATGGGAGTGGTTGGAGATGCAGGGGGAGGGCCTCCCACCTAGAGAGCCGCAAGGATGATAGTCTCGTCCGAGCAAAAATCCTCGTCAGCGAACAGAGAAAAGGAGAACGCAGGAACCAGCTGAACAGTCTGAACACAGGATTGCAATGGGGTATGATGGTTTGTTACAGCTAGATGTCACTGGGGCTCCTGGTGCTTGGGGTACTCCACAGCTGGATGCTCCTGCAGAGTTGGACCCAAAGACACAGGCACTGGGCCTGAGGATAGAAACTGTCCCAGAAACATTGATGGAAGAAACCTCTGAACATGGTGGGGTTTAGAGGATAGACTCTAGCCGCTGCAATGGTAAACTGCATTAGCATACGTTGTTAATATTCAGCAAAATGAGGTAATGTGACATTGTTTGGTATGCATGCTGGAGAGGGGTATGGCCAGACTGCATGGAATTTAAAGTTTGATAGCTTAAACAAAGTGGATGGGCGGGCTGTGGGTGTAACGTGTGTTGCCCAGGTTGTGCAAAATGGGATGATGTGCACATCCTGGCATGAGCAAGTGGTGGGCAGTATCGACTTAGATGTCTGCAGAGTATTATCCGTGGGTGGGGGGGGGGAGTTCGGTTCAGGTCCTTGTTTATGGACTGTTTTAGGTTATGTTAATTCAGTGGTTGAGATGGGACACCAGACTAGTGATTACAGTGTCACACATGAGCAGAGAAAGTTAAAGGTACATAATGGCACGGGAGGTAAGGTTTCTTAGCTGGAACGTCAGGGGGCTAGGCACATGCACGAAACGTCATAGAGTCCTCTCCTTCATTAAAAGGCATAAAATAATGGTTGCAAGTCTGCAAGAAACACATTTAGACGATCCAGGGGCTGAGAGAGTAGCGAAAAAGTGGAGGAGGCAGTTATTTCATTCCTCTTATTCCACTTATGCCAGAGGAACCTTGATATGGGTGGCCACGGGTACCCAATTTACACTACAGTATATGGAGGCTGATGTGAAAGGCCGATATGTCATACAGAGAGGAAAACTTGACGGCAGAGACATTGCGGTTTTAAACACTTACGCACCGAACACAGATGAACCAGCCTTTTCCTCAACATTGCAGGATCTGAATATGACGGAGCTGGATATCCCGCTCGTGTGGCTGGGAGATTTTAATTGTGTCTTTCAACCTGATTTGGACCGGCTCCCCCGTAGAACGGGCACTAAGCCACGCATAACTAGGCAATTGCAGACTGTGATTGGGAACCTGGGCTTAAGCAACGTATGGCAGATGCAGCACCCGGCACAGAGAGTATTCACATGCTTTACACCTACTCATAATACCTACAGTAGACTGGATAGAATCTTAAGGACTGAGAAACCCACGTTTTTGGCAACTGAAATAACCCACTTGGCTCGATTCTTGTGGAACCATGCCCCGGTCAGCTGTGCAATACAGTAGAATATCAGAGTAGGGACCTCATTATTGGCGGATGCCGTACGATTTCCTAGAAGATCAGGAGGGCAGGGAATCTCTCTCTGGCTAACTCGGTGAATACATGACTCACAATTGGAATAACACGGGCAGTCGAGGTTTGGAATGGGAAACAATGAAGGCAGTGATCCGAGGAGCGGGGATGGGCCTAACATACGGAGTGTGAAGACAGCTACAACGTGAGTTACAGGATAACGAAGATGCACTAGCCACTCTTCGGACAGGTTTCTATGGACAGGTTGAGGTGCAAAGTCGGGAACGAACGTTACGTGAGCAGTTAACTGACACCTGGGACAGACTGGCTAAGTATACTCTTACTCTGTACAAGCAGTGACTGCATGCAGAGGGGGACAAGTCTGGCCGACTATTGGCTTGGATTTTGCGTAGGGAACAAGCACCCACTACTATTGCGTGCTTACGGACTGCGGCAGGAGACTTGGTGTATGCTAGAGCTGAAATACTGGAACAATGCCGCCAAAATCTACAGAAGGTGTACACGGCGGATCCAGCTGTAAGACCGGAATGTTATACACCATTCCTGGAGGAGCTCCAAATGCGGAAGCTCACCATTGAAGCTCAGACAGAACTAGAGAAGCAACTAACAGCAAAGGAGATACTAGAGGCTTTAGAAGAAATACCAAAAGCTAAAGCCCCTGGGGGGGATGGATTCACAATTGAATTTTATCTGACTTAACAGATGAAGCTGGTGCAACCTCTCCTTCAGACTATTAGTGAAGCCTACGAGAGGGGAATATTACCTCCGTCCATGCGTAAAGGAGACATTTGTAAGCTCCTAAAGCCAGGTGGGGATGAGAAGGATCCTGCGGCATCCGGCCGCTTACAATGAAAAATACCAATGTCAAAATTGTATGCAAAATGTTAACCAAATGGCTGCATCCACATATGGCCAACCTTGCTCACGATGACCATTGCGGGCTCATTCCGGGTCGCGGCACAACTATGAATATTCGAAGTTGTGTTCATATTATAAAAGAGACGCAAGACAATACGGAGGAGAAGGCACTGGTATCCATAGACCTCGAAAAAGCGTTTGATATGGTGGATTGGGGATACCTTCAGGAAGTACTGAGAGTGATGGGGTTCGTAGATGGATACACATCCTTTATATGGAGCCCAGTGTCCGGGTACAGCTGGGAAAGAGCAGGTCAGTCAAATGGGTGCTGGAACGTGGCACCTGTCAAGGATGCCCCCATCACCATTGTTATTTGCCCTGGCCATTGAGCCTATGGTGGTGAGTGTCAGGAGAGATCTTTTACCATGGGGAATACATATAGGAAATGATACCCATCTGGTATCTCTTTACGCAGATGGTGCGCTGTTTTATGTCACATCTCCCCGCATAGCTGTTCCCCACCTTCTACAGCTCCTAGAAGTGTTTGCTACCTGTTCAGGGCTGCGGCTTAATAGGAATAAATCATAAATATTTCCACTGGCAGGGCAGGTAGAGAGAAATCCAGAGGATATAACGTGCCTCGGATTGCACTGGGAAATTACTCATTTCAGATATTTGGGCATGCAAGTAGCACACGGGAGGCACAAGTCCTAAACCTAAATATCAATAAGGTGATAGAATCCCTAAAGCGCTCTGTGGCATTTTGGAACACGCTTTTTGTCCCTAATGGGAAGGATAGCCGTGGAAAAAATGGTGGTACTGCCCCGGTATCTCTATGCCCTACAAAACTAACTAGGCAACATACCTATGACGATTTTCAAACAATAAACTCACTGCTGGTTTCATTATATTGGGCAAGGGAGCACAGTAGGTTGGCTCTGCAGACCCTATCACAGAGTTACGAAAAGGGAGGCCTCTAGGCACCCTGTCTAGAGTTATATTACTATGCTGTGCAGCTACAACATGCAGCGAGATAGATGGACGAGGGTGATAAGTGGGAGAAAAGGTTGATAAACGGGCGGGTGCAGAAGGAAAGTCTGCCTGCAATCTTGATGGATTGTGCTGGAGCCTCTGCGGATCTTCCATATATTGTTAAGCATACAGCGTACATTTGGCAGAGGTACGTGGAGCGTGTGCTTAAACATGTGCCATTTCATCGGGAATAGGACCTTTGGATCCTGGCTCCAGTACAAAAAATGCTTGAAAACACATCATATCAGGCGTGGAGAGAGGGTGGATGCCAGATACTGGCAGGTCTGTATATAAACGATAACTTTGACAGCTTGTGAAAAGTTTGGGCTAGAGAATGGCAATACCTGCAATATACGGGTCTAATGGAACTCTTTAAAGTGACCTGGCCTACGTATCCACAAGCCCCGGAAGTAACTGAAATGCTGGATATATTGCTCACATGTGGGAGTGGGTGGCACTTTGTGTCGTTACTGTACAGGGCCATGAGGGCGGACACAATGACCCTTCCCCTTAAGGCACGGGCAGTGTGGGATGAAGATATGCAGGCTCCCCTAACAGATGGGACATGGAAGGGGGCCTGCTCCTTAAGACAGGCACTATCCTGTAACACACGTCTAAAACTCATACATTACAATTTTATACAGCTGTTACATATGACTCCAGTTAGGCTGCATTGACCCTAGCCACACCCATGTGTGCCCCAGGTGTAACGAGGTGCAAGCAGGTTTAATGCATTTGGCGTGGGAGTGTGCAGAGGTATATGTGTACTGTGAACTGGTAGGTGAGAGAGTGCATGCGGGTATTGGTATACAAATCGTAGTTTGTCCTTTACATTGTCTGCTGGGATAGGTTCCGAGACCTAAAAAGAAAAAAATGGCATATAAATTGCTGCAGCTGGTCATTGTGTTGGCCCGACAAAGGGTAGCCATAGTATGGATGAGTAATCGCGCTCCAACAATAGAAAGCTGGTTGAGAGATGTTCGGGAATGGTCCTTGGCAGAAGAGATACACATGAAGACGTGTAGAAAGGATAAAAAGTTAGAGGAAGATGTTAGTGAATGGAGAGAACTGTGTAGGGAACTACTCAATCCAATGGAGGATGTAGACATGGATAGCGAAACTAACACAAGTGACAGTGAGTCAAATTTCATAGCCTGAGTTATACCTGAGTACAGCTGAAACTGTGCCTATATGGAATAAGTTAATTGTGCAAGAATACGAATACAGAACCTGTAAACACACAAACAAATGTTAATAATGCCATGTGTCTCTGACATCTCTAAATGGAAAACATATGTATTGATTTTATGTTGCCCATTCACACTGTATTTGTTATAAAAATTGAATAAATAACGTTCTTTCTAAAATAAATCTGTAGGGAACAACCTAGTAATAGTAAAGGGGTCAGCCAATGCACCACCCCAAAACTCAGGTTCTCATGAAAAGAGACAGCTAGGAGACTCCTAAAGAGTGAAAAGAAACCACAGAACAAGTGTGTCTCCTATTGCAAGAGGAGCAGGAAAAATAAATCAGAAGAAAACAAATGGCTGCTCTGACAAAGTAAACTAAACGGAGACAAGACTGAGATTTTGCTTGTGGGTAACCAGCCCCATCTCTGGGGACCCCATTTGTGGCCTGAGGCAATGCGAGGAAGCAGAAGGAAGGGTATACCTTGTTGGGGGCGGGAAGGTAGGTGGGTCAGGGAGGAGTGGCTTGCCTACTGTTGTGGGTCCTGACTGTTTGGCTGGCTCTCTGGGGCCTACATGGAGAAAATGGCCTCCCTACAGGCGCCCGGCTGGGCGCTGTCCGCACAAATCACAACGCTGCCACTGCAGTGTTGTGAGTGGCTTACAGGAGGGGAGGGAGCATGCCTGTTCCTGTTCAGGAGCAGGAAAACGGCAAACGCGGGACCCAGCCCAGGAGCAGAGGCGTTGCGGAGCCTGGTCAGGTAAGTTTTTTTAATTTTTTTATTTTAACCCCCCCCCCGTGTAAACCCCCGCGCCCCCAGCGAGTATTGCGACTGCAGTCTTTGATCATCTCAAGACTGGATTACACCAATATTCGTTATCTGGATGTCTCTAAGGCTGTACTCAAGCAACTGTGGTCAGTCCAAAATGCTGCCACCAGACTTCTCTTGAAATCGCCCAGACTGACTGCCACATCTAAGCTTTTGCACAAGCTCCACTGGCTACCTGTTGAGAGACTAATTAATTTTTAAGTACTATGCTATATGCACAAACTACTATCAAACACTATCCCAGGTTGTTGGTATCACCTTGTAAGCCACACCGCTCCCTACACTCCAGGACCTCTAATTTTTCCACAGTCCCCAAAGTGAGGAGAGCCTGTCAAGGAGGCCGGGCATTCTCCTACTTATGTCCCAAACTGTGTAACTCGCTTCCACTGTTGTTGAGATCCTGTCAATCTCTTTCATTTTTCGTAAACAATAAAAACTTGGCTATTATGTTGGTGTATCTCAGAGCTACTTTTAGGAAGGTACCAAAAAGGGCTTATCACTGGGAAATCCATTTGGGTAGCTACGCGCTTTAAAAAAACGTTGTAAAAATAATAATAACAAAAGTACATAGACCTACAGCTTAAGTACCCAAGTATCCATGCAGATGACAAAGAGTACGAATAAAGCCTCTCCTTCCCTTTAGCCTCTTAACCAGCGTAGCCAAGAAGAGTTTGGGGTTTCAGTAGAACAGAAAGATGCCCAATGGAAGGGCAGCCCTTCAAAACATTGATAAGGACTGCTACTTACTTACTGCTTGCATCATTCATCGGGCTGCCCTGCGTAGACTGTTGAATTAAGTCCAGCATGCACACACATCTGTTCTCACATGGTCTGGGCAGAACTAAACTGACAGATACTCACTTGTGCGAGTCATGCAACGTATCAAAAAAACGTTAGCCTTAAAAAGGACATGCTCATGGTCTGCAACAGTTACCAGCGCTCTGCCTGTAGCTGCCAACAGCATGGTCCATGCATTAGCTTGCGTCAGCAGCCAGCATATGCACAAACACCAGAATATCCCAGTTAGTTAATGAAATCATGCAGTTATAGGATCTGCTCAATGACAGATTGTGCACTTGTAAAAACACAGGAAAGCGATACTCCTGTGCATAATAATGAGGTATTTTGTGGGAGCTTTGGTGATCCATTCTGTGAACAAGCCCTGGAACAGCCTGTACATGGAAATCTGGTGGATGAAATCTATCACTGGTTAGAATATGCATAAGGTGTCTCTTCAAAAATGCTACCGGGCCCAGTATTTTATAAGTGACTTTAAGAGAGCGGGACATACAATGCACCATGTTGAGACCATCCATGACCGTTTCTGTGCAGACGTTCGCCAATGTGGGTACATCTGCTTCAAATGGTCAATGTATGTCCATGCAGCTTTAATTGCCCGGAGTGCAATCAGTGTGACTGCCAGCAAATATCTGCTATGGGGGTCGACCAATGCGAAGGTGACTATAAGTCCCAATCACAAAAATCAAGCAGCCAAAAGAGAATCAAAATTAAAATTCCTAGAAGTAATAAAACAAAATATTGCTCTTCGCATCTAACTAAAAAGTCCAATTCTCTGCTACTAGTGGACTACAAAATAGAGGGAGTAACTCCATAATGGCAACAGAATGAATGTTTACTGATGGCTTCTCTGGTACACAGATTTAGATTTGTAGTTTTGCCTTCCACATAAAAATAGTTTACGAGTTTTAAAAAGGTTTTTTATTGCTTCCTTAATTGAGAAACCGTAACCACACCTTAGCAAGAAACCAAACATTTTAAGAAGTTGTACTTTAAGACCTTAGGAAAGTTTGCATATTTTTATAACAATTATTATTATTGGAGAGAATAGAGCTAATAATAACTTTCTGTCATAAAACACATTTCCACGCTCACTTATCTATAGCTTTCCTTTCAAGTCTTTCACGTTGAAAAAAAAAGTATCATATTTCAACCATTGCATCGTCTCAAATTCTCATGCAAGCCTACTGTGTCTCATCTAAATTGTATTTCGATTGCTTCCTTGGGTTTTCCGTGAATGCTCCATGGTGAGTTCACGTTGGTAATAATTCAGCTTCATGCTCCTCTATGGAACTTGTCCACTACGTAGCACTTAACACTTATATGACTTTTATGTAACTCTTTTATATACAACTGTATTTGCAATCGCTTGTACACGGCATTGCAACTGCTATAAACACACACAGTATGTAGTAAAGACAGTCACTTACTTGTTCAGTAGTGGGCGTCTCCACGTCAAAGAGAATCAAGGGATCAGCGTTGACCGGATCTTCACATACAGTTTCAAGCTAAGTGCAGAAAGAAATGTCTGATATATTAAGGCATCCACGGTTGGTACATCACAGTTGATATTTTAGTTTGTCACTCCCACCCAGCATACAGCCCCATTTAAAAACATGCACTGGTAAACCCAATCGGTCTGGAGAAGCTGGTGATACAGTGAAATGTTATGTCTCATTAAAAAAATATGCCAGAAAAAACAGACACTCTTTAACTGTGGTGGTCCGGTGCTTTCAATATAAAAAAAAATGAGTCTATTAAAAAATTAACCATTGTAGATATAATTTTAATATAAGAGTGAAGGTGCTACCTAGCAAGTCGCTAAAGAAGCGCTGTTTAGTTTTAAAGCACATCAGAAGAAAATTTGATTCATTTGATTAATTTGGAACATTTATAATGGCCTTAAATTACTGAAAAGGGAAGACATATTTTAACCAACAAATAAAAATAATACAGAATAAAAAGAAACAAGAAATAGCAAAGCGAAGTGTTGGCCCACGGACCCTGGCACACCTTTTTTGGTGCATGTCATCAGGTGCAATGCTGTCGCTCATAGTGCAAGAGAGCAAATGGCTCAAGTGGGCACACCCGCTGTATGCTGTGGCAGGAGGAATCAAAACATGAATGACAGTGGAAAAAGAGGGCTGACACAAAGCCCCTCTTATGTATGTATACATTTCTATTTTTATTATGATTACATGAGGCTGGCGATATCATATTGCATTTTTATGCAGGTTGAATGTTTGTACCAAACCCTACCTCAGAATCTTTCCGGAGGGGGGAATGGTATATTGATGTCTACATTATGAATGTACATACTTTTTGGACTCCAACCCAAAAACTACTAAAGCATACAGTGTCAGATGTCCTATGGACAGTGTGCAGTAGGTTACCTATATGCTTTTGTATTTTTTTAAGGAGCAACAGGTCCAGTAGTGTGTACCAACGTACAAGAAAAAAAACATGGGTGGCACATCATTCTCTGTTTAAGCAGCCAAACTATGGAACTCGTTAGCCCCAAACATAAGATCCACGGATAACCGCCTTATCTTCAGAAAACCACTCAAGAATTGGCTCTTTCCCACAAAACCACCATACGCAAACAGTAACATACAGCATATCCCTCTGCATATAAGCATTTATTTGTACTATAGATATGTACCTATATATGTGTATTGCTTTGTATAAACGTGTAGAATAATAGTTTAAAACAAATATAGATATTCACTAGTTCTGCTTAACAAATATACATATTACTGATAGATACATTATTCTGTTTTAAACATGCATATGTGACTGCATAAATAAGTAAATCTTTTATCATAACTATTTATCTACAATTGCTTCATTATTGAATTACAATAAAAACATAAGATTAACTTACAGTACATCACTTAAAAGCTGGAATTTAGTTAATGCATCTTTAATCTACATATACTACCTTAGTTTATGCATCTAAACCTTCCATGTACTCATGGATCTATATATTTATTATTTTTCTTCTAATTCAGCATATCCAATGCACTACCCTATTTCTCACCCTATCCCGCACTCAATATATGCTCTACGTCAACTCTGACTCATCTCAAACCTCTTTGTACTACTCTTTTCAATGCACTACCCTATTTCTCACCCTACACCTCTATTAATATGTCCTCTAACTCCACTCTCTCATTCATCCCAAACCCCATACCAGTACCCTGATCCCCAAAATAACCCTGTCTTGACTCTTCCCTACTCTACCCCTCCTTGCATCATCTCTTAACTCTTCTACTATTCTGATCTCCTAAAACAAGCCTTTCTAAACTCTTCCCTCGCCACCTCCCTTTTACTCATCCCAAGCCTCTTCCTTCTGCTATGAGCTCCAAAAAAAAGAAGTTCTAAATCCTTACCTCTTCTATTCCTCTACTATCCTTTTCAATCCAAATCACAAACTTACATGTTCACCATATTTCACAATACTAATTCGCCACTAATCTTTTATGGGTTCCGGAATATCGTGCTACTCGCTGAAAAAGCGCTTCAACACCCCATCAGGGGTAACAAGCGCTATATAAATGCAAAACTTTTTCCTTCTTCTATCCCTCCACTGTCCTTCTCAATCCATATAACTGACTAACATATCCAACACTCAAATTACTTTCATATTTCACTATACAAATTCACCACAAATCCTTTATGGGTTTCAGAGTAGCGTGTTATTCGCCGAAAAAGTACTTTGATGCCTCGTCAGAGGTAGTAGCCGCTATATAAATGCAATTACAATACAATACAATATAATTGTACTTTGAAGTTCCAGAGGCCTCACAAAGAAAGACCAACACATGCACCTGTGGTAAGGAGCTAAGTAGGGGCCTTCCACAGATGACTTCCTCCATTTCTTTTTTAATGCATGAGGTCGCAACCGACATCAGGATGCCGGCATGCGTCAATGTGGTGATGACATTAGTGTGTCTTCCACCACATTACATGTATGTTTTTAGCTTCCCGTAACAAACTGGAATAACACTATGTCATAATTTCCTGTGACATCCCTTCGATTAATAAGTGGACACCCAATAAGAATGTCTCTTTAGCAAGCAATATCTATTGCTACATTACCATTCACACAGAGAGCGGCAGCCAGAACAACATGGTACCATGCAGAAGGAGCTTTGCGGCCACATATGAGTTTTTCCATGAGGGGCTCTGAAGACGAGAAGCAGGTTTTGCTAAAAGGAGGAGGGTGGGACAAGAAGTTCTGTGCTGAAGTGTGAGTATGCCAGCTTTGGCATGCAGACTAACAGTGCATGTACACCAGCTTTATTTTTGCCTAGGTAGCTACTGCAAGACTCATGCTGACACAGAGGGTTTCAGGCAAAGGCTATGGGGCATATGTATCAATAAAACGTTTTGCGAGTCCTTAATAGCGAATTTTAGCGAATCGCTATAAATGACTCACAAAATGAAATGTATGTAGATTTCGCAATAATAATTGCGATTCCTACATATTCCTTAATTGTGAATCGCAAATTGCGATTCGCAATTAAGGAATACCTTCCCATTCATTCCTATGGGCCAAGAGCCCCATAGGAATGAATGGGAAGACATTCGCAATTTGCGAGTACCCATTAGGTACTCGCAAATTGCGAATGCAATTTCAAGGGTGCAAGGGTGTCAAAAGGACACCCTGTTGCACCCCTGAAATATGCATGTGTGCACATGTGGCGCACATACATGTCCTAAAGGCATGTATCTGAGCCACATGGCACTTTGAGAAATGCAAAAAAGTGCATTTTTCTAGGAAACCGCAAATTACCACCAACTTGTAGTTGGTGGTCATTTGCGATCCCTTAGGGGCAAATCGCTAATTTCGGGTGCTTCCAGAATAGCGTTTAAGGAATCGCAATTTTCAATTCCTTAAATGCATTTGCAAAATAGGGAATCGCAAATTTTGCACATTCACTATTTTGCAATGGCCTTTTGGGATGATGCATCCCAAAAGGCTTTTTCACGTTCGCAAATGAGCCGATTCTGAGAATCGGCCCGTTTGCGAACAGGAATAAGGCTTGATACATATGCCCCTAAATGCCTTACTGGCCTCTTCAATAAGGCAACACTTGGTTTCAGTTGTCCGTTGCCAAAATGATAATGCAAGTGGTGATGGAACAATTTTCAGAGTGGGGGTGCGGGCCTCAAAATTAAATCACTGAACTCATAGGAATTGTGAAAAATCCAAGTGTCACACAAAGACCAAGTACAGCAAATAAGCAGGGCCCATTCAGCTAGAGAATGGTAAAGGGTGTGGTATGTAGTCTGTGGTGCATTTTGGAGCACACTGTCGCAAATATATTACTAATTGCACATTTCCCATAGAAATGGCCACAAAATGTGCACAAATATGCAGTTTTACTGCTAAAACTATACAGCCTATAATCAATAATGAGTGTAAATCATTTTTCAGAACATATTTACCATTTGCATATCACTAAGTAAATGTTTTGATTTGTTTTGATCCTGTTAAAATCTTTGTTTCCATCACACTTCACAATTACACAAAATGTGCTTCGTTTGTGCTTTCCTAACTGCTTATATATTTTCAAATATATGTGCAGTTATTTTTAAAGTATTTAAATGATGTGTGTTAGATAAAAACTAACTTCCTACATTCTTTTCTTTCGCACTGCCTGTACCCCAGCACAATTGTCAGATAGCTCACTTTCCAAAATCCTCTAACTTTGCAATCAGAGAAAGAAAAGTAAACACCAATCTCCATGTTATAAAAATAGGCAGCAATTTGTCAAAAGACATAGGGCCTAATTACGAGTTTGGCGGTCCATGGGACCGCCAAACTCTCGGTGGAGATGCAGTGGTGGTCAGAGACCGCCGCACCAGCGATCTAACCACCATATTACATCTACAGCTGTCGGACCACCATAGGACTGCCGCAACGGTCAGGGATCCGTGATCCCTGTCGGTGGCGGTCAGAGGCTCTATTATGCTTGGAGGTGCTGCTGCGGCGTTTATTTGGAGTTTACTCACCGCCACAGTTTTCATGGCGGTGAGGAAAAGTTGCCTCAGGGCCATGGGATACATGCAGGCAGGCACATTGTGAGCCCCCCTGTCTGCATGCACCCCCCTTTTCTGCATTGCATGGACTGCACAGTCCATGCCATGCTGGAACAGGCTTTGGGTGCTACCAGTATGATGCCTTTTTAATTGTCACCCCCATGGAAATGCCTAGGACCACCCGCCAAACCACAAGGTTAATCTGGAAGGGCATCCGGCGGTGAGGTTTGGAGGTCTGGGAGAGAGGCGGTGGCATGGCAGCCCACTCCCACACCGCCAACACCATAGTCTGATGTCCAACATGGATCATGTTAAGTTGATGAATTAAGTGCAAACAGCATCCGATAGTTGAAGTAACGTCTTCTTTATTAGATTTCTATTGCTATAGCCACACCATCACTAGAATGTTATTGCTGGAATGTGACGGTGGTAGTTTGGTAGAAGATATAGCCCAGACCTGACACTGTTGGATGGGGCTTCATGTTTACTTGTACTTAAATAAAGAAGACATTACTTCAACTACCGGATGCTGTCTGAGTTTAATTAATCAACTTAACATGATCTTTGCTGGATATGTGAAATTGGAAGGTGAGTGGTCCTAGTGTGATTGTGACTATCAGAAGAAAGAACAACTCCTTCCAGAAGCCACTTTGCTGCTGATGCTTGATTGGCATCGGTAAGCTTATGCCATCAAGAAAAACCCAAGAGTGGGAAACGCCAGCTGGCAAACAAAGTCCAGCTGTTGAAGCAAAAGTGCAAAGAAAACCTAGGGCCATCGAGATGACTCCCTGAAAGATTTTGGATGGACCGTGGACCATGAGACAGTGATTCAGAAAGGACAGAAGCACAATAGGAAGGCAAGAGATGCAGCAGGAACACAGAAGAACACTGGATGGAGTCCAACGTGGAAAAAATCTTGACAAAGCCAGGGGTGATGAAGGCAACAAAAAATCCTGAAAAACTGCCATCCTGCTCTAGGTACAAAACTGTAAGCTCCTTCTTCCACAGAACCCTGGGAGGAGGAATGACAGGCGATGGGATAAAATGCAGCAAGGAGTATAAAGTGCAACGCAGCAGCGAAGAATGGGGCATAGGGGAAACAGAGCGGGAACTGCTGCAGGCGTGGTGCACTGTCACAGTGCTGCCTGTTGCTGGAAAGCATAAGCAACAGCCATTCCTTGCCCACTTATGCAGTCAAGGTCTGACACCAAGAAGCAAAGATGTATCCATCAGCAATATGGAGTTAAAGCAACGGTGCACCGTGACCCCTCCCCCATATTTTACCTGAAGAGAGAGCCCAGATATTGATAGATAATCGTTCAGAGACCTGACACAATAGAAGCAAGCCCCCCTCGGTCTCCCTTTAGGTTAGCGCACACACACTGAGAAACATACATGTGTATCCTAAAGGCTTTAATTACATAGCAACCTAGAACCGAATATACGTAACAAAAAGGTAACTGTTGTCACAAATATATTGGCAAAAACAAACAAAGAAAGTATACGCAATCATGAAACTAAACACTTGTATACTTAATTGGTAGTAGCTAATAATATGTACTTACAAGAGATGAGGTGCAGAATCCACACACCTCAACAAATGGCAACATTTAGCACAAGAGGACTGCCCACGAATAGCCCCAAGCTATGTTTAGGTAAGAAGCCAAATGTCCCTGGAGATGTTCCTCCCTGGGTCAATCAGTCCTCTGCCCTTCTCTCACACAGAACATTGCACCCTGTAGTCATAAGTTCTCCCTAGCATGTGTGAGAACGTGTGTTTTTAATCAGGAAGTGCACTGAGACGAGTAATGTGCAAAATGTAGCTATTTAGCTAGACACATTGACTAATTTATAGGGATCACTATCCCTGCATGTCTCATGTATAGGAAAGACATCAGCGGTGGACATTCATTACATAAACACATATACAGAGAACAGAGACACCCTATCATAACAACAATGCTAATAAAAAACATAGATCTGACATTGTCAAAACACATGGCATTTTGCAAAAGATACAAGCTATATATCAAATGTTGTGGGTCATATGACAAGGCTGCAAAGGTCTGACACAGCAGTAAATAATAATGTGCGCACCAGAACTGCGGCTAAAAACAGACCAGGAGGAAGATAGACTTTACTTCACTATTCAAATTACGTACAAGGAGACACAGTTTACAAAAAAAGAAAATACGTATTCCTAAGTGTATTATAAAAGTAAATGTTTTGGCACTGAATTTGCCCCTACAACTATCACTGAACGTTGTTTCAGAATTGCAACTATCGCAACTTACAGGACTCAATATGCTAAACAAAGGATGGCCCACAGTGTTGAGTTTAATACCCAATGGGTATCTATTTAAAGCTCCATTCAACAGATGATGCTCACTGGCCCCTCCTGTTAATTATAACCGGGCAAATCATGTACCTTTCAATGAATAATAAAAACCCAATTTCTTTTTAACTGCTATTCACAGAAGCCATACAAGCAAAAAAAAAGAATGTCAACTGTAAACAACTCTAAACACCTATCTCCACATGCACTAATTAAAATCCACCATGCAGGCCCCTGCGAACCACAAGGTAAACAATACAACACACAAGATATTTCTATATATTTTTGCTATACCCTGATAATAATGCTAGTCACAATTCACTGTTCTGGTCATAATACTGCACTGAAAGGAAAGAAATCATCAAAATGACACAATCACAGGGCAGTAGCGAAAGAGAATGACATGCCCAGCTTGTCTACCAGTGAGTACTGGTTTGTGACAGGAAATAGGCAACTCATTTGCGAGAAAAAAGAAGTTCTTCCTTTGAATTAGCAATAAATATTTTTCTTTCTTTTTCTAACTCCATCAGTTGGGACAGGGAAGTTGGGACAGGATGGAGAAGGGTTGTCCCTTGCTATTCCTGTATATTACCAAGCGAGACTATACAAGGCGAGAGAACAACATCAATGGAAACAAGAGGTGGGATGCAGCACTGTAATGAGGAAGACTTGCCCAAAGCAGCATCGACAGCGGGATACAAATAACCCTGCCCTTATTCTGCAAGATGAGAGGTAGCTTGCCACCAGCCGGACATACGAGACCAGAGAACAGCAGGAGAAACGCCAAGAAAAATGGCATGAAAAGAGAAGCACAGTGTGACCTCAAATGAAGAACCAAATAGACAGCAACCCACAGGGCGAAGCCAATAGACCCCGGACATTGAGCAGACGGTCAAATCAGAAAAGACAAACCACAAAGCCACTGGAAGAACCCAAGCTGAAAACAAAACATGCAAACCCCCTGCACTATCAGAGGGCAACAGACTAAGGATCTCACACTATAAAGGCTCAAAAAGACTATGGGCCTGATTTTGAGTTTGGCGGGTGGCAACTCCCTCACAAATGTGATGGATAACCCACCCACCTTATTAGGATATAATGCACTTGTACTAAGGAAGACAGGATATCCATCAAGCTTGTGACAGAAAACCCACTCGCCAAACTCTAAATTTGGTGCTATGTGTCCAAAAGCACACATCAGTTGGGCAAGAGCCAAAACAGAGAAAATATCAAATCTTTGGCTAGAGAAGTGGGCTGAAAATGACAGCTATCAAATTCTTAAACGACAGGACATGTTGTCACCATAAAAGAGCAAGTTCTAGTGAGAAGGCCAGTCATGGAACAAAAACAGACCTGTGGTGACACAGAGGACTGTACCCTCACATCTAGAATTACAGTATACAAAGGAAACTAGTACACAGGGCTAAATCTACAGAACCGTAGCTAGACACTGATACATCTTGACCCAGCAGGAATGGCCAGAGTCCACAGAAGGCTAAGGCAGAGTCCTGGAAAGACCGGTCATCGAAACAGTAGACTGTAGCCCTAGTGTGAACGCGAAACAAAGAAGAAAAGAAGAAGAAAGTGGTCTTGTCAAAAGTACATTAACTTTATTGGTATAGACAGCTTCATACAGTGTTGAAGTCCTTATTAAGCACTGTGATTAACAAGCATGACTACATTCCCATTCAGCACAACTGTATATGTATCAGCAGATATTAGTGACTAACATGAAATCCAAAAAGCCCTCAAGGCAGCTTGAAAGTGATGGACAGTATGATCGCCAATCCAAGAAATGGCTTGGCAAATAGAGCCGAGCCAGGACCAAAAACACAACGAGATGACTGCTCATCTCAGGAATGAGCACAAAACACCCAAACACTGGCAAACCAATTGGCCTACCAAAGCCCCTAAATCTCCTGGCACTCAAACACAAGACCAGCTGACTTTCCACAGGCTAAAGGTGATCCATGGGAATTTCACCACCAACTCAAACAAAGAAAAACTGTTAAAAAAAGGAGATTGAAAACACACTGGGTAACACTCACGCCTCCTGAAGGAGACATGGAACAAACTGTGCTACAGCTGTAGGAAGCCAAATAGGAATTCCCAAGCAGCACCTGCCAAGGAGTCACCCACTGTGACATGCCTTGAAGGGAACCATATCATGGCCAAAGGGGTCAGCCAGGGCTTGCAAACTGTTGCACACCACGGAGGAGCATAATCCCATCAGTTCAACATCAGACCCAGACTTACAAACCCTAAACAGAGAAAGACAGCGGCAGGCAGTGAACAAAGGAATCAGGCTTCATGGAGACATTGAGGAGACCTTGAAACAGGCACAGAGTCAGGTCTGTGGACTCCACCTCCCACAGGCATCCAAGCTCTTGCTGCCCACACCTCAGTACGAAGGTAGCAAAAGGCAAGAGGGACAGGTAGCTCCAGGCCCCAGGGGGAATAAACAGGTTTTTGCAGGAGTGACAATGTACCTCTCAAAACAGATCATGCTAATTCTGCTCTGGGTGGCACAACAGAATAGGCTCCCTGCTATGTCCACTGACAACAACAGCTCACCCATCGACAAATGGACTTCAGGGCAGCCGAAAGACCTGCTCTAAAGCAGGCCTACCAGGGGCTGAGATGCCAGCTGGCCAAATCCTCTGACTTCAGCTTAAGACAGAGGTGAAAGAGAGCCCCAGGGCCCTCGGTGCACGAGCCACCATCCAACCCAGCACGCTCATCCCTAGCCTTACAAAATCCAACAAGGAGATGGGGCAGAGCCTGCACCTGGAAAAACAGGACCACTCTCAGGTCAAAAGCCAAAGGCTATCTTTTCTGGTCACACAAGCTATTGTCAGTGTTGAAAACCTTGGAAGTCAACAATATCCCTCGCATCATGCAGAGCGGAAAAACACAAGCTCCACATGCTAAATCAAAAGGATATGCAAGTTATCTACCAGGTGTCACCTTGGGGAGACAAAGTCACCAGTCTTCAAATGGACACAGAAAAAAAAGGAAAGGGAAATTACCATGTTGAACCTCTGTAGTCAAGGAGGTAGAGGTTAGTAAAAAAAAAGTTTATTGAGATTTCAAGGAAATATCAGGGACCAAGGGAGTTGATATTCTACAGGCTAAGGCTCACTAACAAGGAGAAAGAACTGTAAAGAGAAAGAGGGACAATTTGACAATGAATGATCGAGAGACCCCAGTGAATTAAATAAATGTGGACAGAAAGACCTGCCTTTTTCAAATCTGAAACAAATTCTTCTTCTTGAAGCAATTGATACAATAAACCTTAATAAACGTATGCTGTAGCTTTACGTGTGACTTGAAAATAACAGGGGAACACACATAAATCCACTATGAAGGAACTGTCACTACAAGGCCTTTATGAGAAGGTGGTTTGGTTCTATCACTTACCTCTGTCCGATTAAAGTCTCTACTCTGTTGATTAATTGGAGTTGGTTCTCGATAAGAATCGTACAATGTGCAATCCAGACTTGGGGAGGGTGAAACTAGAGGAAAAAAAGATAATAAGTAAATGTTTATGCAACTTGAAGAATCAATTCTTCATACACTTCAGCAGCGGAATTTATACCTAAATCAAGGCCCTAAGACTTCTATCCATAGAAATATAGCTGGCCATTGTTTGGATCACAGACTTTCTGCTAAATAGTAAATATCACAAACATGTTTTTCAGATCAGAAAGTACCACTTTTGATATATAGATCAAACACAATCAATTATTTATATATGCCCCAGAAACATAATGTACATTTTATGGATACAATGGAAATACAAAGGAACAATGAATTGCTCTTAATGTATCTTTCCGCCCCAACAAAAAAATAACATCTTCCCACACAGCTGTCACAATGTGCCAGCTGTTGCCCCCAAGCCATTCACCTCTGTTTTTGTCCGTCATCGGGCAGGACGTTCGAACTTTGAGGTGGGATCTTTACTCTCAAACAGCAGGACCTTTACCAGATTCAGGTTGGAACCCTACTCCAAAGAGTTTAATTATTGATCCCTCTAAACAGTTTTGGGATCAGAGCAGGGGATTTTAAAGTTAAGATTGAATTTTAGACTGCTTTGATTACTCTATTTGGATTTTGAGCTTTGATTTCTTTCTCGTCACTTTTTTATGGGTTCCTACTGGCTAACATATAGATTCTCTGCTTTGATTACTCAGAAGAAAAATGAATTGAGGATAAACTAAAACATATCTCAGTGGAGACCTAGAGGGTTCTCAGTGACACCAATGCAGCAGTGGTGAGGGTGATGCTGTAGCTGATTATCATAAAAGCCACTGTCACACTAGCGACAACAGGCTACCAGCAGCAGCACCTACACCACTCTATAAGCCACATAGCTCCCTCTTGTATGATGAGTTTCAATTAACAAAATTCACCAACTTTCAGGTGATTTGCCAGTTACGGTGCATCCTTGCAGGTGCCACCAGTGGAAAGACCTGTGTTTTCCATAATTCTAGTGCCCCCTTTCTGTATGGCAATACAAGGTGTCAAGAATGGGATCAAAACCATCTAATTTGATGCAGTGGTACAACAATTAACAGTGGGGCAAGAACCCTTGAACTTATTCTCGAATAGCCAACCCAACTGGCACAAGCTGATACAGAAGTCCTTCGGGGAGTTTTGAAAACACAGGCACAAAAGATATACGTAAATAATTTCAAGATACTGCTTTTTTCTGTCTTTATGAAATCATTGCAAACATAAGGTTTCATCCTAATGTACCCAAAGCTGTGTTGCAAAAGCATGGGGTGAAGACCCTGAATTTTTATTTCCCAAATTATGAGTACCTCAAAACACCACATGACCACAAGAGAGGTGGGCAAAATTTGTTGCTCCTTTGTAAGCTCTGCCTACCATGATGCTAATTCGGATAACACCACTCTGAATGAGGAATTAAAAAACGATAACGTAGAAAAAAGCACAACTACTCATGTAAAAACGCTCTTTTCTCTTTTTCAGGGACACTCAAATGGATGAAAAGAAACCAATAAGAGTGAAATATAGGAGCAAGGAGAGTATGTTAGTGGATGAAAGAGGCAAGAGGTGAAATCAAGACAGAAAGCCTTGGAATTCTGCAACGTTAACGGTCTGCAGCTGCCCTAGTGGTCTTATGAGAATCAATTTGACTCCTGCACTTATTTCTTTACTCAAATAAAGCACTGCTTACACAGTGAACATGACGTTCCCTATAGAGTGGCATTATCATATAGGAGTCAAGATGAACAAACGTTCCATATTAACGTGTTAAACAAATAGTTGGAACCTGCTAAAGAGCATGTTTTTTATTTATTACTGACCAGGCTTCCTTAAAATATTCAATTTCCATCTAGTGGAAAGACAAGATGAAATCTGGTTCTTCTTTGATCCTTTTTACCTCCCTTACAGAGGGAAGATTTACAAAGACTACTGGAGGACTTCCCTTTTTCAGATACTCCTGACCTAACTAATCTCATACAAACTCACATTCTATATGAATCCATAAAACAGTAAAGCAAAGATCATACAGATGACCTGGAGCTTGCAGAGTAGCTCTTAGAGCAACAGTCAAACAACAGAGAAGGAATACATTACAAGTGGGAGATAATGAACCTTCTTGCAGTTTATGGGACTCCCCGATAATGTTTGTGCCTAAATCAAATTTGAGAGTTAGATTTTGTACTGATTTAATTCAACCTCTTAATTTGGCTCTTACCCAATGCCTAGAATGAATGACATGGTACAACAAGTAGGAAAAGTGGTTTACCTACTCAGAAGTGATCTCACAAAGGGGAACTGACAGATCCCTTTAACTTTGTTTGAAAAAGGGTAATTCAACTTACTGTTATACCCTTTGGAACATCAGTGACATTCCAACAATGCATATATCATCCTAGGCATCTCATAGTGTGTATTATTTGGATGTTGTCATTGTATACAGCAAAGATTGGGAAAGTCATCTTATCCATCTTAGGATAGCCCTTAACGCCATCACCGAACACATGCCTGCGTGCCAATCCTAAGAAGCCCCTAATAGCAGCTACTGAAGTCAAATATTTAGGATCGGTTCATTGGGCGGGTGAGTGATGGGGGGTGGGCTCATCAAATATCACATAGACAGATTTGAGTCCATCAAGTCCATACCTTTCCCGAAAACTAAAAAAAGTTCAACACTCCTTCCTTGGCCTTGTGGGATATGATATGCATTTTATTCCCATATATGCATCTAATGCCAGTAGCCTTATTGACTGTCTATGAAAACAAATCCCACATAGATTAGATTAAGTAGCTCTGGCCGCTAAACAAGCCTTCATATGCTTAAAAGGCAGCCTTTGTAGCACTCTTGTTCTGGCTTGCCCTGGTGTCAGGTAACCAATCTACCTCCAGACTAGTACCTTAGAATATGGCTTTGAAGCTGAGTTTTCACAACCTGCACTAGATGAAGTAGACTGCCCTTTATTGTTTATCAGTTATAAAAGATTTTTGACTCAAGAGTCAAATTTTTCCACAATAGGAAAAAAAGTGTTTGGACACTAAATGGGCCCTACAATCAGTATAGCACTACCATAGGCCATCCGTATTCCTCAAAGACCATACTGTTCTTCTTGTTTGCTTGCATAAGCAGACTAATCTTCTATTCCTTTTTGTTGGTTTTTTACCTCCTAATCCTTGCAATTTCGGACATTCCACCACCGAACAGTATCTTTAGACCACTCTTGAATTTCTATCTCAATAACTGTGCTTAGTTTTGCAAAGGCTGCGGGGTAGGGATGTGATGGGGTACTGAATGACACCATCTGTTTCTGCATTCCTCAACATACACAGGTATTGGAGACTCTTGTCCCTGAAAGTATATGAGACAGGAAGTCAGGCATTGAAAATGGCAAAGGACTAGACAAAATGAAATGGATAACAATGTAGTGTCTTGAAGGATGGACTGGGTGAGGAAGGACAAAAGCAGGAGAGAGAGTAGTGACAGCGTTTAAAGCAAGAAGAGACAGCGGCAGACAAATCTGAGGGAAGTGCTGGGAAGGGTAACATCGCTGGTATCACCCCACAAAATGACATTGTGTCCAAAGACTACCCTGATTATTTGGAAAAAGGACGCAGCTGCAAGTGAGAGCTGGGCACTGTGCCCTCAACCGTCACATTCTTGAGGCCAGACCATAGCCTAAGGGACATAGTAAGACCTGCCAGACTGGCCCTACGTCCCATGTCTTTGAAAATCAGTCACCAAATATCTATTTGATTTTTTCCTAATATACGACTGTAGCTCAATCATTGGAAGGTTGCTTAAAATAAACATGGGAGTTCACTTAAATAAATGAGGCTGGCTTTCCCATCATTTTAGTGTCAGCCCTTTCTGCACTGTAATAATGCACCAGGCCTACTAGGAGGGATGAGAAGCTTAAAGGGGATCTTGAAGTTTGGCAATTAATGATGCAGAATCTCCAATTTCCACCAATTGAACATCCTCCTTGAGCAAGGACTCTAACTGAGAGCAAATGTTTATTGTAATTAATACCCTACAGCAGTGTTTCCCAAACTGTGGGTCCTGGCCTGGAAACCTATTTTTGGTGGATGCAAAAGTCCAAGCAATATATCAATATGCCTTTAAGTTCTGTATTTTTATTGTCACATTTGCTGCGCTTCAAAGACAAAGGTCAAATGTCAGGCTATTTCTGCTTCTGATTATTTTTTTTAAATGGGGACTGGTGTTTACAAACTCCTATCACTTGTCAGTCAGAGAAAGAAAAGTGAAGTGAATTATGTGACAATCTTGCTGAGGTACATGACGTGTGAAAGGAAAGGCTGTATGATGTCATTTTTTCGTAACACAAAACAAAATGTAAATACCTGTAAATGAACTGTACACATTCAACAGTTAGGAGACTAAAAATAAAGCCCTTTTTGTGATTCCTAAGTGTGATGGGCACAAAGATTTTACTTCGATCAGAACAAACCAAGACACTTTATTTGGTGATGTGCACATAATATTAATTTAATACCGAATTCCACACATTATCATTTGTGTGCAATGTACTTTTATCAGTAAACAATTATGTCTGTACAAATGTAGTGACCATTTCAATGTTAAATGTGCTGCCTTTAAATGACAATGCGCTACCACAATATGCTTTAGTTACATTAAAAAATCGCCTGCCTCATATCCATTAAAGCTAGGTGAGTCTCGAAAGGTTGTTATATTAAAATATGGGTTGAGGGTCTAAACGTTTGGGAAGCATTGACCTAGAGAGTCTATCTACCGAATTAAGAAGTGGTTCTAATAATTGAAATAAATCTGACAACAGCTTCTCATTGATGCGATACTAAATGAAATGAAATACCAGCATTTGTAAAGCGCACAGCTACCTCCGGAGAGGTGTCCCGGCGCTGGGGGCCCTCGGGAAGATTAAGCGAGCTATTGCCCAGAGTCACAAGGTGCTAATAGGTCTACACGCTGCATGCAGGACTGGCTTTCGATTTTAGACACAGAGAAGATGCGAACGTTTTAAATAAAAAAAAGCATTAATAAAAAGTTGTTTAGTAAAATAATGCACCAAGTTCGTTGGTTGTTTACTTAAGGGCTGCATTGATGTTGAGAGGCATAAATGACCATGAGCACAAAGAAAATTGAATCACAGGCTACAAAAAAACTCGACAAACTTTTCATACATGCTTGTCTCTTATGTTATGAAATGTAGCAGATAACGATTCAATTAACTCAATTGCACTGTGCTGTGGTCATAGCAGCTGCCGGATAGTGAAACGGCTAGAAATATGCAGCCATTGCCAGAGTTTTAAGCATGATCACCAATTGACTCAGCTCAGACAATGTTTGCCTGACTATGACATCATTTATTGTTTGGTATTTATCAGTTTAAAAGAATGGAGTAACACTCCTCGACTGACAAACAAAATAACAGTCACTGCCTGTCTCCTTTGCATTTAAATCAGAGGAATGTGACAATAGATACAAGGAGATACAAATACTGTTTTTGTAAATGATGTTACATTTTAACACTGCACTGCACTGCCCCAGGGTCATTTGTTTTGTTGACAATAGACAATGCGATTGTACACATGTGAAAACTAGTTCATAGTACACACTGGCACAGACAACAGATTTGAAACACGCTTAAATGCAGACAAAAGCAATAAAAAACAAGTGTTTGCTTGTTAAAGTGCAAATCAATTAAAATTAGCATTGCTTTGTGTAATGATGAAATAAAGAATTAAGTGTGTGAATAAAGTGTACTTCTCATGCATCCAAATGGATAGGGAAATATGGCCATGCAGCAAATATGTAGATGAGACAAAAATATTCCTGTGGGCTGATCCAAGGTGTGATTGACAATGTCTCAAGCCAATGGCTGAAAGTTTCTGAGGCAAAGATGTCAATAGCTGAAGAAATCGCCCCCAAAGCCTGTTAGAGAATGCGTAGAATACAATATGTTCCTCAAGAATGGTGCAAGTCCCATAAAAGAACTTTTACCAATGACTTAGGCATCTTTTAAAACAGTAACATGCCCTTTGTCTGGTGATTAGGGGTACTCTATATGCCTGGTGTTAGTGGAATGTTTGAGCTGTGATAGTGTGTGTCAAATGGCCTGTCTTATGTGTTCTTTTGAGTGTTGTATCTTGGTGGCATGTGCTGTTGAAAACATGATAGCCTATTCTATAGCCCATCTATATTGTGTTTAATGTATGTGGGATGTTCTGTTTCTTATGTTCTGGTATACATATATATGTGTGTGTGTTATTTCAAGATGGCAAGTATTTATGATTTATGTTAATAAATGCATCTACATTGCTCAAACCTAGCTAGAAGGGGTTACATAGCACGGTTTACATAAATTGTAAACACCCCTCGCATAGAATTGCATGGGTGGCCAGATTGTGTCAGACATAGGTGGTGTAAGGAAGCATATGTGGTACGGTGATGTTTGGTGTGTAAGAATGGCAAAATGTTGGAGGCATTATCGATGTTCTCATTCTGTGTTTCATTTGAGTAGTTGGACAGGTTTGGTGTGATCATGTGCAAAGAGGAGATTATTTCAGTGTAAAGTATATGCTGTGAAAGTGGTGTATATTGTCCTGTGGTATTATGCCTCTAATATGAGTGAGGTGGTATGTTCTGGAGTGTGTTGTTGTAGTGGATTGCTTTGTACAATGATGGAGGTGTCACTGGGCATTGATGCATGTGATTTGCTGCTCTATGGTGGTATGTGTTAAGGGAGGTAGGTGTAGTATCCTTTCTGTAATTGGATATTGAATAGCATCTGCCACATGCTTTTCCTCTTCATGCTTCAGATGGGCAAACTTAGGTTGCAGTTTTACCCAGGGGTGGTCTGTTGTGATTGGTAGTTTCAAAAGACCATATCTAGACCACAAATGGGAGGCTGAAAGGCCGAGGGGATGAGGGTTTTCTTATGAAGCAGCCCATGCCCTATCAACAAATTTCGTGTGGCTATTGTATAGATCCATGGTTCTCTCTGACGCTATTTCAAGGTGGGGTTCAGGTATTGTGGCATTCCACTTACCCTGCATCAGCTGAGGTAGTGTTTCTGTCAATTATTGGGACTTGAATAATGTCCCTTCCCATGGAGTGTCTGCACATTATGAAATGATTGTACTGTCGGAGCGAACCTAGTATAGTGTGTTAGAGAAATTAGGAAAGACTGAGTAATGGAAGGGAATATTACACATATGTAAAGTCACCAGTTATTCCAATTTCCTGGTTATTTACTAGAGAACATGCACTAATGACACACTGAGAGTACACAATAGGAATAAATCTAGCAGTTAACACTTTAGGGACTTCTAAATAGACACTTATGAGGAAATTGTATGCTATTGAGTTTTTGTTTCTCATACAATAGTAACCATTTAATGTCCTTGCTACTAGTATATTAGCACTGCTACTTATTCAGAGATGTATAGTATGCCATATGTATATGGCCAGTTGGGGCATGATGGTGAGATGTTGAGAGGTGTGGTGTAATATGGATATTATGCTGTGCTAGCGGGTGGACTGGATAGTCTTGCATGCTGTATGGTCTTGTAGTATTGTGAGATGTGGCATTCACTGTTCTATGATGTTGAGGAGATTCATGAAACCATGCATGATAAGCCACTAGTGATATTGACATGATTTTATATGGTGAAGTATGGCATGTTGCTAGGTACAGTGGACTGCTGTGGGGTTGGGTGTAATGAACGGTGCGGTAAGGCGTTATGTGGAGGAATAGCTGTTAGGCTTGATTGAGTGGAATGTTGGACTTGGGTGCGAGAAGTTCTATGGTGATGGATTATGCCTGTGACATAGGTGAGAATGTTGTGGATGTGTTTGATTTGGGCTGATATGGTAGAGTTTGATGAAATGGGTTAAGTGTTGATGCAATGGAAGAAAATGGTCAGCTGCGGTGCTGTCTGGGGTGGAGCACAACAATGAGGTGGCTGTTTTATGCTGTTGGGCAATGGGTTGTGGTGTCAGGTGGAGAGATATTTAGTGTAGATTGCGGAGAAGTTAGTAATGTGGTTAGTTGCCTTGTGTGAAGTGGCTGGTTTCCCTGCGGTGATCTTTGATATTGTAGCATTCAGTGTTTTGTTGGAGTTGTCATCTGTACATTTTTTCGTGAATCAAAGAGAGAGAGAGGTGGAGAGAGAGAGAGCGTGTGTGAAATCTGGGGGCCTGGTTGTGTGTATGTATGTTGTGAGTATTTATAAGCTTGCATTTGGATAGCTTTCCTTGGAGGATCTTGCCTTTTTGCGTGATGCCCTGGAACTTAAACCTGACTCACTATATGACCGGCAGAAGAGTGAAGTCATCCCTGGGACTGCAGCATTCTGAACCATTTGATGTCTACCTGTAAGGTGCAGTGTGAGGCCCAGGAAAACTGTGGTAGTTAGGGAAGCTGTGACTGGATTAAAGTGATTCCAACATGTTGCCTCTAAGAATAGGCTAGGTATGATAAGGTGCACTAATGTGTATGGAGCTGGATGGCACAGGTTATGGTCACTTTGTTGGTACGCTGTTCTAGGGTGAGGCTTTAGCCCATGGGTGAAAGTGTGGTATGGTAGGATGTGATGTGGTGTGGGGAATTACTTTTCCTATTGGAGGGGGGGGGGGGGGTGAAACCCTACTCAAGCAGCAACTACAATCCTTGTCAGGGTGAGGCACATGCAAACCCCAAATTAATCTGTGCTCAACCCTCTGGCACAGAGCAGCGAGTCTTAACTTAGAGACAATGTGTAAATTATTTAGGCAGCACTTAAAACAGTCACAAAAGTGAAAACACAACACAAGAAAAATACACCAATTTCGAAAAATACAGCAAATCTAATCAGTAGAAATGGAGAGATGGATTTTTAAAGATTTAGTGAAAATAGCGCCAAAAAAAAACAAAGGGCCACTCGTGGCTATCTGGTCATATGAGACCTGGAAAAAAGTCACAAGTTCATGCCGCCCACAATGGAGCACAGGTCAGATACAGGGATCACGTTAGTTCCACTGAAAAGTTACCTTGTCAGTGCAGCGCAAAGAGTCCCGTTTGCGGTGAAGGGGCCCCCGAGGAGCAGGGAAGCGTCACGGACGGTCATTGATGTAGCGCGAAGAGCAGGCCTGGCATCATGGAAGGTTGTCACTGTAGCATGAAGATCCAGTTGTCAGTGCGAACGGTCGGGCCAGAGTTTTTTAGCGGCGCTATCCACAAGCAATTGATGCTATCACATGAAAGGTAGGGTTGACAGAACTTCGTGTTGCCGGACAGTGCAAACGGCAAGGTTTTCCTGCCAACTGGCCCATTTACAGTTGTGAAGAACCCAAAAACTTAAATTCAGCTCCACTGAGGCCCCATCAAGGGTCCAGGACCTGAACGGCATAATTTGGGGGTATGGACTGTATCTGGGTGCTGGTTCAGTTGGTTGGGAGTCTGTTATGTACCTGTGGCTCTGAACAAGGGGCCAGCAGACTAGGCCTTGGAGTCACTCTGGGAGTCCTGGGAACAGGTGCAGGTCCAATCCCTCTGACTCAGGCAGACAGGCAGCAGGGCAGCAGTCCAACAAGACAGTCGTCCAGCAGGGCAGCAATACAGCAGAATGGCAACCCTTTCAGCGGCACAACAGTCCTTCCTGGCAGAGTCTCCACAGGTCCAGAAGTCTACTGAAGAGTTGCTGTTTGAGGCCCAATATTTCTATTTGGGTCTCCTTTGAAATTGGATAGGCTTCTGGAAGTTTTCCTTTGAAGTGCACATGTTTCCTGCCTCCCCTGCCCTGGCTCCAGACTAACTGCAAGGGCATGCAGCCCTTTGTGTGGAGGCAAGAAACAGTCTATTCAATTGTAAGTAGGGTTGTGCTCTGCACCGCCCTCCCATCCTGCCAGTAATGGCCCATCCAGGCACACCTGAGCCTTCTATTGTTATTGGCTGTCTAGGAGGAATACACAAAAACCAACTGCCAACTACACCCAGCCATATAACCCAGTGACAGGATGCAAGTACTAAATGGTTGAGGCAGGAGAATGCCAACTTTCTAAAAGTTAAATCCTAACAAAGGTTCAAGTTACAAAATGTAAAATACAAAATAACAATATCAGAGAATCAAAACAAGCCATTGGTGGAGAAAGGGGGAGGAGAAAAATAGAGAGAAAGGTGAAAAATATAAGGTAAAATTACAAATAATTTTCAAACAAGTGATACCCCTACAAAGATTCAGAAAAATATATATACCAAATTTATTGATAAGACAATAATAATGACGACAATAAAACAACAATGGTGCTCAATAGGTTACACAAACAACCATAAAGACAATACACTGTGTAAACATAAAAAGTGGCTGAGGAAAATTTACATATATGTGGTTTGAACAAGACAAAAACAAAACATAGCAAAGAATGCGTCTTCTTAAATCAAGGCCACATATTAGCGTCGACTGCGTTTCGACCACATTAAAGTTTGGTGGTCATCATCAGGACAAACAAACAATGAATACCAGAGTGTCCAATAGAAAATGCAAATTTAAATCTAAAAAACAAATATAAATGTGGGGGTATCAGGAAATTATGCCGGGGTCATATATAGCATAAGATCAACCATGATGACCAAATCACGAAAAAGGAAAATTGATCACCAAATACAGAAAAAGGAAAGTAATAAAGCCTGAAAGAGCCATACCCAGACACAATCACAACACCCAGTGAATGAGATAAGTGAGATTTCAAAGAATTGCTCAGAAAAATACTGACACCCCGTGAAAATGAAAACTAGATAACAATTCTAAGTGGGACATAAAAGACAAGATGAAGGGTGTTTCCTAAACCAATTTAGGAAATAACCAGTAAAATCAGTCACCTAATAATGAGGAGTCCACTGCATGGAAATAAGTGGTCTCCGCTAGCTCCAAGCTCAATTGAACCAATACAAAATGAAAAAAGCACCCTCTATAAGTTCAAAAGAGGCAGGATTAGTCAACTGGAACAACTGACAACGGTCTATATAAAATATAGTCAGTCCATACTCACATCCGCTGGAATTTGTAGCGGTTAAGGGCTCATGTAAATCCGTTATGGGCTCACAATATGGCAGCATCAAGTAGCTCAGTGTGAATTGACTGGACCTCAAGTCAAAACAAAAATAAAACAATCCAAACTTGGAATAGCGTGCCACATGTGTACTACAAAACAATCTCCAAAACAAGGAAAACCCTTTACCTGCTCAACCTTCAAGCAAAACTACAGGGAGTGCCAAACTGAAAAAAAAAACAAATAAAGTAATGAGGAGGTACTGCGGCAAAAATGCATGGAGTTTTGAAAAGAAGATAAAGAAAGCGCTTACCAGTTCTAACTAGGAGCCGATCCGCACGAGGTGCGCCATGCCGGTCGGGTACTGTTCGGACAAAAAGCCAGAAAGTGTACGGCGTCTGAGACACGACGTTAATGTAGAGTCAAACGCCAGTCAAAGCCATATAACTAGAAACAGGACTGTCTGAAGTACAAGACTGTCCACATAGCACGTCGCCTTCTGCCTTTGCTAACTGTCAACGACTCGGGAATGTTTAAGTAAGACAAAAATTTATAAAATAAATAACATTATATCAGAGACAACAAAATTAACCAATATACTGCTGGGACCAACATACTCAAGTATGTAATGTTGTTAGCGACGAACTGTGTAAGGGGGGTCAGACAACCATGTGTGCCAATCCGCACATGTGACCACCCCAAGAGTGAACAGACACCCTATAGATAAGTGGTGTGTGGACTACAGAATAGAGATGTATAGAAAGCGCTGAGTCCAAACAGAGTGCACAGAAAAGAGCAAAAGTGCAAAGAAATAACTAAGAGAGAACTAATAATAAAAAATTGTAAAAAAGATGGCCAAAAGAATTGAACGAGTCCTATGCTATGTATGACTCCATCATTATTCATTAAAGCATCAATACATTCAAACATTATACTAAGATACAAAATATTAATATCAACAACTGACATTGGATTGTTACAACAGGCTTAACGAAGAAAGAGACTTTCAATAAGGTGTCCACCTATTTCACCCTAATTAGTGATACAAGCCTTTTGTTATATACGACTCCCACTGACCAAATCCTATTATATGGTAACATTAATTTAATACAAATTTCTGGCGATGAAAACAATCGCTTACAATATTCATTGATGCGTCAATATAATTAAACATAATACTACAAATCAAAATTGTAATATCAACAACTGACTTTGAATTTGTCCAGCATATTTAACAAGGACAGGAACTTTCAATAAGGTTGCCAACCTATACCACCCCAATAAGTGATGCATCAACAATAAATGCAGTTTAATAAATTTGGGGAATAGGACTAAACTAGGTCCATATTCTGCTGGGCTTTAGATTGCCATAAATGCATACATTAATTTTGAACACAATAAAGTATTTCAATATTGAAATGACCCAGAATGCCAACATTAAATATGTACATCAAATTTCACATACAGGATCTTCCTAAGACAAATCCATTTATACCAAGAGGTTAAATGATTATATAGTGAGAATGTGCACTGCAAATAGGTTCACACCAACATATCATCATCTCATACAAATTCTGGAACATAAGCATGGAAATATATGTATACACATACAGTTGTGTCTTGTCATATTTAAGAGTAGAATATAAAATAGACGTCAAAGGAGCCATATTGTGTACAGTAAAGATGTCATTGGGAAATTGCTGTTAGTATTCCTGGCAGAGCAGGCAAGGAGGAATATAATAGTAAACGGGGATTCAACCAGTAAGTAAGAGAAGAATTCAACAAGATATTATGGAATTGCATTCCTCAAGGGTATTTAAACCCATATTGATACTGTCACATCTTAAAATCAATCAACATTCAGTTTTGTTCAACATATTCTGAATATTGCCTCCTCGTGGGGGTTTCTTTATCATTTCAATGACTTGCCAGCGTATTTCTGACAGACAGTGATATCTCTATTGGACGCTCTGGCATTCATTATTATTTGTCCTGATGATGACCACCAAACTTTAATGTGGTTGAAACACCGTTGACGCCTACATGTGGCATTGATTGAAGAAGACGCGTGCTTGCTATGTTTTGTTTTTGTCTTGTTCAAACCACATATATGTCATTTTCCTCAGCCACTTTTTATGTTTACACAGTGTATTGTCTTTATGGTTGTTTGTGTAACTTATTGAGCATCATTGCTGTTTTATTGTCGCCATTATTATTGTCTTATCAATAGATTTTGTATATATAGTTTTTTTTAATCTGTGTAGGGGTATCACTTGTTTGAAAATTATTTGTCATTTTGCCTTTTTTTTCACCTTTCTCTCTATTTTTCTCCTTCCCCTTTCTCCATCAATGGTTTGTGTGATTCTCTGATATTGTTATTTTGTATTTTACATTATGTAACTTGAACCTTTGTTAGGATTCCAGTCTTTACTTTGCCCCAGGTTCAGTCTTAGGGCTGCCCCTATTGGTGGTAATTATTAACTTTCTAAAAGTAGCATTTTAAAAATTGTAATTTAAAATCGGACTTTACCATAAGAGAGGATTTCTTCATTACAATCCCAAAAACACCAAACATGAACTGGTTACCTGTTCTAATTTGGAAGCTATCACTTAATAAATGTAATAAGGTAACATAAAAATAAAAGAAGCAATATGAACAGAATAGGAAGGCTTTAATTGGCTTCCTGGAGGCAACAAGAGACTTAAATGACTTAAATGCAATGGAAGGTTGATCCATAAATGTAGACCTAAAAAGTGGAATGAGCGTACTCCCACTGGACTTTATTGAATCTGTGTAATCTTGAGTAACAGTGGCTTTTACACAGAATTTAGCCAGGCCTCTCTGTTCCATAAAAACGCAATTCATCAAACAGAGTGTCTTGAAACCGATTCTCTGTTTTGTAGGTAGCCAGTTCGGGCCTGAGTGAAATTATTGGATTTCCTCAAATGGGCTACTCTATGAAATACAAAATGTCTATTATTTTTTTCTAATTTACTGATGGTGGGTTCTGGAAGCCCCAGGTAGAGGATGTTGTTGTATGGGGTGGAGTATTATGCTGTACTGTGTTAAATAATGATGCAGAGTGATGTGGTATGATACAATAATATGGTATGGGTTTGTATAATGGGAAATCATGCCATCTGCTGTTAGGTAGTAAAGTAATTTGACCTTAGTATGTAGTGTGATGTATTGTGGTATGGTAAGGGTAATGATTTACAGTGTTTGATAGTTTCTTTAACAGGTGCAATGATGTGGTGTGGTATGGAGTTATATTATACAATATAGTGTCATGAGGCATAATATGTCAATGTCAATGTCAAAGATTTTTGTATAGCGCACAAATCACCAAAGGTCTCATGGCGCATAATATATAGTATGATGTGGTGTTGGCTGACGTGTTCTAGGGTTGTATGGTGTTATGTAGTGCTGAATGAGGGCATGTTATTTGTTATGCTGTTTTTTATACTACAACGACCCTCTGATGAAATCCACAGTAGCATGAAGGACACTTTGTGCCAGGCCGGTGCCAATGCAGGATGAAAACAGAGCCCACGTAGGTGTACTCTAGGTGCCAATGAGTAAGGTGTTGGGCATGGTCAGAGAGGATAAATACAATCAAGGAGCTAGTGGTGGTGGCAGGTGTCATGCCGCTGCTTACTGGTGCAGGTTTCACTGGGCCAGGAGCAGTGTGAGTGCCTGCAGGTAGAGTGGAGTGCAGATGCCACTGGGTGATAATGAGGGCAAGTACTGATGGATGCAGGTGTAATGTGGGTGTCAGATTCTTTTAGTGCATGTGCAATACAGGTTTGAATTGTGCAGAAGCAATGCTTTTGCCAGAGGGTTTAGTGAGAGAATCGGTGTTAGTGGGTGCATGGCTCAGGTGTAGTGTGTGGGTGTTAGCTGGAAAAGCGCAGACAGCATTAGTTACAGCAGGTGCATTTTAACAAGGGGCACTAGAATTATGTGATTGTGCAGCTGTGGTGTTTTTTGGCATAATTATGAATTTGCCGCAGTTGCCACATAATCTATCATCTGCTGCATAATCTGCAGATTTTAACAAAAAAATTGTTTCTAGCTCAAACAGATCAAAAGTTACTAAAAACATTGCAGCATATGTTCACGCGCAGTGGAAGAAGGCCTGTCACAAAGATCAACAGGTCTTCTTGAAGTTGCTTATTTCTGTATTTGGTTGCCAAACTGGTACTAATGAGGTGACATCTTTGACCAGACAGTATTACCATGTGTAAAAATTACAAAATCATCAAGTAATACTATGAATAAATGTGCCGTATTATGCCGCATATATTTTCCTTTTCTTGCCGCATAATTTAGTAAACCCTACTGCAAAATTTGGTGTTACCCTGACAAAAATTCCAGTGGCCCTGATTTTAACTGAGCTGCTCTACAGATTAAATAAATAAAATTCAGACAAAGCCAAACACTTGGGCCAAATGACAGTTTAGCTCACTAACGAACCCTCTCCAACCATTTCTGTATATCACCTCTGACGTCAATCACACTAGGGTATGGCCACATTTGCAGTTCGCATCATTCTGTCGTCAGTGCTGGAAACTTTTTTCACAGCTCGCCTTACCCAGTTCCCTCTGCTGGGAACAGGGTAAGGTGAGCCTTGAGAACTTTGAACTGCGGATGCAGGCCAGCAATTTTTCCTGCAGTTCAATGTTTATTTTCAATCATTACAGAATACTCTGTGAAAGGTGATTTTGTGCCAGGAGTCGCAGCTGCGGTATGCAGAATGAAAAGACAATTTCGCCCACCGCTATCCATGATAACGTAGGAAAAATGTAAAATAAGATGCTCTGCATTTCTCAATAAAATGTGTGTATTTGATATATTTGAAGTCCAATAAAATCAATCACAAGGCCTCATATATTCCTTCTGAAGTATTTTCAGCACCAGCACAGTTAGGAGAATAAAAGAGGCACACCTTTTAGTCACAAACTGTGGGTGCAAACATAATAGCGGAGCATCAGTCAGGCATGTGGGGTACGTTATTGCAAGCATATGGATTCTTAAGGGTGCCGAGTCGAATTTTAATTGGCTGCGCATGTTTTCATTGTACCTTTCCTCTCGTTATCAGCGGGGTGTTTTCTTTTCGCACGTCACATTCGAAGCCCGCCTTAACATTATTTATCCACAATAGATTTGTTTGGTCGAGGCAGCAGTCACGTGCTTGTTTCTACACCCACGCAGCTTTGATATCTGACCCACAGGCCCCAGGCACGTACACCTCAGGTAGTTGCAGAGTGTATTTTACACTTCCGGGTACTAATTCCAATTCCTGGCACGAGCCAGCAGCCGTGCTCGCTGCGCTGGTGGGTGCTGTGCTTTCAGCCTTCGGCTCTCGTATTCTGGGCTGTTGTTACCTCTGCCTACAAATATTTCTGGCAAAAGCCCTTGTACATGAAAAGGTCGGGAGATCTTTATCAAACGCCGATCCACAGCAGCAAATATATTATTTGCCTTGTGCTTCTGCGATTAACACTCAGTGCTACGTAAAACAAATACTTATAGATATTTGTATTGTATTGTAATTGCATTTATATAGCACTTACGAGGCGTCGAAGCTATTTTTTGGCGAGTAGCACGCTACTTCAGAACCCATAAAGGATTAGTATTGAATTGGTATAGTGACATATGAAAGTAATTTGACTGGTGGATAGGTTAGTCCGTTATTTGGATTCAGAAGGAGGGATAGAAGAGGGAAAAAGGTTTGCATTTATATAGCGCTTGTTACCCAAGGTGTTGAAGCGCTTTTTCAGCGAGTAGCACGCTACTCTGGAATCCATAAAGGATCAGTGGTGAATTAGTATAGAGAAATATGAAAGTAATTTGAGTGGTGGATATTAGTCAGTTATGTGGATTGAGAAGGATATTTGAAGCCAGAGATCTAGGTAGGTGTTGAACTTGGCACTTTTTGGCTAAAGTTCCTTAAACTTTTTGCCTTCCTCCAAGACCTTTTTCTGACATTATGCTGCTGACTCAGATGCTTTGGGAACTTTGCCACAGCTGATCAGTGTCAAAGTGCAAATGCTCCCTGTATAAAGTGTTATGGTAATTGGTTGTCCATGATTGGTATGTTTCCCTTACTAGTAAAGTCCTGAGTAAAGTGCACTATGTGTGCCAGGGCTGGTAATACAAATGCTACTAGTGGGCCTGCAGCACTAATTGTGCCACCCACACAAGTAGCCCTAAGAAGAGATCTCAGGCCTGCCACTGCAGTGCCTGCGCACAGTTTGTTAACTGCCTTGTTGTCCTGGCAAGTGCACTTGCCAGGCCTTACCTTCCCTTTTATGCACATCAGACACCCCTATAGTGGGCCCAAGGTACCCCCTGGACAGGGTGCAGTGTAAGTGAAAGGTAGGACATGAACTGAGGTGTGTACCATGTCCTGATAGTGAAATACTGCCAAATTCGTTTTTCACTGTTGCAAGGCCATCTTGCCCATAGGACAGAATGGGAAATGCTGTGTCCCATGGTTACGGCATATCTTCCCATAGGCATAAGATGGAGAGATGGAGTTTAGTGTGCCTGAACTTAGAATTTAATAACACATCTTTTTGTGAAGATGTTTTTTGAACTGTGTGTTTAGAAACAATGCTTTTAGAAGTGGCTGGTTTCTTGTCTTAAACCATCCTGTGTGCCTCTGCCTGGTTGTGTATTGCCTGTCTGGGTTTGGATGTGACAGAGTCTGGGAAGTGTCCTGACCCCAGGGAGGAGTAGGTGAGATGGCAACAGGCTGGCCTGCGTTTGATGTGGGGGAGGAGTAGCCCCCTGGATGTGAAGAGGGCTGTGTTGCTGCCACCAAAGGACGGATCCACCTCCTGCTGAGCATCTGGAACCCAGACCCTGACTATCAAAGGAAGAGGGTGTGCACTGGCAGGAAGACATCCAGGTCTGTTTGGACCGGGGTCAGAGCCCCTTGAACACAAAGACTTCAAAGGCATTTAGGGATATAACTGTAAGAGCTGAAACCCCTGAACTCAAGACTGAAATCCATACTGAAAAAGGATTGACACTACTTTGTGATCAAGAGGAACCTCTGCCAAAGAAGAACAGCTTAAGAGACTGAAGAGAAGGATTGCCCTTGCTGTGTGTTCTGGGGCTGGCCTGCAGTTTGCTGATTTGACTAAGGAGAGGACAAGGGACTTTGCTGTGTGCTGGGTCCCCCTGCTTGAGAGGACTTTGCTGTGTGCTGTGTCCTGAATTAACTTGTCTCCAAGGGCCAGAGGAGAGCTGGTCCCCTGTTATGGAAACTCAAGAACATAAAAGTTTCCAAGTATGTCTCAGCGACGCTGTGTGCGTGTGCTTTTTGCACGCCTGAGACTGCCGTGTGGTCCGTGGTGCTGTTTACGAGGTGCCCCGTGACCGCTTTTCCCCCGCAGCATGAAACATCATCCACGCTGCTGCATTGCTGTTTGTGGCCCGTGCCGTCATCATGACTGAGGCTGTGAGTAAAGATCGCCGTCGCCAGCCTGAGCCGCAACGTGCTAAAGGCTTACTTGAAACTAAGGACTGTGTCTCAGCGACACTGTGTGCGTGTGCTTTTTCCACGCCTGAGACTGCCGTGTTGTCTGTGGTGCTGTTTAGGAGGTGCCCTGTGACCGCATTGCCCCAGCAGCGTGAAACATCGTCCACGCTGGTGCATTGCTGTTTGTGGCCCGAGCCGTTACCGTAACTGAGGCTGTGAGTAAAGATCGCCGTCGCCAGCCTGAGCCGCAACGTGCTAAAGGATTTCTTGAAGCTAAGGAAGCTACAAGGTGAAAGGGATCGTGATCGTTGTTTGTCAAAAGGAATCTGCCCAAGATCGTCAATGAAGGAGAAGGCAGCGCCATAACCCATCCGGCTACAGCGTCACCTAGTAACTGAGCCGTAACGTGACCGGGATCCCCCAGCAGGACATCCGGCGAGCGGAGAGCGAGAGCGAGGAAGCGCACCCCCCCCCCCAGGTAAGGCTTACACTCCAGTCGGGAGCCGTAAGTGTGTGTGGCCTGGGGAGGCGTGCAGGAGGAGTACAGGAGTGCTCCAATCTCTCTCCTGCTGCACCGCGTTAGAGGCACTGAGTCCCCGAGCGGCCCGTACCTGCCCAGCAGTACCAGGGCCACCCCTTTAAGCTTACGACCGTTGTCTCTGCTGTTGGGGCCTAGTGGTGCCCGAGCTGACCGCGCAGATTGGCTTACCGCATTATTCTTGCATTACGAACTGCCTGATTCTTGCATTACGAAATGCATTATTCTTGCATTACAAACTTCCTGATTCTTGCACCATGAACCACATTATTCTTGCATTACGAACAGCATTATTCTTGCATTATGAGCTGCCTGATTCTTGGATTACGAACCGCATTATTCTTGCATTGCGAACTGCCTGATTCTTGCATTACGAACCACATTATTCTTGCATTACGAACTGCCTGATTCTTGCATTACGAACCGCATTATTCTTGCATTACGAACTGCCTGATTCTTGCATTAAAGACTGTCTTATTACTACATTACGATCAGCATTACGAACTGCATAGCACTGCATTAGGACTGTATTAGAGATCGTGAATTGCTCATTAATACCGCAAGAACCTACAAGTGATTGCGGGCCTAATAACAAAATATTACGAATACGCATATGTTGGATTTCTATCGTTTGGCCTCATCGTATTCCTTTTTTTATAAAGATACCGCTATTTTTATGAAACCATTGTGGTGTCCATTTGTGGTGTTATCACTGTGTTACTGGGAGTGTGGTTGCAAATACTTTACACATTGCCTTGGTGATCAGCCTGGCTGCTTGTGCCAAGCTACCAGGGGGTGAGCAGGGGTTATCTAAGAGTGTGTCCCTCCTTACCCTGACCAGACGCAAGGGTCCCTATTTTAACTAAGGTACCTACCTCAGCCAACTAGAGACCCCCAGCTCTAACAGTAGGTAATCTAATTTTTTTGCACCATTCATTGCAGATAATTGCGTGTGAACACTGCCCAAGGTAGGCATCACTCTTACGTCTGAATATTTCAGGTGTAGGTGATTTGTTAAAAAAAGAGAATTGAAAAAAAAGCTGAACAGTCTTGTCTTAATAAAGGTGGTTACCAGAAGAAAAAGTGTGCAGAATGCTACTATGGGTTGCGGTGACTGGATTGGCGGAAGTTAAGCCTCATGGTTTGGGTCCAATTATGAGCTTTGGGTGGATACAAATGAAAAATAGTGGAGGCTTTATTCTTTATAAAACTGAAGGTTCTATGATGGAACTTTATTCCACACAGATGTGCTCTATAGGATTGACTGTAGCAGGCACCAAAATAAAAGTGGCCAGCATTTATGAACTGGGTAGTAAAAAGACCTACGTTTGTAAATCAAGTAAGAGGACTTTTAAGACATGCGGCCTGGGTGGTCTCTCCGGAGTGGGAAACTGTAATTATTTTAGCCAATAAGGCAAGAAAAGTGTGCTGTAAAATTAATTCTTTGGTAGCTATTAAAAAAAAAAAATTCTGACCCATAATCCACTGTATTTAATTTTCCTAGAAGAAATAGGTTTGTACGCCATCCTGATCGTCTGGTGCAATATAGTTTATGTAACAGAACATTTTCCAGGAATACTTTTAGCCACCTTTCCAGCCCTCTATATTTCAAATATTACATTGATGCTTGTTTTACACTTATACGGCATTATTATTTTGAAGTGCTTAAATGACTAACTCACCATTTAGACAGAATATGCATTATAATACAAATATGGACATCTGACTTGAAGAAAAAGTAAACTCCGATCTCCATATGTATTCCCTTTAGCTCATCTGCTCTGCTTATTTCGATATGAATGAAGCCCTTCAATTAAATTGTCACCCTGAAAGCTGTCTGCCATCAGTGGAATTTAGTAGGGTCCCAAAGAAACACATTGGACAGAGGCCCTAGCAGGCCTCCCTGTAGCTATGGCCGTAGGCAGGGCTTACCAGCTGGCAACAATGTCTGAGGGAGTGTCTCTGGCAGGGTATACCCATTCTTCCTGGCAACAATGAGGTGGAAGGCAGCGCAGAACTCCAACAGGTTAAGGGCACCATCCCGGTCAACATCACTGAGCTCCCTGAAAAACATAAAAAGTAACAAGATCTTAGAGGGACGCGCATGAAAGAATAATTGTAGGTAAGTGGGAGATGGAGGTTCAGTAAGAACTTCTATTTTAAGGTGCCCCCTACTGATCAGAGGAGCTTATAGCACACTTTAAAGACTAACAGGAAGTACTCTTGTTTAAATATGTGCATTACAAATCCAAGACAGTGTAGAAGCATGTGTCAGACAGCAGGGATATGATCAGCACTGGGAAACAGAAGTGTCTTTATTTATTTTTGTCTTTGCGGCACAATTTTTAAGGTTCCTCTCTTTCCCGTGTTCTATCAGTCCCTTGTTTCTCTCTATCCATCTGCAATTACTTTGTTTTTCTTCTTGATATTTGCTTAGAATATCTGACTTTACTGTTTTCATGTAGCCTACTTTACGATAGCTTTATTGCAATCTTCAGTTTTTCTATTTGGTCTTGTAAGATATTTTTTTATGCATTGTTTGATTTTTCCTCTCTTCAATGTATTGGTGTGTGTTGCAATTTTGTTCCACCTGTATTGCAAGGCGTTGCTGTGAGGACAGTCACAATTATCACCCTTCCTCCAGAAAGAAGGAAAAGGTAAGGGAAGTGTGATCAGCTGTTGACACCCAGTTACCCACAGCTCCCTCACACATCATCTACGCACAGGACGGGTTGCTTAACACTTCGTTGGTGTATTTAGATGGATCACTGGAGAAGACAGGTGTGGACAAAGGGCAGGGCCTGGGAGGCTGCACTCGGTGAGGTACATCTGCTGTGTTCACCATTAGAGGAGCAGGGTTGCTACGCACGGGGACCCAGAGGCTGTGAAAGTCCCTTTAGGTTGGATAAGGCTGGGACCCATGTGTGAGCTGGTACCAGGAAGGTTGTTGGTGCTAGGAGAGGCTTGGCCTGAGAGTTGGCTGGAGATCCCAGTACAAGTATACAGGGCTGGGTGCAAAACCTTGAAAATAGTGGCCGTTTTATGAAAGGAGCACTCATCACTGAAGTGTGGCAAATGTGTGACAAAGCCCCCACCAACGAATTTCTCGGTGCTATGCCTTGTAATAGAAATTGAACGTCAAGTCATCAGTGAAGTCCCATTTCTGTCTGTGCTGCAGAGCGCCTGTCACAACATGACAGAGTAGATGTCTCCCAGGTCATCTGATGAGGGGCACAACCTAAGGGTAAACTATTTTGGGGAGATCTTGGGTTTGCAAGTTAGCTACTGTTACAAGTTGGGTTTCTGGTTGGCAAAGATATGCACCCTATCCAAGTAGAAGCCACAATCCTAGTCAGGGTAAGCTTGATACACACTGAAAGATAACCTGTGCTCATCCTCTGGTAAATTGGCACAGAGCAGTCAGGCTTATCTAAAGAGGCAATGTGTAAAGTATTAGTGCAACACACACAGTAACACAATAAATACACCACAGAAAAACTCAAATCTGGTTTATAAAAATAGATTATTATATTATAAACAAAACAAAACCAAGATGACAAAAAGTCAATGCATAGAAGTTGAGAGTGATTTTTAAAAGAATAAATGCGGTAAAGTGCTTAGAAACAAGTAGTTCTAAAAAGGTTACTTTAGGTCGGGCGGGAACAGGGAAAAGTCAAAGTTCCAGCCAACCTCATGGAAGTGTTGACTGGCTACAGGACCCACGCAGGGCCCGGCGAACAAAGTAACTTTCCTGGTCGCAAATAGCAAGATGTGTCGATCTTCTCCATGCAGTGAAGGCGATGCATCAGTTCTGAAGACGGGTGCCAGAGTCGAGAAGTCTTGAGCGATGCAACGGATTATGCCCCGCAGTCGAGGGGATGCACTGATCTCACCAACGCTCAGCAGCGGCGATACGCTGTCTGATGTATCGATCTCAGGACACTGATTTTACTCCTGCAACCGGATCAATGCTCCAGTTCTGCAAGACGTAGACAGGAGGTGAGTAAAAACCTGTGTTGCAAGTATCTGGACCACTTCCAGTGAGCCAGGTATGGAGTAGGGGTAGAGATTGTGATTTCCCTGAGCCTCAAGCAGACAAGCCAACACGCACTTGAAGATCACTTGAAGTGAAGGCAGAGTCCAGCTCTCCTTCAGCTGAGTCAGATAGCAGAAGGCAGTAGGGCAACACAAGAGAAAAGCAGGCCTTCCAAGTCTGCAGCCCAAAGATGAGTCCCTTTAAACAGCAGAGCAGTCATTCTGACAGAAGCTCAGTTCAAGATCCAGAAGTGTCTGATGTTAGGGGGACAGAGACCCAGTACTTATTCCCATAAGTGCCTTTGATGTGAGGGGGTGACTTCAAAGCAGCGCTCTGAAGTGAACACGTTCCCCTTTTAAACCAGTCCTGTCTGCCAGGCTATCCATGGGGGGTGGGGGGTAGCTCAGTCCTTTGAGTAGAGACAGGAAACTACCTATTCAAGTGAAGTGTTAGCCTGTCTCTTCCATCCTGCCCAGGCAAGGCCATCAGAATGCAGGATATATGTAGATGGGTACTCAGACACACCTATCCTTCCTGTGTTGTGGCTGTCTAGAGGGAATGCACTAAGTGTAGCTGTCACCGACCCTAGACATGTATTGTAGACAGGCTGTCAGACACAAAGAGCAATAAGTGAAGAGAAATGTCTACTTTCTAAAAGGGGCATGTCTAAAATAGTAATGTTAGATTCAACTTCACCAGTAAGGAGGATTTATCATTACCATTCCAAAGATATGAAACAGGAGAAAGCTACTCTTCTCTGATCAGGAATTACGGCTTAAAAGTATATGAAGGAATTCCCAATGCTAACCTATCAGAGGAGGTCTGTTTGTCACTACCAGGACATGCAAAACATAAAAGTAAATTTTCTACCGTTTACTAACATAGCACCCTGCCTGTAGGGTTACCTAGGACCTACCTTAGGGGTGACGTACATGTAATGGAAAGGGGAGTTTAAGGCTTGGCAAGTAGTTTTAAATGCCAAGTCGAAGTGGCAGTAAACTGTACACACAGGCATTGCAGTGACAGGACTTAGACAGGTTTGAAAGGCTACTTATGTGGGTGGTACAATCAGTGCTACAGCCCACTAGTAACATTTAACTTACAGGTCCTTGGTATATGGTATACCACCTTGCAAGGGACTTGCAAGTAAATAAAATAGGTCAATCAAGTATACACCAATAAAACACATTTAGGGAAGAAACACATGCACTTTAGCACTGATTAGCAGTGGTAAAGTGCTCAGAGTCCTAATCCCAACAGAAAATTTTAGCCAAACGCGGAGGTGAAAAGATTGCGGACGGGCTACCCTAAGGCTGACAGGTCTAACACTACCCATAATTGGGAAGTTACCATGTTCACAGCCACAGACGTGGACGACGTGCAACCACTTAAGAAATGCTCTACAGAGGATGACATCCCTGTCGCACAATGGTGTACACTTTATCTTGAGTAAAGTACATTTTTAAGGAAAGTCAACCGAAGGTGACATTTTAATGTGCATGCCATATGTGAAATGTGACATGTATACTCTGCAACATAGAAATCAAAAAATAATAAAATATGTTATATATAAATTGCAAGATGATGGGGTTTAAACTATTTAAGGCATCTATACAACAGGCCTGGGGAAAGAAGGAATGTCGAGTCAGGAAGGCCTATCCAGAAATCCACAAGGCAAAATGGATTTTTGGCAATCTCCTGAATTCTAGAAAGTCAAATTTATGTGTACAGAAAGAGGTAGGGCGCTCCACAGGGATGAGCCTTGCACATGAAAGGTCATTCCTTCAAATGTCTTGAAACTAGTCAGTGGGATGGATAGTAAAATAAGACTAAAGACATTATACATCTGATGGTAAAATAATGGACAAATAACATTTACAGGTAATTAGGAATGTAGCATGCAAACACACAATTTCCCAAAACCTCTTGTGCAATAATTACTTTTCAAAAACATCTACAAATTCAGTTTCCCATAACATCTTGGATCAAAAATATCATTGCATTCTATTGCATAAAGAAACAATTTAGCTTAAAAATATATACTTGTAATTTGGCAACACATTCTCAAAAAGTTACATTTACTGTCTTTCACTTGAGCTGGAGAATATTTTGAAACTAATTTGAAACATATGAATATTTTGGAATGGTAAATGGACACTTGAGGATACATAGATAAAACAAAATATATGTGGAGATAGAAAGAAGGGAAATGCACATGTAAAACATATAATAGAAGAGACTTGGGGGTAACATAGGATTATTATATTATTATATAAATAAAACTAAAACAAAAGTATATATATAAAATAAGGAGGGTTTGGAGGGCTTTCCCCCCACAAAGGAACATCAAGAAAACATAGTAAAAACATAAACATGTCTGTGTGCACACATAAAGGAAAGGGACACCTTTTGTTTACCACCAAACCTCAAAACAAAAAAAGATAGTTTGGAGTATAGTGATGTTGTGAGTGGAAATAGATATGCAAACAGAAAGATAAACATATAGAAAAAGAAATAAAATAAAAAAATGTTAATGGAAGATCGAAATTCATGAAAATATATTTTGTTCAAAATAATACACACAACAAATATGTTATTGTAAAAAAAGTTATTGAAAAGTGATGTTTGCAAAAGATGTTTTGGAAAACTATGTTATCACATAGAAACCAATTTGGAGCTCCGCCATATAAGATTTTATGGACAAGGGAGCTGAATATGAAATTTCCTCTTCACTGTACAAGAAGCCAGTGGAGGACCTTCATAATAGGTGTGATATTATCATGCTTGTTCACACTGAGCAGTATAGTTCTGGACTATTTGGAGTTTGGATATTGATTTGTTAGGGGGTGCAGGGTAGAGGTGAAAGTGAAAACATTACTGATAAAGAGATGGGGAATGTTTCTCTTACTCTAAAAACTAGTGGGCATTTTTCCTAACGATGTAAACAATTAGGCTACGAAAAGAAGCAAAGGGCATATCAAATAATATTTTGTTTGCCTGCCTAGCTCAGCAACGCCTCGGTCACTGTCAGGAGTCCCCAGGCAGTCAGCACTCTCCCTCATAGTGCGTTGTGATTGGTCTGAGCACCGTGGTTTTGAGCTCAGACAGGAGCTTGGAGGCTGGGCATGTTCTCTACCTAGGCTGTATAATACAGCCTGTGGAGAACATGCACAGTGCGCATGAGGGTTTGGCCGGCCAGAGACGGCCGGCCAAACCCTCATGCGCACTTAAGGTGCAGACATCAGGGGAGCCCGGCCCCGCCCGCCCTAACAACCTGGCTGATTGCAGTGCAACTGCAATAGTAAAAATAAAATGATAATGACGTTTCGTATTATCATTTTATTTTTCGTTTGCACTGCTTTTAAGCAGTGGGGAGTCGCTCCTACGCCTTAGCGGAGGAACAGCTCCTGGGGATCTTGGAAAGGTATGAGTGCAGCAGCTTTGATGAGTGACTGTTGATTTATTATCAAATAAGAACTCACCGACTGTCATAACACACACAATAGGACATGATGCAGCTCAATCTACACCATTTGAGGAACATAATATTTATGTCAGATGATATTTCCGCATGTGTTTCTGACATACAACCACCTGTTACTGCATCCTTATTCACAACACTAGCCCACACACAGCCACAAAAGCAACCTACACACAGACGCAAAATTGGCCCACACGCTGACCATTCAGACTGGCCCGTCTGGCACTACTAGATTGTCCTATAAGCCAATTCGATCCAGTTGTTTTACATTTAGTTTACTGTTCTTATGTGTACTTTTACTCATGCCTAAGCTCGCATTTAGGCAGTCAAAGGAGTATATGTCAGTAGAGAAATCTAGTGGCACTGGAGAAATGCTCCTCTGTTCGAAACACCAACCTTTCAATTTCCTCAAAGTTTTAATTCTAATTTGCTATGCGATTTATGCATATATTCCAGCTTATTATGCATATATCAATTCACCATAATGCCAAGGGTAGTCTTAAATTTTACTCATACATGCATGTTTACACACACACACATTCTCACTTACACACACTTTCTCTCTCACTTAAACACACACTCAGCCGCAAGCGAGCACACAACATATGTTTAAGAGCATTGTTTTTACTCACCTCAGCTGCCAGGGAAAGCCATATTCCACCTAATTGTGCTTCATGTTTTTTATTACACTCATAGGGGATAATGAAATATTATTCACTAGGAGTGTACTAAAAGAATTAAGAGAAAACAAAGAGAGTGGAGTCCTAACTGGCGTTCATAAGGACGAGCTGCCACTGTGTTCCTGGCACTGATTTTGCCACCTCTGAGGCCTGGGGTCGCAAAGACAGTGCCAGGGGCCGCAACAAGCGTGCCAGGGGTCACAAAAGGCAAGCCAGGGGTCACAGCTGCGACCCCTAAATGATGTCCATGCATTCATCTCTAGCTTTGGGAAACAGTGTGCACAAGTCTTTTCTCCTTCTGTTCAAAACTACATGATAGAATCAAACCTAAATTCATGTGCAGTGTTTGGCCAAAATGAGTGAACATTTGAAAGAAAATTTGATTCTTAGACCCTCACACCAAATCCAGGATGCGACTTGTGATAACATTTAGAACTAATAGGACTCATTAGAAGCACTGACTCGTTTAAGAATTTGGAAGTTCCAGTAAGAAGGCACATTTCACAATTATGACAGCAACAGTTGTCTTGTCCATAGCCTCCTAACATCATATAAGGCTTGGTGTTGCTTTGAGTATTATCTGCCGTTCACTTAACCATTGGGGCTGTTACCTTTGTTGTGTTCAGCTAGAGTATGTCAGTGTCAAAGAGACTTGGAGTAGCACACCTGAGAACATGGATTTTTAAAGGCAAAGCACAAGAAAGGAAGGCTGGTGCTTCATTGACATGGAGACACCTGGATATTATAGGCAAATGGACTTCTTCTCTAATTTATTTCTACGTCTACCACAAGAGTATGCAGCTCCTTCCAAGACACAGGGTAAGAAGTCGGACAGACACTAAGGGAGCAAAAGGGGGTCCACTCCGTTAGGTAAAGGAGCCCTCACACACCCAAATGGGTGTCATGCTTCACCATAGGGCATGCTCCTTGTCGGGTCGGCACTGCAATTTCTGGAGATTCTTTTTCCAATGCTGTATGTATAGTGTGGGTGTAGGTTCCTTTCATGTAGATTGGTGTATGAAAGTAAATGTATGTAGGGAAGGGAAGTGCATGTTAAAATAGACTGAGTAGTCCTCATAACGGGATTTTTTTAATAGATGAGTCTACTTGTCTAGTTAAAAGTGAGGTGGCTATCACCAGACACAATGATCTATGATAGCTTTAAAAGGTCAATATGTCTCCAACTAAGAGCCCCCTTGTGGGTGCCCGTCGGGCATTGCAACACCGGCCCAACGAGGAGCATGCCATATGATAAAGCATGACACCCATTTGGGTGTGTGAGGGCTCCTTTTCCTAAGGGAGCAGACCCCCTTCCACTATCCTAGCGTCTGTCTGACCTCTTATCCTCTCTCTTGGAAGGAACTGTATACTCTTGTTACAGATTTGATCTCATATGAGCATGTATGCTGTACGTATAAGCGCTCCTGGTCCCCCCTTTTCTTGTGAGATACTTCTTCTCTTATTGGCAAATAAAGTAGTTGAGAATGGCTATGGGCAACGTTGAGACTCAGGCAGTGGTTTCAGAAAGATGTATTTTTCTTATCTAAAAAACACCCCCAACTAGGGTCAGATTGATTTATTTTGAGTAAAGCCTGTTAAAACATCTGTTACTTATGTACCTGAAAAAGTCACAGTAGGCAGTAGTTGGACTGTTTGCAGTAGGTTGTGTTAAGTACATTGTAAGAGAAACAAAGAAATGTAAACACAGGAAAATAAAAATTAAAAGTTATGTGTACTCACCAAATGTGGGACAGCTCTGGAATGGGAAGTTTGGACTTGGTGAAAAAGTTCTTGGCCACTGAACCTGTAAAAAATCATGAATCAAAAAGTATTTTTATTTGCTGTTGATCGCCTACACAATTATAAAAAAACATACAGAAAGCAAGTGATAAGAGAATACAGGTTATGTTCTTTTATTAACATGTATGTTATATGGAAGATCACGTGGGATAATATTTAAATTCTTCTGAATCTAAAAACGGGAACCATTCTCCTCAAGTAAAATGTGCTTGGACACAAGATCCTGATTTGAGTAGGGTCAAAAGCTAAACTAGAAACACCTGCATGTAAGCAAGAAGATTATCACCCTAAAGGTCATTATCAGTATACCCTCTGAATTTTCAGGTGAAATAAAAGCACTAGAACCAATCAGATTACAGTGTGCTTAGAATGATCACTAAATACATGCACACATTCATTTAGCCATTTCTTCTCCCTGCTCTGTACGAGTGTGACTAAACATGACACGACAGCCTACAGCAAAGCCTGTCATTTTCTAGGGATTACAGGCCTGCCATCAAAAATGGTTTAACCAGACATCAAGTTGGAAATGATGAGCTTCTGTAAGAATATTTCAACACATTTTAGAGTAATGGAATGTAGGGAGCTCCACTGAAGACAATGGGAGAGGTTCAGGGCCAATAATGGCTGGTATAGGCCTTCTGCTCCAACATTCCATTGCTAGTCTTTCTGTTTCTCCCTGTTCAATTTAGAACATTCTACTCTCAGTGGGTGGAATGTTACCATAGCATCACAGCCCGTCTGCTCTGGGGTATACTGTTTTTTACAGCCCTCATCCATGACTTGGGCCTTTAGCTTAGATTCATAGCCTTTAACAACCGGAATAGCCTTTGGCATTGTCGCCATAAGGCTATGGTAAAGCAGTAGTGCTCATCAAATAGAGCTCAGACTTACCCCTTGCTTACCAAGGTTAATGCCCAGGGGCAAGTGTTAGACTGTGACTGCTGCTTCACTGCTCGACTGAGTTTGACTTTACAGCATTCCAGGTGTAGAAATTGCAACTCCCAATCCTGACGCATGTGTGACGTAAGGGGAGGCCTACAGTATTTTAAGTGTTGGTCCAGTTTGGAATTCTTTACATAGCTCAGACTCTATGGCAACCACACATAACTTGTCCCAATCCCAATACAGACACATCGTTTGGTTTAGTGCAATTTTCTGGATTTACCATTGATCTATTTTCTTTAGAAATATCAGTGTTAATTTTTGTGAAGGAAAATGATGGCTTTTGCAGTGTGATTTTACAGTTTGATCTTCTGTTGATCTAAAGAACCACAGAAAACAAGTTATCAATAGTGCCCGCCTCACCCACCATTGAAGAAGATTTTCCAAAAACAAAGAGGCTTATGTCATCACTGAGCAACCGATTCACATGCCACCCTGTAAAATTAACCAGAAAGAGCTGAGCAAATTCAGAAGGGAATCAGTTGTCCTACTACAAACTACATACCTGAAATACTGGAGAAAGTATAAACATAACCTAGACCAACCAAGAATTTGGCAGCACACAATTACCAACTGTATCACATGGCTGTAGAAAAGTTCTGCAGGTAATGGCAGAAACCAGTGAGGAAATTTAGGTTGGTTCTTAAACTGCTAAATGGGGTACAATCATTGAAGCAATAATGGGCTGAGTTATTGAGGTAGAGGCACATGCAAGGAACAGATTAAAACTTGAACTACAACATATAAAAGTCTGACACTGCCAAAACAAAATAGATGGCATAAAAGGCAACTCAACAAGAGGAGATCTCAAACTCCCTCATATACAAAAACATGAAGAATCATAGAACTTTTGAATAACCTTAAAAGGTATCCAGAGGGCCTATAGGATTTGTTTTCTGAAAGACATTTTATCCAATGTCACCAGATATATGCCCATCTACTTATGTAATGACCTATTAAGAGAAAAACAATTGACTTTAATTACACCTTCTGCATGGGTGTCTATCCATTAGCGGTTTATCATTCTTTCAACCCAATGTTAGAAGAAAAACTGTAAAGAGGAGATGGGAACTCAAAAACATTATACACAAATGACAAGATGAAGAAACAACAAACTTATTTTCATATCCTTCCAAGTTAAGTGCTATTATTTAAGGTGAACCTATAATTTATAGCACACATCTAGATACAGAGAACGTTTGTTTATATGCAAGACTACAGAAAGATGAGGATTGTGGGGCTCCAAAATTACCATATACCTTTTATTCTAAATTTTCTCAGGGGAAACCTTCCCGCCTTTCGCCCCCAAGCTCTCCCTACAAGTCTAGACATGAATTACGCCCCACCACTGTCAATGATCTCAAGCCCTCACTGCAAGAACAGAAGGTAAACAGTGTCTTGATGAGAACTGTTTACCTTGTGCAGCTTTCACTGGGGCTGTGATATTACTCAGCACCTGGACACCCTATGGGTGTTTAATAAAATTGTTTACATAACATAATGCTTTGAAGTCAGCAGTGCAATTGACACTCTTCTAATGCAGCAAAAATAAACACATTTCTAAACAATCTGTTGCCATATTTCATTATTAGGAACACATGGAAAATTATGTGTTTGAATAAAAACGTCACCTCTCTGTGCTTCACACGAGAGATAGTGCTTGCAAATGATCATAAAACAAATGTATTAACAACAAGGAACAATTTAAACCAACAACATAGTTCATATTCAATGTAGAGTCTCTATCATTTAATACATGTAGATAAAACCACTTTTTTTAAATCTCTTTTTTCCTCTCCCTATGATTTATCAATTCATTTTTTGTTGTGTTATACACTAGGGGAACTATTAAATCATGAAAGTTTGGGGTATAAATAAAAACGTTCCAAGTGCTGTTGTGTGATCTGTGGCACTATATCATCTCCAGACCAACACATCATTTTTCATATAAATAAAGAGCACCTTATAGCATTAGTGTAATCTAAAGAAAAACATTTGTCTGTGTTGACCTGTTATACTAATCATGTAGTTTTTATGGAACTTCAGCAATGTCAAATATTGAGAGGTCATCAGGTTTAAGGTCATGTGACATCACTGTTTGGGAAGGGGTGTCAAAGGTCAATATGATGTAACTTCCTGTGATGCCATTAAGGTCAAACAGTGTATGATGTCAGTCACTTCGACCCCTAGCCTTTAGGTGAATCAACTTCCATGAAGCAGATCCTTCTCAAACATCAAAACCTCAGTAGTGATAGATCTAGCTATCACCCCAGAATATATTTTTCTAGAAAAGCTTACATTACCGCCATCTATCGAATATTAGAAGGACATAGAAAATTAACCTTGTTGATAGATCGAATTTTGAGTTGGGACTCCTTTTTATTTTCAGAATGGGTACAGCAATTATAAATTTACTTCTGCAAATGCACATAGACATAGACTGTGACGGCCCTACTGAAGGACTCAAGGCGGCTCACACTGGCTCCCATTGGTGTATTTCCGGTCCTCGATAAGGAGTCTCCAGCAAATCATCGGCTAGGAAAAGTGATTAATGAAGGATGACAACTGAATGGCGATACCATAGTTACTACAAGTGGAGCGCAAGATAGGCCGTGAGGACACATAGGCAGTTGTGTCTGTGGGTAGAGAGTGGAGCACACCAGCCAAGTTAAAAGAAGCCTGCCTATGATGCTGAAGAATTTTATCATAAACAAAAATGGGGGGAGATGGAGGTAAACATTAGGTTCATCCTCCAGACTGTGTATAGTTTTTAACAAATCTGTAAATGACAGATCAGAGAACCTAACCAATGGGAAAGGCTTCCGCTAAATGTGCGAAACAACGCCCCGAATCTAAGAAGAGAAAATTCGCTTCTTGAGTCCCCTCACTCACCAAGGGTTGCCTCTAGGGGACATGCTATCATTGGGGCCATCCCAGACAGCAATTGTCTGGGGCGTGCTGCAACTTGCGGAACTACATAGGAGCACTTTTTGTGAAAAATGTGTAGTGCAGTGTTTGGGGGAGTGGTGATGGTGATGCTAAAAATACCTAGCTAGTGAGCGATTAATTTATTCCTGCTCCTAGTTGGTATGGATAAAAAGAGGTTATTAGTAGGGAGGAAGTATAACTGTTATGTGTATACTATCTCTAGTATTTGGTTGACATGTTTCGAGGTGTCCCCAAACCTCTTCTTCAGGAGCACATGGGGACCAGCCCCATGCGTACCACTCCGTGAGAAAAACAATCCTATACTAAAGAAATTATATAATAAAGAACAGATGCACAGCTAATGTGTGAGCACCAAAATTAAATACATACAGTTGAAATCAGACTCGTAGAATCTGTTCAAGGAGATAAAGTGACAACGAGATTAGTGCATATTGCCTGCCCACCTCTCACGTGGGCAGGTCCAAACCATATGCAGTGCTTAAATCAATGCGTTCCTCTATAGTTTGTGTCGGTGCACTTAGTAGTAAAAAATATTTAATTAGTGCTTGTACCCAATGTGACACCTTGGAACACATCGGACTACTCAATTGTGAGAAAGCATGGTTAATCACTGAAAACATTGGTAAAAAGATAAAGAAACACTCGTGAGCAAATATTACAAGACAAAACAAACATATAAACATACTGTTCACAATTTGTAAGAACATACTTCTGTTATGGCAACGCTGTGCCTCATGGAATGCCAGGGTGGAGGGGCTTGTAGTAACTCTAGAAGAATGTATATAAAGTATTTGAGTCAAGGGATGGGCCATGAGTAAATGCGAAATACTGGTTAGTTATTCCCCATAGCATGGCCAGGAGGACAAAACAAGCGTTTATCGGGGATCCTGGGTTCCTGTTAGGGAAGAAAAGATCTTACTTGGCTCAGCACTCCTCCGTCAATGACACCTACTCGTACCCAGGCAGACCGCATATTAGCGTGTCTTCAGCACGGGATGTTGTTTAAATACTGGCAGGAAAAGCCCAGTCATGCTCATATGCGAGTAAAGACTAGACCGCGGTTGTAAGCAAATGGCCGCCTAGTTTCGGAACTTTGTCTGCACCATTTTGGGAGGATCATATTCAGATGGAATTTTTTTTTTTTTAATTAAATTAGTGGCATTGTAAAACCGCGGATGAGTAAATAATAATTATTTGTCAGCATTTTTGGAGGTGATTACCGCAACTGAAAAAAGACTATGACAAAGAAGAGAACATGAAAAAAGACTATGTACCAAGGTTAATGGCCATTTCATTATTGGCAAGGTTCGAGCGTCATATTGGAAGTAGAGACCTGAATTGGTCCACCTCCAATAATTAGTTAAAAGATTATCAATTGAAGTGGAGTTAGTGTGGTGTCAACCTGAGAGGAGAAACTACTCTAAAGCCTATGTTTGATAGCGAGGCAGTAGGATTTAGACTGTTGCTTTAGTGTGGTTGTGCATGCGGTCGTTCAGTAATTGCAAGTTCCTTGCATCTTGCCAGTGGAGTTACAAAAGCAATTTGGGGTCTCACGTGGAAGTCTGGTCATGGGACCTTTTCTTGGAGGTGATTTGAGTACCGTCCGGTTCTCTCATGTGTGATGTAAATAAAACAGTCCCAGAGTGGTATTGGGATCATTATATCTGTATCGCCAATGTACCCAAGGTGTAGTTCATCTTGTGAACTGTCCCTATGGGATATTATCATTCAGACCTGTTGTATCTGTGTGCAATTTGAACACCCATCTTTGTTCTTTTTCCAGCAGCGTCTGTTCTAAATTGTTACAGTGTGTCATATGTTCCAACACTACCCATCGCATGTCATTTGGGGTGTGTTTCATTTCATTAAAGTGTGCAGTCATCCTCGTGCTTGCCCTGTGGCACCTGATGTTGCTATGGTGCTCACATATTCTCGTGCTGACCTTTCTAGTAGTCATGCCTACATAGTGTAGGTTACAGCTATATGTGATCATGTATATCACCCCTGAGCTGTTGCACGTGGTGAACTTTCTTAATTCCCAAGTTGTTCCTGTGTTGAAAGTCACCTTCTTTGTGGTAGCAGTTAGGTGGCACACACTGCAGTTGCCACATGGGTGATGGCCTGTGGGTAACGTACTGATTACCTGTCGGTTGTTCTTGAGTTGGGATTTTGGGCGAGTGTGTACTAGGATGTCCCTGAGGTTCTTGCCTCTTCTATGTGAGAATATGGGTAGTGAGATATTTAGTTTGCCACTGTTGAGGATGCACCAGTGCTTTCTTACTATCTTAGAGACTTTGTCCGTTGCTATGTTAAATGTTGTGATACAGATGGGTCTTTTGTCTTTTTCTCTGTCCTCTTTTTCCACAGAGCCACAACAAGAGTGTGTACCAAAAGGTACTGGTAGGGGGTCACAATGCAGGTGCGCAAAAAAAGGAAGGATACCACCACTTCTGTGCTCACAACTGCAATGATCACTCACTCCAGATATATGTACAAAAGTGATTCTCTACTGGTCCTCGTTAGTGGAAGAAAGTATAAGGCATGGCGAGGGTCTGGCACGGGCAGGCAACATAGCTTAAGGATACACAAAACATGCAAACACGGCCCTCACACAACAGATAGAAGGGAGACAAATGGGTCATAGGGACTTGGAGCATAGGCATATGGAAAAGACTCCCTGTCTGATTAGTTACGAACTACCCTTCAAGATACATGGAGACCAGTTGGAGAAGTAGTGCAGAACGAAGAATCATACCCTAGCCTAAATGGTCAGAAGAGACAGAAGTCCTACCAAATGCAATGGAGCCAATCGAGCTCTGCACAAACAAAGCATGACCTATAAGCAAGTCTTGCTGAGTTGAAAAAAGACTTAGAAAAAACTTTTGCAGAAAACCTAGAGGCCATCACGGCTGACATGAGTAAGCCTATCTCAGACCTAAACTTTTATATGAAATTGTTCAACCAGAACTTTAAAGCCATTGACAGCCTGCTCAGTGATAGCACATCAACGGACCATCACTTCCACACAACTAAAGTCGCAGGTGAGATCACTTCTGGACAAATGTGAAGATCTAGAAAAGGGACAACTTCCTGCAAAAAACAATCACAAGAAATGTTTTCCTCTTTCTATGTGTGCTGCAGAATGCAGCACGCATAAAACGAGTTAAAAACAAGGAGAAATAAAAGTATTTCTCCTTGTTGTGCCTCATTACGCCTCCCCTGGGGAGGCATAGGATTCTGACACATTCCCAGGTTTACAAAATGTTGCAAATCTGGGAACGCTGCAGAATCTATGGGTGTTGCTATGGGTGTTGCGTGGAAACACCCACAGCAACACCCATTGTAAGCCGCTTTCACGCAAAGTGCTGCATGAAGAGGGGCCGTATTTACAAGGCCACGAAGAGCCACATAGGGTGGCTTTACGTAGTCTTGTAAATATGGAGCACCACACTGCGCTGCCGGTGTGTCAAAAAATGTGACGCTCCAGAGGCGCAAGTGGCTTGTCAATATGATTCATAATTCACAATCAGTATCATTAGGGCACACAGAGAGGATAGACTGTCCACAGAACACAACACTCACCCTCAGGACACTGTGGCTTAGCTGGCTGACTATTGGCTCAAAGAAAAAATAATATATGAATCCAGGTTTATCAGCATTGAGGCCAGTTCACTATGGTGGCAGCTCTATTTCAGGATCTGTCGCCGACGACACTTCAGCGCAGAAGAGATTTTTGTCTGGTTACCTAAGAGCTGCCTCAGAAGAAGATTTATCAAAGATGACTACATTTGTTTTATTAACAATTTCACTAGAGGGTAACAAGGCCATGATCACAACTCTGGGAGAGAGCCAAGTGTTGAAAGTAGCGAGGAAGATGTGGTTGTACAGGAGGAATCAACAGGCCAATCTGAAGAGGACACTCCTAACACACAGAATACAAGGGGAGTAGAAAATAAGGAGCACCACAACAGGAAACCAACTGTGAAGACACATGTAGGAAGATGTTGCTCCAGTGAAACCCACAGTACCTGGGAATAGAGATCCAATGATATATTAAGTCTGAGGTTATGTCAGAGCATCTCATTAAGGTTTAGCACCTTTTTGTAAGGGGGAGAGAGAGAGACAAAGTGTGATCATTAAGCTGGTGGGGGTAAGAGTTGTAGTTTCACTCAACTTTGAGTTGATGGTACTGTTGAACTCTACACATAGGTAGCAAGAAGTTAGTAAGAGGCACTGACTGTGTCACTCAGAGTTGAGGGGTGCATTTTCCCTTGCTGAGGGGCTCTGATGACATCACTGTGTTAGGTCACTTCGAAGCTATGCTCACTAAGATGATAATTGCAGTGAGATAAAAACATAGGGGATGGCCATAGCATACAGACGAAGCGAGGGTCGAAAGCTAGAGCATCGCAGTTTAATGTGACGGGCCTGAATTATTCTACTGAGAGACACCAATTTTGGAGTTACATTAAAAACCAACATGCAAACAATTTTCTTACAGAATATCCACTTACTGCGTAGAGCTCATTTCCACATTACACACAGAGATTATCCCCTACAATTCTGGGCTACCTCAGCATCCAAAATGGTGGGAGAAGCCATCCTGCATAAGTAGTTGTGGGGTATGGTAGAATTAAAAACAAAAAGACATCCAGAGGGCAGATATCAGAGGGTACCAAAGAGGATTTGCAAGAGTTTAGCAATTTAAAAAATCAGTGCTTACACACTAATTATGGGGCAAGATCAGTTCCATAAAGGAATAATATCTGACTTAGTAGTCATTAGCGAGGGGGTGGGGGTCCAAGGTGCAACTTTGTTTGAGACACTGATGTGGACAAAAAAGGTACTCATGAGGCAGTTTTTCGGGCAATGTCCAAATGGTTTTTAGAAAAACTACAAGAGCTAGCTTTGGAGGATATATGCCAAGCACCTCAGTAAGACAAAAGGGGCTACTCGTTTCATCGCATGGGCACTTGTCATAATCTCATGGATACTTATCATTTGTCTCCCAGGAGCCAACTGGGACTTTTGATACATCATATGTGAAATATAAATCTCTAATGGGGCATGTATGGAAATCATAGTACATGGACATGGGAAGCTAACCAATAGAGGATTGTGGAAACTGAACATGGGGCTATTTAGATACCTTGCATATAGAGCGGAGCAGGCTAAAGCAATCTCAGATTATTTTCAGGCTCAGGGTTGGTGGTGTCTGATTGAGAAGTTATTATAGACTGAGTGGGTGGAGTCTGCTTGAGAAGCCATTAAATACTTAAAAGCGAGAATGGAAAACATAAAAAAAGCAGCAGAATAAGACAGATCGTATTTAACAAAATAACAATGTAATTGAAAAACCAAAACTGGAAATAATACATGTTGGGATGGGAATGTCCATTTCATGGTATACAGTTTCCCCCCCTGCTCCAAATGCCCAACTGCATGTGTATCTGGTACCTTGACTTTTATTTTGGCCCTTGTATCACACAATTCTAGGGGTGAGTGCAAAGCCCTAAGGCGTTTCCTGACAATGTGAGGTCCTGGTCCTCTCCTGTGACCTTGAGGACTGTACTAAGGACTATCGTCATAGTAGCACATAAAGCAGTAGTGGCAGCATACTGTGTTCTGAGATTGATAGTGTGACTAGACCTTTTTATCTGTGCCATTTGAAAGGGTAGCATACAGAAAACTCCTGTGTAAAGTTCCACTCTTAGTTGAATGTCCTTGCACTGACATCTTCTATGTATGTCGGGTGTGGGTGCATGTTTAGCTTGCATGTAGCATATGAGCAATTCTAGAACTCTGTGTGCGTGAGTCCGAGTATAGAAGCAAGTGGTATCTATTTTGGATGCCCAAGTTTGGCATGTCATAAGATGGAGGATGAGGACAGCTTTCACAGACAGTGGACGAGTATTGACTGTATTCATGTCGCTGAAGGGTGGAGAGCCAGGCACTGAAGTAAGGAGGATGGTGACAAGGAAACCTTTGGAAATTCCATAAAGGCTTTTCTTAGCAAGGGGCAGCTGATTAGTTTTAATGACACTTCAATTTGGTTGATGGTAATGGTGAGAGTTGGGAATGCATTTTCTGTTGTGCAAGGTTAAGGCGTTTCTAGGTCATGCATGCCCTTTTGTCTATGTATGGTTACTACTTTAGAGAGGTGGATGGCAGCCAGGTATAGAAACCTCTCTCTTCATTGTGGCCATGATGTGGGTGCTGTAGTTTTCCAGGCAGGAACCACAAAAAGCCTAAGTGAGTGCAATGACCTGGTTGGGGCTTCAACTGCCTTGGTGACTGTGACGTCCCAGGCTGGGCTGCAACTGCCGTGCTAGTTGTGTCGACTCAGTCAGGCCTAAAACTGCTGTGGTGAAAGTGATGCCTCGCCGGGACAACAGCTGCCTTGGTAATCATGTCTGCCTGGTCAGGGCTGCAATTGCTGTGCTGATAGGGTAAGCCAGGTTGGGGAAGCAACTGCCCTGGTGATCTTATTGGCCCAGTCGTGACCCACACCTGCTTTGGCATCGGCCAAAAGCCCAGTCAGGGTTCCATCCATCTCACTGGCCAGACGAGACTGTAGCAGTCAGGTCTGCACCAGTGAAGAAAGCGCCAGAAGCACCGATCGATGTTGGGCTGAACCAAAGCGGCCACATGAGAAGAGACTTGAGCCAGGTCCAGCCACCTCTAAGTTTTCCGAGGACTGCCTCCAACTACTGCAGGTCTCTGTTGGCAGAGTGAAGACTAAGATGCCGGATCCATGCCACTCAAGCACTAGAGACTCAGAGAGTAACTTGCTACCAACTACACCACAGGGGTAAGAGCACGCCATATGCATGAACTGATTGTGCATTTAACTTGTGAGGTGCCAGATTCTGCACCTGAGACTGATTCATACTCCTTCCATAGTTGCTGGCTGAACAAGCTATTCAAAGGCACTTGGGTGGGAGATAGCACGAGGGAGAATGAGCGGGTGTAGCACCCTAAGGAAGAATCCTGACCAGAATGACTGCCATGACTGTAGGATTGAGCTGTGAAGTATTTAGTACTACTCTGAGATTAAAATGTATTTTCTTTTCTACATAGGCAAGTACATGGCTGGATATTGAATGTTTTGTGTCTGATAGTTGATTAGTTAGTATTGAGTTTGTGACCCCCACACTACCTCCCTAAGAAGCCTGTGACTGCTCGCTCTCGTTAAATGATCCCAACTACCACGATTTGGGTCCAGTAGCCCCCGTCTACTTTGTGGCCCCCTAAAACAAGTCTGACAAAGAGACACACCCCAAGGTGCACAAAGCACAGAAATATAACTATCAATATATCCTAGTAAATAAGGAAAACATACTATGTCAGTTTAGATCCTGGTAGGTGCTCTCTGCTACTTAAATGATCTGGGAAAGTGCCCAACATATATATGGACAGATGTATGAAAAGTCTGGTCACAAATGGCACATCAACATTTTCTGACCATTCTTCTTTATTTAAAAATGTGACCTATGTACTAATAGATAGCATCTCAAATTGTCCAGTCACCAGAGGTTGCAAAATGACCCTACTGAATGTTAATTAGGCAGGTCGCTATTTGTGACCCCCTTTTATTGTGTGCAAACAATGGGATAGCGGCCTGCCAAGAAGATCAACACCATATCTGTATTTGCGTTACAAACTAGTTTTTGGTTTAGAGCAGTCTTTCTTCCTTTAAGAAACAGGTGCTGCTTTAACTAAAAGAATTTCCATTTAGGAATACACTTGGGGCTGCAGGCAGTATTACTTTGGACCACTGCCTGCTCACACCACCCCGCCCCGAACTCCACTAAAATGAGGCCAACATAACAGAAGATGTCCACCAGTAACAGCTTCCAATTTTCAAATCTGTTATTGCCTCCTATGCACAGTCAGTACATTTTCAATGGTTTGTGTCTGGTATTGCTGTTGCAAACTATTGATACAGGCCATTTGGAATCACAGTTAGGAGGGGACACCGCTTCCTAACCCTGAGAGAGAAATGGTCGGCAGACCTATTTTGCGATTCGGAAATTAGTTTAGTACAAACAAAAAAAGCAATTTTGCAGTCGCAAACCCTTTGACAGCAAAATGGTTTGTACATCTTGCCCCTAGTTTTTCAGAATCCTCTTCAGGACAAGAAAGATGCAAAAAATAGGGTCCATCTCATTACAAACTCGCACCAATTGAATGTTTTTTGTATCCTCCTAACATTCCTAAATAGAGGTTATAGGTAGTCACATCCATCGAAAAGCTCTTTTTGGTGGACTTATTAGTAGATTTACATTTAAAAGGAGCACAGCTAACACATCAAATGTTTCTCCCATTCCCATGGGCAGCAGACATTTGGAAATGTGTCTGGCTCCCAGCAAATCATTGTATCAGTGGTTTTTCCACCAAACATCCAAAACCTATATTGGCATGCCTTATCAGAATAACATAAATAAACATACATTTAGAGAATATCCTTTTCAGAATCCCACACCAACCAGCACTTGCTAAGGTGGGCTTTTATGGTGATGTGTTTGCTTCAAGATAAGGGGTTCATCTTCATCTGGGAAAAACACATCCTTCTTTCCCAGAAGCTGCCCAATCTTGCTGAATATTAAGGATCCCTAATCCTGATACCACCTCCTGCGTATGCTTCCTGTCTCATTATTTCACTCCTGCAGCTTCTTCTACACTCCTGCTTTCTCACAGTGTCTCTGTTTTCCTATCTTTTGCTTCCTTCTTTTTTCCCTCTTTTGTCCTGGTTCAAAGTGTAATTATGCAAGACACATGTTCAGCGGCGGCTCCTCTGCTATGGTGGAGGAGCGTCGCCCCCCCATGCCAGTAGCTGCGGCTGCAAAACTTTAAAAATAAACCATATTTATTAACGGTTTATTTTTCTCCTACCATGGAGTCTTCGGGGCAGGGCCAGGGGATGACAGGCACTGAGGGGGAATGGTGGGCACTGTTATCAGTGCGCATGAAAGTTTGGCCTGCCGTCTCAGGCATGGCCAAACCGTCATGCGCACTGAAGCAGTCTCCAACCTCAGCTTCGCCGGGTTGGAGGCAGCAGACACCGGCTCTCAGTCTCCAAGAGCGGCGATGAGGCGGTATTCAGGTCCTTTTTTTAGTTTGTTTGTTGCTTTGTCCCCCCCGTCTCCCCCACCCCACCACTTTGCCCATACACCAGCCGCGACTGCACATGTTGCTCGTTGAGATTAGGTACTGGTAAGGTCTACAGAGTTTCCTAAATCCCAAGGGAAAAAGGGAGGGTTCAGCCTTCAGTTGTAAATTCATCTTGCAGACAGTAGTGTGACATTTAAGAACAGGTTCGTCAGATGTGTAATTACGTTGCTGGGTTTCCTTGCTGACGATTAACAGAAGACCTTGCAGCATAATGTTCGCCTCTGTGTCTTTAATAAAGTCAAGGGCTTTCTCTCCTATTGGTAGGTATTCACAATTGTACGCCGGACTAGTAAAACGCAGTCTATTTTATACACATCAGACAGACATTTTCAGCATTTTGCAGCTTTTGGGACAAACATCTAGAAGGGCGTGCATCATAGTGATGACGTTTGGACAGGGGCTAAATTCCTGTGCGCAATAATCTTTGGGGCGTGGAATGGCTGTAACTAATCAATTGCACTTTGGCGAGTACTTCTGTGAGCTGCTTGTCCGCAGAGAGCAGCCATTATCGATAGCAGGCTTCTCATGTGCTGCTGGAAAGAAACTGCTTATCGTTTTCGGAAGCCCTCGCCTCCAGACGCAGAGCTCTCATGGAAAGAGCTTCCCCTCTGAGATGATAGCCCTTGGCTGAACTTTAAAATTACAGGTCGAAAGTGCACGTGTCCAGTTGCTATGGGCTGCGGCACTTAATATAGCATGTGACGCGTGCCTGTCTCTGAATACGAAAAACAGCACAAAAATGTGAACAGAACATTTGAGGAAGGTTTTTTAAATAGATCTGGCTAGTTTTCTAAAAGGGCTCAGCCTCTGCCATTGCAAGTGACTGACACTACCTCTTCTTCTGTAACCAGAATTAAAACATGTTTTCTTGATAATGTTGCATAACGGTGGGAGGGTGTTGTAAATGCCTTGCCCAAGGTTTAACGACTATGCACCAGTGTTCCGGATACTAACTGTAAGTAAGGCAAAAAGAACCATTTTTGGACAGAATGTTGAACAATGTCATGCATTCACCCCAATACAGAGATCTGGGCCTAAAACCCATCGTTTTTTTGCTCTGCATGCCATTCCAGTTTAAACCCAGCCATATGCAAATCAGCTCTGACTCTGCGCCCAATGGGAACAGTCCAGCCCGAACTGGCAGGCCATTTCCTCCCTGGACTGGAAACAAGCATCTTGGGGCCCAATTCGGGGTTTTACCCCTCATCAGCCAGGCTAGCTTGACGCCAGTAGCATGGAGAGCACGGGACCCACGTCTGGGCATACGCGTCCCACTCGGGGTGACAAATGCAAAACAAGCAGTGGCATAGCCGATAGGTCTCACTTTTGGTACCTTATAAGTATATAGTTATGCAGCACAATATCCTTGCATGGCTAAACACTTATAAGATCCCAAAGGCGAGACCTATTGGCTATGCCAATGCTTGTTTTTCAGCTAACCTCACCTATCTCCCTACACTCTTAACAATCACCTCACGGATGTGTTTGTAAATTCACCTAATGGCATGGAAAAAGAAAAAACTTTGTGTGAGTGTCAGTTGACATAAAGTAAAACCAGAGTTACTAGATCCTGCCATTTCTTCAAGGACACCATGTGTTCCTTTGGCTTTTTCAGTAACAGCTGTGGTTGGGTGGCACTGTAGCAGTAAAATAGTTTTCACTCAGGGGATCCAAGCACGGCCCTAGCTCCTCCTCTACATCAACTGCCAGTCCGAGCCCCCCCCTAAGCTATGTTCAGCCATAACACATCCTCGATCCTACCCCCATGCTTATCTTGCAACCCTGCCACAGGCCTCCTCCCAGAATGTACTCTCATACCTGCCAACAGCTTAAACACCCAAGAGGGGTAAACAATTGCTGCAACAACTCCTCTATGCATGGTACCCTCGGCCCTAATACCGTACAGCACCCTACTGCTTAATAGCTCGATACATTATGCCAGTCTGGACTATTTAGCTTCTTGCATGCTGAGGCTTATAGGCCAACTTCTTTTTAACGATGGGGCAAAAATCTCAAATAGCAGACAAAGAGGTGACAATGGCTTGCTTGGTCATCAGGCATTTTTCTAATGTTGTTATATTCAAATGTGGTACGATAACATTACATCTCTAAATCGGGTGGCCATTATCACTAGTGAGAAGCTAGCGCCATCTACACTGTCGCACATTCCACTGTGGCAAACTACTTACTGCACTGGATCATCAGCCCTGACACAGCATTAATGTGTGAATGGGAGGACCACAAATACTGGCGACCACTTTGCAATACTGCCTCACAAAAACAAATGTCAAAACCCAACATTATGCATCCAACACCTTTACTATATCAAAGTTATGACTGGCTTCCCTGGAAAGTCAAAAGCAACCCCAGGGCGCACATCCACAGCCTTTTTTCTTTTTTTGGGGGGGGGGGAGGGGGGGGATAATGAAGAGTAGCAACCCACGCTCTATACAAATGCCATGTAAGAAAGTAATGCAATCCTATTAATGTAGGTTTGAAGAAGGGAACTGCTGTTCCCTATTCGCTAGATGGTCCTTTAAACGATTTGAGAAGGCAGAACTACCTGGAGACTACACAGGAACAAAGCAACGGATAGGAGGGCGCTGCTTCACAGAACAGAGATTCGCGCAAAGATTCTCATCCGAATCCAGACAGCGTGCTCTATACAGCTACTGGACAAAAAGTTTTGTATGATCAAGATGCAGCGCTAAAACCCAGGCAACGGGGAAACAACCCGTACCAGTATCCTCCCTGCGTCACAGACCCAATATCACACTAACTCATTCACACATGCAGTCATTGGTGGGGCCCATAACACCAACACTCACACGTTACTTCCACACCGGTCTGTACACACAGGAGGAATGAATGATTCAAGCGCAGCATACATGTGAGAGGAACACCTTATAACCTATAGGGAAGGAAAGGTCATTTACAAAATATACATTAACGCCCTTTCGCCTACAGATCCTTAATCCTAAACATCAAGGCACTTCTCCCACTTCGGTCAATGGACCAAATTAGTTGGATTGGCTGATGGTGATTTAGAACCAGCTAAAACACATTTAAGACTACAGAATCTGCCCCTTAAATGAAACTCACAACTCCTGAATTCTCATTAATCAATAATTGTTTATCTAAATTTCATAAGGATTTAATTCACATTTGTCTCATCAAAGTATTGGAAGTTTATCACATGTTTAGTAAAATGCAGAACATCATATTTACCTAATCTGACTATTTGGAGTCCTCTAATTCATTGGCTCCGCATAATCAAATTTGCAGTCAATCGTCCAGAAGCAGGCCAAATCTCAAAGTTCTCTGCTCAGCACGCTATAGTCCCAAAGATAGGCAAAGGACCAAAAACGTGCAAGCATCTATCATTGTCCATAGACTTAAGAAAGGTTTGTAGTCATCAGATGATCGAGCAGCATCCAGACCCTCTAAGATTTAGGAAAACGCAGCGCGCCTCTCTATTCTACTACACATTTTTATAATAAAATGAAGCAAAGATGATACAAATTAAAAATTTAGGACAGTCGTGATTGGCTGGTTGAGATCGTCCGATGTCAGATTTTTAAGTTTTCAGTTCAGTTCGAGGGGTGAGGTCACAAGTTAGTTCAGAAGTCAGCTCGTTCCGGTTTATTGTGAGGTCGATTGTTCTCGGTCTTGGCTGATTTCCCACTGTGTCCTTGTTCGGGTACATGGTGAACATAGGTCATGACGAGGTTTAGGAGATTTCTTGCGCAAGCGCAGCTTACTCCACGCCTCGTGGGACAGTGGCCACTTCGTCGTGTAGCGTCAGCGGCCATCTTTGATTTAAGCCCAAACGCCAACTTAAGGGAAACAAACACAAAAGAGTAATTAAAATATAGAAATAATAAATCTAATGTTAACCCCTTACTAATCCCTCTATGTGCTTGTATTTATTTAGCGTATAGCAACATTTCAAGCAATTATATTCACCCTTTTGGTCCTCTTCTCGGGCAACATTACAAAAGCAACATATATCATGCAGTATTCTAATTACTACATATACTACTTGTTAGTATGCGTACGGATTTTAGTCATAAAGGTTATTTAGCCATGCAAAATGCAAATCCCAGGTGTAATTCGAATATTAATAATGTTGATTAATAAACATGCAAACTCATTTAATAATATAAAGTTAATAGATTATTTAATTAGTATTTTCATGCAGAATAGGGGAGGTATACAAACTGTTGTACTACCCGCTCCATCACTCACATGGAATGTCCTCTGCATTAGTTTTTATAGGCGGGAGGAGGAACTTGTTTCCCGCTAAGTGGGCAACATCGGTTTGACGTGTAAGGTTCCTAGGCTTGCTTTTTTTGGGGTGCGGCAGTTGTCAAGAAGCTCTTCCATCAGTCCAACGTTTTTAGCCAATGAAGGTTGCATTCTGGGACTCGTGGTTTCGATTTTAAATTGCACATTCAGGCAAAAAAAACAACACACAAAATACGGTTACACGAAATGCAAGGATCGGGCAATGGTGCCCCGCCAGATACTGGCCCCTTTTTGTAGGAACACATAATCCGTCTAATGAATCAAATCAGTTTGTGGAATTCCCGCAACTGCTATTAAAACACGCCTACGAGTGACAGCGTCAGGCAACAAAAGCAGTTAATAAATTGCGTGGACTTCGCACACTTTAGGCATCGTCCTTGTTTGGGGAACAGTGTACCGACTCTCATTACAACTTAAGGACCTCTACCGAGTTCCAAAAATCCTTCAACCCACCCCACAACACACCTAACATAAATACCTTTGGCCATGATAGTTTAGCGCTAGCAGCAGACGTCGGTAACCAGCAAATGAAGTTAATAAGGAAAGCTGAACAGAAAGTAAAGTGACGCAGTCCCTTTAAATGTACCAAACGCAAGCCACCAATCGGTTCTTTATTAGTCCGGCCATCTCGGTGATCATTGTGACCGATAATACTGCTGATTGGAGTTTGTGCAGCGTGCAATTGTTATCATAAAAGCGCTCTGGTGTTTGCAGTGAAGACTTGCTGCGATAAATTGGTTGCTTTAAGAGACGGAAAGTTTCTGGTTGCTTTAAGACACAAAGTTTCCTTTCAGTGCACGCGCACTGAAAGGAATGTGTGGTATGCAGCTGGCACCCGGCCGCGCTGCTGCTCGCTCCCGAGCACCCCAGGCCACAGTAGACAGAAGGTGGGAAATGCACACGCCTTGGGCCAATTGCGTGCTGTCTTTGTTGGAAAGATGTATACAAAGGCCAATAGTGGGTGAAAACAAAAATGTGTGTTTAGAGTTTAAAAGCCCTAACTTAAAGTCTCGCAGGGCAGCGCATGCGTGCTGGCTCATGCGAGACCTAAAGAGCAATTGATGGACAGAATGTTGAATAATGTCAAACATTCCTCCAAGTACAGAGGTATGGGCCTAAATCCATAGTGTTTTTTTACTCCCCATGCCATTCCAGTTTAAACCTGTCCATCATTTGTTGCTGCAGCACTAACTGCATGTAACAAGCACTGGCAATGGCAGTAGGACTTGCCTTTACAAAAAAGTGTGATGCTTGTACGTGCATCATGATGCATGCATGCCTCTGTGTCATGATGCTACAGTGGCCCAGCGTGATGTTTTATGCGCACTTGAAATTGCAACCAGCAATGTCCATCAATATTCCATCTGAAAAAAAGGTTCAGAGATCAAAGATATAGTAAATGTATCGTGCCAACAATGAATGTTATAAAGGCAAAACAAAAATGCAGTGAAAACAAGACCACGTAAATAAACTGTAATTTTGAAAAAGCGGGAAAACGTATGTAAACAATTATTGTAAGACATACATGAAAATTCTAATATAAAAAATACAGCAATATTGTTAGTGCTCAGTGTGAACAGTGAACACACAGTGCTATGAAGTGAGATGCATAGCCCCAGAAAATGGTCAAAATAAAGTTACAGTGACAGACTCTAGCCATATAGGGATCAAGGGCATCATATCAAGTTAGAGTTCCAATGGCTTCTGACGAGGTGCACAGTACTAACTGGCACATGCATCAACAAAGACTTTTGCGATTCCTTAATTGCGATTTTTAAGGAATCGCAATTAAGGAATTGCAAAAGTCTATGCATGTAGGAATCGCTATAAAAATAGCGATTCCAACAAATTCCTTAATTGCGAGTCGCAAATTGCGAGTCGCAATTAAGGAATGCCGTCCCATTCATTCCTATGGGCCTCCAGGCCCATAGGAATGAATTGGAGATTGCATGAGCAATTTCAAGGGTGCAAGGGTGTCAAAATGACACCCTATTGCACCCCTGAAATTGATCTGTGCACATATGTTGCACACACACATGCTCTAAGGGCATGTGTGTGCGCAACATGAAACTTTGAAAAATGCACAAAAGTGTATTTTTCAAAGTTTTTGCAAATTACCATGAAGTTCAACTTCATGGTAATTTGCTCCCCCTATTAGCGAAATCGCTAATTTTTTCACTTTCATGCATTGCATTTAAGGAATCTCAATTTGGGATTCCTTAAATGCAATCGCAATTTGAGGAATCGCAATTTAGAGATTCCTTAAATTGCGATTTTTGCATTTGGGATGATGCATCCCAAATGCAAAAATACCGGTCGCAAAGGGGCAGATTCTGAGAATCTGCCCGTTTGCGACCGGTTTTTACATTGATGCATGTGCCTGTATATTGTTTAATAATGTCTTTGTGGTGAATGGTGTCAACAGCGTTTTCGACTCTAGGCAATTCAGTGGATCATCATCAAGACCCGGAATTTGATTGAGCACAAACCGATAAACCGATGTGAACTCAATCACTATATGAATGATAGATGGGGAAGTAATCAGGGTACGTTTCAGAAAGATAATAGAAAGGAAGGAAACATGGTTGTGGGCTTTGGAAATTATCTTGAATTAAAAATGAGGTAACAAATACGTATGTACACATGCTTCACCACATAAATCATCACGAAAGCGTACACATAAAGCATGATACGGCCACCATTTTATGTTTTTAATTTACCATCCCAAGATGATGGGTGGCAATCTTGTAGGGGTAACTAAAGAAAATTATTTAACTGAACAGAGTGCAAGAGCTCTTTTAAAAATAGCAGGTGCCATAAATCAAATAGCAGTTGCTTGGCCCTTTAATTATTTTTTAAAAAAAGAACATGGTGGGGAAGTAATGGTAGAGCGCTTGGGGAAGAAATCAATGCAGAGAGGAAAGTAATGGGGAGATGGCGAGGGAGCATTTAAGGAGCTAATGGCATGCAGGAGGTGCTAAAATTTAAAGTGCAACAAAAAGCCAAGAAGGGGAGGGAGAAGCAATGGGTGCGCAAGAGTTGGAAGGGGAGGGCGGAAACATAGACGATGTGGGTGTGTATTTGAGGGGGGAGCAGCACATGCGGGAGAATGCAAAAAACACATGCACTCTCATGAGGGCCGAAATGAAAAGTCCAATGTAGTTCCCTGAATGTGAGAAGTAGAAGGATACATGCCATCAAATTAAAAGGATGGAAAGGGAGCTAGGTTCCAGGGTACAGGAAGGGACAAAGACAAGAAGATGAAGGAAAGCCACTAAATAAGAAGCAAGCAAATGGCAAGAAAGTCAACAAATGGTAAGCAGTGGGATGGCCCAAATCCACTGCATGTTTTGGTTTGGTCCACAATAGATCTTTCAATAGAAAACTAAAAGTTGTCCGCAGGTTTGATCTAAAATGATCACTGTAATTTTTTTTTTTTTTGTAACATATTTTTATTAAAATTTTCAGGTTTATTGTGATATACATCAGACGAATCTTTCAATCCAGTAGATTGCTTATTACAGTATCCGACAAATGATCACTGTAATTTATATGTTTTTCCATTAGTGTTTTATTTTGTTGGTGGGGAGGGTAAATGGGTTGTTTCCAGTGTCCCATTCTACTACATCAGGCAATCAGTATAAGCCCCTAATCACCTTTATTGTTATTGTTATTGTTATTGTTAGGTGTATTTGTAAAGCGCGACATTCATCCTGCAAGGATATCACGGCGCTGCAAAAAATAACAGTCAACCAAAGCATTAACCTGAGAGCATATTGGTTATTCTGGAGTAGGGAATAATGCAGTTTTTAGTTTTTTCTTGAAGATGGAATAGGAGTCCGTGAGTCTGAGGTTGATCGGTAGTTCATTCCAGCATTTCGCAGCAATATGTGAAAAAGCATTTCCGCCCATTCTGGAAAGCTTAATCCGAGTGGTGGCTGCTTTGGCTGAGGCTTGCGAACGTAGGTTCCGCGCTGGAGCATAGAACTTAATTCTATTTCGTAGAATGTAAGGGCCTGTATTGTGGATTGTTTTATGGGCAATACATAGCATTTTAAACATGGCTCTTTGTCTCATGGGCAGCCAGTGTAAGGCTCTCAGACAGCTTGTGGCAGAGTCGTACTTTCTCTTATTGCAAACTGCTTTTGCTGCGGCATTCTGGACCAGTTGTAATTTTCTAAATAAGTAGTCCGACATTCCTACAAATAGCGAATTGCCATAATCCAGCCTGCTAACTAGTAATGACTGGACAAGGATCTGTCTACATTCAAGTGGGATCCAGGGGAAGACCCTTTTCAATCTTTTTAATATGGCAAATCCTTTGCCACATATTGAGGAGACATGGCATTTCAGAGATAAAGTGGTATCCATCTGAATTCCTAGATTCCTAGCAGACGATGTGGGGATTGGTGGAGAGCCTAAAGAGGTTGGCCACCAGGTGTTATCCCAGAGCTGTTTGGCCCCACCAAAAAGTAGAATTTCTGATTTGTCAGCGTTCAGTTTTAAATAATGGCCGTGCATCCAATTGGATAGCTCTGACAGGCAGTTGTGTAATCTACTTTTGGTGTCATTATCTCCATTTAGGGTTACCATCAGCTGAGTATCATCAGCATAGGAGCAGATATTAATGCCCCATTTCTTGCCAATTAATGCCAAAGAGGAGACATATACATTGAACAATGTTGGGCTCAATGTGGCTCCTTGGGGAACTCCATATTTAATCTTACGGGGGGTAGAGGCAAAGTTACCTAAACAAATAGACTGGGATCTGTTTGATAAAAAAGACTCCAGCCAGTTTAGGGCTTTACCTTGTATTCGCACATTCATACCTCTGTTTTTCATGATGTATTTACTTATGTTTCGACATTATTTTCTATAATTTATGGCATTTATTTATTTTCTTCATTTGTCTAGCATGACTTCCCTTTACACATTCGTGGAGTTCAAGAGAAGAAATGCAAACCAGCATTTCTCCAGCGTAAATCTGCCACTTGTAGCTGTAAAAAAAAAAAAAAAATCACTAGTTACCCCACAGACAAAGCACTGCTTGAATAATCACTCAAATCTAAAATAAATGTAACTTGCACAACCTATGTTTTTGGTTGCTGTCTTCTTCTCCTGATTGTTATGGAAATAAAATTACTTCAATATAAAGTTCCATGGTGACCCTTGGAGCCCTACATTCAGGTGGTACTTATTTCCTTTCTTAATGTGTTGCTATTGGCTAAATACCAGGTTCCAAAAATCATTATTGCAGGATAAATTAAGTTTTGCATCATCTATCATCTCCCACAACGTCTGTGCAGAATGAAAGGGTACATGCCCCTTAACGTTGCCATGAGTTCACAACTAGGCCATCCCCATTCAGGGCCACCTCTCATTGAAGACTAGGAAAAATGCTGCTTTGTTACAAAATCAAGACAGTACCTTATATTGACAGCATGCGACAAGTGGAGTATACAGAAGGGGAGGAGACGGACTTTGCCCCCTTATGCAAGCCAGCTCGTCGCCAGTGTTGCAAAGATGATCAGTGGTCGGAAGAAGCACAAGATCCAGATGAGTTCAAGTAAGTTTATTCACCGTCTCCACTGCTCCACTCCTGTCACAACCTCGAGGTACCTCACAAGCCCAACATTCTAAGGTAGCCTTCAGAACCCCACAGTGGAAACATTCTATATAACAATGGAGAGGAGGGGGGGAGAGGAGGTACCAGGTGGGAAGAATGAAATTACATTACATTTGAGGCATTTAATAAAAAAAATCCTACATCAAATCAAGGCTGGCAATGCCTTTATGTCCTTGAGTCTTGTTTAAAGGAACAGTTCATTGTGGTCACCCAAAAACTTCCACTTTCGCTACAAAGGGCTTAGATTAAGCAGGGTGTATTTTGCCAACACTTAAGAATAGTGATCACATTATTCCTGATTTCTGCTCTTTTCACCAGAAGACAGTTTTCCACCAGTGTCAAATTAAAATCATTATGTCTTGTGTATAAAGGATGCTCCCACTTCTCAGCACTATCAGCCGGCCACAGGAAGGCACGGTGCGCTTGTGTCACTTTGTTGCCCCTGCTCTTAAACGATGACTCAGGGTAAGCAAAGTAGTGCAACAGGTTTATTACACCTGGCTTTTCTTCTCTCCCCCATATACTTCTCTTTTTTTTCTGACGGTTCTTCTATATTTACCCTGAGTCCAGGGCCAGACTGGCCATAGCAGGCATCAGGCGTTTCCCCGGGAGGCTGGAAGGGTGGGTGTGAGTTTTGTTACTGGAGCCGGTTTTGCAGTGCTAACAAAAGCAGCAGTGCTTCACACTTGCACACCCCCCTCCCCACCAGGGGGGCTGATCCGACAAAATTGCCAGGGATGCTTTGGATTTCCAGTCCGACCCTCCCGGAGTCTCCATATCTATGAGAATAATTCATGACCCATCATATTTTTATGGCATGCTACTGGAGAGACAGGGTTGTAGCGCATAGGGTTTAGTCTGTGCAAGATTCTCAATGTCACGTAGGGGTTAACTTAGCTTAGATGATGCTGTGTGCAAATGAGAAAACAGGTTGCATTTGGTTAGAACAACATAAACGTGTAGCCTTGCCTAGTATAAACATTGCGAAGGATTTTCAAAACAAGCTAAATATATCACGAGAATTTTTACCTTTCCTAGTTAGTCAATCAAGACTGAGCACATTTCCTGCAGAACAGAGCACCCTGACATATATATACAAGCTTATATGTCATTGGTAAGGACGGAAGCCTTTGCTAAAGAGTTTGGAAAACTCAGCTGGTAGCATGGGTCAAGAGGAGAATACAAACGTCTACTTCACATGGACAAATAGAGACAACACTGGAGCTTGGCGAGAACCAGAATGAATACATTAACGGTTACTCATTGAACCAATGAGAAGGATCGCCAACTCATTAGTTTTGAAAGACTGAAATGCTGGATATGCATGAGACTTGGAATGCAGAGTACGCCATTTTGCCGCGTGTGGTCCAGCTGTCGGTTCCTCTCTTGTGTGTTTATATTGGTCATAAATGCCAACGAAGAGTCTGCAGTATCGCTACACAGTGACGTAAAAAACCTTATCTGTGTTGTCTGCACTCTTGTGTTAGCCTTTGAATTTATTTAACTGTCCTGGTATATCATCTATGCTCTGATAATGGTGCGCTATTCCATGGGTTATTGTTGCTATTATTGAAATTAATTCATAAAAGCTTTGAGTGTTGGCGTTTCTGTTCTTTTCACCTGCTACTCCCACTTCCCCGCACTGAAAAGAACATGTTGAGCATACTTTTTGTTTTTGCATCTGTTGCACCTTGCTGCAAGCTTTCTACATATCTAAGCCTTATGGAAATCCATGCTAGTCTATGCTCTTTGGCTGGGCACGTTCAGGGGGTTCCCAGAGGAATAACTACCCCAATCGGGAAGACTGGTAAAGGCAGGCCTTGCATTTAGGACAGGAAGTGAGGGTCTGTACGATATGATAGGTAGTGGGTCTTACCCCTCCTCTGGTCATGGGTGGTTCTAGGCTTGCTTTGAGCGCATGTTCTCAATGCAAGGCAATGGAAACTCCCTACATTCTATACGTGTGATTCTTTGTACTAGACCTTCAAGTGCCAGCGCTCCTGGACATTCATAGATGGCAATAAGAGTTATGGAGCCACCACGTTTCCATTGGAAGGGGTCTTGAGCAACTCTGCCTGGCATGTAGATCTGTTTTCAGATCTTTTCTTCTAAATGGTCTGACTAATTGCCAGAGGTGAGCAGGCCAAGAAAGGCTCGAGCCAAATATCAGACTTGAACTGAACGCTTGGTCCCATGGGGAAGGGTTTAAAACAGGTTAAAGAAAGGTGCCCAGGGACTCAAACATTCTCCATAATGCAGTTTTTGAAACACAAAACTTAAAACACAGGAAACAGTATATGTACATACAGAAAGAAGGGACATGTTTGCTGGTGTCTGAGAGATTAGCCTATACATGGCAGAGGTTTTTCCACTGGGCCTCAGGTCGACATATCAACCCTCGATTGTGCCTTTTGGATCACGTGTCCTTTGTCTCCCATCGGGCCATGTCAGGAATACAAGTGGAATCTTGCAGGAGAGGTCTACAAGAAATCATTTGACGAAGGTGTTTCCTTTAAAAACCCTCTCGTAAAGCTTAATGTCTAGGGTTAGTTGAACTATTTTCCCCTAGTTCAGATGTTTCGCCCTGTTCTGACCTCAATTTTGTGCACAGCCTTCACTCGTAATCCCTTTGAGCATCTAGCTACCAGTAACATTTAACAGTTTCATTTAAAATGTGTGTGAGTTGTGGGTATTACCTCTTCATGCACAGTCAAGCACTTACTTTTGCCAATCTATGTAGTTATTCTCATTGAGGTGTTGAGCCACAATTAATATCAGCCTGTTTTTGGTAAGTCAGGGGCAGGCCAGGGAAGTTAATATATTAATTGTGCTGACTTCTTTTGCACGCAACATTGACATTTTTTCTAGAAAGATTTTATACTCAGACACTCTCTCACACACTGATACCGACAGTCACAAAGCCACTCAGATTACATATGTTAAAAACAGTATCACTCATTAGTGTACAGTAAGACTAGTAATTTAACTTAGGATGTAGCTTAGTATATATCTTTAAGTCTATAAAAGATTTACGAAACTCTTAACCTTACCAAATGATGTCATCAGTGATGTAATTTGAGATGTCATCAGTGATTCACTGACGATGTCATGAGTGATGTAATTTGTGGGGTCATAAGCAGTGCATTGCGGGGGCAGAGATTCTAGTTAGCTCAGGTAACTATAACAGCTCAATTTCAATGGTTTTGTATGAGTACAATCAGAGCTCAACTATAACGTCTCGGTAACCTTGTTTTTTTTAGTCAATATCAAAGGTTTTTGTAAAATTGATTTCCTAACTAAAACATTCCTGTTTCGTTTTTTCAGTCAATTTCTATGTTTCTATCCAAAATGTCCCTGTATACTTTGTTTTTTTCAGTTAATTTCTGTTTCTGTAATTTTATTTCCTAATTATAACGTCCCTGTAACCTTTCATTTTTTAGTGAATTTCTACGTTTTTTCCTAACTATAACGTCCCTGTAACCTTTATGTTTCTTGAGTGAATTTCTTAGTTTAAAAAAAATTACTAACGGAAACCTGTAACCTTTTAAAGTGTGTGAGGGGCTGTATAGGTCCGTGAGTGCGTGTGTGAGTAGCTGCATGGGTCTGTGAGTGGCTTCATGGGTCTGTGAGTGAGTGTGCGAGTAGTTTTGTGGGTGTGTGACTGGTTGTGTGAGTGGCAGTATGGGTCTGTGAGTAGGCGTGTGAGTGGTTTTGTGGGTGTGTGAGTGGCTGTATGCATCTGTGAGTTGGTATGTGAGTGGTTTTGTGGGTCTGAGAGTGAGTGTGTGTGGTTTTGTGTGTGTGTGCAACTGGGTCTGTGAGTGGCTGTATGGGTCGGTGACTGGGTGTGTGAATGACTGTAAGGGTGTGTGATTATTATTATTGTTATTATTATTATTATTATTATTATTAAGGATTTTGTAAAGCGCACAGCTAGCCCCTAGCTAGCCCCTAGGTTTCCTGGCGCTGAGGCAGACAGCAGAAGAGCAGGTGCGAAAAAAGAAAACTAGATGCTGGTGAAAATCCAGGTTTCCAGGGCACGCGAAAAGGTTAGTTATGCCTCCGATAAGCAGATGGAGAATGGCAGAGCATTCCATAGTTTAGAGGTTCTAACCGCAAAGGCTCTGCCACCTGTCCTGGCCTTGTGAAAGCGGGAAATAGCCAGGAGACACTGGTGGGTGGATCTCAGGGTCTGGTAGTGCTGGAGTCTACCTCTCAGGTACGCCGGGCATAGTCCCCGGAATGCTCTGAATGCCAGTGTAAGGGCCTTGAATTCAATACACTTGATCACAGGTAGCAAGTGAAGGTTTCTCAGGTGGGGGGGGTAAGCGAGTGACGAAAAGGTATCTTACAGATCGATCTGGCAGCAGTGTTTTGTATTATCTGCAGACGCCGAGTCAGATAGGCGGGAACACCCAGAAAGAGGCTGTTGGCGTAGTCCAGGTAGGATGTGATTAGAGCATGGACTACTGTTCGTCGGCACTCCAGGGGAAGGAAGTGGAGGAATTTCTGCATCGTGCAAAGCTTCCCAAAGCAAGAGGAGGAGACTTGCCTGTGTGAGCAGATGTGTGGGTCTGTGAGTGTGAGAGAGGCAGAATGGGTGTCTGAGTGGGTGTCTGAGTAACTGGGCCAAAATGGAACCTTACCTCCCCTTTATCTAACAAGAGTCCACAGTTTTGCACAAAATGTCTACCCTACTGGAATACTTTCTACTGCTTAATTAGTAAGTGCTACCTCGATGGGTAATAACTAGTGCATATTCTACACTACAACTGTGTAATGGACCATGAGGAAATCTCTCCAGTGATCTTGTGTGCATGTGATTTCAGCAATGTGATTGTTTCTCGAGCGTCTTGATCCACAAATCTGTGACAACATAAATCATCGTCTACAGAACAGAACGAGACTACAAAGAGGGGAATCGCCACCAAATAAAGGTACTTCGACTTAACAATATGAACTAAGAGCTTCTTTGTTTGCTGGAGATTTCCTCAAAATTTCTCTGAATCAAGAAAGTGTCCCCGAAATCGGGGCGAAATGCCTTTTGGTAAGCTGTCGGCCACCATGGGAATAGGCACGAAGACTTTTGTATACTACTGAGGAAAACAGGGCAGGGCCAAAAGGGTGAGCCTTGCATATGATTTTGGGCATTTGCATACTCAGGGTAATTAAAAGGGAGAACCATGGACTCAGCTCTCAAGAAAAGGAAGAAACCACTTGTCACTGTCGCTAAAGATCAGATTGCTCTCCAACAGATCAACATGCAGTCACCTCAATTAACCCCTTCCCCGCTCATGACGGAACCACTCCGTCATGAGCCACGGTTGCGCTGTGCTCATGACGGAGTGGTTCCGTCATGCTGCGGCCGTTGGCCGCCGCTCCGCCCATGCGGCGCTAATTCCCCGCCTGTGCGGGCGATTAGCGCAGTGGGCGGAGACGTGACGGAACCACTCCGTCATGAGCACAGCTCAACCGTGGCTCGTGACGGAGCGGTTCCGTCACGAGCACAGCGCCACCACGCTGCCCCCAAACCCCCCCCCCCCAGCGCCACAGCGGAATTCCTGCCGCGGCGAAGGGGTTAAGGATTTCAGATTGTTTTTCAACGTTGACTATGAGAGGAAATACACTTGCTTTCCCTTTGCTAAGCCCAAGAAGTTAGGATCATTTGAGCTTCAACTGGGGCACCTGCTGTTTTGTTATTTTTAAGTGTTTCCCATTGAGGTTTAGTTTGTGTAAAATCAGAATCAGGGACAGAATGGGACCTCATTTTTTCCAAGAAGAGTCCAAAGTTCTGCCAGAAATGTCTACCCAATTGGAGTACTTTTTACTGGTTACTTATTAAGTGCTACCTCATTGGGAAAATGTCTAGTACATATTCTACACTACAGCTGCCTGAAGGACCACAAGGTAATGTCTTCCGTGACCTTGTGTGCCTGTAATTTCAGCAATTTAATTATTTATGCGCGGTCTTACTCCCCTGGGGCCTGGCCAAAATTCAATGGGGAGGTTGGGCCGTGAGGCCCTCCTTCCCGTGCCAATTTCTGTCCTGGGGGTCCCATTCTCCAGGACCCTGCCTTTTTATGCTGGGTGCCCTGGAGCCACCCACAGCACCCAGTTTCCAGCTTTGGGGAACAAGGGGGAGCTTTAATGCTCCCGTGGTCCCCTGCTCCCACACGTAAGAAGCAGCAAAAAATGCTGCTCCCTTCATATGGGAGCTCTTGTTTAATCTGAAACAGATGAAAAGTCTACTCCCAGCGAATGGGAGCAGCTTTCCTGCTCCGCCCGCGGGAGTGGACTTACAGTTTGCTCTCGCTTGGCAGGAGCTGCCAAAACTCCTCCCAAGCATTTGAGATGTCATCAGTGATGTCACTGACCATGTCATGAATGATGTAATATGTGACATCATCAGCAGTGGATTGCTGGCGCGCGAGATGTAGTTAGTACAACTAACTATATCGGGGGAATTTCAATGGTTTTGTTCGAGTGAAATGTCCAGCTAACTATAACACCCCTAAAACCTATTGTTTTTTCAGTGAATTTCTAAGGTTTTTTAAATGCTAATTCCTAACTATATCAGGCCTGAAACCTATGATTTTTTCAGTGAATTTCAAAGGTTTTTTAAATGCTAATTCCTAACTATATCAGGCCTGAAACCTATGGTTTTTTCTGTGAATTTCAAAGGTTTTTTAAATGCTAATTCCTAACTATATCAGGCCTGAAACCTATGTTTTTTTCTGTGAATTTCAAAGGTTTTGTAAATGACAATTTTTAATGTATTAATTGTTATACTGATTTTTTTTATACTGATTTACTACATTTTTTAAACTATTTATTTTTATATATATATATATTTTTAATGACATTATAATTACATTATACATTACAATACAAAATATACTTTCTCAGAATGAATTACTTTAGTTTAAATACTTGGCAAATAGGCAACAGACTTTTAAGTACAGTAGTTACAGTTGTTGCAATGGGCAACACAATTTCAAACACAAAGCAACATTGAGCTCAATGTGAATTTCTAGTTAAATGCAATTAGTTACTTTATGGATTACTTTTCTAACCACAGGACTGGATCCTAGATTCAGTCCTTGGACATCTCCTGTAAACAGTTGAGTAAAAGCGTTTTGGGTACAGTAGTTATTTTTAAGGAATATTATTGTATTTTAAAAGTTGACACAGAAATGTTTTCACATAGAATCACCAATGTTATCCTATGGCATAAAATTCACTTAGCAGGTATGTAGTGTTATCGTTACTTTTTCTTACTCAGTGGTGGATCCTGGATCCAGCACTGGCCAACCACCTGTAAACAGTTGAAAGAATGTGTTTAAGTCATACAGACGATTTTTTAGGAATATTTTTAGTTTGTGAAAATAGACAGAAACTTTTCTGCTGAAAACCACACAATGGATTCCTATGGAAGGAAATACAAGTTACTGGTAAGTACGCTTAGAATTACTTTTCAGGGTCAGTGCTGGGCTAAAAGATGCAGCACTGGGTTCTCTCCTGATAACAGGTGAGTAAATCGGAATTCGTAGTTCGGCTGCTTTTAGAGGAATATTTGTACGTTTCAAAATTGGACACTTAGAAACTTTTCTGGTGAAAACCACACAATGGATTCCTATGGAAGGAAATACAAGTCACTAGTAAGTACGCTTAGAATTACTTCTCAGAGTCAGTGCTGGGCTAAAAGATGCAGCCCTGGGTTCTCTCCTGATAACAGGTGAGTAAATCGGAATTCGTAGTTCGGCAGATTTTAGAGGAATATTTGTACAATGGTGAAGCAAGGGGGCGTGGCCTGAGGTGACGTGTGCAAACACGCCCTGTGGCACATTTTAAGTTGGGGAATTAATTCCTCTTCAATCCTGAGGTCCCCTGGGGACCAACTAGCCCACCAGGTACCCCCAGTATGCTCCAGGGAGCTGCATTGCAGAGAGGTGTTCAGAGGCCACACCCCTTTTTACAACACTCTGCAACGCAGCTCCGTGGTGCTTAGTGGAGGTACCTCGTGGGCTAGTTGTCCCCTAGGGGACCTCTGGATTGAAGAGGAATGAATTCCCCAACTTAAAACGCACCACAGGGCGTGTTTGCACAGTATCACCTCAGGCCCCGCCCCCTACCTTCACCACTGTGCAAACACGCCCCGTGGCGCGTTTTAAGTTGGGAGATTAAGTCCCCTTGAATCCTGAGGTCCCCTGGCGGCCAACTAGCCCACCAGGTACCTTCAGTAAGCGCCACGGAGCTGCGTTGCAGAGAGGTGTAAAAAGGGGAGTGGCCTCATTACACCTCTCTGCAACGCAGCCCCCTGGTGCATACTGGAGGTTCCTGGTGGGATAGTTGGCCCCCAGGGACCCCCAGTATTCAAGGGGAATTAGATCCCCCTCTGCAAATGCGCCAGGGGGTGCGTCTGCAGAGTGGTGCATGGAGGGGGCGTGGCCTCCGGCCCGATCCCTTTTTTTTGTTTTTTAGAAGGGGGCTGTGTAGCCCCCTTCTTTTTCTAATTTAATGGCCCTGGGGACCCCATTCCCCAGGGCCTGCCCCCAATTATTTTTTTTATTAAAAAGAAACAAAAATCGGGAAGGGGGCCGCGTGGCCCCCCTCCCGAGGCCATAATTTGCCCCGGGGACCCCATACCCCGGGCATGGCCCTTTTTTTTTGGTTGTTTTTTTGGAGGGGGGCTGCCTTGCCCCCCTCCTGTGTCCCCTTTTGGCCCCGGGGACGTTTTTTTTTTGGTTTTTATTCCGGGCAACTACTGGACCACCATTGCAAACAGCGGTGTCCCGGGGGTGGGCACCCCGGGACACTGCAGGAGCCGGCCCTGGGGGGTGGTGGTCCCCAGGGCCATCATTAGCTCCAGGGGGGGCCACGTGGCCCCCCACCCACTTAATTTAAAGCCCCGGGGGTGGTGGTCCCCGGGGCTTGTGGATCCGTAACGGACTCCCTATGATAAATAATTAGCGCCCCGGGGAGGTGGCGGTCCCCGGGGCGTGTGGGGGGCTCGAGCCCCCCCACACAGGGTTTTTTCTTTTTTTAAAACAAACAAGCCCCGGGGGTGGCGGTCCCCAGGGCTTGGGGGGGCCTTTGAGCCCCCCCACCCATCTATAATGAAGCCCCGGGGGTGGCGGTCCCCGGGGCTGGGGGGCCCCTCTGGGCCCCTCATTATCATCTACATATTGCCCACGGGACTTGGCCCCCCCCGGGGGCTAAATAAAAACGAAGCGCGGGAGCCCGTGCTTCATTTTTAGAAGCATTTTTTGGCCTTGGGGGTCCTTGTGGGACCCCCTGAGCAGGCCTAGGGGGTCAGGGTGCTTCTACCCTGCCCCCTTGTCACATTTTGCGCCTTGTTTTCGGTTTTCTTGTGCCTCAGTTCTACCGAGGCACAAGATGGCTGCCAACACTTCCTGATTCAGAGTGTTGGTAGCCAATTAGCATTCAGCTCGTGCTCGGGAGGGTGCGGGGAGGGTGCGCGGATCCTCCCAGGCCATAGATATATCTATCTTTTTAACTCTAATTTTCTCAGGAACTACAGAACGGATTTACACCATTTAAACAAAAGGCGCTTGTCTGAACTGAGGACTACCTCTTTGCCAAATTTGGTGTAATTCCGTTCAGCAGTTCGGGCTGTAGCTGCGTCAACAGGTCCTATAGGAAAATGCATGGGGAAAACGCGTTTTGGGACCCCCCTTTTTTCTCGGTCCCCGCTTGATGAATCATCGTGACATTTTCAGGATAGGAGCAGTCCGGAGCTGGCCAAAAGTTTGAAAATTTTCGCGAAGATTCGTCAATCGGTGCCAACGTTATTCCAAATAAAATGTTGCGGATTTCCTATGGAAAATAGGTCCTAACTAGATCTACCTACTGGCGACCGTGATCAAGTCCCCATGAAGGGATGAAACGCGTAATGGCTGCCGTTTTGTTGGTGTGAGTCATCCCGAAATAAATCAACTGGTATTTTAAAAAGAATCCTGTGGTCCGTGCTCTTTTTATCGTGGCTGAGAAGAAGCGCGGAAAAGAAGAGTGCTTGATAATATATATATATATATATATATATATATATATATATATATATTTCGCTCCAATGTCCACCTGGGCGCTCGCAGCACTCTTGTGACGGGTGCAGAAAAATGGAGGTGGGTCCATTTAAAACATCAAGCTCAAGTCTTCGTAAGAAAACACTGCACTCACGGGGTAAGTTGCACTCTTTAATTCAGCGAGGACGCGTTTCGGCGTTCTGCCTTCTTCTGCTCGCTTTAGTCAAACATTAAACAGCGTATGCATGATTGTTCTTTAAACTGTTAGATAGAATCCCATTGGGCGCAGCAGGTGAGTGGAGAGCAGGGATAGGTCCATCCTCCACCTATCATATTCCCCCTCCGTTGTTCATTCGGGAGACCTCTTGTAAATTGCTCCGGGAGTGAAAGTGTCAGTAAACAAACAGTCTGGATGACAAATCCCGTTGTTACAGATTGGACCACGACATGGGCACTCCCAAAGCAACCAATTTACCTCTCCATTCACTGCCGCTAAATCAGTTAGAAGAGCTTCATGCTGCTGCCAAGGTGATGATCTTAAGTACCCCTCGTCAGCCACATAGTTCCGTGATGCACAGCGCAGAGGTCGGTAGATATCCGATACCTCACGAACCTGTATGGTTGGCGACAAAGTCAACGCTGACACCACAATAGCCTGCGTGGCGGTGCAAGGCGCCTTTCAATACTTCGCTCCAATGTCCACCTGGGCGCTCGCAGCACTCTTGTGACGGGTGCAGAAAAATGGAGGTGGGTCCATTTAAAACATCAAGCTCAAGTCTTCGTAAGAAAACACTGCACTCACGGGGTAAGTTGCACTCTTTAATTCAGCGAGGACGCGTTTCGGCGTTCTGCCTTCTTCTGCTCGCTTTAGTCAAACATTAAACAGCGTATGCATGATTGTTCTTTAAACTGTTAGATAGAATCCCATTGGGCGCAGCAGGTGAGTGGAGAGCAGGGATAGGTCCATCCTCCACCTATCATATTCCCCCTCCGTTGTTCATTCGGGAGACCTCTTGTAAATTGCTCCGGGAGTGAAAGTGTCAGTAAACAAACAGTCTGGATGACAAATCCCGTTGTTACAGATTGGACCACGACATGGGCACTCCCAAAGCAACCAATTTACCTCTCCATTCACTGCCGCTAAATCAGTTAGAAGAGCTTCATGCTGCTGCCAAGGTGATGATCTTAAGTACCCCTCGTCAGCCACATAGTTCCGTGATGCACAGCGCAGAGGTCGGTGACACTTTCACTCCCGGAGCAATTTACAAGAGGTCTCCCGAATGAACAACGGAGGGGGAATATGATAGGTGGAGGATGGACCTATCCCTGCTCTCCACTCACCTGCTGCGCCCAATGGGATTCTATCTAACAGTTTAAAGAACAATCATGCATACGCTGTTTAATGTTTGACTAAAGCGAGCAGAAGAAGGCAGAACGCCGAAACGCGTCCTCGCTGAATTAAAGAGTGCAACTTACCCCGTGAGTGCAGTGTTTTCTTACGAAGACTTGAGCTTGATATATATATATATATATATATATATATATATATATATATATATATATATATATATATATATATATATATATATATATATATTAGCAAGACGACTCCTTCATGATGTCTGTTTCCACAGCAAAGAGTCACGGACCCAAGAATGATGGCTCAAACCGTATTTATTTCACCAAGCCTTATGACGCGTTTCGAGCATACAAAGTGCCCTTGATCACATATATATGATACCCTGCCCCGCATTCCCTCAACCCCATCCCCGAGCCAGAATGAAAAATAAAAAAAAGTAGAAAATCGGCAAACAATAATTAAATGGTGGCTGCTATTTCATATTCTATCTATAGTGAGGGGGTTTCAGTAGGACCCGCTACCCAGCCCATTTGGGCCTGGTGGACCCCATCTTCTGGGGCCAGCAGTATTTAAGGGTAGACAGGGTGCACACCTTCCTTCTTAAGCCATTTTCTGCTCCAGGTCCAAAAGTACTTTTTAAGGGGGAGGAGGACATGCTTCTCCCGATCTGTTTCAAGCCCCATGAACCCCATCCCCTGGGCCAAATCCCCCAGGCCCACAGTATTTTTAAGGGGAGAGCAGTGTGCGGTCCCTTTCCTGAGCCGTCTTCAGCACCAGAGACTCCATCCCACGGGGCCGAAAGTATTTTTTTAGAGTGGGTGGTCATGCGGCCTACCTGCCAGAGCTTTTAAACAGTAGTTTCCCTGCCCACACCAGCACGGGTAGGGAAACATGTTTACTCTAGTCCGGCGGGAGCATTTTCTACTCTCCCTGCCAAACAGGAGCAAACACAAAGTCTGCTCCTAGCAAGTGGGAATTTAAAAATGCTCCCACTGGCTGGGAGCAGACTTGAGATCTGTTTCCCTGTCCGCACTGATACAGGCAGGAAAACAGAACAACATATGTTCCGGCATGACGTGGCCAGCATAAATAGCTACTCTTTCCAGGTGGGAGCAATGCCGGCTCATACACCATAATGGGAGCCGGCTGGGGTCACAGAGCCCTTGGGCTCCTCATAATGGCCCCCAATATGTGCTTGTTGGATGCTCTGGGTGGACACCAGTACACACTCCTTTGAATGATATGGCCCCAGGGGATGGGGTCCCTTGGGCACCAAAGAAGGCTCAGAGAGGGGGTTCACAGCACCCCTCCCGCTTAAAAAAAAAAAAAATCACACAGCCCTGGGAGATGGGGTCTCTAGGACCTAAAAAGGCTCAGTGCGAGGGGCCAAGTGGTTAAAATAACGTTACAGTTAGGTGTGATAAAAAGATGTTATTATTTTTTCAAAACTTAGCAATTCACTGAAAAAAATAAAGGTTAAAGTAACGTTATAGTTAGGTGAATATGTCAGTGACAATATTAACGTTTTGAACAAAAACAACACAGACATTCATCGGTTATAGCCTAACTATAACTTGCGCCCTGCCATACACTGCTTATGACTCCACATACTACATCACTCATGACATGTTCTATGACATCATTTATGACATTACTAATGACTTGAGCAAGGTGACGCAAGGGCTTAAGTGGGATTTACTAAACTACGCAATGCCACCTTGCATGGATCGGCATGGCTAACTATATCCAGAGTAATGCAAGGGGGCACAAATCAAATCCCTGCCTTGCATTACTCTGGATTGATTGGAAGGGCGTTCAATAGGTGGATCATTGGTGTTCCCATGAATCCATCAATAGATTTTGGTGCAATCCCAGATTTACAACAGAGGTGTAAAGAGCAAAAATATCTTAATTTTTTCCTCATTTCCTCTTTCTACGTTTGCTTCCTTCTACAGCACACACAGAAAGAGGAAAATTCCTCTAAGGATTGTTTCTGTTCAGGAAGGTTTCCCTTCCAGCACATAACAATCCTACCTGTAACACAGGCACCCGTGCACACAGGCACAAGAGTGATATGTAGATATGGCACATTCTTGCTGTCTCCCCTGCTGCGTTGCCTTACGTGACATTTTGTTACAACATGCCCAACGGGGCAAACATGCGCTTAAGTAATAACATGACATGATATGACTTTTAAAATATATTTCTACGCCCAAATTCTACAGATCTCAATCTTCGATATGCCAGTATTAAATGACAATTTCAAAACTAGTGGTGTCAGAAGAATGTCATCACTTAATAAACTATAAAATAACATCAATAAATTACATGGTTTAAAAACAGAATATTATAAAATGCTTATCAGTTCGATGATATATAGGTTCTTAATTCAAATTTTCCAAATAAGTTAATCGGTTTCGTCTGCGTATTGCTTGTAAAACATAAGGCACTATAGCGCTGCACAATGATAGCTCATCAAATGTAAAAAAAATATAAAAAGTAAACCTATAATTATTAAAATTCATCTTTACAAATATGGGTTTTTAAACGTAAATTCTTGGATTTGTATAAAATTTACAAAAAAGTGCAAAGTTCAGCGTTGACTGGCTAGATTTCCCCATCATATGGGCAAAGTGGCCTATTACTGTTCCTCTTCCGCATGTTAGGGAATGCAACCATATAGTGTATGATTCCCAAACAAAAATGAGTCAAAATGTACCTATGAAATGTATTCGTAACAGTGAAACGGTATCCTTGAATTCCATCTTTCTCATGGGCAGATAGGGAACTTCCAACTGAGGTTTTACCTATCACCACCGAAGCTCTCATATGTTTTCTGTGGCCAAAAAGCAGAACTTTGAATTCATTCTTTGAGTAACAGGCTATGGACTTTGGAGTTTCAAGAAGAGCAGAGTAATTAAACTGGCTCAGGATATCTCTGATGTTGGGATTTTAAAGACGCAGTCAAGACCGAGACAATCCTTTTGAATGGCCTTAGTGTAAGAGGTTTGTGTCTTGGTCCAAATTACATAATAAGGGAGGACAGGCTTCATTTATAGAGAATATTCAATATAAGGTAGGTCCAACACCTTATGGATACTAAACGCAGGGGTCAACTGTGGGGCTGCAAGCAGTCGTCTTAAGAATTTCTTTCCCTGCCTATGAAAGATGGTAGTATTGCCAACACCCCATTGTCCTCCCCATACAGAGCCACAGAAAGGTATTTGATTCTATGAATAGCCAACCTTTCTCTGATCGGTTTACTGCCTAACTTGGCAGCAAGCCTACCACACCTTCGGTAGTTTGAATCAGGTTGGACTGACTAATCTGTTTGTGGTTGCTCCAACTATCATAAGCCATAAATTGTATAGTTAAATAGGAAAAAGGTGGCACTCCCGTAATATAAACGCCTTTAATGTACTCTTAAACCTTTATATCGCGGATCATTGACTCCCCCATGACTGCGGGGTCTCCGCCCCAAGTGCGGAGGCATTTTGTTGAATCAGGCTCATAGTGTCTTGTTGTGTTTCCATTTGGAGTGTTAGCACCAGTGGTTTATGGTCACTCAAGCAATTTGTCCTCTCCGTAAAATCTAAAAGCATAAGCAATGTATTGGTTGATGGTGTTATATGGTCAGTCGTGTTTGCATCACTCCTCCCAATAAATGTGGATAGTGTAGTAAATTTGTAGTACAATTACAACGGGCGTCAGGCATTTCCAGATTATATTTAGCCATCAAGTTACTCATTGCTTTGCCATAAGAGTTATGTTGAAAGTGGTCCTGTCCCTCACCCTGCCCCACACACCTTTTAGGAGGAAGTGGGCATCTGCTAAGAATAAAGTCCCCGGCCTATTTAAAAAAGATGTATTTTACCTCACTGGAGAAATAAGTCCAAATCTTTCTCCACAGCACAAACCACCACAATGCGAGAAGAGTCAAATTTGTTGTTCTAGTAATTTATAATGACTAAATCTGGGTTATCTTCTACAGTCAGTGAGACAAATTGATAGTGTGGAGAAGCTGAAAATGTTTTTGTCACTTTTATTGCAAATACAATTGACATCAAAGTAACGCGCCCTTACAAGGAACTTATCCACTGCTCATGTTTTCTGTACTCATATAATCTGTGCTTCTGCGATATAATTCTGCCAATCTGTAGACTACAGTTTATTAACTAATCCTGCAAAGCTTCATGAAGTTATTATATCAATGGTATTTAACAGGGATTTCGTGATGGATTCACGAATGACCAAACAACAGTTGTCAGTGCTAATTTTTTCCACACAAATATTATTCTCAGCAATGGTGAAGGGCAAAAGGTCTTTCTGTTCACACACAGGAAGTCCATCAGTTTCGTTCAGGGATTCAAGTGGAGCAAACCAGTTCAATATAGCAACGCTATCTTTTTGTTAGCTAAGCTTTATCCTTCTAATGTTGTAGTAATTCTCACCATTCAATATATGTTGCCAGGCTTATAACCATCGCGCTGCACATTGGATCTCCGGCAAATCTTGGACCGACAAGTTGCCTAACACGGACGCCCAGCACCTTATCACGGCGCCGGTTCCCGCCACGCAATCCCTTGTATTGTGGCTACATCCACGAACAATTGTCCTACCGTACGGCTAATCCTTGGATCCCCCCTATGGCCGTAGAACTTCCCTGAAGCAACCCCAACCAATTCCGCGGTTGGAAGCAACAAAATTGCCCGTCAACCCGCGTGGAAGTGTATTCTCAGGCTTGTCAATTACTTAGTCCTGATGATAATCTATGTATTGCTTGAATAGATCGAAACATCGTCGACCTTTTGTACAAACATGCATGTTAAACACGTGTTAAAAACTTGTGCATGATTGTGTACCGCCTTGAAAGCTTGCCCTTTTTATTCCCTATCGGCGAAAAGCTGCTCTCTTTAGCCTGAAAAATGTTTTTTGTGATTGTTCGTAACTATGTTGTTTGTTGAAGGACACAGGACTGTGTCCCACTCAATATCTGTTTGTATGTCTTATCATTCATCATTTTGAGCATTAAATTCAAATGTCCGGCTGGACATTGCATAATAATATAGAGCAGATTCTGGTCTATATTTATTTCTCCTACTTTGTATTGTTTTTGAAGGACCATTTGTTTTTCAAAATAACAGGCTTATAACAAGAGCCGACAGGCAGAACTTTAATTTTGTTCTCAATTCTCAAGTGTTTCAGTAGTTGACAATCTAAATAGTAAAACATTTAACAAACCCGCTTTACTCTCCTCACTGTTAGGATTTCAATACATGAATGATGTGCATTACTAACTCTTTGTGACAGTCAGTGGCACACTTTGTTTTTCAGCTATCCCCAAGTCTCAAGTAAGGTATGGTTTGATTGTGGAACGCCCTTTAAGATGACCTCATATGGGGTGGGTTCGGGGGGGTTAATGGAGAAAATCTTGCGACCTTAGATTCTGTCCCAAATCTAATTTGGCTCACTTCGTACTAAATCCTCCCTGTGACCTTTGAGTGGAAATGATTTGTGTTGTCTTTTGGCTAAATCCTCTCCCCCCTATTAGTCTTATTAAAACATGAACAAGAATGGGGGCTGTTTAACATTCTTCTACACCATGAAAAGCCTGAGTTTTATCTCTTGGTCCTGATGGCTCTACTACTGATATTGAGGTGGGTTGTCCAACATTATGCACCTTAATGCTTTGATTCGATTAATCAATCAGTATTTGTAGAGCAAGCTAATCACCCCCCAGGGGTATCCAGGCAGAGCGTGGGGCTAATCGAACAGCCAGGTCTTGATGCCACTCCTGAATTTGGCGAGGAAGGTAGAGGTTCGGAAGTGGATGGGAAGCGGATTGATAGAGCAGATGGGTTACTTCTTTAAAATCTCCACCATATCCAATACCATATCCTCGAACAAATCAAGTTTGCTGTTAGCATCCTCTAGAAAAGACTTAAAATAGTCCTCTGAACAACTTAGTTCAACGTTCACACTGTTTATAAGTGTATCAATGTCCTCACACGTGTTCATGATTATCTGTGAACAACCATCACTAGAGGGGAGTTCATCTTTAAATAGCTCTTGATGGAGCCCAGTTGTTTTTGGCTATGTTGCCCCAACTTGTGCTCTTTTCTTTTTGGCTGGAGGAGAGCTTGCAGCAGTTGGGCAGAGATAGTGGTGCTGCTTAAAGAAGTATTTAAAACACAGAAGTTGCTATTAAGCATTAAATTAGGGGTATCTACAAGTAATCTCACCTCACCTGATCTCACTGTAAAATCCGTTGATGGTTTAGAGAGAGCCTCATTTACAACAGCCACGAGCCTTCCATCCATATTTAATATTATTTCACTGTTGATCAGGCCCATGGCAACAAATAAATAGATTGTAGTTGAGATAGAAGAAAAACTGCCCTTACCCCTTGCCCCCTGTGCTGTTTTCCTTTTTCCCACTGTGGATGGTTGTATATATAAAGAGGGGAGAGTTGTGCTATATTCTGATGTCAAATATCAGGGGCTGGATGTGAGCATCCAGCCTTAAAAGGGCTCAAATGGGCCTGTTTTGGTAAGGTCTTCATCCGGGCACATCTCAAGCTGCAGGAGAGTGTGAAGATATTTAAAGCCTCCTCAAAAAGTCTGCAGCACTCTATGGTCCATGGAGTCCACTTAGGAATTCACCCAGACTAAGGATGTGTCCTGCGCTACAGGAGCGAGTGCCGATTTTTGTAGCATGTCCCCACCTCCTCATAGGCCTTGCAGCACTTTGGATGTTGGAGTCCACTTAGGAAGTCACCCAGGCATAGGGTGTGTCCAGTGCTGCAGAAGAGCGCGCTGATTTTTGCAGCGCCTCCCTGTCTCCTCACAGGCCCAGCAGCACTCTAGACCTTGGAGCACAATTAGAATGTCAGCAAGGCAAACAATGTGTCCTGTGCTACAGGAGGGAGCACCGATTTTAGCGTGTTCTCACAAGTTACGCAGCACTCTAAACCTTGGAGTCCACTGTAGGGAAGTAGGATCTGCTTCTTATGGTTACCCCCACTTTTTGCTAAATGCAATTCTGTTTTTGACTAGTCTGACTGGGATCCTGCTGATCAGGGCGCCAGTCTGGCTGCTTTCTCCTTAAACGGTTATGCTATGTACTTGTGTACACTCCAGATTGGATACTGGGGTACCCTTGTCAGTCCCTAGTATATGGTACCCATGTACCCAGGGCATAGGTACCCCAGAGGCCTCCCTTGGGCTGAAGCATGTATTATGCCACCCATGAGAGGCCATGCAAAATGGAACCTACAGGCCTGCCATTGCACCCTGTGTAAATTGGTGCATGCACATCTTACTCAAGATGAGGGTTTACTATATCTAAGGGTCACTGCACATAAAAACCTCTAGTAGGCCTTTACAATCCTGAGGGCAGGGTGCTTGGTTCTAAGTGAGAGGGTGCCACTGCATGAGCACGACACCCCTGCAGCCATTTACGACATATAGAGTGGCATTATGCGACCACGTGATGACCAACTCTAAAACGGCTGAAACTAACCCTATCGTGTTTGGTGTCAAACATGTTGGAATCATACCTCCACACCGGTAACCGAAGTGGGAGGTATGATTCCACCCCTCCGAAGCAAGCTTCGTGGGGTCCCTGGTGTCCCGGTACCAGCCCTCTAGTCCCGGACAGCACAAAATGGACAGCACACATTTCTGCCCTCCTGCTGCTGAGCCAAGCTCGAGCTTGGGAAGGCAGAACAATAGACATCCTGTCACGGGGAGGTGTGACCACCTCCCAGACAGGATTTAGTGTATTAAGGATGGGTGGGTGTGCTTGCCAGCAACTGAAAGTCTGCATGAGGGGCACATTTGGTGTCCCTGTGCATAGCCCAGTTCAAACCAGTCCTGAGAGCCGTTGGCTCCCACTCTGGTGCGAAACTGGACAAAGGACATGGGAGTAACCTCCCTACTGTCCAGACCCTCTCCTGGGAGAGTTCCCTGAATCTTGCCAACCCCCTTCCGTGGGTACAGAAGGGCTTACCTGGCTGTAGGACCCTAGATTAGACGTGGACAAGATTCTGAAACAAGAAACCACTGACCTTCGACCGTCTGGACACTCTGGACTTCGCTGGACTTCGTTTAGACCCGACTTCATCTGCCTCTCAGTCTGAAGCATCATCTGTGCCCGTGCACCATACAGGCTCTGTGCAGGTCCTGTGGAGCATCAAGGACAATAGAAGATATCTCCCTTGGAGTGAAGGAGTCACTCCCCTGCATTCACAGGCACCACAACACTGCTGTCCGGTCTGCTGATCCTGAGCTCCTACGGACTCCAAAGGTTTCAGCAACACAGGAGGTGGGTTTTCTATGTCCCCAGAGGTTCGATCTGCCCTCTCAACAAGTTTGAGGTCGGAATTCCTCGTGGGGGCTGCAATTTCAGAACCCCTGTACAACACATACATTTGCAAGTGCATATGCTTGGTGGCTTTTCCCGAACAAGTGCATTGGTCTCCGAGTTGCCCCAACCTCTGGCACCATTTTCTACCAAGATCTTTGACCACCTCGCACAAATTCTCTGTGGGCTGTTATTTGGTGAAATCGCTCTAGGTCCTCTCTCGACTCCTGTGCCTCCGGCCTGTGGGTGCATTTGAGGGTCAACTTTGCTTTTCTTGGGCTCCCCTGGTTGCTCCAGTGTTGTTCTGACTCCCCATGCTGTGGTGAGTCTCCTGGATCTTGCTGGTCCGAACCGTACACATCCTTGACCTTCTGCGCGGGTTGCCGTTGCCAAGGCTTGTTGGTGCTCCCGCCGGACACCGACCCCTCAGCACTCGACATCCTTCATGGGACGGCTCATATCCGGATCCTGGTTGTCCTCGACGTCTCCTGGTCCCCGTAGCTGCAGAGTGAGGACCTCCATCAACCCACCTGAAGCACTCGACATCGGTGGGCATTCGCTTATCGAGCCCCTGGTCACTCCTAAGTGATCCAGACAATGTCCCCTCTGCTTTTAGATACTCTTCGACAAGAATACACCTTTCGATTCCAATACACACTTTTCTTCCTTCCAGCAGCAGCTCTTCTTCGAAGTCCTCTATTGGGTTCGACGGCGGTTTCTGACGCCACTTCAGACCAATGCACCCAGCTTCCCTGCGATAAGTAACTTGGGCGCCTCAGAATCCAGGGGTGAGGTGGCTCTTTAACCAACTGTCTTCCACAGGGTTTCTTCGAAGTACACTGGGAAGGGTCCTTAAACTCTAAAACTTCAACTGCGACTCTCCCATTGTATTGTACAGAGCACGCGGTCATGTTCCCACACTGCAACCGTCCTCCGTGGGGTTCCTACTTACTCACCTTGGGTGGTTCCTTGGGGTCCCAGTGATTCTATGTCCTCTCAACACTGTCTTGACACGTGTCATGGTTCATGTACCACTTTTTTAGTATATGGTTTGCCCCCTCACCCCCGGGCCCACTGTGTATTTGTACCATTATTGTCATTTCTCTGCTTAAGTATTGTGTGCTTTGTGATTATCTCCCCGAAGGAGATATTGTGTCATATTAGATAGTGTTACATCAATAAATACATATTTTTATAACTACTGTGTGGTTCTCCTTTCATTTAACCAATACTATAAGGTTGCATTCGGGTAAAACAAGCTGCTTAACATTCCTTCAAGACTAAGCCTGAAGGCTACTCTCCACAGCTACCCCTTGGATAGCTTTCTAAGGTTATCTTTGACCTCTTAAATCACCATAAGGGCTGCTTGGACTGGTGCAAGGTGTTCACTTTAATTAGTGGACAGCATATACCAGGCCAACTTCTCACATCCCCTTAGCAATTCAATCAGGAGAAGGATGTGTCCTGCTCTGCAGTTTTGTAGCGCCTCCATGCCTCCTCACAGCCATTATGGGCCCTGCAGCAATCTAGATTATGGAGTCTATTTAGACAGTCAGTCAGCAAAGGATCCCTCTACAGGAGAGATAGCAGTTCAAGATCCTCACACACATCTATAAAGCCCTCCACAACCTAGGACTGGCCTACCTCAACCATCGACTAAACTTCCACCAACCCTTCAAACACCTGCCCTCCTCTTCACTAGCCCATGCACACACAACCTGCATCTGTTGCAGCCACAGCAGTGGCCGCTTCTTCTCATACATCACTGGCAAAACAAGGAACGAACTTCCCCTCCAGCTTAGTAAAGCGCCCTCGCTGGCAGAATTTAGAAAGTGACTCAAGGCCTGGCTTTTTGACGGATACACAGCACCCAGATTCCCTTAGTGGTGACAGTGTTGCGCTTTACAAATGCAGTTTGAGTGATTGATTGATGTGTTCCCCACAGTTGGCTATTGTGTAGAAAGGAGCATACAGAAGCATACCCTGAATGAATTGATGGTGTTAATCATGATACAGTTAATTAAATCTTTTGCATGACTAAAGAGTGCTAATAGCAAAAAGAAACCAAATAAAAATATGTACACAGCAAAGGATCCTTAAAAAACATTTTTTTAAACTTTTACTATTAGTGCCGTGCAATGCCCGGTGTGCCTCAAATGAACCCTCTTCTAATTGTGCAAAAAGGCAAAAACAGCAGTCTTAAACAGAGCAAAAAGTGAATTGGTAATAACTGCTCTACCAGCTGATTGTTCATTCAAAATAGTGGCAAATAATGCCACTGTACTATTTCAGCGTTTGTCCATAGTAGTGAAATAACGCTCAAGGTGAAATGTGTCAAGGCTTGGAAAGTGCAGCAGAGAATGAGTGACGGCCACTGATCTAACATCAGAGTATTAACCCACAGCAAGACATTGGCTTACAATATTAGAATCAGCTCAAACTGTGGGGCAACATGCTGCACACTGAGACTTCAATCTTTGGCCGCCTTTTCTCCGTTATGATTTGACTGCGGTATTCAATGGGGCTTTTGAGGCTCATCTTGGCTTTTGCTCCAGACAGCTGCGCGAGCCAATGCCTTCCTTAAAATCGATTGTGCACCCAGCTTTGAACAGTTTCTCAGCAAAAGTGTAGAGCTAGATTTTGGGGGCCCACGCTGGCAGTGCGTTGCTTGCAGGCGACAGGTCACACCTCAGCGTTAAAAACCCGGATTTATGAAAACCTTTGATTATATCAAACAGAAAGCTTTGTAGGACTGACAATGTATATGTGCTTATACATGTCCACGAGTGCTTACGCTTTTTGATGGACTCCTTATCTTTTGCCCACAACAGTAATTATATTTGTTTCTTGAATGCAAGTGTAAAAGCATTATGGAGGATATATAGAGAAAGGCAGTGATGGACTAATAATGCACCTTGCATGGATGTACAAATTATAATGGGAGTATAGTAATACATACAGAGCACAGAACATGTTGGGGTGGTGCTTCCAAGGTCATCCCACACCCTATTACCAAAGGTGTGAGTTATGATAGGACAGAGAGTCCAATGCAATACTTTTTTTAACAGGCTGCCTTCTTTGCGGAAGTGACACGGTCAGGCACAGGGGCTTATCAAGGTCCCCATTTCTGGTGTACATCATGGTGAGACTACTTACTCTTCTACACGCTTCAGGAATCACTGGCAATACATGACTAGTACCCTATATCCTGCTCTATGAAAACAGAAGAATATACCAGCTACGACATGCTTATGAAACATCCTTTTATACCCACAAGCCTTGAAAAAGTCATTGTCTGACGAAACACGTGTCGCTGTTTCTCAATATCAAGAACTGAAGAACGTGAATTTTGTGAATCATAACTGTACTGAAGATCATTGATTCTAGACATTCTCATAAAAAAGAAACATCTCATCTCAACATAAGTCCCGACTGTCTGGATTCTATATGTTTTTCGCTTATACACAAGCTAGTGCTTTGGTTTTCCCTGTTATAAAAGCATTATGGGGTATGTTTGCTTCCCAAAGGTTATGTGCATTCAGCTTCTCTAAAGCCTCACTTCTGAAGTGGGCCCAACGGTTTGTTTTATTTCCTTCTTAAATCTCTTTCCAGATAAATGATCTTAGTGTGTCTGGCACGGCCTCTCTTAGTGATGACATGTATTTAAGAAGGATGCCTTGCTGTACTAGCCCTTGCTCTTGCAGTCTGAACTCTAAACGGATCTTTGCGGGCGAGGAATACTGCGAAAGATGGAATATGAGGTGGAAAACCTTGCACTTTGAGTTATTCAAAAATAAGTTTAGCTTCCCCAGGAAGGCTTCGGACACATAAGCTAACATTGTAATCAGTTTCGCTTTGATAGCCAGAAAGAATGGTTTCCAGATTAGTGTGAAAATTTTACTAAACATTTTTTGGAAAGCAGCAATAAGTGAAGCCATGCGAGGCTTTAGTATATTCAGGTGGAGTCTGAGGGAATGACCATCTTGAAACCACACCCCTAAATGTTTATAGCTAGAACTTGTTTTCCACCAAGTTGCCTCCCAGGTACAAATTTCCTTTCTTCTTATGACCTCCTCCAAAGATTACTATTTTGTTTTTGTCTAGATTCACTGGCATGCATTTTTTGTGCAGTAAAAGGCCAGCGCATTCAACAAGTTTTGTAGACCATTTGGAGTTAAATTCATCCCTTCCTCCCTACTATGTCATCTGCGTAGTGTAGGGATGTCAGCAGTTGTTGTCCCAATTTTGAGGGAAATGAGTGCACCTTGTCCAACGATTTGCTCAAATGCGGTCGCATCAGGCAGCGGAGACTCTCCACCTTTAGATTGCCCCAATTCGCCTGTGTGGAGCGGAGTGGCTGCTGGTCCTCCACCTACCTTCCTCTGGAGGGGGCAGTGGTGGTACGTGGCTGGACAAGGGACCGCCACCATGAGCTGCACTCCAGACCACGGGCACGGCCCTGTGGCTGCCGTGTGAGAGGGGCTCCACCTGAGGAGACTCAAGTGAGTGGGTATGCGCTGTGCGGCTGGCGGCTCCCCGCTGCCCAATGTGACCGCTGAGGGGTTATCTAACGCGAAGCGGCCTATCTGGGCTTGGGGTGGGTGGTGGAGTGGCTGTCGCCCCCGGCCCCCAGTTTTTGAGGTGGAGTGGCCCGTTGCGGCACTTCGATCAGCTGGTGCCTTGGTCCAACTCATGCAATACAGTGAAGCCCCAAGTAAGAGCCGCATGGACGTGCTGGGGCCCAGGGTCGGTAGTTCGACACAACAGCGATCATACTGGGATGGCCTGAGGACATCGGCGGCTGGATCGAGCCGTGGTGCGGCGAGTAGCTCCTTCAGATAATGAGTGCAGCAGGAGGGCAGAGTGAACTATACCAAACCGGCCTACAGGGGCGAATAGAGAGGACCTGAGAGATCTGTAGGGCCATGGCCTGTCAGACATATCAGCTGGGTTTCTCAGCAGAGGGAAGAAATGGGAGGTTCTCGCTGAGCTTCCTGTGTAGCCATAGAGTGTGCTATATACAACCAACTTACGATCTACCTTGACAAACATTCACCAAAGAAACTGAGTGTGTCCAGAGGTGTGCCTGCGGGATAGTTGCCTCTTGCCTCCTCCCTAGCTGGGAGAGAGGTAATCACGGAGGGGGTGCCCCCCCCCGGCATTGCACTATGACAAAGGATAAGCTACCAGGGACTGGATCTAAACAGAGCACGCTGGATAAATACACTGCGACGGGGGCCCGGCGATAACATCGGGGGATCAGGCGGTTGCCATGCCTGACAATACAGCCCTGATGGCGGCCATTACACAATCCTGGGACATGCTTGAAGCAAAAATTGGAGCAGTGGGCTCAGATGTCATGTTAATTCGCCAGGATCTCCGCAATGCAGTGGAAAGCATCACAGAGGCTGAAACTCGCATCTCATCGACGGAAGACTCCCTGGTTACTCTCCAAAAGAAAGTCTCAGCCCTGGAATCAATAACGAAGGGTCTGGCAGAGTAGGTGAAGGATGCAGAGAGACAGTCGCACAGAAATAATCTCCGCTTCGTGGGATTTCCGGAGGGCTGCAAAGGCAATGATTCGGAACAATTTTCAACGACATGGCTAAAGTAGTGGCTTCCCCCTGTCACAATGCTTTGTGACAGAATGGTCTCATCTGCTCTGCTTCAAAAACCTCCACCCGGAGCTAGACCGCAACTGATCTTCGCTAAAATCCTTAACTACAATGATCGGGATGTAGTCTTGCGAAAGGCCAGGCTTAAAGGCTCACTACTTTATTCATCATCCCGCATAATGATATTTCCGGACTATACACAAATGGTTCAACAACGCTGACAGTCTTTTACCCTGAAACTCCAATACGCCTTGCTATACCCGGCCCGCCTTTGAGTAACCTACAAATCACAGACTCTTTTCTTTGATATGCCGGAGGAGGTGTTTGAATGGACGGACAAAACTATCAAGACAAAACCACACACCCCTTCAAGGCTAGACTCTGACTCATCATTTGTGGATGGAAACTACAAATCATCTAAGTCCAAAGATGAGCGACAGCATAGAACACTGTCCAAGCGCAGATCCAGAACCCAAACCCAGTCTCATGCAAAGTCTGATGACTCCCAGCGGAAATTAACTACTACATGATCAGTCTGTTGACCGCAAAAAGTGGTGAATGCGATGTACGATGCGGAACTATACTCTTTGGCTACATTCCTGTGGAGACATTCTTTGACCATAAAAGACTTTTAAATGTCTCAGGGACAGTCATATGGGATCCATTGGCGGGGGGACCATAGACCCCAGTTGGGGCTGTGACTACCCCACCGCCGCAACAGATACTTTAACAGTTGCGAGGTATTGGGGAGGGGGGGGTGGGTTTATGAGGCAATTTCCTACTGGTAATGTTGTTTCTAATGCAATGCCGTTACATCTGATGCACATATGCCCTCAAGTGATGGTTGTTTACAGGCTTCCCCACTCACAATTTCCCTAGCAGGGAGATAGAGGCCACCGGGATGGAACTGCGTGTAGTTAGCTGGAATGTGCAGGGCATGTTGGATAAAATTTAGCGGGGTGCCGTGCTCGGATAGTCCAAGCGGTATTGAGCCGATATACTACTTCTACAAGAAACTCACCTCCTGGGTAAGAGGGATCCCTGTTTGTCCCAGTTCGGATATGACCGGGTGTATAACTCTGGATTCACGAGGGACTCCCATGGGGTGGCAGTCCTGGTGCATCGCAGGATTCCGTCTGTACATCTTAGATTCTGGTTAGACCCCCCTGGACGCTATGCTATAGTAACAGGTACACTATATGGGCAGGTGGTTATCCTGGGTAGTGTTTACGCTTCCCCCCGACCTGGACCTTTGTTGAACGTTTGACGAGCACCTGGGCAGAGGTCCCATACAGTCTAACAGTAGCTGGAGGAGACTGGAATGACGGGATGTGCCCCTCTTGCTATAGATCGCTTGGTGGTAGGAGATCGGTTCTACAGCAGGAGTCCAGGTTGCAGCCTATGACAAACGGTGTAGATTGGATAGATACGTGGAGGAGACCACATGCTAGAGCCCAAGAGTTTACACACTACTCAAATACACACAACTCTTTTGTCCGCTTAGATTTTATATTTATACCATTGGGGTACATCCACAGACTGAGGGGGCGGAGATTTTGCCCAATGACACTCGAGCTATCGCTAGGCCCGCGACGTCCGCCATTTTGATGGCACCCTTCAACGTGGCACCTGCAAGACCACCAGTACAAAATACACATTCGCAAAGCCATCATGGACTATTTTGGGTACAACACGGGATCAGTGGAGTCCTTGGAAATATTATGGACGCCATGAAGCCTACTATAAGAAGCGCTGATATATCCTTCTGTGTGGCACAGCGCTGCAAGAAACGGGAGAATTTGACTCAATTGGGGGCTCAGCTCACTGATCTTGATCAAGAGAGCAGGGGGGCAGAGGGAAACATTGTACGCCGAATAACTGCTCACAACAGCTGTACTCTACTGAATTATTGGAAGGTGCCAGATCGGCATGGCTCGCTACCCGTAGCCGGATATATCAGTGGGGGGCCGAATCTAGTGCATTACTGCATCGGCTCTGCCAGCAGGCGTTGCAACCACACTCTGTTCCCGAAATTCAGGGTCCCGACGGCACGATATTGTCTACTCCAGCTCGAAATGCCGCAAGTTTTGCCGACTATTACGCAGAACTCTATGCTTCCAAAGAAATTGTGCCAATGGCCACAATTCATCGTTTCTTAGACGACCTGCCCCCCAGGGTGCTTTCGGACGAGGTGCGGGATGAACTAGATGTTCCATTAACAGTTGACGAACTTCTGTCTGCACTGAGGGAGATGCGCTCTGGTAAAGCTCCCAGGCCCAGCGGCTTCCCTAGTGACTTTTTTAAGGCGTTCCGGGTTCAGCTACTTACCCTCTACCTGGAAGTGACCTATGCCACTATAGAGACAGGATGCCTTCCACAGGATTGGAGGCACACGAAGGTGGTCGCCTTTCTGAAACCGGACAGATCTCCTGAACAACACTCATCATACTGCCCCATTTCATTATTGAATGTTGAGGCTAAGCTGATGGCTAAGGCTATTGCAAAAAGTTTGCTACCCCACATCACCGATCTCATCCACCCAGACCAGGCAGACTTTATGCCTGGCCGCATTACGCAGCATAATATCCGCCGGGCCTATAATGCTATCATAGCAGCTCAGTACCGGACAGTACCGGCCCATTTAAAGCACTGCTGATTCTTTAGCCCAGCATTCCAGTGCTTGCAACAAGATGCCAGCAAAGATCTTTGAGTCAGTGTCTAATAACGCAATCATTCGATAGTTGTCTGGGTTCTGAATAGGGGCCTTTTTTAGGTCTCGCCTGACCCAGCGCTGGTCTGGCGAGACATTTTGTGAGGGCTCCAAAAAGTGCTACCAGGCCAGCCTAGAGCTACAGTGCATGTGCGCGGGCGCGCGCGTCGCACTTTACCGTGATTACTATCAATTTTCGAGGCCGCGCGGCCGCTTTGATGTTTGATCGCGATTTCGCGGCCACTTTGATGTTCTCCGTGAGGCTTCAATAGATTACAGCAGTTAAAACAAGCATTGGCATAGCCAATAGGTCTCGCTTTTGGGACCTTATAAGTGTTTAGTTATGCAACTGTTGCATGGCTAAACACTTATAAGGTCCCAAAGGCGAGACCTATTGGCTATGCCAATGCTTGTTATAGATTGGGAGGAGAATAGACCCAAGCCAAGTCTCTGGTATGGTGTTTTCTTGGAAGCAGAAGTTGTACAACTGAGCTAGAGGAGTTGTTTTCTCCAGAAGCCCAGGTCCTGCTTGTAGATTGATGCTTGTATATATCAACAGGAGTGTAACCCATATACCACGTTGAGATGTGGGTAGGTATGAGAGATAAAGTACAACAGTTCTCAACTGGTATGATTAAACAGGACAATTATAAATGCATGTACATGACATTAGCAAGGAGAAGAAAGGGAGACTCAGGCAAAAAATCAATTTGAAAAATGCACTAGGCATCAAATGTTTATAATCATAAGGATGAATTAAGGCAAATTACAGTTGTAGCAGCACTGTAGGCAACAATTGCAAGTGAACACAACCCGAATTGGACTTGGTGCTGAATGTGTAAGTGACACACAAAGTGGCTATGAAAGTGACAATTGTGGAATCAGCGGAAAACGGCGCAACAAACCAATAGTGACAGAATATATACAGTGAGTGTATTGGGGTTCAAGTAATGCATGAAATAAGTATTTGCACTAAAGGAAATCATTTAGGAAGAACCACAATAGAGAAAAAATGTGCTATTATTTGCGCTGAACGGTCGACGGCGTTTCGATCCTCTGATTCAGGATCATCTTCAGGACCGGGTTGTTGAGTTAAAAGACGGTGCTGTACAGAGGGGGCAAAAAAAGAAAGGGTGGGGGTAAGGGGGAGCACGTGTGGCGCAGGAAGCAGCAGGTAGCCAAGGGGCGCTGGACCTCCAGGAAGAGGCAGGGAAGAGGGGAAAAAAAGTTACTGGGAAGGGAAGGGAGAGGGCACCAGGATCAGAGAGGTGCAAGACCGCAGTATGAACGGATGATGCTTTTGTGTGCGGGGGGGGGGGGGGAAAGATAGAAAATTCGGGAGTGATAGGGGTAGAGGAAAAACGTAGGTGCCCAGGAGTGTGAAAGGAGGGGAACGAGGCAAGAGGCTCATGTGAAATAGTTAGAGGACCATGGAGGTGAAGGTAGAGTGGAAACATGGGACGAGAGGACAAGAATAAATTAGAAATAAACGGTATGGGCATACAACGAGATCCGTATGGGTCAGCATGGGGTAGATCACGTAACCGGGAACAAATCGCAGGGACCGGGGAGCGCGGAGGGAGGGGAGCAAACAAGGTGGAAGAGAAAACATGAGCAGGCAGGGGGCTAAACAAAGCGGTGAGTTCGGGTCATGAAATGGCAGAGGGCCATGGAAGTAAATACCTGTATTGGTAAAAACTGGATGTGCCACCATGGGGTGGATCACGTCAATTAGAACAAATCTGGAAAAAAGGGGGGAAAAAGAGGGAATCCGAAAGGGCAGGGAAGAGAAGGACAAAATAACGGGGGAAGTGCATCACTGGGAATACCTGGGAGGAGAGGAGAAGGAAGCATCGGTGAATCCAATTTGGTAGGAACGATCGCATCGATGATCGAGCGGTCTGAGACAACGGCCGTGTCAGGGGTAGAACATCGGCGGGACAGGAGGTGGAAAAATCCTCGGGGGTCCGCAGTGCTAATCGGTAGTTAATCCCTTGAGAAAAAAACATAGAGGGTCAGCGGGAGTCCTAGAACGGGATGGAAGGAGAGGAGGGTGGCGATATCAAGAGACTTACTAGGTAGCAGGGTGGACTGAATCCCGGTGGCAGCAAGGGCGTGGGAGAAGCAGCTCCTCGTACGGCGTGTGAATCGGTAGTCTGGAGACCACCAATGGGGAGTAAAAATAGGGCCGTCACATAGGGGATCACGTGAGCGCGGTGCAAAGAGGGCGGGGCTAAGAGACAAGGCGATGGCAGTGGAAAAAGGACTAGAACACGGGGGAGACAGAGAAAGGAGACGAGAGAAAAGAAATGAGTGAGGATATCAAAAATAATGAATATGAAAATGAAAATATAAACCACTTTTAAATAGCGGGGTGTGAAATGGGCATACGAAAGGAAGCATGTCTCATGCGGGGTAACGCGAGGGTTGCCGGTAGGGTGGGAGGCGGAGGGGGGGAGGAAGGGGGGGCTGTGAATACAGTATGGAAACAGTGGGGAGGGTTATAATGAAAAATAGAACACATTTCACAACGGTGGTTCAGAGGAATCTCAGAGTAAAACATAGAACATGAATTGCAGTTTGAGGGAGAGAGGCAGAAGAATAGGAGATTCATAGTAGAATGGTGCTATTCCATTCATCAATAGTGTTGAGGCCTGTGTGAACAGAGTTGCAAGTAGCGATCCATTTGCATTCACACTTGTTATGGAGTGCCTTCATATCACCCCCTCTCATTGGTAGTGTGGGTTGCTCTATCACTTGCCAAGTGATGTCTGTTTCGCAGTGTTTTTTTTTTAATGTAATGAGCAACCAGGGGTGATGTAAGGACTTTGCAGTGAATTCTACTTTTGTGTTGGATTATCCTTTGTTTGACCTTTTGGGTGGTTTGTCCGATGTAAATGAGGTCGCAAGGACAGCGGATGGCATAAATGACGTTTTGAGACCTACAGTTGGCGAGCGTCTTGAGTTTGTAAGTTTGGTTGTTGGTTTTGAACTCTTTGGTATTGACTGTAAGGTCACAAACAACACAGGCTTGGCATTTGTAGTGTCCGATGGCAGGAGGTAGGCCCCAAGCGGATGTAATGGTGTTTTTTGGGGCGGCTTCGGTGGGCCATGTAATGGCATGCACCAAATGAGTAGCAAGATTGCTGCCTCGTTAGTAAGAAAAGAGTGAGGTCTCCTCAAATGTTTTGAATGGTCGTAGTATTCTCCAATTGTGTTTGATGATTTTGCTAACTTTGTTGCTGCAGGGACTAAATTTGGAGACAAACGGAATAAGAGTCATGTTTTTTTTAGGTTGTGGTGTTAGAAGATGTTCTCGATGGCAATACCAGGCTCTTTTGCGGGCTTTTGTCACGAGACGTTTGGGATAGCCTCTGTCTAGGAGTTTTTGGATTAAGATGTCTGATTCCCTAAAGTAGTCTTTGCGCCATTTACAGTTTCTGCGGATGCGTAGGAATTGGCCATAGGGAAGGCCATCTCGGAGACCGCGTGGGTGATAGCTTGAGTATTGGAGCAGAGTATTTCTTTCAGAAGGTTTTCTGTATAGACATGTGCCAATTTTGTCATCTTCTGCGTGTATTATGACATCCAGTAAAGGCAGGTCATTGGGCCTAGACTCGTGGGTGAATGTGAGATGGGTCTGAGATTGATTAATCCATTGGATGAAATCCTCAAGGGTTTGGGCAGGGCCTTTCCAAAGGAGGAGGACATCATCGATGTAGCGTCGCCAGAGAGAGATGTGATGAATGAAAGGGTTTTGGGTGCTGAGAATATGAGTCATTTCCAGGTTGTAGACGAAAAGGATGGCAAAATTGGGAGCGAAACAGGCACCCATAGAGACGCCCTTAATTTGGAGGTAGAAAGTGTCGCGATAAAGAAAATAGTTATTTTCTAATGCAACTTGGAGTAGATCCATGATAAACTCGGTAGGTATTAAGGTAGGTCTAGGTCTGGTTTCAAAGAAGGATTTAATGACTTGAAGACCTTCATTGTGGGGAATGTTGGTGTATAGTGATTCGATGTCTAAACCAACCATCAGATCAGTTTTGGTGTTAAAGGGTCTGTCTTCGATGGTACAGATAAGGTATATGGTGTCTTTGATTAATGTTTCTGTAGATGGGACGAACTCTTTGATGATGGCGTCGATATATTTACCCAAGGGTTCAAGGATGGAGCCACACCCAGAAACGATAGGGCGTCCTGGTGGGTTGGTCTTGTCTTTGTGGATCTTGGGAAGGATGTATAGGACCGGTGTGCGTGGGTTGGGGTTATTGAGGAAGGTGTATTCTTTCTGAGTAATGATATTTTGTGATTTGGCTTGTCCTGTAATAAGTTGGATTTTCGTACGGAGGTCTGGTAGGGGGTCCTTAGTAAGTGGTCGGTAATGAAGAGTGTTGGAAAGTTGTCGTTTGATTTCCAGGTCGCATTTATCAGTGTTCATGACCACGATACCACCACCTTTGTCAGGTGGTTTAATTATGAGGCCGTTTTTTTTCTTTAGGTCGAGCAAAGCTTGTTTTTCTGAGAAGGGTAAGTTGTGAGGAACAAATTCGAATTCCTGTTGCAGAATTTTAACCTCTCAAAGAACGGCCCGTTCGAAGGAGAGGATCTCAGGAGGGATACAGGAGGAAGGGGGGATTGAAAGTGGAGGGGGGATGAAACCGTGGTGTAGTGGGCAAAGAGGTTTGTGGTTTATCTGATAAGAATTGTTTGAGTCTAATTCTTCTAAAAAATAGTAATAGGTTGGATTGTAGATCCAGAAAGTTGGTTCATGCAGTGGGCACGAAACTCAGGCCTCGACTGAGAAGGGTGGTCTCATCATGGAAAAGGATGTGGTTGAAGATTGAAGATGGGTATGGATGGAGGGTCCATGGGGATGGAGCAAGGTGTTTGCTCAATGACTGTAACGCCCTGAACGTCTCAGGATCGTTTAACAGACACGACAATGAGGACGCAACCACTTGTGAAGGGTTAGTTCTTTTAATGAAGGCAAATAAAATACAAAGAACAAACAAAAGTTATAGTCACTGGAATCCTCCAGGCTAAGTACGTTACCAGCCCACAGCACGGATGGTCCTAACCGTCCTCTGCATATACGCCGATCCCGGCGTATGCCAACAGAGGGCAGAAATGAAATGGCCGACAATGCCAATCGGTGGGCTGTGAGGGGCACGAAGAGTGTTGGGGAGAATCGAGGAGTCAGGGAAACACCCAGCCGGGGTCTCTACCTGAAGGGAGCAGCCGCTCAACCTCTTCCTCAGACTGCACCGGGACGCGGAGTCACCTCCTGGTGATGTGTCACCGATACCCCAATCACAAGCAAGAAGACTGAACCGAGAGCAGCCGCTCGATCGATCCTGTGGACTTCCGAGTCTGTAACGCGGCAAACACCTCCTGGTGTGCGTTACAGCTGGCAGTCCCTGTGTCTCTGGTCGGGCTGGGAGTTACGACTCCAACCAGCAAAAGCGCCACTGCGCTTGGACTCAGCCGAGTCAAAAAGCGAAGCTCAATGGTTGACCGGTAGAGCTTCCGGGTCCTTCACAGGTGACGATGGGGCAAGACACGGCCCAGGGAGTAACGACTCGACCTACCTCCGTTCTTGCCTTACTGGAGCACCACTCCGGAACACTGCTCTTCACGAAGCAGGTACGTCGGTGTAAACACAATATCCGACAGCCTTGTACCTCCCGGTTCCTCCCTTTATAGGGAGTGTTTTCCTTGAGTTATGTAACAGCTCTCCTGTTTACATAAGGGCGTGTTTTCCTTGAGTTATGTAACAGCTCTCCTGTTTACATAAGGGCGTGTTTCCCTTGAGTTATGTAACAGCTCTCCTGTTTACATAAGGGCGTGTTTCCCTTGAGTTATGTAGCAGCTCTCCTGTTTACATAACCTCTCAACCGCTAAGCATCCTGGGAGATGTAGTCCGTTTTCGCTGGTTACCGTTTTCCTCCCCTCGTATGACAGGAATTCTTGACAATGACTTGGGTGTTTATCATTGGTAGTATCTGTTGCGTGTTTGTCTCCTGAGAATGGAGTTTGGTATTGGCGGTTGCCCCGTGATCGGGACAACGGGCGGCCCCATCCACGGCCGCGTCCTAAAAAACCTTGTGGTAATAGTTTCTCCTCCTTGCTAATGTCATGGATATGCATTTATAATTGTCCTGTTTAATCATACCAGTTGAGAACTGTTGTCCTTTATTTCTGTAGATTGATGCTGGCTTGGACCTGGACTGGTTTGGACCCGGCGCCCCATTTCCTTTAACTTTCTTTATTTGGGCTTCAATTGTAGTTTGGAACAAGCATTTGCAATGCAATAGGTCTCGCATTTGCGAAACTTTCAGCTACTGGCATTGTAAATGACAAAGCTTTTATCTATGTGTTGATTTTAAAAACAGGTAAATACAAGGCAATGTCATTTACATGCCAATAGCATAAAATTTCGAAAATGAGAGACCTATTGCATTGCAAATGCTTGTTTTCTGGGTTGATGAGTCTGAGGCCAGAATTTGGTTTCCAGCGCCGTGATTCCCTCCGGTGTGAAAACTGCGCTATAGAAAGCGCCCAAACTTAACTCTCTTTGCTTCAGTCACAAGCCTGCACTTAGATTAATTCAACGTCATGTCACACTTGACAGGGGTGCAGTCTCACTATGATGATGACGTATTTCACGAGTGCTCAGTGTAGATGCGCAGATCTGTGCTAGGCTATCAGAATAACCGCTTATGCAAATGGGTTTCATTTACATTAACTGAATAGCTATTTACTTCCGGTGGATATCCTGAAAACATGAAAAGGGCTCCGTCTGCCGGCTCCTCGTTGGTGTATCTATATGACATTTATGGTTCCATGGTCAGGGAGTAGAAAATAGCCTCGGAGGGACGTGGGGTTCACAGGCCATATTTAAAGGTCATTGAACAGCATTCGTGCGGCCTCAGACCAGTGGTGGTCCGTGCACCCGCACAGACCACGATCACACCCAGGTTGGAAACTTTAAAAAGGTGAAACACTTGTTTTTTGCATGTACATCAATAAAAGATGAATATCAATTATAACATTCGAATAATGCGAGTTTTGTCAGTGATAAATATATTTATACAGTCTTTGAGTCTCTAGTGAAATAACATTAGTATGAAGAAGACACAGCAGTCTTTCCCTGCACCCAGACGTCCCCCAGTGCAAGGCTCTGTTATCATCCCTGCTCGGTGCTATCTGCACTCGACTCATAAGCCTTGAATGGGTAGAAGTAACCAGTACATAGGTCAGTGGCGGGAAGGGCCAGTCCCGGGCACTTGGGTACTGACTGCAGGGTCTTAGATGCAGCTCACCCCCGCACTGGTCGGGTCCTTTCTGGGGTGCTGCTCCCAACTTCCGGTGGATTCCCCGAGCACGCGAGGAGCCGTGCTCCCGGCAGGCCTACTCTGTTGCCTGCTGAGGGCTGATCTAAAGAGTTAATGCCCGCGCCTGTCAGGACACTGCTGGCAAAAAATCAAAAACATTTCTACCTCAAAACTTCTGGTGAAGGAATTGGAGTCTATTACACGGTGCACATTAATAGCGGCAAAGACAGCAATAATAGGAACTCTGATAGGGCTTGTTAACAGAAGTACGAGGATGTGGTCTCACGGCTAGACCACCGACTATGGAGCTGGGAAGCCAAGGTTCGAGCCTCAGGTTCGACTCCACATCCTGTCATTGTGAGAAAATCACTTAATCTCCCTGTGCCTACGAAAAAAAGAAATGCGTCCTTGAGTAGTAACTGGTGCTCGTGTACAGTGCTCCAATACCTTCGGGCCGAGTTTGCGCTATATAAATATGCAAAAAAAAAAGTATTATTATTATAAATAGGCATTATTATCCTTAATAATAATAATCATCACAATAATAATTAGTATATTTATTTTCTCTATTATTGTTTGTATGATTGTCATTTTTAACACTTCTGCTATCGTGCTGTTTTTGTTCTATTGCTCACGTGGGCAGTAATGGGTTACGAGCTGCACTTTGCCCTCTTTAAAGTGACCCCTTGCACCCTCCCTGCAGCCGCGCCCGACAGGTTTATTCCCTCCACGGTCAGTAAACGATGTTTGCTGCTCACTAAAGCCCTTTATTAGGTCTCGGCTAGCGAAGGCTGCGCTTGCGCAGTCTCGCTCGCGAGATTTAATGACTTGGAGAAGTGGGGCTTGAACCCGCCCCTCTTCTCTCCTCTTCTCCATTGGCTGTCCTCTTAAATGCTGGGCAGCCAGTGGAGAAGTGCTTTGTCTCTCCAAACAAGCACCGTCTTTTTCGGATTCGGGGGTGTGTTTTTTCGATTCTTTCTCTCCTCTGGAATGTAAACATTCCAGCCAATGGCAAGAGGAGAGAAAGAAAAACACGCCCCCGAATCCGAAAACGACGCTGCGTTTCTCTGAGGCATTGGCCTCGGAGAAAGGCAGTGATGTGCTCGTCCTCTCCCCCTGCTCTCGGCTCCCTCGGTGCTCCTGTGTCCGGCTGCTGCTCTGGTCTCCTCCCCCTGTCCTCTCCGGAGCTCATGGGTGGCACTATCTACCAGGGCAGTCCTCTGTTCCCTCGTGTGCCCCTTCCCAGGGCAGCTCCTGAGGCCCCGCCATTAAAGTCAACAAAACAAATCCTTGATTGATTGATTGACTCAATTTAACTACGTCATCAAATAATTCATCTTGGCTTCAGAACAGCTCAAGAGAATAAATGAAACCCATTCCGCCGGGGGCCTGGATGGGTTCTCTACGTTTCTTCACGGAGTTTGTCTTCCAGGAATTGCTTTCTCAGCCGCATTCCCTCGAGCAGCTGCGCAAGGCAAGGACTTTGCATGCTCAATAGGTGCCCGGCCCCCTCCACTGCCCAAATAAATATTATCATGGAAAAAAAATTAGCTTCAAAGCGGGGCGCATACCGTAAACACATTCTCCGTGTAGGCTTCCGAGCCGCGAACATATGCTGCAGTTGGCAGCAGTCGAGTCCACGCCATGAAGTGGCGCGCTTCGCGCTCACCCACCCCTCGCAGAACACCCACTCGCATCTTTGAGGAGGAAATATGCGACATAGACAGGCATGTGTCTATGTTATATTTTATATACATATTTCCCAGCTGAGCAGAAGGAATCTTCCCCTAGTTTTGGTTAGCGAATCTGTGTTCGTACACTGCTGCTAGCAAACGGAGCCTAATTATTGTGTCAATACACTCGGAGGGGGTGTTGGCTGCCTCGGTTGTTCTGAGAGCTTCCAGCTCTGACGTCTCCTCGAGCAGCTCCAGTTTCCCCTGTGCCGCGTCATTTGACGCCCTAGGCCTAGTGGGAAGAAAAAGGTGGGGTGAAAAAGCTGGGGTGGGGCTTGGGAGGCTCTAAATGGGGTTTGGCCAAAGAAGCACAATTAGGGGTCTTTTCCGCGAGTCGTGGTCTATGCAATATGAAGGGTGTGGCTTAAAATGTGTTTAAAGAATTCTTGCTCGACACGGGATTCTATGAGGGTGTCACCAAATCCATCATTTGGTGCCTCTCTGTGATTCTTATGTTATTGCATCACATATATCCCACAACTATCGATAGGCACCTAAAACAAGCCCGACCTATTCGTTGTGCAGTACAAAATAAATGAGTAACAGACATGATTTTGTTGTGAATAATCAGAATAGAAAATGTTTCAGTTCTGAAAACATGAGACTGTGAATCAAACACTACTGAAATCTGTGGAAAAGTGGTAGTGGTCTACGGCATGTCTCAATCGCTGCCGCCGTTCTCTTCATACCACTCTCGTCTGCAATCTCTCATTCTGTTATCCACCTACACCCTTACTACAAATGTTTCTGAAGACAGCCATCTGTGCATCTCACTCATCATCTCCTTCCTCTTCATTACTGTTTTTAGGTCTTGGCTAGCGAAGGCTGGTGGGGAAGTGCGCCAAACCTGGAGGTACTGCAATACCTGGTTGATGGGTGAATTGGAAAACAAAATGTATACGACGGCTTTGTGTTCACGAATGTGGTCTTTTTAAACCATACTGCTTACGTTTTGTAAGCATATAAGCAGTGGACATTGAAATGGGTCCTTTCTGGGCCCTGTAGTTTTCAGGCAAAAATACTCGTTGATTTCTGCATTATGACTGTAAAAGCGTTAAGTTCACCATGTTGTTTCTGCATACATTTTACATGCTTTATTTAATTTTTCATTCCCTATGAGTGTTTGCTTTTTCCAGGATGTTGTTTCTTTTTCTTTTAGACAGCATGTTGCTCTTGCCTAGTGCGTAATTTGAATCGAGTCGCATCCAGTTGTTTATAGCAGGTCAAATTTTGCCCAAAATAAACATTTCTGCTAATTCGACCAGAATGCTTCCACGTTAAAATACTGATAGCGGCCATCTTGGATTGGAGCATTTTTATGGTCAAGGCCGTACTTGCACCCATTTTTTTGAATTGTAACACTTTCTCAATTAGTTTGACATCTCTTTCTATGCTGTCAGTATCGCATAGAGGTTGATGGACAATATCTCAAGCGGAGAATGACCACACAACGCGTGCTTGCTTCCCTGATGGCCAGACTCAGCAACGTGAGGTCTTACCAATGTGCTTTGCTGTTAGCTGCTTTTGCTGCTCTGCCCTATGGCAAACGAAAAGGGTAGGAATGCACTATATCTATCAGATACGACGCATTCCTGTCCTTTTCCCCTGCACTGGCACATTATGGGCTGCTGTGTGCCAAGACACGTACCTTTGTACCATGGTGCAAGGGTGCCTGCGTTAAGGGGATGATTATTTTTGTGCAGGAAGGAAACCTGCACAAAAATAGGTCTCGCATTTGAGAGAGATTAAGCTATTGACATTGTAAATAACAATGCCGTTTCTTTAAATGTTTTAAAAACAAAAACATAAACAAAAATAATGTCATGAGCAATGCCAATAGCTCTAACTTTAACAATGCCGAGACCATTGCATTGTAAATGCTTGTTCAATAGGTAAGGGAAATGACGCTTTATGACCCCCCTCGGGATGTCACCAATATCATGGTGCAGCGAGGGGGGCGTCTGTCTCTCTCTCGCTGCCTGTCAGAACAGTTACTTCATAAATGTATATTTGGGGTGTACTGGAACAAGGGATGTGAAATGTAGAAATACGAACTCGGAAAAAATGCTTTTTTTTTTCAAACAAAACATGAAGTAGCTGTCATTTAAAACCAACCCGAAAAGGGGCATAATGCGGGGGTCTCCTAGCCCCCCGTTTGAGATACATTTAATTCCAAGCGCTTAGAAGTGCTGCAACTAGGAACTGACGATGTACACAAGAAAAATGCAAACACAGGACGGGGTTGAGTGAGGCACTGCGCCCCCATGAACCCCAAAATGCAGAGACTGTCGGAGCGAAAACCACTCATCTCACCGGAACTCTTCAGTTTGCTGGTGAAACTGTTGCAGCAAGCAGCGCCTTGAAAAGAGCGGACAGCGGGGGGACCCGGGCTTTCGTTTCCGCTGTTTTAAATATTTGAAAATACAACCATATACAACGGCAGAAACGTGGATCCGCAAATAGTTCGGTTTATTTCCTTCACACAGTCCTAGTCATTTTATTCTGGAAATATCTTTCCAATGCAGCTTCTAAAGTCGGGATTGGAAACTTCTTTTATTTGCAGCTCCCTGCAGCAATTTAGTTCTCGATAAAGAAGATACAAATTATTTTAACAATGTATTAGAAGCGAGACCCTTTTTTTCAACAATGCAAACGAAATATACAAACAACCAAACGAGATTACAAGGGGAAAAGACAACAGCGATATTTCGTTTTTAAAAATTAACTCATTCGAAACTGTCCAAACCCCCACCCTTTAAGCAGAACACTTTATGTGCAAAGACACCCATAAGAAAGGCAAAGTGAAACCTGGATAAAAAACCTAGATACCTAGAGACGGCTGACGCCAATCAGGGTCCTGGGAGCTACCGAGATGATCTGGAGCCGACAGGGGGCGGGAGGGAAGGAAAGCGAAAGCGCGCCATTCGCTGCGCTGTGCTGAAACGCCGAGGGAGGGAGTGTAAGTCAAAGTGTGCCATGCGCACACTGTGCTGAAACGCCGTGAGCCCTACGCGTGCACATCGTCTGTCCAAGCAGGCACAGTGAGCAGGAGACAGGGAGGCAACAAAACATGCCTCCCTCCCAATGAAAATCACGCATTTAGGCCCAGCGCCAATTAGAAGCATGGGTGGAGCTTCCACCCCCGCTTCGGAAGAGAAATCGACGACAATAGATCTCGACAAGCGTGCAGCGCATGCACTGCGTCGCTAGGCGAGACCTAAAAAGCAAAGAGTTGGAGAGTCGCTCTTATCATAGGTATACAATGTTGTTAATTCTCAGGAATGATACAGAAAGCGGATATGGATTAGCCAGACTTATTGAGGGATGTGGTTGCCGGCTGAAAGAGTTAGACCATACTCTAGCTGGTTAATCAGGGCTCACAGAAATGTATCACTCTTTGATTTACAGGCCTATATGACTTTAATACAGTCATGCTCGCTCTTTGTGCACTTTGATTCTCAAATTGCTTTTTTGGTCTCTTTCCCTAGCTCTATTTTTGCAGGAAAATGAGACCCTGATGCTTGTGCACGTCGATTTTCCTTTGCTGCTTTTAATGAAAGTTTCTGATGTTTAAGTGTGCTTTCGAACAACTTGTTTTTGGCCAAGAGTTTATGGATCTGCTGTTGCTAATTGTTTGTGCCCAGGAAGCTTTTGAGATCTTCTTGCATTTTTTTCCCAGGCAGCTAGCAGATTCAGCAGATCCCATCTACTTTGTGGGTCAGTCTGCTTCCAGCGCTTATATTTTTCCGGGACAAGATCCGACCTCAAAGCATATCCAACATCATGTAGTCTATGAAAAGCATAGGTTGGTGGGTGACAAAATGCAGCCTTATCAAACTTAAACAAAAAAAAGGATTATTTATACTAAGTTTGCGCATTCTTAAATATTAAAAAAGAATGGGGTTGCCTAATCAGCAGACAATAAAATAAACTCATCCAGTTATTTCTTGGGGTCTGTGAGGTTGGGGGGTCTTAACTTATCTCAAATCCTCCTCCCCATCTGTAAAAGAAATGCACTGGCCCCAGATTGCGCATCAGTGCTTGTGTCAATCCCATGATACCAAATGTACAACAGTACTTTGCAAAGTGAGCAACAACACACCTCGCAGTTGAGTGATCTGCAGTACCTGAAATAAAGGAGTGTAGGTCTGGCTGGAGTGATTTAAACTGGTTGATGTAGTACTCTCGTTGTTCCTCGGTTATCCTCCAGGGGTCATCGAAATAATTATTGCTGGCATCCTGGACTTCTCGTTCAACTGAAAATGACTGCAAAGACAAGGAAATAGAATATCAGGTAACTCGAAGAAGAGAGACTTAAAACGGCAAACAGAAGTAGGCCTTAGACCTTCACAATGATTGAGAATGTGTACTAACAGCAGTAACCTGACGCCCAAGGGCAGACAACTGCAATCAATTACACGCGAATGGATAACAACAACAACAGCAGCCACATGAATGCAGGACAACAGAGATTTATTAGGATTATTAAAAGAAGCATTTAGCTCTGCAAAATCAAAGCAAGCAAGAACTGTCTCAGACATCTAAGAGTAGGGGCATGTGCGGACTGTAATATTTAATGAGAAACCCTAAACTGGTCGGTTGAATACTATGAGCAGAAAATGCATTCTATTAGTTTATTATTATATGCCCGCAACAACACACCCTAAACTATATTCTCATAGCTCTGGTGTGTGTCACTAGCAGTGCCAAAGTCTATAGGTTTGGCTTTGTCAATGCATTGTTTTGTAATGGATTTTGTAAACCTTTACTGTAGAGGAAGCTGCTGGCCTTCGTCAACTGGAAATAAAATGGCTAAAATCAAAAATAGTGCTTTGTTCTTCATGCATAAATTGCCATAGTAGTTCCTAGCATTGAAGGGAACTACTTTGTGTGTGGATGTGCTCCATGTAAAAGGGAAGAATGCGGTCACTCATAGTACATTTATCCAAGGGCTGAATTATGCTGGCCCATGCTGCATGCTGTAGTAGGCACAAGATAAATGTGAATGATACAATAACAGACCAGTGGATGAAGAGAGCAGGCTGAAAGCCTGTGTAGGTAAGCACATTGCACAGAAAATGTTAGCAAAATCAAAAAGTCAGACCTGTTAATAATTACAAAAAAAGTTTTAGTGAGGTCAAAATATTATTCCAGAAATTATTTACAGATTCGGTGTTTGCACTGAAAAAACTTTATCTGTAACAATGGTTTTTCGAGGTGGATATTTTCTACAACCACTTATTTGTTGGACTATCACACATACATTCCAGGTTGGGGGGTGGGGGTCTCCTGCTCCAAGGTCTCCAAGGCGCCTCTCATATAGGAAAGACTATGGGGCACCTGCACTAGAGAATGTTGTGCTCACTTGCACAGGAGACACATTCTGTTTGCGTTTCTTGGCCTATAGTCTCAAGCATTTAGGGACGCACACACCTACCAAGTTGATAGTACAAACCACTAAGAATACTTAAATATCATGACCACAATGGAGGTGCATAATATCACTTTGTTGGGTTGTTTTGCGTGGATACTAGCTCCTGAGGTTACCGTGTCCTGGAACTCGCAGGAAAGCTCCTTACTTAAACCCATAATCACATATGCTTATCATAAATTTGACCTTCGTCTTGATACCCAAACTGGCATCAAGCACATGCTCAGAATCACCACCACTTTTTGCACTACAGTCTTGGTCCCACTACCAGGATTCGCATGTTGTGCATGGTCAGAACTGCTACCTTTTCCTAATTATCTGACATTTGTTCAGGTTTCAAATAGGTAAACAAATTCCTCTCTTCTAGCAAACCGCGGCCGAATATTTAGACTAGGAAAATTTATTTCGGCTATAACTGGCAGTAAACACAAGTTCCATCAGGTTTCCGCCAACCTCTTCAGCTTTAAATCAGACTACAAGATCAGCTCTAAATGTGCTGTTCCATTAAGATTACACTCATCTTTAAATCAAACTTTTTAATCCACTTAGTACCCTTGAAAAATATGAAAAGGTGTGCACGACACGCAAAAAGGATGGGGAGAACGTTTTTTAAACTTAATGGCTAAAATGTACCAATGGATCAATAGCCACAACACCTTTTTAACAAAGCCAGTGATACGCCACTATCGGAATTATACTTGTTTCTTCAAAGAAAGCAAGGAACCCAGGTTTCATCACTGACGACTCCTTATCATCTATAAATTCATCTGGCACAGTGGTAACAGTCTGTAACTGTAAACTCCGGATAATAAATACAACCTTACAATGTATGCCATCACAAGTTAAATAAAAATAGCAGCCTAAATTCATTAGTAGCAAACTACTAAAAATCTATGGGCCCAAACAACCCACTTAGTCACAAGATTACAAACAAGCGTTGTCAATGGCTACCAGTCTTTTGGCTTTGTCAATGCTTGTTTTGTTTTCAAGGTTTCTGCAAAGCCTTGCTGTTGGGCCCTAATCAATCTAAAAAATGGACTAAAAGCAAAAAAGCATTTAGCCTCAAAAACACACATTGTTATAGCAGTCCCTGGCACTGAAAGAAACTACTTTGCTCCTTGTGTGTCACAACCCCCTCATGTGCCCTTTGTTTAGTGGGCCTAGTGAGCAGTGGTCATGTTGCTTTACCCCTGTGGCATTTTATGGCACGCTGTGATCACTTGCTGGAGTTTCCCCTAGACCACTGATTCTGTTACCCTTGATTCAGTATAGTGTAATTCCCCAAACCACAAGTGTCCTTTACCCGTGACTATGTGTTGTGTTATACTGCAGCGCCTTATGGCGTGCCGTAAATCCATGCCAGAGTTTCACTAATCCCTCTGATTCCATTACGCTTGAGCTTGCAAGTATTCCCTGAACACGTAAACCAATGGCTTGCCTTGCTTCCGCTGTTACGCGGGTCTTAAAGTGTTACACCTTCTGCAGGTTAAAACAAACCAAAACATTTGTTTCCTGTTGATTGATTCCATTCGTTAGTTTGCACCTGCTCTTCCTGTAAGGTTAAAGCCAGTGTACTAACACGCGTTTCCTTCAGGAGTCTTGGAGAGCCTTCCAGATTGCCAGGTGCGCCACACAATCCTGTTATATCAATTTGACTATGAACTTGTAATATAAACCACACCCAAAACCGAGTCCCTTGCTTGGTCGACGCTCCCTGCGGACCAAAATTCCTGCCTACCAACTCACCTGAAGAATCTACCTGACCTGGGTAGCGCACTTCTCAGCTGAAGCTCAAAGCTCTTCCGGTGATTCCTTGGAACCAGCTCCCTCAACGCATCCTTTGTCTCTGCCTCCTGTTCAGCTACTCCAGTTTCTCTGTGACATCCTGAGTCAAGAATTCAAGAACTTCTTTGAACTTAGGACAAGGTAAAGTACAAGGCTAAATACTTGATATCAGGTTAGTGTGCACTACCCTTTAATAGGAGTTAGCAGGCCAGAGTAGCGGTGTCTTCCAGACTATAGACTTGGCTTCAAGTTTACTCTCAGCGACACCCCTCCATTTCACCTTAATTGTGATTGGTTTGGACTCTTACTGCAACCTTGGCCTTTGAACTGTGTTTATACAAGTACTTAGAGACTTTGCTCTGTGTTTCTCTGATGAACAGTTGTACCTAGAGAATTCTCCTCAGAGCGTTTGATTAATGTGTGATCCATGTACTGAGATCAATGTTCGTAGTCTACCTTGAGAGTGTCATACGCCAACCTGTGTGGCTAGTTTTACCTTCGTAGTGTCCTACTCCAATCTGTGTTCCTAGTGTACTTTGGGAGTGCCAGAAACTCCAACCCATGTTTCAAGTGTAACCTTAGAAGTGCCAGAAACTCCAACCCATGTTTCCAGTGTAACCTTGAGAGTGCCAGAAACTCCAACCCTTGTTTCGAGTGTAACCTTAGGAGTGCCAGTAACTCCAACCCATTTTGCAAGTTTTATCCTGGGAGTGTCAGAGGCTCTAATCAGTATTTTGAGTTCATCCCAAGGATCTCCGAGATTCCTATCTGTGACCCTGGTTATCCTACTTTCATGCCGTACTGTAGAAGAAGCATGTAAGTAAATTTTAATAAAGTTAATGCAATCACAATGTATAAGAATGCCTGCTAGTGTACAGATGGTAATTGTCTTTTCTTGTTTCTAGTGCATTGCATCTTCACAAAACCATATATTCCTACCTTCGCGAACTTAGAAGGTCTCAGGAGCGGCACATCCTGTTAAGCAGTGTGCATCGCCGCAGAACAGATCCAGTTCCGCAAGTCTCTCTTTTCTTATTTTGTCCCTACCCCTCTCCCTCCTCAGAACAGTGTGTTATTTAGGAGTCTCATCCCTGGATCTCACGCTTTTCTGAGAGGGATAGGAGGTCCAGCATCGGATCCAGGGTCGTCCCTACAGGTGAGTGCATGACATTGTGAAATTGCCAAATGCCATCACTCATAGTGAAGCTACACAATGGCTGAAGTGGGCTGATCCCTTGCCCAAAGGTGTACACTTAGTGGGTGGAAGAAAATGTGAATGACACAATAACTGACCAATGAATGAAGAGGGCTGGCTGAAAGTCCCTATAAGGAAGTATATTGTAGATATGACTTTTTTGTAAAAAAAAAACGAATGGCCGTCTAGTGAAAATAAATAGTGAAATCCATCTTTCCTACTCTAATGAACTTCAATTGGCTCCCGGAATATCCAGGTATAATTTAATGTAGGATGGAGTATTGCACAAAAGTTTCCCTAAATGGAAAAAATAACACTTATCAACAGAGCTAAACTCACTCTCCTCCACTTACTTCCCTACAACACACCTCATTTTCATAAGCAGCAACTGCTTTTTAGCCCTTGAAACGCCCATATCATAAACAACCTCCCCACATTCTATTGATCTAGTCTAGCCCGTCAATAAGCAGAGAAAATGGTGAAGCGTCTTGTAGCAATGAAAGTTGCTGGGAGTGCTATCCATAAAAACAGGACCTAGACAGAGTGCCACCTTTGGCCTAGTGGTTAAGGTCGCACACTCTCATTCTGAAGGTTAAGTGCTCAAGACTCACTGCCCTATCGAGCTTTTACAGGTGTCCTAATCCAGAATTTGACACTTGCCTGAAAGCAGGTGACAGTGAGAACATCACTTAATCTCACCGTGCCTAAAATAGCTGAAATGTAATGTAATTATTGTATCAAATGTAAAAAAACGTGTAATCCAAATATGTAAAATCCTCCCTAGATGTACACCTGTGATCGCTCAGCACACTTCACAAAGTACAGCGCTCCACACACACACAATCACAAACTCCCTGTTGCATACCAGCTTGGTTTGCGCTGCATGAATATCAATACACACAAATAATCATTCTGATGTCATAATTGAAGATGACGCTCATATTAATCAACCTGAATGTTGATTGGTCGAGTGAAAGCTAAAAAAAGATCAGAAGAGCTTTGACATAGCAACACACTAAGCAATTTGGATTTGTAAAACAACAATGGCATGACCATTAGATTTACACCTCAGCCAGTCACTAAGCATTTTGCAAGAGAAATCTGATGTGTTGTAAAGAAAGCAATGGGAAATCATGCGTGTGCCTTTTACTGAAGTTCCCCATGAGGGGGGAGAAACTAGAGACTGACTTGAAATTTCTAGAAGGTAAATCTGTATCCTATGCCCTGTTAGATGACAAATACCGTTAACATTCTAATGTATATTCAAAGTTTGAGATTGGGTATCAAGTGCACACAGGATACCATCAATCCTGGGGACTCTGACATTGGAAGCGGGGAAGGATCAAAACTGGTTTAGGATGAACCACAAATACATAAGGGAGAGCATGAAGTGAATAACAGCAGCAATCTTTGGAGAGGTTGTTGATGAATGCTGGGTCTGACTGGGATATAAAGACAGGCCTAGGCACCAAACAAATACTGGCCCACCCTCTCAAATTATGGTGCAAGACTTTTCATGAAGCAGTGTTTTCTAGCCCCTGACCAGTGCACTTTTAGGAATATCAGTGACAAGGGTTTCAAATTAAAGCACATTGGGAAAATAATATTGAGCAAAAATGGGTGGGGTATTAAGGTATCTTTAAAGTATCTTTACAAGGCTTATGAAATTATCCACTGTAGGAAATTGGGAGAAAATGAGTGGCAAATAGTGCACTTCAAGACAAAGCCAAAACATTGTCCAGCCCGAGGAAGAGAAAGAAGGACTGGGTAAGCATGCATCAAAGTGTGTGTCGTGTCCCTTAAACCTGCTCGCCAGTATGTAGGCCTCTCTTGTACTATAACTCCCTTCAATCACTAACTTCAATTTTAAAAGTAGTAATGCACAGCCCTCAAAGAAGCCACCAAACCCTAGCCGCAAAACCTTCCCTAACTGGTGGAGCAGCTTAACTGGGCTCCGCCCTTACACGTCACTTATTTACGTTGATTTATGTAGATGAACATTTCTTTATTTCATGTGTTCTAATTTTCTAATAAACAAGAGGGACTTCAAATGTATTACTGATATACTCCATGCAAAACGTAGTGTTCTCCTTTAACGGGTGCATACGAATGTTCACTAGAAATGTAGTTCTCGTTTAGAATTATATGAATGTTTAAAAATTATAATTCACAATTATACGTAATCATGATTTGTTCTATGTGATGTTTCAAATGTGTATTAATTGTAATGTGCGTCCACATATATTCAAATATTAAGTGCACTATAACTGCTGTGCTAAATTAGCATAACCAAGGGCCTGAACCCTCAGAAATTAAATGTTCAACTTTCACCTGAGAAGTGTTTTGCTTGAATGTTCTCTCTTATGCAGGTTACAGGCTAGAGTGAGCCATTGTTTATCTGTAGCGATAGTAAGGTAAGGGAGGGATTTCTTGGCAAGAAGATGTGTTGAAGAGGTGGGAGACAAGTTTTCAAAAGAGACGCTCAAGGACAATCGAATGTGCTCCATTGAAAGTGTGGTAAGAGAGCTGGATGTAACTAAATTCTACCTAGGATGATGGGAATCTCCTGGAAATTAAGAAAGTTGATTATCTTGAATACTTTGTGTTGTAAGTTAGAGAGCAGAGATCTTTAGAATTTCATGAGGTACAGACCTGTTATACGATTCCTCTCACTGTGTAGCTTTGTGCTATACTCTCTAGACTTGGGTTAGTTTTACGAAAGACTAAATCATGCTGAAACCTGTTTCTTGCTTCCCATAGTCTACCATGGCTTCCCCGAAGTTAGTATAGAGTAGGATAAGCTAGATGTTATTAGAAATACTAATGACTAGATCGAATTCTGCAAATAAACTTTCAGATTGTCCTTCTCATTTTCTGATTCGCAGCCACTGAGTTTTTGGTGTACTTTCCATTATTTAGACTGAATTTCATCAGGAGTTTTGGATTCATTCTTGTGATACTATATTTTCTACAATATGCTTCTGAAACTCATCTATTTCAGTTTTTTTCTGACTCTGTAATAAAACCCTTTAACTTTCTTCAGTAGTCCTAGCCTTACTGTGTGACTAGTTTGTTACACTGTTATTGTAATATGCAGTGTATGTTTACTCCCTCTTACCTCTCAGGCAACTAATAAAAGATTCACTGACCAAGGAGGGGAAATATCACCAGGTTTAGAGCGTTCTCACTGGAATAGCCCACATTGACATCTTGGGTCAGTTGTTCTAACATTGCCCTACCATCAGACAAGCCAGCACATGCATGAACACTAGTCATTCATAGAAAGATTCATAGGCACCCATTGGGTTGTATTTAGATAATTATCCTAAGAACTAGGTAGATAAGTAATCTCTGGTATCTGAGGACTTACAAGTAAGTAGCCATTTAAGTGATCAATGCAGCATGACCGATTCAGTTCTTTTAGGTCACTGACAATTTTAATTGGAAGTCAACAAGTAAAACATGCCCAAGGGAAAGTCTCTAGTACTTAATTGCATTTTACATTACTCCTAGCCCTGTTTTCCCTTCTCCCAGTCATAACAATATGAAGTGAGTCCCATCTCTATGACAGGAATCCAGAGTAAGGTGAAAAATTCAGCCACACCTTTGGCTGCCAATAACCATAAAGAGAAGGGCCTCCCCTGTATTCTCCTGGGAATACACAGGCCCACAATGGCTATGTAACTGGGAGGGGGATAAGGCGGAAAGAATTAGAGAAGAACCATCTCCTAAGAACAGCGAAAGGAAGAAGAGGTCTTAGGCAGTAAAACAAAGGATCAGCACACAGCAAAATCCTAGCCGGAAAGATAGACAAGGGTTTGAAGTGATTATGCCATACCCCAGGGTGGAGTCATAGGATGTGAAATCGGACAATTTATGGGAAGCCACTGTAAAGTGATGAAACTGGAAGTTTGCCAAACTCCAACCCACTCCAAGTGCTGCTAAAGGCTTTAATTGCTGCCTGAAATTATTAGACACATATTTATTCACGACATATCTACCCCACAACAAATGTAAGACAGGAAAGGCATATGAAAGAGGATAAATATCCTTAGAAGAACTCAACCTTTGATAAACTGCCCATTACTAGGAATAAGATTGGCAAGTGGAAGGACGTCTAGACAGTTGTAGCTACTCACCTCCTTCCTTAGTGATCGGGCACAAATAGTGAAAATAGGTCAATTTCACTCGGCTCCCAACCATCTGCTATGTGGAGTCCCGTAAGGCTCCTCCCTGAGCCTAACCCTTTTCAATATTTATGTCGCCCCACTGGTTAGGGTTGTCAGATCCTTTGGATTGGGGGTGTTGTCCTTTGCTGACGACACGCAAATCATGGTGTCTATTACCCACAGCATTAGGGAATCTGCCACTAACTTCAAAAGCTGTATGCAGGCAGTCGCCTCTTGGATGGTTGAGAATGATCTTAAACTCAACGGGGACAAAACAGAGGTCCTGATCTTTGGAAACCAACAGAATGTCTTGTCCAATGATTGGGGGCCAGATACGCTTGGCTCTTGTCCTTGCCCTGTATCCCACGGAAAAAATCTAGGTGTCATAGTGGATAACTCTCACTCTCTGAGCCCTCAGATTGATAGAACGGTGTCCACCTGCTTTGGGATTTATTAGGATTCTCAGGAAAATCTCCCATTTCCTCTATTTCGCCTCCCGAAAGCAGGCAGTTATTGCCTTAGTGCTGTCCAGATTGGACTACTGTAATGCCCTCTATTTGGGCATTAACAAGGGCCTGGTTCATCGTTTGCAGCTGGTGCAGAATGCAGCAGCCAGGCTGGTGATGGATCTTCCTAAATACCACTCAGTCTCGACTTCAGTCACAAAGCTGCATTGGCTCCCTTTAAAACAAAGAATTCTGTTCAAGGCTCTCTGTCTTACTCACAAGGCCTTCCATTAACTAGGTACAGATGGCATTAAATGGCTTTTTCGGCACTATGTTCCCACTAAACAGCTTAGATCAGCCAGTAAAAATCTGCTGGCAGTCCCCAGGTTTAAGAGAGTCAGATGGGGAGGCAGAGCCTTCTCCATCACCACTGCTAGGCTCTGGATTTCCCTCCCTGCCGATATTTCTGGACAAGTGTCTCATTCTCTCTTCCGCAAGGCTCTGAAGACCTGGCTCTTTACAGGTACATCAGTCTGAGCCTTACTTCTATTTCTGTCTGACAGCCCCTCCTGCAGCGCCTTGATGCCTTTGGGCTAAGTTTGCGCTTTAGAAGACTAATATTCATTCATTCATTCATTGTATTGTTTGTGCACGGTGTAATGGAAGTCCCTGACTATGAAGCCCAGCCCTCTTCATCTCCAAACTAATACGACAAGATTTTGGCACAGTACTACCCTATGAGATTGGAGCAGAGGTGGAAGAAGTGGCAGTCTCCGAATAGCATGGGAGGCTAGCTCCTGAAAGGGAGAAATCCATACCCATCTGGAACTGAAGTGGACTACTACAATCACCAGCAGTGGTTCCTTCCATATGCTAGCCAGTATTTGAGGATAAGTAGAATTGGAGGAAATTAATACACAGTCTTCTGTGGCTAAGTAGAGGAGAGGAAGTCAATTCCTTGTTTCAAGAAACAGGAACATTTCTTTGTAGCTACAGCATTTTCCCTGAAGACACATACTTCCTATCTCCTAAACTTCCTGCAAATAACCCTGAAGACTTGAGGGTGGGTGGTCAGTTCCTGGTACCTGAAAAAAATCTGACCCAGTGTGTCTGATTGAGTTTTGCTGGAACCTGAATGTGAACTGCCTTCAGAGATATCCCGCCAAACACCCCAGTTGGTACTCCAAGAGACCTAGAGATGGAGATCTTGTTCTGTTTTTCCCTGGTGGCTTTTGTAGACTATTGTTTCCATGTTGATGTAAAGGACAAGAACCAACTTCTTTTTAATTAGTTGCAAGAAGGTTATGAGAGATTTTGGGGTGCTGCCACCTCTCTCCAATTGGAGAGCATCTGACTATCCAAAAGAGACTTGGGTGCCTTGGATAGATAGAGTTCAGGCCCAGAGTGACTTCCCAACCCAAATCAGTGGGATCTGTTGTTGCTACTTCTGGTAGAGGGGGTTGTAGCTGTCTTCCTTTCAAAATATGTGAAAGATGTAACCACCTTGCTAAATGGAGTGAAGAAGAGGATGTATTGGGAGGTGGATGTTGAACTGGTGGGACTCCTAGCTCCAATGATTCAGTAGATGTGATGGGAAAGTGCATATATGAAATCTGGACCACAGAATATTAAAGACGCACAAACGCAAATGTTCTTGAACAATTGTGAATTATTCACTGGCCCTGAATCTCTGGATAAGAACTTGCACAGCAGTTTATGAAGTTTCATCACTATGTCCAGATGAAGGCAGACCCACCCCAAATCACTTCTGAATCTTGCTCTTATAAAGATTCTGTCCTGAGCTAAGATGAGATTAGATTTCGTCATATGAAGTAGCCAATCATACAATCGTAAACATGAGGATACATTCTGTTAGGTACATTCTACTGATACCACGGATGAACCCAGAAGCAACCAATCATCCAGATAGGGAAAAAGAGTCACACCCTATTGGTGTAACAGCGAGAAAATGGGTGCAGTGAAAACTCTAGAGGCCAATTTGAGGCTGAAAGGTAAAATGTTGAACTGAAAATGAAGGGTTGGTATGGCAAATCTGAGGTAACACCAGGAACTTCAACCAATTATAACATGCAGGTAAGCATCCATCAGATCCAAGGTTATACCTGGAGCTACTAGGGGAATTATCAGCCGCAGAGTTTCTAGCTTGAATGGACACTGTGTAACCCACCTGTTCACATGCTTGAGGTCTGTCACTAGATTCAAAACTCTTGAAGCTTTGGACACCAGAAAGAATATTGAATGTAACTCTCACCCGTTTGGTTCCATAGGACGGGCATGATGGCATTCTAGTCCAATAATTCTCATAGGGTGTTCTCTAGTGCAAGTCTCCTGAGCTGGATGCAATGTCATAACAACTCCTGTTCCCTGAGGAGAATGGCATAACAGGACCACACAACATTCAGAACTTGTTTGTCTGAATTGGATGCTTCCCACCTAGACAGAAATCAATGAATTTGACTCACTTACAAAGGGGGCTTGCATTAATCTTGGGGTCCCCAAAGTCACCCCCCTAAACCTTTCAAAGCTGGAATGCTCCAAATGAAGTTTACAGCCTTTAATTCTGGGGATGGATATCAAAACCTCAGAAATTACTGTGTGGATCTTTGATTCAGATGGTGAACCACCTCCTTCACCTTTCTAATAACAAGAAGTGGGAGAAGGTGAATGAGACGATCAGCAGTCGGGCCCCACACATCCCCTCATCTTCTTCAAGTGTTTCCCTACATTGTATCAGAAGGGCCATGCCACAGCAGAAAAATAAACTCTACAAGGTACACAGATTTATCTTTATAGGGCCCCTTCCTTAAAACACTCATCTCATGCAACATGGATGGAGCGAGTTTTGTGACTGTGCATTGTCATGATTACATAATTTTTTAACAGCATCACACATGGTGACTCAAATACAACCTCCCTTCCAACAAGGAAAAGGTGAAATGAAACTTTGCCACCAGACATCAAAAGAGTTTAAGAATGAATTACCGATAAACATCATTCACTGTACCACCAAACTCAAGGCAGGGATTCATTACAAATCTTCCTCGCTGCTGCTCCCATGAGCAATCCATGGATGCTCCCAAGCCCAGTAGGGGAATTAATTATGTGGATGGCAGTTGAGATCAAAGCACAGCAATGACCTCAACTCCAGAAACCTGTTTCACTGAGAAAGGACAAAATAATCAGGAGAATGGTGGGAAGGCTGCCCTTATGGCAACAATTCAGGGAGGATGGTGCGAATCTCATGCTTCTCTGGATTCCCATCAGGGCGGAGAAACTCACCTTTTATTATGACTTGGATAAGGAAGAGGGATGTGGAGGTAATGAACAGGTTAAGAAGACAGCTGGTGCATAGCTATTGTTGGTGCGATTCCAGCTGTGGCACCAGGACTCATGGAAGGAAGGTGACAATTGCGGCCAATTATATTTGTGGTTAACTTCCCAATAACAGGTAGTGGGCTCCAACTGCCAGCACAGGAGCTCGCATAACTCTTCCTAAGAGGCAGGAAAGAGGTTCAATATGAAATAAATATCTTTCAATCCTTAGACAATGGCAAAACAGGAAGACTGAGTCTTTACACCATTGACAGTGGTAGGGTTTGATAAAGAAAAAAGTTGGGTAAACATCTAGTAGTTAGAAGAAATTAAAAGATTCTTGGGAAGTGGGCGACCTCCATAGCCCAGAGAGAGAAATGAATGACTCACTTCAAAACAGGATGGAGACTAAGAGTCTACATTGATACGATTGGTGGAGGTGATGGGCACTAGCCCCCATTTTTGAAGCATGGACAAGAGAGTGAAATGGAAAAAAGGGAGAAAAAAGAAGAAACAGAAAATAGGAAAACAGCGTGGGACAAAGCAGGGATATAAAAAAGAGGAAGTTTCAGAGACAGACAGTGAAGGGTGGAAGAAAAAAGCCGGAAGAGGAATCCGAGGCAGATGAGTATTCAACATTGGGCAGCACCAGGCCCCTAAGAAAATTATTGGGCTGTGACAATTATTTCTTAATTTCTTTTAAAAAAATCTTTTTTTTTTTTTTTTACACATGAAGTGCCGGAAATCGATATACTTACATTTCATCAGTATGATGAACCTTGAGAGGCTATCAAGAGGTAGCAGTCAATGTTAGTTGGCCCTAGCTCCCAGGCACGGCCAACACAGGTATGAATAGTGGGGTGGGGGCGGGGTGGATACAGGTTAAATTAAATAAAAAAATAAAAAAACACTTATCTTGTGCTTGTGACTTCCCCCCAACCCTGCCCCGCCCCATTGCTCTTACGTGTGCCGGCCACGCCTGCTAGCCCAACAGATTGCAGCCCTGCCAAGTACCACGCATCAAGGGTTACATTAACACATTTTAGTACTGGTGTTGCATCACTACACTAAAATGCTAATCTCATGCATAATTATAGCTCCTCTACTCACACTTAGGTGCTGTAGCTCGGTGGAGTTAGATAATTCATCAGCCAGCAAGCTAGCTGTGCTGCCCCAGCCACTTAATATAAGCCGAGCGCAGATCGAGGAGAAGTGTCTTGCTACTATGGAAACAAGCATTGGCCAGTCTAAATTGTTTGCTTTCCTTTCAGTGAAGCCAGTAATAGTTTCTCACATTGCCTGTGGCTGGGTCATAAAGTTGTTTAATTACATGTTCATCAAAACTGCAGCCACACGGCAGGTCACAAAGAGACATTTTCACACAGGTCCCAGTAGTAACTAGTATTTTATGTGAGGGCAGTACACCACTGAAATTCTGACAGCACCAATCTCAGGAAAAGGAATTCCTGTACTTACAGGTGTGGAGTGAGAGACGGGGGGGGGGGGGGGGAGAAAGAGTGTGAGACAGCATGGTGAAGGTGTGATGCAAGAAAGTGCATGCAGAAACAGAGAGTGAAAAGCAGTAGAAAAGAGGTAGGAGATGAAGTGTGAAATATGAAGATAGGTGGTTTAAAGATTACAGTACAAAAGTGTTAGAGTGAGGGACTGCACCTGAAAGGGGTGTGAAGATGAGAACAGGAGTGATTGAATGTACTCCGAAAGGAACTACCCTTTCCACAGACCTAGTGATATTCAATTGACAGTCCAGTATTCTCAGATTTGAAATATTTTCAATTTTATTTATTCACATCAAAATCATTGTTATTACTCAGAGGTCTGATAGTGCTAACAAGCATTGGCAACACCAATAGGTCTGGCTTGTTTTAGGCATTTGTTCATTGTTGTGCGATATGACTGGATACAGTTAGGGAACTCTCACAGGCACTCAAATACTGGTCACTGCATTGCTTTACTCGCGAGAAAGTGTCACTCGAAGTGTAACACATTTGACAGTAGAATGTCACTCACACGCTAACCAGAACCATAAAATGACACTCGTAAGCAATCTGGTAAATCAAATCAAAAACATATTTTTTCAGCCAAGCATGGCCATAAAATAATATACACAGTACATTTTAAAAACAAGGAACAAAATAAGTACAACATTTCATATGTCAATATCCAGATCATTAAAAACAGATTCATAAAAACTATTTACAGACAATATTTCAACCCTCTAATAGAGAGTAACAGTTGTCACAAACAATGTCATAAGCTAACCTTCCATTGATTTTCTACAATTCACTGCAGCTTTAAGAAGAAAATAAAACACCCTAGAACATATATAGCGACTGTTCAACAGTTGTAGGTGGAAAAATGCTACTCCGCATTTGCGATTACCCAGATTAATTAAAAGGTTTAAGAAAAAATCTAAACAAATGATTGAAAAATGTACAAAACAATATAAAATGTAACAGCGATTGCTCAGAAGAGCCATCACAGGAACAGGGCAGAGCAATGCTCCTCATAGGGCAAGAATCCTTCCTGAAGCGCAAAAGCCACCAAATCCTTCCATGCTTTAAAGTGGAATGGGAGAGACCTCTCCCACTGCATAAGATGTAAAGACAAGTATAGAGCAGGTTCCACTGATTAAAAAGTTCTGTAAAAGGTCAACACAGATGGTTTTGACAATTCAGAGTTCAGCCTACTTGTTGTACAATAAACTGAAAAGAAGTACTTGACCCTTGCCTTGTCTTCTTTAGCAATGTTCTGTGGTATTGTGAACAAGGCAAAGAAAGTTTTGGAAATATAATTTAACCATGGAATATTCAGTCCCTTGTCTAAACTAAGACAATCGGAAATTACTTTTCTGCAATGAGACACCTCTGGATTAGACCAGATACTGACCCACAAAATAAAGGGGCCTGCTTGATCTTATCAGTGATGTACTGAAAATGCAATTCTGAAGAATGTATGACGTTACAACGCGGGGATTACACCGCAATGCCATTACATCGCGGTTTTTACAACGCAAGTCGTTACAACGACTTGCGTTGGAGGGCGCTGGATTTAGGAGTAGTATAATTTACTATTCCAACTCCAGTCTACGCACAGTAGGGAAGGTGTTGGAGTGTAAATTATACTATTCCTTGTCCTAGAGCGCCATCTAGCGCAAGTCGTTGTAACGACTTGCGTTGTAAAAACCGCGATGTAATTGCATCGCAATGTAATCCCCGCGTTGTAAACGATGTTTCCCAATTCTGAATATGTGATAAAACAGGGGCTAGACGGTGGTAGACACATAATCCTCTATAGGATACGATTTTCTTCAGCCTGAAGAAAGGGTGTATTAAGATAGCCCCAGACCCAGGGCTTTAAGTGGGCTGGGTCCTGCCAGTGCTCAGCACCGACAGTTCTTAAAAGCAGGTGCCGAGATGGGTCCCTATCGGGCTCTCCATTTATACCCTCACTCTCAGGGTGAGAAAAAAAAAACTTAATACTGCAATCGCACCAGCCATCACTGCAACTTCAAAGAGACTCATTTTTCAGGACTATATCACTGCAAACTTGTGGCGCTTCACATGAGCACCAGTTACCATTGGACACTTTCATGTTTTGAATCACAGGATGTTGAGCCGACGACAGGCTCGAACCTACCTTCTAAGCTCTAAAGTCCGCAGATCTAGACTTACGCCACAACTTCGCCAACAAGAACAGAAGCACTTTCAATATTATACACAAAGAGGTCATCGTTGTTGCTTATTTATCTTATGCAATTTACAACCATTGACAAAGCCAATAGTCCTGGCTTGTTCTAAGTGTAATGTTACTTGTTGTGTTATATAACTAGATGCAATGACAGAAACAGCAAAATACCAGTGGGGTGGCACACTATGCAGATTTGTATCTTAAGTGTTTTAAGCCACGCCCTTAATTACATCGGGCACGCCTCTATGAGAGGCCCTTCAGTTTTTTCATCCCACTTAAAGCCCTGCACAGACCCATAAATGGCAGCTGGGACACATTGAGCATTATAAACATTTCACAAAGGATAGTCCCTTTCGCCGCAGCTAAGGGGAGATTAAGAACAGCCCTACTAAACTTTATGAAAACCTGGTACCCATGAGATTGTGCAAAAATGCACTATGTTTTTATATGAAATCAGCTTCTACTGGCTCACCATAAAACGTTCGGGTTACCAGATGAATATAGTATTGTTTGATAATGGTTTGTACAAAGGAAGCAGCATGGAAAGCATGTATAAAACAGGAAAAACATTTTGAGAGTGTAATATGAGTCTGCTGATCACATACATATGTGTGACACTCGATGCATCAAGGCTAGAGGCAATCGATGTAACTTAAAAACAGGCTTTTCAGAGGTTCACGGTAATACAACGTAAAACAAAGCAGGTCACAAAGAACGCTGCAACATCAAGATTCAATTTCTGTTTTTTGACTGCTGGCATAAATCGAAAGAAAAAGAAGCGTTCCATGTAAAGGAAACAAAGAAATGACTCCCCTAGTACAAAGTAGCAGAACCAGCACATTATGGTGCACGCGTCTTGAAAGAAACCTAAAAAAACGTGTAGGATGTCGTGTCGAGATCGAAAACAAAATAGGAGTGCTCTGCCCCCATTCCAAGTGCCAATGCAATAGGTCTCGCAATGACATTGCTTTGAGCTATTGGCATTGAAAATGTTATTGTTTTTTTTTTCCCTTCGTGAATCATTAATCAAGTAATGGTGTGGTAAATGACAATGTCTTTTACACCCTGTTGACCCCTGCAAAGCTCATCAGCATATGTGCCCGTCATAAAAAGGAATATCTGACAATCGCATCGTAAACATTTTGCAACAATTCTATAGTTTCACCGCGGTTCTGAATTAAATTGTAAAATTGAATTTATATTCTCTTAATATTAGCACATTGAATGCATTCAAATAAGATTTACAATGCAATAGGTCTCGCACTGACATTATTTTGAGCTAATGACATTGTAAGTGACATTGTTTTTTGTGTTGTTTTTCTTTTGTAAAACATAAATAAAATGCATTGTAATTTAATATGTACTCTGAGGCCCTTACAAAGAGTATGGGAATATTGCATACGATGCATACGATGCAGAAACCCATTCAGAAATATCAGGCCGGTGTTCCTGCATCTGGAAATTTCAGCTGTGAAACATCACTATATAGCACATGAACCATCACCAAAATGAGAATGGAAAAATCTTGATAATTGCACCCTTTTAAACTTGCAAAACTATTATGGAAAAATAAAATAAAAATGACCTCTTCTCCTCTACCTCCCTGCAGCCGAAGTAAAGCAATGCAAGTGCTGCGCAGCATATGTATTATTAACCGGTAAAAACAAAAGATTCACAACCAAATGTACCTATACTGTGAAATGGAATTAACTTGTTAACTCGGGTGTCCAAGCAAGAATGTCGACACAAATTACTCAAAATGTATTTTATTTGTTTCCGAGCAAAATTAACTACATAAATGCATCCTCAAAATCCTAAAGTACAAATACTTGTTTACTCCTCACACCGCTGAAAGTTATATCCAGATACATTGCAGAAATGGACAGCGACAGGTTAGAACTACAGTTTTAAAATTTTAGGGTGTAAAGAGGCAAAGAATGTTGTAACGACTGACTGCGCTGTCATGCTTTACCTTGGTATTTTAGTATCAAATGTTAAGTAAACAGGAATACACTTTTAAGCCAATGGATAAACTATTCACTTTTGAGGGTTAATGCATTCTCCTGCACAATTAATTTCACAAGAGCAGCTGCTAATGATAATGAATTCAATCTACCTAATTGCTTGGAGAAGATTCCCTCACAAACGTGTAAAAAAATGGATGTATTTCTTTATTAAGTACAGTGAGAAGTGCCCCCATCAATTTAACGTTTTAAACAAAATCCCAACGAAACCAATGCAACAAAAACGCTTATGTTCGCAAAACATTTAAGATTGCATTATGCACCGTTTACATGATCAACATTCATTTAAATTTTAAAAAAACAGATTGTGAATTTTTTCAAGGAACTGGCTAGCTGCAGGCCATTTCAGGAACTGTCCAGTCTATGAAGGTAGGGGGGATACTGCTTGCTTGGAACGAACACAGCACATATGTTGGGCAGTTTGAATGTGGCAGGTACATTCTATAAGTCAGTAACTTTGTAAACATCAGCGAAAATCAGCAGTTGAGAGAAAACCGCGCGCGGTCTCCAGAGGAACATGCTCGGTGCTTAAATAAAGGGACACTACAGGTAAAATCTGAGTAAATCATGCCCACTCACAGGGCAAAAGAAGAAACTCCGTAACGCCCTAAAGTCCGCGCAACAAAACAATATTCAGAAAGTGAAAAAAGTATAAGACTGTGTACACCACGCATGAAGCCAGACACAGCGAGGGAACGCGCGCAGTGCTGCGATGCGGGTCTTTAACAAAATGATCCCGAAGTGGGATGTTAAGGGGCTGTGAAGGGAAAGTTTGAGGACAGGAATGAAGTGCTCGCTGCCAGGTATATGGGGGTGGGGGGGATCGCTAGCCTGATGCTGGGCTGGTAGCAGACAGTAAGGAAACCGCATCGGAGGTGACCCCACCTCAGAAACGCGCTCAGAGCTGAATTACCGCCGCTGCACCCAATGTCCGTGTATTTTGCTACCGACGTTCCTTAAGGAAATCATTGTGGTGGATTGAGAACACGTTGTGTCTCAGCACAAAGCATAGGTGTGTGTGTGTAATAGCATCCGCCGACGTTTCAGCTGAGGAATGTGTATTTTATTGCAACCGGCGTCACTTTCCCTCCAAATAAACAATTCTGCTGTCCCGTGTAAAGGGAAGTGCTTTGCGTTTCGGTGTGTAAGCCACTGAGCACAGGGGGTCCTGCAGACACTGCCTGCAGTTCTGGTGTGAGTTGCGCACCCCTTAAATGACACGGAAATTCCGTAAACTTCAGGTGGGTGTGAGGAGTGCTGCCTGGCAGCCCCGGTGCGTTACAGCCACCAGAGGAGCCTGTGGCACTCGTGCCTTATTACACCTGGCATGTTACCGTGAGGCGTGAAACAAAAGACGCGCAGACCTGCAATGTGTGTACTGCACGACTGGAAGGGAGGGATGGGTAGGAAGAAGGAAGCGCGTGTGTTTACTCGATTGTGCATGTATAGCGCAAGCACGCATGCGCTTTATTTACCTCACAAAGTACATCTATGTACAATTAATAAAAACATGTCGCTTTAATGGAGTAAAGAGTCATGTTTTTAAAGTATCCAAATCTGACCCAAGGACAGTGGATCTCACAAGGCGGCTCCTCCCCAGCCTAGAATCGAAACTTTACCCATCTGCTCCTCCCCTAGAACACAGTGGCGTATAGGGTCAGCCCTCGGGCCACCCATACATGCCGTGAAAGAGCTGCCCCTCCCGCGGTGCCAGCTGGAACACTCACCAGAGAACAACAGAGGAGCCGTGCGTGCCTGCAATGAGCTCACAGGAAACATGATCTAGCAGTACACACCTCCAAAAGATAAGAAAGTGCTTCACGACAGCCGTGAACCATTAGCAATAATGGGGTAACCCTGTATTCCTCAGAACCTGGGTATGTATGATATGTAAAGGAGTGGTTCTGTCGGGAGAGTGACAACTCCTTTGTTCAATGCTCTCCAAATTGGAATCAATTCAGTTCCCAATCCACCGACTCACTAGGATCCCGATCATTTATTCCTTGCGGCTGTCAACACTTGCTTCCCTACCCCCAGTCCTGATGAAGACCAGCCTCTGACGCATATTAAGCTGCGCTTCCGCCCAGGGTCGAAACATCAACGTTACAGTCACACTAGTCCATGCAGCTTCCCTGACCCCAGTATAAAGTCACACTTGGGTTGTGTATTCATGCTTGTAGGAATGGACAGTTCAACATAACTGTTTTTTGTATTGCCGTATATGTTACCCATTTGTATAGTATATGTATATCACTTTTTCACCTATCACCGCAAGTCACCTTTTCTGCACTTCAATCACTTCATTCCAGTGTATTGTATTGCTTTATTGACAGCCATATGCATTGATATGTATACATAATATTCATACAATACAATCGTCATTTTTTACCAAAATTTTGTCTTTATGGTGTGTCCCACTTATCCCAATTTATTTCTTGAAAAGTGTTGTTGAACTATTTTCTACATTTTTCACATTAAGTTTTGTAATGTTTGCTATTGAAAATTTAAAATTCAAGATGTATTACAAACAAAGGAATTGTCACTCTCCCAACAGAATCACGACAGCCGTGAAGCAGACGATCCAGTCCGGATGGGCCGGACGAAAAGGAGAAAGGGCGGTAACCAACTAGCCTCCTTTGCAATGGAAAGCCAAAATTTACCATAAACGCTGACGCGACCCAATGAAAATGAGTGGCGGGGCTTCAAGTCCCTTTGTAAAATCTCCTCTCTAACAATTTGTCTCGCAAAGCGAGCAACGCATGCGCGCTGCAATGCTAGGCGAGACCTAAACAAAGAGCCAAAATAAGTAAAAGTCTTGCCAACACTAACACAGCAGACAGAAAAATGGCCACGTCAGCGTTTTAACCTCTATTTTCCGTCACAGGGCTATGAGAGTGCGTATTCCCGCTTTTTGGGGAAAACTTCAATAAAAGGCAGGAGTAATTTATCCACAGACACTGGAAAATTCGCACACCGTCTCCGGCATGAATAAACATGTTTAACCTCCAACTTAAAAGAGCCAATTCAATAAAGTAACTATTAGTGCGAGAAGAAGCACTTTAGAAGTACAAAGAGGGTGCAGCCCTCTCTATTTGTACTAACTGTATATGAATATTCCCATTTTAGATGTTTTAGTGCTAACTCACAAGGCGTGTAAGAGTTTCGTAAAATAGGAGTACTACTTTACATACCCCAAAATGCTGCAGTCTCCATGGAGTGTAGGCACTTAGCATTGTAAACCAGCACATGGAATAAGCTGTGTGCCCACCAGGGGGTAACGCAGGCCCCTGCAGCCTAGAGGGGCCCTAACCCTTCATGGTGGCCCCCTATTTAGCCAAGGGCCAATGAATATCACTAAGATATAGGAGACTAAGTTGCCCCTCATCCAGTGCTTAATTTGTAAATAAAATAAGAGCCAGGGTTCTCGTCAGGAGGCCACTGCATCTTGCACTACACATCGCCCCTGCCATGCTGGCAGTGATAGTAACAATACAACTACCAACCATCACACCCCTACAAGTGTAACAATTCAGCATATTTCAGGCCTCCAAAGCTATGAGAATGGCTTGGGCAGCAGGTAATAGTCATTTTTCATGTATGTAGACAGCGCCACCTTGTGGCAGACTGTCACAAGCACCGGTGTTGAAATGTAACTGCTGGTGCCGAGCCCTGGAAACCACAGGCTTAAATTAAGCACTGCTCTCATCAAAATTCCGCAGGTACCCTGTCATTTTGAGTTACACCACTGCTGACAACTTTAAGAATGGCATCATGTATCTTTCAATGCATGTAGATTTCATATTATCTTCGAACACTGACCCATGCAATGCTCTCTTCTTATGGGAGGACGTGGTGTTTGCATGTTAACAATAACAAATAAAGCATTTATTTACTGCATTCCCTTTGATATGAGCCTGAGACACAGACTTCCCTCGCCCAAAGTTCTACGGCCTCATTCAAAAGTCTCCTGAATAAACGAACGAATGCAAGGAAAATAATACATTTGTACAGCGCACGGCTGTCCGGAGGCATCACTGCGCCAGAAGTGAAAATCTTGAAAACACTAGGACAAAAACCCTTTTTTCCAGTAAAAAGCATCTTGCCACCCAGGATCCCTTTGATTCTGGCATCAACGTAGTCCAATGTTCTAGACATCTTTGGTGTCAAGTTTGCTAATTCTTCAAAAAGTATATTCATAACTGGTTATGTAGCTTGTAGCAATAGCTTATGATCAATTAATCCTTAAATATTGCCAAATGTTCACTTTTGCGCACTTATTTCACAAATTCTTCTTGGGAAACCCCCATACTGCTTGGTAATGTCACTGTGGAGGTCAGCGTTCAAGATACTTGTTAAAAGGATGCCATGGTACTCAAGTAACAACTGAGATTTTAAATTAATTATTATTAATTTCAGTAATGCTTTGGTAGATGCATTCTTGGTATATAAGAACATTATGTACTGTTTTCTTTCAGAGTATAAATTGAATGTTAACATTTGAATAAGAGAAAGAATATATTCACAAAACATGTGGAGCACAAACGGATAACTGTATGTAGAAAAAATAAGAACCGAATATTATGAATTTGAAGAAACAAAATAAGGTGGAGAAAATATCCTAAACGTTTGTGCTCTTTTTAAACAAAACGGGTGTTTTCAAGATCGTTGTAACCTTGTAGCTTGGGGGAAAAGGGGAGAACCGAAAAAAATGTATTCACTTAGTTTGAAATTGTGTGGTATGTAAGAATTTGAAGGAACGTGAGGATTGACAAGCCAATTAGAGGGAAAAAAGAACCACCATTAAAATTTAAGTGCAGGGACCTAACAGCATAAATTAAATCTACTGGCCTTCTGAAACAATCTGTGAGTGGAGAGTTGACAGTCCAGTGCTTAATTTGTGAAAAAAAATAAGTCCCAAGGCCCTCCACAAGAGGCCACTACTGCTTGCACCACCAATTGCCCCTACCAGCACTGCCAGTGACAGTACTAACACAACTGGTAACCATCACACTCTTATAATTGTGACTATTTATTTATTTAAGAAGCTTATAGAGCACGCAGCTACCCCAAAGGGTGTCCCAGCGCTATTAGCGGACAGTAGCATGGCGTAGCAAGAGGAATATCTAAGAAGGCGGGGTTTATTCATGGCTGGTAACAAGTAGAGTTTTTAAGTTCTTACAGAACTGCTGCAGTGAGTTGCAGGACCTGAGAATAAATGGCAGAGAGTTCCAAAGTTTAGGGCACAGCACAGAAAAGGAGCACCCCTTAAGACGAGCGCTGGGAAACCTGGGCACAGAAAACAGTGCAAGGTTGGCTGATCTCAGCGCTCGGGTGGGGACATATGGAGACACCAGGGTTTGAATACAAGAAGGAGCAAGACCGTGTCTAGAAGTAAACATATAACACAAGGCCTTGAATTTAATCCGTTTGTCAACCCTCAGCCAATGCAGTCTCTGCAGCAAGGGTGAGACAGAAGAAAATCTCAGCAGCCAAAAGAGAAGGCCGACAGCCGTGTTTTGGATGATCTGCAAGCGAAGAATCAAGGCTTTGTCAACACCCAGATACAGAAAATTCCCAAAATGCGATCTGGATGTAACCAGAGCTTGCAGCACTGTTTGCTGTGAACTTAGGAGGATCAGCCAGAGTATTTTCTTAAGCCATTTCAGAATGGAAAAACAGTAGGCAGTAAGCTTAGAGACCTGTGGTGTCAGGGAGAGATTTTTATCGATGATGAAACAGAGATTCTTGACTTTATCCACCGGTACAGGCAAAGGCCCCAACATGGCAGGCCAGTGGCTGACTCCCCAGAGATCAGGGTTATTTCCCAGGATCAGGACTTCAGTTTTATCGCCATTGAATTTGAGGGCGTTTCTGTTGATCCAGAGTGGGACATTAGCCAAGCCTTGCCTGAGAGGGGCAGGATCTTTGTTTGGAGCCTCAGATAGTGAAAAATAATCTGAGAATCATTCGCATACGATAACACGGTGAGACCAGATTCTTTAAACACATCCATCAAGTGGCGTAGGTAGATGTTAAACAACAGTGGGTTCAAAATGGACCCCTGCGGAATCCCACGAGGTCACTGTTAGAGAAGTTGAAGTGTTGTTAGCTGAAAAGACCTGAACAGTTTGATCCTTCAGAAATGAGGATAACCACTTCAAAGCACAGCTGGCAAAGCCTAAATCCCCCAGTCTGTCCAAGAGAATGGAGTGTGACACCGTATCGATGGCTGTACTTAAATCTAAGAGCATAAGGGCGGCTGTCCAGAGTCAAGTTCTTGCCTCAGAAATTCAGCGGCTCCAAGTAGAACAGATTTGGTGCTGAAACCCGCCATAAACCCAGACTGGGAAGGGTGCATCACGTTGGAAGTGGTCAAGAAGGAGAAGAGGTGAATATTAACATGTTTTTCCCCAATTTTGGAAAAAAACAGGGAGAAGCAAAATTGATCTGAAGTTAGACCAGCACTGAGGGTCAAGGTCCTTCTTCTTGAGCAAAGGGAGTATCAAGACATGCTTCCAGTTCTGAGGTACCACACCTGTGACCAAGGAGGAACTGAGGAGGTCCAATTCACACTATTGCAGGCCCCACAGCTATACCAATGGCTTGGGTGGCAGGTATTAGCCATTTTTATGTACATTGAATTAATAAACAAATGTTGCTTTGCTCATCTTGAAATTAGAAAGACAGTGCCAACATGTGGGAGACTGTCATTAGTGCTGGTGTTGACAATTATGTGCCGGTGCCGAGCACCGGAAACCACCACCTCAAATTAAGCACTGGTTGACACATAGAAGGGAGAAACACATTCCAGGTGTTGAGTGACAGGATGGAAAAGACTTTCCTTCTGCAGCAAGATCACCAAAATAAGGAATTCAGAAAAAGAGGTGGAACCTAAGAATGTAGACACTGCAGAGGCAAAGGATGTGAAATGGGTGGAAAGACATTCCGGAAAAGTCCTATAGGAGCTGGTGGAACCTAGCAAAGAGTTTTGAATATCAAGCACTTTGCAAAAGAAAGCCAGAACTGTAGCCTAGGACAACACTCTGCTAGTTCTGTAGCCCCAATGATATACCAAAACGGTACATTAATTATCAATTTATCTTCATTAATGTTTTTATTTGTAAATTTAACAACCTGATGTACATACACACCTCAGAAACTATTAACACATGTGCAAGGTGACAAAAGAGAAGGAACGCCAGGCCTCGTGAGTCAATTTTATTACACAAAATACCCAAAGGGACACTAACTGAGTCTACAGGTTTATCCTAGCTGTGGGACAAGTATTCCAGTAAAAGTGGTGCAGTAATACCACACCCAATATTATCATTCCCAATAACCACTATTATCATTAGCATACCAATGGTATTGCTACATCATTATTGGGTCATTATAAGTTTTGCTTCCTGGATGGGGAATAACATGCAGGATGTAATAGTAAAGGGTATTTATATAGTGCTTACTACCCATGACCAGGCGTAGCATCCTACTCTAGAGCCCAAGATTAGAGGTTAATAGTTAGTAGATTAGTACTAATTGCTTTTTCTTTTTTTATCATTAATTGTGTTATGTTTTGAACCTTGATTTTTTTGTTTGTTTAGTAGAGTTTAGAGTAGGGATAGGATGATGGTAATGGATTTGAAAGGGGGAGTAGTATGTTGGAATGCCACATCTTCTTCTCCATGTGTTTTCCCATTTACTGGGTTGTTTTCAGGGCCAAATATTCCACCTACTTTCAGCCGGAAATTCTTAATCTGCCCAAATCAAAAATAAAAGGCCACTCATAAAGAGGGCCTATGACTCTTCCTTCTTTATAGCAAGGATGGGTCATCCCCTTAAACACTCTTCGGAAAAACACAATGAAGCCCTCTCCAGGTTCTTGCCCAGAGTGCCAATTAGGGAGGCATCCTTCAAAAAAAGAGAGTGAAGTTAGAGGCAGGCAGAAGGTATCTTCCCATGGCAACATGTCAGACCAAAATAGCACTGAAAAAGTCAGGATATCTATGCTTTAACCTAGTCACTGTCTAATTGCAGAATCGTTAAACTGATAGAAATCCTTTGAGGAAATGAGGTGAGATCACTTTCAACACATACCACTTTTCCTTTCTTATAACCACGGATGACCTACCCAGATCAATATTTCCGACATGTTAGTCCCCTTCTGGACAGAAGACTATTTTATTAAAAAAACACAGTGCATGAGATGTTGACAGCAGACTTCAAATGCACACATTCTGACTGCAAAACAGCTGCTTTTATATTTGTATGCTACATCGCCTGCTTAGTTCAAAAATAAAGTAATGGATGAAATGCTTAAATTAATTTCAGCAGCTGGTAATCACTCTGTCTGCATTCCAATCCATCACTTTTCACCCACCATGTCAAACTAGACACAGACCGCCTTATGCAAATCAGTACCGATCGTTCTCCTCATGGGAACAGCCCGACTCAAACTGTCAGGCAAGGCCCAATCCAGAAGGGACGATAAGCAACCCCAGACTAGTTTTGACCTATTTAGGTTTCAGTAGTGAAGGTTAGCATGAGTCCCATGGCACAGTGAGCACAGGACCCACATCTGGGCATACCCATCACACGTAGAGAGTTAACTGCAACAAAGTGATAGATGGGATGCTTGAATTAATCTTAGTCACTGGCAATCACCTGGGCCGCATTCTAGTCTATCGTTTTTCACCCACCATCACACTCTATACAAAGGCTCCCATTATACAAATCAGTATCAATCCTGCTCCACATGGTAACAACCTTTCAAGAAAAGGAGCATGTCCCAGTCAGTCTATAATTTATTTTTCCACGATTCCAAAAATAGTGGTCTTTATTCCATGACTTGTTTTATCCAAATAATCACTTGAGAGTCTTGCGTTCAATTCAATCAAAAAGTTTATTCAATCAATGTTATTCATCACAAGTAATCAGCTCAGCCCAGCCAACGCGTTTCGTCAATGCGGACATCATCCGGGCTCTAAATCCCGATATGAGTCAGCAGACTCCTTTCATTTCTCCATTGGGTCTGTCTCATTGCAGCACACTATATAGCCTTAAATGGCTTCCTGTCCCCTTGAGTTTCTTGCCGCAAATCCCCCATCCAGTCCGTTCAGACCTCTGGCCGCCGATCACCTCGTATCCATGTGGTGAAAGCTTTCCCACATGGGAACAGTCTGTGCAGAAGTGCCAGGCTAGGCCCTCGCCAGAGGAGCCCACAAGCAACTCCAGAATTGTTTCAACCTACTTAGACCTCATCAGTTTGGTATAGCTTGAGTCCTGTGGCACAGTAAACAAGGAACCCATGTCTAGGCATACCTGTCACAATTGGGGCATAAACTGCAGCAGCAACAAGGTGATGGATGCAATACTATAATTATTCTCAGTCACTGGTAATCACTCAGGCCACATTTCAATCCATTGTTTTTATCCCCACCATGCCATTCTAGACAAAGAACTGCACTATGCAAATCCGTACCAACTCCGCTCCCTATGGGAAGATTTCATCCAGACCTGGTCTGCTCCAAGGTTTGCTCCAGAAAGGACCACAAGCAACCCTGCACCGGTTTCATTCTACTTAGGTCTCATCAATGAGGTATAGCTTGAGTATGATAGCACAGTGAGCACAGGACACCATCTGGACATATCTGTCACACTTGGGGCATAAACTGCAACAACAAGGTGATGGATGGAATGCTTGAATTTACTGCAACCACTGGCAATTGCTCGGCCGCATTCCAATCCATCTTATTTCACCCACCATGCCACTTTAGACAAAGGATTGCCTTATGGAAATCAGTACCGACCCTGCTCCTCATGGAACAGTCTGTCCTTAACTACCAGATGAGGCCCATTCCAGAGGGAATCACAACAAGACCCAAACCAGTTTGTTCCTGCTTCGGTATCACTAGTGAGGTATAGCTTCAGTCCTATGGCACAGTGAGCATGGGACCCACTTCTGGGCACACCCATCGATGACGATCTGTCACCATTTTCGGGTTTTGCTTATAATGCATATTAACCTACATATCATACATCATATATAAGGTGTGATTTTCAATGTTAAGTTGCCTATTGTTAGTAATCCTCATGTTATAGTTGACAATAGTTAAAGTGTGTTCACGTTAATTTAGCCATAGTTAATGAAGGCCTCAGTTAACCGACTCATGTTAACATTGAAAATGTGCTTTTTGCTGCTGTGTGTTACCTCACTCTCCTGTAGTTTCAGGAGCCAAGCTCTAAGATGCAGTAGTTGGAATTGACTAATTGTTTTGAATGTTTAGTTTCTATAAGAACTGTTTTTCTTTGCAAATTTCAATGTAACTGAATAATGGGTTTTTGCACATGTGCTGAGGATGGACTGAGTGCCATGTACCATCCTCTACGAGATATCTCCTGAAGGCCGTGCAGCTGTAAGTTTTCTTTGTATGAGGCCTGTGAAGAATGCCGATTCCACCTTATCGGGAAATACTGGCCTTTGACTGGCCCTCACCACTTGGGAACAGTACAAAGTTGTCTTCTTTGAATAAAGTTTATGTTTAATTCTGCATTGCTGAGATAGTTAGATTCAGATATGCTTTTCCATGTGCTTGAAAGCATATTCCCCTTTCTATGCTCTTGAGGCCCAATTGCTTGCCTTTGTACCTTCTCAGAAAATTAATCTCTTTAGCGAATTCTTACTAATGTACCCGATTGAACCTTCATTTGGTCCTGCCTTTACAGGCTTTACTTGCTCACACCTACTGCTTAATTTCCCTTACCTCATTAGAACCATTAGCTTAGCATTAAGGAATTTCCCATCAGGGGAAACTGAATCTTAATAAATTTGCATATGACAAACTTTAAAAAACTGCCCTTTGTATTTGCTACTTCGACTAATTTCGGATTATGCTGAACTATGCTTTTATAAGGTGATTTTTGATTTATGACTAATTTGAATGACTGAGTTTTTAACTTTGCTAATCTGGTAATAAATCACCATGGTTTGCAAATCTGCTACTCTGTCATCCTTGTGGGGCAAAATGTGGTTCACTGTTTATGACAAATTGCTAATTTGTTGATTTTAAGCCTCAATTTGAGTTAAAGGTCCATCCACTCGAGTGCATCTTTTAGTTGATTTTGCACCAAAGACTTGAGCAGTGCAAACCCCATTCCCAGCTGCTTCACAGCTGCCCTTAGGGCATAAACTACAACAACAACAAGGTGATGGATGGAATGCCTGAATTAATCTCAGCCACTCGCAATCGCTCAGGCCAAATTCCAGTCCATCATTTTTCACCCACCATGCTACTCTAGACAGAGGCACGCCTTATGCAAATCAGTACCGATGCTCCAACTCATGGGAACAGTCTGTCCTGAACTGCCGGGTGAGACCCATTCCAGAAGGGACCATAAGCCACACGGGACAGGTTTCGACATACTTAGGTCTCATCAGTGAGTTATAGCTCGAGTCCTATGGCCCAGTAGGCACAGGGGTCACGTCTGGGCATACCCATCACACCTAGGGAGTAACTGCAACAATAGAAAGGTGATGGGTGGAATGACTGAATTAATCTCAGCCACTGGAAATCGCTCAGGTCCGCATTCCATTTCATAATTTTTCACCCACAATGCCACTCTAGACAAAGACCCATCACATAGAAATCAGTATGGACCCTGCTACTCATGGGAACAGTCTGCCCCGAACTGCTTAGGGCAGATGTCTTATGATGTTTCCAGAAGAAGTCACAAGTGGGCACTAAACTGCAACAAATGGTCTAAAAATGATGGTGCTGTTTGGGGAAGGAGAATATCCTTAGGATCTGAAAAATCTTGTACCAGGGCTCATCATTAGGCACCATTCAACTTACTCTTTGGGATGCTTTACTGATCTAGAATACCTGAATGCAGTGACAACCTCTGCCAGTATCTACATTTTGAAGGAATTCCTGATAAAAAGCAAGATAAAACATTTTTGACTGGTGCTCTTACATGTCCTTGGTGGTAAGGAAGGCAGTGCTTGGTGTATTATAAAAGTGGATTTCTGGAGGTGCTAATGAGAGACAAGAATGTTTGTACATATTTCTTGCATTGAGTATTGTTGTGGTGATGATGCACTATATTGCATTGTGCTGTTGTGCTTTCGTGGTGCATTACTCCGTTGTGTTGTTGTGTAGTACTGTGGTGATCAGATTGCATTTTTTAAAACTGTTTTGTTGTGCCCTTTACATTTTCATTATTCTGTTTTGTGTTGTTATTGTGCTGTATTCCGTTGTTTACTTTTGAGACGTCAACAAATTCTGCTACATTTCCATTCAAAAACAGCGCATTTCAGTCAAACTTTCACTGACAAACAGTCTGTTAACACTGTCTAAGGCACTGGTTCTTGACCCCTGGGGATCTGCGAAGCCTACTCAGGGGGCCACGACTGCTTAAAAAAATTAATTAATATTACTAGCTTAATAAAATGTATATAAAGAAGCAAAATTTAAAATTGAAGGCTACAAATTAAGTTAGTATCCTCCGACTGACTCCTGGGAGCAGTGCAAGTGCATTAAAAAAGATGATGCAGTATGGATAACGAGCAACCTCCATTGAATTTAGTAAACCTCCAACCTTCCCACTAAAAAGAGAAAGGCGGGGCCGGTATCGGCCCTGCCGCAGATATGGCGGGGCACCGACCCCACACCCCCCCCCCCTCGCCTGCTCGCACGGCCTGGCGCGTTTCACCGCGTCAGTATGATGCGGTGGGCGTGCCGCGGCGGGGATTGGCTGGTGGGGGCGAACCCTTGACCCGGAAGCGATTGAGGCGCTTCCGGGTCAAGGGGCCAGGGGACAGGCCAGTTAGAACTGGCCTGCCCCCAGTAGGAAGAATAAAAGGCCGGGGAGCGCGGGACTCGGACTCTTTGTCCCGCGCTCTCAGGCCTACGGCACGCAGCCTCCGGGAGGCTGCTAACTTTTGTTTTTCTTTGTTTTACTGCAGGTCTTCATTTTTGCAGCGGATTTCGCGGATGCAGTGTGTCGTTGAAGACTCGGGTGGAGAGCGGGACATGGAAGGTCTTCGCTTTTGCAGCGGATTTCGCGGATGAAGCGCTTCGTGGAAGACTCGGGCGGAGAGCGGGATATGAAAGGTGTGCTGCATCATTGGAGGACCATGGAGGTTGCCTTCGCGGGATGAGCAGTGCCTGTGTCGGGCTCGTCAGGGGAGAAGGCGTTCGAGCGCGAGAAGAACAGCTGTGTTGGTCAGCTGCGATGCGGGCGGCTGCCTCCGCCTTTGATATTGACGGTGAGCATGCGCTTGGCTGGCAGCGTAATTCGTCAATGTGGGGGGGGGCGGAAATACGAAAAGGTAGCAAGCGGCACACGGGTGCAAGGGCTCTATGGGTTCGAGTCGCGGTAATGACGCTGAACATCGTGTGATTCTGGGCAAATCACTTTCATTGATTCTGTCAGTTAGTCCTCTTCGCATGCTCTGGAGCAACAATGTAAGGCTAGTGTTTAATCGCTAGAGGGTTGAAACCGTGTTGCGTGTTTACCATCCATCTTGGTTTTTGGGGTAACGAGTTAGGAGTGGGTCACTGTAGATAATAACAGAGTGTTTGTGGCCTAATGGTTAAGGTCTGAGACTCTTACTCTCAAGGTTGCAGGTTCAATTCCCATTGATTATGTTCAGGAAGATCTCTCGGGGGGGGTCACATTCAGACAATGTGCCAAGACTTTTTTGCATTGCGGGTCTGTAAAGAACAGAGCAGCTTAATTATGTGTAGGTTGGTAGGTATTTGAACTTGACTTTAGTGTAGCTCAGCTAGTCGTGTGTGGGCTATAATTTAAACCGCATGGCAAGGTGGGAACAGCGATAGGCTACGTTCTGCAAATGACAAAGCATGCAACGTGGGGGACGCTAATGGTAATGATTTCCAACAGTGGCAGCAGCCAATTTTAACCTGATTTACAGCTAAAAAACAACAGATCATGCGCTCTATAAAAAAAGAAAAAAAAAAGCCCAGTATATTTTAATTGCATTTCGAAAAGGGGGAGAGGATGTGGTTTGACGGCTAGAGCTGCCGAGTTTTGGGGTTGGAAACCAGGGATCGAGCCTCAGGGTAGCGTACACATCCTGTGAGTATGGGCAAATCTCCCCACGCATAACGGGTGCCCATGCACTAAAAAAGTACATGAATGAGTCCTTGTGTAACGTAATGGGTGCTCATCTAAAGCGCCCCGATACCTTCGGGGCGATTTCGCGCTTTAAACATTGAAATTGAGCCATATCCTTACATACTTTACACAAGTTCGCACAGGCTAAAAAACAGTCAGGTCTTGTGTTCCCTTGCGGAACACAACAGCCGACTTCGTGGCGCAACATTAGCGCGTCTGACTCCAGATCAGAAGGTTGCGTGTCTAAATTATGTTAGTTGTATGATGAAGTGCGGACATGCTAACAATCCGCCTCTTATTTAGAGGCATTACCATAAATCGTATACCGATTTTAAAGCATGACTCGGCACTAAGCACTCCAATTTAAAATAAATTTACTACAAGGATCCTCGTGTAAGTCATATAGTGCAGTTTTACGCTTGAAAAAGACAGTCCGTTTTGTAGGTGTTGTCTACTGCGGCAACGTGTGCTATGTTGTGCTATGTTAGGCAACGGGTGCTAAGCTAGGCGGTCTCAATTGAAAGTGAGTACGATGCTCCTCGAGTATTGCTCATGGTAGGTACTCTCCTTGGGGGGATTCCAATGTTACCTATTGGGGGGCGAACAGTGCGGTGCAGGGCACCCCCAACTGTAAGTCTGATTCTAGTGTCCCTGAAGTAGTGCATGTGGTGTTATGCTAAGCGCCTTTACAAAATGTAATGTTCGATTTCAAATTCCTTATGTGATGGGATTGGCGGGGCGCTCTCAAGCGAGTCTGCTTCCAATGATCCTGAGTTAATGTATTTGGTGCATGTGGTGTTATGCTAAGCGTCTTTAGGTTTTAATGTCCGATTTCAATGTTCCTTATGTGATTGGACTGGCGGGCGCTCTTAAGGGAGTCTGCTTCCAAGGATCCGGAGGTAATGCATTTGGTCTTCTGTTGAGAGCTCTCAATTTGTGAGTCTGATCGCAGATGAATAAGGCGGCTTAATGTTTACCGCCCCTTTTCTTTTATAGTTTTCCTAATGAAAGCATGAGCGTTTAACTTAATACGACAGTATAGATGCCATACATTAATGAAAAGGATGGCGAACGCTCCTCGCGCAATAGATTTAATGTTACTTCCTGAAGCTAGATCATTGCCTTAGGAATTATGGTTTGCTTTACAAACCAAAGGATATAGTTGATTGCTTTGAGTTTTACAACATTACAGGCTTCGGATCAATTGGGAACACGTAAGGGTCGTACATGCAATTCAGTACTCAGCGCCTTAGAGGCTGCATATACATTGGACCCAATTCCAAACTGTTTGGCAATTCATTAGATGGCTGAAAGCAACGCCTTGGCCTGTATTATAAATACATTAGGTAACACTCTAGGAAGCTGTGGTAGGGGCATTGTCATTCGATATGGAGGAATGAAGTATGCAGGGATTGGAACAGTATATTATGTGTCAGTGTTTGGCTTCGGGGGTTTCAGCAAGAACATTCATACAAAGCGGGACAACATGGCCTAGAAAAGCGTCCTCTGGTGAATGTACCCGAGGTAGTGAAAAATCTTTTGGGACTACGAGGGGTGTGTGCCATGGCCATTAAGCCAAGTACTAAAGATGTTTGTCAGACCTATCATTGTAGGGTCTGCTCACACTGTTGGTAAATTGCCATGTTGGTCCATACCTTCATTTCCTTACATATAAGTTTCCCCCACGGTAGGCTACAGGATTCCACATTGGGCGACATTATTTAGTTAGTGAGTTATGCTTAGCATGTTAAGCGATTTCTTTACATAGTTGTGAGGTCAGGCCCATTAGGCACTGGCCTCAGGTGAGGGTCACTTAAGTATATTCTTTACACGTATGGCGTCAAAAAGCAGTACTTCCCGGGCCTTGTTGTCACACTATCAAGGGTATCCGTGTGTGCGGTGTGGTGGTACATAGGAAGTAGGGGTCTGGGCGAAGAAGCCCTAGACATCATGTGCAGGGGAAGTGAGCTGTAGGAGGGCGTTATGTCACACGGTGCATCTGCCCCGGTCAACTTATACACGTAGGCACTGGATTCCGGTGTCTGCTCACAGTGTCTATACACCCTCATGCGCATACATGTAGGCACAATGATGTATTTGATCACACGGTATCCCTGCACCCATGTGCTGGTGCACTTGTACCTTGAATGGCCGTGTGGCATCACACGGTATCGTCGCTCCCCTGGTGCGTGTACAATGCGGCATTATATGCCTGGGGTTTGTCATATTGTACCTATGCACCATTGTGCATGTGCACTTACACAGTGCCATGTATGTGCGGGGTCGCACATTACTGACGGCCTTGGGCCTGTAAAATAATCAGGTTATACCTGGGTTGTGTCACACTGGACCAACTCCCTGGGGCTGGTTCACATTTGTGGGCCTATGTTGTCAGACCCACGCAGTATCAATGCATCCGTCGGCCGGCAGATTATGGGGCCTGGTGGTGTCACACCTAGAGACAGGTGTAGTATCGGCAGTATCAACGCATCCCTTGGCGTACAGATGATGGGTCCAGCGGGCGTCAGAACAGTACCTATACACTTTAAAGCCTGGGGTGTGGGAAAAGGGGGGGGGGAGGAACAGTCTCACGATGTAGCACTGACTTGAGAATCGTTTTGGGCATCTGAAAGCATAAGGCACTAATCATTTATCTTTGATTTTGTTTATGTATGACTCGATCCACGCCTGATGCCTGGGAAGTGCTATACACCGCTAGGACCGCAAGAGGTTGACAATCAAGGGGACCGGTGGATCCGGAACGTGAGTGGCAAGCGATGGCATCAAGTGGGATGGCTCAATCGGTGCTAGCATAAGGCAGTGCTCCCTATGCATTATAGTTGAAGTGTATACTTGTCACCCATTTGTTGTTGCCATTTGTGGTAAGTCGGCAGTACGCTGCCTTACAGGTGTATACCTTGACAGCTGCCCATGCATTATGGTTGAAGGGTATAATTGTCACCCATTTGTTGTTGCCGTTTGTGTTATGGTAGCAGTGCGCAACCTTGCAGATGTATACCTTGACCTCTTGTCTGAATCACAGGTATTAAGGACAGAAGCGACACATCCATTCCCGTGTCATGGAACGGTTAGCTGCAATTACGGCGCCTGTGCACGCAGGCGCCTTTCAGGGCGGACATTGCGCAGTGTTGCGATGCTCCGTGTAGGAGGATAGGCTGGCACAGAGCCTATCCCAGAACATAGTGCTCGGGGACAGGTAGTTCACGGTTTACCTGATGTGCTTAAGGGAGAAGTGTGGGGCCTGTGGGGCACTCCTTGGGTAGCCTTCCAATGGTATAGTTTCACCGGCAATGTGAAGCATTGTCTGGGGCGACGTGATTACCCGGTGCACCGCGAGGCTATGAAGTCAGGCCGGGTAGGGGCTCCAAAACAGCATGTTGAGTCCCTATGAGTAAGCCAGCCCTAGCATTATTATCCTGCAACTGGGGAGTGACCGGGACAGCGGTCACTGTGTGTTGTTGGGATGCTCCGTATTGGGGGCTGCAGCCAACACAGAACCTACCCTAGAACATATTGGTTCGGTTACGGTGGTTCATAAGTCCCCTGGTATGCTTATGGGAGAGTTAGGGAGCCAGTGGGGCACTATGTGGTTAGTACCCCAAGAGTATAGTTACATCGGCAATGAATATCAGGGGCTGTGAGTGGCCGGTTAATTCAGATGGTTAGAGCGTGGTGCTAATAACATGCGGTCAATTGAGACCATTGAGTGGCTCCAAGACGGTCTGTCAATTTTTGTCTGATTCAGTCAGCCCTGGCATTGTTATCCTACACTGGGGGGAGGGGGGTTGCGGACCGTACGCCTGGGTAGAACAGTAGGAGTACTTCGCATGGGAATGGGGAAGTTGACACGTCTATGCCCGGGGTACACCTCAGCATAGATTGCAGAGAGTCCAGTACAGAGGAGGCTGGCTAGCGTTTTTTACACCTGCAGACTATACAGACAAATAACTGAGCAGGGTGGTTTTCAAGTGTCTTTTCATGAAAAACGACTTGATAACATTAGGCAGAAGGATCTTGATGGAGGACATATTCTCCGGGGTTGGCTGGTTAGCAAAGGAGTGCCAGGGCTGCAGCTTAGGTTGGTCACAGAGGACAACCAGATTTTAATGGAAGGGGGGGGAACTCTGTGAGGGCGTTGAACAACTCGGTGAAGAGGGTCAACAATAAAATAGGGGAACTGTTCAGATCTCCTAAATTACAACACAGGGGGGGAAGCACATGGGTGAGGCAGGGCAAACTGTGCTTCATAAAAGTCGTGGTCCACTTGACTAGGTTAGGTAATGAAATAGTGTTAAACAATTTCATAGCTTGGCCAGGGAGTTTCAGGGAGGGGCATGACCTTTCTGAGTGACAGGATGGGGGGGCCAGATAGTCTGGCAACTATGCTGGCCTGTGGCGGTAAGGTCATGACTGGTGAGCAGTAAATTTAAGGTCCTTAGGGGGCGGCGCCATTCTCGGATGGGGTCGCCCAGGAGGTGGGACAAGGGGTCTCTCCTATAACTCCAGGGGCGGTACATCCGGTTGGCTGGATGGGTGCGGGGAAAGGGGGGAGTCACGCTTTCTTTAGGCTGGTTGGCCACCCCGCACTGGCATGGACGTCATTAAATGGCGCAGAGTGCAAGACCCCCCAAATTGGAATGGAGTTCAGGGAACGTATGGGGGTAACCGGGGGGGGGGGGGGAGTACCCTCTCGGTAAGCCGGCCCTCTGAGCATGCGCAACTCCTACGGGAGGGCGTGGCTAATTGATAAGGATCTGACACTGGTTAGCGACCTTGCCGTAGGCCCAAATAGTATACGCAGAAAGTAATTAATGTATGATTATGTCCAGATGTTAGATTCGGATAGGAAAAACTATGTATTAGAGATATGTTTAAGGTTAGCCATCTGATATCTGTGCATATGAATTGTAATCAAATGTTGTGTTATGTTTCTGCGTATAATTGTGTAAATATTGTTTATTTCAAAATTTAAATTTTGTTTTCATATTTTAATAAATACGGCCGGGGGTTGTACGACCCCCGCCTCCAAAGAAACTCCCTTCTCGTGTCCATCATTAGAAATGTGGTTATGCGCAAGGGGGTGGGGGAAATTCGGTAGTCCCAGACCATAGAGAAAGGCGGGGTCGGTATCGGCCCTGCCGCAGATATGGCGGGGCACCGACCCCCACCCCCCCCCTCGCCTGCTCACCCGGCGCGATTCACCGCGTCAGTATGACGCGGTGGACGCGCCTCGGCGGGGATTGGCTGGTGGGGGCGAACCCTTGACCCGGAAGCGATTAAGGCGCTTCCGGGTCAAGGGGGGGCAGGGGACAGGCCAGTTAGAACTGGCCTGCCCCCAGTAGGAAGAATAAAAGGCCGGGGAGCGCGGGACTCGGACTCTTCGTCCCGCGCTCACAGGCCTACGGCACGCAGCCTCCGGGAGGCTGCTAACTTTTGTTTTCCCACCCACCATCCCCTGTAGCAATATGGTCCTTGGGTAATGAAGTTGACGGTGTGGTTTTGTTCCTTAGGCGTTTTTCCCGTTTACAGGTCATCTATCGTCGTATTTATTGCTATTCCTTGGTCAGGCGGTAAGGTCATGACTGGTGAGCAGTAAATTTAAGGTCCTTAGGGGGCGGCACCATTCTCAGATGGGGTCGCCCAGGAGGAGGGACAAGGGGTCTCTCCTATAACTCCAGGGGCGATACATCCGGTTGGCTGGATGGGTGCGGGGAAAGGGGGGAGTCACGCTTTCTTTAGGCTGGTTGGCCACCCCGCACTGGCATGGACGTCATTAAATGGCGCAGAGTGCAAGACCCCCCAAATTGGAATGGAGTTCAGGGAACGTATGGGGTAACCGGGGGAGGGAAGTACCCTCTCGGTAACCGGGCCCTCTGCGCATACGCAACTCCTACGGGAGGGCGTGGCTAATTGATAAGGATATGACACCGGTTAGCGACCTTGCCGTAGGCCCAAATAGGATACGCAGAAAGTAATTAATGTATGATTATGTCCAGATGTTAGATTCGGATAGGAAAAACTATGTATTAGAGATATGATTAAGGTTAGCCATCTGATATCTGTGCATATGAATTGTAATCAAATGTCGTGTTATGTTTCTGCGTATAATTGTGTAAATATTGTTTATTTCAAAATTTTAATTTTGTTTTCATATTTTAATAAATACGGCCGGGGGTTGTACGACCCCCGCCTCCAAAGAAACTCCCTTCTCATGTCCATCATTAGAAATGTGGTTATGCGCAAGGGGGTGGGGGAAATTCGGTAGTCCCAGACCATATGTGATTTTTTAAAATTTGTTTGTGAATTAAATGAAATATTTCCTCATTTACGTATTTATTTGATGAATGTTTGTTTCTGTGTTTTGGGTGTATTTTTTGTAGTTCGAATCATTGAAAATGCTTAGACTTCGGATGGATTCCAGTAATGATTCAGAAAAGAACACTCCTCCAGCTCTTCAGCTATGTAAGGCACCTGGCAGCTCAAAACTGTGGTATAGACTGGCCTTAACTTGGCCCTACCAATGCTCATTGTATGTGACACCTCCACGGGTTCCCTAAATGTGCTGAATGTCATGGGAGGGACAGACTTAATTAACAGGCATTCTGTTAAGCATTACCAGGAATATAAACATGAACACTGCATTGAAAACCAGGCTGCGTGCAAGCAGAAAACATGTTTATTCATGTGCTTGGTAATTCAAGGCTGCTAGTACAAGGAGGACAAACTCGAAAAAAACATATACTAAAAACCAAAAAGGTAATTTTTCTGGGACATCAAATGAGAAACATTCTCTGGTGGTTTTAAATGGAGTTCGCTTCCATTCACATGCGTTTCATCTGTATTTAAAATCCAGACCAGGGTGTTCTTTTCATTTTGAGTTGCAGGAAAGAATCAACAGATGTTTCAGTCGCTGGGGTTCCCATAAATAGGGCTCGCTCAGCCTTCAAACGCGAAGAACCGACTAAAAGGAACACCCTGACCTGATCTTAAACTATCGTCCACCCCCCATTGTAAATCAGAGATGGGACAGTCTGAAACCAGGTCAGCGTGTTCCTGTTTCCGAATCGCGCGGGAGAGATCAGGTGTGTCCCGGCTCTACCTTTTTTTTCAGTGTGTGTCTCGGCAAACAAACAGGGCCGACAATGAGATGTGCGAGTTACTCAACACAAGAATGATAAAACCTTTATGGTTTCAAGCAGGTATGTAATAGTGCAGATTGCGTTTGGGAACGGTAAAAAAGACATCAAACTGTACAAAATAAAACTGAATAAAATAAAACTACAAATTACGTTTTCTCTCTGGCACATTCCTGAATCCATACGTCACGAGGTCACATGTAGCTTTCTCAGTCACTTTAACATTGAAACGTAGTAGATGTCAAAAAGGCTATGTCTGAAACTAAACGCCTGGGATATATAGAGGGCAAAGCAGAAAAAACTGCTTTAATAAATCAAACTGAGGGTCGAAAATGTAATTTCGGCATTGGTTTCCCCAAAACACATTGGCTTGATGTCAACTAAACAGATACGTGCTGTCCATGTAACTCAAAGACCACAGTGCCTTTGTTAACGTAAGACATACTTGTGGTGAAGGCATACAGAGGATAGAACAGACTAGCTATTTTACAACCGACTATCTCAGTGGCGTAACGAAACTTGAGGGGGCCCCCCTGCAAAGTACATGGAGGGGGCCCCCCATTCTCCTCCCCAGTCAAGAGCCCTCAGGCCAGCGACCCGCCATACTGCAGGGGCTCACCCCAGCCATAAAAAAAGGATTCTGGTTCCTCTATTGGTCACATCCGCCTTCTCATCGAGCGATTTACATACATCAGTAAATGCTGCTGCGCCCTCCAGCAAAGTTACATAACACTGCCTCCAGCCGGCCCACCAAACACATCCTCCAACTTGTTGACCCACCTTCAAGTGAAGACCGCTCAGTTAACCACCTCCAAACGCAGGTCACTTCCGTCGTGCCTGCTACTAACGCATCCATTACACTCTACCCTCACCCCTATGAAACCCGCAATTATGCTTTTCTGCCCGCCTTTAAAACCGCCCCTCGGATGTCACTGCAAACCTGTGACCGCCGCCTACTGCTCCCCTGTCCATCACCCACAGAAAGACTGATGACCGGTCACCATCTAACCACTGCCTACCAGTAAAGACAGAGCCTTTCAGCTGCTGGCCTCCCCAATGCCACTATGGAAGTTTTAAAAATGTTGAACAATCTCTGCAACTGACCACCTCAAAACATTTCTTCCTGCTAGCCTATACGGCATCAAAGCCGTTCCTGCTACTTTTCATCCTCTGCATGATGCACACAATAATATCAAATGTACAAAGGGTCAGATTTTTATTTCCTCACGCCAACATTAATTTACACTATGTACCCCACTAAACCATACCTGCTGTCAAAGGCAAACCAGATCCCATATGTAGCACCAGTCAACAAGTACCCCAAGGACAAACACCAGAGAGAATGAGCGATTCATGAATTAAACCTACAATGACAACGTAGCATTTCCCCACCAACTGTCAGCCCAGCGAAGTCTGCAACCGCACAGTAGCCATCAATACCAGCAACGTCTAAAGCGCATTTCCACTTCCTTTCTTTGGCAGCTCCTGATACATATACGTATGCCTTCTGGGCGCCATCTACCACAGACCACAGCATTTTTTGTCTCCCTAAGACTAACCGAATGCTGTCGGTGAACGCTTCTCTTCCCCCTTCCTTACTAATAACTAATGGAGGATAACGAAAAAAATATATAGTATTTTCTTATGCAAATAGCGTATCAAGCACTTGCTGCCCGCAGTCCTCGCCAGATCCACACAAATCAATATTCTGCTATCGCACCATCCTGTCACCCCTATTATTATCTGAAGATATTTTTTTATCCCTTCCTTGAACTGGGAAAAACAATACTTTGCACAAAAACAAGTCCCTTTAAAACCTTTGCTACTTACAGACTCGCAAAGCACTTCCTTGTTTTACTAACTGTTGTAAAGCAAACGGATAACTCATTCTAGGATTGGGATTGTTGTTTAGAGGTGTGGAAGTTAGTACTGAGACATAGGATGATTTTTTGCATACACTCGTTCTTTCCTGCATACGCACAAAAAGAAACATTACAATTTAGCTTAACAAATTGTTCAGAAATGTACCGGAAGGTAAAGAAACAGCCCAAATTATTTTTACAAAGAAAAATAGACAATCGTCAACTTTATACCCCATGACATAAAAGCCTTAGCGTGCACAGCTTGCTCAAATCCACGCTACCTAATTCTACCCAACTCAGCACATTTGAACCTCTCATAATTCCATGCCACACTATTCAACTATAAATAATTTAACCCTACATTCCATACCACATAATTACAATCCTAAATATGAAAAAACATATATTTCTACTTCACTACATACCTCATAATTCCACATCACATAATAACATTCCACACAACTTAATAGCACTCCAAACCACATAATTACACTCCACACTACACAATTCAAGTACACATAATTCCACTTCAACCTATATAATTATATGTCACACAACATATTTACACGCAACTCCAAAACACAGAATTACCCTCCACAAAATACAACTCTGCAAAATGCTACATAATTCCACTCCGCACAATTATACACCACACCATACCACATAATTCCACACATCACAATTCCACAATTCATCCCCACACAATTCATCACACATAATTACTCCACATAATACCACTCAGCACCACATAATTAACCTTCACATAATTATGCTCTCATCCATATTGCATAAATACACTCCACATAAATCCAGTCTGTCACGTAGCAACATTCCACATAACTACACTTCACACCATGCCTCATAATACCACTCAACATAATTTTCACCCAGCAGCGAACACTTCCACGTCACACATTTCAACTCTACACATTTCCATTCCACACCACATAATTCAACAACAAACTACATAATTCAAACCAACAACAGAATTACATAACACACCACATACATCCAATCTACACCACAAAATTCCACATCATGCTATAATATTTAACAGCACACCACATAAGTAAACTCCACTACATACCACTCCACAACGCAAAATACCATTCCAGATAATCTCACTCCAAGACACACAATCCCACTCCATGACACACAATCCCACTCCACATAATTCCAGTACACTCAATACCACACAATTACTATACACATAATTACATTATTTCGCTACACAGATCCAATCCACACAACACAATTCCACAACTAACAATTCCAATCCAAACCACATATGTCCACTTGACACCACACACATTCACTCCACTCCAAGCAGAAAACACATAGGTAAAATACACTGTCCTTTACAATGTCAATAGCTCTAACTCTCACAAATGCGAGACCAATTGCATTGCAAATGCTTGTTTACCTTCCAATGTGACCGAGCAGATCCTGTTCATTTTTTTTATTTTTATTTATTTTATGGAGTTTTATATAGCTCGAACTTGACCCGTATCGGGTATCATAGCGCTTTACATGAGCACCAGTTGCGTTACATGAGGACACATTCATATTTGTTAGGCACAGGGAGATTAAGAGATTTGCCCAGAATCACAGGATGTTCAGCGTCATTGCTGAGACTTGAACCCAGTTCCCCAGATTCGAGGTCAACCGCCCTAGCCGTTAGGCCAACTCCTCTCCCAAGTATGAGTAAGAATAGGCATTCGGAGGGAGGAGCCTAGCGCGCAACCAAGATGGCCGCGTAGGTGCGAGGCTCCCGAGGACCTCCGCGACCTCCTGAATTAATCCTGGCGATATCCTGTCCTTGTTGAGGGGACTGTGTTGGGGAACCGGAGCTGAGGCGCCACCCGTTTTCTGGGCTCGAATCGGACCCCGGACGCCGGTGGGAGCATCGATCGAAGGTTGTGGCCTTCTCCTCGCCGGCCCCCCGGATTGGAGTAGTGGGGCGATCCGGGGACAAAGTGAATAACAGCGGCGAACGGGGCTGGGCGACTGGCGTACCCCGCACTTTCACTTTCGCTTTTGCGCCCTCCTAGCTCTCAAGCGGGGTCGGACTGCGGAGCGGGGTGTGGTGGTGTGGCCTTGTCCAGGAGCCCGGCTGACCCGCCGGCGGTGGGTTGACCCGCGGTTCGGTGGTCGCCCCTGCCCCCCCCCTGGCACCCGTGACTTGGTATAGCGGCCCGTTTGGGGTGCTTGGCACGACGGTGGAAGAGCCAGCATGTCCACCAAACAAGATGGCGACCGGGCGAAGGTGAAGACGACCCGCCGTGGCACGGCGCACCAGGCCAACAGTATGGACCGCTACACGCTCCAGAAGGGTTCTCCGGAGACATCGCGTGCATCCCCGGTGGGCCCGACGGAGGCCTCCGCTCATCCGGTGGATCTGACCCTCCGGGACGTCATGGGCGCCATCGCAGAGATGAAGGCCTCGGTGGACCAGCGTTTCGACACCTTAGCGCAAAAAATAGACTCGGTCCTGGTGGATGTGAGCCTTGTGAGGGCAGACTTGTCCAAAACAAACGACCGAGTCGACTCCCTGGCCCACACCACAACGAGCCTCACGACAGACGTGGTGGCCCTCCAGAAGGAGGTGCGCCGGCTTGGCCAGGCGAGCGCCCTGATGGACCGGCGACTGGAGGACTCCGAGGGTCGGGCCCGGAGGAATAATGTCCGTATTGTGGGGGTGCCGGAGGGACGAGAGGCGGAGGCGGCGGATCTTTTCGTGGAAGAGTTGATCCTGACCCATCTCCAGCCCCGGGGGCTGAGTAAGCTTTTTGCGGTGGAGCGTGCTCACCGGGTCCCCGGGGGCAGACCTAAGACTGGTGCCCCGCCGCGGCCTCTTATTGCCCGGATTTTTAATTTCCGGGACAGAGATGCTATCCTCCAGACCTCCAGACAACAGGGACCGGTCAAGCTTGATAACATGGAGGTACATTTCTACCCAGACTTTACCCCGGCGGTCCAGAAGCAGCGGCAGAGCTTTCTTGGTGTTAAACGTCGCCTAAGGGACCTGAACCTCAAGTACTCAATGCTCTTTCCAGCTAAGCTGAGGGTAGAGGTGGATGGTCGCACGCACTTCTTCGACCGGCCCGAGGCGGCTGGGGACTGGCTGGACACTCTGCCTGGAGATCGGGGCCGGGGGGGGCGGGGGGGGCGCGGCTGGCGAGGAGGGCCCGCCGGAGCAGAATTGAGGGGTGACTGCTTAGGCCTTGCTCTGGACGTTGTTCCTTCACCATTTATTGATTGCGTATTTTCCCCTCCTATGGAGGTCGTGCGGGGTCTGTTGGGGGCTTCCCTCCTCCTCTGGGGGACTAGTTAGTATTTTAGCTATGGGGCGACAGGCACACTGCACTTTGGGGGGGCTGTCTGGGCTCATGCAGGGGTGCAGGGAGGGGGGAGTTTTGTTGGGACCGGGGGGTGGGGGGGGTGTGTTGTTTGTTAGCACCGCAGGGCAAACCCGCTACTACGTTGTTGTTTTTAGGATGCTCGATGGGGGACGACCGATTGTTTCGACGTATGATGGGGGGTAGGGATTTGGCTGTGTTGTCATGGAATGTTAACGGCCTGGGGGATAGGATTAAGCGTGGTGTGGTCCTGCAGTACTTAAAACGTATTTCACCAGATGTTGTCTTCCTGCAGGAGACGCACCCTATAGGTAACTCCTTTCATGCAATGAACCGGCGGGGATATCGTTTGGCGGCCCATTCTGGCTTCACCTCGGGCTCGCGGGGGGTGGGTATTATGATCAAGAACTCGCTCCCGTTGGAGATTGATGAGGTGCGCCATGATGAGAGGGGACGCTACACGGTTCTGGTGGGAAGAATGGAGGGTAGAGTGTTTATCTTTATATCAGTGTACGTCCCGCCTGGGTTACAAGCCACCACATTTGCGGACCTGGGGCGCCTCCTTCTGGACCTTCCGAGTGGCCTGCTGGTGGTTGGAGGGGATTTTAATGCGGTAGCCTCTGGGTCTATGGATCGCCATCCCCCTAGGGACCTCCCCCGGGCACAGGCGTGGCTGCCCGGCCTTCTGGACACGCTGGGCCTGGTGGATTGCTGGCGATTAAAGCATCCTGCATTGCGACAGTACACCTTCCACTCGGGTGCCCATGGTAGCCTCTCGCGGCTTGATTACATCCTTGTCCCGGCGGCCCACGCAGGGAGGGTGGGGGAGGTGCGCCATCTGGCGCGGGGTATCTCAGACCACTCCCCATTGTTGTTGCATCTCGATGTCTTCCCGAGGGGGGATGGCAGGGTGGCCCCAATCAATGCATGGTATCTGCGCGACCCCACCATTCGTGCTGATTTGATCAAATCCCTACAGCGATATTTCGATGAGAATGTGGGGTCGGTCTCTTCGGCCATCTCCCTGTGGGAGGCTTTCAAGGTAGTCCTTAGAGGGGAGGCCCTCTCCTTTATCTCCCATGCCCGGCGGCGCGAGCGGGAGGAGGTGACCCGGGTAGAGGCCGAGATTGCAGAACTGGAGGGTGACCTGGGAAGCGGGGTAACAGACGACAAGTTGCATGTTCTACACCTAAAGCAGGCGGCCTATCGGGCCCTCGTCACGGAGGCGGCCAGGGGCCTCAGTAGAGAGCAGCAGGGGCGATTGTATGATGTGGGTGATAAGGCTGGCAAATTGATTGCGTGGTTGGATAAGAGGGAGAGAGCGAGCCGTGTGGTGCCTTTGATTGAGAGTGTTGATGGTGCGTGTGCCACTGAGCCGGAAGCCATTGTCTCCTGCTTCGCGGATTATTTCCGCGAAGTCTACTCCCCGGTTTCCCCCTGCTCGGAGGCAGACTCCCATGCCCTGCTTCAGGACATCGCACTGCCCTCCCTAACGGTGGAGGACAGGGATTCGCTGGACGCCCCTCCCACCTCGGACGAAATTGCCTTGGCTATTCGCTCGGTTGCATCCGGCAAGGCCATGGGCCCCAATGGTATTCCCATCGAGCTCTACAAGCTACGCCCAGATGTGTTGGCGCCCCACCTGCGCGCGATGTTCCTGGCGGCCCACTCGCGGGGTTCCCTCCCGCCGGACCAGCGTCTAGCCACGATTGTGGTGATCCACAAGGAGGGGAGGCCCCGTGAACGGGTCACATCCTATAGGCCGATTTCGCTTTTGAACGCGGAGCCCAAAATCCTCGCCAAGGTGTTGGCCAACAGGTTGGTTGGCGTGGTGGGCGATTTGGTCCACCAAGACCAATCTGGCTTTATACCGCACCGCAACACGGCGCTCAATCTGCGGCGCTTGCACGGGGTGCTCGCGCGTGTCCCATTTGTGCGGGAGCCGGCCATCTTGGCGTCCTTGGACGCCACCATGGCGTTTGATACGCTTGAATGGCCATACATCTGGGCGATGCTGGCAAAATTCGGGTTTGGCCCGGGTTTCATTAGCTGGGTCAAATTGCTATATTCGGGCCCATTGGCGCAGGTGGTAGTGAATGGGCGAGTCTCGGCCCCATTCGCGCTGGGGAGGGGTACGCGACAGGGCTGCCCCCTGTCACCTCTCCTGTTTGCCCTGGCCCTGGAGCCCCTGGCGGAGTGGCTGCGGTGGCACCCTTCTATCCGTGGTCTCCGCTGGACCCCCGAGCATGAGGACCGTGTGTCCCTCTATGCTGACGATATCCTTCTGTATCTCGCCTCCCCGCGTAAATCACTGATCGTCCTGGTTGATGTTTTGCGTTCATTCGGTTGCAACTCAGGCCTGGTCATCAACTGGGCGAAATCCTGTGTATATGTGCTTTCCGGGGAGGCTCCGGCCCTACCACGGGACTGTCCGATCCAGATTGCCTCCCAAGGTTTTCGGTACCTGGGTATCTATATCACTCTTGACCCGGAGGCCCGCTATGAGCGGAATTTGTTACCCCCCCTCCGGCGTTTGAGGGAGGACGTGGTGCGCTGGCGGCGTCTGCCGCTCTCGCCGCTCGGCCGAGCGGCCTTGTTTAAAATGATGTCCCTGCCACGCTTCCTCTACGCCCTCCAGAATACTATGGACTTGGTCCCGGCACGCTATTTCCGTGACGTGGAGGGCCTCCAGCGGCGCCTGTTCTGGGACGGGAGGCCGCGCATTGCTCTGGCTAAATTGACGCTCCCGTGGTACGATGGGGGGGTCGCCCTCCCTGACATTAAACGGTATTACTGGGCCTCCCAACTAGCTGCAATTAATCATGGCCTTTACGGGCCCGCCTTGAACCCGGCATTTGAGATGGATAAGATGCTCCTGCCCGGTGGCGATTACAATCGAGCGCTCTACGCTGGCGCGCCCGACTCCCGTTTGACGGGACCGACGCGTGTCATGGTGCGTGTCTGGCACGCGGCTAATGCAGCTATGGGGTGGAAGGACCGTTTGACCCGGGCGTCACCGCTGTATGCGTCTGAGAGGTTGGGCTCCCTGTGGACGTCGAAGGGCTTCGAGAAGTGGGACACGATCGGAATCAGCACGGTGGGAGATCTCTGGACGAGGGGGGGATTCAAAACTTTTGAGACGCTGCAGGCGGAGTTCCAGCTGCAGGGCAGTGAGTACTTTCGGTACCTACAGGTCCGCCATGCGCTGGGCTCCGTCTTCCCGGATGTCGCATCCATTCCGGAGTCTTCCCCCCTGGAGGACAGAGTCCTAGATGGCCATGTCCCGGACAGCACGATCTCCCTCATATACAAAAAACTGATCAACGATAGATCGTGCCTGCTTACTAGTCTCCGCGAGGCTTGGGTTGCCGACGGGCTGGAGCTGGACGATGAGGATTGGATTTCCGCGGTGGCCTCTCCGAAAGAGGTGGCCATCCCGGCTCGCCTTCGTTTCGTCCAGCTCAAGATCCTTCACCGGGTTTATGTGACGGGGCCAAGGCTTCTGCGTATGGGTTTTGCTGGTGACGGAATGTGTAAGCGTGGCTGTGGTGCGTTGGCGACTTTCATGCATATACTGTGGGAGTGCCCGAAGGTGGAGCGATTCTGGCGTGGTGTGCATGAGGTCCTGCGTGTGGTGACGCGTGTGGCGCTGCTGCCTGAAGCGAGGAGATGCTTGCTGAATGTATGGGAACCGAATGACTATTCGGTCCCGCAGACGCGGTGGGTGACTCTCGGATACATGATAGCCAAGCGCGACATTGCTCAATTGTGGGGATCCCAGAGGCCCCCTGCGGTCTCGGCCTGGAAAGAGCATATGGATTGGTGTATGTTTCGTGAAAAGGTGGTGTATGTGGCGAGAGGTAAGCCTGGGGCGTGGGTGAAACTCTGGGGCCCCTGGAACGCCTACCGCGGGGGTATTTGTGAGCCACCACTGCTACCGGCTGCCTCGCCTGCTCCGTCTCCCTAGACGGCCCCCCTCCCTCAGCCGCGGGCGCGCGGTCCCCCAGTCCCTGATCTATTCCCATTCCCCTCTCCAGAGTTCTGCTGCGGGTTTGGATCCCCCACTTATGGAGCACGTGCTGTTATTTTGGATCGCGGGTTGCCTTGCGGGTGTGGTTTTTTGGTGTTGTTTTGTTTTAAGAAAAGGGAACCGTACTGTGGGCTTGGAGCTGTGTGGCCTGCACCATTGATTACTCCTGTTTCACTGCTCTGCACTGCCTAGAGACTTTTACTGTGTGTGTGCAATATGTTTTTGTCATTCTAGCGGCCGGCCGGATGGTTGTAGGCCCATACCTGTAACTCTTACGAACTGCAATAAACGGTTTCGAAAAAAAAAAAAAAAAAGAATAGGCATTCGAAGGGCTAAGCAGAAGAGCTGAAGTATGTAGATGTAAAAGTAGCGGAAGGTAGGTTCAAGTAGGAGTATGCAGGAGTAAGAGTGCAAGTAGGAGTAGGTAGGACTAAGTTAATGGTAATAAGGGCATTGGCAAATACTGTAGCAAAAGTAAGAATAGCAGTTAGAAGACGTAATAGGAGTAAGAGGAGAAATGAGTAAGAGCAGGAGGAAATAGGCGTAATAAATTGTAAGTGGAAGCAAGAGTATGTTGGAATAATAAAACGTAAGAGTGGGAACAAATATGAGGTGTAAGAGAAAGGTAAAATTAAGAGGTTACGTAGCACAGTAAGAGGAAGTATGAAACCTATGAGTAGGAACAAAAATCAGCAGTAGGCATAAGTAGGAAAAGTTAGTAAATTAAGTGCAAGATTAATGAAAGTAAGATTGAAAGAGACCAAGATGAGAAAAGAAAGACGAAGACAGCAAATCCTTCCATATTCTTCTACGACTCCAGTACTAACAAAGCGTGACATGCTTTTCAATTTATGCACACATCAGATGAAGAGCAAGGACCTTCCATTAAGCGCTATTGTAACACGCTTCAGTTGGTAACTTGCGTGCAGCTGAAATAGGTACAATTTTTGTGTTTTATAGCGCTCACAAACAGCATAAGCGTGTTTCTTGGCACTATTTCAACAAAAGTTAACACTATGCCACTGGCAGAGGTGCAATTTGTTTTATTAATGGGTTGCACACAGACCGGTCTCTGTGACGTGCTGTTCGACGAAAAAGTGCAAGAAAAGACTTCTTAATACCACGTGAGCAGCACTTCAGAACTGTTTGGATAAAGCTTAGCCGATGCCCGGGAGCCGAATAGTGATTTTTGTGTGTCTCTGGCGCCCAGTAGCAGTGTGTTTACCCCGAGGGCCACATTTGGCATGTTCTGATTTGAACTCACCATTATAGAGAGAATGTAATACTAGGTCATTTATTGTCACATGCAACAAGGGTAGTCAATCCCGGCCCCCTTTCTCTGTAGTCCCCGGCACCTGTTTAGAGGTGGACAGGAAGGAGCCCTCTCTCCTTCCAGCACAGCAAGCAATACCACAGAACAGCACCAAGACCAACACAAACGGCTCCCGGTAGCTCAGCTCATGTGCCCCGGTAGATGTGAGGCTGTGAGCTGATGAGTAAGAGGTTTAGGAGCAGGGTGAGGAGCTGGCAGCCTACACCAGGGTGGAGCAACAGCACCAAGGCGTCTACAGCAACAGGGGACGGGTCTCCTCAGCTACTAAGTGTGAGGCCAGCACGTGGGAGCCATGCAGCGGCAGCCAATGCTTGTGAAGCAAGTAATCAAGCATTGGCAAAGGTAAAATAAAACCAAGTTAGTGCCAACTAACACGAAGGGTGGGACGGGGAATGGTAAAATTGGGGGCAGGAGGCAGGCCCGGCTCCGGGAATTTTTATTTGGGTGGGCCAAGGGTACATTCGGGTGGGCCACTGCTGGCCCGATTTATCGCTTATATATCTAGCCAGGCCTGCTTCTGGGCCCTCCTTTATCTCTCCTTACTCTTACAAGGCACAGTAAAACGCACTCTTTTCAAAGTCTCTTTCTAAATGTTATCACTCTCAAAAAGTGCTTTTCTTCCATGCAATGTCCCTTTGATGGGAAGAGGAAGTTTCTAAGGTGGGAGTATCTAGCAAGTGACACTACCCGGGCTTCCTCTGTGCGAGCCTTCAGGGAGAAACCCTCTTCATTACTACCTCCACCTGACCTCTGACTCTGCAGCGCACTCTCTTACAGGCTTGATTATCCACTTTTCTACCACCCTTCTCCATCACACCTTATCTCACACCTGACCTTGGGCCCCAGCCCCATATCAGCCACCATTCAGTTCCACTTTCACTATTCCCAGTAAAAAACAATAGTAAAATCACCTTCAAACTTGAAACATTGAATATAGCAGTAAAAATAATTAGCATGCATGATAAAGTATGCTCCACAGTTGTCCTAATCACCTGACTGTTAATTAAATAAATGAAAACAGAAAGGCCATGACAGGGCCGGCTTTATTGCTGGTGCAAACGTCTTTTTGACCTCTTTTTTGACCTCTTTCTCTGTAGATAGCTTAACTACCACCCTCCAACAGTACCCTTCATCTCGCCATAGCCACTCCCCCTCATGGCCTCAACCTCAGACTCCCTAACTACCACCCTCCACCAATGTCCCCCATCTTTCTGTAGCTCCCCCACACCCCATGACCTCCTCCTCAGATTCCCTCACTGCCACCCTCCACCAGCGCCCCTCATAGCTTCGTATTTCCCCCCACCCCATGACCTCCTCCTCAGATTCCCTGCCACCCTCCACCAGTGCCCCTCATCTCTCTGTAGTTCCCCCCCCATGACCCCCTCATCAGATTCCTTCACTGCCACCCTCCACTAGTGCCCCTCATCTCTCTATAGTTCCCCCCACCCCATGACCTCCTCCTCGGCTTCCCTCGCTGCCATCCTTCACTAGTGCCTCTCATTTCTCTGTAGCCCCCCCACCCCATGACCTGCTCCTCAGATTCCCTCACTGCTCCCTCAACCAGCGCCCCTCATCTCTCTGTAGTCCCCCCCCACCCCTGACCTCCTCCTCAGATTCCCTCACTGCCACCCTCCACCAGTGCCCCTCATTTCTCCATAATTCCCCCCACCCCCATAACCTCCTCCTCAGATTCCTTCACTGCCACCCTCCACCAGCACCCCTCATCTCTCCGTAGATCCCCCCACCTGTGACCTCCTCTTTGGATTCCCTCACTGCCACCCCCCACTAGTGCCCCTCAGGTCTCTGTAGTTCCCCCACCTCATGACCTCCTCCTCCGCTTCCCTCACTGCCAACCTCCACTAGTGCCCCTCATTTCTACATAGCCCCCCACCCCATGACCTCCTCCTCAGATTTCCTCACTGCTCCCTCCACCAGCGCCCCTCATCTCTCTGTAGTTCCCCCCCACCCCATGACCTCCTCCTCAGATTTCTTCACTGCCGCCCTCCACCAGTACCCCTCATCTCTCTGTAGTTCCCCTCCACCCTGTAACCTCCTCCTCGGATTCCCTCACTGCCACCCTCCACTAGTGCCCCTCATCTCTCTGCTGTTCCCCCCACCCCGTGACCACCTCCTCTGACTCCCTCACTGCCACCCTCCACCAGTGCTCCTCATCTCACTGTAGCTCCCCACCCCATTACCTCTTCCTCGTTTTCCCTCACTGCCACCCTCCACTAGTGCCCCTCATCTTTCCGCAGCTCCACCCCCACTCCAGGACCTCCTCCTCGGCTTCCCTCACTGCCACTCTCCACTAGTGCCCCTCATCTCTCTGTAGTTCCCCCCACCCCGTGACCTCCTCCTCTGACTCCCTCACTGCCACCCTCCACCAGCGCCCCTCATCTCTCCGTAGCTCCCCACCCCATGACCTCTTCCTCGGATTCCCTCACTGCCACCCTCCACTTGTGCCCCTCATCTCTCCGTTGCCCCTCATATCCATTCCATTTGTTGTACAGCGCTACTCATATGAGTGTAGGGTGTCACAGTACTTTACATAACAGCACGCATTATACAGAGACAATAAATCAGTCTATGGGGAATGTCACATAAGCCAATGAGGATTACAAGTGTAGAAATCACGTCATCCATACTAGTGGGCAATATATTTTACGAGGGTTTGGACTGGAGAAGCACAAACTCAGGATTTAAAGAGTACTCCAGTGGTTGGGGGTTGGCTTTACTGATAAAAATGTAATAACTTCCCAAACTCTTTTTGGCAACATTAGAATAATGAAGGAATGGAGAAGTTCTAACTATATCACAATACAAAAAAGCGAAGTTTGTATGCAGCTCTTTAAAGACAGTTCATAGGTCACTGTCCTATGTTAGGATAGTAACTTCTGAACTGCAAGTAACACAAGGATATCTGTGACAGAGGTAGTAACCCACTGAGCTATTCCCATAAAATTCAGTTTATCAGCACTTAAAAACTACCAACAGACAAATGGTTACTCTGCAGCAGGAGCGTAAATCACCAGTTATCTGCACAGTTTTTATGTAGTTGTACATCGGTGGCAGATTCACTGGGAGGGCCATGGCTCATGTTTGGGTGGGCCAGGCTCATGTTTGGGTGGGCCCACCCTCTAGAACCGGGCCTGGCAGGAGGTAACATATCCTGCACTTGTTAGTGGTGTGAGACAAAGAAAAGGGTCAGCGACAGGAGGATATTTACAGCGGGGACTAATTAAAGTCCCAGATAACCTATCTGTAGAAATGTAAATGCTGCATTTTAAAACATATCAGGCATTTGTTATCAACCCACAACATAGCATGTTTTTGAAGGAGCACACAATTAAAACTTCACAATTAAAACTGCTAGACTTACCGACAACTCTGCAGAATGTTATCTGTCCTGCTCTTTACAAGTCTAACCTCTCTCCCTGAAAGCCCCGGTGTTTCTGAAGAGTGCAGGGCCCCATCCTTTTTCCGGCCGGGCTCTGACTGAAGAGAAACAATGTAACTTGTTACTTTGTTTCTCTTCAGTCCTGCCCTGGGTCAGCGCAGGAGCTCTGAGCAGGCTGCAGACTGCACCTGCTTTTTAGAGCAAGCCTTTTCACTCACAGAGCTGAGGGGGCCCCCTTCACCTACCGAAGACTGGGGGCCCCCCCGCACCGCGGGGGCTGCGGGGGCATTTGTTACGCCCCTGGACTATCTGATTTTACGTACTTTAAGGGAGGCATACAAATAAGTGGTCTGGCAATAATGCCCGGAAATACAGTTAATGGCATTATCAATACCTAGAGATAGTTCAGACGTTTGTCAATACTTAGCAAGTGTCTACATGTGGAATGGGGAATAACATGCAGAAATTGGTGTTAGTGCACATATTTCCTCTTGTTGTCACTAAAATTTGACCGATTTTCCAAGAGCATTTTTCCACCTGCTTTTAGCTGTTAGTTATCTAATCAGAATTAGCCCACCAGGGGCCATATTATCTATGCAGTGCATTTTCCTAGTTAGCGTGACGCTTCTTTCAAAAGGTGCGCCCAGCGCTAACCAGGTAAATGCTCTGTATTAGCATGAATGCTCTGCCCACAGGGCAGCCGCGAAACATTCATGTGCAAAACGGAGCGGCTGCTTTGAAGTGGCTCCGTGTTTTCACAGTGCAGATGGCAACCCGCCTGCACTTTTAAAGGGGATCAGAGATCCCCTTGCAGGCGGGTGCAGTGAGTGAGTGCACCCGCCTGCACTTTTAAAGGGGATTAGAGATCCCCTTGCAGGCGGGTGCAGTGAGTGACTGCACCCGCCTGCAAAGGGATATCTAGGGGGTCCACAGGACCCTCATCCACCCCTCCAGAGGGTTGCTCTCAGGGAGCACACTGACAGTGTGCCACCTTTTAGGTACCCCCTGACAGCTGCTTTGCCTCTGTGCCTACATCTATAATACGGTGCTGGTGCAGAGGCAAAGGGATTTGTGGTAAATTACTTGTTTGCTATTCTCCACTGTACTGCTCTCTTAGAATGTTCATGACATCATAGAATGCCTGTGTGCCTCTCTAGGTGAGATTGTCAGTTGGTGTACTCAGGCTGAGCTGTAAGGAGCTTGCTCCTGGTGGGGCTATCCTTGTACTATCTAACTTCCTCCTGTTATCCTGACCACCTATGATGGAACCAAGCTACCAATAAAGAAGTAACCTACATGAACTGATGGACTCCTGTAGCATCCTTTACAACATTTTGGCGACGATCTTAAGGACTGACGCGTGCACTAAGGAGTAAGGACTACTAGGAACTAAGGAACCAAAAGACAAGGAACTAAGGACTTTAAGGACTTTCAAGACGTCAATTTAAACTTAAAAGTAACGCCCTGGTCAGCCCCACCAGTGTCCTGTACCATCTGGACAGCCTGCAGCCTGGGCGTTAGTTTCTAAAGTTCACTGCGTGCTTCTGAAAGACTTTAGCCACTCTCTATGAGGTACAACAGGCACAGCAGTGAACCACAGATTTATCTAGAGCTTCCAACAGGGCTTCGCAGTGTGCTCAAACAGCGTCTTCTTTAAAGACTGATTGATTGTGGATCTAAACTGGTTCTGTGGCTATGAGCAGCAGTGTACTCATCTGCGGGCTATATCTGACAGTCAGACACTGAACACTTTGGTGGTGTTTCGCTCTTGGTGTTTTGTGGAGACAGTGACGGCATTGAATCGTCCTCGGAGCCTTTCTGGAGAAACTGACGAGCGATTGGTGTCTTGAAGAACGGCACCTTTGGTGAGCGCTTGGGCATATTTGTGGGGGCAGAGACTGTGTTTTGGGGTGTGTGTGCGTTTCGTTTTGCCGTTTTCCCCATTGCTTGGACCCTCCATGTCAAATTGTGGAAATGTGAACTGTGAAAATTCAAACCAGTCCACGCGCACCTCACCGTTCTCTTAGTCCCGCGTGGAGGCTGAGCAAATCCTGGTGACATCTTCTCTTGCTCCTCATAGCTGATCAGTGACGCCTGCCTGCAGCAGCGCGCCATGAGCCACTCGGCTCATCGTAATGCAGCGTCCCGCCATCTTGGAATTGGCACCGTATGATGTTCGTGCAATCTTTTGCCAACCACGTTTCCTTCAAAGTTCATCCATGTCGTCACAGTACTTTGCGGTCTTCTTTCTGCCTGCGATCTCGTTTTGTTGTGCTGTTTGCGCTGAAAGTAACTCTTATTTCACGAACCACAGCAACTGGACTTGGGAAGGTCACTGAACATTTTCCTTGAGAGAGTCACTGCGCTACACTGTGTTTGATGCGAACAACTACCGATCTTCGTGAGAGGACTTCGGGTGAGAGATCGCTCACCAGACTTTTTGACTTTTTCGTTGATTACATTACTGGTCATCGTGGTGCACTATACTATATTAGTGTGTGGGTTTGTTGTTTTTTGTTGTTTTTAGGATCCTTAACAGTTGTAATGTTTAATAGTGTTGTGTGTACTCATTTATGGAGAGGTTTTGGGGGTGTTGTACCCAGCCATGGGGAGGTTCAGAGAAAATCTGTGTTCTGATTCAGTTTTGTTTGTTTTTCTCTTCCCAGTGTGGGGTGAGACAGCGAGCGTTACGTACACTTCACAGGTGTAGTTTACCTTTGGACTGTGTGTGTCTCTTGTTTGTCTTCGTACGTATAGTGTACCTGCTAATGGGGAGGTTGTGGGGGTAGTCAATGCTTCCAATTTAGTTTTCAGTTTTCCAGGGTTAGTACCCTGTGGTGTACCCTATGTAGGGGAGGTGGTAGTTTTGTTGTGTTTTTTTTTCAGGGTTATTTCCCTGCATTGTACTCTATTTTTAGTGGAGGTTGTTTCCGGGGTGTGTACCCTGTGGTGTACCCTACACTATGTAGGGGAGGTGGCGTTGTTTCTGGGTAGTCAATGCCTATGAGCTATTTTTCCAGGGTAAGTACCCTGTGGTGTACCCTTCTAGGTGTAAACTAGTTAGGGGATGTGGTTCAGGTTGCCTTTGTAGGTAGTCAATGCCTCATGTTAGTTTCCAGGGTGATTACTCTGTGGTGTACTCTAGGTGAGGTGATGCTGTTTTCAAGATATCTACCCTGTCTAGTGGAGGTTTTTCTATTTTCAAGGGTTAGTACCCTGTATTTTTGGCGTGCTTGATTAATTTCCAGCGCTATCAATGGGTCTTCTTTTCGAGTTGACACTGTGTTCTGGTCGAAGTCCGCCTCCATGGAACTCGAGGCCAAGGGTTTCATGTTTGGAGGACTTTGAATGTGCAGTTTTTGTGTTTAGATCTCTTTTGTTACTCCTAGTGGATCTTAAGCGTCAGCATGCCTTCTAGCCTAAGCAGGGGAATCTTTGTGTCTTTCCAACATGTTTTCTCTCTAGTGTCTTTCCGGTTGTGGTTGCTTTCTTCGGGCTAACTAGAGTGATTCTAATCCTTGTTGTATCTTTTATTGGGGATGTTGTTTTCTCCCAAGGGTCTGTATTTACATCCACCTGGTTAACAGGGTGTTTACCCTGGGTGTACCCGCTTTTGGGGAGGTTGGGTGGGTGTCCGCCCTTCTTGGTTGCATTGTGTTTTTCATCTGTGCCATGCATTGTTTTCCCTAAGGGAGGGGGATGGGGCGTGTAGTAATGTTGTTTGTGATTTTTAACACTTTTCTGTTCATGCCAGTCATATTCATGATACCTCTTGCATTACACCTGAGGATAGGTGCACCTCATTGCTGCACCTTCTTGCCAAAGGTTTATTGGGGTATCTTACTTTTACTTCTTTTGTTCCCTAAGGAAAGAGGATGTGTGGTAAATTACTTGTTTGCTATTCTCCACTGTACTGCTCTCTTAGAATGTTCATGGCATCATAGAATGCCTGTGTGCCTCTCTAGGTGAGATTGTCAGTTGGTGTACTCAGGCTGAGCTGTAAGGAGCTTGCTCCTGGTGGGGCTATCCTTGTACTATCTAACTTCCTCCTGTTATCCTGACCACCTATGATGGAACCAAGCTACCAATAAAGAAGTAACCTACATGAACTGATGGACTCCTGTAGCATCCTTTACAACAGGATTCCCTCATTTGCAAGGGGCCACGCCCCCATGCAAATGAGAGAACACCCTCTTGGGAAAGCGCTGGTGCTGTGTGTGTGCCAGCTCTTTCAGTATTACAGAAGAGGTCGCACAAGCGTCTGCGGACCCATTTGCAATACCAATGTGCCCGGGGGGGGCGCAAAAGTGGGCGCAAACGCCTGTTGCGCACCCGGGGCACTTCGCTAATACAGCCCCAGATGTCTCATATCTTTAGAGGTAAGTAAGGCCTTGCACAGTACAAACACCTTTTACTACAGTATTATAAAAGATTATTTGTGGAGGTGGTAATGTTTAACAAGCATTTTCTGTATTTTTTGTGTGCCATTTTATTACGGTTGTGATGTGCCGTGTTGTTTCTTTCCTCTTGTATTTTTTGTCCTGCACGATTACATTGGATTGTTGCCATGTTATACTATGGTTGTGCTGCATGCCTGTTCACTGTTGTGCTGTGCCTGTTATCTTTGTGCCGTTTTATTATTTTGTATTATGCTGTTGTGCTCTGTTATGCTCTGTAATTACTTTAGAGATTTCAACAGATGATAGTACATTTCCAGCCTAAAGCAGAACATTCATCTTAAGTTCGAGTGACACACAACTATTAGCAACTGTCTAAGGTAGTCAAATACCTCTGCTCCAGCTCTTCAACTCTTTAATTCACTTGGCAGTCCAAAACGGTGGCAGAGACCATGCCATAAACTAGCACTTACAGTACATAGTTTATGTGATATTGCCCCATATGTTTGCCCCCTTCCCTTAACCAGTCAGTGACGGCTGTTCCTGGGCAGCAGTAGTGAGGCGTGGGATAAAAAAAAAAACACTTACCTGCCGGCCGACTGGCCGGCCGCCACCTCTCCTCTGTCTTCTCCGTCCTCTTCTTTCTGGGTGAACCAGAAGCTGTAAGCACACAGGCTCCCTAAAGCCAATCACAATGCTGTTAGCAAGCAGGGTTGTGATTGATCTGAGTGCCGTGGTTCGTCCCGTTAGCGTGTATTACAGCCAGTGGAGAACATGTAAAGTGTGCATGACTGTTTGGTCGGCCCAAGACAGCTGGCCAAACAGTCATGCGCACTTAGAGAGTGCCATTGATAGAGATCAGGGTGCATATAATATCCTTACTTCCACGGATAGAGTAATCTCACAGTTACACGCACATACATTCTTCATACACTAGGGCCCATTTCACTAACATACGCTCAAATACTCTACCAGCAATAACCTGTGGAAAGAAAAACTCCTAAACACCCTGCATCTATATCGAGGTCAATAAGATCTAGTTATTGTGACTGCCCTTAAACATAATCTAAACAATCTATACAATAATAATCAAAATATAATACTCAATAATTGACAAGAAATAATAACCAACACCATATTCAAAATTATATTGCTTTATCTAAAATTAGTCAAAGAAAATCAATCAAAATAAATCATTTTTTCATAGTTACCTATTCTAGCTAAATGTCAGAACGGGTCAGGACAAGTCTCTCGGTAAAGTTTCTCAAGACGAAGTCCTCTCGGCAACGATCCTCACCAACGCAGATTCGGAACGCGGCAAAAGGCAAATGGCAAGTGGCAAAAACCCTCTCTAGGCTAACAATTCTTATAGTGAATTAAACAAAGGAAAGACACATTTTGTATTGACTTCTTACGTCGAACCTCTGAGCAAAGCGAGAAGGAAAGGATGTAGCATCGCTACATTTGAAAATCTCCGCTCAGGAAAAATCACAAAATAAACATAACGGAACAGGAACCAAAAAATACAACTCTATCTTGTAGTTTCCACATCTCCTCGGCAATGAGATCATAGTTCAGAGTCTTTCTTTAAAGCTCCTTTGTTTCCCAAAGCTGCCAAGGACGTTTCATTTCATTTGGAGATCGCCCAAAACTGCTGCTGTCCTCACGGAAAGTTTTAACCAGGCAAAGCAAGGACTGTGGTCAGCTGACTTCAGGACCATATTCAGCAAGGCTCTCTCTCGTCACAGTTTTCTACTCGAGGCCAGGCTCTACATGTCGGCCATCTTTACTTAGGCCACAATAGGCCACAATAGACCATCTTAATTAAAAGAGACAAAAACAACGTTACCACAGCATAGTGATTGAACAGTGTTAACCCCACTAATACCCTTATGTGTATGTAATTATCTAGCTCTTGCAACATAGAAAAGCATTAATTCGAAAAGCGTTTTGTGCTTAAAAATAAACAACACACAGCAATCTTTAAACATGTAAACACGCATATTATTATTAAACAGCACACTTATGCGTTCCCACGTGTAATTCTCTCTTGTTAAAACAAACGAGTTGATTAATATAAACACTTACACAAGACAAATAATTAATAATTAATAATTAATAAATTAATATAACAAATAGACATGCCAGAGCTTCAAAACCCAGTTAATTTTCAAACTGAAAACTCTGCTCTAGCAATCCCCCCTTTGGTGATTTTATCACCAAATAAACCCAAAAAAAAAAAAAAACATTAGTGAAAATTTAGTCCCATTTTAGGAGAAATCGGAAATGTCTTTTTCTCCTTACACAACACTACACACCAGTCACTCTTTCATCATCTCTCTTTGTTTCTAAATAAACACTCTCCCTCAATTCTTCTAATTCAATTTCTTGTGGTTCTCTTTTCAACCTTTTGTTTTTCTTCTCTTTATTTAATTTCTTTTTCCCTCTCCTGTTTTTACAACACACACACACTAATCTCAGTATCAATAAAGCAACAATTATACAAGTTAAAGGAAACAATATTCTACCTATAATAGTACTACCTATTTTTGCAATAAAATCTTTAACAGCTATCACCTTATTAGCTATTTTAGTCCATAAACTCTCAGCTTCAAGTGGTACTAATTCTCCATGCAAATCAGTAATATTTTTGATATAGACCTTCAGGTCTTTGCTTTCATCTGGAATGTAAGTGCAACAATGTTGAACTTTCAGCATTCCACAAACTCCACCCTCCTTGGCCAATAGAATATCAAGGGCAAGTCGATTTTGCATTGACATGGCACGTACGGCACTTAATTCCGTATTCACTAAAAGAAACCCTCCAGCGGTATTTGTCGATAAGCGATCCACCACTGTTGACAGTTTCCGAATTCCATAAGCATTTAAAGAAATTCCCACTGCTGGAATTAAAACCCCAAAAATGTCACCCACAATTTCAGACCAGGTTTCTCTCTTGAAACGCATTGGTAAATTAATATGTTCTACATCTCTTATTTTATCTATATGGAAAATCTTTGGAAAGACCAGGCCCACATAACACGTGCCATACCAATGGTCAGGCAACTTGTAATAAGCCTTGTTCCCACAAACATAGTACACTCCTGGGAAAACTGTATCTTCTCCACCTCTGAAACCCCAACCTGTTGCAATGAAGTATGTATCATGGCACTCACTAGTCCCAACAAAATATGTATCATATTGGGATTTCCTCCTTGTAATGCATAGCTTACCCTTCTGTGGTGCATCTAAAGCTAAAGTTGGACTAGCCCCATTTCTCAATTCTTTTCCCATATCAATGTCCCAAATTGTCTCACTTACTTTATGTTTCCCTGCTTTCTCATGCATGTTCAATCTCCTTTCCTCTACCATATCCAGGAAAGCTTTTTCCTCTTCTTTCAGACTGCAAGTTAAATTATTCTTAAAAATGTAATCTAATGTTAATCCTTTCTCTTCAATAAAAATGTCACCAAAAGTGTTAGCTTCTTTAGCTGGATTCAGCTCTTTGTTCATTGGCAAATGCCCAAAAATACTATCTCTGTTAGACATTTTATAATCTATCTTCCCTAACAAATAGAAAACACTACTCAATATACTACATGAAATACCATATGTAGCTGGCAAATGATGATAAGTAACACCCTCTGAAACGGATGCAGGTAATTGCATACAAACGTAGCAATCCCTAACTTCCATTGTTTTCACATATTCATATAACAACTTTGAAAAAACATTACTAGAAAAATTATTAATTGACCTATCTTTGTGTATGTAAGTATTACTAATTCTAGTCGGAACTACTTTTTGCGAATTCTTCTCTAAATCTGTCATATTTTCTGTATGTATCTCAAATGTAACTTTAAAAGTAACTAATAAAACTAAAACTCCCCATAGTAGCATTAATAATCCAGTACAGCAGCAGCACATTCTACACCATCTTTTAAAGAAGGCACATCTACTTTGATTATCCTCTATGTTAGCCATTTTACTACTTTGACCTTGTCTTTTGACTTAGCCTCTACTACTCCACTACTGTAATTTCCCAACTTTGGATTACTTCAGACAACTGAATTTCAGACTTTCTCCTTTCACTTTTTCTCCAAATGATTTCTCAGTTCACTCAATTTGGATATTCATCAGTTTTCACTCCTTCTTCTTCAGTAACATCAAATTGTATCAGATCATCAACAACATTCTGTGCATCTGACTCTTCTCCAATGTCAGTCAGGATAACTTTTAAGATTCCTTCTTTTTCCTCAACCACTTTTCTCAAGATCCCCTCCGGATTATCTCGAGTCACTGTTTCTTCTTCTCCTTCTTCAGACAGTGCCACATAAGACCATTCCGGTGATCTGTACTTTTGGTTTGGTCTTCTTATTCTTTTTATTTCCTCAGGTTCTCTTGATTCTTCTTGCTCCTTTCTTTTTACTTCATTTTGACTCGATACTTCATTCACTTGTTCAGCTTTTGATGTATTTGCTCTTATTACTCTGTATCTCAATCTCTTTACTCTGTTGTTAGGCCAACGATCTCCTTTTATCACCTTTTTCGGCCTAATTTCTTTATTATTTCTTTCTCCAATCCAAGTTCTCTTTCTCAGAACTCGACCCTCTGTTTGTTCATTCTCACTCTCATCCAATTCTGTTTCAAGTGCCTTCTGTTTTCGTTTTCTAGCAGTTTTCTTTTTCTCCACAGTTTCTTTCACCACTGTTTGAGACTTCCCTACTCCTGTCCCTCCTCGGGTCTCCGACACGACATCTTCTTGCTGTCTACTTGTCCCTTCACCTAGCTTGTCAAGAATGTTCCCTACACCTCCTCGGGGGTCTTCCGCAATCTGTCCCTTTCTATCTTCTTCTGACCCTGCTTCTTCAGGTATAATCTCAAGTGGTTCTTCAGTCTCCTCCTCTTCTGATTCAGGAGTAATCTCTGTGGAATTGCTCTTTTCTTTTTTCTTCACTGCTTTTTGAAACTTCAGGCTCTCTTTCAGAATCAAATCTCTTTTCTGAGACTCCCAATGGTTCTCTTGAAGCCGTTTCTGCTTCTTTTCTCACTTGTTCTGTATCTTCATCATCACTGGAATCCGATTCTTCAAAGTACTCTTTACCAGTTCCTTCTTTTGGGATTGGAACTCTCAGAGTATGACTTGCATGTATCCAGTTTTTCACACCAGCACACTTTACTGCAGTTGTTGTAGTCAAAATGACTTGTCTCGGCCTTCCCCACCTTGGAACCAAGCAATTTCTTCTTCTGTGCACCTTAATCCTCACCCAGTCTCCTGGACTCAGATCATGGGCTTGCTTCTTCTCAAGTGTGGTAGCTTCTTCTCCAACCTGGTGAAACACAGGATGAACTGCGTCAGCCAGGCCTTTACAGTAATCCAAAATCATGTCATCAGTTTTTGTCATCAACTTATTGACAGGTACAAATGCATGGCGCATTGCACGTCCCATGATTATTTCGTGCGGACTTAAACCAGTAGTTCTATCTGGAGTAGATCTAATAGTCATTAGCACTAGAGGCAAGACGTCTGGCCATTTCATTCCAGTGGCTAAGCACATTTTACCAATCCTGTTCTTGATTGTGCCGTTTATCTGCTCAACCACACCAGAAGCCTCTGGTCTGTATGCACAATGTAGCTTCTGCTGTATGCTTAATGCTTCACAAATCAAACTCATGAGTTCATTATAGAAGTGTCCACCCCTATCAGACTCAATCGTTACTGGAAACCCATACCTAGGAATCAACTCCCTTAACAGTAACTTTGCCACTGTTATTCCATCATTTCTCCTAGTCGGATAGGCCTCAACCCATCTTGAAAACAAACAGACTACCACTAGTACATATCTCAGTCTGTTCACTTGGGGCATTTCAATGAAATCAATCTGCATTCTTGTAAAAGGACCTCCTTCTCTGCCTATTGTTCCCAGACTCACCACTGTCTTTTTCCCAGTGTTAAATTGCTGACAAATCAAACACCTTTGACAGATGCTCTCTGCAATTGTCCTGAACTTTGCATTGTACCAGGTCTGCTTGAACGACCTGATCATCGCATCCCTCCCCAAATGTCCCTGGCCATGATACATTCTTGCCATTGACGACAAAATGGAGTTTGGCATTACCGGTCTGCCATCCCTATAGACCCAAACATGGTATGTTTCTCTTGGGGCACAACCTGCCTTAATCCAATCTTTTTTCTCTTCCTCTCCTGCCTCATCCTGCAACTGCTTTACTTCATCCCATGTCTCTAAGACATTAGTAAACATCACAGAGCAAAAAGACATTTCACCCTCTCGTTCCCGATTAATAGACTGATTGTACTTCGCACAGTATTGAGCAATGTCATTGGCATAACGGTTTCCAACCGTTACAAAATCCTCTCCCTGTCCATGGGCAGCACACTTTACAACTGCTAACTCCTTAGGCAGCTGTATCGCCTCAAGTAATTTCCCAATCACTTCAGCATTCTTTATTGGAGTTCCACTCGATGTCAAGAAACCTCTTTGTAGCCAAAGCTGGCCAAAATCATGCACAACTCCAAATCCATACTGACTATCAGTCATCACAGTCGTCCTCAAATCTTTCCCAATTTCACAAGCTCTTGTCAATGCCACCAATTCAGCAACTTGTGCAGATTTCACTCCTTTCAATGGTGCTGCTTCCATAACCTCTGAAACGTTGCACACCGCATATGCTGCACATAGCACACCATCATCATTTCTCAGGCATGAACCATCCACAAACAACACATGATCACTCTCATGCAAGGGAAGATCCCTTATGTCTGGTCTCGGTTTTGTACAGTAATCAAGCACATCCAAACAATCGTGATCATCTTCTGTCTTCACACCCACATTTTCAATATCCGGCAAAAGTGTCGCTGGATTCACATTTACACATCTCTCAAGAGTCACATTCGATGCTCCCAGAATCACTTTCTCATATTTAGTCAGCCGACTATGTGACATGTACTGAGTTCTGCTTCTTGTCAAAAGAATTGCCACATTGTGAGGTACGAATACCCTTACAGGATATCCCATTATAATTCCCTCACTCTGTTCCAGACTCCTGCATGTTGCAGCCACAGATTTCAGACAACCTGGTAAACCCACAGCTACAGGGTCAAGTGTCGATGAGAAGTACGCAATAGGCCTTCTCAGTAATCCATGCTTCTGAATTAACACTGAAAGTGCACATCCATTTCTCTCACTGCAGTACAATTCAAACTCCTTTTCGTAGTCAGGCATACCCAAAGCTGGAGCCTCACACATTCTATTTTTGAGCTCTTCAAATGCTGCCATTTGTTCTCCATCTAGTTCCAATGGGTCTGTCATCTCACTTTTTGTCAGTTTAATCAGTGGCTTTGCTATCAGCGAAAAATTAATTATCCACTGACGACAATAACCCACCATACCCAGGAACATTCTCACTTCCCTCTGGGTCTTTGGGGCTTTCATTTCCCTGATGATTCTGATTCTGTCATCAGTCACTTTTCTCAGACCTTTTTCAATATTGTGTCCAAGATAATGCACCTCTTTCTTGCAAAATTGCAATTTGGCTGGAGATACCTTTAACCCTCCATCTGCCAGATGATTCAGTAAAGCTATGGTATCTACTTCACAAGCTTCACGTGTCTTTGATGCCACAAGTAGGTCATCAATATATTGTACTAGTACTGAGTTTTCAGGCATGATCAAACTCTCCAACGATTTTTTCAACAACTGATTGAACATCGAAGGACTCTCTGTATACCCCTGTGGGATACGACACCATGCTAAAATACGCTGGCCAAACCTAAATGCAAAAATCGGCTGGCTGTCATGATGCAATGGAATTGAAAAGAACGCATGACACAAATCAATCACTGTATACCACTCAGCATCATGTGGAATCTGATACAGGATCACTGATGGATTTGGCACGATAGGACAACATGCCACCACAATTTGATTAACTTTTCTCAGATCCTGTACGATCCTAAATTTCCCATTAGGCTTCTTTAGTCCCATTATCGGTGAATTACACGGACTACTCAGTAGTTCTCTCAGGACTCCCTGCTGAATCATTTTCTCAATTATAGGAGTTATTCCTTCAATTATTTCTGGTGTCATTTTGTACTGAGGAATGTTAGGATATGTAATTCCCTCTTTCACTGCAATTTTCACTGGATCTACATTATTCATCAATCCCACATCCTCTCCAGTAAAATCCCAAACTGTCCTTTTCACTGTATCCCTCAGCTCTCGAGGCAAATCCTCTGGATCAAACACAGCAAATGCACCAATTAACTCACTTTCCCTATGTTCTAGAGTTACTCGATACAAAACATCCTCATCTGGTGTTTCAAAAGCTATTCCATCCGGTGTACAGAAAATTGTGCAGTTCATCTTGCACAACAGGTCCCTACCTAACAGGTTCACTGGACTCGTGTCACAGACAATAAATCTGTGCATGTCTGAAAATTTCCCTATCTGTACTCTTACTGGTTCCGTAAGACGTGTCCTGATTTGTGTATTGGCTACACCAACTACTTGGATTGCTTCATCCGAGAGAGGAAGATTTCTAACATCTGTTGACCTGACAGTTGATCTCGTCGCACCTGTGTCTACCAAAAAAGTAACATTCTCTTCATTTATTTTCCCATCTACAAATGGTCCTGCCTGGTCTATTTCTAGAGTTGCACCAAGTATGCACTCTTCCTCCTCTCTTCGGCACCGTCAATAATCACCCTCAGATTCACTCCCTTCATTCTTTAACAAGTACTGTTGTACCTGATTAGAACGCCTTGGTTTGTTTACCTGCTCATCATTGTAGAATCCTGAATCCTGAATATACTTTTGTGACCCTCTATTCTGCGGCAAGGGCGGTTTTGGCTCTTGACTCTGCTGTCTCACAACTTTCTGTTGTTGCTGCTGTTGATTACTTCCTTCACTCTGCACCTGTTGATTTAAAGGTTTATTCTCATTACTCGCTAATGGTGGATTTGTACATTCCGATCTCCAATGTCCCAGTTGGCCACAGTTGTGACATGGGAACTTCTTCTTTGCTTCCTCAAGATTCCCCTTTCCTTTCCCTGCATATCTAGGTCTATTCCCTGCATTATTTCCTGGATTATTTGCCTGTTCCATCAATTGTGCTTCCTGTCTTTCTGCAACTTTCACTTGTGCCCACATTGCTTTCTCTTTCAGCTTTCTTTGTTTTGCTTCAATTTCATCACTGAAGTATTTCGCATGTCTCAAAATCTCATCTATTTTCTTACTCTGCCAATCCACTGTGTGCTCACGGATTCTCTCACCAATTTCAGGTCTCAGGCCATATACAAATCTGTATACAAAATGACTCAAATCTTTGTCACCCAGGTGTTCATCTCCACTGAATTGTTTAAACGCCAGTATCAGCCTCTCGTAAAAAGCATGAACTGATTCTTTTGCTTCCTGTTGTGTTCTATCTATTTTTACCCAGTCTGTCTCTTTTGCAGGTACTTTACTCTTCAGGTATACCATCACCTGATCATACTTTCTCATTACCTCTGGATCTGGTGCTCCTGTTCTTGGATCTCTTGGATATTCCTCAGTAGGCCAACTCACAACTATTTTACACTCAGTCCACAAGTCTGCTGGAACAATTATATCAAACAGACTATTCAGGTCAATCCACAGCACTTTCGACAATTTCACAAACCTATCTACCTGCCTATACCACTCGACGGGCTTTTCTCTCAATCGAGGGAAATCATTCGTAAATGATAAAATATCCTGTCTGGTCCATGGAACATGTACATATCCTCCTCCAGGTATTTCTCTCATAGGATAATTATCCACTGGTTTCTCTTTTTCTCTCACTGGAAATGCTGAATAAGTTGTTCTATCTTCAGATTCCTCTCTTTTCTTATACCACCTATCCTTCCATTTTTCTACATCTCCCCATCTTCGCAATAACGCAACCATTTCTTTAATCTGTCCTGTTCTACCAGTTGCATTCAAATTTTCAATATCCTTTTCTGTAAAATCCATCCTATAGGTTTTTTGCAAAGCTTTCACTTTATCAATGTCAACTCCCTGCTCATTCGCTATTGCTCTTAACCTGTCATGTGTATTTCTCGCTCTCCAGGTAATATTTTTGCACATGAACATTAATTCACCATCATGATGACTCTTAAGAATTTCTGTTGGAACTGTCCCTGTAACAAGCTCTTCTAATTCTACACGTAACCTAGCCACATCAATTGCTTGTGAATCTTTATCCTTTTTCTGAAGAACTTTCATCCAATCATTTAAATCTTCAGCTGTTATTCCAGTAGTTTTTCTCACTGGAGCCACTCTCTTTTGCGGTTCTAAAATTGGCATCCCTGAACAACTAGCTTCACTAGCATCCAATATTTCACTACATGTGTCATGTCTGGATTGTCTCAGGTCACTACTTTCTGTCCTTTTTCCTGAATCTCCTGAAGGACCAATTGAACTTATCAAATTATTCCCAACATATGGAATCACCAAACCATTTTCACCTATCCTCTGCTTGTCAAACACAGGCATAACCGGACCTATGGTTACAGGCACCGTAACAGCTTCCAGATTCTTCGTTAATTCCCTAATCTTTTCAGTCAGCTCTGTTGTAGTTCTGGCTAGTTCTCTTGCATTTTCGTCACCACTTCGATTCCCTCTCTCCCTGAAAGAATTACCACTTCTTGATTCAGATGTCACATTTTCTGTCTCAATGATACAAACTGTATCTCTTATCGGAGAAACAACTGGTGTACTCTCATCTGGTTCTGGTCTATATGGAGGTGGTCTTTTATAAATCATGTCATTCAAGACCTCATCCTCATATTCATTAACTCCATATCTTCTCATTTCTGACTCAGGAACCCTCTCTGCTCCCCCTTCAACTGTTCTCATCGGATATAATCCCTCTGACATACTAGCATCTCGCCACCTTTTCATTCGATCATGATGAGTCTCACGATCATGTCTCCTCCCAAACATGTACCTGTACTGTCCTCCAGATCTCTGTTTTTCTCACTCATGTACTTCCTCTTCCCATTCCACTAAAGCCTCAAACTGTGTAGGTCTTGGTTTCGGGTCTAGACATAACATCTTTTCCCGTAAATTTCTCAACATGGCCATATTAAATGAACCATGTTCTGGAAATGCTAGAACACCATCCTCTTTGGTATACCTAACCCAATTCTCCAACCATATACAGGTATGATACCCATATTTTGCAGCCATGTAGGATGCAGGTGTTTTCGGTGGAGGTAACAATTCACCCTCTCTCGTCTTAACATCTTTATCCTTGTTAAACCACTTTTTAATTTTTCCAAAGAATGTTTTCTTCTTTTTCTCTTCTTGGTAATACATTTTAGCTTTTACCAAAACTTCTACTCTTTCCCCGTATTACAAATATACAATACGAATTTTCAACCAATAACAGCGCGACTCACACTAACGCACCAATCCTGGAGCGTCTACGTCACTAGAATAGCTCTTCCAATCCTTGCGCGGCTCACACCAACGCACCAATCCCAGCGCGAACACTATTCTGATCTACTATCCAATCAGAGCGCGGTCTTCCTGACGTCAGCAGTCGCTGCAGTCGCTTGTCTCCTGTCTCCTGTCACTCGTCTACCCCTCCTTTACAAAATCTTTTCAGTAGACTTCGTGTCAAAATTTCTACAAAATCTATTAGTTACAACATATAAACATCTCCATTGTCTGCTTCGCTAACCACAGAATAGTAAAGAAAATCTATTTCACAAGAACCATCAAACTTTCATACATCTCTTAACTGTTTCCTCCAGGACTTATCCAAAGAGTCTTACAATCAATTAAATGTATATGCATTCACGCACATTCATACAAGAAAATATAGTACATACACACAGAATCCTGCTTCCCGAGAACAGCGAACAATCTGTCCCACTACAGAATTATAACACAAGTTAACCAAGCAGCTTACCCCTGCCCAGTTCCTCAAACAAGCTCAGAGAATACCTATTACTCCTCCCGCGATAAGCTTTAACGGTGAACCTTACGGATCCCTGGGACTTAAGACCAGAATTTCACAGATAACCTTCACTACCATACACACTCCTTATATACCAGAAATATATTCTAATAGTAACATACAATAATGTCACTGATTCCGAACTCAGACAATGTGACGCGCAACTTCAATTGTCACACGTTTTTCCTTACAATTCCGTATTTCCCGAGAGCAGCATATACTTCCCTCTGCCCTACTACGAAACTGCTACCAGCTTCCAAGTTCCAGAAGCACTACATATAACTCAACATGACAACTCCAACATATAATATTAGTACATATACCAACATCAATAATCAATAATCAATATGTAATCTAATCAGATCAAGACAATCATCAATAACCATCCTACTCTGCTACCAGGAAATTGATAGCGATCAGGGTGCATATAATATCCTTACTTCCACGGATAGAGTAATCTCACAGTTACACGCACATACATTCTTCATACACTAGGGCCCATTTCACTAACATACGCTCAAATACTCTACCAGCAATAACCTGTGGAAAGAAAAACTCCTAAACACCCTGCATCTATATCGAGGTCAATAAGATCTAGTTATTGTGACTGCCCTTAAACATAATCTAAACAATCTATACAATAATAATCAAAATATAATACTCAATAATTGACAAGAAATAATAACCAACACCATATTCAAAATTATATTGCTTTATCTAAAATTAGTCAAAGAAAATCAATCAAAATAAATCATTTTTTCATAGTTACCTATTCTAGCTAAATGTCAGAACGGGTCAGGACAAGTCTCTCGGTAAAGTCTCTCAAGACGAAGTCCTCTCGGCAACGATCCTCACCAACGCAGATTCGGAACGCGGCAAATGGCAAGTGGCAAAAACCCTCTCTAGGCTAACAATTCTTATAGTGAATTAAACAAAGGAAAGACACATTTTGTATTGACTTCTTCCGTCGAACCTCTGAGCAAAGCGAGAAGGAAAGGATGTAGCATCGCTACATTTGAAAATCTCCGCTCAGGAAAAATCACAAAATAAACATAACGGAACAGGAACCAAAAAATACAACTGTATCTTGTAGTTTCCACATCTCCTCGGCAATGAGATCATAGTTCAGAGTCTTTCTTTAAAGCTCCTTTGTTTCCCAAAGCTGCCAAGGACGTTTCATTTCATTTGGAGATCGCCCAAAACTGCTGCTGTCCTCACGGAAAGTTTTAACCAGGCAAAGCAAGGACTGTGGTCAGCTGACTTCAGGACCATATTCAGCAAGGCTCTCTCTCGTCACAGTTTTCTACTCGAGGCCAGGCTCTACATGTCGGCCATCTTTACTTAGGCCACAATAGGCCACAATAGACCATCTTAATTAAAAGAGACAAAAACAACGTTACCACAGCATAGTGATTGAACAGTGTTAACCCCACTAATACCCTTATGTGTATGTAATTATCTAGCTCTTGCAACATAGAAAAGCATTAATTCGAAAAGCGTTTTGTGCTTAAAAATAAACAACACACAGCAATCTTTAAACATGTAAACACGCATATTATTATTAAACAGCACACTTATGCGTTCCCACGTGTAATTCTCTCTTGTTAAAACAAACGAGTTGATTAATATAAACACTTACACAAGACAAATAATTAATAATTAATAATTAATAAATTAATATAACAAATAGACATGCCAGAGCTTCAAAACCCAGTTAATTTTCAAACTGAAAACTCTGCTCTAGCACCATCACTCCTCCCCCCTGCTCTGCCTAGCCCCGCCCCGCAATACTGCCTCAAGACGGGAAAATAAAATGATAACAACATTGTGTTATTATCATTTTCTTTTTCCTTTTTTGCAGTGATGAAAAGCAGTGGGGCGACACTCCTCTGCCTTAGCGGAGGAACTGCCCCTGCCTTTAACTGCTCGGCCCTTTGTCCTGCTGTATTCAAACGGAAGCCATTTTGACCATGTTAGCAAGGTCCTGAGAGGTTTGTAAGAACGCACCCACCGCACATGGAAAGAGGCTTGAATTCTAATCCATAGGTAGTTTGAGTTTTTAAAGAGGGCATAGAGCAAATACTGTCACAGTACATTTCAAATACTTTAGCTGACGTCAGGGTCTGATTGGCCGTAGCGGGCACGGGCTTTTCCCCGGTGGACAGCCAGGGTGGGGGCCATTTTTGTTACCGGGGGCTAGCAATATCGGCCCCCGGTAAAAAAAACGTCCGAAACCGGCCCTTGAAAACAGCTCAGCCGCACCCCCTCACCCCCCCAGGGGGGCCGGCCAAGCAGTTTGCCAGGGCCCGTTTCAGTTTCCAGTCCGGCCCTGGCTGATGTCACTAAACAAAGCAACCTTCTGGAATGCCTATAGCTGGTGACTGTTAGCATGCAAGACTGGCTACACAACAGGTTTATTCACTACAATGGAAAGCCCCGTTAAATCACGGGTAAGACAGGTACAGTGTGTAATAATAATAATAATAATAATAATAATCTTGATTTGATAGTTAATTAAAGCCATTTAAATATTGTTCAAACACGTACTTTCCATGTGAGGGAAAAGAATAGCCTAAGAGCTAAAAATTGTTTTAAATCCAATAAAGCGGTAAAGGAGATATGATGCGAAAATAACAGCAAACTATTGCATCAAGGGAAAATGAAGCACGTTTAAGTGGAGAACTCTAAAATGCCAGAAGCAAAAAGGATGAAAGTGATAATTGCATAGTACAAAATTTAAGGACTACACTGCACGTGGGGTGCTCCCAGGGCTTGCCTGCTGGGCAATTGTCACAGCAACTTTGCCCATAAACTTAACAAATCTCTCAATGAGACTGCAATCCTTGCCCTGGAAGAAGTGAGCAATTGCCTCCTGGCACAGACGAATGTTCAGTTTTTTTAACAAAAATCATCTTTTCTACTCAAAACAGGTACAATATGAATGTTAAATTAAATAAATAGCGACACCCACCCAAGTGCTTAATTTGAGCCAGTGGTTGGAGGTGGGGAGCAACAGCACTAATTTTTGGGGACTAGCACTTATTATCTGAGCAGAGTTTTGAGCATCAGCCCTCTTTCTTTTATAAGTTAATCATTGCACGCACCATTTTTTAGCATGCAACACCACCATAGGAAGTTACATTGCAGGTTGGTACATCGCACATTGTTTACCTTGGTGACACCACAAGCAGTTACACCACAAATATACACCTATCTTAAAGGACCTCAAAATACAAACCCCACTCCAATAGGTATAAATAACTGAAATATATCATAACGTTTAAAGAAAATCAAAAGAGTTCCAGAAAGCTGCAATTTGTAAGCTAAACAAAACTGAAACAAACAAAATGCCCACTAAATACACCTACAAAGTATCCAAATCATTTCCTTTGTGAGTACTAGGATAATGTTAATAGTGTTCGAATTAAAACTTGTTCAAAAATATTTTCAAAGAGGATCTGAACTTTCACAAGGGCACGGAGGGAGCATGCTGAATGCACATTTCTTATGCAATGATGGATAATGGTACACGCCATCACTGAAATTAATAAGCAGAAAATCAAGTATTCATTTTCAAAAAGATATGCAATGTCATAAAATAAGGAACCCAGAGGAGGGGATGGGCATCCTGAAATCCGACAATGCATCTCATTGGACAAGGAAGAAATGCAGCAAGGGGAGCAGGAAATAGAAGCAGAAATTGTCACGTGGCTAGGTTAGGCCCGGGAAGGCACACTGCCATCTTACATGTACACGTTTCTTAAGTTGCCTTCTTTTCTACAGATGACTTTTGACACACATTTGCTTGCGTGACAGTGCAGGATTCGTTTCTCTGAAACCACATTGCTTACAATTCCACTTCGTAAGTACACTATCACGACACCTTGAACATTTAGTACAAGGCCTGTACATATATTGTGCAAATATTGTTGTTTTTTATTCATCCATGAGGTGACATAGCTATTATAAGTGAATAAACAATGTCAGCTTGTCTGAAGCCTCGACATGGAAGCATGGATTCTGTTACTATAAGTACACACACATTTCCAAGTTCAAATCAGAGGTACACTCTGCTGTCATTGCGAGGTCGACGCTCGTTGTAGGAGTCTCAGCCCAGATGATTCCTGTTTACCTTCTGCGCAGAGGGATGTCCAACTTGTGACCAAGATGGGGACCTGCATACACTTACCTTCAGGTAATGGGGAGTTAGATCATCCAGTAGGGGATTCTTGGCAGAACACCCATCCTAGGCACCTAGGTTAGGGAGTGCATAGTAGGAGTACACTTTATACAGTACTTATAAGCCAGCATATATACACACTGTTTTAGCAAAATGATGGAATCGTTTATCCTTTAGACCATGGGTACTCACAAACTTTCTCTCCGGGGCCAAATTTACAGTGTGGTTTGTGGCCGAGGGCAGCACCGGTGGGGGTGGGGTCAGAGGGGGAGGGGAGGGGCTAAAGCAAAAACAAAAGTTGTGACCATGAGGTTGAACACAGGTTTCTGCAGCAGACGCCTTCGTCCACTGAGCCACCAGACCCGGCATACACACATCCATATCTATCTCTATCTCTATCTCTATCTCTATCTCTATCTCTCTATCTCTCTCTCTCTCTCTCTCTCTCTCTCTCTCTCTCTCTCTCTCTCTCTCTCCTCTCTCCCTCTCCCTCTCCCTCTCCCTCACTCCCTCTCTCTCCCCCCTCCCTCTCCCTCTCCCTCACTCCCTCTCCCTCACTCCCTCTCCCTCTCCCTCACTCCCCCTCACTCCCCCTCACTCCCCTCCCTCTCTCCCCTGTCTCTCCCTGCCTCTCTCTCCTTGTCTCTCTCTCCCTGTCTCCCTCCCTCCGTCTCCCTCCCTCCTCCCTCTGTCTCCCTCCTCCCTCTGTCTCCCTCCTCCCTCTGTCTCCCTCCTCCCTCTGTCTCCCTCCTCCCTCTCTGTCTCCCCCTCTGTTGCCCTCCCCCTTCCCTCTGTTGCCCTCCCTCTGTCTCCCGCTCTGTTTCCCTCCCTCTGTCTCCCTCCCTGTCTCTCTCCCTCCCTCTGTCTCCCTCCCTCCCTCCGTCTCCCTCTCTGTCTCCGTCTCCCTCCCTGTCTCCGTCTCCCTCCCTGTCTCTGACTCCCTCCCTGTCTCTGTCTCCCTCCCTCCGTCTCCCTCCCTCCATCTCCCTCCGTCTCCCTCCCTCTGTCTCCCTCCCTATCTCTCTCCCTCACTTTGTCTCCCTCCCTTTGTCTCCCTCTGTCTCTCTCCCTCTGTCTCCCTCCCTGTCTCCCTCCCTCTCCCTTTGTCTCTCTCCCTCTGTCTCTCTTCCTCCGTCTCCCTCCCTCTGTCCCCCTCAGTCTCCCTCCCTCCCTGTCTCCCTCAGTCTCCCTGTCTCCCTCAGTCTCACCCCCTCCCTCCGTCACCCTCCCTCCCTGTCTCCCTCCGTCTCCCTCTCTCCCTGTCTCCCTCCGTCTCCCTCCCTCCCTCCCCCTCCCTCTGTCTCTCTCCGTCTCCCTCCCTCCCTGTCTCCCTCCCTCCGTCTCCCTCCCTCCGTCCGTCTCCCTCCCTCTGTCTCCCTCTCTGTCTCCCTCCCTCTATCTCTCTCTGTCTCTCTCCCTGTCTCTGTCCCTCTCTCTGTCTCCCTCCCTCTCCCTCTGTCTCTCTCCCTCTGTCTCCCTCCCTCTGTCTCCCTCCCTCTGTCTCCCTCCCTGTCTCCCTCCCCGTCTCCCTCTCCCTCCCTCTGTCTCCCACCCTCCCTCCCTCTGTCACCCTCAGTCTCCCTCCCTCCCTTCCTTCCCTGTCTCTCCCTCCTTCTCTCTCCGTCAACCTCCCTCCCTCTGTCTCCCTCAGTCTCCCTCCCTCCCTCTGTCTCTCCCTCTGTCTCTCCCTCTATCTCTCCCAGCCTCTCTCCCTCTGTCTCCCTCCCTCTGTCTCCCTCCCTCTGTCTCCCTCCCACTCCCTCCCTCCCTCCGTCTCCCTCCCTCCATCTCCCTCCCTCCGTCTCCCTCCCTCCGTCTCTCTGTCTTTCTTCCTCTCCCTCCCTCTGCCTCCCTCCCTCTCCCTCTGTCTCCCTCCCTCTGTCTCCCCCAGACTGCACCTCTCTGTCTCCCTCCCTCTGTCACCCTCTGTCATCTCACCCCATGTGTGTGTGTCAGCCCTCAGCCCGGGCTGAGACAGCTTCCCAGCGCGCACACACAGCCGCACTGAGACAGCTCCCCAGCGTGCACACACAGCCGTACCCGAGTACTTCACAGGTCTTTAAAAGACCATTTACATGTTAATAAAGCTTTGTTGTATTTCACCTCTTAGGCCCCTGCATCTCCACTTTGACAATCACTGAAATCCCCGGCCCCCACAGAGCAGAGTCTCAGAGTCTGGGCTGCTGCACCCGGCAGTGTTTGCTAACATAATTATTATTTTTTTTCTAAACACAGGTAGGATGTCTGCAAGGTTCGCGGGCCGCCAAGGAAGGCTTGCCGGGCCGCTGGCGGCCCGCGGGCCATACTATGAGTAACCGTGCTTTAGACTGTTCTTATACTGCTAATCACTTGTATCTGCTTCTGTCTATTAATCATTGCAGCACTTATCTTTTATACAAGAATCACAATGGTTTAATTAATATTGAAACGTCCCTTTATGCATTTCTTTTGTATCTTTCTGAGTATGCACGAGTGACTGAGCAAAAGGGTTCTACATCTGTTACCATGATTCCTTGGGGAGTCAGGGTTGTCTTGTTCTGAGGATTCCCCAAACCATTTGTTACCTTACTAGGCTTAGGGTACATATGGGGGCAAGGTGAGCTAGCTGGTCTGTAAGCTAACATATCTTGAGGGGGTGCATAGAATTAGTCTGGCACCATCCCAACGTTTATGTTGTCCAACAAACAACCAGTTCCTACTGAGAAAGTGAAAACCGTATGATAAAATCAACACAAGGGGTTGGGGAGAGAAACATGTGCAATCTAGAATACTGAACCAGGCTTCTGGGCGATGATCCTACTAGATAAGAACATAGGACAACTTGGGGAAAGATTGACAAAACATGCTGGCAATGTTAACATTGATATTATTTTCATCATCGTCACCATCAGATAGACCTTGTTTTGATAATATGACTTTGATTATTCGAGTTAACTGAGAGGGGAGAGAGAGTCCCTAGGTCTGAGAACCAATACCCTGTCTGTGATGTGGTTTCCAGACGTGGAGTATAAACACTGTGTGGGAGAGGTTGAATAAAAGGATCTGTGTCTCATGCAACTAATTGTAAGAGAGAAGCCTGGGGATATGTCGAAGGAGAAGGAGACAATATTAGCTAACAGAAACAAAATAAATGCCAAGGAGCTCACAAGTTAATCTGTGACTGGTCTGGTGACTCCTAGGGCCGAAGCCACTGGAAGGAAAATGATGATATCAAGATGCAAGCGAAACCCATATGACGGAAACCAGAGGCTACCATTCCTAAAAGGTCGACCAGCAATAACAAGAAACTAAAGTGCCCTAAACATTCAGCAAAAAGGATGAAGTTGTAGGGAGCACTTTACATAATAGGAAAAATCCCAAACAGTCTGAGAACACTGAGCCTTGAAAAGTAAATAATGAACAATGCAAAAATAAAAGAAATAAACTGGTAATAAAAAGCACTTGCATAAGGCGTCAATAATAAAAGCGGAACCGTAAACAATGTTAACTCAATTTCGGATAACATCCACTGTTTTTGATCAGGTGCCATCAAAGGAAGTAAAAACTGTACAAAATGATGAGTCTTCAAAGAATAGAAGTAAAGCTCCAGCTGTGACTAGTGGAAACATCACGGAGAAATCAAAACATGTTATTTATCATTGATCATAAAGATGAACCTCTTATGAGGGTGCAGACTGAGCACAGTGGATTGTTTCCTTAATACTCTGTGGCTAATAAAATGGTAAGAACCACCATCGACACTTCTGCTGTTGCGAATGAGGTCTCAATTTTACCTATTTTACCATCTTTGGAGCATGCACACCCAGTACACAGGACCAGAGTATATGAGATCTTTCACTGTGTACCACAGTTAAGGACCCTTACTTCTGAAGACATTGATTTAATCTCCTCTATAGCAAACGTGTACAAAGCTAAAGTTGAAATCACCTATATTTAGTTTACTTTGAATCATAACATCCCACAGAGTCAGGGAGGCACAGCCATGATCCGCTTATGAGGAACAGAATTGTTTGGTCGTCCAAGGATGCACTTGTTGCAGAGGATAAGGGAGGAAATGTATATAAAAACCATTTCTTATGGCTGCAGGCCCCAAACGTAATGAGAAGTTCACTGAAGACATTGCAGTCTCACTTCTAGGGCCGCTGCACTCTTTCCTAATCACACAAAAAAATCTGGAGACTTTGGAAAGGGTCTCCAGTTTCAAAATAAATCTGGCGAAAACCTAAACTCTCCAGCTTGAACGTAAATTAATAAATAATGGATATTATAGGTACATTCTTCCTATTAAAGTGCACATAGAATGGGCTACACAATCTCAGAATTAAAATCAGAACTGGCCCATGATGCACTCCCTTCGATCACATCTAAACATATAGAACAGTTGATTTAACTCCTGGTCGGGCCTCATAGAATTGATTAAGATGCTCATCCTGCCCTGGCCCCTCTTTCGCTACTATGCTTCCCCCTCAACGTCCCAACATTCTTTCTTAAACAGTAAACACTACTCATAACAAGGGGGGGGTTGGAAGATTGTGAGAGTGCCTAAAGGAGTTCTAGATAGCCCAAAACTGAAGTTGAGGACCTTATCGCCCAAACTAGTTAAACTTCTGCAGAGCAGACCAACTTGGGGAAATATTTTAATAGACACAGGTCCATTTGGAATGAAAAACAATGGGCCCATATCGATCAGCTGAGGAAACACAATGGGTCCATATCGATCAGCCGTCATTCGCAGACCATCTGCTGACCTGCCTTGCATACGCAAGAAAGTAAGATCAAGGGACGCTTGCATGAACCTGATTTTACTTACACACTATTTGAAATCTAAATTGAGGGGGTCACCAAATTCAAACATATAAACTGCTCTTTATTCTAACACCAACCAAACAGCTGGTATGAGTTTTAACAACTTTATGGTAGGTAGGAGGCAGGAAAGCTATTGTTTAAAGTTTTTAAACCTGTACATAGTGACAATAAATTGGAGGGGAGTGGCTGAGATTGTTGTTAAAAACTCAAAGAATGTGAATAGAGAAATGTGGTGTATAAAATTGAGTTTGACTAATGTTCCACATATATTAGTTATATCAATTTTTCACACAGTGTCTGAAGAATGGAGGAGAAGCAGATGTACAGCCGACAACATACAAATACTATGAACCTGTGTCTAACTACAAGGTTCTGTCAGTGTCCCCGATGGCCAAAGGCACAAAGCTAGTTCTGTTGATAATGAAAGACCAAAGAATTGAAAAGGTGTCCAAATAGAATAGGACAACTATCGCTCCGAAAGTCCATGGAACCACTGACAGAAACTGCATTGCCCCAAGCTGATTAGATTGAAGAAGATAAAAAAGAACTGAATACTAAACAGTTTCAACCCATTATAAGCAATGGCATCAAAACTTTGAGACTGTGTTTCATGGGGAGAGGAAGCCAGGATTTTGGGCCAGAGACACAGTTCTAAATATATTACAATCAATGTAGAATGCGTGTTCACACAACTAAGTTAATTTTGCAGGAGACCGGGAGGGTGGAAGTGGTGTTGATACCGGGGAGGGGACATACAACAAAACTGATTTAACTCGACTACTCTAATGGCTCTCGGCAAAGATTCCCTAAAAGCCGTTTCCTTTGCTGTCAGGATTTTGTTTCCTTTAACTTTCAATAGAAAGATAAAATATGTACCTTATTTCAAGAACAAGAACACTCAACCCTTCTACTCCCCACTTCCGTGCTCAGTTTTAAATGTCCCAAGCTGTACTTCCCATTACTCCAGAAGCCATTAATAGTACTATGTACATTATTTGCTCTGTTCCCAAGATCATTCACTCTCCCTTTGTTCCGTCGTTACTCTATTGTTACTTTGTTCATTGTTACTCTATCTTTAATGTATGGTATTACTGCGATCTGCTGTCCTACGCTAGGTCAACATTATGCAAATATCTTTAGTGCAATAATTTAAACCAAATAAAAATCAATGTTTCATTAAATATACTCCTCTCATTTCCTATGTACTCAGCTCTGCTGTTTCCCCAGTTTATACAAAAATCCTAATAAATAAAAACAAAATTTAATAGGCACAGAAAGATCCCTGTGCCAGCGCATTTTCAGCTCCATCGTGACTTGATAAGAACTCCAGCGTAGAGAGCAAGTAAAGGTATAGTGCACAGACCAGAAAAGTGCACCATACCGGGCGCACTTTCCAAAAAACCATACTCATGACCATGTAGGTACAGGGTTCTTCATGTGAGACATCTGATGCAAGCTTCCTTTAAGGTGTTTTTTCAGCAATCGGCAGCCAAACAAAACTTTGTTTTTTTAGAGATATCTGAAGTCCGTCACCACTTACATCTATATATGTGTGTTTTTGCAAAATATCGGCAATCCTGTATTTTTTATCCATTTGGCTCTCTGCCCTGTCTGTACCCATCAAGTCAGGAAGTCCTTATTCTTCACATAATCAGAGGTACTTGCAGCTTATAGGATTCCCATCCCTGATAATTTTTATGTACTTGACTTCCACATTTTTAACAATATTAGGCTGTACCCTTTGACCTCTGTTCAATCCACAGCTGTGCTCTGCACTGCTGCCAAAAGCAAGTAGATCAGTAATTTTAACAAGTTTCTGTGGACCCAGTGGAGATCAGTCTAAAACAAAACTCAGAGAAGACTACAAAGCCGCCTGCCCCCAAAAACACTCACTTTGTTTAGGAAAATATAGGGTGCAATATAACAAGCACTGGCAAGCAAACAGGTCTTGCCTTGGCACATACCCACAAAAGAGTAAGACCATTGCTATTCTTTGACTACATTTCTAAAGCTACTAAGGCCCTAACGGTGTCAAAACAGGTGTAAACATATTCCAACCAAGCTTGCAGTAAGTCAAGCACAACACATGGCCATTCACAGCTACTACAACACACTCCCATAGAAATCAAGGGGAGACACAGAAATAAAATAACAGAAAGTGCAAAACATACTCCAGTTACAAAATACATTCATCGTAATGCTTTAGTTGCAATGCGCAATTTGCACAATACAGCATAAGAGGGTAAACAAGTGTGAAACATAAGAGGTAAACAAGTATGAAAGTAAAAAATAATCATAATGAAGCAGGTCCACTGATGGATGTTATAATTGTAAGAAAGGAGAGTGTAATAATCCACGACCAGCGCCGTGAAGATATACGCGTGACGCGTGATGGCAGTCGTTACATGTATATATTAACACCTGTGAATAGCTCCCACTGTTTGGCTGCTCTTTCTACCATGATGTGTGTGGTGAGCTCCGCCCTGTCCACTGTGCCAGTTTCTGCTTTTTCTCCCAGTAAGCAGGCCCGGACTGGCCATAGCGGGAACCGGGCAATCCCCCGGTGTGCCGCACGGGTGGGGGCCGGTTTTGGGCCCGTGGGGGCCGTTTTTTTACAGGGCCGTTTTTTGCAGCATAGCTGCAAAATCGGCCCTGTAACAAATTCGGCCGAAAACCGGCCCTGGCAAAGAGCCCGGTGGCACCTCCAAGCCCCGGGGGGCCGGCCGAGCACTTTGGCAGGGCCGGTTTTGGTTCCCAGTCCGGCCCTGCCAGTAAGGTTTCTTACCCTTCTATGTGCATGGGGTGAGAGAGGCAGGGGGAAAGAATGCCATGCTAGGGTCTTGGGTCTAAAAGGAGAGCCCCCCCTCCTGATTCACTACAGTCCTAGTCGCCAGAATCCATTATGTAGATGTTTACACAAAAAAAGGAACCGTGAAGAGTAAGGGTATGTGTTGCAGCTGGTAGCTATTCAGCTCATTAGCATTTACACGTTTTCTATTTTTTTTTATGAAGTGAAATACTGAAGCTAATAAAATCTTCTATCCTTTCGGCTCCATTTGGTGCTGTTTGTCCATCCCGTGCACCAGCTGTAATCTGAATGCAACTACTTGCACTTTCCCCACAGCCCAGTTGTAAATGGGCACTTTTAGAAAAATATAATTTTTTTAGCAGCAAACTCTAAATAAGTGTCTCTGTTCAACACATGTGAATCAAATGCTTCTGTTGACAAAATGCAGTCATCGTAGTCTTAAAAACAACAATAGGTTTCTCTTTCAAACCAATATAGAGAACATCCTTTGAAGGAAAACAGAAATATCACTGCCACGGACTCCCCATAAAATGTAAAACAAGACATCAAAGACCCCAGATGCTGCTCCACATTCTTTCACATAACCTCACGTTTAAGAAAATCTGCGGGCTGAGGGAAGAAGATACCACATAAAATTGCAAGAGGCAACCAGAAAAGATTCTACATACACACAACCCTCAGTTTAAAGAGGCAAATCTACCCACACCTCCCTCTTGGCAACTCCACTGCATTTAACAATTCAGGATGGGAATCATCAGCTTTAAAGAAATACTCATGGGAGGAAAGCAAAGCTGGAGAGCAACCGAAACATTTGAAACCACTCTCTACCTCTATTTATAACAAGCCTTAGCAAAGCCAATTTGTCTCGATATGTAGACCTATTGACTATGAAAATGGTTTCTGTCGATACGATACGTCATCGGCAATAAAAAAAAGGCCGCTAAGACGCCTTCAGATTTGTCATTCTGTAGGCACGTACATGGGTTATGGTGTATGCATGTGGATGCTTCACCAAACGTGCGTGCCTACAGAATAACCGGAGACCAATTTAATTTTTTTAATTTACTGATTTAACATGGTGGACAGTACTTGGATCGGTAGATTTAAAAAAATGAACTTTTAAGTAAACAAAAGCCCTTTATGTGTAGCTGAGCACCCAGTAGCTAATAGCAGCTGCCAGGCCCTCCAAAATTTGTAGCATTAATTTCTTGTATTTGAAGGACACAAGGGGTAGGGAAGCAAATAAGGAACAGGACAGGGGTGGGTAAAGGGGAAGTAAAGGGCAGTGAGTAATGGAGTGGGGTAAGTAGAACAAGAGAGGGAGTAAACAAACACATAGGGTTGCCATTCCTAGCCCTTTTTGACAGTAAGGACCCTTAAATTACAACAATACAGTGCGCGCAACATAATAAATGAGAGGCCATCCCATGTCTTACGGAGTGGAGGTAACAATTTACCAATAATAATGCTGAGTGGGGGAGGGGGTGTCATCGGGTGGGAGGGAGTTATCGTTTTACTTATTGTTCTACGGTGAAGGTCCGGGTGTGTTACGCTTCGCACCCCTTATCCCTATATTGGTAGCTCGTGCTGCGGCCTCCCCCACCATTTGCTCACCTCCAGAATAACAGCTAACACCTCCGCAGTATGCTCCAGGTCCAAACGCTGACCGCTCAAAGAGGCCCTGCCCTAGGAGTTGACCCCTTAAGAACCCTCCTGGTCCACTCCTCCCCTCCTGACACCTCGAGACCATAAACTATGGGGATGACCCACCTTCCCCTCCTACGGTGACCTGATAGGCTTGTCTACCCTTGCAGCAGTGGAACAACACTAGGATGCTGTCCCCTCTAATGTCGCCCTGCGTGCGACGTGGCCAGCTGCATGCACTCACATGGAGTGCTTAACAAAACAAGCATTTCCAATGCAATGGTCTCGACATTGGTAAAGTTAGAGCTATTGGCATTGCTCATGACAATGCCGTTTCTGTACATGTTTTAAAAACAAAAACATAAACAAAAATAATGTCATGAGCAATGCCAATAGCTCTGACTTTACCAATGCCGAGACCATTGCATTGTAAATGCTTGTTAAATCTCGCGAGCGAGACTGCGCAAGCGCAGCCTTCGCTAGCCGAGACCTAAAAAGAATTTTCTCGTCACGGACCTACGCGGACTGGGCGCAGGAAGTTGTCCAGCGTCTGTCACCAAGACGGCCATCTTGAAGTGACGAAATTCATAGTACTCTCGCAAACAGCTATGAAGAACCCCACGTAGGTTGTTGTTTAATGTAAATGAAACACTCTTGATAACACTTCATGTCGTTCATAATTTTCAAAAATATAAGATGTACGGCTTCAATGAGGTTCAGGATTGGAATTATCTCAAGACTTTTTTCACGATTTACATACTTTTATTATCGAACAGTATTCATTAAAAAAAAAAAAAAGTATTTTTCAGGTCGCCTTAAACAAATAAATAGGAACCACGGGTCGTTTTATTTCAGTGCTCCCTAACAGCCTTGGGGGCTAGATACCACTTACCATGCTTTTGCCCCGCCCACTCGACGTTTAAAGTTATGGCGAACCCACCCTTGAGAGGCGGTCCCCGTTTACATTCGTGCTGCTGTAGTAGGGTCTATAAGAGCCTGGTGGCCATTTCAGAGATGTATTTGCTACAGTCTCCGCTAAAAGCTTTTGAAAAGGCAAACAAAAAAGCGTTTGCAGTAAAAACAAAATCAAACATGACCGTGATTGGATAACCTTAAGTGTGCCAGGTAATAGAAAGTATTGTTTAATATTTTGAATGGCCGGTTGAACAATTTATCGTTTTTTAAAAGAATAGGTTATTAGCTCAGAAGCCTAATAACCCTCTCCGCTACAAATGGCAAAAAATAGTTGCAAAATAATTGTATTGATGAAACGACGAACGAAGTTCAGTCACGCCCATCTAAAGGTCCCGCCTCCCTGCTGTTTTTCGTCGAAATGCACGTACTACACGAAAACAGTTGCATTTTTTTTTTCTATAGCGCACCCCAATTATATCGCAGTCTCACGTTTATGTTTTTAAGCACTGGGAGATTGTGATTTGCTTAGAATCACAGATTGTTGTGTGGACGGTAAGACTCGAACCTGATTTCCCAGGTTCAAAATAGGCAGTTTACGCTGCATCCTCTCCAACAAGAGGGGACGCTGAGATTACTAATGGTAGGAAAATCAGCAGCGGGACAACGGAGGAAGAGAACAGGGGCAGTGGAAAGGCAATAGGGGGCCCAGAGCCGTGAGGAGCTGAATGAACACCGACAATGCTGTATTTCACCATATTAACAGCAGTCAATGGGACCTTGCACCCGGGTTCATGTCATCCTTGCTACGCTACTGTACACTGCCTGGTGTTCTATTCTGTGCGCACAAATGCGACACCCGCCCATCAGGTTTTTAGACAAAAAGACACCATTTTCCTTTCAGCTCCCCCCACAGGCCAGAAAACCGAGCGGACCCTTACACGCTGAGCAGATGTTACTATGCACCGAGAACGAATAAATATTTAAAAATCCCAGCGCAGCCCGAACCCCTCCCTCGACAGCAAAAATACAAAGTAAACAGACAACAGCAGTTTAATGAGACGCATACTGTTCCACGCCGACGCAAACATCAGTCCGAGTTTGCTGCTTTGACTTTCATCCACTAATTGCTCAAAATGGAAACAAACATGGAGGACAGGCACCAATAAAAAAAATACGATTAAAAACTGGCGGGCAGTCAATCACTCTTTGTAAAGTTTAATAGTATAGAGAGGGAGAGAGTGACAAGCATTTAATCATGTTGAAATTAACAACGAGAAAAACAAGCACACCACTGCATAAGCACACCACCGCCTTTCTCCGAGGCAGAGCAGAAATGCCTCGGAGAAAGGCAGCGTCGTTTTCGGATTCGGGGGCGTGTTTTGCTGCTGTCTCCTCCTTGAGACTTCTCGCAAAAAACACGCCCCCGATCAGAAAAGAACGGGGCCTAATCGGAGTGACTGACCTCTTCTCCAGTGGCCGGCCAGCATTTACGAGGCCAGCCAATGGAGAACAGGGGAGAAGAGGGGCGGGTTCAAGCCCCTCTTCTCCAACTCATTAAATCTCGCGAGCGAGACTGCGCAAGCGCAGCCTTCGCTAGCCGAGACCTAAAAATAAAAACTGTTCCGTAAATGTGAGCAGAGGAAAGACATCTCAGCCAATCAAATAGTGAGGACGCTCTGCTTGAGGAGATGGACAAACATAAGAAGAGGAAGGCAAGCTATCAAATAAGAAACAAAAAAATGAGAGCAACAGTAAAGGCAAACAATAGTAAGCCATGGGCGGGCTCTAAGCCCACTGTAAGTTGTTGGTATATCCATAAACCCTTACGACTACAGACAGCTGAAAGTTCTCTGGTAGATGAGACCTTAAAACTGAAATAAACTTGCTCTACCACTTAAAATTCCTGAAAACGTACCTCCTTCTGGAAAACCAAAATGGACGGCACATACAAACATCATAAAATGATCACAGCCGAAAATCTCATGGAATAAATTGATACAAAAACAAAGTGACTTACATATCTTTGTTTAAGTGTTTTATAAACTTTATGAATACAATTCTCTTGTAAGCTCCTGAGATGATACACTTTAATGCTTAGCACCCCCTAATTAGGGGAATGTCCCCCTAGGCACCAAGCCAATCCTTAAAAAAAGGACTTAAAATTTCTTTTTGATCCCATTGGAAATGACAACAGTAATCCAGGTTTATCATTCACTGATTAGATGTATTAATGGTAGTGTCACCATCCATCTTTGCTTACAGGAGAGGTAAAAATCTCTGAGAAATGTTGAAGGACCCACCGATTAGGAATAAGCAACAGGAAAACAAAGGGCCGATACCTTGTTGGAATTGTAATAATTGTCACAACATCATTCTTGGATCCAACATCACTCACCCGAAGAAGGGTTATAAAATTAAACTCAGGGTAACAGCTACCTGTGACACCTCCAACGTAATCTATATGTTGAAATGTCCCTGTGGAAAGGTTTACATAGGGAAGACGGAAATAAAAATCAAAGTAAGACTAAATGAACAAAAAAGTAACATAAGGACAAAACAATTGAAGTCTACAGTTGCCAGTCATTTTTTGGAAGCACAACACAACATCAGTCAATTAAAAGTTTTACAACAGAAGGAAGAGATAATCACAACTATCTGTTATAGCGCAAAAACTTCTGGATAAAATATTTGAATTCACTCAAACTTTAGGGGATGAACGATTGTATGGAATTTCTATGTTACTTGTGATTGCCTGATTTCTTCTTAACATGCATATATTTGTTTGTAATCATGTCTTTAATGACTGTACAGTCTATATTAGCCATTTTTCAGTTTGTTTTTCCTACACATGACGTTTGTTTTGACTTCTTCATACTGTCACATTTTCGCAGAGAGGAGGCGGGCATATGTGGTGTCAGAGGGTGTATGGCTGCAAGGTGAGTGGTGTGTGTAAAGAACAAGAAACACTTATCATGCTTTCTGCACTACCTTCGACATCCAACATTCTCCTCACTCCGGTCTGCAGTAAATTCCCTTAAGCAATCCTGGCGCTGCTCTCATGCTGGTAACCAGCATGAGAGAAGCCCCAAGATTGGAGGGAGCTGCCTCTCTCACTGCTCTCAAGAGCGCCGGAGGCCTGCGCTTCCTCTAATCCAGCTGAGAAGTTTAAAATGTGCATGTCTGGCTGGCAGACGCAAGACAGCCAGCCAAAAAGCGCACAGGTCCCCGCTGCCACTCAGCAGCAATGGCCCCATCCCGTTCTGACACTCGATTCAGGATGGGAGGATGGAAAAAAAACTGGTAATAAATTAACTTTATTACCATTTTATTTTTCATCCCTGGGAGGCATTTTGGGCAGTGGGGCGACGCTCGCCCATCTCACTGGAGGAGCCGCTCCTGCTCAAAGGATCGACACTTCACTCATTCGAGAGGCACCAAAGAACAATTTGGTTCCTATTGTTTTGCAGTCTGAAATCCCTCAGCCATTCATTAACCCCTTCGCTGCGGCGGAAATTCCGCCGCAGCGCTGGGGGGTGCGGGGGGGGCAGCGCGGTGGCCCGGTGCTTATGACGGAGCCACGCCGTCATGAGCCACGGTTGGGCTGTGCTCATGACGGAGTGGTTCCGTCATCACTCCGCCCACAGCGCTAATCGCCCGCACAGGCGGGGAATTAGCGCCACGTGGGCGGCGCGGCCGCCAACGGCCGCAGCATGACGGAACCACTCCGTCATGAGCACACGTCAACCGTGGCTCATGACGGCGTGGTTCCGTCATGAGCACGGAAGGAGTTAAGGAACCTAAACAATAACATTCGATTAAGGCAAGCAAAAACTAACTTATATATGAAAGGCATTCCCTTCTAAAGCAAGATGTCCTAGTAAACATCTGAAGGCCTCTGGGTTGCAAAGGTTCACATTATCTCATCATCTGTACATGCCGATCATTACCCTGTTAAGGCTGGAATGTGAATTTGCAGGTTTGGGTCCATGGGTTGCGGTCACTGGTCCTTCCTGCTGGGGCACGGACTGCACAGGTTGCCTCGTGTCATAAGCAGCTGCAAAAAGGACAGATGGAAAAGTGGAATTAGTAGATGGGAATAAAAAATGTACACGAAACAAATATTTTCTACGGGAAATGATATTCCAAAGACTTTTAAAAATGATTGTCTTTCAGAGAAAGAACTGTCCAAATAGCGGAATGTCACGTGGAGCAAGCGAAGGATAGAAGCCCGTAGTCATGCACGCCTGCAAGCAACTCCTGGGGGCAGTTTAGCCCCTTCAGTAATTTAACCAATCCGATTACTAATGCATTTAAATGAAACACTCTTCCGACTGTTGCTCGTTTGAAGAGTTTCTTGTTTTTTTTCAGCCCCAATCCTTTGTTAACACAATGCTGCAGGCTCCTGTTTATTTTTTACAAGATTGCAAAGCATGCAATGGCCCGTCATGAGGGCCAAATGTTATGAAATGACAACTCAGGGCTCAGTGCTCCATGTGATGTCAATGTCACTTCCCCAGGGATTTCGGTCAAATGACACCATTCTCTAAAAACACGTTGAGGCTGATGGTTAGGGACGGGTATTAAGAAATGTTATGGAGAAGTAGAAATGCACGTAAATATTTCTATCACACATGTGGGTTTGCTCCACAAATGGGCATTCCTGCTGAAGATCGTGAGTGCAAAATCAGTCATTAAATTTGTGCAGGAAGAGGGTAAGCGAGAACCAGTTAGGGACTGATAATGAGTTTGGGGGTGCGGAAGCGGACTGCCATGTTGGCGTTCCGCTCCTGCACTGCCAGACCCGTGTGTGCACCACCTGCCAGATGTCTGGGGGCCTTATTTTGGCGGTCGCAAGGTGGTGCCTCTTAAAATGCCCACCGCAATGGGATCACCAAAAACAGTTCCTGAACGGCATGGACTGTAAAGTCCATGCCGTGCAGGAACAGGGGTACATGCACACAGGGGGCACATGTTGTGTCCCCCTGCATGCATTCCCAGGCACATGGGCAACAGGGGCCCTGTAGGGCTCCCTTTGTTTCAGACCTGTCAGCCTTTTCGTGGAGTAAAAACCTCAATGAAACTGCTGGCGTCCCGAAACTCGTAATATGCATGTCGGTGCTGCAGCGGCACCACCAGCATATTGCGGAGCCCTGACTGCCATGCCACTGCCAGGGAAATGCAGTTCCCTGGCAGTTGCAGCGGTGCAATAGCAGTCCAGCCGCCAAAGTTGTAATTGGGCGGTCCGACCGCTGGAGCAGCAGTGGCTGGACCGCCACCGCCGTGCCCCGCAAGTATGGCGGTCCTCAGACCCAGAGACTCATAATTAGGCACAAAGTGTGCAGAAGCAGAAATCCAGGACTGATATTTCTAGAGTCCATTTGTATAAGGTCGCAATGCTCCAACCTCTCCGAAGGCCACTCCACAGCCATCTTCACCTATCAGTCTGCAACCCTTCCAAAGCCCCTGGCACATCACTGCTTGACACGGTACGTTAAGAGGCGGAGTTAGGCATGTAGACTCCAGCTCACTCAAAATTCCTGTCTCCTTAGCCAATCTGCCCCCTTTCCCCACGAAGGTCTGAACTAATAATTGATTAGGTCTGAAGACAGAATCAACTTCCAACCCTTTTCTATGTGCTGTGCTCTTTGAGGTATATGTTGTATCCAGCAGGGGTCAGGGTGACGTGAGCTGATATGGGGGTGATCGCACCAGTCCCGGTAGATATGCTGAGTTTGGCCTTGAGTGAGGACACTAGTGGCAATAAAAGTGCAGAGGTAGTGGGCTTGTCCTCTCTCTTGTCAGAATAACCATGGGTCATGACAGCAGGAAACAGACAGAGCCATGTGCATCCTATTAGCACAGATGGAACACTAAGGATGAGGCGGGTCCCTCCCTGCGCTTGCCCCCCTGCCGCAGCTGTTCTCAGGGGCCTTGCCTCTGCTGTCGCATGTCTCCACTATTTTGCAATCTGGGCATCAACTTGATACTGCTTACACACGGTCGGCATCTTGGCTGCGACACCCCTCTTTGGGGCCTTGGAGCTGTGACAATGCCTGAGAGGAGTTTGGTGCACAGAGCCCCACCAGATGGCCTGTGCAGCCCGGTACAGATTCGCTGCGGTAACGCACGCCTGGTGAGCGCACCCACTCCTGGCTGCTTGGAGGTCAAGTAGTTTCCTTGCTGTTCCTGAATGTGATCAGCTGATTTGGGATGCTCAAGTCAGCCCCCTCATGCTCCCATAGGAATGATCGTGGAAGGCTTTGGTCTGCATTTCTTGGTCATATTCTCTGTGTGACACTTCAGTTTTGCACGCTTACACTTTCTATGCTTCTTTAGCAACGGCCTTCATTGCCGCCTTGTTATTTACCTCAACTGATATTTGACATGCTATAATCTTTCTCCTCTGGTGATGCTGTCGGACTACCTTTTAGCCATCAAGGAGGCTTGCGCTGCCATCAAGAGTTTCATTATGCTGCTCGACACTAGTGAACAGATCCGTAATACTTTCCTCAGATTCCAAGCAACCAGCCATAGGGTTGCGTATAAAGCACTGCTTGTGGTGCTCAATCAGCTGTTTGGTAATGTATCCAATGTTAATGTTAAAATGGTATTTGTAGAGCGCACGGCTACTCAAAAAGAGTGTCCCGGCGCTTTAATTTAGGAAACTACTAAATGGAAACACAGCATATTAGAAGAACAGAAAAAAGTAAGAGAATCAAAAGGAAAAGCAACCATCAAGGCTGAGCCTACTGAATAAACAGCCAGGATTTAAGATCCTTTCTAAAAGCAAGTAAGCTAGTGGCTCCCCGCAATTTGAGAGGCAAAGAGTTCCACAACTGTGGCGCCAGTAGACCAAAGGAACGACCTCCCAAGCGCACTCTCCTAACTCGCGGGACGGAAGCCAAAAACAGATGTTCTGATCTCAGAGAACGCGCCGGTCGATAGAAGGCAATTCTCTTTTGGAGATACTTAGCTCCCGTCGCATGGAGAGCGCAGAGTGTCAGTTCACATATCAGGAAGAAGCGATACATGTGGATATTGTACAGGGTTGCACCTCTGCAAAACTGAGGAGGTTCATTGTTAGACCTGGCACCATTGGCGTGGGTCACCCTTCCATTTTTGTCTGTGCCTCAATGTGTTTTGTGTTGGTGTTAGCTGCTCAGGGCACTGTGCCACTGCCATCCAGTGCCACAGTGCAAGTGCTCCCTATGGTAAAATGTATTAAGTGAATTGACTTCCACGTTTGGTTTATTTGGTTTACTATCAGTCCCTAGTAGAGTGCACCAGGGGTGCCGAGGGCTTGTATATCCAAATGCTGCTAGTGGGCTTGCAGCACTGGTTGTGCCACCCACCGAAGCAGCGGGGTAAAATGTGCCTAGGGTCTGCCACTGCAGACCCTGCGCGCGGTCTGGTACCGTCGCGCTGACTGAGCAAGTGTCCCCACTTACCAGTCCCTAAACCTTCCCTTAACTACATGTTAGTCACCCCTCTGGTAGGCCTGAGCGCAGGGTGCATTGTAGGTATAAGGTAGGACATGCCCTGATGTGTGTGGCATGTCTTAATAGTGAATTACAGCCATTTTCGTTTTTCACTATTGAAGGTTACCTGCTCTCCATAGGCCAGAATGGGCTGCTGGGATCGCTACACGCTGTGACCCCAGTGGACTCAGAGAGCATGGTAGAAAGTCATGTTTAGTATGCCTGAACTCGGGATAATAAAATACATCTTTTAGTAAAGGTTATTTTAATATCCCGGGTTTGCAAATGCTACTTTTAGAAAGTTAGCCTTTGCGTGCCTGACCATCTCAGTCCGCCTCTGCTGTGTGTGTGTGTTCTGCCTAGTAACAGTACAGGAGCAGGGCTGGGGGATTCCAGGAGACAGGTTGGCTGCCAGGTGGTGGGTAGAGAGATTACACCAGGATGGGTGGGAGGAGTGCACCCTGACTCTTGAATAGACCTGTGCTCTGCCACCACAAAGCCGGCGCCGCCCCCTGTGGAGCGGCTGATGTCTCTGCCCTGCTGCTGAAAGGAACAAGCCGAGTCACCACAACAGAGTGCTCCAAAACTGGACTGAGCCAGGCCCAGGCCCCCTGGCGCTAAGGAACAAAAGAATCCCTGTATAAAAGTAGGAGCCTGGCTCCTAAGAAATCAGATCCAGATTGAACCACGAAGGAACTCTGCCTGACTAGAAGGACCTGGAAGAAGCTGAAGGAGGAGTAACTTTCCCTGACCTGAGGGACTGGCCTGCAGTAGGTGCCTTGCTAAGGAAGGAGAGGAAAAAGGCTGAAAGAGACTTTTGCACTTTGTTCTTCAACTATCTCCAAGGGCTTGGAAGAAGAGCTTGCCCCCTGAACTGAACCCCAGGACCAGTGGGTTCACCGTGTCTCCGCTCGTCTGAGAATTCGAGCCGTGTGCTTTCTCCCGCCGGAGTGCCCTGCGCACCTTCGCATCCCTCCTAGGGCCGTGACACCCAGAAGCCTGGCCGCCTCCACTCGCCGAGAGCCCCGCTCTACCTGAGTCGCTCTGGACCCACGAGTCTGGCCGTCCCGCCTCCCTGTCACCTGCCTGCTACTGGAGCGCGCTTGGTGCCCTTTCGCCCTCCCGCCGGATTTCTAGTGGGGAAGTGAAATCCAGCCTCGGACGGCCGCCCGTACGTCGTAACGTATCCGGCCGCCCCGCTTCACCCCCCAGCCTGAGTCTGACCGTGCCGCCCTCCGCAGTGACCTCCCGCACAGTCCGTGTCGGAGGCCCTGGGCCGCACCTGTCTACCGAAAGCCGCCCGCTGAATTCTTGATCCGGAAGACCCACGAGGTGCAGAACCTGCATCTCTCCTGAAGACTCGTCCAAGCACACCGCACGTTCCCAGGTACAGTGAACTCTCTATCGGACTCGGGGTCCGCAACGTTCTGATTTCCCCGTATCACTGTACCCTGGGTGCACTGCGCATCATCGTGGCTGGACCGACTCAACCGAGCCCTGTGAAGCGCTCGTGATCGAATAAGTTACCAAAGACAATAACAGTGCCTAATTATCATCTTGTGGCTTCCATTCCGCAACCGTTATTGATGGTCTTGTACATGCCTGCGTAACAAAGAATCTTTTATATAAAGCATCCGTATTTTTGATACAACTTACGCCTGGTGTCCATTTGTGGGGGATCATTGTGGTTTACTGTGTGTGATCATAAATGCTTAACTGACTAGCGCCCTGAAGTTTAGCCCTGACTGCTCGCGCCACACTACCTATAGGGTGAGCAGGGGTTGTTCTGAGGGGGTAACTCTCTCGCCCTGAATAGAAGAAGGGACCACTGCTTGTCACAAGTACCTACCTGTGCCAACTAGGGGTTCCCCATTCTAACATTGGTGGCAGCGGTGGGATTTCGAATTTGCATTTATGATTTACATACAGTGAATTATTGATCACCACGTAGAGCAGACCTATAACGCAGCCACAGATTGATTGACAGTTGTTGCTAAAGAAGAATCTCCACCTTAAGGAACCATGCCTAGCTCAGTCAACGGAGGCGGAGCGCCCTCGGTATTCTCTGGAGTGGATGACATCGATTGGGAGCCCGAGGCACTGAGGAAGTGCACAAATGATGTCCTGAAGGGATATCTCTCCAAGTACAGAATCAAGCAAAGTGGACTAAGCAACAAGGATCAGTACGTGACAGCCCTGAGAGCCTGGCACGAATCAAAGTTCCCAGAGAATGCCCGGGAGGTGATACCCCCCGAAGGTGTGTTTGAGCCTAGCAGAGGCCTGTCGCCAGAGGAGTTGGCCGACAGGAGTGCCGCCCGAGCACACGAGGTGGAGATGGCAAAACTGCAAATGGAGAGAGAAAGGCAGAAACTGGCCATGGAGCATGAGGTAAAAATGAGGGAGTTGGATCTCAAGGCCAGGAGTTTAGACAACTCACCCTCTGGTGGCAGCAATTCAACAGAGTCAAGGGTGCACATTCCTAAAGATGTAGTCAAAGAATATTATAAGCAGGATGATATTGGGCAGTGGTTTAGGGCCTATGAAGTAGCCATGTCCTCCCACCGGGTCCCTGAGAAGGATTGGGGAGCGGGGTTGTGGGGAAGGTTCCTAAGTGAGGGGCGGGACACTCTGCTAGACCTCCCCTCTGATGTCCACACATCCTATCCACACATGAAGGAGGCTCTTATGACAAGGTATGGGTTAACTCCTGAACTGTACAGACAGAGATTTAGGGATTGCACCAAGAAACCTGGTACCACGTATGTAGAATATGTGACCTTTTTTTGCAGAGCGCTGGATGGTTGGGTGAAGGGTAGCAAAGTGAATGATTACCAAGGGCTGTTTGATTTAATTGCATGGGAGCACTTGTCGGATAATTGTTTTCCTGAGCTACGCCAACACCTGATCGATAGCAAGCTGTCCAACCCGAGGAAGCTTGCTGAGGAGGCGGACCGCTGGATCAGCACCAGGGTCCACAAGGGTCCCGCAGGAGGCCCCGCCAAGGGTGTTCAGGGTCCCCAGCAGAAGAGTGGGGGGGACAAGGGTAAACAGAGGGAGTTCTACAGAGGGCCCCAAAGTAATTCCCAAGGGAACCAAGGGAAAGGTTCTCAGCCACCCCCACCCCCGAAGCAGACCGGGGCCCCGACAGGTAACCCTGTTCAAAGAGGGCCCCTCCGATGTTACAAGTGTAACAACCTGGGGCACATTTCCGTGGATCCCAAGTGCCCCCTGTATGGCAAACCAGCACCCTCTGGTGCTCCACCCCCCAAGCAGGTGAATAGTGTAGCCTTGGGGAGGGAGATAGATGTCCAAGGGGCGGGGGATCCCGTACAGATGACCCTAGTCTCATTAGGAGACAGTGAGATGGTCGCTGAGGCCCAGCTGCCCCCCAATACTCAAAAGTATGGGCAGTGGGTGACCATAAATGGCAAGAGGGTGGGAGCTCTTAGAGATACAGGAGCCAGTGTGACTGCTGTCAAGCAACACCTGGTGTCTCAAGAGCAGGTTGTCCCGCACGCATTCTGCCGTGTTGTCAACGCTGACAACACAGAGAGTCAGTGTCCAATGGCTCAGGTTCCCTTTGAGTGGGGGGGGGTCTCTGGTACTCTGCAAGTGGCTGTGAGAGAGGCCATGCCTGTTGATTGTCTCCTAGGTAACGATTTGGAGAGCTCCCCTTGGGAAAAGGTGGAGAAGACGACTCACCTGCGGATGGTGGGCTTGCCTGATTGGGCGTGTGTGACCACCCGGTCGATGACAGCCGGTAGGGGTGTTGAAGGAACCCTGGAGCCTGAGGGAGAGGCCCAGGAACCGGCCGTAGAGAGAGGGCAAGGGAGGCACGGGACTCCGGCTCCTGAAGTTCCCACGGCCCAGGAGGAAGCAGACCTTGAGGGGAATGCCCTGGAGCCTACCGGGGAACAGATAGCCGAACTGGGGGACCTGCCTGAGCTGACCCATTGGCAGCAAGAAGGAGGCCCCACCAGGGAGGAATTCTGCAGGGAGCAGAAAGAGTGCCCCTCTCTAGAGGGTATGCGGCAGCAGGCTGCAGCCCAGGCCAATGGTGATCAGTCCGGAACTCACTTGATCTACTGGGAGAACGACCTCCTATACTCAGAGCCTAAGGTCGCTGAACCTGGGTCAGCCCGTGCGCTGGTGGTACCCCAGAAGTTCAGAGCCTTCCTACTGGGGCTGGCTCACGACGTACCGTTAGCAGGACATTTGGGGCAGGACAAGACCTTTGAAAGGCTTGTCACCCACTTTTATTGGCCCCAAATGCGCAGGAGTTCTGACACTCACTGCAGGACATGCCAGACTTGCCAGGCAAGTGGCAAGAGTGGAAGGAAGCTGAGAGCTCCACTCCAACCTTTCCCTGTGGTCAGTACCCCATTCCAGCGGGTGGGGATTGACATTGTGGGGCCACTGGACCCCAAGACAGCCATGGGCAACAGGTTTATCCTGGTCTTGGTGGACCACGCCACCCGGTACCCTGAAGCCATCCCTCTGAGGACAGTGACGGCCCCCGTGGTGGGACGGGCACTGATGGGAATTTTCTCACGAGTAGGATTCCCTCTAGAGGTGGTGTCTGACAGGGGGACCAACTTCATATCGAAATATATGAAGTCCCTTTGGCAAGAGTGTGGTGTAACCTACAAGTTCACCACACCTTACCATCCCCAAGGAAACGGGTTGGTTGAGCGCTTCAACCGAACCCTGAAGGGCATGATTATGGGTCTCGAGGAACCCATGAGGCGTAAGTGGGACATCCTCTTACCATGCCTTCTCTTTGCGTACCGCGAGGTGCCACAAAAGTCTCTAGGGTTCAGTCCCTTTGAGCTTTTGTACGGCCACCCCGTACGAGGACCTCTTAGTCTGGTCAAGGAAGGCTGGGAGCAATCTCCCAGGAAACCTCCCCAGAATGTATACAGTTACATGCTGGCTTTCCGGAACCAGACTAGGCGTTTCAGGCAACTTGCTGAGGCAAACCTGGAAGCCAGCCAGGAGGAGATGAAGCGGTGGTACGACCAGAATGCCACTCTGGTTGAGCTTCAACCTGGCCAAAAAGTGTGGGTCCTGGCCCCTGTGGAGCCTTGTGCACTCCAGGACAAGTGGACCGGACCCTTTGAGATTGTGGAGCGCAAGAGTTCTGTCACCTACTTGGTGAACTTGCGGTCTCCTAGGAACCCCTTAAGGGTCCTACATGTCAATCGACTGAAGCCCCACTTGGAGAGGTCCGAAGTGGGCATGCTCTTGGCCACCGATGATGGGACGGAAGAGGAGTCCGAGCCTCTTCCTGACCTCTTGGTAGCCTCAGAGCGAGACGGGTCAGTGGATGGAGTTAACCTCTCACCCACCCTGACCCCTGAGCAACAGGGTGACTGTCGCCAGCTGCTGGGGCAGTTCCCTGACCTGTTCTCCCTGATTCCTGGTATCACAAATTGGTGCGTCCATGATGTAGATACAGGAGACAGCTTACCTGTGAAGCACAAGGCCTACCGGGTAACTGACAGGGTCAGAGCCTGCATCAAAGAGGAGGTCTCGAAGATGCTTGCCCTAGGGGTGGTTGAGTCCTCCAGCAGTCCTTGGGCCAGCCCAGTGGTCTTGGTCCCAAAGGCTGCAGCGCCGGGTGCCACGCCCGAACTCCGGTTCTGTGTGGACTACCGAGGACTCAACTCAGTCACGAAGACTGACGCGCACCCCATCCCCAGAGCTGATGAGCTCATCGATCGGTTAGGGGCTGCACGGTACCTCAGCACGTTTGACTTAACGTCTGGGTACTGGCAGATCGCCTTAACTGATGGGGCCAAAGAGAGGTCCGCATTCTCTACACCAGATGGGCATTACCAGTTCCGGGTGATGCCCTTTGGGATGAAGAATGCCCCTGCCACCTTCCAGAGGTTGGTCAACCAGGTGTTGGCGGGGCTGACCGAGTTCAGCGCCGCCTACCTGGATGACATCGCAGTGTTCAGCGGCACATGGGAAGAACACCTGCAACATCTCTGGGAAGTGTTGATGGCGCTGCGCAAGGCAGGCCTCACGATCAAGGCAAGCAAGTGTCAGATCGGGCAGGGTTCAGTGGTGTACTTGGGACACCAAGTGGGGAGCGGCCAGGTGGCGCCCCTCCAACCCAAAGTTGAAACCATCCTGGCTTGGGAGCCCCCAAAGACCCAGACGGAGGTGAGGGCCTTTTTAGGACTCACCGGGTACTACAGGAGGTTTGTCAAGGGGTATGGCAGCATCGTTGCCCCCTTGACAGAGCTGACTTCGAAGAAGCAGCCCAGAAAAGTGATATGGACTGACACCTGTCAGAAAGCCTTCGACACCCTGAAAACTGCCATGTGCACGGCGCCCGTGCTCTTGGCTCCTGACTTCTCCAAAGAGTTCCTGGTGCAGACGGATGCATCAGAGCATGGTGTAGGGGCTGTTCTCTCACAGATCACTGAGGAGGGCTTTGACCAACCCGTAGCCTTTATTAGCAGGAGGCTACTTCCCCGGGAACAAAGGTGGAGTGCGATAGAACGAGAAACATTCGCTGTGGTCTGGGCGCTGAAGAAGCTAAGACCCTACTTGTTTGGGTCTCACTTCCGGGTTCAGACCGACCACAGGCCCCTCAGATGGTTGATGCAAATGAGGGGTGAGAACCCAAAACTGTTGAGGTGGTCCATCTCCCTACAGGGTATGGACTTTACGGTGGAGCATCGCCCTGGCACAGATCACGCCAATGCTGACGGTCTGTCCAGGTTTTTCCGCCTTAGTGATGCAGAACTCCCTGGGGTAGGGTAGTTCTCCCCACTTTTCAGCTGGAGGGGACACGTGTTAGACCTGGCACCATTGGCGTGGGTCACCCTTCCATTTTTGTCTGTGCCTCAATGTGTTTTGTGTTGGTGTTAGCTGCTCAGGGCACTGTGCCACTGCCATCCAGTGCCACAGTGCAAGTGCTCCCTATGGTAAAATGTATTAAGTGAATTGACTTCCACGTTTGGTTTATTTGGTTTACTATCAGTCCCTAGTAGAGTGCACCAGGGGTGCCGAGGGCTTGTATATCCAAATGCTGCTAGTGGGCTTGCAGCACTGGTTGTGCCACCCACCGAAGCAGCGGGGTAAAATGTGCCTAGGGTCTGCCACTGCAGACCCTGCGCGCGGTCTGGTACCGTCGCGCTGACTGAGCAAGTGTCCCCACTTACCAGTCCCTAAACCTTCCCTTAACTACATGTTAGTCACCCCTCTGGTAGGCCTGAGCGCAGGGTGCATTGTAGGTATAAGGTAGGACATGCCCTGATGTGTGTGGCATGTCTTAATAGTGAATTACAGCCATTTTCGTTTTTCACTATTGAAGGTTACCTGCTCTCCATAGGCCAGAATGGGCTGCTGGGATCGCTACACGCTGTGACCCCAGTGGACTCAGAGAGCATGGTAGAAAGTCATGTTTAGTATGCCTGAACTCGGGATAATAAAATACATCTTTTAGTAAAGGTTATTTTAATATCCCGGGTTTGCAAATGCTACTTTTAGAAAGTTAGCCTTTGCGTGCCTGACCATCTCAGTCCGCCTCTGCTGTGTGTGTGTGTTCTGCCTAGTAACAGTACAGGAGCAGGGCTGGGGGATTCCAGGAGACAGGTTGGCTGCCAGGTGGTGGGGAGAGAGATTACACCAGGATGGGTGGGAGGAGTGCACCCTGACTCTTGAATAGACCTGTGCTCTGCCACCACAAAGCCGGCGCCGCCCCCTGTGGAGCGGCTGATGTCTCTGCCCTGCTGCTGAAAGGAACAAGCCGAGTCACCACAACAGAGTGCTCCAAAACTGGACTGAGCCAGGCCCAGGCCCCCTGGCGCTAAGGAACAAAAGAATCCCTGTATAAAAGTAGGAGCCTGGCTCCTAAGAAATCAGATCCAGATTGAACCACGAAGGAACTCTGCCTGACTAGAAGGACCTGGAAGAAGCTGAAGGAGGAGTAACTTTCCCTGACCTGAGGGACTGGCCTGCAGTAGGTGCCTTGCTAAGGAAGGAGAGGAAAAAGGCTGAAAGAGACTTTTGCACTTTGTTCTTCAACTATCTCCAAGGGCTTGGAAGAAGAGCTTGCCCCCTGAACTGAACCCCAGGACCAGTGGGTTCACCGTGTCTCCGCTCGTCTGAGAATTCGAGCCGTGTGCTTTCTCCCGCCGGAGTGCCCTGCGCACCTTCGCATCCCTCCTAGGGCCGTGACACCCAGAAGCCTGGCCGCCTCCACTCGCCGAGAGCCCCGCTCTACCTGAGTCGCTCTGGACCCACGAGTCTGGCCGTCCCGCCTCCCTGTCACCTGCCTGCTACTGGAGCGCGCTTGGTGCCCTTTCGCCCTCCCGCCGGATTTCTAGTGGGGAAGTGAAATCCAGCCTCGGACGGCCGCCCGTACGTCGTAACGTATCCGGCCGCCCCGCTTCACCCCCCAGCCTGAGTCTCACCGTGCCGCCCTCCGCAGTGACCTCCCGCACAGTCCGTGTCGGAGGCCCTGGGCCGCACCTGTCTACCGAAAGCCGCCCGCTGAATTCTTGATCCGGAAGACCCACGAGGTGCAGAACCTGCATCTCTCCTGAAGACTCGTCCAAGCACACCGCACGTTCCCAGGTACAGTGAACTCTCTATCGGACTCGGGGTCCGCAACGTTCTGATTTCCCCGTATCACTGTACCCTGGGTGCACTGCGCATCATCGTGGCTGGACCGACTCAACCGAGCCCTGTGAAGCGCTCGTGATCGAATAAGTTACCAAAGACAATAACAGTGCCTAATTATCATCTTGTGGCTTCCATTCCGCAACCGTTATTGATGGTCTTGTACATGCCTGCGTAGCAAAGAATCTTTTATATAAAGCATCCGTATTTTTGATACAACTTACGCCTGGTGTCCATTTGTGGGGGATCATTGTGGTTTACTGTGTGTGATCATAAATGCTTAACTGACTAGCGCCCTGAAGTTTAGCCCTGACTGCTCGCGCCACACTACCTATAGGGTGAGCAGGGGTTGTTCTGAGGGGGTAACTCTCTCGCCCTGAATAGAAGAAGGGACCACTGCTTGTCACAAGTACCTACCTGTGCCAACTAGGGGTTCCCCATTCTAACATTCATACTAAAAGAGCCGCGCATGTCTCTACCGGCCATGCTCACACTAAGGCATTCATATACTTAGCAGCGTAGTAGAAAGAGGTGATTCTCTCAACTCAGAGACAGAACAGCCTATAAGCAAGCAGAATAAGGCAGCCATTTGCCCCTCCAAGGCAGTATGACTGAAGTTGAAGAGGTCATGTGGCTAGTGCACTGGGTTGCTCCCTTAAGACTGTGTTCCCAGTCAAGGGGAAGATCTGCTCTACATTTGGTAAGCTCAACCACTCTGCCAAAGGCATCGCTACGCATCTTCATTTCATACCACTGGCTGGCTTCCACCTCAATGAAATGGAGCACAGTGATAAACTGTAGAAGGAATTAAACCAGACTCCCAAGAGTCAGCAGAGTATTGAAGGAGAAGAAGACGAAGAACACTTTCAGAGATAGCAAAGTGAAAAAACAAAAGCTTCCCCCTAAATACTGACCAATGGTATACTGGCAACCCCTTGACACTCTGAAACTGGTGTGTGTCTCTGTGTTTAATTGTCTAGAAATATGGGTGCATGGCCAACAAGATGGTGGGCTAGACATGCCTGCACGGAGCTCTGTCCGAGCTCTTGCGATCCTGATTTGATCCGGGGTCCCGCTGCCCCATCAAACCCCAGATTAGTCCCCCTTGTGCCATGTGAAGCTTTTTAGAGTGTCCGAATGACCGGATGATGCTGTTGGCCGTCCCCTGAAAGAAACCAGCGGACAAGGCAGACAGTGCTACGGGACACAAAGTGGCAGCCTTCTCCATTTGCAGGGACTAGAGAGGAAGGACTGTGCCTGCCGGTGCGGCGGGGCTTCTGTGCCCCACGTGAGGGGAGATGCTATGTCTGAGGAGGTCCGTTTGCAGGCCGTGACCCCCCTGGGTCCACTTCTGTTCCTGGCAGAGACCAGAGCCGAGTGGGAGAAAGAGCGGTAACGACAGACCGGAGTGAGGGTGGGAGCGTGGTGCCTTCCCCTGCTGCATCTGGGAATGCAGCAGCTGGGGGCCTACAATCGGGTTGATCATGTGTCGGGTGGGATCTGGACACGGATCGCCCCCCCCCCGCTAGTCAGCGCATGATCGCAGCGCCAATCAACATCAAAGGGAAATTCAGTGCAATGCGGTGAGCTAATACGAGCGGCGAGGTACTGTGCTCTTTTCTGACTCAGATGCCAAGGTGGGTGGAGCTGTCTGGCCAGGGGGCCTCTCACCGCCACTGGAAGGGGTCTGGTCATTGGCCATGGCCCCACCCTGGGCTTGCTACTGTTCGTAGAGTCGCCACGGCAGGCCGAACTGAGCTGAGGTTATGCAGTACCCTCCCCTGCTTAATCTGGAAGATTAGCAGTGCAGGCCGCGGCAGAGCTTCTGGGCGCCTACAACAGGACTGCTGGTGTGTCTGATGTGGTATGGCCATGAATTCGGGCCCTTGCAGGTGGCACACAGAACCGAATGGCACTGAGGAATCTACTGTGCTGAGGACCACCATGAGTGGAGATATCCTGTGCCCTTTTCTGTCTCTAGCGTTGGGGTGAGTGAGACTGTTTGGCACCAGGGCCTATGCCCGTCACTAGTTGTTGCCGTGGACCGTGGGGCCGTGTCACTGAAGTAGCGCCAATATGCGGCTCTTGATGGAGGATGGGCCATGGCCCTGGATCCACATGGTATCTTGTTGGGAGTGTGCCTCTGGGTGCCTGGCTGCATGAAGACTGTGTGCACTCTTGGGGACTCCCTTTGCACCAGCTGTCGATCGGGTCATGAATCACCTTCCGCGGGGACCGGAGCGCTGAGTCGTGCCCTTCGTGGCTAGAACTGTGCATGGAGTGCCGGCTTGAAATGGATATTGGGAGGAGCATCACCCACCAGCCCCAGTGAAGATGCTGGGGACTGCAGCTGGGATTGTGCTGGCTGTTGATACTTGGGTTGTGCCACCCTCCCCTCCTCCTAAAGTGGAAATACATAAGTGTGATATCCTGACCTAGAACCTGGGCGGAGTTACACCTAAAAGACCCACGCGAGCTGAGGAGAGACTGGTCCATATTCCCTCTGTTTAGGATTGCTGGGCTGGCCTAGTTCCAGGACCTGCAGTATCTAAGACTTTCAACATCTCACTAGGTACAGTCTACATCAGCTGGAAACTGATTCATCTTTGCATATAGTGGGAGGTGATTTTAATGATTTTATAATTCCAATTAACAACAGCACAACCCAAATGTCCATGTGAACATGGGTATCGAGTGTATAACTTGGGACAAGTGATCACATGGAATTTTTTTTCTAAAACAAAAATATGATAAAACAGGAAATTCTGGATAGACTTAATCCTGTAACAAAACATAAATGTTTCTACGGAAAGTAAATTCTGTTATGGTTTAATCTTGACGGAAAAAAACAGTATTTAGAATAAATTCGATCCAGCCGAACAGAAGTTTATTATTTTATAAATAACTGTTACTGAGCCACACAATACACAGTCAAGTGAGTGATGAGGAGATATTACGTAAGGACCCCAAGTGCTAAGAACCAAAACCATCAATGAAGAAAAAGTGACTATGTGAATAAACATACATGGTATATTGGTTATTACTTTGCAGACATCCAAAATGCAGTACATAAATTAAATACATTTCTAACACAGCGGGTAAAAATACCAGTGTTAATTCACACAGGAGTAAGGTCTGTCGTTTTTTGGTGTCAACGGCGTGTTGACCCTTTATCAGGTATCAGGGTCTCATTAGAACAAAGATGAACCTGGGGGGTGGAGGTTTGATTAGGTGTTCTAGTACTTCCATTTAAGCCACTGGACGGCCAATGCTGACATTTGGCGAGCGCATGGATATCAACTTGCCGCACTGGACCCCTTTGATGTAGGGTAGTTGGAGGCCACGATGGGTGGACTCCCAGTAAGGAAATGTCTGCAGGATTGTGTTATCAGCCTGATGTGCTGATCCTGTGGTAGGGAGTGAATAATTCCTGCCGAGGTGAACTCTTGAGCTGCTCTCCCCAGCGGATGTCCTCTGATTGAGAGTTCGCAGGCCTTTCCTTACTGGGAGTCCGCCCTGGAAGAGGAGATCACACTCCCAGAAATACAGGCGGCTATAGTTAAATTGAACTTGGGGAAGACTCTGGCCCCGAATGGCGTCCTGGTTGAATTATTTTCAGAAAAATGTTGGGATCATGGGTCCTTATACCCTTAAAATGTTTTTGGATGCAAGTGAGGTGGGGGTGCTACTGCCTGATCTGCGCCGAGCTACGACAGTAGCGATCCATAAGAAAGGGAGACTGGCGAAGAGTTGTAGCTCCTATCATCTGATTTCACTGATTAACGCGAGTCTAAGACTTTGGCAACGGTGTTTGCTACAAGGCTCATAGGAGTTCACTCCACCTTGATACATATGGATCAGTCGAGCTTCATGTCATGTAGATCCACGAGATATAATCTCCGTAGGCTTCATAATTGGCTGGCAACAGTCCATTTGCGACCGGATCTGCACATAATCCTATCCCTGGATGCTGAGAAGGTCTTTGAAGCAGTGCACTGGCATTTTTTAACACAAACCCTAAGGATATTCGGATTTGGCCGTAAATTCTTGAAGTGGATAGCACTGCTGTATACAGAGCCTAGAGTGGAGGTGAGGGCGAAAGGCAACGTCTCCTCAGAGTTTCCCTTCAAGAGGGAGATACGCCAGGGTTGTCACCTGCCCCCCCTTCTGTTTGCCCTCTCGCTGGAGCCATTAACATGCATGGTTCACGGCTACCCTGACATTCATGGCTTTGGGACCATGGAGGGAGCGGTTGAGGGGGAAAAGATCTCACTATACAGGGATGACATCATCCTGAATATCACCCAGCCGGAAGACAATCCCTGTGATATTTCATTCGTTTGAATCTTATAGCACACATTTCGGATACAAAATAAACTGGGGAAAAACGGTCTTGTTCTCGGAAGGTGGGGAACTAGATGCGCCAGACATTCCGGGGAGGCTATGGATGGACTCGGAGCCATTTCAATACTTAGGGATCTAAGTAACCCCAGACAAAGAGGGTAGCCTGCATCGGAACCGCCGAATGGTATCAGCAGAATTCCATGTGGACGCAGACTGCTGGAAGGCTTTATCGCTAACACTACTGCTCAGAGCAGCCATGTTTAAAATGATCACGCTCCCAAAATTCGTATATATCCTTCAGAACACCTATTATAAATTCTCAGATAAGCTCTTCACTATAATAGACAATGAGGTCTGTAGATTGTTGTGAAATGATGGACATCCTCGGGTGGGGCTGAAGATGCTACAGCGTAATCAAAAAAATGGCGGTGTTTCCCTCCCTAACCTCAGAGCTTATTATTGGGTGGCTCGCTTGACTGTAATAAACAATTGGGGATATGTGGCTGGTGATAATCCCACGTAAGCACTGGAAAGGTTCCAAACGAGAACATATTTGCACTATCTCTACAGAAGTAAAAGGATGAGACACCAGCTTCCGGCAACCCAGGTGGCATTGGAGGTTTGGTCTAGGGTGGGCAGAGTGATGGGGTGAGGGAAGAGGAATACACGCGAGACCCCGTTATGGATCAGGATGAGGCTTAGAGAAATTGGGAAACTCAGAGACTTTTGGGCATGGGATCTCATTGGGATATCTAGGCTAGGAGATCTTCTAGAAGAGGGTGGTTTTATACCCTTTATTTCCCTTCAGCGTGATTACCATTTTAGTAATACGCAGTATTACAAATACATTCAGCTTCAACATTCGTAGAAAGAGGAAGGGCTGGACGCTCAAGAACTGCCTGAATATTCCCACTAGAGAGTAGACTGCTCCTTGGGAAGATAGAGAGAAAGGCGGTGTCTTATACTTACAACACAATAAATAATAACCAACAGGACTCCCTGACGAGACTAAGGGACAAATGGAAATATTAGCTAGCAAACATGAATTGGGAGGCAGCGTTAATGCACCCAAGAGAAGTAGCAATAAAGTCATGCCTTAGATTTATACAATTTAAGATCCTGCACTGAGTTTATTATGATCGGGCTCGATTGCATAAGTTTGGGAGAGCTGACTCCCCCGCATGTCTGAGGTACAGGGAAGTTAGAGGGTCTTTTCTGCACACTAGCTAAGGTTGCCATTTTAAGCAACAATACTGGAGTGTAGTACTGACAGAGTTAGGGAAAATCCTGGGGGCGGGCTTTCTAAAGGAGCCTACATTTGTATTATTGGGTATAACCATGGACATGGACATACTGCTTACCAAACTCCTTTTTTGCAACTAGGGATTGGTGCTAGCGAAGGGATATATAGCCAAACATTGGGGGCCAGCTAAGGTCCCGTTCCTGCGAGAGTGGAAGACTGGAATGGCTCTGTACATGGTAGCTGAGAAAGTTACATACAAAAATTGGGGTTGCCGAAGGAAATTGTACAATATCTGGGGTCCCCGGATAAAATGTTATGATCTGGACTTGATGAAGTTCTCCCCCACGTCTCCCAGTTGCCTGCTCATGTTTGATGGGGCCTATGTATCTGGCTGTGTTAATGTACCTGTTTGTGGAATCTGTTACTGTGCTAATGTGCCTAACAAAGAATGAATGTGTGTCCTAATGTAACGTAACTGGTGCTATGCAAAGCCCCCTGATACCTGATTGGATTCGGGTCAAGTTCGCGCTATATAAAACTCTGCAAAAAAAATGTTGCTGTATTTCCTCCCTTCAAGTGTCTGTATTGTGTTGAGTGTGAGTTTGCACCCATTTGCTGATTAATCTAAAATAAATAAAAATATATTTTAATTTTTAAAAACTTGTCATGAAATAGCTTTAATCCCCTGTCCTGTTTCACAGATGACACCAGCAAACAGGAAAAACAAATTCCCTTCCATATCATCTGCCATAGTTGAAGGTGGAAATTGAGAAACTTGAGAGGGAGTACAGAATGAGGAAGCAAAAAGCCTCAGTCCTTGGAGATCTGCAATAGTTATCTTCACAACAGCCTCCATCTGTGTCTGTGTCAACAGAGCTATCAAGTCGAAAAGGAATATTACTCTCACTGTGAACAACCAGGTGATGGAAGTAAATTGTTCTCTTTGATTTTACAATTTTGCTCTGAATACCAATAACACCATTGCTTCTCAATGAGACCATCAATTACATCACTTCCTTCTTGACTCATGTGGAACTCAGTCATTACAAATTCCTCAATATTCATATCTCTAATACTGCTGAGGAATATCAGAGAGGCAATGTAAATCACAGTCTGGACAGTCTGGGGTGAAAAACATCAGGTATGATATCCAGGTTAATGCCACTTCAATTTACCAACAACAAAATCCTACATATGCAAGTAGCACCTAGCCTAGCCACCTTCATGCACTTCTATAGGCCCTCAAGTGCACTACCATCTGTGAAGACCTGGCTAGTCTCCAGCTAGGCTAAGGATCTTATTGCCCTGTCGCTGCTTTGTCTCTCCTGTGACTAGCGCCGGGATGCCCCTTCTGGGACTGCCGTGCGCTTTAGATATCATTTTAAAATAACATAACATGCTCGCCTGCTTGTCATTGTAAAGAGAAATTCCGATAGCAAGTTCACACTTCACCTAGGCAAATGCAAAGTTCTGATATCAAACATGAATTTATTTGGACACTAAATCTCCGCAGAGAAAGTGTCGTCAGACCGGATGAAATTCAATGATGGTAAATCTGCTACCCCTCCACAATCTGTATCAGTAGTCTGCTGTTTCTTAGCGATAGTCACTTACTGTGGATATGTCACAAAGCCTTTGAGAAAGCTACTAAAAGCTGATGTTAAATAGGAATAAATGGTAGAAATGATAGCTGTATTTAAGATGTCTGCTGACACAGCGATGAAACTTTATGACCATCAAAACTCCAATGCAATGGCTTGGATGCCAGCTCCATAGCAAAATAGGAAATGGACACCTCTCGTTGTCACACAAACACAACCACTTAGCAAAGGCACAAAGACAACAAGGCCATTGCAGTTCTCTGAGGATGTTGAAATTTCAGTCTATACTTATGCAGAAATCAGTTTCAAGCATACACTGACCACAAGCCACTGGATCTGCTGTGGCAAAGCTTATTGGTAAAATCCTTGGCACATTGATGGAAAAATGGATCTTGAAGCTGAAGGATGCTTGTCCCAGTTAGTGTACAAATTTAGGACTGGCAACCCAGCTGACTATAAACCACTGTAGCCGAGAGCGATGGAGACTGTGCAGATCACAGTGGGTTGGTCAAAGCCACCCCCCTTTCATTTTAGAGGACATTTAATTCGTCCCACCCCCCTCCCCCGCAATACCTCCATAAAAAAATTGTTGTCCTGGGATTTTTATTTTTTATTTTTGTTTTTGGATCATTAGAGAAGTAATTTAGCTTGGGAAGACATTGCTGATCCTGCCCTAATTTTTTCAGTCGATTAGTTGATCTAAACAGAGAATTTGACCTAGATTAGCAATGTCTACCCAAGCTAAATTACTTCTCTAAAGATACAAAAACACAAATCAAAAATGAAAATCTCTGGACAACAATTTTTTTACAGAGGTATATCATGGGTCCCGGACTAAAGGCTGTGACAGGTGGCTAACCATTGCCAAAACAGTAACAGATAAGTATAACAGGAAAACATTCTCCACAGACAGTCACACCACACATAAGAGGCTGAGAGATCCTTCAAGCACTGTGCAATATGCGTCATGAACTGTCAGTAACTGAGAAAGAGTTGCTGCTTGGGGGCGGGGAACTGGGGGAGTGTCAGGAGTGTTGCATTGTTTACACCACCACACTAGTGACACACATCCTCAAGCTGACACATGCAGGTCATCAAGGCATTGTAAAACCAAAGATGTGCCAGAAAGTATGATTTCCTCTTTTAACAAGTAGAATATCTGATATCCAGCTGTCTCCTTTACCAAGTGCCAGGGCCGTAGTGAACTGACTGCATCAAAGATCACGGAGGACACACATGCTCACAATGGCCAGGCCCTGAGTGTGCGCTGATTTCACCTCTCTTTCCAATGGTCTTCTGCTCCTTAACCATGTGGATAATTACAGCAAATATCCCAAGGTGAAAGTTATGCAATCAGGTTCAGCTAAAGAAGTCATGCTCAAGTTAGAACAGATACTTCCTACTCTTGGGAATACAAGTGGGAATCAGAATGCGCCCAGTCTAGAGGGGGTCCTCAACTTGTGTTGACTCAGAGGAATACCGAAGTCTGGCTTCCATGCAAGTGATGACTACTTTTCTGAGACAGTCACCTGATATGCACATTTCTGATACAACAAAGCCACCGGAAGGTGTAATGGACTCTAGGGACAGTCAACCTAAATATCTGTTGTGATCACCATCCTCTCAGGAATATTGAGATTTCCATGATAAAAATTTGCATTATGTTTGTTCTTGCAATTGGTTTCTGATCACTTTTTTGTGGCAGATAGCCAGACCATTTTTATAGGTCTGGTATTAGACAAGAGCTTTTCATTTTTCAAAAACGATATGCAGAATATGCTTAATTATTTGAATTTCGGCCAGCCTTTTATATTCATTGGTCTTTTATTTTTATTGAGTCATTCAAATGTTTCTTCCACTCACTACAGCATACAGCATGGGTCAACGGTCAAGCCACATCGCCCAGGGCCGATGGTCAGGCCACGTCAAACACTGACTGACTTTACTGTGAATGACCGCATTCCACTCTGGCACATGGTGCATATCCATACACAAAGTAGTTCCCTTCAGTGTCCAGGATTGCTATGGGAATGTGTACTTTTAGAGACCAACACATATTTTTGCTTTTCGTCATTTTTAGATTGACAAGGACCCGGCAGCTTCCCCATCAATTAAGTTTGGCAAAAACCATGACAAAACAAGCAGTGACAAAGCCAAAAGGCTGCAACCAACGGAGGCCGTACAGTCCAGAGAAGTGTCACTGGAACTTCAACTGGTCAATGGTCACTCAGAACCCTGAGACCCAGATGAATAGCACGAGGACTATGTGCTGAGAATATTAACATAAAGTGCATCTTAAATGTATTTGGAGGCTCATGACACTTTAAACATATATTGATAACCAGGTTACTCTTACATACGTAAGGATAATCTCGAATGGCGGGCCTTGTTTCTATATATACGGTCAGTTGAGTCTTGGGTATGAAGTTCAAGGTGCAGATCAGACGCTTTAGTTCTTTCGTTTATTTAGAAAAGGTTAGTTGTGCAGATGACTGACTATTTTAAAAGCCAGTAGCGGCTGCTGCTATAGTAAAGTGGTAGGGCGGGGGTGGCTTGGGGTTGGGTTTTAAAAATAAAATAAAAAGACGTACTTGCCGCTCCGGTCCCGCTGCTGGCCGCCTTGTTGCTCCTCACGCGCCAGAAGTAGATGGGCTTCACTACACAGGCTCCCCATCCAATCCAAATGCAGCTCTCATGCTATGCCTAACATAAGAGAAGCACCTGGATTGGCCTGAGCAGGCTGGTTTAACGCTCGCTCGGGCACAGGGATCCTGCAGCTTTTCTCTAACCCGGCTGTACAACACAGCTGGGTTGGATAAACCTAAGTGTGCATGTCTGTTTGGCCGGCCTAAGACAGCCGGCCAAACTGACATGCACACTTATAAGTGACTACCACTCCTACCTACTGCTGACGTGACGCTCATCAGCATGGCTCCACCCCGCCCTAACCTTGGCATGGCTGACCATAAGGTAAGAAAAATAAAATGGTTTTATTATCATTTTATTTTTCAGTGGGGCGGCAGCAGAGGAGCCACCCTTGTTTAAAGCATTAAAATGTAACGACTCTATAAAAAGATAATAATGCTCACTTATTTCCATCCGGACAAACGTATTTTCACTTTATGAAAACAGGCATGTTTATACGCAAAACGCACAAAAATACCATACATCTTAAGGAGGAAAGCGGCCCTACAGGAAGGCGGGGAACTCAAACTGACTACATTAGAAAGAAAACTGCAGTTATGAAATGAAATACAAGAGCTGAGCCTATCTCTGGAAGCAGGAAGATGATTAAGTCAAGACATTAAAATCGCATTTCCTTAATTACATTTGGGCTCATGGAGCACAGAAGAACAATTCAGGAAATCTGCTCGTGTCATACTCGTCAGAAATGCTCTGAAGTGCAGGCCTCACTAGAAACGAAGCCGAAAACGGGCGAACACAAAAAGTAAAACAGGAGCATACATTAACTGAATGTGATAATTTGTAATTTTGACTTCAACTGTAAAATATATGAATTGATACAGTTGTTTTGTTACGAGCAGTACATTCATAGCAGATCTTTTCTATATGGCAACCTTGCTGTTTTTTTTGTTGCTGATTTATATAGCGCGAACTCGACCGGAATGTATTGGGGCGCTTCACATGAGCATCAGTTACGTTACACAAGGACACATTCAATTTTTTTTTTTTTGGGAGGGGGGGGGGGGGTTCCAGCTCCAAGGTCGGCAGTCTAGCCCGGAGTCTCCCCACTGTTGCAGTGTTCAAACATTTCTTATGGCTGGTAAAAGTTTAAAAGAATGCCTTTCACGTCTGACCTGTTCATAGTGGACAGAATGAACTAAAAAGCACCATAGTAGCTAAAGGCTTTTAACATTTTTCACTACTTAAATTGATTAAAAAAATCCAGGAACCCAAAGATTTTCTTAGCAGCAAGCCACTGGTGCTGCCGAATGATGAGATTGTCAAATAACAAGGCTACCTACTTTTTATTCCACCTCATGCTTCTATCTTTCTAAGTTAACCTGTCTATCTCACTCTTGCAGGTTCTTTTTCATCCCTGCTTCCTCTCTTTGTCTCTGTCTTACATCTTTCTCTTCCTCCTTCTTTCTTCCTGTCTGACTTTCTCTGTCTTGCTCTGGGTCGAAGTCTGATGCTGATCAATAGGTCCTGATCGTCAACAATTAGTGTAGGTGCACACCACTGCAACCACAGCCACAAATTAGGCACTGGCACTTTTATTCCGGAAGCTATGGGACTGTATGGTGAATTCATACTTGCTAGCACACTGATTCCTTCTGCCATGTAGGAAAGAATTCTGAAAGTTGGGCCTTCTACCTCAGTGAACAGCTCTACCCATACCAGACACGTAGTTGAAACTTGCCAGCTTGCCCCATACATTTGTTGAAGGACACACATGGAAACACACTATAGAGGGCAGTTTACCTGTACATTGATAACAATTTCTCATTAAACCTCAGACAGGTTTCAGCCTACTTGCACCCCGTTAGTGGGATGCAGATTGAGTCGTACGGAATGCAGCCCAGAGTAATTACCAGTGGTGTTGATCAATTCAAATACTTTGTTGTTTGTTGAAGTAGATGCCCCAAGCAGTGGCGGCTGCCTTGGAACGGGGGTGATGCTGGGGCGAGACATGTGAAAAAAAAATAATAATAAACTTACCTGTGAACGCCACTGCTGCCGCCTCTCCTCCATCCTCTTCTCTTGGCACCGGCAGCACGGAATGGAAGCACCCAGTCTCCCAGACTCTGCTGGCCAATAATGACTCTGCTGTCGCAGAATGACAGCAGTGTCGTGATTGGTCTGAGCACCGTGGTTTGGTGCTCAGACGGGGGAAGGGAGGCTGTGCATGTTCTCCACCCAGGCTGTGCATTACAGCCGAGTGGAGAAAATTCAAAGTGTGCATGACTAATTGGCCAGCGCAAGAGGGCCCGAAACCATCATGGTACTTAGAGAGTGCAAACCACTCCTCCCTCTGCTCTGGCCAGCCCAGCCCCACCCCAGCCTGGCTCCCAGTCTGCACTGAAAAATAAAATGATAACGTCATGTCATCATTTCATTTTTATTTTTTTGCACTGCACAAAAAGCAGTGGGGCAACGCTCCTCCACCGTTGCAGAGAAGCCGCCATTGGCCCCAAGTGTGATGGATGTGCATGTATGTGGAAATTTAGCTTGCAAACTGAACATTATCTGCGCCATCTTGCCTCTCCCCAGCGCCACGCATAGCAAATGCACGATCGCCATTTTAGGCACCCCACTCTCTCTCCCCGCTCACTCTCGATCGCCAGCGCTTTCCCCCGGCGCTGCGAGCATCCCCCGCGCGCCGGCCACCCCCGCTCTCTCATACAGGCCATAAACCCTCTCCTTCTGCGCGACCCTGCTACGGGACCACTTCCGACCGACAACCCATACATGGTCATGCCTCTCCTTTGATAACCCCCTTCCTCTGCGCCCCATTGTCCGAACTGGTCCCAGGCCATCACCTAGCCCTGCGGATGCAGTTTATTGCCCCTACTGTAAGGGAAACACCCCGCATCAAAGGGATTACAGTAGATCAAAGCCCCTACCCCCTGAGACCCGGCCGGTTGCACACACCCCCGGGAATTAGCGGAATTCCCTGCTGCGCGATAGCCATCTCCCACTGCGGGTAGGGTGGGAACCTCTACTGTAACCATGTGTGGGATCGGATCTGAGCCGGGGCTTCAGGGGATGTTCTTTCAGGCATCAAGAGAATCTCAAGAATGTACTATATGTAATAAAGCAATAAACCGGTGTATAAGAGACCAGGTCTCAGAGATGCGGTTAGAGCACCTCGTGACGATACCTTGCTGTCTGATCTGATGTGTTCTGCTCCGACGGAATAAAACTTTGTTTCCTGCCTTCCAGTCTCCGGCGCCTGCCTCTTTTATTGGTAAATTATCGAGTGGTATGAGAGGCGATTACCGCCGGGCAAATACTTGAAAGGTTATCAACTGAAACTGCCGCTACCATTTAACAATTGGCGTCCCAAACGTGGGGCCCATCAGCGACACGTGGATCCAGTGGGAGAGGTCCCGACGACAGAGTGAACGACTGCAACGATCGGGAGAGCTCCTGCCCAATAGACCCTCGTCTGGCAGCCGATCATCCGAACTTCACTGGTTCCGAGCAGACCTCTCTCGAGTGATCTACGGTCCTGACTGGGAACCATCAGGAGTGCCGCGGCAAATACGGAGAGTAGAGGACGATCGGGCGCTGGAGGCGGAAGACGAGAAACTGTCCACGCGGTCCGGGTAAGGTCGTGATACACGACAAATTGAGAAATAATTGATTGATTGTTTGATGCTTTGGAAATACTAGTATTGCTCATTGATTGTGCTCATTGATTGTTCTCTTTGAGATATTCGCTGTCTACAAACGGGGAGGAGTAGAAATACTCTCTCTCTCTCCCTTTGCAGATAGTGAAGGGTAGGTAACGCAGACTTTTGTCCCCGTTGAAACCCGTCGTGCCTATCTTTATCTCCCCATTGATTGATTGTCCGAACATTGATTGTTTTGGAGAATAGTGCTTTTTGAGATATTCTCTGTTTGCAAATAACGAAGAATAGAGATATTCTGTCTAGTCTTTGCAAATAGTGAAGGGTAGGTAATGCTGTCGATAGAAGGCAATTCTCTTTTGGAGATACTTAGCTCCCGTCGCATGGAGAGCGCAGAGTGTCAGTTCACATATCAGGAAGAAGCGATACATGTGGATATTGTACAGGGTTGCACCTCTGCAAAACTGAGGAGGTTCATACTAAAAGAGCCGCGCATGTCTCTACCGGCCATGCTCACACTAAGGCATTCATATACTTAGCAGCGTAGTAGAAAGAGGTGATTCTCTCAACTCAGAGACAGAACAGCCTATAAGCAAGCAGAATAAGGCAGCCATTTGCCCCTCCAAGGCAGTATGACTGAAGTTGAAGAGGTCATGTGGCTAGTGCACTGGGTTGCTCCCTTAAGACTGTGTTCCCAGTCAAGGGGAAGATCTGCTCTACATTTGGTAAGCTCAACCACTCTGCCAAAGGCATCGCTACGCATCTTCATTTCATACCACTGGCTGGCTTCCACCTCAATGAAATGGAGCACAGTGATAAACTGTAGAAGGAATTAAACCAGACTCCCAAGAGTCAGCAGAGTATTGAAGGAGAAGAAGACGAAGAACACTTTCAGAGATAGCAAAGTGAAAAAACAAAAGCTTCCCCCTAAATACTGACCAATGGTATACTGGCAACCCCTTGACACTCTGAAACTGGTGTGTGTCTCTGTGTTTAATTGTCTAGAAATATGGGTGCATGGCCAACAAGATGGTGGGCTAGACATGCCTGCACGGAGCTCTGTCCGAGCTCTTGCGATCCTGATTTGATCCGGGGTCCCGCTGCCCCATCAAACCCCAGATTAGTCCCCCTTGTGCCATGTGAAGCTTTTTAGAGTGTCCGAATGACCGGATGATGCTGTTGGCCGTCCCCTGAAAGAAACCAGCGGACAAGGCAGACAGTGCTACGGGACACAAAGTGGCAGCCTTCTCCATTTGCAGGGACTAGAGAGGAAGGACTGTGCCTGCCGGTGCGGCGGGGCTTCTGTGCCCCACGTGAGGGGAGATGCTATGTCTGAGGAGGTCCGTTTGCAGGCCGTGACCCCCCTGGGTCCACTTCTGTTCCTGGCAGAGACCAGAGCCGAGTGGGAGAAAGAGCGGTAACGACAGACCGGAGTGAGGGTGGGAGCGTGGTGCCTTCCCCTGCTGCATCTGGGAATGCAGCAGCTGGGGGCCTACAATCGGGTTGATCATGTGTCGGGTGGGATCTGGACACGGATCGCCCCCCCCCCGCTAGTCAGCGCATGATCGCAGCGCCAATCAACATCAAAGGGAAATTCAGTGCAATGCGGTGAGCTAATACGAGCGGCGAGGTACTGTGCTCTTTTCTGACTCAGATGCCAAGGTGGGTGGAGCTGTCTGGCCAGGGGGCCTCTCACCGCCACTGGAAGGGGTCTGGTCATTGGCCATGGCCCCACCCTGGGCTTGCTACTGTTCGTAGAGTCGCCACGGCAGGCCGAACTGAGCTGAGGTTATGCAGTACCCTCCCCTGCTTAATCTGGAAGATTAGCAGTGCAGGCCGCGGCAGAGCTTCTGGGCGCCTACAACAGGACTGCTGGTGTGTCTGATGTGGTATGGCCATGAATTCGGGCCCTTGCAGGTGGCACACAGAACCGAATGGCACTGAGGAATCTACTGTGCTGAGGACCACCATGAGTGGAGATATCCTGTGCCCTTTTCTGTCTCTAGCGTTGGGGTGAGTGAGACTGTTTGGCACCAGGGCCTATGCCCGTCACTAGTTGTTGCCGTGGACCGTGGGGCCGTGTCACTGAAGTAGCGCCAATATGCGGCTCTTGATGGAGGATGGGCCATGGCCCTGGATCCCCATGGTATCTTGTTGGGAGTGTGCCTCTGGGTGCCTGGCTGCATGAAGACTGTGTGCACTCTTGGGGACTCCCTTTGCACCAGCTGTCGATCGGGTCATGAATCACCTTCCGGCGGGGACCGGAGCGCTGAGTCGTGCCCTTCGTGGCTAGAACTGTGCATGGAGTGCCGGCTTGAAATGGATATTGGGAGGAGCATCACCCACCAGCCCCAGTGAAGATGCTGGGGACTGCAGCTGGGATTGTGCTGGCTGTTGATACTTGGGTTGTGCCACCCTCCCCTCCTCCTAAAGTGGAAATACATAAGTGTGATATCCTGACCTAGAACCTGGGCGGAGTTACACCTAAAAGACCCACGCGAGCTGAGGAGAGACTGGTCCATATTCCCTCTGTTTAGGATTGCTGGGCTGGCCTAGTTCCAGGACCTGCAGTATCTAAGACTTTCAACATCTCACTAGGTACAGTCTACATCAGCTGGAAACTGATTCATCTTTGCATATAGTGGGAGGTGATTTTAATGATTTTATAATTCCAATTAACAACAGCACAACCCAAATGTCCATGTGAACATGGGTATCGAGTGTATAACTTGGGACAAGTGATCACATGGAATTTTTTTTCTAAAACAAAAATATGATAAAACAGGAAATTCTGGATAGACTTAATCTTGTAACAAAACATAAATGTTTCTACGGAAAGTAAATTCTGTTATGGTTTAATCTTGACGGAAAAAAACAGTATTTAGAATAAATTCGATCCAGCCGAACAGAAGTTTATTATTTTATAAATAACTGTTACTGAGCCACACAATACACAGTCAAGTGAGTGATGAGGAGATATTACGTAAGGACCCCAAGTGCTAAGAACCAAAACCATCAATGAAGAAAAAGTGACTATGTGAATAAACATACATGGTATATTGGTTATTACTTTGCAGACATCCAAAAGTCAGTACATAAATTAAATACATTTCTAACACAGCGGGTAAAAATACCAGTGTTAATTCACACAGGAGTAAGGTCTGTCGTTTTTTGGTGTCAACGGCGTGTTGACCCTTTATCAGGTATCAGGGTCTCATTAGAACAAAGATGAACCTGGGGGGTGGAGGTTTGATTAGGTGTTCTAGTACTTCCATTTAAGCCACTGGACGGCCAATGCTGACATTTGGCGAGCGCATGGATATCAACTTGCCGCACTGGACCCCTTTGATGTAGGGTAGTTGGAGGCCACGATGGGTGGACTCCCAGTAAGGAAATGTCTGCAGGATTGTGTTATCAGCCTGATGTGCTGATCCTGTGGTAGGGAGTGAATAATTCCTGCCGAGGTGAACTCTTGAGCTGCTCTCCCCAGCGGATGTCCTCTGATTGAGAGTTCGCAGGCCTTTCCTTACTGGGAGTCCGCCCTGGAAGAGGAGATCACACTCCCAGAAATACAGGCGGCTATAGTTAAATTGAACTTGGGGAAGACTCTGGCCCCGAATGGCGTCCTGGTTGAATTATTTTCAGAAAAATGTTGGGATCATGGGTCCTTATACCCTTAAAATGTTTTTGGATGCAAGTGAGGTGGGGGTGCTACTGCCTGATCTGCGCCGAGCTACGACAGTAGCGATCCATAAGAAAGGGAGACTGGCGAAGAGTTGTAGCTCCTATCATCTGATTTCACTGATTAACGCGAGTCTAAGACTTTGGCAACGGTGTTGGCTACAAGGCTCATAGGAGTTCACTCCACCTTGATACATATGGATCAGTCGAGCTTCATGTCATGTAGATCCACGAGATATAATCTCCGTAGGCTTCATAATTGGCTGGCAACAGTCCATTTGCGACCGGATCTGCACATAATCCTATCCCTGGATGCTGAGAAGGTCTTTGAAGCAGTGCACTGGCATTTTTTAACACAAACCCTAAGGATATTCGGATTTGGCCGTAAATTCTTGAAGTGGATAGCACTGCTGTATACAGAGCCTAGAGTGGAGGTGAGGGCGAAAGGCAACGTCTCCTCAGAGTTTCCCTTCAAGAGGGAGATACGCCAGGGTTGTCACCTGCCCCCCCTTCTGTTTGCCCTCTCGCTGGAGCCATTAACATGCATGGTTCACGGCTACCCTGACATTCATGGCTTTGGGACCATGGAGGGAGCGGTTGAGGGGGAAAAGATCTCACTATACAGGGATGACATCATCCTGAATATCACCCAGCCGGAAGACAATCCCTGTGATATTTCATTCGTTTGAATCTTATAGCACACATTTCGGATACAAAATAAACTGGGGAAAAACGGTCTTGTTCTCGGAAGGTGGGGAACTAGATGCGCCAGACATTCCGGGGAGGCTATGGATGGACTCGGAGCCATTTCAATACTTAGGGATCTAAGTAACCCCAGACAAAGAGGGTAGCCTGCATCGGAACCGCCGAATGGTATCAGCAGAATTCCATGTGGACGCAGACTGCTGGAAGGCTTTATCGCTAACACTACTGCTCAGAGCAGCCATGTTTAAAATGATCACGCTCCCAAAATTCGTATATATCCTTCAGAACACCTATTATAAATTCTCAGATAAGCTCTTCACTATAATAGACAATGAGGTCTGTAGATTGTTGTGAAATGATGGACATCCTCGGGTGGGGCTGAAGATGCTACAGCGTAATCAAAAAAATGGCGGTGTTTCCCTCCCTAACCTCCGAGCTTATTATTGGGTGGCTCGCTTGACTGTAATAAACAATTGGGGATATGTGGCTGGTGATAATCCCACGTAAGCACTGGAAAGGTTCCAAACGAGAACATATTTGCACTATCTCTACAGAAGTAAAAGGATGAGACACCAGCTTCCGGCAACCCAGGTGGCATTGGAGGTTTGGTCTAGGGTGGGCAGAGTGATGGGGTGAGGGAAGAGGAATACACGCGAGACCCCGTTATGGATCAGGATGAGGCTTAGAGAAATTGGGAAACTCAGAGACTTTTGGGCATGGGATCTCATTGGGATATCTAGGCTAGGAGATCTTCTAGAAGAGGGTGGTTTTATACCCTTTATTTCCCTTCAGCGTGATTACCATTTTAGTAATACGCAGTATTACAAATACATTCAGCTTCAACATTCGTAGAAAGAGGAAGGGCTGGACGCTCAAGAACTGCCTGAATATTCCCACTAGAGAGTAGACTGCTCCTTGGGAAGATAGAGAGAAAGGCGGTGTCTTATACTTACAACACAATAAATAATAACCAACAGGACTCCCTGACGAGACTAAGGGACAAATGGAAATATTAGCTAGCAAACATGAATTGGGAGGCAGCGTTAATGCACCCAAGAGAAGTAGCAATAAAGTCATGCCTTAGATTTATACAATTTAAGATCCTGCACTGAGTTTATTATGATCGGGCTCGATTGCATAAGTTTGGGAGAGCTGACTCCCCCACATGTCTGAGGTACAGGGAAGTTAGAGGGTCTTTTCTGCACACTAGCTAAGGTTGCCATTTTAAGCAACAATACTGGAGTGTAGTACTGACAGAGTTAGGGAAAATCCTGGGGGCGGGCTTTCTAAAGGAGCCTACATTTGTATTATTGGGTATAACCATGGACATGGACATACTGCTTACCAAACTCCTTTTTTGCAACTAGGGATTGGTGCTAGCGAAGGGATATATAGCCAAACATTGGGGGCCAGCTAAGGTCCCGTTCCTGCGAGAGTGGAAGACTGGAATGGCTCTGTACATGGTAGCTGAGAAAGTTACATACAAAAATTGGGGTTGCCGAAGGAAATTGTACAATATCTGGGGTCCCCGGATAAAATGTTATGATCTGGACTTGATGAAGTTCTCCCCCACGTCTCCCAGTTGCCTGCTCATGTTTGATGGGGCCTATGTATCTGGCTGTGTTAATGTACCTGTTTGTGGAATCTGTTACTGTGCTAATGTGCCTAACAAAGAATGAATGTGTGTCCTAATGTAACGTAACTGGTGCTATGCAAAGCCCCCTGATACCTGATTGGATTCGGGTCAAGTTCGCGCTATATAAAACTCTGCAAAAAAAATGTTGCTGTATTTCCTCCCTTCAAGTGTCTGTATTGTGTTGAGTGTGAGTTTGCACCCATTTGCTGATTAATCTAAAATAAATAAAAATATATTTTAATTTTTAAAAACTTGTCATGAAATAGCTTTAATCCCCTGTCCTGTTTCACAGATGACACCAGCAAACAGGAAAAACAAATTCCCTTCCATATCATCTGCCATAGTTGAAGGTGGAAATTGAGAAACTTGAGAGGGAGTAAAGAATGAGGAAGCAAAAAGCCTCAGTCCTTGGAGATCTGCAATAGTTATCTTCACAACAGCCTCCATCTGTGTCTGTGTCAACAGAGCTATCAAGTCGAAAAGGAATATTACTCTCACTGTGAACAACCAGGTGATGGAAGTAAATTGTTCTCTTTGATTTTACAATTTTGCTCTGAATACCAATAACACCATTGCTTCTCAATGAGACCATCAATTACATCACTTCCTTCTTGACTCATGTGGAACTCAGTCATTACAAATTCCTCAATATTCATATCTCTAATACTGCTGAGGAATATCAGAGAGGCAATGTAAATCACAGTCTGGACAGTCTGGGGTGAAAAACATCAGGTATGATATCCAGGTTAATGCCACTTCAATTTACCAACAACAAAATCCTACATATGCAAGTAGCACCTAGCCTAGCCACCTTCATGCACTTCTATAGGCCCTCAAGTGCACTACCATCTGTGAAGACCTGGCTAGTCTCCAGCTAGGCTAAGGATCTTATTGCCCTGTCGCTGCTTTGTCTCTCCTGTGACTAGCGCCGGGATGCCCCTTCTGGGACTGCCGTGCGCTTTAGATATCATTTTAAAATAACATAACATGCTCGCCTGCTTGTCATTGTAAAGAGAAATTCCGATAGCAAGTTCACACTTCACCTAGGCAAATGCAAAGTTCTGATATCAAACATGAATTTATTTGGACACTAAATCTCCGCAGAGAAAGTGTCGTCAGACCGGATGAAATTCAATGATGGTAAATCTGCTACCCCTCCACAATCTGTATCAGTAGTCTGCTGTTTCTTAGCGATAGTCACTTACTGTGGATATGTCACAAAGCCTTTGAGAAAGCTACTAAAAGCTGATGTTAAATAGGAATAAATGGTAGAAATGATAGCTGTATTTAAGATGTCTGCTGACACAGCGATGAAACTTTATGACCATCAAAACTCCAATGCAATGGCTTGGATGCCAGCTCCATAGCAAAATAGGAAATGGACACCTCTCGTTGTCACACAAACACAACCACTTAGCAAAGGCACAAAGACAACAAGGCCATTGCAGTTCTCTGAGGATGTTGAAATTTCAGTCTATACTTATGCAGAAATCAGTTTCAAGCATACACTGACCACAAGCCACTGGATCTGCTGTGGCAAAGCTTATTGGTAAAATCCTTGGCACATTGATGGAAAAATGGATCTTGAAGCTGAAGGATGCTTGTCCCAGTTAGTGTACAAATTTAGGACTGGCAACCCAGCTGACTATAAACCACTGTAGCCGAGAGCGATGGAGACTGTGCAGATCACAGTGGGTTGGTCAAAGCCACCCCCCTTTCATTTTAGAGGACATTTAATTCGTCCCACCCCCCTCCCCCGCAATACCTCCATAAAAAAATTGTTGTCCTGGGATTTTTATTTTTTATTTTTGTTTTTGGATCATTAGAGAAGTAATTTAGCTTGGGAAGACATTGCTGATCCTGCCCTAATTTTTTCAGTCGATTAGTTGATCTAAACAGAGAATTTGACCTAGATTAGCAATGTCTACCCAAGCTAAATTACTTCTCTAAAGATACAAAAACACAAATCAAAAATGAAAATCTCTGGACAACAATTTTTTTACAGAGGTATATCATGGGTCCCGGACTAAAGGCTGTGACAGGTGGCTAACCATTGCCAAAACAGTAACAGATAAGTATAACAGGAAAACATTCTCCACAGACAGTCACACCACACATAAGAGGCTGAGAGATCCTTCAAGCACTGTGCAATATGCGTCATGAACTGTCAGTAACTGAGAAAGAGTTGCTGCTTGGGGGCGGGGAACTGGGGGAGTGTCAGGAGTGTTGCATTGTTTACACCACCACACTAGTGACACACATCCTCAAGCTGACACATGCAGGTCATCAAGGCATTGTAAAACCAAAGATGTGCCAGAAAGTATGATTTCCTCTTTTAACAAGTAGAATATCTGATATCCAGCTGTCTCCTTTACCAAGTGCCAGGGCCGTAGTGAACTGACTGCATCAAAGATCACGGAGGACACACATGCTCACAATGGCCAGGCCCTGAGTGTGCGCTGATTTCACCTCTCTTTCCAATGGTCTTCTGCTCCTTAACCATGTGGATAATTACAGCAAATATCCCAAGGTGAAAGTTATGCAATCAGGTTCAGCTAAAGAAGTCATGCTCAAGTTAGAACAGATACTTCCTACTCTTGGGAATACAAGTGGGAATCAGAATGCGCCCAGTCTAGAGGGGGTCCTCAACTTGTGTTGACTCAGAGGAATACCGAAGTCTGGCTTCCATGCAAGTGATGACTACTTTTCTGAGACAGTCACCTGATATGCACATTTCTGATACAACAAAGCCACCGGAAGGTGTAATGGACTCTAGGGACAGTCAACCTAAATATCTGTTGTGATCACCATCCTCTCAGGAATATTGAGATTTCCATGATAAAAATGTGCATTATGTTTGTTCTTGCAATTGGTTTCTGATCACTTTTTTGTGGCAGATAGCCAGACCATTTTTATAGGTCTGGTATTAGACAAGAGCTTTTCATTTTTCAAAAACGATATGCAGAATATGCTTAATTATTTGAATTTCGGCCAGCCTTTTATATTCATTGGTCTTTTATTTTTATTGAGTCATTCAAATGTTTCTTCCACTCACTACAGCATACAGCATGGGTCAACGGTCAAGCCACATCGCCCAGGGCCGATGGTCAGGCCACGTCAAACACTGACTGACTTTACTGTGAATGACCGCATTCCACTCTGGCACATGGTGCATATCCATACACAAAGTAGTTCCCTTCAGTGTCCAGGATTGCTATGGGAATGTGTACTTTTAGAGACCAACACATATTTTTGCTTTTCGTCATTTTTAGATTGACAAGGACCCGGCAGCTTCCCCATCAATTAAGTTTGGCAAAAACCATGACAAAACAAGCAGTGACAAAGCCAAAAGGCTGCAACCAACGGAGGCCGTACAGTCCAGAGAAGTGTCACTGGAACTTCAACTGGTCAATGGTCACTCAGAACCCTGAGACCCAGATGAATAGCACGAGGACTATGTGCTGAGAATATTAACATAAAGTGCATCTTAAATGTATTTGGAGGCTCATGACACTTTAAACATATATTGATAACCAGGTTACTCTTACATACGTAAGGATAATCTCGAATGGCGGGCCTTGTTTCTATATATACGGTCAGTTGAGTCTTGGGTATGAAGTTCAAGGTGCAGATCAGACGCTTTAGTTCTTTCGTTTATTTAGAAAAGGTTAGTTGTGCAGATGACTGACTATTTTAAAAGCCAGTAGCGGCTGCTGCTATAGTAAAGTGGTAGGGCGGGGGTGGCTTGGGGTTGGGTTTTAAAAATAAAATAAAAAGACGTACTTGCCGCTCCGGTCCCGCTGCTGGCCGCCTTGTTGCTCCTCACGCGCCAGAAGTAGATGGGCTTCACTACACAGGCTCCCCATCCAATCCAGATGCAGCTCTCATGCTATGCCTAACATAAGAGAAGCACCTGGATTGGCCTGAGCAGGCTGGTTTAACGCTCGCTCGGGCACAGGGATCCTGCAGCTTTTCTCTAACCCGGCTGTACAACACAGCTGGGTTGGATAAACCTAAGTGTGCATGTCTGTTTGGCCGGCCTAAGACAGCCGGCCAAACTGACATGCACACTTATAAGTGACTACCACTCCTACCTACTGCTGACGTGACGCTCATCAGCATGGCTCCACCCCGCCCTAACCTTGGCATGGCTGACCATAAGTTAAGAAAAATAAAATGGTTTTATTATCATTTTATTTTTCAGTGGGGCGGCAGCAGAGGAGCCACCCTTGTTTAAAGCATTAAAATGTAACGACTCTATAAAAAGATAATAATGCTCACTTATTTCCATCCGGACAAACGTATTTTCACTTTATGAAAACAGGCATGTTTATACGCAAAACGCACAAAAATACCATACATCTTAAGGAGGAAAGCGGCCCTACAGGAAGGCGGGGAACTCAAACTGACTACATTAGAAAGAAAACTGCAGTTATGAAATGAAATACAAGAGCTGAGCCTATCTCTGGAAGCAGGAAGATGATTAAGTCAAGACATTAAAATCGCATTTCCTTAATTACATTTGGGCTCATGGAGCACAGAAGAACAATTCAGGAAATCTGCTCGTGTCATACTCGTCAGAAATGCTCTGAAGTGCAGGCCTCACTAGAAACGAAGCCGAAAACGGGCGAACACAAAAAGTAAAACAGGAGCATACATTAACTGAATGTGATAATTTGTAATTTTGACTTCAACTGTAAAATATATGAATTGATACAGTTGTTTTGTTACGAGCAGTACATTCATAGCAGATCTTTTCTATATGGCAACCTTGCTGTTTTTTTTGTTGCTGATTTATATAGCGCGAACTCGACCGGAATGTATTGGGGCGCTTCACATGAGCATCAGTTACGTTACACAAGGACACATTCAATTTTATTTTTTTTGGGAGGGGGGGGGGGTTCCAGCTCCAAGGTCGGCAGTCTAGCCCGGAGTCTCCCCACTGTTGCAGTGTTCAAACATTTCTTATGGCTGGTAAAAGTTTAAAAGAATGCCTTTCACGTCTGACCTGTTCATAGTGGACAGAATGAACTAAAAAGCACCATAGTAGCTAAAGGCTTTTAACATTTTTCACTACTTAAATTGATTAAAAAAATCCAGGAACCCAAAGATTTTCTTAGCAGCAAGCCACTGGTGCTGCCGAATGATGAGATTGTCAAATAACAAGGCTACCTACTTTTTATTCCACCTCATGCTTCTATCTTTCTAAGTTAACCTGTCTATCTCACTCTTGCAGGTTCTTTTTCATCCCTGCTTCCTCTCTTTGTCTCTGTCTTACATCTTTCTCTTCCTCCTTCTTTCTTCCTGTCTGACTTTCTCTGTCTTGCTCTGGGTCGAAGTCTGATGCTGATCAATAGGTCCTGATCGTCAACAATTAGTGTAGGTGCACACCACTGCAACCACAGCCACAAATTAGGCACTGGCACTTTTATTCCGGAAGCTATGGGACTGTATGGTGAATTCATACTTGCTAGCACACTGATTCCTTCTGCCATGTAGGACAGAATTCTGAAAGTTGGGCCTTCTACCTCAGTGAACAGCTCTACCCATACCAGACACGTAGTTGAAACTTGCCAGCTTGCCCCATACATTTGTTGAAGGACACACATGGAAACACACTATAGAGGGCAGTTTACCTGTACATTGATAACAATTTCTCATTAAACCTCAGACAGGTTTCAGCCTACTTGCACCCCGTTAGTGGGATGCAGATTGAGTCGTACGGAATGCAGCCCAGAGTAATTACCAGTGGTGTTGATCAATTCAAATACTTTGTTGTTTGTTGAAGTAGATGCCCCAAGCAGTGGCGCTGCCTTGGAACGGGGGTGATGCTGGGGCGGGACATGTGAAAAAAAAATAATAATAAACTTACCTGTGAACGCCACTGCTGCCGCCTCTCCTCCATCCTCTTCTCTTGGCACCGGCAGCACGGAATGGAAGCACCCAGTCTCCCAGACTCTGCTGGCCAATAATGACTCTGCTGTCGCAGAATGACAGCAGTGTCGTGATTGGTCTGAGCACCGTGGTTTGGTGCTCAGACGGGGGAAGGGAGGCTGTGCATGTTCTCCACCCAGGCTGTGCATTACAGCCGAGTGGAGAAAATTCAAAGTGTGCATGACTAATTGGCCAGCGCAAGAGGGCCCGAAACCATCATGGTACTTAGAGAGTGCAAACCACTCCTCCCTCTGCTCTGGCCAGCCCAGCCCCACCCCAGCCTGGCTCCCAGTCTGCACTGAAAAATAAAATGATAACGTCATGTCATCATTTCATTTTTATTTTTTTGCACTGCACAAAAAGCAGTGGGGCAACGCTCCTCCACCGTTGCAGAGAAGCCGCCATTGGCCCCAAGTGTGATGGATGTGCATGTATGTGGAAATTTAGCTTGCAAACTGAACATTATCTGCGCCATCTTGCCTCTCCCCAGCGCCACGCATAGCAAATGCACGATCGCCATTTTAGGCACCCCACTCTCTCTCCCCACTCACTCTCGATCGCCAGCGCTTTCCCCCGGCGCTGCGAGCATCCCCCGCGCGCCGGCCACCCCCGCTCTCTCATACAGGCCATAAACCCTCTCCTTCTGCGCGACCCTGCTACGGGACCACTTCCGACCGACAACCCATACATGGTCATGCCTCTCCTTTGATAACCCCCTTCCTCTGCGCCCCATTGTCCGAACTGGTCCCAGGCCATCACCTAGCCCTGCGGATGCAGTTTATTGCCCCTACTGTAAGGGAAACACCCCGCATCAAAGGGATTACAGTAGATCAAAGCCCCTACCCCCTGAGACCCGGCCGGTTGCACACACCCCCGGGAATTAGCGGAATTCCCTGCTGCGCGATAGCCATCTCCCACTGCGGGTAGGGTGGGAACCTCTACTGTAACCATGTGTGGGATCGGATCTGAGCCGGGGCTTCAGGGGATGTTCTTTCAGGCATCAAGAGAATCTCAAGAATGTACTATATGTAATAAAGCAATAAACCGGTGTATAAGAGACCAGGTCTCAGAGATGCGGTTAGAGCACCTCGTGACGATACCTTGCTGTCTGATCTGATGTGTTCTGCTCCGACGGAATAAAACTTTGTTTCCTGCCTTCCAGTCTCCGGCGCCTGCCTCTTTTATTGGTAAATTATCGAGTGGTATGAGAGGCGATTACCGCCGGGCAAATACTTGAAAGGTTATCAACTGAAACTGCCGCTACCATTTAACAATTGGCGTCCCAAACGTGGGGCCCATCAGCGACACGTGGATCCAGTGGGAGAGGTCCCGACGACAGAGTGAACGACTGCAACGATCGGGAGAGCTCCTGCCCAATAGACCCTCGTCTGGCAGCCGATCATCCGAACTTCACTGGTTCCGAGCAGACCTCTCTCGAGTGATCTACGGTCCTGACTGGGAACCATCAGGAGTGCCGCGGCAAATACGGAGAGTAGAGGACGATCGGGCGCTGGAGGCGGAAGACGAGAAACTGTCCACGCGGTCCGGGTAAGGTCGTGATACACGACAAATTGAGAAATAATTGATTGATTGTTTGATGCTTTGGAAATACTAGTATTGCTCATTGATTGTGCTCATTGATTGTTCTCTTTGAGATATTCGCTGTCTACAAACGGGGAGGAGTAGAAATACTCTCTCTCTCTCCCTTTGCAGATAGTGAAGGGTAGGTAACGCAGACTTTTGTCCCCGTTGAAACCCGTCGTGCCTATCTTTATCTCCCCATTGATTGATTGTCCGAACATTGATTGTTTTGGAGAATAGTGCTTTTTGAGATATTCTCTGTTTGCAAATAACGAAGAATAGAGATATTCTGTCTAGTCTTTGCAAATAGTGAAGGGTAGGTAATGCTGTCGATAGAAGGCAATTCTCTTTTGGAGATACTTAGCTCCCGTCGCATGGAGAGCGCAGAGTGTCAGTTCACATATCAGGAAGAAGCGATACATGTGGATATTGTACAGGGTTGCACCTCTGCAAAACTGAGGAGGTTCATACTAAAAGAGCCGCGCATGTCTCTACCGGCCATGCTCACACTAAGGCATTCATATACTTAGCAGCGTAGTAGAAAGAGGTGATTCTCTCAACTCAGAGACAGAACAGCCTATAAGCAAGCAGAATAAGGCAGCCATTTGCCCCTCCAAGGCAGTATGACTGAAGTTGAAGAGGTCATGTGGCTAGTGCACTGGGTTGCTCCCTTAAGACTGTGTTCCCAGTCAAGGGGAAGATCTGCTCTACATTTGGTAAGCTCAACCACTCTGCCAAAGGCATCGCTACGCATCTTCATTTCATACCACTGGCTGGCTTCCACCTCAATGAAATGGAGCACAGTGATAAACTGTAGAAGGAATTAAACCAGACTCCCAAGAGTCAGCAGAGTATTGAAGGAGAAGAAGACGAAGAACACTTTCAGAGATAGCAAAGTGAAAAAACAAAAGCTTCCCCCTAAATACTGACCAATGGTATACTGGCAACCCCTTGACACTCTGAAACTGGTGTGTGTCTCTGTGTTTAATTGTCTAGAAATATGGGTGCATGGCCAACAAGATGGTGGGCTAGACATGCCTGCACGGAGCTCTGTCCGAGCTCTTGCGATCCTGATTTGATCCGGGGTCCCGCTGCCCCATCAAACCCCAGATTAGTCCCCCTTGTGCCATGTGAAGCTTTTTAGAGTGTCCGAATGACCGGATGATGCTGTTGGCCGTCCCCTGAAAGAAACCAGCGGACAAGGCAGACAGTGCTACGGGACACAAAGTGGCAGCCTTCTCCATTTGCAGGGACTAGAGAGGAAGGACTGTGCCTGCCGGTGCGGCGGGGCTTCTGTGCCCCACGTGAGGGGAGATGCTATGTCTGAGGAGGTCCGTTTGCAGGCCGTGACCCCCCTGGGTCCACTTCTGTTCCTGGCAGAGACCAGAGCCGAGTGGGAGAAAGAGCGGTAACGACAGACCGGAGTGAGGGTGGGAGCGTGGTGCCTTCCCCTGCTGCATCTGGGAATGCAGCAGCTGGGGGCCTACAATCGGGTTGATCATGTGTCGGGTGGGATCTGGACACGGATCGCCCCCCCCCCGCTAGTCAGCGCATGATCGCAGCGCCAATCAACATCAAAGGGAAATTCAGTGCAATGCGGTGAGCTAATACGAGCGGCGAGGTACTGTGCTCTTTTCTGACTCAGATGCCAAGGTGGGTGGAGCTGTCTGGCCAGGGGGCCTCTCACCGCCACTGGAAGGGGTCTGGTCATTGGCCATGGCCCCACCCTGGGCTTGCTACTGTTCGTAGAGTCGCCACGGCAGGCCGAACTGAGCTGAGGTTATGCAGTACCCTCCCCTGCTTAATCTGGAAGATTAGCAGTGCAGGCCGCGGCAGAGCTTCTGGGCGCCTACAACAGGACTGCTGGTGTGTCTGATGTGGTATGGCCATGAATTCGGGCCCTTGCAGGTGGCACACAGAACCGAATGGCACTGAGGAATCTACTGTGCTGAGGACCACCATGAGTGGAGATATCCTGTGCCCTTTTCTGTCTCTAGCGTTGGGGTGAGTGAGACTGTTTGGCACCAGGGCCTATGCCCGTCACTAGTTCTCCCTGTCGCGCGCACCCGATCTTTCGGCGGACATCTTCAGAGCCTGTATGCAAGACCTAGCTGCCTGGATGTCCGCAAACTGCCTTAAGCTTAACGGAAATAAGACCGAGGTGCTTGTCGTAGGGGGAGACCGATCGGCGTGGACGTCGGCATGGTGGCCTCCATGCCTTGGCTCAACACCTATCCCATGCCTGAAAGCAAAGAACTTGGGCATTTGGTTCGACTCCGACCTGACCTTCGGCCCTCAGATCAACCGGGTGGTCGGATCATGCTTTGGGACCCTCAAAAGTCTCAGGAAGGCATTGAAGTTTTTACCTGTAAAGGCCCGTCAAACCCTTGTGCATGCACTAGTCACCTCAAAGATGGACTATGGCAACCTCCTCTATCTAGGGACTCCGAAGAAGAATCTGAGCCGTTTACAGGTCCTACAGAATGCCGCTGCTAGGCTAGTACTTAGACTACCCAGAAGAGCCACATCCTCGGTGGCCCTTCGGTCCTTGCACTGGCTCCCGATCAGAAGTAGGGTTGATTTCAAAGCACTCTGCATGTGCCATCGGATCATCAACGGGAGGTCTCCTCTCCCTTTGAAAGGACTGCTGACACCTTATGAACCGTCCCGCTCCCTCAGATCTTCTGGCTCGGGACGCCTTGTTGTCCCCAAGGTGTCCAGAGCACGGATGGGCGGAAGATCCTTTAGGTACCTTGCAGCCGTCAGATGGAACACATTACCCTTAATATTGCGTCTCGAACCATCTGAACTAATCTTTAGAGCCAAGCTCAAAACTACACTATTCGAACAGTAAAGTATTCCACTTCTGTAGGTTCCAGTTAGCAGCCGCTCCTTAGCGCGGGGACACGCCGCTGTGCGTCACCAAGCGCTTTACAAAACTCCCTAAATAGAAATAGAAATAGTTGTTGCCGTGGACCGTGGGGCCGTGTCACTGAAGTAGCGCCAATATGCGGCTCTTGATGGAGGATGGGCCATGGCCCTGGATCCCCATGGTATCTTGTTGGGAGTGTGCCTCTGGGTGCCTGGCTGCATGAAGACTGTGTGCACTCTTGGGGACTCCCTTTGCACCAGCTGTCGATCGGGTCATGAATCACCTTCCGGCGGGGACCGGAGCGCTGAGTCGTGCCCTTCGTGGCTAGAACTGTGCATGGAGTGCCGGCTTGAAATGGATATTGGGAGGAGCATCACCCACCAGCCCCAGTGAAGATGCTGGGGACTGCAGCTGGGATTGTGCTGGCTGTTGATACTTGGGTTGTGCCACCCTCCCCTCCTCCTAAAGTGGAAATACATAAGTGTGATATCCTGACCTAGAACCTGGGCGGAGTTACACCTAAAAGACCCACGCGAGCTGAGGAGAGACTGGTCCATATTCCCTCTGTTTAGGATTGCTGGGCTGGCCTAGTTCCAGGACCTGCAGTATCTAAGACTTTCAACATCTCACTAGGTACAGTCTACATCAGCTGGAAACTGATTCATCTTTGCATATAGTGGGAGGTGATTTTAATGATTTTATAATTCCAATTAACAACAGCACAACCCAAATGTCCATGTGAACATGGGTATCGAGTGTATAACTTGGGACAAGTGATCACATGGAATTTTTTTTCTAAAACAAAAATATGATAAAACAGGAAATTCTGGATAGACTTAATCTTGTAACAAAACATAAATGTTTCTACGGAAAGTAAATTCTGTTATGGTTTAATCTTGACGGAAAAAAACAGTATTTAGAATAAATTCGATCCAGCCGAACAGAAGTTTATTATTTTATAAATAACTGTTACTGAGCCACACAATACACAGTCAAGTGAGTGATGAGGAGATATTACGTAAGGACCCCAAGTGCTAAGAACCAAAACCATCAATGAAGAAAAAGTGACTATGTGAATAAACATACATGGTATATTGGTTATTACTTTGCAGACATCCAAAAGTCAGTACATAAATTAAATACATTTCTAACACAGCGGGTAAAAATACCAGTGTTAATTCACACAGGAGTAAGGTCTGTCGTTTTTTGGTGTCAACGGCGTGTTGACCCTTTATCAGGTATCAGGGTCTCATTAGAACAAAGATGAACCTGGGGGGTGGAGGTTTGATTAGGTGTTCTAGTACTTCCATTTAAGCCACTGGACGGCCAATGCTGACATTTGGCGAGCGCATGGATATCAACTTGCCGCACTGGACCCCTTTGATGTAGGGTAGTTGGAGGCCACGATGGGTGGACTCCCAGTAAGGAAATGTCTGCAGGATTGTGTTATCAGCCTGATGTGCTGATCCTGTGGTAGGGAGTGAATAATTCCTGCCGAGGTGAACTCTTGAGCTGCTCTCCCCAGCGGATGTCCTCTGATTGAGAGTTCGCAGGCCTTTCCTTACTGGGAGTCCGCCCTGGAAGAGGAGATCACACTCCCAGAAATACAGGCGGCTATAGTTAAATTGAACTTGGGGAAGACTCTGGCCCCGAATGGCGTCCTGGTTGAATTATTTTCAGAAAAATGTTGGGATCATGGGTCCTTATACCCTTAAAATGTTTTTGGATGCAAGTGAGGTGGGGGTGCTACTGCCTGATCTGCGCCGAGCTACGACAGTAGCGATCCATAAGAAAGGGAGACTGGCGAAGAGTTGTAGCTCCTATCATCTGATTTCACTGATTAACGCGAGTCTAAGACTTTGGCAACGGTGTTGGCTACAAGGCTCATAGGAGTTCACTCCACCTTGATACATATGGATCAGTCGAGCTTCATGTCATGTAGATCCACGAGATATAATCTCCGTAGGCTTCATAATTGGCTGGCAACAGTCCATTTGCGACCGGATCTGCACATAATCCTATCCCTGGATGCTGAGAAGGTCTTTGAAGCAGTGCACTGGCATTTTTTAACACAAACCCTAAGGATATTCGGATTTGGCCGTAAATTCTTGAAGTGGATAGCACTGCTGTATACAGAGCCTAGAGTGGAGGTGAGGGCGAAAGGCAACGTCTCCTCAGAGTTTCCCTTCAAGAGGGAGATACGCCAGGGTTGTCACCTGCCCCCCCTTCTGTTTGCCCTCTCGCTGGAGCCATTAACATGCATGGTTCACGGCTACCCTGACATTCATGGCTTTGGGACCATGGAGGGAGCGGTTGAGGGGGAAAAGATCTCACTATACAGGGATGACATCATCCTGAATATCACCCAGCCGGAAGACAATCCCTGTGATATTTCATTCGTTTGAATCTTATAGCACACATTTCGGATACAAAATAAACTGGGGAAAAACGGTCTTGTTCTCGGAAGGTGGGGAACTAGATGCGCCAGACATTCCGGGGAGGCTATGGATGGACTCGGAGCCATTTCAATACTTAGGGATCTAAGTAACCCCAGACAAAGAGGGTAGCCTGCATCGGAACCGCCGAATGGTATCAGCAGAATTCCATGTGGACGCAGACTGCTGGAAGGCTTTATCGCTAACACTACTGCTCAGAGCAGCCATGTTTAAAATGATCACGCTCCCAAAATTCGTATATATCCTTCAGAACACCTATTATAAATTCTCAGATAAGCTCTTCACTATAATAGACAATGAGGTCTGTAGATTGTTGTGAAATGATGGACATCCTCGGGTGGGGCTGAAGATGCTACAGCGTAATCAAAAAAATGGCGGTGTTTCCCTCCCTAACCTCCGAGCTTATTATTGGGTGGCTCGCTTGACTGTAATAAACAATTGGGGATATGTGGCTGGTGATAATCCCACGTAAGCACTGGAAAGGTTCCAAACGAGAACATATTTGCACTATCTCTACAGAAGTAAAAGGATGAGACACCAGCTTCCGGCAACCCAGGTGGCATTGGAGGTTTGGTCTAGGGTGGGCAGAGTGATGGGGTGAGGGAAGAGGAATACACGCGAGACCCCGTTATGGATCAGGATGAGGCTTAGAGAAATTGGGAAACTCAGAGACTTTTGGGCATGGGATCTCATTGGGATATCTAGGCTAGGAGATCTTCTAGAAGAGGGTGGTTTTATACCCTTTATTTCCCTTCAGCGTGATTACCATTTTAGTAATACGCAGTATTACAAATACATTCAGCTTCAACATTCGTAGAAAGAGGAAGGGCTGGACGCTCAAGAACTGCCTGAATATTCCCACTAGAGAGTAGACTGCTCCTTGGGAAGATAGAGAGAAAGGCGGTGTCTTATACTTACAACACAATAAATAATAACCAACAGGACTCCCTGACGAGACTAAGGGACAAATGGAAATATTAGCTAGCAAACATGAATTGGGAGGCAGCGTTAATGCACCCAAGAGAAGTAGCAATAAAGTCATGCCTTAGATTTATACAATTTAAGATCCTGCACTGAGTTTATTATGATCGGGCTCGATTGCATAAGTTTGGGAGAGCTGACTCCCCCACATGTCTGAGGTACAGGGAAGTTAGAGGGTCTTTTCTGCACACTAGCTAAGGTTGCCATTTTAAGCAACAATACTGGAGTGTAGTACTGACAGAGTTAGGGAAAATCCTGGGGGCGGGCTTTCTAAAGGAGCCTACATTTGTATTATTGGGTATAACCATGGACATGGACATACTGCTTACCAAACTCCTTTTTTGCAACTAGGGATTGGTGCTAGCGAAGGGATATATAGCCAAACATTGGGGGCCAGCTAAGGTCCCGTTCCTGCGAGAGTGGAAGACTGGAATGGCTCTGTACATGGTAGCTGAGAAAGTTACATACAAAAATTGGGGTTGCCGAAGGAAATTGTACAATATCTGGGGTCCCCGGATAAAATGTTATGATCTGGACTTGATGAAGTTCTCCCCCACGTCTCCCAGTTGCCTGCTCATGTTTGATGGGGCCTATGTATCTGGCTGTGTTAATGTACCTGTTTGTGGAATCTGTTACTGTGCTAATGTGCCTAACAAAGAATGAATGTGTGTCCTAATGTAACGTAACTGGTGCTATGCAAAGCCCCCTGATACCTGATTGGATTCGGGTCAAGTTCGCGCTATATAAAACTCTGCAAAAAAAATGTTGCTGTATTTCCTCCCTTCAAGTGTCTGTATTGTGTTGAGTGTGAGTTTGCACCCATTTGCTGATTAATCTAAAATAAATAAAAATATATTTTAATTTTTAAAAACTTGTCATGAAATAGCTTTAATCCCCTGTCCTGTTTCACAGATGACACCAGCAAACAGGAAAAACAAATTCCCTTCCATATCATCTGCCATAGTTGAAGGTGGAAATTGAGAAACTTGAGAGGGAGTAAAGAATGAGGAAGCAAAAAGCCTCAGTCCTTGGAGATCTGCAATAGTTATCTTCACAACAGCCTCCATCTGTGTCTGTGTCAACAGAGCTATCAAGTCGAAAAGGAATATTACTCTCACTGTGAACAACCAGGTGATGGAAGTAAATTGTTCTCTTTGATTTTACAATTTTGCTCTGAATACCAATAACACCATTGCTTCTCAATGAGACCATCAATTACATCACTTCCTTCTTGACTCATGTGGAACTCAGTCATTACAAATTCCTCAATATTCATATCTCTAATACTGCTGAGGAATATCAGAGAGGCAATGTAAATCACAGTCTGGACAGTCTGGGGTGAAAAACATCAGGTATGATATCCAGGTTAATGCCACTTCAATTTACCAACAACAAAATCCTACATATGCAAGTAGCACCTAGCCTAGCCACCTTCATGCACTTCTATAGGCCCTCAAGTGCACTACCATCTGTGAAGACCTGGCTAGTCTCCAGCTAGGCTAAGGATCTTATTGCCCTGTCGCTGCTTTGTCTCTCCTGTGACTAGCGCCGGGATGCCCCTTCTGGGACTGCCGTGCGCTTTAGATATCATTTTAAAATAACATAACATGCTCGCCTGCTTGTCATTGTAAAGAGAAATTCCGATAGCAAGTTCACACTTCACCTAGGCAAATGCAAAGTTCTGATATCAAACATGAATTTATTTGGACACTAAATCTCCGCAGAGAAAGTGTCGTCAGACCGGATGAAATTCAATGATGGTAAATCTGCTACCCCTCCACAATCTGTATCAGTAGTCTGCTGTTTCTTAGCGATAGTCACTTACTGTGGATATGTCACAAAGCCTTTGAGAAAGCTACTAAAAGCTGATGTTAAATAGGAATAAATGGTAGAAATGATAGCTGTATTTAAGATGTCTGCTGACACAGCGATGAAACTTTATGACCATCAAAACTCCAATGCAATGGCTTGGATGCCAGCTCCATAGCAAAATAGGAAATGGACACCTCTCGTTGTCACACAAACACAACCACTTAGCAAAGGCACAAAGACAACAAGGCCATTGCAGTTCTCTGAGGATGTTGAAATTTCAGTCTATACTTATGCAGAAATCAGTTTCAAGCATACACTGACCACAAGCCACTGGATCTGCTGTGGCAAAGCTTATTGGTAAAATCCTTGGCACATTGATGGAAAAATGGATCTTGAAGCTGAAGGATGCTTGTCCCAGTTAGTGTACAAATTTAGGACTGGCAACCCAGCTGACTATAAACCACTGTAGCCGAGAGCGATGGAGACTGTGCAGATCACAGTGGGTTGGTCAAAGCCACCCCCCTTTCATTTTAGAGGACATTTAATTCGTCCCACCCCCCTCCCCCGCAATACCTCCATAAAAAAATTGTTGTCCTGGGATTTTTATTTTTTATTTTTGTTTTTGGATCATTAGAGAAGTAATTTAGCTTGGGAAGACATTGCTGATCCTGCCCTAATTTTTTCAGTCGATTAGTTGATCTAAACAGAGAATTTGACCTAGATTAGCAATGTCTACCCAAGCTAAATTACTTCTCTAAAGATACAAAAACACAAATCAAAAATGAAAATCTCTGGACAACAATTTTTTTACAGAGGTATATCATGGGTCCCGGACTAAAGGCTGTGACAGGTGGCTAACCATTGCCAAAACAGTAACAGATAAGTATAACAGGAAAAAATTCTCCACAGACAGTCACACCACACATAAGAGGCTGAGAGATCCTTCAAGCACTGTGCAATATGCGTCATGAACTGTCAGTAACTGAGAAAGAGTTGCTGCTTGGGGGCGGGGAACTGGGGGAGTGTCAGGAGTGTTGCATTGTTTACACCACCACACTAGTGACACACATCCTCAAGCTGACACATGCAGGTCATCAAGGCATTGTAAAACCAAAGATGTGCCAGAAAGTATGATTTCCTCTTTTAACAAGTAGAATATCTGATATCCAGCTGTCTCCTTTACCAAGTGCCAGGGCCGTAGTGAACTGACTGCATCAAAGATCACGGAGGACACACATGCTCACAATGGCCAGGCCCTGAGTGTGCGCTGATTTCACCTCTCTTTCCAATGGTCTTCTGCTCCTTAACCATGTGGATAATTACAGCAAATATCCCAAGGTGAAAGTTATGCAATCAGGTTCAGCTAAAGAAGTCATGCTCAAGTTAGAACAGATACTTCCTACTCTTGGGAATACAAGTGGGAATCAGAATGCGCCCAGTCTAGAGGGGGTCCTCAACTTGTGTTGACTCAGAGGAATACCGAAGTCTGGCTTCCATGCAAGTGATGACTACTTTTCTGAGACAGTCACCTGATATGCACATTTCTGATACAACAAAGCCACCGGAAGGTGTAATGGACTCTAGGGACAGTCAACCTAAATATCTGTTGTGATCACCATCCTCTCAGGAATATTGAGATTTCCATGATAAAAATTTGCATTATGTTTGTTCTTGCAATTGGTTTCTGATCACTTTTTTGTGGCAGATAGCCAGACCATTTTTATAGGTCTGGTATTAGACAAGAGCTTTTCATTTTTCAAAAACGATATGCAGAATATGCTTAATTATTTGAATTTCGGCCAGCCTTTTATATTCATTGGTCTTTTATTTTTATTGAGTCATTCAAATGTTTCTTCCACTCACTACAGCATACAGCATGGGTCAACGGTCAAGCCACATCGCCCAGGGCCGATGGTCAGGCCACGTCAAACACTGACTGACTTTACTGTGAATGACCGCATTCCACTCTGGCACATGGTGCATATCCATACACAAAGTAGTTCCCTTCAGTGTCCAGGATTGCTATGGGAATGTGTACTTTTAGAGACCAACACATATTTTTGCTTTTCGTCATTTTTAGATTGACAAGGACCCGGCAGCTTCCCCATCAATTAAGTTTGGCAAAAACCATGACAAAACAAGCAGTGACAAAGCCAAAAGGCTGCAACCAACGGAGGCCGTACAGTCCAGAGAAGTGTCACTGGAACTTCAACTGGTCAATGGTCACTCAGAACCCTGAGACCCAGATGAATAGCACGAGGACTATGTGCTGAGAATATTAACATAAAGTGCATCTTAAATGTATTTGGAGGCTCATGACACTTTAAACATATATTGATAACCAGGTTACTCTTACATACGTAAGGATAATCTCGAATGGCGGGCCTTGTTTCTATATATACGGTCAGTTGAGTCTTGGGTATGAAGTTCAAGGTGCAGATCAGACGCTTTAGTTCTTTCGTTTATTTAGAAAAGGTTAGTTGTGCAGATGACTGACTATTTTAAAAGCCAGTAGCGGCTGCTGCTATAGTAAAGTGGTAGGGCGGGGGTGGCTTGGGGTTGGGTTTTAAAAATAAAATAAAAAGACGTACTTGCCGCTCCGGTCCCGCTGCTGGCCGCCTTGTTGCTCCTCACGCGCCAGAAGTAGATGGGCTTCACTACACAGGCTCCCCATCCAATCCAGATGCAGCTCTCATGCTATGCCTAACATAAGAGAAGCACCTGGATTGGCCTGAGCAGGCTGGTTTAACGCTCGCTCGGGCACAGGGATCCTGCAGCTTTTCTCTAACCCGGCTGTACAACACAGCTGGGTTGGATAAACCTAAGTGTGCATGTCTGTTTGGCCGGCCTAAGACAGCCGGCCAAACTGACATGCACACTTATAAGTGACTACCACTCCTACCTACTGCTGACGTGACGCTCATCAGCATGGCTCCACCCCGCCCTAACCTTGGCATGGCTGACCATAAGGTAAGAAAAATAAAATGGTTTTATTATCATTTTATTTTTCAGTGGGGCGGCAGCAGAGGAGCCACCCTTGTTTAAAGCATTAAAATGTAACGACTCTATAAAAAGATAATAATGCTCACTTATTTCCATCCGGACAAACGTATTTTCACTTTATGAAAACAGGCATGTTTATACGCAAAACGCACAAAAATACCATACATCTTAAGGAGGAAAGCGGCCCTACAGGAAGGCGGGGAACTCAAACTGACTACATTAGAAAGAAAACTGCAGTTATGAAATGAAATACAAGAGCTGAGCCTATCTCTGGAAGCAGGAAGATGATTAAGTCAAGACATTAAAATCGCATTTCCTTAATTACATTTGGGCTCATGGAGCACAGAAGAACAATTCAGGAAATCTGCTCGTGTCATACTCGTCAGAAATGCTCTGAAGTGCAGGCCTCACTAGAAACGAAGCCGAAAACGGGCGAACACAAAAAGTAAAACAGGAGCATACATTAACTGAATGTGATAATTTGTAATTTTGACTTCAACTGTAAAATATATGAATTGATACAGTTGTTTTGTTACGAGCAGTACATTCATAGCAGATCTTTTCTATATGGCAACCTTGCTGTTTTTTTTGTTGCTGATTTATATAGCGCGAACTCGACCGGAATGTATTGGGGCGCTTCACATGAGCATCAGTTACGTTACACAAGGACACATTCAATTTTTTTTTTTTTGGGAGGGGGGGGGGGTTCCAGCTCCAAGGTCGGCAGTCTAGCCCGGAGTCTCCCCACTGTTGCAGTGTTCAAACATTTCTTATGGCTGGTAAAAGTTTAAAAGAATGCCTTTCACGTCTGACCTGTTCATAGTGGACAGAATGAACTAAAAAGCACCATAGTAGCTAAAGGCTTTTAACATTTTTCACTACTTAAATTGATTAAAAAAAATCCAGGAACCCAAAGATTTTCTTAGCAGCAAGCCACTGGTGCTGCCGAATGATGAGATTGTCAAATAACAAGGCTACCTACTTTTTATTCCACCTCATGCTTCTATCTTTCTAAGTTAACCTGTCTATCTCACTCTTGCAGGTTCTTTTTCATCCCTGCTTCCTCTCTTTGTCTCTGTCTTACATCTTTCTCTTCCTCCTTCTTTCTTCCTGTCTGACTTTCTCTGTCTTGCTCTGGGTCGAAGTCTGATGCTGATCAATAGGTCCTGATCGTCAACAATTAGTGTAGGTGCACACCACTGCAACCACAGCCACAAATTAGGCAATGGCACTTTTATTCCGGAAGCTATGGGACTGTATGGTGAATTCATACTTGCTAGCACACTGATTCCTTCTGCCATGTAGGACAGAATTCTGAAAGTTGGGCCTTCTACCTCAGTGAACAGCTCTACCCATACCAGACACGTAGTTGAAACTTGCCAGCTTGCCCCATACATTTGTTGAAGGACACACATGGAAACACACTATAGAGGGCAGTTTACCTGTACATTGATAACAATTTCTCATTAAACCTCAGACAGGTTTCAGCCTACTTGCACCCCGTTAGTGGGATGCAGATTGAGTCGTACGGAATGCAGCCCAGAGTAATTACCAGTGGTGTTGATCAATTCAAATACTTTGTTGTTTGTTGAAGTAGATGCCCCAAGCAGTGGCGGCTGCCTTGGAACGGGGGTGATGCTGGGGCGGGACATGTGAAAAAAAAATAATAATAAACTTACCTGTGAACGCCACTGCTGCCGCCTCTCCTCCATCCTCTTCTCTTGGCAACGGCAGCACGGAATGGAAGCACCCAGTCTCCCAGACTCTGCTGGCCAATAATGACTCTGCTGTCGCAGAATGACAGCAGTGTCGTGATTGGTCTGAGCACCGTGGTTTGGTGCTCAGACGGGGGAAGGGAGGCTGTGCATGTTCTCCACCCAGGCTGTGCATTACAGCCGAGTGGAGAAAATTCAAAGTGTGCATGACTAATTGGCCAGCGCAAGAGGGCCCGAAACCATCATGGTACTTAGAGAGTGCAAACCACTCCTCCCTCTGCTCTGGCCAGCCCAGCCCCACCCCAGCCTGGCTCCCAGTCTGCACTGAAAAATAAAATGATAACGTCATGTCATCATTTCATTTTTATTTTTTTGCACTGCACAAAAAGCAGTGGGGCAACGCTCCTCCACCGTTGCAGAGAAGCCGCCATTGGCCCCAAGTGTGATGGATGTGCATGTATGTGGAAATTTAGCTTGCAAACTGAACATTATCTGCGCCATCTTGCCTCTCCCCAGCGCCACGCATAGCAAATGCACGATCGCCATTTTAGGCACCCCACTCTCTCTCCCCGCTCACTCTCGATCGCCAGCGCTTTCCCCCGGCGCTGCGAGCATCCCCCGCGCGCCGGCCACCCCCGCTCTCTCATACAGGCCATAAACCCTCTCCTTCTGCGCGACCCTGCTACGGGACCATTTCCGACCGACAACCCATACATGGTCATGCCTCTCCTTTGATAACCCCCTTCCTCTGCGCCCCATTGTCCGAACTGGTCCCAGGCCATCACCTAGCCCTGCGGATGCAGTTTATTGCCCCTACTGTAAGGGAAACACCCCGCATCAAAGGGATTACAGTAGATCAAAGCCCCTACCCCCTGAGACCCGGCCGGTTGCACACACCCCCGGGAATTAGCGGAATTCCCTGCTGCGCGATAGCCATCTCCCACTGCGGGTAGGGTGGGAACCTCTACTGTAACCATGTGTGGGATCGGATCTGAGCCGGGGCTTCAGGGGATGTTCTTTCAGGCATCAAGAGAATCTCAAGAATGTACTATATGTAATAAAGCAATAAACCGGTGTATAAGAGACCAGGTCTCAGAGATGCGGTTAGAGCACCTCGTGACGATACCTTGCTGTCTGATCTGATGTGTTCTGCTCCGACGGAATAAAACTTTGTTTCCTGCCTTCCAGTCTCCGGCGCCTGCCTCTTTTATTGGTAAATTATCAAGTGGTATGAGAGGCGATTACCGCCGGGCAAATACTTGAAAGGTTATCAACTGAAACTGCCGCTACCATTTAACAATGGCGTCCCAAACGTGGGGCCCATCAGCGACACGTGGATCCAGTGGGAGAGGTCCCGACGACAGAGTGAACGACTGCAACGATCGGGAGAGCTCCTGCCCAATAGACCCTCGTCTGGCAGCCGATCATCCGAACTTCACTGGTTCCGAGCAGACCTCTCTCGAGTGATCTACGGTCCTGACTGGGAACCATCAGGAGTGCCGCGGCAAATACGGAGAGTAGAGGACGATCGGGCGCTGGAGGCGGAAGACGAGAAACTGTCCACGCGGTCCGGGTAAGGTCGTGATACACGACAAATTGAGAAATAATTGATTGATTGTTTGATGCTTTGGAAATACTAGTATTGCTCATTGATTGTGCTCATTGATTGTTCTCTTTGAGATATTCGCTGTCTACAAACGGGGAGGAGTAGAAATACTCTCTCTCTCTCCCTTTGCAGATAGTGAAGGGTAGGTAACGCAGACTTTTGTCCCCGTTGAAACCCGTCGTGCCTATCTTTATCTCCCCATTGATTGATTGTCCGAACATTGATTGTTTTGGAGAATAGTGCTTTTTGAGATATTCTCTGTTTGCAAATAACGAAGAATAGAGATATTCTGTCTAGTCTTTGCAAATAGTGAAGGGTAGGTAATGCTGACTTTTGTCCCCGTTGAAACCCGTCATGCCTATCTTTATCTCCCATTGATTGATTGATTGATTGATTGTCCGAACACTAGTTGTTCGATATTGGTTCTTTGGAGGTATTCTCTGCTTGCAAATAACGAAGAATAGAGATATTCTGTCTAGTCTTTGCAAGCAGTGAAAGGATAGGTAGTGCTGACTTTTGTCCCCGTTGAAACCCGTCATGCCTATCTTCTCCCCACTGATTGGTAGTTGGTTCTGCCCGGACCGCTTATTAGAGGTGAACCATCCGGCTCCACTGGAGGGCACCCCTAATAAGGACATGTTCACTAAATATGGACTAGTCGCCGTAGCTTATACCAAGCTATGGCATAAATATACAAAGAAGGACCCCGAGAGTCAGTGGCCACTGATGGGATCCTTCGACGACCATAAGATAGAGGCGCTAGAAATAGCTCTGCGTAGCAATAAGACGACGCCTACTATGCTTGACAGTATCGGCATGTGGCGCAAAGAAGCGACGCAACGGAAAAAGAGGGAAGAAGTAAAAGCAGAAAAGGAATTACGAAAGGCAGCTCACCTTGCCGCTAGAAAGTTAGAAGAAGACATAAAGGAGAGAAGGGAAACTAAACTAAGACAGGAGCCCGAAACCTCAGGCCAGTACGCTGTTAGGATCCCTTCTTTGCTCTACCCTGAGTTGTCCTCCAAGCAGCGAACGAATGACGAGTTACTGTTAGGTCCCCCGATCATTTACATGCCCCCTCCGTATGCACCCTCCCAATCGATAGTGCAACACCCACAACCCCCGAACACGAGCGAAAGCAGTACAGGGGCCTCGGCCCTCACGGCCTCCACGCCAGCTGAGCCTCTTGTGCCGAACCCAACGTCGACTACAACGCTAGACGACCATGAGATAGGAAAGAAAGAGTCCACCAGAATGAATCGATTAACTAAGGCTGAACGAACAGGAATCGACAAGATAGTAAAGGCACTGGTAGGATCCTTTTTGACCTTACAAAAACTAAAATAACGCTAGGAGTTAGCCCTTTGTGGGATATATGAAACCAAGGGAAGGAGTCAAGCTCACGGTCGAGACGACCGCGAGGTAGCCCGACTCCATTACTCTCGCTACCTAAACATGTCTGCCCTACTGCCCACCCCGCCCAATAAGCATGACAAAATCCCGCACAAACGGAAGCCTGCTGACACCCACCATCGACGTCACCAAACTAGGGCTAGATCGCGCACAATTGGGCTATGTTATTTTTCCGATTGCACAGTAACCTCCTTGTGCTCGTCATCAGACTACAAATATGTACAAACACTCCAACGAAGTAATGTAGTTATAACATTTTAATAACTTATAGGATATAACAAACACACCAACAGGGTAAACAGGTTAAAACACGTTTTAAAACAACTATTTACATGACAGTCTGCTGCAACCTCCATCCCAAAGCCTTAACGTCCACGTGACACCGTCCTCGCCTCTCCTTCCTCGAAATTGCAACATTGGCCTGTTTTGGGCGGTCCCTCTTAGTTGACTTTGGGCTATAAAAGCCATGCAAAAATCCCTTGACATCAGTGGCGGGCGATTGTGCGAATAGGCCGGAGGCTATACGAAGTGCCGAAGTTCTGGCAACACCAAGGCGGAGCCCGCCACGCTGTGCGGGCCTTTCCGCTTTCTCTTCTTCTTTCTTTAATGAGGGCTGGTGCCCTGGCGGGGGGAGGCGACGCGGACGGGCCTCCCCCACCTCCCCAGGTGGAGGCTCGCCGGCAGATGAGGGCACCCCAACCGCATCTTTCACACGTCAGCCAGCTGAGTTGCGCCCTGCCACTTCATTCGCCGTTCGGCTGAGCCGGCACCCCTGCACGCGGCCGCCAGGCAACCACCCAAGCACCGGGTTCACCAGGACTGCCGCTAGCACCCGACGTGAGGAGTGGGCCCCCGCAGCAAGGTAATCGGGGACCCACCCCGGTGGTGATACCATCCAAACTGCTGTCGTCACTGCTACTGGAATCACCCCGGTGGCAGTACCATCCGAACTGCCGCTGTTACTGCTGCTGGCTCCTCTCCGGTGACTGTACCGAAGAGCTGCTGCTACTGCTGCCCTTGAACTCCGGCGGTTGACCCCTCCGGTTCCAGGCCTGGCCCACCGTGAGACTATTCTGGACTCGAAAGCTTGTTTGCTAGGGCATGGGCCCCACCCTTGACAGAACGCTCCCCTCAGCCTTGCAGAATTGGTTGGAGTCATTTGACATTCGACTCCTGCGGACTTCCGGTAAGGACAAAACCACCACCATTGCTCTTTTTGCCCCCGGGCGGCAGCCACCTTGCCTCCGCTTGGTGCAGTGAGACAGTAGAGCGTCGGCGGAAGAACCCGCCTGCTGCCCCGCCCTAAGAACAAACCGTGGCATTGCTACAAGGTTGCAGTGACGCCATGCTGACGCAAAGTTGACGCTAACGAAAGTTCTCGAACTACCGAAAGGAATTCTGGTTCAACAGCTAATTCATGGAAAGACTTAGACTGTGCACTGGCCCGACCCCGCCCCAAGATGGCGCTGATGTAGGAGTGGCCTACAACTCCTTGTGGCGTTCCAGCCACGTGACATTTGTGTTAAAAAGAGATATATAAATATATGTATGCGATGCTTTCACACATGATGGTGGGGGAGAGGGGGGGGGGAACCGATTTTTATGTTAATCTAGTGTTGCTCATGTTGCTCGACGCCTCTCGCACCGTGGCCGGCCTATAGCGGCTGTAGGCCCGTATTTCTACACTGACATTGTTTTAAATAAAGGGCTTCTTAAAAAGGAATTACGGAATCAGTGTCATGACTAATCATCTGGGTTGTTGAAGGTTTCTCTTTTAAATAAAAGATTGTCACTCCTAAGCGAAAGCATACAGATAATACGGACTTAATTTGCCTAAAATATTTTTGTTTAACGGAATTTGTACCCATCACGCCTGCCCCCCTTTTTCCAAGAATTGTCAAATCAATAATGAACTATAACTTAAGGTATATGTCACACGCAAGGTATGGTATCCCGCACCATAATACACGACCAATTGAGAAATACATGCATGACCAGGGAACCCGAATTTAGGAGATGAATGAACTAGAGCATCTTTGCCTCGAACTAAAGAATAATAGGTCCGTGGTATTACCCACCCCTGCGGCTAGCCTGGTACATGGTAGGTAGAACTTTTCGTGTCTGCGCGCGCTGGGGTATTTTGAATACTGCACCTCCCCTCCCCTCTTATTTTCCCCTCTATAGGTCACGACGAAGTTCCGACTGAAGAGTGGAGTGGACATGGACCGCACCAAGTTCAATATCAGGGAAAACATAGACAAACGTTGTGAGATAGTGCGTAAAATTACAGACCACCATTGGGAACATGAAAAACTGTATGATATGATTGTGCGTGTGTACTACGATTATACGATATGAATGTGTATGCATTTCATGTTCGGGTCACTTGAAGAGAGCGTCATTGTATGATTGAAGTGCGCGTCCACCGATCAAAGGGAGGAGAATAAAGGGTCAGACAACCCATAAGATAAACGACAAAATACTAAAGGTACGCAGCATGCATAGGAATAGAGGACAGGAAAAGAGAGGTCCCCGTGCTCGACGCAGCCCTGAGTCTCCGTCTTGATGCATGTACTGTCACACCCTATCTGGCATTTGTGTGTACGTGATCACCGAATTTATGTCTTTTCCCCGCTTGTGTTTTCTTACATGGAACAGACCCATGCTACTCCATGTTGTGTGTGCACCAAGTGGCCTATTATCTTACCCATCTCTCTCTCTCTCTCGTTTTGTGTCGTATGTATGCCAAAATAGCCTACTTGATTCTCATTCTCTCTCTCTCTCTCTCTCTCTCTCTCTCTCTCTCTCTCTCTCTCTCTCTCTCTCTCTCTCTCTCTCTCTCTCTCTCTCTCTCTCTCTCTCTCTCTCTCTCTCTCTCTCTCTCTCTCTCTCTCTCTCTCTCTCTCTCTCTCTCTCTCTCTCTCTCTCTCTCTCTCTCTCTCTCTCTCTCTCTCTCTCTCTCTCTCTCTCTCTCTTTTGACAGAAACAAAAACGACCATACTTTACCACGTTACTACCTCTCCTTTTTACAAACGTTAAGCCTAATCGTCTGAGAAGGAAAGGACAGGTAAGACGACTGATGTCTCCCAATCTGACCCTCAACACGGGGACTATATGTCAGTGGTTTTTGTTCTTAAGGGACACCATCTCCACCGCCCAGAATTACCCCTGACCAATTAGCCCGAAATAGAATGTCTAAAGCACCCTGTTCTCCCAAAGATAACTCCAGCCCTATACTAGCCGCCTCAGAGTATCCCGAACGAAACAGCTGATGGCCCTGTTTTAAACTGATAAAGGGTCACCTACTGTATGAAAAGGATACTCGTGAACGCATGACCGTAGCACCTCACACTTACGGGTATTACCAAACCTTGTATTATAGGGCGCAGAAACTGACACCTAGAAGGCCAGACGATGGACAGGGACACCCACAGAACCCTGCACCACAGCAGTAATTAATAGATTAGTAACACGCACCTTAACACCAGAGTTAATAGACACCAATCATATAGTAACAGATAAGAGCATTTCCGCAACTACTCAGTGGTTGGGAGAGAGAATGAAGTATGTAAATGTCTTCCCTGCCAAAATCCCTAAGACTTTCGTTTCTTATAACCTATTCAAGGATAACCTGCAGCCATCGGAAGAGAGGGGTCGGACGTGACGCACAGTCTGGCTGCGGATCATAAAGCATCTATGACATCGACCAAGGGGGAAGCGACGAAGCAAAAAGGGTGTGAGACGAGACACCATTATCAGAACGATAAGCGCGAAGGGCTACATCGAGGCCCCTGCCCACTGACCAGCGTGCCTGAAGTCTCAACCCATCGGGCCCGATTGATGGGCCCAGTGCTGAAAGATTCTGCTCTCCTTGGTCCGCATTTTTGATCCGATCCCACGCCACCCCATTCTCTCTTCCTCTTTCATTTGGACTATGACTTTGACCTACTACCGAGGAACAAAAGGCCGGCACCCTGTCTCAAAGTACCTGTGGTGAACTGTGTTAAGGAACAGGACTGTGATCAAAGAACAGTGAGTGGTCACACCCTGCCACGTGAGAAATCGGATTTGAGCTGGACCTTAGCTCCACCGCCGGTGCTCAACAGTGCCAACGAAAGAAGAACAACAATGAGAGCTTACCAGTGATAGCTCTTTATAAAACAAGGACACTGGAAAGAAGGACCCATGTCAAAGTTGAAAATCCTCTCCCAACCACCTTATTATATTAACTATCTTCTTCATGATGTTGCATCAATCACTTTCGACTGTACACTGAGAAGTTAAGAAAATGTAACTTTGTATAGTAACATTCATACAACACCAGCCATGTACACGACTATACTGCAACTTTGAATGTACTTCCTCCTCGCCTACTTTATCAAACTTTATGAGACAATGTACAAATGTGTCAGATTACTCCTGCCTACCCTAAAGACTCTGTATCTTTAAATGTATGACGAACATTGACGATACTGTAACTGAAAGGCTAACAAAGGTGAATATTGGCCGGACAAGCTGGCGAGATATGTTAAAAGGGAGGACTGTGGAAATTTAGCTTGCAAACTGAACATTATCTGCGCCATCTTGCCTCTCCCCAGCGCCACACATAGCAAATGCACGATCGCCATTTTAGGCACCCCACTCTCTCTCCCCGCTCACTCTCGATCGCCAGCGCTTTCCCCCGGCGCTGCGAGCCTCCCCCGCGCGCCGGCCACCCCCGCTCTCTCATACAGGCCATAAACCCTCTCCTTCTGCGCGACCCTGCTACGGGACCACTTCCGACCGACAACCCATACATGGTCATGCCTCTCCTTTGATAACCCCCTTCCTCTGCGCCCCATTGTCCGAACTGGTCCCAGGCCATCACCTAGCCCTGCGGATGCAGTTTATTGCCCCTACTGTAAGGGAAACACCCCGCATCAAAGGGATTACAGTAGATCAAAGCCCCTACCCCCTGAGACCCGGCCGGTTGCACACACCCCCGGGAATTAGCGGAATTCCCTGCTGCGCGATAGCCATCTCCCACTGCGGGTAGGGTGGGAACCTCTACTGTAACCATGTGTGGGATCGGATCTGAGCCGGGGCTTCAGGGGATGTTCTTTCAGGCATCAAGAGAATCTCAAGAATGTACTATATGTAATAAAGCAATAAACCGGTGTATAAGAGACCAGGTCTCAGAGATGCGGTTAGAGCACCTCGTGACGATACCTTGCTGTCTGATCTGATGTGTTCTGCTCCGACGGAATAAAACTTTGTTTCCTGCCTTCCAGTCTCCGGCGCCTGCCTCTTTTATTGGTAAATTATCGAGTGGTATGAGAGGCGATTACCGCCGGGCAAATACTTGAAAGGTTATCAACTGAAACTGCCGCTACCATTTAACATGTAGTGCAATTAAGCAAAGATCTAATAGCTCTCACTTCACAACCGTAATTCCATCCTAGACTGATTCGCTTCTCTCCCCATCTCACCTCCTGTAATTATGTGTTTCTGATCTCTTTTGCATTTGTACATGCCCACTGTCCGAAGTTCGCTTTGTATACCTAACTGCACATCTCCATATTCTCACAAGTTTGCTATGAAACTTGTTGCAATGCACAGCCCTCCGTGGTCTTCGTATCTTAACGTGTCTTCTATAAATATCTCTAATCAAGTGAGTATATGAACATAAGAGGCAAAGAATTCCATAGGAACAAGGGGATATTTAGCTTCACTTAAAAAAGAAGTTGTTGACAATAACTCACCCCCTTTGCTACACCCACCTACCTCATAAAAGCATTGGGGAGTGGTGTGGTGCAGCGGCCAGAGCGCTGACTCAAGACCACGGGGCTCACGTTCGGTCGCCGGCGGCAGCACAGCTCTCGTAAGTGTAGGAGCACAAAAGAGCCACTTTTGTCTTGTCTTCTTGTGGTGTCCCGTCTTCCTGCTGTATCCAATGTGTCTCTTTGTATTTCATAATTAACTTAGATAAAAGTCCCTCTAATCAGCATCATGTGACTCTGGGCAATAGCTCACTGAATGATCTCGACGGCCCCCAGCGCTCTGAAACCTTAAGGGGTGATATGTTTGCTTTTACAAATAGGAATTATTATTAATATTATTCACAGGATGAAGAATCTGGAGGATTCCCATTTAGCTCTAAAAGGGAAGCATCCACTTGCATGACCCAGCAAACAGACACTGGGCTATTAACACACATGCAAGGGAAACAAGATTTCACCTCCATTGTGTAAAACCTGAAGAAAGCACTGGAGCTAAACAACTTCACAATTTAAAGGTCTGGAAATGGCTCTAACAAGATCGGCAAAGATATGCACGCAACAAATTTGGTGGAAAGACAAAAACTACATCCCACATATGGAGAAATTCCAGTGGGACCAATTTATTGAGCACACTCCTAGACATCCAACAGGTCAAAGCTGCTGTGTAAATGATGAATGTTTCACTATACAGAAACTCCATAACAATACAAATCACTCACACTGTAACCAGGGTACACAAGTAACTTAGGTGGTTCGGCCTGAGGGGTGAGCACTACCACTACTAGCCACACTTTTCTGTAATATAACAGCACTCTTAAGTAGTAGTTCCGACTCCTAACACCGTGCAAAAAGCTAATCTGTAATAGAGAACATCATTTGTTACAAAGGAAACGAAATTTGGAAAATTGCACTTGCAACATCTTTGAAAAAGTCATAAATTGAGCTTGGGCAGGTCTGCAAAAAGGATATTTGTCTGTTGTAGCCACCTCTGAACACGTCTATGCCCCAGAGACTAAAGGACATCTGTCAAAATCTCAAAATTACTGAATTTTGAGGGCCTTAATCTTGACTCCAAGCCCTTGAGCGTACACAGTACAACCACATTAAAATGCTAATAACCTAGCGCTAATGAGCAATTTTCTTGGCCTTTGCCATGTCTGTTTTCCAAATTTTTGTCAGTATCAGGATTGACCATATCTGTGATGTCTGATGCAATTAAAGGGACTTTGCCTAAGTTAATTATGAAACAAAGAGACAAATTGGCTACAGCAAGAGCATGAGACTTCACACAAAGATGATACATAAGCGGTACTTTTGTGCTCCTACGCTAAAGATACTGCCAAGGACTACTGCTCACCAGTAAGTAAAATGGGTCTCCAACAGAATTTGAGAATTAATTAGATTCGCGCTGCACAGAGAGCTAATGTAGAGCGATTTAAGCAGCTACCCAAGCCGATATTTTGGGATCAAAACTGCAGCAAATATTATCCATATGATTTGTTGAAGTTAATAGGGATACAGTGCGGTACTGCTCCTCCTCATTACAATTTAGACCAAAGTTGGTCATGAACATAAAATAAAACATCAAACAAAATTCAGAGCGACAAAGGACTTTCCTCCAAGTCAATCAATCAATCAGGATTTATAAAGCACGGCTAATCACCCGATAGGGTATCCAGGCGCTTGCAGGTCCCGGAGACTTATTCAAAACCCAGGTCTTGATGGACATTCAGAATTCCGGAAGTGAGGCGATGGTCCGGAGGTGCGTGGCATTGATGTGAATATAATGTGAATATAATGACCTGAATTTACCTGCATGCTGCTGGTCTACAGCACTCCATGACTTGCCATAACCGTAAGGCAGGTGTGTCCTCAAGTAACTGCTGGGAGAAGGAGGCGAGGAACTGACCGGAGACAAAGGGGGAGAGTCTGTTTCCTGCTGTGAGAAAACCAAAGAAGATTTGCATAAGACCAACCAAGTTAAGAGAATTACAAGCAGTAGGGAAATAAATGCAATCAGCAACAAAATTAAAGAAAATGTTCTTCCTGATTTACTCAGATGCTCAAATGTTATAATGCTCTTACGAGGCTCGATTTACAGAGGTGTTTGCACATCCTAAGTCAAGTCTAAGTGTGCAAATACAAGTGCAAATTCACGTTTTTAATTAAAAAAATATGAATTTTCGGTGGTAAATGTATCTAGCCACACATAAAACTACACCAGCATCATGTAATATCACTTATGACTGTGAGCAAACTTGTTAGAAGGAAAGGGGTGTGGACCGGATTGACTGCCTAGATAGGTACATTTGATGGCATTTGCAAATTTTGGTTTGCATATTCCAACCCATAATACAATCGGAGATTTAGTAAAGAAAAGGGCCTGAGCAAGTCCTTATTAAGAGTGGTAACAGGGATAGACCAACTACAAAATTACACAGATGTAGGGAAAGGGGCTTTACTGCAGGGAAAACATATCCCCAATGAAGAACTTAAAAAAAAGTTTTGTAAGGGCAGTTGTGCATTGTATTCATGCCTGCCTATTACTTTTACATGATAATTCCAAAAAAGTCTGAATTTTATCCAAACATAGACATAAGTATAGGAGTAAATTTCAGACATTTTTGTGAACTGGGCGCAACATTTTGAGTTAGTAAACATTTTATCGCAGGATTTAAGTATTTCACAGAACATATTTTAAAAAATTGATAACATTTCCCAACTGGACAAAATAATCATTTTGTTGGAACACAATCGCACTCCCCCCTCAACTGAAACGCCAGATAGAGGAGTGGGGCAGAAAAGGAAGGGTGGGGTTGAACAAAACAGCACCCCCTCAGTGCCTTGAGACCCTCACGACTGAGTAGCGCGCTTTATAAACCCCTGATTGATTGAATCAATTGTTCATACTCATAGCTAAAATTACTGTTATCTGAACAGGATATTTATCAATGGATGTCCCTGCACAGGCTTAGGTGGGTCACTCAGAATCATGTCTGGCTTAAAGAAGGGGGGGGGGGGGGGGGCGGAGCTTGCCGCAGCACAAGATGGCTGCGTGAAAGACGAGCTCCACAAGCCATCGACACTATGCAGTAAATATCCTCACATCCGTAACTGCCATTTCCTTATGAACGAGTAATGATGACAGAATATGCTTGGGGCTACTCTCCGATACCTCCACTGAGGCTGCAGTCCGCGCAGAAGTGGGAGACCATGACTGCGACCTTCGCTGTCGATGATCGCACTGAGCTGCGGCCCTGGTAGACTTCCACGACCGGACAGGGGCCCTGCCTCACGTGGACTGGGGACACGATCGGAGTCCCCTAAACTGTGGCACCACATCGCACTCATAGGGCTTCTGCCGGCGGCGACGGCTTTCTGCGGTGTCGTTCCCGAGAAGAGGCCCCTTTCTGAACGGGCCTGGTGTCGCCTGAAGACCGGACCTGACTGACGGAGGGCCTCCGGCACCGCACTACCCCTGCAGTATAAAGGATGAAAAGCAAGGGAGCCAGGACACGTCCTTACTTTAGGCCATTGTGGTCAGACAATCAGGTACCTTTTCCAGATTTTATTTGTACTTACATACTACTGTAAAGTGCCTAGAGGACTCCAAATAGTGTTTTGTTAATCCTTCAGGCTGAAAGTTTGGTCCAAAGAAGTAACCTGTCCACACCATCAAAATTGCTTGGATCCGATGATGTGGACATAGTGGTAGGCAAGTACAGAAATGGACAACAGACTGTCCATGGAGCTGTTTTTTTTGGGGGGGCAAACCCTGCCTGGTAAAAAAGCAAAAGTTGGTAGTTGATGACCCACTCTTCTAAATCCCCCAACCACAATTTTGCATACATTTTAGCATCTGTGTCTAAGAGTGCAATAAGATAATTGGCAGGATCATCAGTGTTGCATTTCTTAAAAACTGGATCGAATATAGAACCCCTTTAAGAGTCAGGCAAACTTGAACATTGCATTAAACAGTGGAGACAGCCATGTGAGCCATGCATGAAAATTAGTCTCTAACAAAGACGGATAATGGTCTTTTATTCCAGCCTCTGGACTTTTAGGAAAACTTTCTTAGTGACCAAAACTGCAATTTTATCATACCTTTTTATGTCCCTTACTCTAGCCATGTGATCTATCGAGGATGCCAAATTTAGTAGTAGATTTAACTCATTGTACATCTGTCACCATTATGCTTTTTAATGACAAGTAATACTAGATTATTTCTGTACTTTTTCTTTTAATTGAGCTGGGAGCACTACCTGTTGACAGAAACATTCTTAAGTTAAAAATGAGTCCCAACCAGAAAGTTTAGTACTGGAGACCTCAGCATCTAAAATTACTGACGTGTAGTACAGGTACTCTCAGGCTGATTCCAAATCTTAAGAGGGATTGAACTTCTGTCCATCATTGTTCAACAACAATAGAAGTGGAGAGGGATCACTTTCTTCATGTGTGAAAACCATCTGATCAGGTTTCAAATCGAACAAGGGAATGGATGGGAAGAAGTAATCTAATACTGTGCAATGTTGATGGGTGTAATTACTCTGAGTGTCAGAAAGGGCACGCCTATTGATAGCTCTGAAATGTAATGTATACTGTTTAATCCAAAGCCTATTTGCCTGCTGAGCCTTTTTTTTGTCGTAGAGGAACCGCTGCTGGTCTACCCAATAAGCGATCCTAGCCTTGTGTGGTATTACTGGCAACTTCTATATGTGTATATGGGTAGGTTTCGGTATTTCTAAAGCAAAACCCTAGCTGGCTAGCAGCGGACTAGCAATGCAGTGCTGTATAGGGGCAAGTCCCTCTGGTGATACATAGGAGGCGATGGGACAGAGGGAGAAGGTAGAGCTAATGAAAGGAGTGGGAAGTTGGCCTATTCCGGGTACGTTAATTGAAAAGGTGAGTTTTGACTTTCTTCCTGGACTGTAGAAGGACTGGTGCAGTTCTGATATCAGAAGGAATGTAGTTCAAGATCCTGGGGGCTTAGGCTGAGGAGCCTTGTTTTCTTTCTTTCTACTTCCTGCAGTATGTAATCTCTAATCAGGTGATGTTGTAGCACCTTTTCTGGTGTTCACCTCTCAATATGATTGGTTTGTTGGTAAACAGGGGTCTGGTTGTAGAGGGTATTTTAAGTGATGCAGCTGATCTTGAAGATGATCCAGTTTTGCATGGGGAGCCAGCCTTTAGTTCAACAGTGATGTGGTCCGATTTCTTCAACCCCTTGATTAGCTCTGCTGCTGTGTGAAGATGGCTTTAGAGGAGCGAGGGAGGTCTGTGGGATGCTACTGAGCAGGTCAAATCATACTCCTAGGTGTGAGAGGGATAGGACTAATATCCGATACATCGCATTACAACGCAAGTCATTACAACGACTTGCTGTAGGGGGCGCTGGATGTTGGAATAGTATAATTTACTATTCCAACTCCAGTCTGTGCAACAGTAGGAAAGGTGTTGGATTTTAATCCAACACATTCTGCCCCCTACAGCAAGTCATTGTAACGACTTGCATTGTAATGGTTTGCGATGTAACAACGCAGTCGTTGTAACGACCATGTTGTAATGGAATGCGTTGTATCGCATTAGTTGTAAACTATGTATCCCGGATAGGAGTCTAAGTGGCATTTTGACATCACATTTAATTTAGATTTTCCTTCCAATATCACTTGAAATCATACATTCTTTAAAATGTCATCCTTTAATGCATTGATGAAGACTACATATTTATTTTCCTTCGCTCCTCTATGCTCATATCATATAAATATAATTTTTTACGCAGTAGTCATCACGATCAGTTAAGTCAATACTGCTTGTATATAGTTTTGCTTGACAATAGGGTAGATTTTTTATCATCTGTTCGGTTTTAAATTTTCAGTGCCGAGGAGACCTACGTGAAAAGTCCACCTACAGGTCTTCCAAAACTGCATTCTTCTATTGTGGGTTCAAAATGGTCAAGACACCATGGTAGGGGTAGAGATTATATCACCCAGGTTGCTTGCAAACAGCAAATATCCCACCTAGAAAAAAAATAAAAAGCATCACCTTCAACCAATGAGTGATGCAACCCTGCTATATTCCAAGACGGAACAGAAAGTTTACATGACTTCGGTAGGATTCCTAATGAGCTACCTATTTTTCCTCAGTGAAGAGGCCAGCCAACTCCAGTCAGCTTCTATTTCTGAATGTGATAGTCTTTTATTTCCTGACCTATCACAATTATCCTACAAATCATGAGCTAAAGGACTATCAGAAATGTAACCCCCACCTTTGCTCCCTATAAAAGGGACCACCTGAAGCCACCAGCTCATGTGTTGAGGCTCAATGGTCAAGTTGTCAATTCATTCCCTATAGTAGAAGCAGGTATGAGAGGTAAGAAAGCAGATGGAAAATGAACACACAGCGATTTCTCAGTTTTGATTCTCCAATGACCGAATAATATTCTGCATGTCCGGTTGCCATCCACAGCACCCTTAGCCTGAGTGTAATTCTTGCACCATTACACATCAAATTGTCTACCTTTTCTGAAATTATATATATTCAATGCCTCTAGGATTCAAATGACAAAATGTAGTATAGGACTCGTTTAAAAATGTGTCCCCTGTTTAAAATGTCCTGTGGTCCTTTCAACCGATACTGTGGAGTTAGGATCAGCATAATTAAATTAATAATCTGAGATGTTCCTAATATTAGAGTCGGCATAATTGGCACCATAGGCATTGGTAATAGTTTTGACGTCTAGAGGATCTCCGTTATAGTCTCAAAGCCAAATCAGATTTGCTTGAGTTTTAGTGGAAAGTCAATTATCTTTGGGTTAAATGACTGTAAACTACATGTCCATGCCCAACTTTTGGCGGGGCTTCAGCAACCTACTCACCTGAAGTGGTAAGTAGGGTAGGGTCATTATACAGGTTATGCAAGAAGGATGAGTTTTGTCCAGTTTTGCTGGTGTTGTAGCACACTTAGGCCTCTCTGGTTTGCAATATTAAAGAGGTGTTGTGCTAGAGGTGCTGGGTTTATCCATCTCCTGATTTTGGGTCTTGTTTTTCCTTCTTTGATTTGATAATAAGAGGATATTGCATTCAACGCAACTGATGCTCATATAAAGCACGCTGATACTGTGGGGTCAAGTTTGCGCTATATAAAACTCCGGGAAAAAAAGGTTTGGGCCTTAAAATTCAGAGTGGAGTATCTAGCTTAATTATTAGCTCTTTAACTTTTATTCTATAACGTATTTCGCCTTTTATTCTGAGGTAGGGATACTCCTACAGCTGACTTGTCACAATCTGGTTGTCAACTAGTCCTGCCTTGGTAATCTGCTTTGGTTTTGAAAGCGGACTTGTACAGATGTTACTTATACTTTTATACTTGAAGCTCATCCTTCAGCCGATTAGGGGGCCTTGGACTGTATCTCAGGCTGTTACTTAGATAGATGAAGAGATTTTATTATGTCATCAAGCTTTATGGAAGTTTATCCTCTTGTGGCTCTGACCCACTATCAACACCTTGTATCTTTCTCTGAGGGCCAAAATTAGAGTGTAGGTGTAGTTATTCGATCATTGACTGCATTGTGCCAGGAAGATGAAGAATCTTGTCACTAATAAGGGAACAAAGACATGCAGATATAACCAATTTTGATTCCTCCCTAACTGACAGCACGAGTGTATTTAGGACTTCCTCATCCACATTTTTCATGTACATGTCAGAGTTGAGGGATGAGAGCTCATTGATGTAAGGATCAACGTTGCAGTCCTCTTGTACATCATCAGATTTATTTGCAACTGCTGTATGGTGAGTAACAATTTCCGGATAATTTTCTAAAAAGTCATTATTGGCAGATCAATATGTTAGAATGCAAGATCGGGTGACCAGATGAAGGGCAACAAATTTAAACTAAAATCAGCTTGGATTACCATGTTTTTGTTCATGGCTCCCTTCATGGAAGTCCTCATCTCATTGTCAGAGAGTCAGAAGTAAAAAAGTAATGAAGGCTTTGCTTTTCATCTTGTCAGTTGGAAACATGCTATTGGTGTAATGTTGGAAGGGGCGATCTCAGGGGGGTTACAGAACACGTTCCTGACCACCCCGTGACCCACCTCTCCCAGAACCAGGCCGAGCACCGGCGGGGAGGCCCTTTCAGGAAGGGGTCTCGTACTTTAGGATTGCACGCGCTGAGCTCGCACTACTTGACAAAGGGACACCACACAGTAGGTTTCAGTAGACGGAGATCTTTATCTATAGATTCTTTGGATCTTTATGATCCGCAAGGTAGTCTTTGGTCAATACAACAAGCTTGGTAATTCCTTGATAGGGAGGTTGGGGTAGCGGGACAGTTCTAGGTTCAGAGTCAATGCCGAGTCTCCTTCGCAGAGCTCTCAATCCTCGAGCCGGGGGACACGGTACAGTCTTGGGTCCAGCCGGACCAGTGTATTCTCGAGCCGCGACCACGTCCGCAGGGCTCCGGCGGGAAGGAACTGTCGATCGGGTGATCTTCGGGGAGCCGCGATTCACTCGGCAAGCTCAGCCGGTCTTTAGAGTTGGTGGGAGCCGCGAGTCTCTCACGACGTCAGCAGGGCTCAGATGGTTTCCAAGGATCAGGTAGCGTCCTTCTTTCCAGTTTCGTCGAGCCGCGACCAGGTCCGCAGGGCTCTCTTAGTTCCAGGCCTTCTCTCCCCCAGTCCCCTCAGCACCCCCTGTTATACACCTTCTCCTCTTTGAAGTCCGGAGTCCTCACAGAGAGGGGTCTTGGCGTCTGGGGGCGGTGTGTTGAGATTTCCTGCCGCTCGGCTCTTTGATCCTTTCAAGTTGGGCCGGGAGAGACTCCAGACACCCAGCATGCGGGGAGCCAGCTCCCTGGGGGCCCGGAGGGCGATCGAAACCCTCTATTGAGAGCAGGTCAGAGGTGTGACAGAGACTACTCCTCCCTGTCTTGCTTGGGGGGTTCCCTCTCCCTCGGCCGGGCATGGCGCGTTTAGGGTCTAGGTTTCACTTGGGCCCCGGGCCGGCCATCGGGACATCGGGACATGGTGGCCGGGGGTCTTCGGTGGCTACGGGGTGGGGAGGCCAGGCGGCTATAACCAGGGAGCAGGGGTGGTGTATGGGTTGGGTTGGGGTGCTAATGGTCATGGAGGCCCACGCCACGAGGCCGGGCCCCACATGTAAGCTGATCTCAATTCCTCCCATTTCCCCCAGTGAGCAAAATCATTTTTATCGCTGTTTTGCAAAAGTGATATTTCTACGGGAGAAAATGGCAGATATAAAGGCAGCTATCTAACAGTGGAACTGGTTTTCTGCATTATGTCCTGACAGCCAGATAGCACAACTGCAAGGCACTTTGCCCACTGCATGTGCAATGCTAGCGACACTGCTATACTGCTGTCACACAGCTTCTGCACCTTTTCTGATACCAAATGTTCTTAGGGCCAATCATAGCATGTTCTTTGCTAAGCCCCACCTCACTGTAACCACTTCACCAACCTGCAAGGTTCCCAAGCACCTGAATCAGACTTACCATCTGTAATTATATGTATTAGGTGGGGAGATGACAAGAGAACAAAAGGCCAAATTGCATTCAAATCAAAAGGCAATCTTAATTTAGTTCAAACTTCAACTTTAAGAAGAATTTTCTTGCAGCAGGATCCATTATTTGGGTCAGATAGTCTTTGCAGCCCATAATTTCCTTAAATTCAAAATATGTCACAGTAGTAGCTCAGCGTGTCTAAAACCTGCTCCAAATTGAAGGCTACTGCCCTTCTGCTAGGAAGTGCATAGTCAACCTTGGTGATCCTTTCCGACTGTTAAAATATGTTTAGGAGGTTGAGCTGTCCCAAAACATTTCTTAATAAATTCCACCCTTGCTTGCTTTCCTGGCTTGCTAAAGCTCCTCATGTGATGGTTCACCTCACTAGCGGGGTCAGTCATGGGATTCTGCCACATCCTAGTCCAGAAGGTACCTACCCCAGTGTATGCCCCATGAGTCTAATCTCAGGGTGTGACAATGCCCAAACCCAATAAGTACTGCAGAAGCTGGTCTCAGAAACCTCAAGTGCACCCCCCTTCAGAAACTCAGAACTAAACCCCATAAAGTGTTGTGTTCTCTGCTTCGCACTGGTACATGTGAAGTGCTTCTTTTGCAACAGACCCTGCCCATGTCCTAAATTAAAATACAAGCCCCATTCAAGAGTTTATTCTAGTACTATCCTATTCTTGTTGGTCTTGGCATTCTGCTGACCCTTGTAGGAAAAATGAACCCCTAGGTAGTCATAGTATGAGAAGTTTTATAGTGGCCATTCCCTCCTTCAACCTGTGGCTCCTTAAAAAAAATCTACCAGTGATGCCTGACCGAGACTCCCACGGAGCAGGATGCTGTACCACCCACCTCAACAAAGTGCTCATCAACAGATCACTTGTCTTTAACTTCAAAATACTCATTATGAGGACTTGTTGTGGATGATTAAGGCTTCAACTGCTACCCTGTCGGCGAGTGCCCTGCAACTAGCATCTGAAACAAGAAGTATCTTGGCACTGCCAGAAAAGCACATTTGTTCTGTGGAATCTAAACCTATCCAACCCATTAAATAAAGTGTTACCAGCTGAAGATCTGGTCGCGTTGCAAGATCTTTAGTTTTCTTTCACTATGAGGGTTCTGTTAAGGATGCCTCCCTATTGCATATCCTTTCGACTCGCCTATAGTGATATCTGTGACACCTTCAGGCAGTCCTGGCATTTAGCACAACACCTCTTAGCATTCTGGGACTCATATTTTTGTACTTCCCATTATTGATACAAGCCCAATATTCCAACCATGCAGAGTGCTATTACCTAAAACGTCAGGATGGACTAAATGTGTCACATATGGCATGGGACCACTTGGTAGTGATGCTAGGGGAGGGGAAACAGAAAGCAAACAAGGGAGAAGTGGAACAAAGAGGAAGATCCATCATGCAAACATGACAATAGACCCTCCCACAATAACAATGGGGCTGATTTCTTGAATCTTATTAGCGTTCTACCACTAAGTATCCCAGAAGTGAATATGGTTTCATGACTTTGGATAAACTGCAGCTGCAGCACCCCAGACTTTAAGCATCCTCTCTGCTTGCCTCACAGTTCTAAGTCTTTGCCTCGTAGAAAGGGGTCACAAGTAATAGTTCACGAGGAAGAATGAATATAGAACAGGTGTGGTAATCTTTGAAAGGGGAAGCATGTATATTGACTAGACAAAAAAGGTAAAATATTGTCGACGAGGGATATTGTTTTCTTTTTTGAATAAATGTGAATTTCCTAGATATTAATTTAAAAATGGTAATCTCTTTTCAATTCCAGAGAAGTATAGTGAATGTTAGAAATGGGGGGTCTCTAGTTGGCAGAGGCCGGTACCTTTGTTCAAATAGGGACCCTTGCTTCTAGTCAGGGTAAGGGGGGATACACACTTTAGATAACTCCTGCTCACCCCCTGGGTAGCTTGCCACAAGCAGACAGATTTATCCCAAAGGCAATGTGTAAAGTATTTGTTTTCAAATCACACAGTAATACAGCGAGAACACCACAAATGGATGCCACACCAGTTTAGGAAAAATAAAGTATCTTTATCTAAACTCGACAAGATCAAAACAACAAAAATCCAACATACATGTAATAAAAATATGAACTGTCAAAGGTTTCAAACAACTGGGTCCATAGAAAACTATGGATGCGTGATTTCTCACAAAGTACCTGGAGTTGTGCAAAATTCACACGGACAAACAGCCGCAGAGATGGGAAGCATCGAAAAACAAAGAGATGCTTCAGTTCCTGAGACCATGGGGAGGTGATGTGACAGTTCTGCTGCATGCAGGAGAAGTGATGCATAGAATCGTGTCTGTAGGGGGAAGTGGTGCATCGATTCCGAGACGGTTCTGGTCTGCCGGTGATGTGTCAGAAAAACTTGCCACACAGGTACGATGCATGGAAATCAGGGATGTGTCAGCGATCGATGCAGCAGCATTGAGCGGCGCTGCGTCAGTTTTTTCAGCCGCGAACACTCGATGCGTTGGTTCTAGCAGCAGTGACAGGTGCAGCGTCGGTTTTGGCAGCGGGGCAGCGATGCCCAGAGATACGTCTCTCACAGCGGTGCTGCATCAGAAAAACAGCCGCAAGAAGAGTGATGCGTCGATTTTCTTGTAGTTACGTTGCTTTTCCACCTTCCAACAGCAGGAACAACCTCCAGAGGATCACAACAGTCAAAGGCACCTCTTGACAGGTCAGAACTCCCAGCAAGGAAGTTCAGTGGAGCTGGGGGTATAGTCGTTGTGTCCCTGAGACTTCAGAACAGGCAGGAAGCTCTGCTCAAGCCCTTGGAGATCTTCCTCAAGCAGGGAGACACAGCACAAAGCAAAGTCCTTGTCCTTTCCTTGGCAGAAACAGCTATTGCATCCCCCAGACAGCACACAGCAAAAGGGGCAGTACTCTTCCTCCAGTTTCTCCAGCACTTCTCCTAGGCAAAGGTTCCTCTTGAATCCAGAAGTGTTCTAACTCTCTGGGGTTGTAGGTCTTATACCCCTAAATGTCATTGTTCTCTTTGTGCAAGGGTCTCTGAGCCCACTCCAAACCAGTTCTGTCCTCACTGGTGCAGTATGACCACAGGGGGTGGAGACAGCATTGCGCAAGGGAGACCGGACCTATTCAGGTGAAAGGAAATCTCCTTCCACTACTCTAAAATTCAGCCAAGGTCTATTGGGCTCAGGTCTGAGTCATCCAGGAAGGGATAGGCACACCTCAACCCCCCGTGGTTGTCTACAATGAATGCACATCTCCAGCCCCTCTCACTCTGAAACCAGACAGTCAATACACAAACAGGCAGAGGCACATAGAATGGGTAAACAAGAAAATGCCACCTTTCTCAAAGCGGCATTTTTAAAACACACAATCAGAGAGCCTAAACTTTATTTTTCTATATTGTCCCAACGGAAAGTTATACATGTAAGATGTTACAAAGCATTTTCCATTCTATCCTATGGGGCAAGATAGCCTTTCAATAGTGAAAAACAAAATTGGCAGTATTTCACTCTCAGGACATGTCACACACACCAGTACATATCCTACCTTTCACATACACTGCACCCTGCCCATGGGGGCACCTTGGGCCTACCATAGGGGTACCTTACATGTAAGAAAAGGGAAGGTTAGGGCCTGGCAAGTGAGTGCACTTGCCAAGTAGACATGGCAGTTAACAAACTGCGCACAGACACTGCAGTGGAAGGTCTGAGATACCTTTTCAGGACTACTCATGTGGGTGGCACGAGCAGTGCTGCAGGCCCACTAGTAGCATTTGATTTACAGGCCCTGGCACACTTAGTGCACTTTACTAGGGGCTCAATAGTAAATCAAATATACCAATCAGGGGGAACCAATTATAACCATAATTTACACAGGGAGCACTTGCACTTTGACACTGATCAGCAATGGCAAAGTGCCCAAAGCATCTAAGCCAGCAAAAACAAATCCATCAAAGCACAAAAATACAGGAAATAGAGGCAAAAAGTCAGGGGAAACCACGCCAAAGATGCCAAGTCTAACAGTGAAGTTGTTTTGTAAATATGTATATAAATAGATTTGTTTTAGTGGTTATCTGGTAAGCCAATATGTATCATTACTGAGGATCTTCTTTTTTTTTGATAAACAAGTTTTTATTGTTTTGAGTGATACAACATAAAAACTTTGAGCCTGTCGAAGCACCATCATACAACAACATAGCATGAGAACACGCCACATCCCCCCCCCCCCGAAACCCCCCCCTCCAGTCCCCTCCCCCCGAACAGCGTGCTCATAGTACATTTCCCAACCATTTCCCCCAGACCTTTCGGAATTTCTTTTTACTGAGGTTCTTCTTACATCAAAATTTTGTTCTCAAATATGAAGCAAGGTAATGTTGGGAATGCATCGGTGTCTCAGAAACTTAGCTTATCTACTATCAAAACCATCTGCTTTCGATTGAGCCCTTTAATATGCTCAATGCATCGGTACGGGTTATTCACAGCTTCTAGAACTCAATAATATTTGAAGTGACAGGGTTTGTTTAAGAGGTCTTTTGCATCCCTAACATATGATAGTAACATTTTGACCAGAGCTACATGGAAAATGTTAACATAATCTGCCCATGTGTCTGAGATAACATCCTAGGGCGGGGGGCGCAACTGGCATTTGCGCCTGCTTTGCGCACATAATGCACCAGCACTATCTTCAGAGGGCCTTCCCTTATTTGCATGGGGGCGTGCATCATGCAAATGCGGGAACCCCTTTGCCTCTGCACCAACGCCGTATTACAGACATGGGATCAGTGGCACAGAAGCTCTCACGAGGCGCACTGACAGTGCACCACCTAAAAGATGCCACACTGTCAGTATGCTCCCTGAGAGCAGCCCTCTAGAAGGTGGGAAAGAAGGACCAATGCACCACCCCCCAGACATCCTCTTGCAAGGAGGTGCAGTCATTGACTGCAACCGCCTACAATGGACTCTCTAGTCCCCCTTTAAAGTGCAGGCGGGTTGCTGTCTGCACTGTCAAAACATGGAGCGGCTGCTTCAAAGTTGCTCCGTATTTCACTTGAATGCACTGGGGGCAGCGCATTCTACGTAATAGGATGCACTTTCTCTGTTTGCGCCCAGCACACCTGTTTTAAGGTGCACCAGGGCGCAAACAGGGAAAGTGCGCCCTATGCATAATAGTGCCCCTGGAAGTAATTGTGTGGCTTTGAAAACTGTCCAACTCGTTATTATTCTGTGTATATCTTATGAAAGAAATAGATGAATGGTTGCATTAGAATATCCAGGCATTTATGATCAACAGTCTCTTTTGATAATGTTACAATCATCCATATATAAATAAATATGAAGTTCATTTTGCACACCTTTAATGGGACTGGTATTTGGAAATTCATGAAAACACGACAGAAGCTGCTCCAAGTACAGTGACTGAAACCTAGACAATGCTAAGTTAAAGGGGTGATGGCATCTCACAAAGAGTGAAGGACTGTCCTCACACACCACCAGGTGTCATGCTTCATCATCGGCAGTCCTTCCTCTCCAAAAATGTGGCTTGGTGGAGAGCGGGCCTACACCTGGAGACAGGGAGGCACTTCTAAAACTAAGTGGGAGCCCAAAAAGTGAGTGAGTTTAAAAATCAGTATAATCACCAGAATGAATTTATTCTGAAGAGGAGATTATATGATATTAAAATATCGGTGAGCGAGGGGAGCTTTTTGCCCCATCACCGTAGTGGTAAATATTGTTGACATATTTCTGCCTATCTGGCCCAAGGGTTCCGCGGCATTCATCAGGACAAGAAAAGTAGAAAAGGGGCTCCTATCTTACCACAAAAGTTGGTAGGATGACACCACTGCGTAGGATGACCTATGTCATACGCTACCTAATATAGATTTCATGAAACCTGTATGGGTAAAAATAGAGAAAGAAGAGGGAAAAGATTGCCATCAAAGTTAACAGTCACGGAAAGATAACCTACATGCATCAATAATACATATAGTGGAGAAATGTGTTGCAAGGGACACTGCAAGCGTGAACCACATGCATATAAAATTAGGTTCTGGGTGTGAGATAAACTCACTGTCTTACCCTGTTAAGGATACCTACACGCCCCATGGGAGGAGAGTGAGGGAGAGACCCTTGTAGTCACACTCTAAAATGGGAGAAACTACAAACCAAACGTAAAAAGTAGTAAAAGTTAAGTAGGCTTCTCACATTTTACTCTGTCGCAGTGGGCAGGTAAACCACACCTAAGCACTCATACCGACACTCATACCCTTACTTCATCAAGGTGCTTCTCTTGCCATAACCTATATACGTCTGCTCTCCATCCCTGAGGTATAGTGAGCCTACAGCATTATGGGGCTTAAATAGTATGCTAGGTGAGGTAGTTAATTGGACACATGTGTGCCCCTAATTGGAGCCATGGACGTATCCGGTGTCCTGGCCAAACCCATTGGAACCCATCTAGTGGGTGCCTGATCCTCGAGTTGTCAAGCAGAGTAACCAATCTGCGCTGAGGGCACACCCTTTATTCAGGAAATCTGGTGTCATCCTAAACGTTGCCTGACCGCACTTGAGTCGCGCGTCAGAACGTCTGGTAGCCAGCGTTAAAATCAAGTGAATCTGATGTACGGACCGGGTCCATGGAAACTCCTCTGGTAAATGCCTGACCCTCGCGTCAGCGTGTCAATCTAACAGGTTCTGCCGCGGTCCCCGCCTTTATCTAATGGAGAACGTTCCTGGCAGAGTCCTGATCACGTGAACAATGGTAATGCCCCCTCAAGAGTGTCATGTGCATGCACATGTGTGCACCCGATATCAAATATAGTGTGTTGACAATATCATGCGTACAACGTAAACGGTACAAAGGGGATAATTATCCATTTTTTTAATAGTACTGTTTGAGACGCATTATAAGAGAGGCTAGATATAAATGAATAAATGGGGCAGACCGTGTCTATACCCTAAAAGCTCACGGTATGGTAGAACAACAGCGGTTCTGGGTTTTTAAAAAAAACGTGTGTCATATCTGTTTTCAGGATGGGAAGAGATGTTAATACATACTGAGATACTACATGGCTAAAGTAAGACAGATCAACTTGTCGTTCTCCTGTCTATAAGCTATCTCTGTATGTGATCGATATTAAATTAGCGGTGTCAAGAACCCACTGTATTAGGATATGATGACAGATTGGGTGAGAAAGTGGTTGACTGCAGATTAGAAATGGGCATGAAATTGTTCAATATTTCATTTACCCATCTGCAACCAAGGTATTTCATCATTAAGTCAAAAGAACAATCCCCTTGGGAAACTGATCAAATGAAACCATGAATATTCACATCCACTCTCAAACAATATCCAGATCATACAATCTGACTCAGAGGTACAAAATTAAAGAGCTTAATAATCAAATCAAAAAGTGTGTTTCAATATAAAATTTATTAAAAATGGTATATATATACACAAACAATTAATCATAATAAAATCACATATTTTATAACAAAGTTACATAAGTAAGTGTTTCATTGAGTTCAAGACAAAAATCATGAATAAAAACAGATAAAAACAAACAACAGCGAGTGAGAAAAGGAGCAGGAAAAAATAATTTCCAATCAAGAAAACATCACAGTTATCAGACAGCAAAATAAATCAGAAAATCAAGGTGCACACTATTGGATCAGAAACATGTTTTCAAAATAATAACCATAAAGTGTTGCACTTGTCTCTAATCCGTGATGAAATCAAACAATCAAAGCATCGACGCGTTTCGGTGGGTCCGAGGATTTTTATGACCCCCACCTTCTTCAGGAAAGAAAGAGAATCTTCCACACTCGTATTTTACATTTTTTTTTCTCCAGATAGGAACACTGTCCTGATCTGATACAGTTCCCAACATTTTTGTTGCCTTCTCCTACAAACACAACTTAGTCCAGACAGGAAGCCATAGCCCTTTAATTTTTAGCCAACGGGTCCCCTCTTACTAGGTCACCCTAATATCAACCCGAAATAGACCAAAAAGGTGAGCATCCCAATTTTGTAAGAAGTTTCAAGCTGATAACCCTTCTTGGGTTATATCAGAAGGAGGGAAAATCTAATCTCACTCCGCTCACTTCATTAAGAAACAGGCATATATGTCCTGCTGGTTAGTAGGATCCTCCAATGGGGTTCTGGCACGGGGTACTCTGCCTCCGTAAGCGTGACGTCCATTAAGTCCTGAGTCCCATGTACGCAGTGAAAGACCCATCGTTGACTTTTGATGTGAAGGATTTTGTGGATATCTGGGCTAGCTCTCCTGATCAATTCAAGAACCTCCCATCTGAGATCTGTGTCTTTGTGGTTGTTTTCCAAGTAATGTCTAGTCAATTTTGTGTTTGTCTTTTTGGATCTGATCTTGCTCCTGTAGTCTCCAATGCGAACTTTGATCTTTCTCGTAGTCATTCCCACGTACATTAGGTCACAGTGACATTTGAGCAGATAGATGACATTTTCAGTATTGCAATTGCTAAAGTTTCTGAGAGCCCATGGTATTTTGGTTTGTATGTCCACCTCTTTAGTTATGCTCATGAGGGGACATGCTACGCATCCCCCGCATGGGTAGTGTCCTAGCGGTGGCTGTATGCCCCATTAGGTGGTTTGTTCTTGAGTTTTAGGTGTTGGTGTCTTGACGTGAACCAGTTTGTCCCTTATGCTTGTATTCCGCTTGAAAGCGAAAAGGGGCAGTTCCCAGAGTTTCGTCTTGGCGTCCCTTCTTTTTAACCTGTTTATCTCGGATCTATCTTCCATAATTGACAAGGTTAACTCCCACCCGCCCCAACTGGATGGAAGCCGCATCAGCAATCTGTTATACGCTGACGACCTTGTGCTACTGAGCCACACAAAGGTAGGCCTGCAGAGGCTTCTTGACGAACTCCTTCCCTACACACTTGACAATGCTCTTGAATTGAATCTGTCAAAAACAAAAATAATTCATTTCAGCAAACAGAAACAGTGGAAAAGCAGGTGGTTTTTCAACAATAAAAGCATTGATACAGTGCCACACTATAAATATTTGGAAATTTTCCTTGACCCCAGAAGTTCCTTCGTCAAACAAAAAGACGCTGTCAAGGCTAAAGCATTGTTGCTTGAGGTTGTGAAACATTTACTAGGGCCAAGCCTAACTCCTCTGCTCAAGGTGATGAAGGCCAAGATCACTAATTCCTTATCATACGGACACAAGATTATGATGGGCTCAACAAACACCTTATTAAATAAATCAACCACCAGAATCTTTAAGCGAGCATGGCGACTGCCGAGGTCTTCTTCTCCAAAGGGGATAATGGACGGAGTGTTGAACAATGCAAGCACTCACCCCTAGTCAACTGATCTGGTTTTTCCAGTTCAGGGAGGACCTAGCCTGGCAGTTCAAGCTGGACTGTTCCTATTGGGCACAGGGTCAAGACTGATTTGCATATGGCTGGGTCCAAACTGGAATGGCATGGTGAGCAAAAAAACAATGGATTTAGGCCCAGATCTCTGTACTGGGGTGAATGTATGACATTGTTCTGCATTCTGTCCATCAGTAGTTCTTTTTGCATTTGTCACCCCGAGTGTGACAGGTATGCTCAGACGTGAGTCCCGTGCTCTCCATGCCACTGGAATCGAGCTATCCTGGCTGAAGAGGGGTGAAACCCCGAAACTGGTCCTAGGATGCTTGTTTCCAGTTCAGGGAGGACCTGGCCTGGCAGTTCGGGCTGGACTGTTCCTATTGGGCACAGGGTCAAGACTGATTTGCATATGGCTGGGTCCAAACTGGAATGGCATGGTGAGCAAAAAAACTATGGATTTAGGCCTCGATCTCTGTAGTGGGGTGAATGTATGACATTGTTCTGCATTCTGTCCATCAATAGTTCTTTTTGCAGAGGTCTTCTTCTCCGGCACAAGTCAGATTAGAACTCGGCCTGTTAGATCACAACGGCGTCGAGGCCGGTGCTTTTATCAAGCTCTGCAATAGACTGCGCAACTTCTGTGATGGCAGCCTTGAGTCCAAACTCTGGAATGAAATATCAATCAGCGCATTTAGCCAAAAATATCGGCAACACTTGGCCCGCTCCCTACAGCTACTCTGAGTCACGGAATATTGGGGAACAAACCCACCACAACAGACTTTTAAGACCGTAATCAAGCGAAGCGTTCGGCTCTGGTCTTTCCACTCCGACAAGGCAAAATTATCCAGAAGAAAACATGCCTGGGCCGTTGTCTCCGATTATAAACTAGGGGTTGAGTCATCCTACTTATCAAGCACATACTCCCTCTTTTGGAAGGTTAAGTTCATGGCCCTAAGGCTAGGCGAGTGGCCCTTTTTAAAGTATTTGCCGCAATGGCGGCGCCTCAGTCTCAACATCGAATGCAGGGAATGCGGCTACCACTCCGAAAGCTTGGAGCACATAGCCAGCGCATGCCCAGCTTTGCTAAATGACAGAAGGACTTTATTGCGAGCTGAGTGAAACAAACTAGGAGCTCGCACATGTCGCCAGGCCATAATAGCAGCTATGAACCAAAAAAATACAAAGATGAACATTCAGTTCACCAAATTTGTCATCAAAGCTGCTAAAGTGCTGGGGAAAGAGAAGGCAGCAATTCTTTCGCCGGTTGGCCTTGTCATCTCTTTGTAATAAAAACTCTAGCGGCCACTGGCTCCCTCCGCCAGGCAGACATGGACACTGTTTTCAGAATTTTAAAACCAGCTGTCATATTTATTTTTCCGTTTTTCTAGATTTTCTTAAACTCACTCCGTGACAGTTATGTTATTTAATGAGCCTGAGCCGTAAAAGACAAATGCACATTCAGACAATTTTTAATTTCAACCCACTTTTATCGCAAGATCATTGCACTGTTCCTGCACTAACTAGGGTTCTTTTTTGCTTCCTTTTAAATCTTTGTATATGTATTCATGGGTCACATGGTTTCAATATTTTGTTATGGTTTTTAGTAATCAAACAATAAATTTGAACTTAACAGTGTTTCTTTGTATCATTGATGATGTGCCAATGTTTGCGTACGATGTTTTGCACTTTGTTGGATATAGAGGTGTATGTAGGGACACATACCAATCTCTCATTTTCTTTCTTCTCCTGTGTCTCTAGTAGAGCCTCCTGATTGTTATTCCGGGCTCTGTTCTTTGCCCTTCTAACCATTATCTTAGGATAATGTCGTGTCAGCAGTTTGTTCTCATGTACCTCAGCTTGTTCGTCATCGGTTTCGATGTTTGAGCAATTCCTTCGAATCCTGAGGAATTGCCCGACCAGAAGATTCTGGCGTAGTGATTTTGGATGGAAGCTCTCAAAGAGCAATAGACTGTTTTTGTCCATACTTTTGTTATGGACTTTCGTTGTGACTCCGTCCGCAGTCATTCTGATTACCAGATCTAAAAAGATTGCCTCTTCTTTATCAATCGTGTGTGTAAACTTCAGATGCTCATCTCTTGAGTTGACCCATTGTAGAGAGGCCTCTGCTTTTTCAAGGCTGCAGTGCCAGACGATAATGACGTCGTCGATATATCGCCACCAGATTTTTATCTGCCCCGCATAGGGGTTATCGTGATGAAAGATGTGGTCCAGTTCGATTTGGTGTACATATAGGCACGCCATGCTGGGAGCAAAGGTGCCCCCGATGGACGTGCCTCTGATCTGGTGGTAAATGGTATCCTCATATTCGAAGAAGTTCTCCGTGAGGGCTATGTCCGCACTCTCCATAATAAAGTGTTTTGGTGTCATGTATTCCCAGTCCTTTTCCGATAGAATATGTTCCACCACATTAAGGGTACATCTCTGGGGTATACTAGTGTAAAGCACCTCGATGTCCATCGTGATGAAAAGATCTTCAGCTGGGTTGATCTCTGATCCCTGAGAAGGCATAGGACATCTTTAGTGTCTCTTAAGTATGAGGTGGATGCTTGTACGATGGGTATGAGAAACCAGTAGCAAAATTGGGGTAGAGGCTCAAGTGCTGAGCCCATACCTGACACTATTAATGGTAGCATTCTGTGCTTGTGGATCTTGGGATGAGTGTAGAATCTGGATCTGCGTGGGTTATCACACACCAAAAAGTCAGCTTCGTGTTTGGTAATTCAGTCATTAAGAAGGGCCTCATCCACTAGTGTGGGATCGGTCTGGAGGACTTCATAGCTGTCCTCATCTGATAGTCGTCGGAGGCATTCTTCATGATACATGCATTTATCCATTACCATGATAGCCCCGCCTTTATCCACTGGTTTTATGATAAGTCCGACGTTTTCCTTCAGATCTGCGAGTGCTTTTCTTTCACCTCTCTTCAGGTTCTGAAAACCTTTGTTGTTTTGGCAGTCAATCGTTTCAATTTCATAACGAACCGCTTGTTCAAAAGCAAGCATGTGGCAGGGAATGGACTGTGTGGGTGGCACAAAAGTAGATTTTTTCCTAAGTCATGTGTTGGCGGGGTCTTTTGGTTCGGGTCCTGATTTTTCAAAAAAGCTTTTGAGCTTAATTTTCCTGAAGAACTGGGCCAGTTCCATATGTAGGGCGAAAAGATCATTCCTTGGTGTGGGTACAAACCCCAGCCCTTTCGAACGAACAGACTCTTCGTCTGGTAAAAGCACGTGACTACTCACATTACCTATATTGGTGGTTCCCTGCTCGTGGTCGGTCCCCGTTCTTTCCTTTTGCTCCGTGTGACCACCACATTTGGTGTCTGGTCCTCCCAGTGTACCCTGGTGTGTTGTCTTGGCTGTTTTTGTCTTGCTCTTCCACGTTCTCTGCCCCTGTATAAAAAAGTTAGCTGTCCATGTCGAAATGGGAATGCCAGAGGGCAGTATGTTTGCTTCCAGTAGCCAAAAGGGGGCATCGGAGGATGCATGGGTTGTTGTTGGAAATTCAGCAATTGTCTTCCTTGGGGGCCTCCTGTGCTTTCATCGCTACTGCTGTCGCTGCCACTCCTCTCTTTTCCGGAACTGAATGTCCAGTTCTGTGGTGTCGGTCTGAAACATTGTTGTCTTCTTCCCATGGGTTGTGGAGGTTGTTTCTCGTAATATTCGTCTGTGATGTACGGGTACGTAGTTTCACAGCTGATTTTCTGTACGTCTGTTTTAAGTTTCGTTGTCTTAGATTGTGTGAGATATTCTTTATACTGTGTGTGGTCGCTGTTGATCTCCTCGAGTTTCTCTTTGAACACTGAGATGTGCACAAATGTCATACATTTGCTCTCGCTCTGTTGGATCTCAACAAGTAGGGCATCGGCTAGTTGTCTAGCCGTGTTGATGATCAGCACGAGCCAATCCTTGGTACATTTTAGGTTGGAGGCTTGCTGACTCCAAGCTCCCGTGCGTCTCCCCTTCCTCCCCCCCCACCCCCCCCCCCGGTATCTGCTAGGGTTAGTGTGCTACAACATTTGGAAATTTCTAACGTCTTACGCCACAAAAAAATAATGTTTTCACCAATATCTCGGTCAGTTGTATAATAATCCTTATGTACATTGCGAGTAAATCCTTTGAAAATAAAAATAAAAAATAAGGCTAAGAGAGTATTTATTGCACAAAAACAGGGAAAAAATTACTTTTTGAGGTTTTTTGATCTTAATATCCACACATATCAAAAACTCCACATGCAAAAAAAGTGTAGGTCGAGGTATCCTTTACCTGGGTATCTCCGTCATCCACGTGTTTAAAGGAGTTCTCTTGAGCTGCATGTAGAGCCTGGCCGGACTTTAGTATATGTGCTTCTGGGCCTTGAGAAGGAATCCCACATCTCAACTCGCTGTCAGTTTTTACTGCCAAAAACCGTGGCAGCGGCAAGTCTTTAAGAGACAAACAAAAAAAAGTGCATCAGTTATTTGTTTATTCTGGCATTAAAAATAAACATTGCATTGCAGTACTGAATCAGAAATTAAAACTCATTATACTTAGTGTAGCACTAAGTAGTCTCCAGTCCCTCCTCAGTGGAATGAGGACCATTAGTGTGGTGTTTTTTTAATAAAAGGACGGTCGTGACAAAGGTGACAGAGCCCACGTTGCTCAATTGGAGAGGCTTCCTTTTTCCTGAATGGTGGAAAATACTTTCATACAAATAGGGGTCCTCTAGATCTTTTGGAAAGAACACAACAAACTCTACCTTAAACTGGATTTAAATATTCAAAGAACGGTATCACCTCCACCTAAATAAATACAGAGTCAGTGTCAATGTGTGCCATATATTTTATTTAGGTTTTACACAAATGGTTGATGTCTGCTCTCTTGTGGAGTGAAAGATTAAGGAATCCATTTCAGGGAATGAGTTCCATCTTGGCTTTCTGAAATAAACCAAGGTCTCCGGCATACATCATTCACTCAAGCAATTTCTCTTTTCAAAGCCCCAGTGGAGTCTCGTTAGGTCCGTCAGTGTGTGGCTGCTAACTTTGTGTTAAGTCCTTCTATTCTGGTTATCCAAATACTGGTCTCAGCAGCTTCACATGCAGATTTTACCGTGCCTTAGCAGAAGAAGCATTGTGTGAAACAGTGCACAGAACTAAGAGGGTGACTATGAAGGTGACATGAAGGTGAGTTTGTTACTACCATCCATCACCAGTTCTTATAATGATTAAGGACCTGCAACACGACAGGAGCAAGGGTCAATGTAAGAGGTAAACAATTGTCTTACCCTGATTGGTCTGCTGATAAGAAAGCTTTGGACAGGTCACCTCACCCACCAATTGTTATGGCAGGCTTCATCATCGGTGGCCTATCCATGCCAAGGTAGGTCTATACCACCATGGTGTACTTTGCTGCTCGTCTGAAGTCTGCTGAATTATGCTGGATATAGCAGGGATCCAGATTTCTGGATCAAAAATATCTCAGGGTATACCTTTCAGGTATTCATTGTAATAGGTGGCTACCCTAGATGTGGTTAAAACAGTTAGTTATGGATGTTAGAGGAATTACACTGACTCACTTATCCCATCTATTTCTTGCCAATAATTTTGGCTTTACTCCATGCCCATATGGATCATCAGCCTCTGTCAGGGCTTTACTCACGTTAGCATCCCCATCTATTAAACATTCATCCCTTGCATCACACCAAGGAATACAAAGTTTGGATTCAACTAATTGATTTTGGTCTCTACCCTAATTTTGGGTTACTTTTGTGCCCTGAATATGATGAAGGGGCACTACCCGGTCATCACATGCTCATCAAGGGTATGGAGCCCCCATGCACTTATAGGTCCCTCATCAACCCGTTCATACCCAATCATCATGTCCGCAAAGTGTAATATCCTCTTTGATAATTCCTACATTCAGGCAATGTTCTAGCCTGCATAGATTCTTGAGCTTCAATGTATGTTACATTTACCCAAGCCACCACAGTTAACAAGATTACTTATGAATGTGTTTAATAAGTGTATAACTCTTCTGTGCTATTATAAAATTACAGAATTACATTGTGCGCCAAATCTTGTAGACTGGGGTGGGAGGTGATAAGGCCTGGCAGGCCTAGATGCTAGTTGCTCTTCCCTGCGCTCCTGGCTCCAATGTAAAAACTTTGCTAATTCTCAGTGCTGAAGGGGCTAATCCAAGTCCTGGAAGCCCTCCTGCAGTCCTTGTAACATGGGGCCCCTCCGGGGCCAAAGACTTACTGTTTTTGTTGTGGGCACCAGATCTTGAGGGTGGTCATGGAGGAGTGGAAAGGTGACACCAAGATGGCAGACACAGCTTCCACGGAACAGCAAGTGTCTGTAACCCCAAACTGGAAGCCTAATTAGCAGAGCCAGCTCTGGCTGCGGAGCTCAAGAGATGCCTCCTAGTACAAAGCAAATGCCGGGTTGAGAAGTGGAAGCCCAACGGACAACCCATGTTTACAATGGAGGCCTTGCCCCAAACGACAACGGGTGAGTGCCCAAGTAGACTGCAGAGTAGACAGTCGATCTCCTGCCCTTTGCCGCAGCGGCACTGGGACACTGCTGTAACTGGCTTACTTTGTTTCTTCCCCACGTGGCCTCCGGGGACATATTTTGGCCTATCGAGCTCTGGGGGTGGATGCTCCTGGGCTGGGGGTGATTCTGAGATCCGCACCTGGCCCATATGAAATACGCCATGGGACTTGACTCTGCCACCCCTCCCAGTCTGTTTGTTGCATGTCCCTAGAGCTCAGCATGGAGCATGCCTTCTTCTGAATTCAGTGGACATCCCCCAGTTTGAGGTAACATCAGGCAACTAGTGGCCGACTGCCCTACTTACCTGGACCTCGGGCAGGCCTAAATGGCCTTCAGCACTGATCTTTGGATCTCCTTCAGCTGGCATACCATGGATCGCCCTCAGCTGGCAACCATCAAGTCCTAGTGGCACTAGCGGGATGGGTGCAAATGGCTGGAGGGGCTCCCGCAAATTTGCTAACCTGGCACTGATCTTAGCTAAGAGAAACATTACCATGAAGTGGAATGCCAATAGATCGCCCTCAGTAATGGACTGGTACAATGAGGTGCTCAGATGGGGTAAAGCGGAGGGAACGGAACTTAAGCGGGAGGAGCACAGGGGGCTGCGAAAGATACCCATTTCACTGGAATGGAACACCATGTTGGAAGAATTTGCGGCCCTAGATCTGCAGACGTAGAAGCGGGACACACACATAAGTGCACAGGGATGGGCCACAATGGTGGGAGGAAGCCAACACGAGATGATGTAAATGTTGCATGTATTGTTCACGACTGGGAATATAAATGGGCCAATATGCATAATTGAATTGTACTGTGTCGGTGACCGATGAGCATGTATACTAGAGCTCGAGTGAGTCCGGGGAGAGAGAGAGAATTCTTTGTTTGACTTATTATTGTTGATAATGTAAGGTAAGAGATGATAACCACTGCTTATGGAGGGGCTCTTCTCCACTGCTTCTAGACAAACTCTGGTGACTTTGGGGAGGTTACGTCTCATCTCCTCCTACTACTGGTTTTCACGAAGGACCATGCATTGACACGCCTGGATTCATACTAGCCTACCCTCCACCCTACTGAACACTGTAAACAATCCTGCCAGTGCCCGAGGCCATGAGATGGGACAAACCCAGCGCCTCACAAGCACAAAGTAAGATTCATTGATAAATTCACGGTCCTGACATCGGGACCCCAGGACAACTCTAAAAACAATGATTGATCTTCACAACCCCCCCAGACAGACAAAGATGGGACTATCCTTCAGGCACCTCACTCTGCACTTGAATCCAAAACCAGAGAGGTGAGCATTGAGGTCTCTCTCTAGCGTCAAGATTGCCGCGGTGTAGCTGACAGGGATTATATCACAGGACTGAAATGTACAGTGCAGGAACTTACATCCACAGTTTCCTGCCTATCAGCAACATTGAAGAGATTGGAAGACTGCATGGAGGATGCAGAACATAGGGCATGACGCTGCTATCTCTACTTTGTAGGGTTCCCTGAGAAGGTTATAGTCTGCACCGGACAGCTTCCTAAAACCATGGATCAAAATATGTATGCCCACTGATCGGCTCTCCACCTGTTTCATCATTGAACGGACACACAAGTCCCTGGCACAGAGACCTCTACCTGGGGCCCCTACAGACCACCTAATTTCAAAGACACCGAAGAATAAAGACAAAGATGTGATTATTCATAATGCATGCAGACTCAGTGAGCTATAATTTCAATCACATCTCATCACAATTTTCCCTGATTATACCCGCCAAGTACAGCAATTGTGGAAATCATATGACAAGGTTGAGCAGGACCTCAGGGACCTCAAACTCCAATATATGCTCATGTTCCCAACAAAACTTAAAGTGATCCATGATTCCAAATCCTTTTTCTTTGACACCCAACAGACTGTGGGACTGGGCGACAGAGCAATGGCCCCTTTGAAACAAGTAGACTCTTGTCTGGGGGCTTGTGGTATCACAACAAAACTAGAGACAGGTGAGGAATTAGAGAAGTCACAGAAAGTCCCGCAGATGGCAATAACTAGCTTTGAGAACACAATTTTCCTTGGACTCTGAGGGTACATATCCAGGCCATGCTCACTGTCCAGCTCTTGACTTGCCGCAGAGACGATCACCTCTCCGGAGCACAGACCCGGAGGCACCAATGGAAACGAGAACTGATATACTGTCTGTTACAACCTGATATCTCTAACCCATCAGCAAAAAAGTGCTTTTTTTATGATGTTCCTGCACTGGTCACATTGGGAGATTCTAGCTGAACTCACATCTAGTTTTTGTTGAGAGGGCGACAGATGCTTATGGGTGGAAGTGGCAGGTCAAGGGTTGTTGGAGGTGGGTTATTCAGTTTACCCTTTTGGGCCTTCAGTTCTCATATGTTGTTGGTTTTGTTATTTGTACTTTCTTGCACAACATGACAGCTGCTATTTACTGGCAATCCATAGCCAGGCTCCAGACATTCTATTGGGACCCCAGCTACTGTCCCACAAGCCCACATTTGAAACTTGATGCCTGCCCCCTACTGCCATGTATGCATATATACTTATGACATGGAACGTAAATGGCCTTGATGACTGTATTTAGGGCAGAGCGGTCCTTTGATTTGCAAAATGACATTCCCTAGCTGCTTTGCTGCTGCAAGAGACCCATTTGATAGGCAACAACTGTTCCCTCCTTGCTCGGTATGGCCGTGACAAGGTCTATGATGCCCAACATATGAGGGGATTCAGATGGGAGGTGAGCCTTCTCTGCAGGATGCTCCCTTTTATCGGATCCCGCGTGACATCAAACTCCCAGACTTGTAATTTACTCAGTGCCTACGTACCCCCCTTTCCTGACTAAGAATATACTAGAAGGGATTAAAGAAGTGGTGCTGCAATTACTTCAGGGAATCACCATTTTAGAAGGCTTTGATGACATTATGACTTCAGAGGTGGACTCTAGCAGATCTGGGAACATGGGAGGTAAACACAGGGGACGGATAAGGAATTGGGTTGAGTGTCTAGGCTTATGTGTTGCATGGAGGGTATGTAACCCCCACCCCCTAGCATATACCTATCTGTTAGTTGCACATAAATCAATGTCATGTATCGACTTGATATTACTCCCTGCCACAGATCTCACGCACACGACTGGTTGCTTTATTTTACCTCATGATATTTCCAACCATGCTCCTGTAACACTGTGTTCTCTCTCTCATTCACACATTTTCTCGACCAGGAACTACAGCCCTACTTTGTTCTTAGCAAAGGTACAGTGGCCTCATCTGGCATGTTGGGGGTGGCCGTGAAGGCCGCGCTATGGGGAATAGCTAGATCCTATTTAAGAGGTAAAGAGAGAGAGAAATATCAGCTGATAACTAACCTAGAGACCAGCATTATGGCCCTAGAGTGTTGTAACCAATGTTAGTGGATTGAGGAGGTGCAATACCACCTTGTCCTTGAGAGGGGGTCTCTTGAAGAGGGTCACCAGTGTTGTATGAGCTAGACGAGAAGAGTGCATGAATGAGGAGGCAAATCGTGCAAATCTGTACAAATGGCGGATGGCAAAATAAGTGACTTCCCCATTAGGTTCATGCCGTATAGATGACCATGGTGAGAAACTCAATATGGCAATATTGCTACTGCCTTTGCAGATTACTACCCCTCTCTTTATGGAGTGCAAGAGCACCCACATAGGAAAGCCTCCACCCTGCTCATCCGGGACCTCAATTTACCACAGTTGTGCTTGAGCTACCTTCTTGAGCTTGACCACCCTCTCACACAGGAAGAAACTGAAACTGCTCTTAAAGACATAAACTCCAGAAAAACTCACGGCACAGACAGCTACTATGCTGAATACTATTGCCGCTTTTAATCACTCTTACTACCCTCCTTCTAGACATATATCAAGAAGTATTCACAAAATGCCACTATCCCCCGGAACTTGACTTAACAACCATTGTGGTTCTACCAAAACCAGGCCATTCTCCTGCTTACTGTGCTTCCTATCAGCTGATATCTCTCATTAAACAGAGATCAAAATTTACTCTAAGGTCCTGGTGAATAGACTCCTAAGAGTATTACCACATTTGGTCCACCCAGACCAATGCCTTGGATGCCACATCACAGCACTAGACACTGTCCAAAGGACCCTTGCACGTCTATCTAACCTGAAAGATCACAGAGCTTTAATCCTTGTAGATTTCAGGAAGGCTTTTGTGTCCTTTGACTGGTCTTTCCTCGTGAGAGTACTGGAAAAAATTGTGTTTGGGCCTAGGTTAAAGTTGAACTTTCGGAATCTATACTCGCACCCAAGTTCAAGTTAATGGCACTCTCTCTTCTCAATTTCCGATTAGTCAAGGCACCTGAAAGTTGTTTGAGAAGATCTGTTCCTTTTTGTGATTAAACCAAACTTCTTGTTTGGTGTTTGCGAAATGTGTCCAGTCGCCGTAAGACGGAAAGATAGGTATGGCGAACATCTGACCATATTACTGGGCGGCACACAGGTTAGTGATTAATGACTGTTTGAGAAGTGGATGGCATCACCCTGGTTTTCGAATGGAAGTGACACTGATGCGACAGTAATAATATTTAGAATTGCTTAATGGGGATCCTATACTACAAACCCTCCCAGACATGACCAGAGGTGTCCTACATGCATGGCAATCTGCATTGGAATGGATCAGAGGAATACACTTGAAACGTCCCTATGGAGAGGCAGATGGCTGCAACATATGGCATTACTTGAAGGATTCAATAGATAGGACCATATTGGCATTTCCACGGTAGGGTACATTTGACAGGGCACCCATCTAAAATACTTCCAAGACCTGCAAACTGAATTATTTGTAAAAATCGCAACTCTACTGTTATTTACAGTTGTGTCTCACTCTTCAATCCCATTGAGAAGTCCTTAGTGATATACTCGATTTTAAACTACTTGAAACAAAGATCCTTATGGGATCCATAGGAAAAGGGGGTTTCTGCTGGATCTACAAGACCCTACTGATTGAATCTCTCTGTACCTCTTTGAGACTTTAAGGGCATGCTGGGAAGGTTGGTTGGGAGCACTTAATTGGAGAGACACTTGCCTGTCCCCTAGGGTATTGGTCACCTCCTCAAGACTTAAGCTCATCCAACTTAAGTACCTCCACATGGCCTACATCATGCCCATGACATTGTGGTGAGCCAACAAACTAATTGCACCTGTTTCCGTTGCACTGAGAAATGGGCAAATGTTTCCCATGAAGTGGGCCCTTCTCTGGAGTAGTGGCGTAGCGTGAGTTGCCATCACCCGGGCCAAGGCTAGTATTATGTCCCCTAACCCGTTGACTGCTAGCACTTCCTGGCGCAAAATTTTAAAAGAAAAAAAATCAGTAGTACAATTTTTTTTTTTTTTTTTAAATGTGCACCCCCCTAAGAATTTTGCACCCGGGGCAGTCTCCCCTGTGCTCCTCCCACACTACACCACTGAAGCTTGCACCACCTATTGACCCTGCCAGTTCTGCCAATGGAAGTACAAACACAAGTACTAACCATCACACTCCTGCAAGTGTGACAATTCAGACTATTCCAGGCCCCCAAAGCCATGATACTATTGGTATGAGCGGCAGGTATTTTTCTTTTTTAATGGATATTGACTTATTAAACACATGGTGTGCTCATCTCATAATCAGACAGATTGTGGTGGGCTATCACTGGATTCAGTGCTGACAATTAAGTGCCAGTGTCGAGCACCGGAAACCACCGGCTCAAATTAAGCACTGTTCCCATGTGGTATGGGAATGTCCTCTCATAGTGCAGTATTGGCAAGATGGGTTTGCTTCTCTTTCCCAGGTGCGTGGAAAACCGGTGGATCCCATCTCCACGTATTGCATTGTTGGGCACTGTAGATGACTTTGGGGGAACCAGAGGGAATCGCACCCTGATAGGGATTAGAACTGTGCTCACCAAAAGGGACATAGCTAAACATTGGAACTCTCTGTCCCTTCCATCTTTGTCCAGTTGGCGAGCAGCAAAGGATTGGTGCGCAAAGCAAGACAAACTAATCTACCTATCCAGGGACTGTCCTTAGAAACATAAGAATGTTAGGGGGAAATTGTGGCCACATCATTGTTTATGCTGATGAGTACCTGGGTTTACCTAGACTGCACCATTATGAAGCTACACCTTTATTATAATGGTCGTGTGTCGAATGAGGTGTCACTGAATGTTTTTAAAATAATACAATTTAAATGTAAAAACAATTCACTCGAGCATTTACTTCTTCTATGACTGATAATTAGTGACTGATCAGCCACTTTGCAGTCACTGTTTTTATTTTTATTTTCCACAACTAACCAGTGTTTTTAAAGTTACTTCCCTTGCTCGTATTTTCCACCTGAATGAAATTGTTGAAACTCTCTTCTTGAAAATTGAACTTGAGTATGAGGAATATTCTAATACAAAAAAAGGGAAACTTGATGATGAGGTCGGGAGTATTAAATTGAAATGACAGCTGGAAATGGAAACTGATTTATAAAACAAAAAATGGATTAAGATTTATTCTGTCTCTTAAGCTTCCAACTGTGCCGGTAATTTGAGATGAATAAAACTTTTTACTTCCTGGCTTTTGTATTATACTATAGCACTCTGAATAAATTAAAACTAACTACTCCTTTGGATTCTCCACGCCATACTGGCTCACTAAAAGCAGATTGACCCCAGAGGTTTTAGCGTTGTCCGGATTTTAAATCTTATCGGCAATGTATATGTCACTACCTGAGTCAGGAAGTTCTGTTAAGCTAATTTGTTAAACTGCTCTACTAGGATTTTTGAATTGGTCCTGTTAAGCATCTGTAGTGATACAGAAATGTATTTTCATAACCATGTTTGAAGCATGTTCCTTGAGCAAAAAAATTGGAAAAGTGTCTTTTCTCCACCTTATGTAGATGGCTTGAGGTAACTGAACAGAGTGGGACAGTCTGAATTTTTCTATCGCAGGAGAATTAATGCAGTCTCAGAAAGATAATAGTGATTAATGGTGTACTACTTACTGCACTGAATAATTTCCAGATCTCTTTGCCATATAATTTACTAGTTGTATATTAAATGATGATGCTACGTTATCTCGTTGTGAAATAAAAGATTTTAACATTGTTTGTGTTTATAACCTGAATAGTATATTACCTTCGTATTCCTTTGGTACTTTCTTTGCAATATTTATAGTAATAAAACATGTGTTTAGCATCTGTAACTACATAAAAAATAAAGGTGGAGTCCTGCCCCTTTTCTTGTGTGACTCTTCCAGGTACAGAGTACAAAGGTAAACATGCAAAATAGTGTCACTCAACATGACTTTAATTAACAAATGCCCGTCTTTTAGGATGAAAAACACTTACAAACAAGCATTGGCATAGCCAATAGGTTTCGCCTTTGGGACCTTATAAGTGTTTGGTTATCCAGCACAATATCCTTGGTGCAACGATATCAACTGTTGCATGGCTAAACACTTATGAGGTCCCAAAGGCGAGACCTATTGGATATGCCAATGCTTGTTAACTGTAGCCACCCTGCACACCATTGCGGTGCGGATGCTCGACAGCGTCGCTAAAACTATTTGCAAAGCCGACAGGGTATAAAGGCGAGACCTGTTGGCTTTGCCAATGCTTGTGTTATATCGCCAACAAAAAAGCACACAAAAGTATTCACCCTACTATGAAAGCAGTACCGGATGACGTGACTTTACATATGTTATTGGGTTTCTTTTGTTTAATGATCAAAGTCTATGCGCAGACAACCCTTGGTGGTGAAAGCAATTCGATTGTATGCTTTTAAAACGTATATTTTATACTTGCTAAAGAAACATGCATACATTCAAGAAGACACAATAAGATACTACCTCTTCCTGCAGAGGGCAGCAGACTGCAGAAGGAGATGGTTTTGTTATGGTCCCGTGAAGCCCACTTGTCCTGGCCATTGCAGTGGCTAGTGGGAAACAGGAGGTGGGCATGGAAGGTCACGGGCAGAGCCAAGGGTCGGCTTGGCTCTAAGAGCCCTGAAATAGTTGGCATATACATAATGCAACAAACATCCCGAAAGAATATGTAAAGTCTCGTCAAAATAAGAAAAAGTGTACTTCTTTAGAACACGAAGGAAGTGTTTCACTTTAGCACATCAGATTACACATTACAGAATCTTGAAAACATTCCTGTTCCCCAGCCCTGAACATTAGTCAGTTAAGAGGCAAGTCAGTTGTTATCTAAACTGTATTTGTACGCTAGTTTCTTTTTAATTTTGGATTAACATTATAGCCCATTAAATCAAGCACACGATGCTTTTGTACATCAGCATCCTAAACGCGTACATTTAAAGGTGTTGTCATTTGTGTTATCAATGAAAAAGGAGGCTCAGTGAAATACAATATTAGCCTAGGATCACAGTTTGGTCAAGCTGGGAGCCAGGATTGATTCTAGCTCTCAGGTTTCACGTTATGCAATACAGCTACTAAAGAAGTATCCTTTTCTCTCCTTTTTAACGTCAAAGGTTTATGCTGAGTTTTTTCATTCTTGTCCCATGAAGGTTTAGAGGAGGGGGCTGGTATAAGTTACATGAAAGTTCGGCTCGTTTTGTGCTCGAGGGTCCAAAAGGACCTCGAGCCGAGCCAAAGAGAGGCATCAGACTCGAGCAAGGCTTACCCTTTGAGTGGCTCGCCCACCTCTAGACTTGGGGTCCTGAGGCATAGTAGGAAGAGAGGAGGGCGCAAGGAGATTGAATTGTGGGAGCAATGGAGAGAGAAGGTGTAAGAATTCTTGAGTTTGAGGGTCTAGAACCATAATAAGGAAACATATAATTATATAACATGAATAAAAAGATGAGCACAAGAGGAGAGTGAGGATACTAGAATAAGAAGAGAGGAGGCAGAGATGAAAGAATATTCGGGAACGGGGAGCAGCGGTTAGAATGCTGGTAGAAGAGGAAGAAAGTATAGGAATGCAGGCACATTTAAAGGATAGAGGGGAGCGATGACCTAAAATGGAGATAAAATGTGGGGGGAAATGAGTAGCAATTGATGAGTAAGAACAAGACAGGAAAACAGAAAACAAAGGACTGGGAAGATGGAGCCAGAAGTAAAGACACGGAGTGACAGCAACAGATAACGAGAAACAGAAAAAAAGAAAAGTAAAGAGGAAATGTTTGAAACACACAGACACAGAGGGTGACAACAGTCACAAAGACTGACTTAGAGACAAATCCAGAAACTAGACAGACACTAAAGAGCGCTCAGCAGAAGTCCATGTTCTAGATACCTCCTTCAGTGCCAGGCCTCACTAGTGCCAGCCTCATTGACCTGTAAGTACGAGTCCCATAATGCATTATGTTGTTAATGTTTGTGAAGGGTGCTTCCTAACGGACTGAGTGGCTTTAAGATTCCTGAATAAAAAAACTGAGGCTTCTCACTGTCGCATTGCTTTTTAAGAATGAGGAGGACTTTAAAGAGCAATGCATAGAGACACGTGCCTTACACCACTCTCCTTTTGTAGAATGCATTTTAAGTAGAAAGTTTGTCATTTTAAGTAGATGAAGAAATTATTTTAGCACTGTGAACGGTAACCCCTCGCATATTCAGTTTCTGCATGGGATTGGTGGGCCCAAAACGTCCTCATGGCACTGTTTGAATCTCACTGTTAATTCATGAAAACATACAAACGCAGCTTTCTGTTAGTTAATGAAAGCACAGTCCTGCCAAAAAGAAAGGAAAAGAAACCCAGAGAATGGAAACCCAGAGAGACTGGGAGATATCAAACCAAAGATCACGATACGGATACAATGAGACCAATAAACACCCTTTCTCTTGACAGCACACCGACAATGACAGTTTTGCGTTTTTAAATTCATAAATGCAGTTGGCTTGCACGCCCCTTCATGCTTTCGAAGAACCAACAAAAGAGATTAAGTGAAATCGGGTGCCGTGTCGTCTCAGCTAAAGTTGCACGCATGGTGAGTGCAACACAGTGGTGGCTAACTATGCCTTTAGGGCCATAGGGGGTGGGGGTGGGGGGGGGGAATTAGGAGCGTGACGTTTTGTAGCCCGGTATTGGTGTTTTACGAGCTGCGCATAAGAAAAGAAATGTGCACCGCTGGTTTTGCGTTTTTAAATTCATTAATGCAGTTGGCTTGCACGCTCCTTCATGTATTCGAAGAACCAACATAAGAAATTAAGTGAAATCGGGTGCCGTGTCGTCTCAGCTAAAGTTGCACGCATGTCGAGTGCAACGCAGTAGTGGCTAACTATGCCTTTAGGGCCACAGGGAGTGGGGGGTTGGGGGGGGGCGGGGGGATAAGGAGCGTGACATTTTTTAGCCCGGTATTGGTGTTTTATGAGCTGCGCATAAGAAAATAAATGTGCACCGCTGCTGTTGTTGAATATGAATGGCGGCGTGTCAAGCTGATTAACAAAAATATAATATATTAAAATAAGGAGAGCTGGGCGAGCCCAAGTAGAAGCGTTGGTTAAAAAAATACAAAGATACCATATAGACACCTGACGCATTGCAGGAAGGGAGCCAGGAAAATAAGCCCGGGAGTGGGAAATAAAAAAATAATTGCGAGTGGTGCGCGCAAAAGTGGAGGCCGCGAGACGTGCTCTGTGGTGGGGGAGGGGGAGGGGCGAGCAAGAAAGAGAGGCAGAGTGAGGCACGCGCGCGGGGGTGGCGGAGCATGCTGTACGGCTTAATGAGCCATGAAAGAAAGGCAGATGCGGCCGCGTGCGTGCATGCGCTCGTGAACGCAAGGTTTAGGCCAGGGTAGCACTTTTTAAAAGCCCGTTTACTAAATTTCTCGCAGAGCAGCGCATGCGCTGGCTCAGCGAGACCTAAAAAGTCAGTAGTTGAAGGAGGCTGGCGCACTGTCCTGTGGACTGCTCAAAAATGTGAAAGACATTCCAGCAGAGCACTATCTGAAGAAGGGAGACCCAAAGATGCTTTCTGTTAATGTTATTATTATTAGTATATATTATATTTCCTTATTAAAAATGTCTGTAAACAGCTAAAACTGTCGCTGAAACAGACCTAAAAATGGGATTTATTTTGGTCAATGGAAAGACAATAACAAAAAAAGACATTGACCATTTAAACTGTACCACACAAACACTCACAACACATGGCACCAACATTACACCTTTTGCAGTAATTTTTAGTTACTCACTACCATTTGTAAAAATGAAAAAAACAGCTTTTTAATCTCCAGTGTGAAAATGTGTATCCATGTTAGTATTGAAATGTGTGTTCAACTTCAATAATAATAGGTAAAGACTGTAACAATTGCCAAACAATATTCAATTGTCAGGAAGTAAACTTATTATTCCACACCAGAGCACAAAATTGTCAACTCTTGTACAAATCTTGTACGGAAGCATATCAGATTAGCATATAATATATATGTTAGAAATAGAGGTTTCTGGTTGGCAGACTATACACCCTGTCCAAGCGGAGGCCGCAATCCTAGTCAGGGTAAGTCAGATACACAATCTAAATTAACCTGTGCTCACCCTCTAGTAGCTTGGCACAGAGCAGTCAGGCTTAACTTAAGAGGCAATGTGTAGAGTATTTGTGCAACACTTTAATTTCAGTAACACAGTGAAAATACCATAAAAGGACTCCACAGGACTTTAGAAAAATAGAGAATATTTATCTGAGTAAAACAAGACTAAAACGACAAAAAATCCAATAAGTAGAACTAGACATCCCCGGTTGCAAGACTGGAGAAGGGATTTGTTAGAATGGGCAGAAGCGGAGAAAGCGCATATGAATAAGGCACACAGTGATGAGAAAGTAGCGGTACTCTCCTGGGGAGCCATGCTGCAAGCCCTGGCGGAGCACATGGAGAATAGTACTCCTGGATGACTTCCAAATGCATAAGGAGGCACAGACCACACTGAGTGAGGTACCAGAGAGCTTAAGCTCAGTGATTACGGTTAGAACAACCACGATAACCATCCCATGTTGGGTTTCCCCACTAGCGAGCAATAGACACAGTTGACATTTCTCCTATAACGACGAACTAGCCCATGGCTGAAAGTTTTGGGAGGGAGGGAAGATGGGGGAGAGATTTGGGATTCAAGTTGTATAGTATTTGTTGACTTAATGGTAACCAATGGTTACCATTAAGTCAACAAATACTCTCTGCTGTAGTTGGTGGGGTATCATTGCAGAGTCAGAATTGTGTAACAATACCTTATGTAATGCTTTTTGTTAAAATGCCAATAAAGAAATTAAAAAGTAGAACTTAAGATATGAATTTTTAAAGATTAAATGCAAAAACAGTGCTTAGAAGTAACTAGCGGTCAAAAGGTTACTTAGGGTCGCGTGGGACTGGTGGAAATCCAAAGTTCAGACTGACCGTGATGGATGGCAGGCCGGCTACAGAACTCATTCAGGATCCTCTTGTATGTTGCAAAAGTGTTGGCGCTGAGGGAATGATGAATCGATCTTTTCTACGAAGTCGGGTCACTGTGTTGCCGTTGAACTCCGTTGAAATGCAGGCAACAAGTCGTCATCAAGTCACCTAGACGGGGTCAAAGGATCGATGCTGCGTCATCATCAACACTGCATCGGAGAACACTGCATCAGTTCTGATTGGCGCAAAGGGGCCACTGCGTCCATTTTTTAAGGAACCAGCTGCAGAACCCATTTCTGAAGCCCAGGACTGGAGGGGGCACCTCAGCCAAGGTAGGACTCACAGATGGCAGAATCCAGCAGCGCCAGCAGAGATGCAGAAAGTATTCTGTGTCCCTGGGACTTCAGAAAACAGGAGATAAGCCAGCAGGCCCTTGGTAAAAATGTGGGTTAAAGGATGAAGAGAACAGGTCCAGTCCTCCCACTCCCAGGCAAGAAGCAGCAGGCCAACAAAGCAGAGCAGGTAGCAAAGTGGCAGTCCCTCCTACAATACAGCAATCAGCAGGTCAACACAACAATGCAGTTAGCAAAGTGGCAGTCCATCCTACAGCACAGCAGCTCTACTTCCAGGCAGAATGTCCTTGGTTCCAGCAAAGTTCTGATCTGGTGGTGTCAGGCGTCCAAATGTGCCTGTGAAGTGGGGGAGACACCAAATAGGCATTTGAAGATCACAAAGTCCCTGCTTTTCCTGCCCTGGCTCCAGACACACCACAGTGGGGTATGCAGCTCTTTATGTTGGGCACAAACCTATTCAGGTGCAACTGTCAGTTCCTCCCTCCCAATCTACCTCAGATAGACCCATCAGCGTGGAGATGGGCCGTCAGGATGCAAATGTCACACCCCTTCTCTCTTTGTGTGACGGTCTAGAGGGAATGAGCTGTCACTCAACCCGGACGTGTATTCAGAGAAAGGCAGAGGTACAGGATGGTTAAAGTAAGAAAATGCCAACTTTTAAAAAGTGGTATTTTTAGACTTACAATTTAAAATCCCACTTCACCATAAATTGTGATTTAAAATTGTGGGTCCAGAGACACCAATCTCTATCTGCTCCCAATTGTAAATTACACTTAAAAGGTATTTACGGTAATCCTAATGTTAACCTATGGGAGAGATCGGTTGTGCAGTAGTGAAAAACAAATTTAGGAGTATTTCACTACCAGGACATGTAAACCTTACAAGTACATGCCCTACTTTTTAAATATAATGCACCCTGCCCAGGGGGCTACCTAGGGCCTACCTTAGAGGAGACGTACATGTACTAAAAAGGAAGGTTTGGGCCTGGCAAGTAGGTTAACTTGCCAGGTCGAAATGCAGTTCAAAACTGCACACACAGGTTCTGCAATGGCAGGCCTGAGCCATGTTTATGAGCTACTGAAGTGGGTCCCACAATCATTGCTGCAGGCCCACTAGTGTAACTGCAATAATTGATGGACAGAATGCTGAATGATTCAAACATTCTCCCCCAGTCAAGAGATCTGGGTTAAATCCATCGTTATTTTGCCCACTGCACCACCCCAGTTTGGACCCAGCCATATGCAAATCAGTCTTGACCGTATTCCTCTAGGGAACAGTACAGCCGAACTGCACAGCCAGGTCCTCCTTGGACTGGAAACAAGCATCCTGGGACCGGTTCAGGGTATGTCACCCCCTCATCACTCAAGCTAGCTTGAATCCAGTGGCACAGTGAGCAAGGGATCCAAGTCTGGGCATACCCGTCCCACTAGGGCGAAAAGTGTAACTGCAACAATTGATGGACGGAATGCTGAATGATTCAAACATTCTCCCCCAGTCAAGAGATCTGGGTTAAATCCATTGTTCTGTTGCCCACTGTGCCACCCTAGTTTGGACCTAGCCATATACAAATCAGTCTTGACCCTATTCCTCATGGGAACAGTCGAGCCCGAACTGCCAAGCCAGGTCCTCCCTGGACAAGAAACAAGCATCCTGGGAACTGTGCGTCTTTTGCTTTCTCACCCTAAGTGCACCGTGTATGCCCAGACGTGGGCATACCACGTCACATATCCATTAGGGCATAACATTGATGAGGAGTAAGCTGTACATCTGGGATACTGGTGAACCAGATATGACAGATTGTCAGTTTTTACTGCAAACACAACTGTAAATGCTAGATTTTATGGCTTTTACCTCTACTGCGATTTAGTTTAATCATTGTAAATTGTAGCACTGTTTTTTTTCACTTAACGGCTAATGGCACCTTTTTTGTGTATATTCTGTTACAGATTTCCGTACAATGTGTGTGAGACGAGTGGAAGGAAAAATGAGCACCTAATATCTTCAAGTGGATGCACTCCGATGGTTATATCCTTATGAATTATCCCTGAACTTTTGAACTGATTTAGACCACTCAAGAGCAAACGCTGCAAATGTTATAGGACAGAAAGTCCACTCAGAGAGACTTGCTGAGCATTAGAAGTTGTATTCGATGAGAAGCTCCAGAGCTTTATGTTAAATCATCAGCAGTCCCTAGACTTTAATGGGGTGCTATGCCACTGGGCATCAACAATGATAGCACTTGACCGTGTGGATTAAGGTGCCGATAGCAAAGGAACAGCAGGAGTAGCCATGCCACTATATAAATGCCCACTGGGGCATGATGTCTTAGAGTGAATTTTGTGAAAAAAACACAAGGGCACCCAAAGGAAGTTGGACAGGGACCTTGGGAGGTTATATATTACAGGAAACAATGGTCCCTGAAAACAAAAGGAATAAGTGAAGCAATAAATATAGCCAAAATTGGTTCTATATTTAAGCCAGTGTCCAGCCGGACAGAGGCCCCTTTAATAAGTTGAGATGATTAACAATGAATCAAAAAAATGTAAGTATGATCTCAGTGGGATACAAGCCTGTATCCTGGGACTTACATATCGTAAGAACAAATTGTGAAAAGACGTTCAGGCAATTTGTAGGATGTTTCAATCAGAAAATTATATAGAATAGCGAAACATCTGATACATTTACTGCCACCTTCACATTACGTTATGTACAAAAAATACAATGTGTAAGGTAGACAACTGTGTCGACGGCGTTTCGATCCATATCAGGAGGATATCGGATCATCATCAGGACTAATCAATTAAATTGCCCATGTTGTAAAGCCTGAATTTGCATAGAGTCATAAATAGCAAAACAACAAAAAACAGCGAATTGAAAGTAGGGAGAAAAATGCGGGGAGAAAGGAGAAAAATAATACAGTAATTATTTGGACGTTTTCAAAATTCAAAAAGCATAAAATGAGAAAGTGCGGCAGAGCAAGCAACCAACTTCAACAGGGATAGACATTCTTAATGACGTGGATAGCTGTCGAATCACAATGTAATATAACAAATCACGTGGGTAGCTGGCAAACCACATTACAATATACCAAATCACGAGGGGAAAAGTGGGGGTGTAGTTGAAGAGTAAAGTTACACACCATTCGTGCAGAAACTACGAAAGATGCATAGTAGTTGGATAACGTACACGTTAGGCAAACAGTGTGCTCAGCGTAGGCGGTAAACTTCAGGGCAAGTGGTTTAAAAGATGGGAATGGTCAGCCGAACTCGTAACTGAATAGGCAGAAAAGACGAAATTTCAGAAATGCATTACGCCGTGCTTGAGCGGTGAAGGGACTTGCAGGCAAGTGGATTCATTAACTATCAACAATACGCCTGAGAAAAAGCAGCAAAGAGGGAGTGAGAGAGCCGAACAGTATCACGGACGTTGCGCGGTGATAAATCATGCCGAATAGTGTCCGATGAGAAGGCGGGTGTTACCTCATTGTACGAGGGCTCTAGGATTGGTGATGTGTCCAGATAATTCCTATACGACGCAAGTCTGATATCAAAAGGTGACCGAGGTTGTGGAGGAGCGGGGTTGATGAGGCTTACCTACGGCTTACGGATTCCGGGAATACAGGTCACGGTGTAATGTCTGTGATAGTCTGGAAGGGCATAAAAGACAGGAAGTGAGTAGGGAAGCGTGGGGGATGTAGTGGGGGTGGCTGGTGTGAAGCAGGAGTGCTCCTTATCTCAGGATGGTGAGAGGATCGGATACCGTGACCACACCAGAGACGACTCGCTCGGGCAGCGCGAATGCGGAAGTGAAGGGAATGGAAAGCTTCCGGCAAGTTATTATGATGCGGAGTCAAGTGATTGGTCATGTGATTGGTCATGTGATCGGGACGTGTAGCTGAATGAGTGCAGGCCTAATTGGACAACCGAGACGTGCAGTTGCGGGCGCCATCTTGGGAGGATGGAAAGCTGGTGAAGAGGAGCAGGGATATAGATGGGGGTGGCAGCATGTGACTGATTGAAGATTGAAAGCCAGGGCAAAAGTAAAATACAAAAATGGCCACAACAATAAACATTAAAGTGTGATGATAAATACAAGTAAGACAATTTCAAGAAATTCAACAACAATTGCGAAGCACAAAGAACCGCAGTGAAAAAGAACATACAATAGAATGTCAGCAAGTTGGTGCATAAAAATATCGTGCCACAACGATAACACATGTGCAGTTGAGCAGACTAGGAACATATAATAAAGAACCAAGACATTAGTGAACCACATGAGTCGGGCCAACAGAAGATTATGCCACAGTGATTGTCCAAGAATGTCCAAGAAGAGCAGAGAGTTATAGCAAAGAGGTCCAATCTTCAAGACGGTTCAAGCCTGTATGGATGCTTCCAGTTTTCAAAATCCACTTCAATTCCTCTTTGTTCAGCAGTTGCGAAAGATCTGCGCCTCTCGGGGGGATTTTTACAACAGAAACCACTGTCCAGCGTATGTCATCCTCAGTGTGACCTAGAGCCTCGAAATGATCGACCAAAGGAGCATTTGGTGTTTTACATCGTAGTCTACTCCTGTGTTGGCAGATTCTTATCCGGATTTTTTGCGTGGTTTGGCCTATGTAAATCTTATCACAGGGACACAAGATGGCATAGATGACATTACATGTATTGCAGTTGCTAAAATTCTTGTGTACAAATCGAATATTTCCAAACACAAACTCTTTGCAATCTGAGGTGAATCTACACGTGGTGCAGTTACCACACCTAGTATGTCTGGTCAGGGGTGGTAGGGCCCAGTGGTCATGGAGAGTGCCAGTATTGGGTTGAGTAGGGAGTGCTGCTCTTACCAAGTGATATTTGATGTTCTTGCTTTTTTTTAAAGCAAAGAGAGGTCTCTCAAGATCAAGTATACCTGCGTTCAGCACATTCCAGTGTTTGAGAATGCTTTTCCGTAGTTTGTTGGAGGAGAGGGAAAAAGTAGTGACGCAAACTATGCGATTCTGAGCAGTCTTAGGTTTGGGTTCTAAAAGGCATTCCCTTGGGCAATACCACGCTCTTTTGAGGGCATTGCGAATCAATCTTTTTGGGTATCCTCTAGAGGTCAGTTTGTTGTTTAGTATTTTCGCTTCTCTGAAGTAATCCTCTTTGAGGGTACAATTACGTCTTATACGTAGGAATTGAGAGTATGGTAGAGAATCTCTCAGCGCTCTGGGGTGGTTGCTACTATACTTCAACAGAGTATTACGTTCTGTTGGTTTCCTGAAAAGGCTAGTAATTAGATGTCCATCTTTGTGTGAAATATTCAGATCTAAAAATGGTATAGAAGATTTGTTATGTGTGAGTGTGAATTTAAGACCACCGCAGTTGTTGTTAAGCCAATGGAGAAAATTCTCTAGCATGATCTGAGTATCATGCCAGATCAGAAAAATGTCATCTATGTAACGCTTCCATAGTGACATAGCAGAGAAAAAAGGGTTCTGCTGAACCAGTATGTGGTTCGTTTCGAGGGCGTTCATATACAGGATGGCTAGATTAGGTGCAAATACTGCACCCATGGATGTACCTTTGGTTTGCTGGTAGTATTGGCCATCAAACATGAAAAAGTTCCTTGTGAGACAGATCTCTAGAAGTTGTAAAATAAAGATGGTAGGGACTGCGTGTGGTCTAGTACGGGTGTCCAAAATTGCCTCAATGATGCGTAATGAGTCCCGTTGGGGGATGTTTGTGTATAATGATTCAACATCAAGGGTGCATAAGGTATCAGTCGAGGGGTCAAAGACATAATTTTCTACCAGGGTAATCATTTGCATGCTGTCTCTCACATAATAAGGAGTGGAAGGAACAAAATCTTTTATGAAAAAGTCAACATATAGACCTAGAGGCTCGAGGATAGAACCGCAGCCTGAGACGATAGGACGTCCGGGTGGGTTCATAGAGTCCTTGTGAATCTTGGGGAGTGTATAAATTACCGGCATCCGTGGTGCCTTGGCATTCAAAAATTGATATTCAAGTTTGGACAGGAAGCCTTGGTCCAAACCTGATTGGGTAACCTGTTGAATGACTTGTTTTAATTCATTAGTGGGGTTAGTGGGAAGTAGGCAGTAATGATCTGTATTGCCTAGTTGTCTTAATATTTCATTTTTGTAGGTAATGATTTCCTGTAGTACTATCCCACCCCCTTTGTCAGCAGGTTTAATGACAACGTCACTATTGGTCTTTAGTGTTTGGAGTGCCGATTTTTCAGCCAGTGAGATATTGTATGGGATAAAGTGGTGTTCTTTAGCCAGATTGGAGAGGTCATTTAGTACCAGCTTCTCAAAGGAAGAGATTTCAGGTGGAACCATATTGGCCGATGGAGAAAACGTGGATGCAGGTCGTAAAGGAGTATTGCAAGGTTTAGGTGAGAGAGGATTGAGTAGGAAGTAACTATGTGATCTAATCTTACGGAAAAACCTGAGTATTTCAGTCTGTAGATCTAGAAAGTTGGTTTGGGTGGTAGGTACAAAGGAAAGACCTTTGCTGAGTATGGATAACTCTGATTCATTAAGTTGGTGTTTGGTGAGATTAAAAATAGGGAGTAGAAGATTGCTTTGTGTCTGACTAGAGGTAGGGATCTGACTAGAGGTAGGGATCTGGCTATGATTATCCATGATGTATGGGTTATCTACCAGCGGTAGTAGTTGCGACGAGTTTGTCGTTCCCCTGGTGGGTTTTGCCAATGGGCGCGTTTCAGGCCACCTCTTTTTTGTGGCTCTTGTTGGCCGTGTCCTAAAAAAGAGGATGAAGATGACTGATTGTTGGGTACTCTATTAGAACTACTAGTTCCTTCACCTGGATCAGAGTTGTCGGATGAATCCGCAGAAGTGTCTGAGAATCCCACTAGGTTGTTTCTCCTATTGAATCGGCCCCACGGTCGGTTATTGCGTGGGTTGTTGTAAGATCTATTGATATAGAAATCTTTGGTTAAGTAAGGATATGTTCTTTCAGTGGAGTAGGATTTGATATCTTTCTTGACTTTATTAGATTTTTTGTTCTGCTCAATTCTATAAAATTCATCAACGGTTTTTTGTACTTGCTCTAGCAATTTTTTGCTGTCAGGTATAGTACCGCTATCAGTTATTTGTTTCTCAATATCAGTTATCTCTTCTAGCAGTTTTTTAAGTTCCTCTGTTGCTATATCGATACCTAAAACCATCCAATGTCTGGAGCAGGTGGTACTGATATAACTGAAGTTTGTGATGTATTTCCTAGTTTCTGCACGAATGGTGTGTAACTTTACTCTTCAACTACACCCCCACTTTTCCCCTTGTGATTTGGTATATTGTAATGTGGTTCGCCAGCTACCCACGTGATTTGTTATATTACATTGTGATTCGACAGCTATCCACGTCATTAAGAGTGTCTATCCCTGTTGAAGTTGGTTGCTTGCTCTGCCGCACTTTCTCATTTTATGCTTTTTGAATTTTGAAAACGTCCAAATAATTACTGTATTATTTTTCTCCTTTCTCCCAGCATTTTTCTCCCTACTTTCAATTCGCTGTTTTTTGTTGTTTTGCTATTTATGACTCTATGCAAATTCAGGCTTTACAACATGGGCAATTTAATTGATTAGTCCTGATGATGATCCGATATCCTCCTGATATGGATCGAAACGCCATCGACACAGTTGTCTACCTTACACATTGTATTTTTTGTACATAACGTAATGTGAAGGTGGCAGTAAATGTATCAGATGTTTCGCTATTCTATATAATATTCTGATTGAAACATCCTACAAATTGCCTGAACGTCTTTTCACAATTTGTTCTTACGATATGTAAGTCCCAGGATACACGGCTTGTATCCCACTGAGATCATACTTACATTTTTTTGATTCATTGTTAATCATCTCAACTTATTAAAGGTGCCTCTGTCCGGCTGGACACTGGCTGAAATATAGAACCAATTTTGGCTGTATTTATTGCTTCACTTATTCTTTTTGTTTTCAGGGACCATTGTTTCCTGTAATATATAACCTCCCAAGGTCCCTGTCCAACTTCCTTTGGGTGCCCTTGTGTTTTTTTCACATAGTTAGCGTAATCGCAGGATTGCAATGGCTTTTGCTCTCATCTCCCCTTCCCCTCTAGAAAGTGGGTTACTTTCCGTTCCTCTCGACTCCCATATTGTTTGTGTTCACTCCTTTTGATATGTCAGATCACGCACCCCTCTATACAGACGAATATATCAAGAAGATTCTAGAAGGTCCATCCCTCTTTACGGACCCCTCTAATGCTCCCCAAGAAATCAGCTCTACACTCCCGGAACAACTAGAAAAAAACAAAAAAAAGTCAGTCAGATTACAACTCATGATTCGGATGCTTACAGAATATTTAAAGGCCGATATCATTCCAACAGGTCTTCAAGTTAGAAACATACCAGGGATCTTTACTGATATCCCCAAATACATCACAAACTTCAGTTACATCAGTACCACCTGCTCCAGACATTGGATGGTTTTAGGTATCGATATAGCAACAGAGGAACTTAAAAAACTGCTAGAAGAGACAACTGATATGTGAGAAACAAATAACTGATAGCGGTACTATACCTGACAGCAAAAAATTGCTAGAGCAAGTACAAAAAACCATTGATGAATTTTATAGAATTGAGCAGAACAAAACATCTAATAAAGTCAAGAAAGATATCAACTCCTACTCCACTGAAAGAACATATCCTTACTTAACCAAAGATTTCTATATCAATAGATCTTACAACAACCCACGCAATAACCGACCGTGGGGCCGATTCAATAGGAGAAACAATCTAGTGGGATTCTCAGACACTTCTGCGGATTCATCCGACAACTCTGATCCAGGTGAAGGAACTAGTAGTTCTAATAGAGTACCCAACAATCAGTCATCTTCATCCTCTTTTTTAGGACACGGCCAACAAGAGCCACAAAAAGAGGTGGCCTGAAACGCGCCCATTGGCAAAACCCACCAGGGGAACGACAAACTCGTCGCAACTACTACCGCTGGTAGATAACCCATACATCATGGATAATCATAATCCCAGCCAGATCCCTACCTCTAGTCAGACACAAACCAATCTTCTACTCCCTATTTTTAATCTCACCAAACACCAACTTAATGAATCAGAGTTATCCATACTCAGCAAAGGTCTTTCCTTTGTACCTACCACCCAAACCAACTTTCTAGATCTACAGACTGAAATACTCAGGTTTTTAAGTAAGATTATATTACATAGTTACTTCCTACTCAATCCTCTCTCACCTAAACCTTGCAATACTCCTTTACGACCTGCGTCCACGTTTTCTCCATCGGCCAATATGGTTCCACCTGAAATCTCTACCTTTGAGAAGCTGGTACTAAATGACCTCTCCAATCTGGCTAAAGAACACCACTTTATCCCATACAATATCTCACTGGCTGAAAGATCGGCACTCCAAACACTAAAGACCAATAGTGACGTTGTCATTAAACCGGCTGACAAAGGGGGTGGGATAGTACTACAGGAAATCATTACCTACAAAAATGAAATATTAAGACAACTAGGCAATACAGATCATTACTGCCTACTTCCCACTAACCCCACTAATGAATTAAAACAAGTCATTCAACAGGTTACCCAATCAGGTTTGGACCAAGGCTTCCTGTCCAAACTTGAATATTAATTTTTGAATGCCAAGGCACCATGGATGCCGGTAATTTATACACTCCCCAAGATTCACAAGGACTCTATGAACCCACCCGGACGTCCTATCGTCTCAGGCTGCGGTTCTATCCTCGAGCCTCTAGGTCTATATGTTGACTTTTTCATAAAAGATTTTGTTCCTTCCACTCCTTATTATGTGAGAGACAGCATGCAAATGATTACCCTGGTAGAAAATTATGTCTTTGACCCCTCGACTGATACCTTATGCACCCTCGATGTTGAATCATTATACACATACATCCCCCAACGGGACTCATTACGCATCATTGAGGCAATTTTGGACACACGTACTAGACCACACGCAGTCCCTACCATCTTTATTTTACAACTTCTAGAGATCTGTCTCACAAGGAACTTTTTCAAGTTTGATGGCCAATACTACCAGCAAACCAAAGGTACATCCATGGGTGCAGTTTTTGCACCTAATCTAGCCATCCTGTATATGAACGCCCTCGAAACGAACCACATACTGGTTCAGCAGAACCCTTTTTTCTCTGCTATGTCACTATGGAAGCGTTACATAGATGACATTTTTCTGGTCTGGCATGATACTCAGATCATGCTAGAGAATTTTCTCCATTGGCTCAACAACAACTGCGGTGGTCTTAAATTCACACTCACACATAACAAATCTTCTATACCATTTTTAGACCTGAATATTGCACACAAAGATGGACATCTAATTACTAGCCTTTTCAGGAAACCAACAGAACGTAATACTCTGTTGAAGTATAGTAGCAACCACCCCAGAGCGCTGAGAGATTCTCTACCATACTCTCAATTTCTACGTATAAGACGTAATTGTACCCTCAAAGAGGATTACTTCAGAGAAGCGAAAATACTAAACAACTGACCTCTAGAGGATACCCAAAAAGATTGATTCGCAATGCCCTCAAAAGAGCGTGGTATTGCCCAAGGGAATGCCTTTTAGAACCCAAACCTAAGACTGCTCAGAATCGCATAGTTTGCGTCACTACTTTTTCCCTCTCCTCCAACAAACTACGGAAAAGCATTCGCGAACACTGGAATGTGCTGAACGCAGGTATATATGATCTTGAGAGACCTCTCTTTGCTTTCAAAAAAAGCAAGAACATCAAAGATCACTTGGTAAGAGCAGCACTCCCTACTCAACCCAATACTGGCACTCTCCATGACCACTGGGCCCTACCACCCCTGACCGGACATACTAGGTGTGGTAACTGCACCACGTGTAGATTCACCTCAGATTGCAAAGAGTTTATGTTTGGAAATATTCGATTTGTACACAAGAATTTTAGCAACTGCAATACATGTAATGTCATCTATGCCATCTTGTGTCCCTGTGATAAGATTTACATAGGCCAAAGCACGCAAAAAATCCGGATAAGAATCTGCCAACACAGGAGTAGACTACGATGTAAACCACCAAATGCTCCTTTGGTCGATCATTTCGAGGCTCTAGGTCACACTGAGGATGACATACGCTGGACAGTGGTTTCCGTTGTAAAAATCCCCCCGAGAGGCGCAGATCTTTCGCAACTGCTGAACAAAGAGGAATTGAAGTGGATTTAGAAAACTGGAAGCATCCATACAGGGTTGAACCGTCTTGAGGATTGGACCTCTTTGCTATAACTCTCTGCTCTTCTTGGACATTCTTGGACAATCACTGTGGCATAATCTTCTGTTGCCCCGACTCACGTGGTTCACTAATGTCTTGGTTCTTTATTATATGTTCCTAGTCTGCTCGACTGCACATGTGTTATCGTTGTGGCACGATATTTTTATGCACCAACTTGCTGACATTCTATTGTATGTTCTTTTTCACTGCGGTTCTTTGTGCTTCGCAATTGTTGTTGAATTTCTTGAAATTGTCTTACTTGTATTTATCATCACACTTTAATGTTTATTGTTGTGGCCATTTTTGTATTTTACTTTTGCCCTGGCTTTCAATCTTCAATCAGTCACATGCTGCCACCCCCATCTATATCCCTGCTCCTCTTCACCAGCTTTCCATCCTCCCAAGATGGCGCACGCAACTGCACGTCTCGGTTGTCCAATTAGGCCTGCACTCATTCAGCTACACGTCCCGATCACATGACCAATCACATGACCAATCACTTGACTCCGCATCATAATAACTTGCCGGAAGCTTTCCATTCCCTTCACTTCCGCATTCGCGCTGCCCGAGCGAGTCGTCTCTGGTGTGGTCACGGTATCCGATCCTCTCACCATCCTGAGGTAAGGAGCACTCCCGCTTCACACCGGCCACCCCCACTACATCCCCCACGCTTCCCTATTCCCACTTCCTGTCTTTTATGCCCTTCCAGACTATCACAGAAATTACTCCGTGACCTGTATTCCCGGAATCCGTAAGCCGTAGGTAAGCCTCATCAACCCCGCTCCTCCACAACCTCGGTCACCTTTTGTTATATCCTTCTCACACTACCCCTGTTTCACAGGCATCGCCCTACTTCTCTTGATACCAGACTTGCGTCGTATAGGAATTATCTGGACACATCACCAGTCCTAGAGCCCTCGTACAATGAGGTAACACCAGCCTTCTCATCGGACACTATTTGGCATGATTTATCGCCGCGCAACGTCCGTGATACTGTTCGGCTCTCTCACTCCCTCTTTGCTGCTTTATCTCATGCGCATTGTTGATAGTTAATGAATCCACTTGCCTGCAAGTCCCTTCACCGCTCACGCACGGCGTAATGCATTTCTGAAATTTCGTCTTTTCTGCCTATTCAGTTACGAGCTCGGCTGACCATTCCCATCTTTTAAACCACTTGTCCTGAAGTTTACCGCCTACGCTGAGCACACTGTTTGCCTAACGTGTACGTTATCCAACTACTATGCATCTTTCGTAGTTTCTGCACGAATGGTGTGTAACTTTACTCTTCAACTACACCCCCACTTTTCCCCTCGCGATTTGGTATATTGTAATGTGGTTCGCCAGCTACCCACATGATTTGTTATATTACATTGTGATTCGACAGCTATCCACGTCATTAAGAATGTCTATCCCTGTTGAAGTTGGTTGCTTGCTCTGGCGCACTTTCTCATATTATGCTTTTTGAATTTTGAAAACATCCAAATAATTACTGTATTATTTTTCTCCTTTCTCCCCGCATTTTTCTCCCTACTTTCAATTCGCTGTTTTTTGTTGTTTTGCTATTTATGGCTCTATGCAAATTCAGGCTTTACAACATGGGCAATTTAATTGATTAGTCCTGATGATGATCCGATATTCTCCTGATATGGATCGAAACGCCGTCGACACAGTTGTCTACCTTACACATTGTATTAAATGTATCAGATGTTTCGCTATTCTATATAATTTTCTGATTGAAACATCCTACAAATTGCCTGAACGTCTTTTCACAATTTGTTCTTACGATGTGTAAGTCCCAGGATACAGGCTTGTATCCCACTGAGATCATACTTACATTTTTTTGATTCATTGTTAATCATCTCAACTTATTAAAGGTGCCTCTGTCCGGCTGGACACTGGCTGAAATATAGAACCAATTTTGGCTATATTTATTGCTTCACTTATTCCTTTTGTTTTCAGGGACCAATGTTTCCTGTAATATATAACCTCCCAAGGTCCCTGTCCAACTTCCTTTGGGTGCCCTTGTGTTTTTTTCACATAGTTAGCGCAATCGCAGGATTGCAAGGGCTTTTGCTCTTATCTCCCCTTCCCCTCTAGAAAGTGGGTTACTTTCCGTTCCTCTCGACTGCCATATTGTTTGTGTTCACTCCTTTTGATATGTCAGATCATGCACCCCTCTATACAGACGAATATATCAAGAAGATTCTAGACGGTCCATCCCTCTTTACGGACCCCTCTAATGCTCCCCAAGAAATCAGCTCTACACTCCCGGAACAACTAGAAAAAAACAAAAAAAAGTCAGTCAGATTACAACTCATGATTCGGATGCTTACAGAATATTTAAAGGCCGATATCATTCCAACAGGTCTTCAAGTTAGAAACATACCAGGGATCTTTACTGATATCCCCAAATACATCACAAACTTCAGTTACATCAGTACCACCTGCTCCAGACATTGGATGGTTTTAGGTATCGATATAGCAACAGAGGAACTTAAAAAACTGCTAGAAGAGATAACTGATATTGAGAAACAAATAACTGATAGCGGTACTATACCTGACAGCAAAAAATTGCTAGAGCAAGTACAAAAAACCGTTGATGAATTTTATAGAATTGAGCAGAACAAAACATCTAATAAAGTCAAGAAAGATATCAAATCCTACTCCACTGAAAGAACATATCCTTACTTAACCAAAGATTTCTATATCAATAGAGCTTACAACAACCCACGCAATAACCGACCGTGGGGCCGATTCAATAGGAGAAACAACCTAGTGGGATTCTCAGACACTTCTGCGGATTCATCCGACAACTGTGATCCAGGTGAAGGAACTAGTAGTTCTAATAGAGAACCCAACAATCAGTCATCTTCATCCTCTTTTTTAGGACACGGCCAACAAGAGCCACAAAAAAGAGGTGGCCTGAAACGCGCCCATTGGCAAAACCCACCAGGGGAACGACAAACTCGTCGCAACTACTACCGGTGGTAGATAACCCATACATCATGGATAATCATAATCCCAGCCAGATCCCTACCTCTAGTCAGACACAAACCAATCTTCTACTCCCTATTTTTAATCTCACCAAACACCAACTTAATGAATCAGAGTTATCCATACTCAGCAAAGGTCTTCCCTTTGTACCTACCACCCAAACCAACTTTCGAGATCTACAGACTGAAATACTCAGGTTTTTCCGTAAGATTAGATTACATAGTTACTTCCTACTCAATCCTCTCTCACCTAAACCTTGCAATACTCCTTTACGACCTGCGTCCACGTTTTCTCCATCGGCCAATATGGTTCCACCTGAAATCTCTACCTTTGAGAAGCTGGTACTAAATGACCTCTCCAATCTGGCTAAAGAACACCACTTTATCCCATACAATATCTCACTGGCTGAAAAATCGGCACTCCAAACACTAAAGACCAATAGGGACGTTGTCATTAAACCTGCTGACAAAGGGGGTGGGATAGTACTACAGGAAATCATTACCTACAAAAATGAAATATTAAGACAACTAGGCAATACAGATCATTACTGCCTACTTCCCACTAACCCCACTAATGAATTAAAACAAGTCATTCAACAGGTTACCCAATCAGGTTTGGACCAAGGCTTCCTGTCCAAACTTGAATATCAATTTTTGAATGCCAAGGCACCACGGATGCCGGTAATTTATACACTCCCCAAGATTCACAAGGACTCTATGAACCCACCCGGACGTCCTATCGTCTCAGGCTGCGGTTCTATCCTCGAGCCTCTAGGTCTATATGTTGACTTTTTCATAAAAGATTTTGTTCCTTCCACTCCTTATTATGTGACAGACAGCATGCAAATGATTACCCTGGTAGAAAATTATGTCTTTGACCCCTCGACTGATACCTTATGCACCCTCGATGTTGAATCATTATACACAAACATCCCCCAACGGGACTCATTACGCATCATTGAGGCAATTTTGGACACACGTACTAGACCACACGCAGTCCCTACCATCTTTATTTTACAACTTCTAGAGATCTGTCTCACAAGGAACTTTTTCAAGTTTGATGGCCAATACTACCAGCAAACCAAAGGTACATCCATGGGTGCAGTTTTTGCACCTAATCTAGCCATCCTGTATATGAACGCCCTCGAAACGAACCACATACTGGTTCAGCAGAACCCTTTTTTCTCTGCTAGGTCACTATGGAAGCGTTACATAGATGACATTTTTCTGATCTGGCATGATACTCAGATCATGCTAGAGAATTTTCTCCATTGGCTCAACAACAACTGCGGTGGTCTTAAATTCACACTCACACATAACAAATCTTCTATACCATTTTTAGACCTGAATATTGCACACAAAGATGAACATCTAATTACTAGCCTTTTCAGGAAACCAACAGAACGTAATACTCTGTTGAAGTATAGTAGCAACCACCCCAGAGCGCTGAGAGATTCTCTACCATACTCTCAATTCCTACGTATAAGACGTAATTGTACCCTCAAAGAGGATTACTTCAGAGAAGCGAAAATACTAAACAACAAACTGACCTCTAGAGGCTACCCAAAAAGATTGATTCGCAATGCCCTCAAAAGAGCGTGGTATTGCCCAAGGGAATGCCTTTTAGAACCCAAACCTAAGACTGCTCAGAATCGCATAGTTTGCGTCACTACTTTTTCCCTCTCCTCCAACAAACTACGGAAAAGCATTCTCAAACACTGGAATGTGCTGAACGCTGGTATACTTGATCTTGAGAGACCTCTCTTTGCTTTCAAAAAAAGCAAGAACATCAAAGATCACTTGGTAAGAGCAGCACTCCCTACTCAACCCAATACTGGCACTCTCCATGACCACTGGGCCCTACCACCCCTGACCGGACATACTAGGTGTGGTAACTGCACCACGTGTAGATTCACCTCAGATTGCAAAGAGTTTGTGTTTGGAAATATTTGATTTGTACACAAGAATTTTAGCAACTGCAATACATGTAATGACATCTATGCCATCTTGTGTCCCTGTGATAAGATTTACATAGGCCAAACCACGCAAAAAATCCGGATAAGAATCTGCCAACACAGGAGTAGACTACGATGTAAAACACCAAATGCTCCTTTGGTCGATCATTTCGAGGCTCTAGGTCACACTGAGGATGACATACGCTGGACAGTGGTTTCCGTTGTAAAAATCCCCCCGAAAGGCGCAGATCTTTCGCAACTGCTAAACAAAGAGGAATTGAAGTGGATTTTGAAAACTGGAAGCATCCGTACAGGGTTGAACCGTCTTGAGGATTGGACCTCTTTGCTATAACTCTCTGCTCTTCTTGGACATTCTTGGACAATCACTGTGGCATAATCTTCTGTTGGCCCGACTCATGTGGTTCACTAATGTCTTGGTTCTGTATTATATGTTCCTAGTCTGCTCGACTGCACATGTGTTATCGTTGTGGCACGATATTTTTATGCACCAACTTGCTGACATTCTATTGTATGTTCTTTTTCACTGCGGTTTTTTGTGCTTCGCAATTGTTGTTGAATTTCTTAAAATTGTCTTACTTGTATTCATCATCACACTTTAATGTTTATTGTTGTGGCCATTTTTGTATTTTACTTTTGCCCTGGCTATCAATCTTCAATCAGTCACATGCTGCCACCCCATCTATATCCCTGCTCCTCTTCACCAGCTTTCCATCCTCCCAAGATGGCGCCCGCAACTGCACGTCTCGGTTGCCCAATTAGGCCTGCACTCCTTCAGCTACACGTCCCGATCACATGACCAATCACATGACCAATCACTTGACTCCGCATCATAATAACTTGCCGGAAGCTTTCCATTCCCTTCACTTCCGCATTCGCGCTGCCCGAGCGAGTCGTCTCTGGTGTGGTCACGGTATCCGATCCAGGGCCGGCTTTAGAGATTGTGGCGCCCTGTGCGACAATCTTTGTTGGCGCCCCCCCCCCCCCCCGCACCCCCCCAGCAAACATTTTTTGTGTTGAGTTGTATGGTTTCTCAACCGCATATTAAATATATACAGGATACATTTTATAATATATAAAATGTATGCTCAAATGTCATGTAAATTAAATAGGGATTAGATGGGGAACAGATATTACGACACCATCAGTCAATTATAGCTTATTTTATAGCCCAAAACAATATACATCTTGTTGATGTAATTATTAACATTTTCTAACTGTTAATTTTGTAAAAACAATTTGCAAATTTCAAGAAAATTAAACTTTACGGGCTTTCATTTTTGCAAATGCCAATATTGATGTGGATAAGTCCAGTTGTTGTGCAATATCATTTTCAATGGATAGGATTGCCAAAGATGATAGCCTTTCATCTTTCATTGTGGATCTTAAATATGTTTTAATTAACTTTAACTTAGAAAAACTTCTCTCTCCACTAGCTACTACCTCGGATTCCCTCACTGCCACCCTCCAACAGAGCCCCTCATCTTTAAGTAGCCCCTCTCTCATATGCATTTCATTTGTTGTATAGCGCTACTCATATCAGTGTAGTGTGTGTCAGTACTTTACACCACGCACACATTATACAGAGACAATGAATCATACAAGTATATAAATCAGTATACAGGGAATGCCACATAAGCAAATGAGGATTACAAGGTGTATGAATCACATTTCATCCATGCTGGTGGGCCGGATATTTTAAGAGGGTTTGGTCTGGGGAAACACAACCTTAGGATTTAAAGAGTATTCCATGGGGTCGGTTCAGCTTTACTGATAAGAATGTATATCTGCCCAAACATACTCATTTTACCAAATTAGAATAATGAAAGACTGGGGAAGTTCTAACTATGTCACAAAAAAAGAAAGCGAAGTTCTAACTATACCATTCATGTTTGTATGCAGCTCTTTGATGACAGTTCATTGGTCACTGTCCTATGTTTGGATTGTAACTTCTGAACTGCAAGTAACAAAAGGATCTCTGTGACAAAGGCAGTAACCCACTGAGCTTCCACATAAAATACAGTTCATCTGCATTTAAAAACTACTAACAGACAAATGATTGCTCTCCAGCAGGATCATTAATCACCAGCGTTATCTGGGCATCTTTTATTGTCTTATTGTTGTCCTGCATCACACACGAAGTATGTGCCCTGCTGGGCCTGCGCATATTTTAAAAATTATTAGTATCACATTCTCTTACCTACTCCGTTAGTCAAACTTTGTGTCACAGCCTGCTGTGATAAGCAGCTGCAGGAGTCAGGAAAGGTGAATATGAATAAACAAACTTATTTTCTCCTACGCTGCACAGAAAAAGAAATATCCACGCAGCAGAACATTGTGGCCATTGCCGGGAATGTGGAGATGAAGGGGTGAAAAAATAAACAAAGCCTCGTTAACATGAAAATGGTCTTTTAAAGACCTGTGAAGTACTCGGGTGAGGCTGCGATAATCTCTAAAACGTTGTGTGTGCGCACGCCCGGGAAGCTGTCGCTGCCCGGGCTGACACACACGACGTGTTCTTTGCGCGCTGCCTTCAAGCCCTCACTGCGAGGGCCAAGGCTCATGTTTGGGTCGCTAAAACCGGGCCTGAGAAGGAGGGGAGGTCACCACCCTATATTGTTTGTGCACAGTGCACATTTAAATTATTGATTGATTTTAAAAAAGTAGACCATCACCTAACTCACTTTATGTTGCTGCAGAGAGGAGGCTCAGTCTCTGTGCCACTGCCAAAAATCCCGTGGACTGTCGGAGAGCGCGCACAACCACCAGTAACATTAGCCGCCGGAAGAGTATCTGCGAGTTTTCCAAGGCCCGCCCCCGCTCGCATCCCGCGATGTAGGTAACGGTTTCAGTTACAGGCCAATCCAAATCCAATCAAACGTTCAACACTTAGTTAGAGGCAGTCAGGCAGAGCAACGCATGGGCGGGCAAAACAAAAACGTGCCTCCTGATTTGGTAACACGGTTTTCCTCTCTTTCCATTTCTACGAAGATACATCGTAGAAAAGAAAGAGGGGACAACCGTTTAACAGTGCAGGCAGGCTCAGTGAGTGCTGATTTAAGAGTAAGAGACGTAGGTGGCGGCCGGCGCCCCCCTGACCTTGGCACCCGGTGCGGTCGCACCGCTCGCACCGCCCAAAAGCCGGCCCTGATCCGATCCTCTCACCATCCTGAGGTAAGGAGCACTCCCGCTTCACACCGGCCACCCCCACTACATCCCCCACGCTTCCCTATTCCTGTCTTTTATGCCCTTCCAGACTATCACAGACATTACACCGTAACCTGTATTCCCGGAATCCGTAAGCCGTAGGTAAGCCTCATCAACCCCGCTCCTCCACAACCTCGGTCACCTTTTGTTATATCCTTCTCACACTACCCCTGTTTCACAGGCATCGCCCTACTTCTCTTGATACCAGACTTGCGTCGTATAGGAATTATCTGGACACATCACCAGTCCTAGAGCCCTCGTACAATGAGGTAACACCCGCCTTCTCATCAGACACTATTCGGCATGATTTATCACCGCGCAACATCCGTGATACTGTTCGGCTCTCTCACTCCCTCTTTGCTGCTTTATCTCATGCGCATTGTTGATAGTTAATGAATCCACTTGCCTGCAAGTCCCTTCACCGCTCACGCACGGCGTAATGCATTTCTGAAATTTCGTCTTTTCTGCCTATTCAGTTACGAGCTCGGCTGACCATTCCCATCTTTTAAACCACTTGTCCTGAAGTTTACCGCCTACGCTGAGCACACTGTTTGCCTAACGTGTACGTTATCCAACTACTATGCATCTTTCGTAGTTTCTGCACGAATGGTGTGTAACTTTACTCTTCAACTACACCCCCACTTTTCCCCTCGCGATTTGGTATATTGTAATGTGGTTCGCCAGCTACCCACATGATTTGTTATATTACATTGTGATTCGACAGCTATCCACGTCATTAAGAATGTCTATCCCTGTTGAAGTTGGTTGCTTGCTCTGGCGCACTTTCTCATATTATGCTTTTTGAATTTTGAAAACGTCCAAATAATTACTGTATTATTTTTCTCCTTTCTCCCTGCATTTTTCTCCCTACTTTCAATTCGCTGTTTTTTGTTGTTTTGCTATTTATGACTCTATGCAAATTCAGGCTTTACAACATGGGCAATTTAATTGATTAGTCCTGATGATGATCCGATATCCTCCTGATATGGGTCAAAACGCCGTCGACACAGTTGTCTACCTTACACATTGTATTTTTTGTACATAACGTAATGTGAAGGTGGCAGTAAATGTATCAGATGTTTCGCTATTCTATATAATTTTTTGATTGAAACATCCTACAAATTGCCTGAACGTCTTTTCACAATTTGTTCTTACGATATGTAAGTCCCAGGATACAGGCTTGTATCCCACTGAGATCATACTTACATTTTTTGATTCATTGTTAATCATCTCAACTTATTAAAGGTGCCTCTGTCCGGCTGGACACTGGCTGAAATATAGAACCAATTTTGGCTATATTTATTGCTTCACTTATTCCTTTTGTTTTCAGGGACCATTGCTTCCTGTAATATTTAGAGTGAATTTTAAGCACTGAATTTGGACAACGGTTGAAGAGTAACGTTGAGACAATCTGCCCTTTAAACTATTTATATTTTACGTCTTCTTGAGAATAGGGTTAGCTCACTTGCGCGAGAGAGATTTAAGGCAACAGTACCTTTAAATTGTAACCAGCTAGCACCGGAAACAATAAAGTTTTGAGAACTTGAAAGGCAAGCCCAGTGAAATAGGCTAATGAAATGTGATAGTAAGGATGCAAGACATCGTACTATGCTACATTAACCACACTCGCTGTAAAATGTTTTCAAACTGATATGAATTCATATTGAGTTTTGTTGATTTTGAACATGTAATTATGAGTTCTGTATCGGAAAGTGTGTTTACACTGTCTATTACATTTACACGCCAGATGACGTTTATTTAAATCACATTGCGCTGCAACTCCAACACTCATGACCAAGGGAACTTGTTTTCCGAAACGTGTTGAGTTGTGCATTTCCGAAATAAATTCTGCTGAAAGCAATTTTGGGGCTGTGGAGTGTTTGTTTCATCAAGGAGACGACGGGATTTGGATATATATATATATTTCGTGAAAGTAATGGGAGGACACAGCGGGGAGTTTGCAGGAAATCCAATTTAATCACAGAATTAAGCATGATGCATTTCGGCGTGGTGTGCCTTTTTCAGATGCTTGCTGACACCTGGGTTACACCCAACCCTCCTTTGTAGATCTTACAACCCTCCCATTGGTGGGAGTTGAGCTGGCCCCTCCTCGTTGCATTGAGTCACAGCTGCAGTCTTGTGTGATTGACTACAGCTCCCAGCTTACACCATAACGGGTGAGTACCACCAGTAGGGCCCAAATGTTCTCAAAGTGAGCGCTGCTTGTTCATGACAAATGGGGGCTTTGGGTGAAAGGTATAGCCCATAGATTGTCCTGGATTTTTCTTGGGTCCCCAACGTACTGCCCCAATTACAAGAATCCGCCAGGCCCTGAAATGCTGTTACAATGAACGCGCTTCTCTGTGAAGTCACGGACTGCTCCTGGCAGCAGCCACTTGCTTAGCCCGATCTCGATGGCGGTCCGAGGCAATCCAATACTTTGGAGAGAAAAGCCACATATATAGATATATATATATTTGTGCTCTTTCAGTGACACAATGGCTGGGCACAACAAAACTTTATGTTGAGTCTGATCTGATAAAAGTGCGTTCCTTCGCTAGCATGCAAAAATGAATAGTGGGTTTGAACACGTTATAACTGTACCAATGGGCACAATGTTTTATCACTGGTTATTGGGTTTATGGATGTGATATTGCACATACAGTACATTATGGTATCTTATGACTTTGAAGTAGCATCTGGTAATTGATAATACATATATGATATTTTAATTGTGCAGTTTGCTGTCTTAATTTTTGACGCACTAAGGATACTTGCTATTGAATAGTCTATTTTCAGGTACTTTTTTTTACTTAAGACCATGGTATAAACTGGCATGTCACGTATTGGATTCAGATAGTTAAATTCAACTTTCACTCTCTTTTGGATCCTTTCCCTCCTCGGTCCCTTAGGTAAAGAATTTTGATATATTCTGGTATATATGGCTTTTACTGCTCAAGTGAGACGACTCACATATCACCTCGACTGACTTCTATCATGATATAAATGCATGCCAAATCCAATATATTCAGGAGTGTTATCTTTGTTTCTGCTAATATCCCTACCAAATTAATCATGTGCATAGAGGTTGCATGCAGTACATATATTATTTATTGTAAAACCTACCACCATGTGAATTTAGCGATGGTGAAACCATCTTGATAATTTGGAACAAAGGAATTATGCATATCATATTATATTCTAGCGCTGAAGAAGTTAAAGGCGGATGGACCTTACGAAACACGTGTTGGCTAGTGATGTTTCTGATTTTTACATTATAAAGAACAAAGATTTTGTAAATGTTCTCAAGACTAAACGAGTATTCCTCTTTGGTGCCCACAGTAATTCCTGTACCAATCTAAAATACTGCTTTCGTTTCTTTGCTTCTATGGAGGGAATTGGGTATTTATGGAAGTAAACACACTCTAGCATTCCTCCCTTACGCATGCCCCAATGACTACTCACCACTCCAGAAAAGGAGTTTTCCTTTTTCTACACTGGGACCTCTTCTACCTTGGCAAGCGCTGACTAACATTTTCCAACGAGAGAATTAATAGGCTGGTCAGGAATGGAAGTGCCCCAGACAGAAGTGAAGAATATGGCTACTTGAAGCAGTGTCACTCTTTAGTATGATAGAACAAAGTAACATTGGCCTCCGGAGTTGAGACAGGCTCTGAGATCAAAGCACCTAGCCAAAAGCCTGGGAGTCATCATTGATGGTGACCTGACAGTAAAACTACCACTGTGTGCTGTGATTTCTTTGTGTATACTAGCATTGATAACAATTAAAAATATAGCTATGTTTCTTTCTAGAGAAGAATTTAAAATTGCTATTCTAGCCCTAGTTATATGTAAATTAGATTATGCTAATTCCCTTTATTCAGCCTTCCGAAAGATGATTTACAGACTTTAAACAGTGCAGCTAGATTAATCTAAAAGGCACCAAGTTATTATCGCACCTCACCCCTTCTCAGGGAACTTCATTGGCTGCCTGTGGAATTTATTATCAAATATAAGATCTTCTGCCTCACTTTTAAATCTTTAATAGGAGAGGTACCTCAATTTTTAAGGAAAAAGTTAACAAAGTACTGTCCAATATGGGAACTTCGCTTTTTAGGTCTCGGCTAGCGAAGGCTGCGCTTGCGCAGTCTCGCTCGCGAGATTTAATGACTTGGAGAAGAGGGGCTTGAACCCGCGCCTCTTCTCCATTGGCTGGCCTCTTAAATGCTGGCCAGCCATTGGAGAAGAGGTTCGTCTCGCAAAACAGGCCCCGTCCTTTTCGGATTCGGGGGCGTTTTTTTTCGATACTTTTCGCTGGGCGTGTTTTTCTCTCCTCCAGCCAATGGCAAGAGGAGAGAAAAAGAAAAACACGCCCCCGAATCCGAAACCGCCGCTGCGTTTCTCCGAGGCATTTCTGCTTCACCTCGGAGAAAGGCAGTGGTGTGCTTGTTTTCTTCTGGGAGTAAGCCTCTCTGTATTCAGATGCTGCCTGTGTGCCTGTTTTCTGCCTCGCCGTGTGCTGGAATCCAGAGTTCGTCCCTCGGCGTCGCGTCCACATCCTTCCCCGTGCCTGAATGGGTGACGTAACCGGCGCTCATGTAAGACGCTACTAATCTCCCCGTACCGAGATGTGTAATGAAAAAACGGTGCTATGTGGCGCGCTCCAACACCTTCCGGTCGAGTTCACGCTATATCATTGCTTTGGCCGTCGACTAGACTGCCGACTTTTGTGCTGGAGACCGGAGTTCGTCCCTCGGGGTAGCGTCCACATCCTTCCCCGTGCCTGAATGTGTAACGTGACCGGCGCTCATGTAAAGCACTACAAATCTCCCCGTGCCGAAATGTGTAAGGTAAATACGGTGCTATGTGAAGCGCTCCAATACCTTCCGGGCGAGTTCACGCTATATCATTACTTTGTCCGTCGGCTACACTGCCGACTTTTGTGCTGGAAGCCAGAGTTCGTCCCTCTGGGTAGCGTCCACATCCTTCCCCGTGCCTGAATGTGTAACGTGACCGGCGCTCATGTAGAGCGCTACAAATCTCCCCGTGCCGAAATGTGTAAGGTAAATACGGTGCTATGTAAAGCGCTCCAATACCTTCCGGGCGAGTTCACGCTATATCATTACTTTGTCCGTCAGCTACACTGCCGACTTTTGTGCTGTAAGCCAGAGTTCGTCCCTCGGGGTCGCAAACAAGCCCCGTCCTTTTCGGATTCGGGGGCGTGTTTTTGGTCGATTTTTCTCTGGGCGTGTTGTTCGAGAAAAACACGCCCCCGAAAACGCCGCTGCCTTTCTCCGAGGCATTTCTGCTTTCACCTCGGAGAAAGGCAGTGGTGTGCTTGTTTTCTTCTGGGAGTAAGCCTCTCTGTATTCAGATGCTGCCTGTGTGCCTGTTTTCTGCCTCGCCGTGTGCTGGAATCCAGAGATCGTCCCTCGGGGTCGCGTCCACATCCTTCCCCGTGCCTTAATGGGTGACGTAACCGGCGCTCATGTAAGGCGCTACTAATCTCCCCGTGCCGAGATGTGTAATGAAAAAACGGTGCTATGTGGCGCGCTCCAACACCTTCCAGTCGAGTTCACGCTATATCATTGCTTTGGCCGTCGACTAGACTGCCGACTTTTGTGCTGGAGACCGGAGTTCGTCCCTCGGGGTAGCGTCCACATCCTTCCCCGTGCCTGAATGTGTAATGTGACCAGCGCTCATGTACAGCGCTACAAATCTCCCCGTGCCGAAATGTGTAAGGTAAATATGGTGCTATGTAAAGCGCTCCAATACCTTCCGGGCGAGTTCACGCTATATCATTAATTTGTCCGTCGGCTACACTGCCGACTTTTGTGCTGGAAGCCAGATTTCGTCCCTCGGGGTCGCGTCCACATCCTTCCCCGTGCTTGAATGTGTAACGTAGCCGGCACTCGTGCGGGGCGCTCCAAATCTCCCCGTGCCTGAATTTGTAATGTACATACGGGGTTATGTAAAGCGCTCCAATAACTTCCGGGCGAATTTGCACCATATAAATATATAACTCTGCCAGCTGGTGCTTTCGTTCTACTGCTGCCTACATCGGGAGAATAAAGGGGGTTAAGAGTGCTGGTTAAGTGTTGTGTTGAGGGTCGCGTCCACATCCTTCCCCGAATGTGTAACGTAACCGGCACTCATGTAAGGCGCTCCATATCTCCCCGTGCCTGAATGTGTAATGTAAATACGGGGCCATGTAAAGCGCTCCAATACCTTCCGGGCGAGTTCACGCTATATCATTACTTTGCCAGTCGGATAGACTGCCGATTTTTGTGCTGGAAGCCAGAGTTCGTCCCTCGGGGTCGCGTCCACATCCTTCCCCGTGCTTGAATGTGTAACGTAGCCGGCACTCATGCGGGGCGCTCCAAATCTGCCCGTGCCTGACTGTGTAATGTAAATACGGGGTTATGTAAAGCGCTCCAATAACTTCCGGGCGAGTTCGCGCCATATAAATATATAACTCTGCCAGCTGGTGCTTTTGTTCTACTGCTGTCTACATCGGGAGAATAAAGGGGGTTAAGAGTGCTGGTTAAGTGTTGTGTTGAAGATTTGTGGTGGGGGTTATGAGCAATGCCAATAGCTCTAACTTTAACAATGCCGAGACCATTGCATTGTAAATGCTTGTTTTCTGTGTCTTTGCTGGCTGTCTCTAGATATAAGAAATTGGGAATGGGTGGCTACTGCTTTTCGTAAATGGCTCCATCCATTTGGAAAACACTTCCTTTCTCTCTTGAGCTGCAAACGAACAATTTTTTTTAATTTTTTTTTTTAATTAGTTTTAAACCATAAAACATTCATGATACATGAATTGCACAGACAGTTGTGTATCTATACATTGTAGGTGTTAACAATAAAAGAAAGAAAAAATACAGTTGACAGTTTTCGTAGTAGCATCTTGCAGGAGACCTGTAATACACAAGTTATACCCAATGGTTGTTTGGAATACGGGAATATAATACGTGGAATAGGAATGTTACAGTCAGGACCATACAAGCGTTCTCACCATGTCCCCGGGACTGCATTTGTGCGCGGGCCATGTTCAAATGACATACATTAGCGTATTACGTATCATTTGTGGTGTCCAACAAGATATGTTTTGAGGGGATCCCATATGTCCCTGGGTCTCCAAGCCAATGGTAGTAGTTCCGCATAGGCAGTCGTTTGATCCTGCCAGAATAGCATGTCTTTAACCCAGTCCTTGAATTTAGGAGCTCTGCCCCGTCCCCATCTACATGCTATTCTTCGCTTGGCCAGTAGCAGCCCTAAGGAAATAAATAGTTGGTATCCCACCTCTGTTGTCTGTGTGTAGCTCAGAAGAGCGGTTAGTGGTGAAATCTGAATCAGGGGTGACGTCATCTGTTGCAATGCTTCAAACACTTGTTTCCAATATGCTGTGATGCTGGGGCAATTCCAATCGAGGTGTAAAAAGTCTGCTTTTTCCGTCCCACATCTGTCACAGCGGCCGTTATCCCGCAATCTGTGCCTATACATCTTAACAGGTGTATGATATATGGGGTGCATGAACTTATAATGTATAATGCGTAAGCAACAACTTGATGACACCAGCTCTGTGTGTTTATAGCAGTAGAGCCATTGTTTCTCCGTTACTGCCTGCCCCAATTCTATTTTCCATTTCTCCCGTGCATCACATCGTACTAGGATTTGGTTGGTGTATATGTTAGGAGGTGAAGTGTAAGGTGCAAGTGTTGGTGGTGATGTGCCCTTATTGTGGCGTCAAGGTGTTTTAGGCGGTTTGTCCAAAGATGGATTGATGGCCTCCTCAAAAGTAAATTCGCTCTTTGGAGAGAGGGAGTCTTTGGTCTGCTAAACAGGGTTAGCCAGTACTCGCTTGGTTCTAGGCTGAATATGAATTCGCTGCTGTCTGGCATTGAGTTCCTCTAGTAGCCTCTGGAGGATACATTGTTCCTGCTCTTCGGAGGCGACAGAGGATTGTGCTCTGGGTGTTGTCTTCCTCGGAGCCGAGTGAGGCTTACGGATTGCCAGCGCTGAGCTGGATTTTCGCTCTGAAGTCTTCGGTGTTAAGTTCGGCTTCGAGGGCATTTGTGAGGTCAAAGCCTAAGACCCTGCTGATGTGAAAGGGTGCATCTTGGAGCTGGGCTTTGATGCTGAGCGCTGTACTCCTGTCTGCTCTGACTCTGTATGTAGGTGCTGACTATGGCCATGTGGCAGTAGCAGACCGGAGGCCTAATTGTTGACCTGCGAGCTCGATGCTCGACCCTCTTGAGGGCAATGCTCGGCTTCTGAGTGATGTTTGGAGATGGAAGGTGGGACAACTGCACTAACTGCAGCCGTGTTGGTAAAAGGAAATTGGGCGGGCGGAGACTCGTCGACTCTGGAGGCGGAATCCTCCTCCAGCTCCAAAAGATTAATTTCTGCCACAGAAGCCTTTGGCTGTTGCTAAGCCTCGGCCTCCTGTTCTCCGAGACAGGTCCAGTGTATCTTCCTAACACTGGAGCACATTTGATGCCAATGCAAGGCGACAAGCCCAGCTGTATCGAAGAGTCTCTTTATTTTGGAATGCAAAGCATGTCAAACAAGAGCCCTCCTGATCATCTGGAGACAGACAAAGGTTGCTAACCTGCTGTAGTTCTGTCCTGGGGTACTTTGTTCTACACTTTGGACAGTATCGGAATGGAGTCCTTTTCTTTAAGGGCGCATTTCCTGATGTTGAGGAATGGAAGGAGGCCTGAAGGGGCCAGGTCCCATACAGGGGCTGAAGTAGTCGACCACGCAAGCAAACGAGAGAGGACATGAACGCTAAGAATTGAAGATGTATTGCTTCTTCAGCCGAAGAGGTAGGTGGAACCGAACGGACCTGGCAAGAACACCACGCGACGCCAAACCGGAGTTCGAAGGAACATGTCTGAACCAGATGGAGGAGAAAAAAACAATCTAGTAATGGAGACGATGCCATGCACATTACCAGCAATAGGTGGATTCACAGTACCTTGTGACTCAAATACTTCATCGAAGAAAAACTACTTGCACACGTCCGAGCCCGACGCTAGATGACAACACTATGCACAGCATATGCATCTACAGCTATACATGCATGAACTATATATTTATTAAAAGTGAGTTTTTAAGCCTGAACTGAGAAACATTCCTGCCCCACCCAGATGGCACTGCTATTAGTGACTTTAGAGGCAAGTCAGGAGTCATGTGTACCCATTATGTGGACTAGATTCTGACTGTACATGGAGCAAAGGTTTAGTCAATAAATCAAACAAAAGAGTTTATGTACAGCAGAAATTCTTAACTCAATAATCCCTTCTCCAGAAACCATAAGCCGAATCCAGAAAATTCAAGAACTACAATCCCATCTCTCTGCCGACAAAGTCCTTGAAAAGGCCATCACTCCCCAACACACAGAACATCTGGAGAACAACAATCTTCTGGACACCTCTAAATTTGGATCCCACATCAACCACAGCACCGAAACAGCCCTGATCACTGCCACTGACATCAGAAATCTTCTTGACGGGGGAGAAACGTCAGCCCTTATCCTTCCCGACCTCTCAGCAGCATTCAACACGGTATCACACCACACCCTTATCAAGAGGCTTCACCACATTGGAGTCAAAAAGATGCCCTACAATGGATCGCCTCCTTCTTCATCGGAAGAACCCAGAGAATCTGCCTACCACCTTTCACCTCAGAACCCAAGAACATCTTCTGCAGTGTCCCTCAAGGCTCGTCCCTCAGTCCTACACTGTTCATTACCTATATGACCCCCTTTGCAAACATTGTCAGAACTCAGTGACTAAACATCATTTTCTATGCTGAAAACCCCCAGCTCATCTTCTTGCTATCAGAAGGCCCCTCCATCCCGATGACCAACTTCACCAGCTAAATGACGAGCATCGCCAACTGGATGAAAGACAACTACCTAAAACTCAACGCATGCAAAATGAAGTGCTGATCTTCGGGAACAACACCTCCAAGTGGAACAACTCCTGGTGGCGTTCCAAACTAGGACCCTCACCCACTCTGACAGATCATGTCGGCAACCTTGGCATCATCCTGGACAAGAAGCTCACCATGAAAAGCCAGATCAAGTCAGACTCCTCCGCCTCCTTCCTCACTCTTAGCAACTCCGTAAGATCTTCAAGTGGGTCGCTGTCAACACCAGACGAACCGTCACTCAAGCCCTAGTCACCAGTCGACTGGGCTGCGGCAACGCACTCTATGTAGAAATCACCTCGCACCTCCTGAACAGACTGCAGACCATAGAGAATTCAGCAGCCAGACTCATCCTAGACCTCCCAAAGTGGACCCACATCACCCCCACCTCATGAAGCTCCACGGGTTCCCCATTCAGAAGATATGTCAGTTCAAGATTCTGATTCACAAATACAAAGCCATACACAACCAAGGACCAGCATACATCAACTACCGACTGAAGTTCCATCTACCCTCCAGACACCTGCACTCTGACTCCCTCTCCCTCACTCACATCTCCGCACACGCCACTGCAACATTGAAGGACACTCTTTCTCCTACCTTGCTGCGTAGTCCTAGAACGACCTTTAATTTCACCTCCAGACCTCATCCTCTCTGTTGGTATTCAGGAAAGGAGTAACAACCTAGCTGTTCAGCTGAGCACTCCCTAGCAGATGGTTCTCGGCGTCTGGATACCCTCACAGATGATTAGCCGTGCTTTATGAGTCCTGTTTGACTTTTTTGACTTGACATATATGAAGGTGCTCTCATATGTGATAATGAAGAAAAAAGCGGCTCTTTAAAATAAAATATTTGCCTAGGATCACATTATTTGTGAACAGTTCATGGGTGAAGCACATTACAGTTAGGTCAAGCAGGTCATTCAGGTCACTAGACCTGCAGGTCTGGTTTTTATGTGTTTTTTAGGCCTGTGTATCGACTGCTGCTTCATAGGTTTGAGTCATGATTCTGTATTAATGATTTAAGACCCCTTATTATTATTCACTCTTAAACCAAATGGGAGTCCCCCTATATATTATTTACTTATATTACTTCAGTCATTTCAGCACACAACAGAAGGTAGTGATCTTCAAGTGTATGTCTTGAGGCGGAGTATGGCTTTGGGGAAGGGTTTCATTTTGTAAATGGTAGCACTGTAATATTCCTGTGATAATGTCGCTTTCTACTTAGTTTCGATGTAGACTCAGAGGAGTTCCAAAGAATGTGTTGGGTACAGCAGCGTACAGTTTATACATTTGCTGCATGCAGGCTCCATATATCAATAAATGTGTTTGCTCATCTAAGGTTACGCTGATTTCTAAGTCTCAAATCTCTGGAACATTCTGAAGTTCCCTAAACACATTAGATCTGCGCAGTGCTCTGACCCCCGTAGTGGCTCCTCTTGAATCCCTGCAGAAATGCATGTTACTGACACTTAAGACTCGACTAACGCACCTCGTAATGTTAAAGAAAACAAGTCCCAACGCGTGCCAGAAGAACCGTACACTCAGCATGGTCAGTTCGCTCAGGTATAGGTCAAACATTCACAGTGCCGAACTCGGTTCGAAGAGTTAAATTGCACTAAATGCACTTAGTTTACAAAGCACTCGACTCGGCCATTAACCGTTAGCCTCAAGCCGCACTGTCCACCGCCTTCACGTGGAGACAGCGATACCCCGAAGTGCACAGATTCCTGCCCACCCCTCTGCCCTACGACAACGCCCCCCGCCCCCTCCTTCCTTGGCCGCTCACCTTCGCTCAGTGTTATCCTCTTTCCTCCTGCCTCCCCTGAAGGTAAGGTGGCGCGACCGATCAGCCGGAGCTCCTCAGGAGCAGGAGGCGTGCGCGCGCCGCTCTGCATGGCCGACTCCGCGAGGAAGGGCAGTGGAGGGGTCCGGTAACACGCACGTCTCATGGGGCACGAGCTCGGTGAGAAATACGTCATTTCTTTTTTACTGGCAACTAGATGCGTCACAACTCGCCTGTAATAATACAATTCAATCAAGACGAGCTTTTATAACGGGATTGCACCAGTCCTATGATTTGCCTAAGCTTAGCCTGGGCAGCCTCTAAATACTGAAACAATTTGTTTGGGAGCAGCCCGTGTCACGCAGGGGCCTTCCTCCAAATAACAACAGTGCGCCGCCTTTATTTACCGTTACTAGCTCTTTCTTGCCTGCATTGTCACCCACTGTTTGTCAAACAGATTGTCATTTGTCCGTCACAGAGGGAGAGATAACACTAGAGATATCCAACTGCTGCACGGTGACCCTTTAGTGTGACCTAGCTGATCTCACACAGCCCTACTTCTAGGTTACTTATCACCTTGATGGGTGCACTAATATCTGGAAAATTCCATGAAATGCCCTAAAAATGTTCATATACAGCAGCGTTCTTAACCATCAGGCTGTTAATTGCCTTGGCTGGCAAAATTGAATCGAAATGATGGCTTTGTAGCCCGTGACTATAGTTTAGGAACTAAATCGTACTCGCTCACAACATGCGATTGTGTTTTAGGTACATCATTCCACCTCATATTGAGTGTTTGCATTGGAATGCATGAGGGACATTTTTACTTCTGAAAATGCACACATTCAGTTAATCCCTGGCGTGCACTATAAATAGGAACCACTATTTAGTTGATTTTTTTTTACGGCATTTGTATTTCTTTTTTATTGTTTTTGCCAGGACTCGACAGTGCGATTACTACCACCACCACCACAACCACCTCTAACACCACCATAATCGTCATCATTCCCAATTCCCACCACCCTCACCATTACCGGCACCGCCATAGCAACTGCGCAAGCCTGTGTTGGCATTCTTTGCCACATGACAAGCAGCCCTATTGGCTTTGCCAATGCTAGGCTGTAGCGTAGCGAAGAAAAAATATTAAGGAGCGATGTTCTCAGAGGATTTTAACGATTCACTTGTCAAAAATGGGGCGTGAAGGGTAAACAAAATAGACGTCTCACAGTTTTCAAACAAGTTAAACAACGTGGACTTCTTTGTAATTGCTCAAACCAATTAAGTTTGAAAAATGTGCCCGAAGGCACACGCCACCTATGAAGGATATATTTATTTCTCTTGCCGTCCCTAAAGACAAATTTTAATTCCAAAAGCAGGCCTTATACTGCAAGTCTCTCAGGCCAAGTTCCAAACTTGCTTATAAGTATTTCTTTCGCGGGCGGGCGATAATATATTGGTATGAATAGCGCAAACTACTGCACTTTCGACGTTTCTAAGCACTGTAAATGCCAGACTGATTACTCCAAGCCAAATGTATGGAACTCACTTTACAGACATAAGAAGGATATAAGGCTGAATACATTTTGCAGGTTTCGAACCCCTGACTGACTTCCAAAACACACATCCCTTAGAGGTGCAGACTTTCGGTTCTCTTAGCCAAGCCTATCTCGGTGACAGGTTTCAAATGACTGAAAACAAAAGGATGAGGATGAAGCAGGCCTCGGGCTCGAAAGTCCTGTTTCCAAACGAAACGCACTCGCGAACAAGACGAACTCGTGTTTATTTACTAGCGCAGAAAAAATGTTGTAGGCAGAACTCAGCGGTTGTCGGTCTGAAGAAGGGTTTCTGTAGCACTCATCCGTTAAAGGATTTGCTAAGGAAGAGTTCCTTCGCTTGACGTTGGCACGGCTGCCGAGGTCAGCAGGGCAGTCACCGGTCACAGCGCCAAGAGTACCTCATCTGTGTAAACTGCAGAGTTTAACCAAGCCACGTGATTAAATGAATGCAGTCCCGGATTTTAGGGGTTGTCGGCAGGTGAGGCATGGACAACGTCAAAGCGGGCTCTTCCGTGTTTGTTTTCAGATGATTGAACAAAGTGTGCAAGATTGCCAGCGTTTTCCCTCGGGTGCTTACATCCCATATTACAAGCTCTCCTGGAGTTATGCGATTGTGCAGCTGGGGCGTTTTCTTCCCGGTTATGGATTTACCGCGTTTGCCATATAATCCACCAGTTGATGCTTAATTTGTAGATTGCAACAAACATTTTTCTTGCTAAAACGGATCCAAAATTACTTTAAAAAACCTTTCCGGTGTAGCGTAATGGCCAGGGCCTGCTTTAGGGCAGTGCGACCGGTGCGGCCGCACTGGGCGCTGGCCTGTGGAGGGGGCGCTGACTTCTTTGGAGGGCGCTGTGTTTAGCAATAACTTATGATTGGAGAGATGAGGGGCACTATTGCCCGGTGGTAGTGAGAGAATCTGAGGAAGCGGTCATGGGGTGTGGGGGCGTCAAAAATGATTGTCGCACTGGGCGCCACCAGCTCTAAAGCCGGCCCTGGTAATGGCAGACCCCATTTGAAGGTTAAGTGGTCACGTTTCAGTTGCTGGTTGGGTGAAATCTTTGTCCAGACCGTATTAATGTGTGTTAAGATAAAACAGTGAAATAATGCTGCCATGGAATTTGCTGCATAATGTGCCCACTTTTGCTGCATAGTTTAGAAAATCCTGCCATATGATTGTGCCGTGCATTGCCACATAGTTCCAGTGGCCGTGCTTAGTGCCATGTTCAGTGCAAAGGCCTTGGCTTGCTCATGTGCACACTGCATTATTTTGCAATGAGCACAAACAGGAATCCTGGGCTCACATGCACACACCGCAACTACAAAGGGTGTACGGGACCCTCAGTGCCTCCCTCCAGAGATTCCCCCCCCCCACACACACACTGCAATTGACCACACATAGCACAGTCTTTAGGCGCAAGTTCTCTATTGGGGACAGGGCCGGCTTTAGCCCTGGTGGTGCCCAGTGCGACAATGTTTTTCGGCGCCCCCAACGACCACCTCAGTAACGGATACCCTCACTACCACCCTTTAACAGTCTCCATAACCCCTCTCTCAGATGCATTTATTTAATTTTATAGCGTCACTCATAAAAGTGAAGGGTGTCAGAGCATTTTAGATAACACACGCATTACACAGAGACAATCAATCGTAGGTCTGTAAATCAGTGTATAGTAAATGTTGCAGAGTACTTGGTCTGGAGAAGCACAAACTCTGAATTTAAAATGTAACACAATGGATTGGGGCTCTCTTTAATAGCAAGAACTGTTTGTACCCAAAATGAACCCTTTTTGCAACATTACAATAATGAAAGTCTGGGGAAAAAATCCATAGCTCTAAATTATACCTTGAAGTCTGCACGCAGTTCTTTGATGACAGTTAATAGCTCACTGTAAAGTGAAGCTAACAAAAGGAAGTCTCTGACAAAAGCAGTAACCCACTGACCTGTTTACATTATATTCACTTTGTTATCTGCATGGTACAAGTAATTTGCAGCAGGCATATTAACCCTCTGCGTTACCTTCAAAACTTCCACGAGTCAAAACTTCTACTAAGACAAAAACTCCGATCTTGCCTTGAAGAACATTAATCACTGGAGTTTTCTTGACATTTTAATTGTTGACTAAAAATTGCTTGAGCCCAGGAACTCAGCAACAGGTGCTTTTAAGCAAACAGACACCCCCATGTGAAGTCAGCACCCGGTGCGGTGGCACCGGTCGCACCACCCTAAAGCCGGCCCTGATTGGGGAATCTGAATTATCCATCACTTCATTGGCAGTCGACATTGGACATGTACCATGAAGCATGTGTCGCTACAAAAGGAATATCCTAATTTTAATGATGGACACCCCATGCAAATGATGAGAACCCAGAGCAGCCCTGGCAAATTTTGTCAGACCAGCCCCCATACGGAGCATAGCGAGGAAGTCTGACCACTACAAGGGGGCTTGGGGAGGGGGGTCTACCCCCATGAAAAATTGGGAACAAAGTGTGCATTCTACAACACATGTTTAATTATATGTTCAATTGTATTAGTCTTTAAAGCACAGTAAATTATGACCTCACAGTGCACCAGGATACGTCAATCGTTAATGGGTCTCTTCAATGAGCCCTTCACTATCACCCTCCAGCAGTCTCTCTCTTTGCTCCATCGCCCCTCTCTCACATGTATTTGATTTGTTTTATAGCGCCTCTCATACCAGTGTAGAGTATCGGATCATTTTACATCACGCTCACATACAGAAACAATGAAACATGCGTGTGTAAATCAGTGTAAAGAAAATGTTACATAAGACAAAGGGGACTACAAGTTGTAGGATTCCCATGTCATCCATACTGGTAGGCCTTTTTTTTATTTTTTACTTTTTTATTTTATTTGCATTCAAGGCACCAACAAACCAGGTATTGTATCCAAATACTTACAACCATTACATTCGCATCGTGTGAGGTTACGGCAATTGGCGCAGGAGTCGTACATATGTCCCAACAAATGAAAACCTTCAACATATTACATTTCCAGCTCCACCCCCCGTTTTCATTGTCCGATTCTCCCTCCGCCCTTATGTCTGGTGATTCACAGATGTATCCCCTGTACTTATTCCAGGCCCCCCAGACCCTACTCCATTTCCTTGGGCAGCCTCGATTGATAAATACTGCTTTTTCGGCCACCATGGCAGCATGAAGATCCCCACACCAGGCGGTAAGCGACGGTGACTCTCTCGCACCCCATTTTTGCGCAATGTTGCGTTTCGCCACCATTATCCCCATTGTTGCCCATTCCTGTGCTGGGCGTGTAAGATCGTTCGGCTCCCACACATTTAGTATACATCTCCTAGGCTCGGGAGCTAACGATACCTCCACCGTCTGTGATATGGTCCTCATCACTTTCACCCAGTATTCCATTATCCTGGGGCATTCCCACATAGTATGAAAGAAAGTACCTTCCTCCCCACATCGCCTCCGGCAGTACGGGTGTCGTGCTGACCCTATTGTGTGAAGGATATATCTTGTGTAATAAGTTCTATGTATAATTTTGAGTTGCACTAGTTTAAGTCTAGACGGTATCCCCACCTCCCGCGGGGAGGCCAATGCCTCCCGCCATTCGGAGTTGTCAAAATCGCCCACATCTCGGGACCATTTTCCCCTGAGGGCCACGTGGGGGTCTGGCAAATTGTTCACTAACTTTCAGTATGTGAAAGAAGTAGCCCGCCTATACATGCAATCTGTCAATAACCTATCCTCTAAGGGGGTAGCCTCAGGAACCTCGGTGCCGGGTGGTAGGGCCGCCTGTAGCGCATGCCTTATCTGCAGGTATCGAAAGCTTTCAGAGGGCGCCAGGTCATTTTGCGCCTGAAGGTGTTCAAACGTGGCGACTCCTCCCTTATGCCACATATCGCCCACCGTTGATATTCCAATTGCATCCCACTTGTCAAAGCCCTTGCAGTGCCTCAACTCACCTAGCCGCTGCGTTACCCACATTTTCGAGTGCATACAGGAATCGAGGCAGTGCCATCATCTTAAAATGCGCTGCCTTCCCCAACAGTGTTAGGGGGAGTGTCCCCCAATGGGTGGCATCTCTTTTTAGACGTTCCAGGGGAGGCATAAGATTTTTTTTAAAAAAATTGTCCAGGTCCGCCGTGATGTAGATACCCAGATACTGGAACGCATCCACCGAGATCCGCAGTGGGCAGTCCTCTGGAAGCTGCGGCGGTGGGCCCTGGAGCACAAAAAGTATCGATTTGGACCAATTTATAGTGTAGCCCAATGCCCGACCAAACTGGTCACATATATTTAGGAGTACCAGGATGGATCACCTGGGAGAGGTCAAATAAAGCAGAACGTCATCTGCATACAGCGATATGCGGTCTTCCCAGTCTGCCGTCCAGCGCAGGCCTCGGATCAGGGGCTCCCACCTGATCCATGCCGCCAGTGGTTCTAGCACCAGCACAAACAATAACGGCGACAGCGGGCAGCACTGACGCGTGCCTCGGGACAGTGGGAAGTCATTGGATATATGCCCATTAGCCGCTACGTGGGCCATTGGCTTTGTGTAGAGGAGGCGTATCCATGCACAGAACTTTGGGCCGAAGCCCAAATGTGTCAGTACCGCAAACAAGAAGGGCCATTCCACCATTTCGAACGCCATACGGGCGTCCAATGACAGGATAACTGCTGGCTCTTGAAGATAAGGTATACGGGCCATCACTCCATGCAGACGCCTCAGATTTAATGCCGTGCTTCTACTAGGCATAAATCCGGACTGGTCCGGATGAACCAGGGTTGTGAGATGTGGGGTGAGCCTCAGCGCAAGGACCTTTGCTAATATTTTAGCTTCATCATTGATTAAGGAAATGGGGCGGTAGGAAGCACAGTCTTCCGGGGGCTTCCCGGGTTTCGGGATCGTCACCACGGTGGCCAGGCGTTGATCTTGTGGGAGTTCTCCTATCTTCAGACTGTTACAGTACATATTGAGCAGTTGTGGGGCCACTGTCCCCGCCAACCTTTTGTAAAGTTCCACGGGGATTCCATTAGGTCCTAGTGCCTTCCCAGATTGCAAGGAGCCAATCGCCGCCTGCAACTCATCGGTCGTCAGATCCGCCTCTAACGTGAGAGCCGTTTCTGGTGTAAGCTTGGGCATTGCAATATCTTTGATATAAGTCAATGCCTCTTCCATTGACATCTCCGACAGCGACGTGTACACCTGCTGGAAGTGCTGTGCCAGTCTGTGTACTATGGCCCGCGGGTCAGTTTTCATAGAATTATCTTTCATTAGTAGCTGTGCTATCCACTTTCTGTCTCGCTCCCTTTTATCGAACCACGCTAGAAGCTTCCCAGCTTCATCGCCGGTCTCGTATATCTTATGTCTCGTTGCCGAAAGTCTGAGTGCGGTCACCCCCCTCAGATGTTCCCAATGTAGTTGCTGCAGGAGGCTTAGGTTGTGGGGCGTGGCGGAAATCGGGTTTTGTGAATGTTGAGTATCAGCCTTTTGGAGCTCTGATTCTATAGCAGTGAGTTCCCGCTGCTGTTCTCGTCTATAGCTTGTTATAGAGATGGCTTGCCCTCTGAGTACGGTCTTATAGGCCTCCCAGAGGGTGGACGGAGAGTGGACCGACGCGAAATTGTCTTGGAAGTATTGTTGTGTCGTGGTGCGTATGGATTTCATGATCTTGGGAACTCGCAAGTATCCAGTGAGTATGGGGAATATTCGCCGCCGTCCCCCCAGGTGATACTTGTACGTTAAGACAATTGGTGAGTGGTCTGAAATACCTCTAGGCCGAATGTCAATTGTGTCTACATGCTTGAGACTTTCTGGGGATGCAAGAAAATAGTCTATTCTCGACAAGCTATTATGCACCGCTGATTGAAAAGTAAATTGGCGCGCCACGGGATGTCGATGTCGCCAGATGTCCGCCAGCCCCAGTGCTTCCAGAAAGCCCCCGAGACGTGATACCCCCGCAGCCCGCTCTCTCACAGGGTGTCGGTCCACTGCCCCATCCACCACGTCATTAAAGTCTCCCCCGATCAGTAGTTCTCCCTCCGGGAGATCAAGGAGGAAGTCACTCAGGGCCGGAAGCGTAACTGCCTGTAACGCCGGGGAACATATACTGATAATATAATAATAGGGTGTCCTTCCCATTGTCCTACTAGAGCCGCAAAGCGGCCCCCTGCGTCAGTCTTTGTTCTATTGGTTATGAGTGGAGACTGTTTTCGTACCAAGATACCCACCCCTCTGGATCCCGATGTGAACTCCGAGTGGGCAACCATCTTGAACCCCCACCTGTCTAACGCCCGACATGCATTCCCAGTGAGGTGCGTCTCCTGCAGTAAGACCACAGCCGGGGAACTTCGCTTAAGACACTGCAATACCAGACCCCTTTTAATTTTATCCCCGAGGCCGTGCACATTCCACGAAATTAGTGATAGGGACTTCACCTGTGTGGCAGGGATCTGCCCTCGCTCAACTGGCTGTGAGTGTGGTGTTGTCATAACTGCCGAAATGCGTAATCAGTAGGGCGGATGCATGTGGGTAGAGTCCCTGCCACCCCTCATTTGAAGATGTGTCGTACCTGAGTGCCTGCACACAAAACGCGAACAAAAGAAAACCCAACCATAACAACATACCCCCACCCTCCACCCCCCTCCCTGCCTCCCTGCTAGACGGACTTAAAACTACCCGCCACCCCAACTTTGCAGAGCGCCTCATACCCAATCCCTGTAACAGTACTTGCGTGTCGGGGGTGAGAAGTCCGAGGAAGACCGTAGTCCATCCCCTCCTTGAAGACCATTGTTTTGTTAGACCTTACTGCGGCTGCAGTGCAGACCCTGCACTCGTGGATCCCAGCCCACCCTCTCATCAGATGCGGATGACCACAGGAGTCCGACACCGTCCGGTGGCATATCTAGTACTTTGCTACCATCTCCCTCCGATTCTGTCCTTGCCGATCTGCGTGAGCCATGGTTCCCCTTCTCAGTCCTCAGCCTCCGACCTGTGCACGGTGTCTCCTTCCTGCGCTTGTCCGTGATCCCTGGGGTCCTCCTCCACCTGTCGCTGTTGTTGGTGCCTCTCTGACCGCTTGCGTCCCTCCACTCACCGCCAGCCCTCGAGCCACTCTCAGGCCTCTTCCGGATGATCAAAGAACCAAGTTTTGCCATCAGCTACGACTCGTAACCTCGCTGGGAATAGCATTGAGTAGGTAATTTCTCTGCGCCGAAGATCCTTTTTTATCTCCAAGAAGCTCCTGCGACATTTGGTGACTGCAGCCGAGAAGTCCGGAAAAAAGGAGATCACAGAATTTTGGACTCGAAGCGGCGGGGCAACTCTTGCTGTCTGCAATATGGCATCTCGGTCACGGAAATTAAAAATTCGGGCCAATACAGGCCTGGGAGGCGCCCCTGGCTTAGGCCTGCCACTTGGCACCCTGTGCGCCCTTTCAACTGAGAAAAAGGTGGATAGTCCCCTCGGTTGGAGTCTTGTCTTGATGAGTTCCTCAACATAAAGGTCCATGGCCGGGCCCCCTTCACTCTCGGGAAGGCCCGTAATTCGGACGTTATTGCGGTGGGAACGCCCTTCTTGATCATCTACCTTCGCCGCCATTATTTTATTCTCGGCCTCCAGGTGGGTAACTTTCTGAAGCAATGCGGCCATATCCCCAACCAGGGTTTTCGTTGTTTGTTCCACTTCCGTGACCCTTGCCGTCATTTTCTGGAAGTCAGCCCTTAAGAAAGACACGTCTGTAGAAATGGTGCCAACCGTGGATTGCACCTGGGTGAGTGCGGCCATAATGTCGTTGAGCGTCACTTTATTTGCTCCCTCGTGGTTCGACGCTCTTTCCTGCGAATCTTTACGGTCCGGTAGAGCCGGTGATTCTTTTGAGTAGGCATATTTGTCTAATTTGCCCTGGGTGTTCGTGCGTGGGCCTCTGCCCCCCATATTTGCGTGGGGAACTCTACGGGTTTCCCGCCGTGGAAGCACCTGGAAGGCACTGAGGCAAAGGGCCACTCCGGCCACCTACACACGGATCCCGGGTGCCACCACACCCGCCGATCTATCACCGCCAGTTATTCCGGGTATTCAAACAGGCACCACAGAGACACCTGTATGTCAGTCCATTCAGTCCCAGTGCTGTGGGACAGCCCCCCGGCGCGGCTCCAGCAGCGGCGGCGGAAGGCCTCCCTGGTTCGCACCCACCGTCCCTGATGCCGCCGTCGAGAGCACACGATGACCCAGTGAGGCCTCCAACGGTAGTCGCAGGGCAGCCGGAGCCGCGTCCCCCTGCAAGCGGGCAAATCACTGATGGGGCTCCCTGATACCGGAGGGTATGATCCCCGCAGGGCTCCACAGTCGTCACTTCACTCCGAGCGGGCGCCTTCACCGCTCCCCCCGGCCTGCTCCTCACCAGCAGTCGTCTCAGGAGTTGATTCAGGGCAGGCAGCACAGCTCCGCTGCCGCACCCCAGCCCGAGTAGCAGCTCGCTCCGATGTCCCGCAAAAATCACTGCACCATGTACCAGCCCCGCAGGAGGGGTGGGGGGGAAGGATCGAAGGGAAGTCCACACTCCTCCGCCGCCGCCAAGAGCGGCCGCTGAGCCCGGCAATAACGTTTCCTGTAGCCGCAGTGGAGCGCCATCTACCGGATCCGACGCTCAGGCCAGTCCCCATCTTCCAGTGCGTAGCCAGGCCGCCCGCGTCGTCTGTCCTCAACTGCGCTTCGGGTGGGATTCATGCCCCGAGAGTGGACAGATCGGGACTCCGGTGTTTCCGGGGTATGCTGGGGGTCTTCAAGGTAGAAATTTTGCACGGATTATGTGGCGGATTATACGGGGAAGCAACTCCGTTCCCGGAGCTTCTCTAGGCTGCGGCCTTCGTGGTCGGCAGCAAGCCACGCCCCCGGTAGGCCTTTTTTAAGAGTCCTTGGTCTGGAGAAGCACAAACTCAGGATTCAGAACGTAAAACAGTGATTAGAGTTGACTTTACTAATACAAAATGATTTCTAACCAAACAAACCCTTTTTAGCAACATTAGAAGAATGAAAGACTGGGGAAAAGCATAACTTTCAAACCTAGATTACGATTGTAACGTATGATCTGTACAGTGGCAAAAGGATCTCTGCAGTGCTCTTAAAACTGCTGCACTGCTACAAAAGCGCCCCTCCCCCACCCTTCCAACTTCTCAGGGAAACACCTGATACCCGGTAGGGCCAGTCTGGCCTTGGCCTGTGCATTCTATATCAGAGAAGGGAATATGCACAAGATCACGCCCCCCTATATAAATTGAATTTGTTCCCCCCTGAAGAACAACCAACCATTATGCAGGGTCAATGTAAGGGAGCACATTTTGTGCTCTGACCCCACTAAATGTTTGCAATCCGCCAGTTAAACAGTAAAGCGAAACACTAACAGCTGATACAACATATTAATACTGTGATGTTTAAACCACGCCCAAGTGGCTTGTAATGGTGAGTGTGTAGAAAGTAATGAAAGAAAATTCACACGTTGAAGCTGTGCAGCTACAGCACTTCAGACAACTTTTGTGGAATTAAATTCAACAAAAGGCATCAATCCAACTGAAGGTTTGTCAAGAAAAGTCATTGGGTTTCATTAAGCAGTGCAAAATCAATTTCCCCACAGACCAGCGGAACAGAGTAGCCCATTACCTCTAGCTTCCAGACCATAATCAAAGCAGAAGTAGAATCTGTGGGTAAGATTTTCTCAATTTCAGGATAATCTAGAACCATGCGGCCAAGTGGTAAGGGCCCCAACCACTGTGTATTGTTTCCCTGTCCAGATCTGAGTCCGTAGTTGACAACATAAAATGTAAAATAAGTCAATTTCTCACACATTTATCATGTGCAAAAATATTTGCGTCCCTCTGTTCTTCTCTGCACCAATGTTCTCTGCGCCAGTGTACTCTGCTCCACTGTACTCTGTGCCACACTACTCTGTGCCACACCATTCTGTGCCACACTACTCTGCGCCACCCTACTGTGTGCCACTCTACTGTGTGCCACTCTACACTGCACTCTAAGACCCTCTATTCTGCAAACCTGTACACTCAGCCACTGAACTCACCACCACTCCTCGCTGCACTACTGCACTCTACACCACTGAGCTCTATGTCACTGCACTCTACGTCACTGTATTCTAATCTGCACCAGTGTACTCTCCGCCACTGTACTCAACTCTACTCTGCACCACTTGATTGGGCTGTTTCTCTCCGGACACATGTTATTAAACAAATAATTATTTTGCTTAAATCATTGCAAGATAATTAAAACTTGTTGAAAACAATAAAAAAAAACATTTTCCTGACTGAAATGAGATCCTTGTGAACAATTGTGCTTAAGCTGAACAGTTCCAAATTGGGCAAACCGAATACTGAAAAGCCCATCGCCTTCCAATGTCCCTTTACCTTCATGCATGCAGTTTAGCAGTTTAAAATCTTATCACTGCTACTTTTTGAGAGATTGCTGCTATGGATTTTGTCTCTAGTTGTTAAATAAGGTTCTGTAGTAGCTCTCATGTGGGAGTCAACGTCCAGCCTCAGGCTGTGACTGACTTCTCAGGGCATATATGCCAAAATACTGAACTGAAAAATATTGTGCTACAAAAATATCGTAGCCAGATTATCAACTTCCAAACTATTGTGAAAGTATTTATAGGTGAGTATAGATTTATTATTCTTAACTGTATATGTACCTTGAAGATAAATGTACAGTTAAGTTACATAGACTTATACCTACTTCTACATATGTATCTTCACAATATTTTTCTAGCCAATATTCTGGGTAAAATATCTTTGTAAAACAATATTTCTGAATCAATATTCTTGATCTGAAAATATGAAGCTTCTCTTGTTTCCCTTCCCTTGGTAGTGTTTAGGACAGTGTGTGCACAATGCATTACCTTCACCTTGAGACCTGGAGTTGGCTGCAAATGATCTGCACCTGTGGGTCCCTCCACTGTTTATTCAATATCTTATTCTCCGACGAAGCTCCACAGCCTTAATATTGCCTCTTCTTCCTGTTCTTCGCTGGACTGCTCTGACCCGGCCCCCTTCAGATGCGCGCACTGCAATTTCGTTCCGACTGGCTCTTTTTCCTCTCATCTATTACGTCCCTCTCCCTACAAGTTTTGGAGTATTAATTGCCGTTCCCTGCCTAAGCACAGTGAACATATCTTTGATTTTCTATCTTCCACCCAGCCTGATGCTATGTTCTTGACGGAAACCTGGCTTCAGGCAATCTCCGGTCCTGACATTGCATGTGCCTTGCCTCCCGGCTATGTTATTGTCAGGCAAGACAGAGCGACCGGCAAAGGCGGGGGAATCGCGATTATTTTTAAAGACATCTATTTCGGCTCCCTGGACGCTGTCCCTCTGCCTCATTGCGAAGCTGCACTTTTCAAGCTAGTGCTCTCTCCACGACTAACCTTATCAGGTTTACTCATTTACCGTCCCCCTGACAAACCCACACAGTGGTTAACCTCATTTACAGATCACATTGCCCCCTTTGTTATGAAGGCAGCCAATTTTACTATCGTAGGAGACCTAAATCTTCATCTAGAGGACCCTCTAAATCGATTAAGTGGCTCGCTTTTATCCGACTGTGAAGCCATCAATCTAATACTACTTAACAAGGGTCCCACTCATCAGGCTGGGCACCTACTCGACCCTGTTCTCTCTAATATTCCGCTTGACTGTACCTATCCTGCTCTTCCCCTTGACTGGTCCGATCATTTTGCCATCCATTTCACACTACCTGCTGACGTCAACAGGTATTCGCCTCCCCCCGAGAAGATTCTTCACTCTAGAGCCTGGTCTAAACTTGACATCCTGGCCTTTAACGCCTCTTTGATGGCCAGCTGCCCAGACATCAATCTCGAGTGCAATGTTCTGGCTCAGGAAGTGTCACATTGGCTTACATCTAATACAGATCACCACCTCCCATTGCGCCGCAGGCCACCTACCCCCCATCTCGTTCCTGCCCCGTGGTTTACCGATGCCTTAAAAATCGCTAAATCTAAGTGCAAACATCTGGAGAGGCTCTGGCGCAAATCATATTCAAGTAATGACAAATTAATCTATCGTGCAGCACTCAGGCTATACCATCAAGCCTGTCGAAAAGCAAAAGCACTCTTTGTTTCTCAGTCAATTGCTAAGGCTATAAATCGACCTAAAGCCCTATTCGCCATGGTCAAGAATTTGGCTGGCTCTAACACTGCCCCCACACCTCCTGTGCTTGGAGAAGCGCAATGCAATGAAATAGCCGACTTCTTTCTATCTAAAGTCAAAGCCATTTATAATACATTGTCTTCTGTCCCCCACATCCATGTGTCCAACCCTTTCACTCAGGTTCCACTGACTTTATCAGCTCAGCACACATTGCTTTCCAAATGGCCTCTGCTGGATGCTAACTCTTTGTCAGCTTGTCTCGCCAAAGTCAATTCAGGCTCCCCCTTGGACCCTGTTCCACCGAACATTCTTCGCCAACTTTCTTCTGATGCTCTCCTGATTATCCAAGAACTTCTTAACTCTTCTCTGAGGGAGGCCATTGTTCCAGACGATTGGAAAAGGGCTCCGGTGGTGCCCCTTCTGAAGAAACCTGGCGCCGACCCTAAAATTCTTGCCAACTTTCGGCCTATTTCCTTACTGCCCACGTTCTCTAAGATCCTTGAGCGTCATGTCAACCTGCACCTTACTTCATACGTGGAATCCACTGGGTTTTTACATCCTTCCCAATCTGGCTTCCGCGCCCAATTTTCCACTGAGACCACTCTGCTGGGGGTCACTGAGAACCTTCGTTTACATCTCGATCACGGCCAGACTACGGCGCTTATTCTTCTGGATTTAAGCGCCGCTTTCGATACGGTCTCACATTCCATTCTGCTGAAAGTTCTGAGATCTGCAGGGGTGTCGGGCTCGGCCCTCGACTGGCTGTCCTCGTTTTTAGACCATCGCACTTTTCAGGTGGTCTCGTCTGGTTCCTCTTCCTCGGTTCGTTCATCAGCTCACGGGGTCCCGCAGGGGTCCTCGTTGAGCCCACTGCTTTTTAACCTCTATGTGAAGCCCCTCGCTTCCATCGTTGAAGACTCTGGTCTCTCCTTATATTCATACGCTGATGATACCCAGATCATTTTCTCCCTCTCCTCTGCTGCTGCTAATTCTCCTTCCATTCTCAAACTTGGACTTGGGCGAGTCGCTGATTGGATGCAGACCAATCTCCTGAAATTAAACGGAGACAAAACTGAAGTGCTCATCCTAGGTAAGCAAAAACATCTCTAGGGTCCTTTACACTGGCCGGCTGAAATGGGTCCCGTACCTATTCCAGTGACTCATGCCCGCAATCTCGGTTTTATAGTGGATGACTCTCTCTCCATGCGTCAGCAGGTGGTGAAGGTAGCGGCCACCTGTTTTTCCATCTTAGGTTGGCTACATAAAATCTTAGGGGTGCTCCCAGAAGGTTCCAGACGCCAGGTGGTCCAGGCCTTGGTCACCTCTCGCCTGGACTATGGCAATGTACTTTATCTTAGCATCACTCAGGAGCTGCAGCGAAAACTTCAGCTGGTACAGAACTCTGCAGCTCGCCTCCTCTGTAAGGTTCCGTGGAAATCTTCAATCTCCCCTTTTCTCAATGACCTTCATTGGCTTCGCATCACTCATCGAATCAAATTTAAGGCCCTCTGCTTTCTGCATAAAATCAAGCAAGGGCGCGCCCCTGGCTATCTCATGGCCCTTGCTCAACCTTATTCCCCCTCTCGCACTCTCAGATCGTCCACTCAGGGCAATTTTAGGACCCCTCGTTTCAAACTGTCCAGAATGGGCGGCTGTTCTTTTTCCTGTATCGCCCCCAAACTGTGGAACTCTCTCCTGTCCACACTGAAATTGGAACCATCTCTCATCAAATTCCGCAAGGACTTAAAAACCTGGCTCTTCTCCGCACAACTTCATTGATGTTCTTTATGAATCTACTGGCGCCGGGAGACCCCTTGTGGGTAGCTGCGCGCCCTATAAATTCAACACCAAATACCAAATGATCCCCACTGGTATTGACAGGAACGTTTTGCCCAGTATGTAAAACCAAGTAACTCTGAATCTGCTAGCCTGCAGATCCATATTAATCAGCATCTATTAGGAGGGGTATCTCTCTCCTTCGAGGGTGTGGTCACAGGAAGTATCTCACTCCCAGATGTGACCAGCACGTCCAACCACTGGGTGTGCACAACCGGCTGCCCTGAGAACTCCCTGTGATGCAATCTGCACCTTTTTTTGTGTAGCCCCGATTTTGCCACCCTGAACCAAGCGACAGGCCTCTTTCTGCTCCTTCCCTCTCATTATTGTACATTCTAAGATGAAAATAGGTCATAACCCTAGAAGGATTCTGATAGATAGGTTGTTGACAGTGCTTAATTTGTGACAGTGGTTGAGGGTGGTGGGTATCGGCACTCATTTGTGGGGGTAATTATTATTCATCATAAGACTTTGACCCAAAGCAACAGAGAGAAAGGCAGAAAAGGGAGGAAGGTGGAGTAAGTAAAAGATAGGAAAACAGGGATGACGGGAGAAGCAGGAATGGACAAGCATTTGCAATGCAATAGGTCTCGCATTTACAATACCTATTGCATTGGAAATATTTTTTTGTTTACTGTCGCCCATGCGGCGCTTTCAGATTTATGGAGGCCACGCCTCTTTTTTTAGAATAGCCGCATCTAAAGAAAGGGGCATGGCCGACATAACAGTGAAACTGCAGCATGGGGCGCTTTGACAAAAAAAAGCATCTGTTTGTCAAGTTGACAAACCAATGTTTTTTTTTTGTAAAAGCGCCCTTGCCGCGGTTTCACTTTAATAGCGGTGGCACACCCTTCTTTAGACGTGGCTTGTCTAAAGAAAGGGCCCCGGCCTCCATGAATTAAAAGCGCCGCATGGGCGATAGTAAACAAAAAATAATATATATACTTAAAGCGAACCGCACTGCTAAAATAAAGAAAGAAAGAAACGCAGCCGCTATTAGTAAGTAAAAAAAAAGCAGGTGGCGTGCTGCGACCTAGTGGCTGGAATAGGGGCAAATCATTAAACAAAATAGTGCTCACAGTGAAGATAAAGTAGACCGTGTAACAAGAAAAGTATAAGGTTCAGTCACTATGGGATGTAACAAATGCAGACAAGGCGGTACCAAGGAGGGACGAACAAGCTTAACAATAAGTCGGAAGCCAGTGTTTACCAAGGACAATGACACAAGCCAATTAAAAATATGGGCTGAGAGTGGGCGGGGCTTCAAAGCCATACTCCAAAACTGCATGCCTCGCAGCAGCGCATGCGCTGCCCAGGCCCGACCTAAAAAGGGCCCTCACAAGTGAGATAGAGAGACAGACAGTGTTGGGGGGGTGGAAGAAAAAGGCATAAGGTGGAAAGAAGATTAGTCAACCTTGGTATTCGGCAACCCTAGCACTTGGTAGTGCTGATGCAGGCTCCTAGGGAAACCCTGGTGCTTTGCGCCCATGTTTTATATATAAATTAGAACTGACTGCTAACATATTTGAGACTCCTTATCTACCAGGGAGAGAGTGGGACTTTACATGTGAACATGAAAGGATTTTCCCGATGTACGAAAGCATTTCTCAAGTAGTGGTGACCGCTGCCTATCTAAAGTGGTAAGGCAGCCATGGGGGGTGGGCAGGTGGCAAGAAATAATATAAAAGTAAAAAAAAAAAGACTTACCTGCTGCTCAGCTCCAAGTGACAGCCGCCTTGCTGCTCCTCTAGTCAGTGCAGAAGGGGATGGGCCCTCAGGGCACAGACTCCACACCCTATCCAGACACTGCTCTCATAGCATGAGAGCAGCACCAGGATTGATCTGAGCAGTCTAGTTTGCCGCTCAGACAGTTCCTTGGAGCCTGTGGCTTTTCTACAACCTGGCTGTGTAACACAGCTGGGTTGAAAAAACATAAGTGCGCATGTGTGTTTGGCCAGCCTAAGACGGCCAGCCAAACAACCATGCGCACTTAGAAGTGCACACTACTCCCCCCTCCCTGATATGCCTGACCCGCCCTATACCTATTGCAGGGCTATATATAGCATAAATAAAATGATAAAAACATTGTGTTATTATCATTTTATTTCTCATCTGTTGGCGCGGGCTATGGGGCGATGCTCCTCCCCCATTACGGAGGAGCCGCTCCTGCTCTCAAGCACTGCAGTCACGGATGGCTGACTGCCGTCTTGGTTCAGAAGTATAACTCACTCAAAGAAGAGTAAGGATATTCCACCATCTTGGTGGCAGGCTGGCTCCTTTGCCATGTTCTATAATTATTAACATACAAAAAGTTGAATTTGTTGTAAGAACAATGTGTCAACATCTTTTAAAGGAATAAACTAGGATGGAGGCACATTGAGCAACGGGAAACACTAATAAAGTGTGGAGAACTGTGTAAATATTGTATTGCACCTTGTCCTCCCTACATACGTTTGAGTGGGCAATGATGGTTATGTAGTTATTGCTGCTCCTCAAAGTTTGATCTGTAAAGAAATCCCTACCTTTTGGGAAGTATTGTGGGGAATGAATAATAAAGGAGATCTCCCTGCTGTATGGGAATGTGAGATTCTGGCAGGGTTGCCCCACTAAGGTAGAGGTCACACACATCTCAGTGTGCGGTTGGAGCATATACAAATGAAATAAGTTAACCACTCCCTTTCCGAAGGAGCGTGTACCACGGAATGTTAGGGCAGCGTGTTGGTTAAGTTTCTGGGATCACCTTTTCAGGCAGTAGGAGTGGGACTTCTGCCGCTATTGCCCAAGGAACTCTCCAAAAGGGAACGCCTGACCCAGGAAGGTATTACAGGTCAGGTGGGAGGTTGGACTGTCTATAAAAGGAGACCGCACACGCAGCCTGGCACTCTACAACTGAGCTTCATGATAGCCCCATAACCAGGCTTCTTTGCTCCTTCTTCTTCTCTGAAGACCAAGGAGTGCTTACTTTGTGTACTTCTGACTAGATGTGCTTGGTAGAGAGAGGTTGGGTGGGAGTTTTTGTCTGTGAAGTTGGACTACTGCTGGGTGGATCCTGTCAAGGTCACTTGGGTTTAGGAATTGTTGTTGCTAATTTCCCAACAACTATCAGTATTGGAGGGAAGGATTTGTGTTGGAACAGCACTAATTTCTTTCCTCGTACTTTTTCAGCATGATGTTTTGGGTGCCCTTTGCTCCATGCTATCATCTTACTGTTGTTCCCTTATGTCCTGTTAGGTGCTTGGCTTAGGGCACAGGGCCTCATATTCTACCGACAGTCCCATCTCAGAGGAACAGCACTTGATTCTTGTAGGACACCTAGCAACTATTATAGTAGACAATTCACCATGCTGCTGACAAGAGCACATTGTACGCATGATGAAGTAGAACTATCCATTGGTTCTAGTTCACTCACTCAGAATTAGAGAATTTGCTAAATAGTTCTTTGCCCTGAATTAGAGAATGTAGATTAGTTCTTTGTTCAGGCAAGTTGAAAATGTGAATCAGGCCCCCAGTGAGAAGCTGCTCTGGTATCACAATTTTAATGAACAACAAAGTCGCAACAGGTGATATTTTCAGAAGACAATTAGATAGGGTGCAAAAATCAATTGCAAACAAACAGAAACGGGCAACTATACCAAAGTTAAATAATGAGGTCTGTATTGCGACTCTTAATATGGCATGTTTTAGTTATGCCAGCAATAGTACATCATATGCAGGTGTAATCCAAAACTTTAGTGCACACAGAGTGCTGGTGAAAAGTGAACTGCGCAAGTGAGACTCGTATTATCGTGAAACAGATAACTTGGACCCTCCTGAGGCGCAGCCGGGAGTAGAAGAAGACAGAACTATTCACTGTTTTTAAAACTTAAAATACTGTATTTTTGTCACTTGGATTTATTTAATTAGACATATTTCGTCGTCTGTCGATTACCCCCCTTTCCCTCCCACCCGCCCTGCCACACCGCGCTTACCTGTGCCGGCCGCCGCTGATCGTAATAGGTATTTCTATAAAGTATAAACTGTCATGCTACTTGAAATGCCAAAAAAGACATTTCTTTTAAAAAAACAATAGAAGAACTTATCATTAAGATGGGTAGAATGTGCATAGGCAGGTGGATTACAACGCACTGAATGAAATATGGGAGGTAAAACATACTAAAAAAGGAAAAGAGTTGAAAGGCGTATTATATTACTATTTGTCTATAATAAGTCTCTGGACAGTAAAAAATGTAATTGCAGCAAATGTCATTATAGCTATCATGTACGCCCGAAATACACACAAGTGGTACATAAACTCATATTGCACGTGGCGTGACTTTTTAAAAATTGAATGATTTCTGATATGCAAATGTAGACGTTAATGTTATGTGCTTTAAGAATGCTTTAAGTGTATTTCTAATTGTTCAAAAATTTGCGGATATGGGACATGACGCACAGGAAGACGAAGTATCATACCCAGGACCACACAACATGCCAGGTGAGGAAGCTGAGATGGGAGCCCAAGTCTTCCAGTCAGAAATGTAATCACTATATCACATATTCCATTTTATTCATGAGTTGTACATTACTACGTCACATCACAAGGCACATCTCAGAGTATAAAGTGGGAACCATATTTCAAGAAAGAAACAATTTAACAATTGCATATTAAGTAACAATTTAAAAGATAGCCAAATAATTGTCAAATAGAAACTTCACAGTCTAATAGCAGAAGTCTTGTTGGGTTATTTCCAATCTAGTAAACACTGGGCCATACAAGCTAGCATATTCCTTCATGTTTAAGCATCACATGTTGATAACATGAGCTCAAAATGGTTACTACAGTACTGTTCAGCTTCATGAAAAGATGTAGGTTTGTGTAGAAAAAATGTAAAAAGATTTTATGTTTTTTAAAGGCAACTTTAAAGTTGAATTTGGAAACAGATTAAAGTATATCAGCCCAGGCGGTGCATGACATAATATATACTGCATATATAGAAGGTTTATAAGACATTAAAAGAGTCAAGTACTATACAGTAAGGTAAACAGCACTGGCAACAAAATGTACCTATGTTAAAAAGATCCCTAAGCCTGGGGCTTTGTGACATCCTGAGTAGGAACTAATTAATTCGAATTTGAAAAGTAGCTTTTTTGACTGCGGAGCAAGCTCTCTTGCTTCTAATGATCTAACGCCACAGATAAAGGTGCATAAGGTAGGTAAAGGCCACAAGTTAACATTACTGACTGGTCGAAAAGTCAATAATTCTATTAAAATATGTATCTGACAGCTTTGTGATATTCTTTTATGTGCGCAGAGCAGTTGTACCGCTAGATAGACAGACAGTATTCTAGGGACTGTGATTGGCTGTAAACATTCCAATAAGTTTAGCACATTTATTTATGCCATTTGGTGTATGCACACCCAAGTGGATTTGTCTAGATACAAGGGCGGCAGAAGCATAGCAAGTGCACACCATAATTGTAAAGGTTAAAGCTACTATTATGAAGACTCTGTTACATATGGTTTGTAGCTTCACTCTTCCCCACTTGTTGGTACCCCGCTACCACACTGCAATGCTGGATAGTGCTTCTTAAAGCTGTCATTACAAAGCAGTGTGTGTACTCTTCAGTGCACAAGGATGTAATCCTTAGGTAATCCCATCTTTACGGAAGTAGTTTATCAGGGTGAGGATTCGAGCCTTGGCAGAGAGGTAGGCGAGAGTCTGCTCTGAATATTATAGACCCTACATGCAGTGGCGGCTCCTCCACTGAGGCGAAGGAGCGTTGCCCCGCTGCTCAAAAAGGAAAAATAAAATGACAATAACGTATCGTTACTGTCATTTTATTTTTCCAATTGCATGCAGTCAGTGGCCTGTCTGGGGCGGGGCAGGGCTGGCCAGAGCAGGGGGGGAGTGGTTTGCACTCCCACAGTGCGCATGAGCGGTTTGGCTGGCCCTCTTGCGCCGACCACACAGTTCATGCACACTTTGCATGTCCCTACCTGGCTGCAGTTACACAGACTGGCCAGGAACATGCACAGGCTCCCTGTTCGAGTCTGAGCGCCGTTGAGCGCCGTTGTGATTGGCTCAGGGAAGCCTGTGTGCCGGGTGCTTCCTGCTGCTGCTGCCAGCCAGGACTGGAGACCAGAAGATGAAGAGGACACAGGGGAGGCAGCGGCCGGCTGGCCGGCCGTTCTAAGGGTGAGTGTTTGTTTTGTTGATTTACCTCCCACCCACCACCACTCCACCTCCGTCCGGTAGCAGCCGCTACTGCCTACATGCTAGGAATTGAGGAGTCATCATTGCGTAACTTTTTACTTACCCTGCATTCTGATTCTCTGCTCCTGCCGTCAGTGGATAGATTCCATAGCAGCAGAAGACAAGACCCGACACCCAATGACTTATGTGGATATATTCCTGAAGACCGCTTGGCCAAAATGCACATCACCGTGTGAAGAAGCATAGATATCTCAGCACTTGCAAAACGCGTGTGACGTGACGCACGCAGCAGCCCTCCACACATGTGTTTGAGAAGATGCTTGGAACATGCAACTACAACTACCATGGTTTTGCGTGGAATATTCTGCAACGTTTGGCGGATGAGGCTCCACAAGTGTGAAGAAGGGACAGGAGAAGCAAGAGGCGATCCACCTTGCAATGATGGGCTGCAGTAACTACTCGCCTGAACCTGAACAAAAACACGTGACAACTAATCATCAGTGTTCAGCTGACTGTGGACTGCAAAGCAAGTGGTGGATGGGCACCTCCAAGTCTAGCTTATGTGCTACAGAACAAAATAACACCTACCCATGGAGTTTCTCAGACATTTGTGTGGCCAGATAGACACATTTCTACATTCAAACTAGATCTGTGAGGATCTCTTTGTTGGGAAAGTTTCAGTGATGGTCAAGAAGGGAATCAAATCCAAGCAAAACTAATTTGTGTTATGCCACATGACACTGAATGAGAGAGGGAGGAGTCAAATAGTGTAATAATGAATCTCTGTAACCATGTTCTCTGATTGATGGTTGGTCTGTTGAAGAACAGTACAAGCACAGACAAAGCCGATAGGTCTAGGTTTAATGTGATAATGCATGCTGTGTTAGTACATCACAAGTCAAACAGGAGGGAGTCAGCAGGAGCGGACAGATAGGTTCAATGTCGTAAAGTAGTCCCTCCTGCAGTTTAATGCAAACACACAAGCATAAGCAGAAGGATACAAGCAAACAGCCAATAGCATATGGACACAGATTAATTTCCCTAAGGGCTAAGCCAAGAAGTGATTGACAAACTCCCAAAGCATTGGCTGGTCGAAAAAACCAAAGCCCACTCTGTGTAAATAGTAAGCAACAGAGGTGTTTGACAGCTGTCAACCCAAACCTAGTCAGGTCAGATAGATGACGTCATGCTTCCATTTACGATCGCTTTGCCTATAGATCTTTCTGTGGTAAAAGGCGATTGGGGAACTCGTGCAATGCTATGCATTTTTACTTCAGGCTTGTTGTATTAAGAGACCTACAGATTACTTCAGGTTTACTAGTCATTTTACTTAATAGATTGAGGCTTTTGTGAGGCAACAGTTGGCGCGCGCCGGAAAGCGTGACTTGACGTAGAACGGAAGCTACTCACCATTCTTTATGCTCTCGAGCCGCACTGGGAAGCCAGCCTGCGCTGCTGCAATTAACTTCAAAGCCACGTAGAACTGAGCCGGACCGAAATAGCCCACGCGTTTTGCACCACACAGATCTGTGATCTGAAAGAGAATGCACATTTTGAAAAGTTTCTCCTTTTTTTTAATGTTCACGCAAAATTGGCAAATTGTCACACAGACCTGAATGACCAACAGCACCCATTCTATAAAACGAACCACAAAGGAAACTAGCAGATACTTATATTAAGGCTGATGCGAGGGCAAAGCCGAGTATCAATGCGTGTTGCAATCATTGGCAAACCCCCACTCCCCGCGCTATATACCTATCACTATAGTCAGGGCCACGGGAATTATGCGGCAAAGGACGATCAAATAATGTGGCAGGTTTAACTATATTATATGGCAAGAAATAGTAAATCACGTGGTGTGATGCATTACATTTTTATGATTCTTTTGCGTCATCATTTTAGCATTTTTACACGTTAACACTGTAAGGGCAAAGGTTTCATCCCATTAGTATTAGTTTAACACACAAATACAGCAATAAACAATCGCCTATGTGATGAATATGCTGTTTTTTGTTGTAAATTGTAGCTTACTGAGTAGTTGTATAATTGACGAGCACCAACCCACATAGGGGGCGTGGTGCCTTTAGTGGCAGCAAGGGGCAGAACCAGGCAGGGCCGGACTGGGAACTGAAATCAGCCCTGGCAAAATTTGGCAGACCAGCCCCCGTCAAATTTGGCAGACCAGCCCCCGTCGACCGTTACTCGGGGGGTTTGGGGGGGTTCTCCCCCCAAGAAAATTTTGGAAAACAACCGACCAAAATGGTGAATTTTACAGCACATTTTTCATTACATATTCAATCGTATCAACTTTCAAAGCACAGTAAATAGTAGATGATGACCTTAAAGAGCACCAGGTTACCCACTCAGTCATATGTACCCATAGACATTCTTTCAGAGAGCACCAAAAATAGACACAAGTAGTGAATCAGAGAGAACAAAGTAAAAGTGAGACCAGCCCCCACATGGTTTGTAGCGAGCAAGCGCAGTGAGCAACCACTACTAGGGGGAGTTTGGGGGGGTTGAACTTGTCTCCCCTCCCCAAGAAAATTTGGGAGAAAGAAAGGCCAAAACAAAGCATTTTCCAACACATTTTACATTACATACTAGATTGTATTAACTTTTAAAGCATAGTAAATGATTACCTAATTCATCCTCGCCTATACCGGGACACATAAAACTTAAAAGCATATGCCAAACCATTTAAATACTCTGCATACTGCACCCTGCCTTATGGAAAGGGCTTGCGCTAGTGGTGACATCCTGCTGACATATGTAGTAAAAGGGCATATTTTTAGGCCTGGCAAAAGGTTCCTTTTGCCAGGTCAAAATGGCAGTTTTACAACTGCACAGGCAGACTGCAATGAAAGACCCTGGCCTTGACACATGTTTGAATAGGCTACTTACGTAGGTGGCACAATAAGTGTTGCAGACCCACTAGCAGCATTTAATTTACAGTCCCTGGGCACATGTAGTACCACATTTTTAGGGACTTGCAAATAAATAAAATTTGCCAATTTTACCATGTTTAAAGGAAAGCGCTCAAGCACTTTATCACTGGTTAGCGGTGGTAAAGTGCACTGAGTCCTAAGAGCCAACAAAAATGGCTTTTGATGTAATAAAGCAGAATAAAACCTACATTTAATTTGGAGAAATCTTAGGCCAACAAGGACTTATCGAACCATGTCTCAGCAGTCAGTATGAACAATAATGTATCTAAAAAATACTTCACAAGGAAGGCCTGTGGAAGACTAGTTCTACAGCTCACCATCCTTGAAGAGCATCTCCCCATGAAGTCCCAGTATCAATTTGAATGTTTAACACAGGAGAGAGTTTATGGATGCATATTCTTTAAAGTTCTTTTCAAGTATTCTGAATGTTATGTGAAGCAGATTAGCAAATCCGTATGTCCATTTACTTTGAGGAGTTAATAATTGGCATATTCCACTTCCATTGTATCAGCAGCAAATAGTTACAGACCCTACCAACCATTTAGCTTAACCGTGAGTAGGCTGAGATGGCCTTGGGTAGCCACACAGGTCATATACAACTGTACAGTCAGCAAGCTATGATGCAAGTAGGTGGGGTAAACCACCAAACAGCTGGCATGCTGCAGGTCAGAAGGAACTCATGCTATATTGCAGGTATGATACAGTAGAGACTGCTTCTATTTGGAAGAGAATATGCACAGGTAGTACCAAGTGAGGTAAATCTGGTGCATGCATTGGGAAGAAAGAGGTATTGTACTAAATGCTGGGCAAGAAAAACACTTCACAAATAAATAAAACAGAATAAACCGTCCTAACAAGATACATTGATATTTTTAATTTGGAACACAATATGTGATAAATAGATGGAAAGAGTAACTTTTCCAAATTGAGAGAAAGAGCCCTGAGGAAGCGGTTTTACACTTTTGCGGAACATGTGTTGGCTGTTGTCTTAAATGTCATGAACTTGTACAATGAGAATTTCATAGTATGAATTTGACATTTTTGAACAATTTCATTACCATTATTCTGATTACCATGCATTAGAAAGTATACATCTTATTTTCTGTTTGCATTTTAATAAATACACTGGGGGTGGCATCTAGTGTCTCACTGAGGAGCACCAGTTACAACAAGACCACCATCTCCCTCAACTGCAAGTTTAGCTCCGATATTATAGGATGTTCTGACTACACTACTTTGGTTATTAAACACATTTCCTATCTATGAGATGTCCCTGGCTTCTTCACATTCACTCCTGTTCAAGTACTTTCAGCCAGATTCAATAATCTTTCATCTAGCTGTTTATCATGTTTTTTTTAAACGTGTTCTTTCCCAGAAAGAAGGGCATTCTCCCAGTTACCTTTCTTTCCCTTGCTACTCTTTTTCCTAATCCTGCCTTCTACGCTTTTTACTCAGATGTCAAATTCTCCATTCTTAAACCTTTTTTGCCATTTCATTTTCCTCTTTTTCCTCTGCTCTCTTATCCTTTCAGTTCTTATCCTCCTTGTCTCTCCTTTTTTCTAACCCATGTTCTAAATATAATCTACCCTCTCATTCCATTGTGTTCCGTTCTTTTCCCTACCATTTCTCCATGATCACCTAAGATTCTTTACTTAATGCCTATCCTGGTTAATGCTCTCTCACTGCTCCCTCCTTTACCCTTGTTCCTCCTTCCTTTCACCCTATTACTTGATTCCATTCCTTCTCTCACTTATTCCTCTTGTCTCCTCTTCCTTCTCCTCTCTTTCCCAATACCCATCCTCAATGACCCACTGTTGTAGGGTAGACTGCGGCACAACTGAATTCAGGCAAAACGTGCAAATGTTCACAGGCGTCAGCGCAAACTTAGCCATCACCCCTCCGAGGCCTAGGCCCTTGCACCTTAGGCCCCTTTTGCTTTACCAGGTTCAGTAATTCAGGAGGAAAGGTCATAAAACGAGGAGTGCCACATCCATGTGAAACTTGTTTCTAGTAAAGGGATTATCTACATGCTAATTCCAATAGTGTTGTTTAATTAGATGGAGGCGTTGATTAAAAACTTTGCTTTGCTGAGCCTGACAAACGTGTCCACTCTCTCACAGTGGAAGAACTGAAGTCAGAATGCTGAAGCAAATGAATCATGTTTTTGCATTTAATCAGGCAGCTTTAATTCATCTATTTGGTAGATTTTCATCTATTTTGGAGATTTTTTTAAATGTAATTTAGGTTTCCCAGAACTGTCTAAAACAAAGTCCACAGACATTTAACCACAGTGCCCTGTATTTTCACAGGCTTGTCTCCCCTCCCCGCCACCAACGCAATTTTTCTGCTGATGCAGGCGAAATCAAGAAGGAACACATCGCACATTAAATACAGATCACCTGTTCGCCGATTAGTATGTAAAATTTAGAGTAAAAATAAAGACGATGTGGTACTCTGCTTACATTGTTTCAGCAATGTCAGCAGCATGACCCAAACCGGATAGTTCTCATTTTGTTCAATCTTAACTGAGCTCTTCTCTGACCTGCGAGCCTTTCAAAAAGCAGCGTTCATGTCTATCTCCACAAATTAACTTTCATCCCAATCTACTCTGCTAACAGTAAATCATGTGCAAATGAGCGTCATTAGCGAGAGGTCAAGAGGAACAGCAATTTTCAATGTTAGCGATGTCAAGTGCAAGTGTTGCTGGAACTGGATGACGGGTCGGGGATAATTCTATGTAAGGGCGAGGCTGACACCGTGTAGGACACGTACAGCGTTACCAGCTCCATACACGGACAACCCGACCTAAGGATATTACACCAGAATTAGGGGCACTTCAGGCGGCCCTACCAACATAACCATCAGGCCTGATAACCCTCCTTCTGCCAAAGCTCCCATCACTCATGTCTCAACAATGCCCCTGCACAATGCATCATTACTTCGACATGAAAACAGAGCCAGCGCGCGGTGTTTCAACATGAGAGCAGCCATTATAATTCAACTTCTGGCCCGCCGCCCCGGTCGCAACAGCTAGTACCACCGTGGCACCCACTGTCTGTTGAGACTCGCAACAGACAGTGCCACGGAACTTGCGACCGGGCCAGGCCCAGAAAGAATTTAAAAAATCAAAAGGGGCCTAAGGGGCAAGGGCCTAGGCCCCGGCAACCATCGATGATCAGGCCAGAAGCAGGAGGATTATTGAATTCAATTTAAACGACTGGACGGCGTCTGGTCCAGTCGCAAATAGACTCACCTGCGGGCGGCAGACAGGGGAGAATAAAATTATGGAGTGCCGACTTTCCCAGTCCCTGGCCTGGCCTCTGAGATGCCTCCCTCGCCTCCTCGACCTCGCCTCAGAGTCATCACGCACACTTTTTAATGCGTGAGCCAAATGCGCATGAGCTTCACCAGGCAGCAGACGACCCCGGGCCCCCAAACCACGGCGCGCAGACTCGCAGGCGGTGACATCATCTACGCGCTGTGCGCGTCTACATCAATGATCACATGGTCAGGTGCTTTTTAAATAAAATTATTATAATGAGTAGGCTGCCTGCTGCTGCCTAAATGACATTGAAATCGGTCGGCGGGTCACTGCTCACGTCACGTGACCCACGGACCGAGCACCAGCATTTTATGCAGCCTGGAGAGAATCGTTGTGCTCAGGCGGCCTGGTTGTGCTTAATGCAATGTTATGTTTGACTTTACATTGCACGGTCGGTCCGACACGGCCAAATCGGCCCCCAGCAACAGAACCGGCCTCCTGTCATAAAACCGGCCCCCACCCCATCCAGCCGACCGGGGGATTGCCCGGTGCCCGGAACGGCCAGTCCGGGCCTGGAACCAGGTTAGGAACTCTTCCGGGTTAAGTTACCCGGAAGAGTTTGATCGTCGTGGACCCAGGAAGTGCGTCACGGGCAGGAAACTGGCGGGGGGTTTAAGAGCCCAGGAGCAAGGTTGAACCCCCTCTTTGTCCTCTCTCCTCGTGGTCGGCGACATCGGGGCGTCGCGAAGTTACCCGGGAAGCGGTCGTGTAGGCGGTGCTGAGGCTGCCCACAAGGTGAGAGGGCCTCATTGGCGTAGTTTTATTCAGGTTAAACAGGTTGTAGAGTAATTTATAGAATTTTAAGCGTTTGTGGGGATTTTCGCGATTGGGGGTGGCAGCGATAGCGCGCGTAAAAGAGTCATGCTGCGCTGCTGCTTCGGGTGCAGGAAGTCAGGGTGCGAGCTTCCAGGTCGCGTCCACACCCCGTGATGCCGGGCAAATCACTTTATCCCCGCGTGCCCGAATGGTGTAATGTAAATGCGGGCTATGTAAAGCACTCCAATACCTTCGGGTCGATTTCGCGCCATATAATTATGCTAAGCATGTGGTGTTGCATTGGCACTGCCCGCTGCAGCGATGGATTATTACGTGTAAATACGGGCTATGTAAAGTGCTCCAATACCTTCGGGTCGAGTGCGCGTTTTTGAAATAGGCAACAACTTCGGCAGCAAAGCACACTAGTGCTGCATTGGCACTTTCCGCCGCAGCGATTGATTAATTCGCGTACAGGGCCAAGAGAACTCAGAAGGCAGCATTGCTTCACGCTCGGACATCACCGAGCAAGGGTAGTAAATGCACACATGTTTAGGGGGACACGCTGCGGATGGGTGCACACGCACCGCATCGGTACAAGGGGCCATGCTCTGCAGGTGGGGGTGCAGGCAAGGGAGAGCACGTCACGTAGTAAAGGTCAAGAGAAAACGGGCGGAATTCTTAAAATTAAAGTATTGCGCAAAATTCCAGGTTGCCAGCTAGCTCATGGAAAACAAGCTTTTCAGAGTGCGTATGTATGACATTGTCACATTTACCCCTAGTATTATCTTCCTATCCGCCATCAATTAAGTCTTGACTGTGCATAGTTCCCATGGAGGCTGTTCAGTTCGTTTTCGGAAGAACGTTTACATCAGGAGTGTACAGGGGAAGTATCGCAACGCTGATTGTTGGGATAATGTAGGGCGCGTCAGGCCAGTACAGAATTTGAGGCGTTGCGCAGCACCATAACAAACACGCACGTAAGCTGTGGGGCGCGGGCGTAAAAATAGGATAAAGCATGCACAGAGGTGAGAACGGGTTGATTGGAATGCGGATTAACAGGGGACACCGTGGCAGAGAATATCCCAGTGGTCCTTGGGTCAAAGGAGGTGGGGGTTAAAGGGGCAACGACTAACTGCGATTTGTTTCTTTAAGTACAGAATGCCTCCAAAACGGGTCCAGAAGGGCAAAGGCGCCCCCGCCACCAAGGATGATTTCCGCTCTCTGGCAGAGCTCTGGGAGGTCGCAAAGATAGGGGGCATCGACTGGGCGCTACGCACGTTGTCCGAGAAAGGAGAGGCGAGCGGGCAACAGGACGTCACACGGGCCATGCGGGCAAGGCGGACACCGGAGCGCTTCAAGGATGCACAGCAAGACAAATGCTCTAAAGTCACGGACTCTCAGACTGGTATCCCAGGTGAGGCAGGGTGAGAGGGCAATCGGCCACGGACATGACACAGCCCACATGCTCAGCTCCCTCAGCGCAACTGAATGAGGCAACCACACAGGTGTCAGGAAACGCGATGTCCTACAATTTAGCGCAGGCAGCGGGCCCCCCAGTGGTGGTGGGGCAAGATGGGGCAGCAGGGTCAGCAACACCAGGTGCAACGACACAACTGGGGGCGGTAGGGCCCCTAACACCTCAGTCTGCTCCCCCGGTGGTAGCGCACCAGGGCAGCGGGACAGCCCAAGTGTGGGTCCAATCAGGAGGGGTGGCACAATCCCCTGTGGTAGTGGTGGCAACGACCCAGGGACCTGCCATTAATAGCGGGATATCAGGGCCAGCGGCCCCCATAACAGCACCCCCCTTGCCGCGGGGAAAACATTAGTGGGGCAGCCCCCTCTCGCACACAGTCCGCTGATTTATGGTTCGGCATCTCTAGCGGTGGCCCCATCAGCGGGAATCACTTGCCATGTACCAGCGGAGACCAGATAAAAAATATTCAGAGGGGAGTTCGTAGACGTCTTTGACCTAATCAATGCGGGGGTAATCCCGGGCAAAAGCAGGACAGGGAAGGAAGGGGAGCTGAAACAGAAGAGAGTGTGGGTGGACTGGACTATTAAGAATTGGGTCACGGGGTTCGCTATTTATGCGGCTATCATGGTCGAAAGGTATCCCCAAATGGCAGCTCAATTGATCAGTTACATTTCCATGATTCATGGGGCCGCTTCGGAATTCCCGGGAACGGGTTGGCTGCAGTATGACAACAAATTTAGGCAAATGAAAGCAGTCCACCCGGCAGTAGCTTGGGACCAGCGGGAGATAAACATTTGGCATGGGGTTTTCTATTCAACGGGGCCAGTTAACAAGACGATGCAGCCCTTTCGGGGTGACAGAGGGACGGGTGATAAAAAACAGGCCTGTTGGCAGTTCAATAAGAACGAGTGCAACAGGGGCACAGCATGCAAGTTCAAACATTTATGCTCCTTCTGCGGGAAGCTGGGACACCCAGAGAGTAAGTGTTACAAAAAAGGGGGAAGGCCACAAGAGCAGCCCACACAGAACCAACCCCAGACCAGGGGACGAGGTGCACAAGCACCCTAAGCCATTGCCAACGCCCATACAGCACCATGTATTGACGCACCTTCTTAGTAAATACCACAGGATAGAAGAGGCTCAGTTCTTACATCAAGGTTTCAAATTTGGCTTTTGCATCCCATCCGATGCTACCCCAGCAGCCACCCTACCGCGCAATCAACGTTCAGTCCTACGATACCTGGAGGTGGCTAGACAAAAGATTAGGAAAGAGGTGTCCTTAGGGAGGGTGGCAGGCCCCTTCCAGCAGCTGCCTAGGCATGACTTAGTATGCTCACCCCTGGGTTTAGTACCTAAGAAAGAGGAAGGAAAATTCCGGTTGATCCACAACTTGTCAAGTCCCCCAGGGCTGTCAGTAAATGACAAACTTGATCCAGACCTATGCACGGTTCGTTACACTACCTTTGATGCGGCAATACAGAAGCTGCAGGGGCTGGGTGAGGGAGCGCTAATGGCGATATCTGACATTGAGGCGGCCTTTCGCCTCTTGCCAGTTCGCCCCGAGGACACCAGGCTTCTTGGTTTCACCTTTGAAGGAGAGTTCTACATGGACTTGTGCATGCCAATGGGTTGCTCTATCGCATGCGCAGTGTTCGAAACGTTCAGCAGGTTTCTGGAATGGGCAGTGCAGGAAATAGTGCCGTCAGCTGAGTTGGTGCATTATTTGGATGATTTCCTATTTCTTGGGGCGCCGGGCTCGTCAGCGTGCAGGAAGGCCCTGCTGGGCTTCCAGCACCTGGCAGAAGCACTGGGGTTCCCTTGGCTGCAGAAAAAACTGAGGGGCCGGTGACACGTTTAACTTTTCTTGGGATAGAAATTGACACAGAGGAGGGAGTGTGCAGACTCCCCCAGGAGTAAGTAGCTTCTTTTGGGGCTGCTGTGGAGGCTTGTTTGACGGCGCGCAAAGTGACACTTCACCAATTGCAAATCCTGGTGGGGCAGCTCAATTTTGCACTCAGGGTGATACCTATGGGCCGGGTGTTTTCTAGAAGCATAGCAAGGCAAATGTCCGGTCTGAGGGCCAAACACCACCACACCAGGCTTTCTGCCGAAGTCAAAACCGATTTGGGGATATGGAAGGATTTTCTGGTAGACTTCAATGGAACGGTCATTTGGCAACAACCCGGTCAGGCAAATGCTGAGTTAGAACTATTCACAGATGCGGCAGGCAGTGTAGGATTTGGAGCGGTTTTAGGTACCAGGTGGTGCATGCAGCATTGGCCGATTGAGTGGGCGGTTTCTGGGCTCACCCGCAACATCACCTTTCTTGAGCTATTCCCAATCATTGTGGCAGTACATTTGTGGGGTGACATGCTGGAAAACAAGCATATTATATTTTGGTCTGATAGCATGTCAGCAGTAATGGCCATCAATAATCAGAGAGCTACCTGCCCCTGGGTCCTGCGCCTGCTGAAAGAATTAGTGCTAGGATGTTTGCAGCGCAATGTATACTTTACAGCAAAACACGTGCCGGGGGTGGATAACTCAGTTGCTGACACCCTGTCTCGTTTCAAGTTGACAGAGTTCCGCGCCAGCTGGCCACAGGCAGCGGGTTTATGGAAGCTTGGTGCCCCACAGCTCCCGAGTTGATAACTGCATCATTGGCCCCCAAGACTAAGAGTATGTATGAGAAGTCGTGGCAGGCATACCTGTCTACCATTGGGGGGTCGAACGCGATAGAGAGATTGTCAACACAAAGTGTTCTGGTATTCATAGTAAGACAAAAAGAGGGCGGTAAATCGCTGTCCATGGTGAGGAGACAGTTATCAGCAATAGCCTTTTATGCAGGTCTGGGGTGGTGGCAGACCCTACAAAGGACCCAAGAGTAAAAAGGGCAATGAGGGGGTGGGAACGTCTGGTGCCAGGGACAAAAGACAATAGGAGACCGATTGATGCGGGCAGATTGTCAGACATCTTAGAAGCATTACCGCAGATCTGCTTCTCTCCTTATGAAACACTTTTGCTGAGACTAGCGTACTCATTAGCTTTCTTTGGGGCCTTCAAGGTGTCGGAATTACTCCCCGGGTCAAAGACAGATAAGGAGGGAGGCTTACGCCTGGAGGATGTGATCTTAGCCAGGGAAGCTTTGAAGCTCAGAGTTCAGAGGTCCAAGACAGACCCGTTGGGCAAGAGGATGTGGGTCCAACTAGGGGCAGTGGCGGGGGCTAATTTTTGTCCGGTAACCTTGGCTCACGGGATTTTCCAGATTAGACCGAGGGGGGTGGATCAGAGGGTGCTGGTGCATGCGGATGGCACCCCCCTTACTAGATTTCAATTCACCAGGATATGCAAGAGAGCATTGGAAAATTTGGGGTTGGAAACAACGCACTTCACGTCTCATTCATTCCGCATCGGGGCAGCCACAACGGCGGCAGCTTTGGGCCTTCCGGGCGACACGATTAAGAGGGTGGGATGATGGAAGTCCTCATGTTTTGAACGTTACGTACGCCCTCACCTCGCATGAAGCCTGCCTCTCCCCCTTTTGCACCCCTCCCCCCCCATTCCCCCCCCAGTGGCTGATTCTGTCTCCTTTGCAATTTTGATCCAGGTATCCCGGATCAGAGAACAAGGGTTTGTTGGTGCAGCCTTTATACACAGAACAAGGCTCTTCTTCAGCAGAGCACGCAAAGGCAGATGGCTGGAGGGGGTCGACCACCACTGGGTAGGGGTCGGTGGACAGCGTCTAGCAGACGTGCCAAAGAACTTGCGGGATGCCATGGCCAGGGGCATGCCGGTCCCAGATGTGCTGGTGATTCATTCAGGTGGCAATGATATGATCCCAGCGGGAAGGAGGGGAGTTAAGGAAGCACTGTTCTCGACCCTGTCTGTGGTGAGGAACATGTTTCCGGACGCAAAAATATTTTGGTCGGAGGTGATCCCACGCCAAGTATGGGCTAATGGGGCGCCGGCTAGGGCTATCAATAAATCAGTGAAGAGGTTGAATCAGTCGGTGGCCGAAATTCTGAAGAAATCTTGCATCAGTACCATTAGTCACAAACTAATACAAGTGACAAATCTTGGGCTGTACGCACCCGATGGAGTGCACCTGTCACAGGCAGGGATGGAGTTGTTTGTACACACCATCTTGGGGGCTCCGGCAGTGGAAGTAGAAGGATCGAGGGGGGGAGGGCGAGTCCGCCAGGGAGCGCCTCGCCCTGTGGCGGGGTCCTGGACAAGAGACATGTCAGGGACTCTGGTTGGCGGCGGCTGCTTGGCCCCAGAACAGGGCGCGCAGCCTATTGTGGGCTCCGGGCTGGCGGGAGAGGGGGCTGACCTGCTGGTGGCCCTGGACTCTCTGGCCCTACCCAGGAAGCCGGTGCTAGTTATCAGCAGTGATGAAACTACCTGCGGCTCTGTTGGCCGGTGGGCGGTCAGCACTAAAGAGAGCAGGGTATCTTGGTTGGGGCCTGCTGGCACAACCCGCGGCAAACGCCCAGTGGAGAGTCAAATGTAAATATAAATGTAGAGATGAAAATATATAACCTGATATCTTATTGGCGTGCTGTGGTGTATTGAATAAAGCAATAATAAAGTGTTGAAGAGATTGACATCGAGTGAAAAAGTTAAACTGGTGGTAGCGTTTTAAAATTAATAAAACTACGCTGAGAGGACCAAATACAGTCTGACGTGTCTTAAATGGGGATATTCCACACGACAGGGGTTGGGGAAGGATGAAGGTGAGGTGAATTGCACATTGTCTGCCAACTAATAAGTTACAGAAAGTATGTTAAACTGTTATGACTTGTTTATGTACAAAAGGCAATATATTGTGCTGTTACTAGTGGTATGCAAACACAACAATTGATGGACAGAATGCAGAACAATGTCATACATTCACCCCAGTACAGAGATCTGGGCCTAAATCCATCGTTTTTTTGCTCACCATGCCGTTCCAGTTTGAACCCAGCCATGAGGCACAGGGTCAAGACTGATTTGCAGATGGCCATGTCTGAACTGGGGTGGCGTAGTGGGCAAAAGAACGATGGATTTAACCCAGATCTCTTGACTGGGGGAGAATGTCTGCATTGTCAGCATTCCGTCCATCATTTGTTTGTTGTAACGTTTTTCGCCCTAAGTGGGATGGGTATGCCCAGACGTGGGTCCCGTGCTCACTACGCCACTGGAGTCAAGCTATCCTGGCTGATGACGGCTGATAGCCAGAAACCGGTCCTAGGATGCTTGATTCCGGTCCAGGGAAGACATGGCTTGGCAGTTCGGGTTGGACTGTTCCCATGAGGCACAGGGTCAAGACTGATTTGCATATGGCCATGTCTGAACTGGGGTGGCGTAGTGGGCAAAAGAACGATGGATTTAACCCAGATCTCTTGACTGGGGGAGAATGTCTGCATTGTCAGCATTCCGTCCATCATTTGTTTGTTGTAACGCTTTTCGCCCTAAGTGGGATGGGTATGCCCAGACGTGGGTCCCGTGCTCACTACGCCACTGGAGTCAAGCTATCCTGGCTGATGACGGCTGATAGCCAGAAACCGGTCCTAGGATGCTTGATTCCGGTCCAGGGAAGACAGGGCTTGGCAGTTCGGGCTGGACTGTTCCCATGAGGCACAGGGTCAAGACTGATTTGCATATGGCCATGTCTGAACTGGGGTGGTGTAGTGGGCAAAAGAACAATGGATTTAACCCAGATCTCTTGACTGGGGGAGAATGTCTGCATTGTCAGCATTCCGTCCATCATTTGTTTGTTGTAACGTGTTACTAGTGGTATAGTACAGTAAATAATAGCAACATTTTGAAAAATAAAAGCGGCAAATAATTTAATTAATTGATGTAACAGCAATATTATGTGTTTAGAGGAGTTCTGAACACATTTGGGCCCAGTGCCACTGCACCTGCTGCACCATTCAAATCATGCCCTACTGCCTGCAAGATAATTGCATTTTTGACTGCCTGTTTAGTAGTAAAATATAGCAATATTTGGTGGTTAGAGGAGTTGTGACAACTTTTGGCCCCGTTGCCACTGCACCTGCTGCACCACTCAAATCGTGATCCTATTGCCTTTAAGGTAACTTCACTTGTGACTGTCTGTTTAGTAGTAACATCCTGCAATATTTGGTGTTTAGAGGGGTTCCTAGAGCTTTGGGCCCCAGTGTCCCTGCACCTGCTGTACCATGGTAATCATGACCCTACTGGATGAAAGGTAACTGCTTATTTAGTAGTTAAAGCAATATTTGGTGTTCAGAGGAGTTCTGGCAACGTTTGGCCCCGGTGCCACTGCACCTGCTGCACCATTCAAATCATGACCCTATTGTCGGCTAGATAAATGCACTTGTAACAGTCTTGTTTAGTAGTAAAATTTAGCAATAATCTGGGTTTAGTGGGCTCCCTAGAGCTTTTGGCCCTAGTGCCACTGCACCTGCTGTACCATTCAAATCAAGTCCCTTTTAACTGCAAGGTAACTGCAATTGTAACTGCCTGTTTAGTAGTCTAATATAGCAATATTATGTTTAGCGGAGTTCTGACAACTTTTAGGCCCGGTGCTACTGCACCTGCTGCCCCATCCAAATCATGACCCTGTTGTCTGCAAGGTAACTGCACTTGTGGCTGCCTCTTTAGTAGTAAAATATAGCATAACTCTGGTATATTTTTAATGTGCAATGTTTATTACAACATTTAAAATTCGATCATAATGACCAAATAGATTAAGTTGGAAAAATCAATATGATAATGCCTACAAAGTGCAAAGAAAGGTGCTGAGGCATGAATAGAAAATGCCACAAACGTTCTTAGGCTAAAGCATCTGCTTTACACAGCTAAGTAATAAAAAGCAAGCATTCCAGCGCACTGTTAGAAGCTGTTTGCCATTTCCGTAGGAAGAGATCTCATCTTGAGAGTGAATGGGGGTTAAACATTGTGAACAGCTTTAGTAGAAGCATCATAAATGAGTGCAGCCAGGGGAAGTTAACAAAAAAAAATTTGGCCGGTGGGAACTGATAAGATCCCCCTTTTAAGGTATATTAAATACAAGAGATTTCACAACGAAAGCATAAAAAGTGACCAGTCAACCTTTGCGAAGCTCCTTCCCCTGTGCCGCAAAATGTGTTACCGAGCATTTAGTAACTTTTAACCCATTTGAGCAAGAAAATATATTTTTTGTTAAAATTTGCAGATTATGTAGCAGATGATTGATTTTTTTGGAATAGGCTCCTTTACTATAGAAATATTGGCTATGACGTAGACTTTGTTGGGGTGAGAACTGAATGTTTAATCTACAAGCCCCGCCCCCATGGAGGTTTTAGGCCACAGTTCAAGTGTCCTGCAACTAATTTCATTCAGTCTGCTGCACAATCATGGTACCATCAGCAATAGTGTTTCTGTAGTTCTGGCTCAGCGGTCTCAAGGGGCCAGGGCCTGCCAGGTCTGGGATATTGCAAAGCACAAACAGGGCATTTAACCAGGACTCTACAGGGCCCTCTGTTTCTGACCATTGCTGCCTGAAGAAAAAAATGTACCTGCTTGCCTATCATGCGCTGAAAGTGCAACATCAACTAAAGTCTCCTTTGTAACACAGGGACCTTCGGCCACAATGGACACTGTAATTTTCCATTGGTGTCCCATGACTAAGATTCTATTTTATTCCAATTAAATAACCAAGTGAGTGCAGCTTACTTTTAAATTTACCTTGTCATGAGGTTTATTGCTTATAGCCCAGGACAACAGTACCACATAAATTGTTAAATACCTTGTTGCCCACTGTTTTTGCTTTTTCCTTGTCCAGTAAGAGTCTATTTATGAATTTGTCAAGCACAGTATTCTATTTCACATGTACAAGACTGCACTCTTTGGGCCAATTATACTACCGATTTGTGACTCGTAAACTGGTTTGCGAATGGGATGCTATGTACGAAACCCATTCACAAACCTAAAATGTGATGCAACCAATTTGCGACTCGCAAATGTTTACGAACTGAATTTATGAGTTGGTATTTGGGAATCACTAATACCGACTCGCAAACGAGATGTAGTAATGAGTTGCAAATGGCGAATAGTAGATATTTAGTCCGTTTGCACATGCAATTTACCACCACTTCAAACCGGGTGGTAAATTGCTGAAAACTATAAAAACAGGCCCAGAATGCACCAGGGCATACCAAAATGGCTGCCATGTACCTGATAGAAAGGAGGATGCGCATACTGGCTGCTCAGCAGAGGAGGAGGTGGAGACAAGAAAGAATCTTTAGAGCCAGGCTTACCCCATTCCAACAAACAGAAGAGGAAATCTATGACCAATACAGGCCAAGTAGAACTGTCATTCTGGATGTCATGGCCCTTTTAAAGCCACATTTAGAAAGCAGTACTCTGCGCAGCAATTCCATTTCCACCCATGTTCAGGTCTTGTGCTCATTACACCCATTAGCTAATGGAAGTTACAAGGATGTGATAGCTGTTGCAGGAGGGGTGTCTCAAAGTGCGCTTTCACATTTCTTCAGGAGAATCAGGAGAATGCTAGATGCCATGCTTATCCACACCCCCTCCAAATATACCAAATATACCAGCCTAGGCATGCTCAGGAAATTTAAAGAACAAAACTTCAATTTTACCTGATTTCCAATTTCTCTCATTTCATAGGGTGTTTAGATGAACACATGTGCCCATATGTCTGCCATCCCACATTGAATATCTATGTAGGAACAGGAAACATACCCATTCCCTTAATATCCAAGTGGCATGCAATGCCCACAACATTATCTCTGATATAGTGTCCCATTATCCAGAAAGCACCCATGACTCCTACATGTTTAGGCACAGCGGAATTACAGACGACTGGAAAGAGGGGAGTTTGATGACACCTATCTAATAGGTACTGAAAATATAAGTCAATACATATTTGTTGTTACCCAATCCACACAAAATGTATGTTGCTTCACAGAAATGTATGTTTTTCAAGTGACAGTGTGTATGCCCTACGTCCCTGTATTCTCACACCCTACCTCTCCCACCACCCAGAATGAGAGGAGACATAACACTGTACATCATCGCACCAGGACTGTAATTGAGCGGGCTTTTGGGCTCCTGAAATCACGGTTGCACTGCCTGCGTAAGAGTGGGGGTGCCCTACAATATGCGCCAGAAATTGCTTGTAAGATGGTAGCTACGTGTGCCATATGACACAACATTGCCTGCAGGAGAGGCCTACACATTGTGACATTAGATTCCGAACACACTGCCGTGTCAGAATCCGATTCGGAGGATGAACAACCCAGCCCACCAGTTCGGCATCCAACAGAGGAGAGCAGAGCAGTGGAGGAGAGGCACGCAAGGACCACATTGCCACACGTTGCTGTGCAAGGTAAGTTAAGGTTAATATTACAAATTTGAATAAAATGGTTGCACAATAGAGTGATCAAAGTGAAGATACCTTTATTGTCAGGTGATTCACTACTGTTTCAAATTAATCTGTTTTACACATAACGGAATGCAACATTAGGTCAACATGTAACTTGGTTACAGATAAACCTAACTTAAACCAAAAAATACAGGCACTCTCTGATTGGTACCCCTCAATTTTTCCTGTGACTACATCCAGATTGGGATGTGCCACCATGTTGAATTGCAGAAGTTCAGCTACTACTGCGTCGCAGCACTCAGGCATCTGTGGCAGAGATACTGCTGACACTCGACAATTCCTCACTATCAAGTTGCCCTCCAACCACCCCAATTGCAATTTGCACTCTCTGTATGGCTTCCACTTCATTGGTATCTTGGCCAGGGCAGCTCGCCACATCTGCACTGAAGTGCCCCATTTCGACCTGTATTGTTACAGTGTGCTTTGATAAGGCTGCGGTGGCATGTGAAGACTGCCAACCGACCCTGTTAAGGCACCATATGCACAGCACTGCTCCTCTCTCTGCGCCTCTAGTTGCTAGTGTCCTCTGCCATCTGTGTGCATATTTTCACAATGACATCAGTTAGGTTGTCCATTTTAGTCCCCACTGTTTTGAAACCCACTGATATGGCATGCTAAATGTTAGGCAATTTACAGTTGACTAATTTAATGTGCATGTGCTGCAGGCGCTGAATCTGCAGCATGGATGCCTCAGGATTACCAAACTTCGCTTGCTGTTATGCAATTGGCTGGGACCTAGAAGGCGGCTGTACACGAGGTATATCAGAACGCCTACGAGCATGCACTGCAGTGACCTGGTGTTGGAGCCTGACAACTTGTGGCTGGATTGGGGTGGGTGGATGGATGGCATCCTCATCCTCAAATGATGGTGGCTTTGGGTAGAGAGACACTGCTGGAGTGGCCATGAGGTCGCGTAGACAGACTCTCCCCTTATACCGCTGCTCCCTCCACCATTTGGACCTGTTCTTTCACCAGTTGGGCATTCCATTTCTTCTTCAGGTGCATTTATTTGAAGAATGGGCATGCAATTAATTTAATTATATGAGGAATCCATTTGTTTTTAGTTGTACAATATGATGCAACACGTGTCTGACACTGACTACACTGTGTAATTATTTGACTACAAGTCCCATGATGCATCATAAGGGGGACTTTAGCTATGTAATGGTCCCATACTGATCTGCCTGCATCAGTTCTATTTTTACATGCATGGAGCATACAGTGATATAGAGGTACCCTTACTTTGCGATAGTGCAGAAGTGTCAAGACTGCCACAACCAACTACTGCCTCTGGCTCCAGGGTAGTCTCCACCATTGCCTCCAGTGTTGTGGGTGGGTGTACATTTGAGGAACCACCTCCTGTTGCCCAGGACTCACTCAGACGTGTTGCCGCTTTTTCTTTGGTGCAAGATGGGAGGTCATACCACCTCTTCCTAATTTTGTTGCACCGAGCTCTGTGTAATGTGTACAGCATCTGCTGCATGTCCTTCCAGATTTTGTGTTTTGGGTCCCAGGCATGGTCATGAATGCACAACTAAACATCTGCTTATGGTTGCTGCAGCACTCCTCAGTTAGTATCTCCAGTTATTTTACAGAGAACCTCAGTTTGCGCTTCCTCACCACAGCCTCCTTCTCTGCCTGTTGGCTGGCCATTCCTGTGCTATTTCCTATGGTTTTGGGGCTCCTCATGACACTTGGATTGTGCAGCAGTTTTCCCCTCCTCACTCTGCCTGCTCTCCTAGCTTCTCCTGGGCAGCACTTCCTGTTGCTGGGGTCATGGCCCTGACCCAGGAAGGAGAAAAGCCATTTTTTCATAGCGTCGCAATTTGAGACTGCATTCGCAAATTGCAACCAAATAGGAAATTGCAAATTTCGATTACCTATTTAGCGATGCAACTCATTAGCAAATCACAAAATCCAACTGGCCTGCAATGGTACTTGGTATTTAGCAATTTCCTAATTGCAAATCGCTAACATTTGCTGTTAGGAAATCGCAAAATGGTTCTTTCATACATCTGGTCCTTTGTAACATGGCCGTGCATCGTTTGGAAGTCCCAACCAGCTCTACCGTTTCTTTTTATCCCATTTAAGACAGTGGTTCTGATTAGAGCTCACTTGACATAGAAAGATATTTTTAGGCTGCAATAATACATCTGATTGCTGTTTGACAAATCCGCATATAAACAAAAAAAGAACCCCAACTCAACTTTGCTCAATCCTTTAAACTTTTTTCATATTGGTTCATTGAGGAGGCAAAGTATTTGGAAGCAATTAGGAGAGCAAAGTATTTGGGGGGAAGGGCACTAAACAGAATCCCTCCATTTTAACTCCAGTGGAGAGAGAAAACAAACTGCTCAACAGAGTGACATCAAATTTGAGGTACACACTGAGGTCAGTTTATGCCATCTACTTTTTCAAATTTCATGTAAATCTGTTGATTCATATTTCTTTACTTCCCAATTAAAAATGAATGCATATTCAAGTGAAAAACTCCCAAAAGTCCTTGAATGTCTTTGGACTTCCTAAGTACTTTGGAAAGGACCCCGAAGTCATTGGACTTTCTCAGCTATGAATGGGCATGGTGTCTTTGGACTTCCTGTGTTATGAATGGATATGGAATCTTCCTGTCCACTACTGGATGATTATGAACTATTCCAAGTTGTATTTTAATCCATGTTCACATGTCTACTCTGCTCTCGCTCATTTTCTATGCTATGGACTACTATACATGCAAAAAGAACAGATGATGGACAGAATGCTGAGCCAATCAAACATTCACCCCCAGTCACAGATCTGGATTAAATCCATTGGTTTATTTTTAATGCCACGCCATTCCAGTTTACTTCCAGCCATATGCAAATCAATCTTGACCCTGTTCCCCATGGGAACAGTCCAGCCCAGACTACTATACATCAGAGAAGGGTCATGAAGATTGGAGGGAAACGTAACTCAGTTTAGCAAGCTGGTAGTTGAGACCAAGTATAAAGAAGATGTTCAAAAACAATATTTTGTCACAAATTATGAGATGAGCTGAAGATGCTATATCTTAGGTCCATAACACCACAGAAACCATAGCTGGGTTACCCATTCACACTAAACAATGGCACAGAGAAATAGGAAGGGAAAGGTCTATTACAGAGTCGGACACCTCCTGGTCTCTATTATCACCAATTTAAGCAATATCTTAGTTGCCGAGTCCAAACCAGTCCCCTGGCCAGACCATGCCCTCGTCATATTCAGCATCCCTGTCCCAGTTCAACACACACACACCACCGCTAGACCAGCCAGCTGAGACTGGAACAGCATCACTAACAAGGTCTGGAACAGCGCTCTCAACACCCACCGACACAAACACAGCAACAGCCTCTCCAAAGCCATCAAGAATTTCACCAGTTGGACCACCTCCTGCGTTGACTCCTTAAATACAGAATACATAAAGATCCTGAAACCAGACCAATTAGTATATGGAGGAACTCTGACTGATGAACCCCACTGAAAACAAATGGAGCTCAAATGAAGAATGAGCCAGGAAAATTCAGACAGGAGCACATTCAAATCTACCCTAAGATTCTACCATGAAATGATCCGGATCACCAATTGCGCCACTTTGGCAGACCGCATTGATGCCAGCACCAACAGAGGCAAAGAAACACTTCACCTGACCATTGGCTGCCTCTAGCTCGATCATCCCCTCGCAGGATCCCTCCAACAATCTCTCTCAATTCTTCAGCAACAAAATCACCGCCATTTACTGCAAATTCAGCCGGCAACAAGACCTGACAGACCTCGCTAAATACCTCCAGATCTTATCCAAAGATCCAATCCTAAACACAAGGCTTGTCATCACCCCAGAAGAAACCGCCACCACAATAAAGTCTATCCACTCAGAGATCTCATCAGGGGTCTACCCCAACCATGCCTACTCCAGAGGACTGAAACCCATTAGCACCATGCTTGCAGCCATTCTGATTGCCTCCACCTCTTCTGCAACATTCCAAGATGATTTAAACATCTAACTGTTGGCTACCAGTCAGCACCAGGAAAAGTGTCACGCACAGCTTGGTCACAAAGAAACTGGACTGTGGGGACACCCTCTATCCCAGGATCAACCAAAAACTCACCTGAAGAATGTAGACCATTCAGAACTCGGCAGCCAGTCTCGCTCTCAACCTCCCATGTCGCACTCACATCACACCACATCTGAAGGAGTTCCATTGGCTCCCCATTCACAAACGAGCACAATTCAAATTCCTCACCCTGACTTTCAAGATACTACATAACAATGGCCTAGCATACCTCAACAATCACATCTGCTTTCACATTCCTTCCAGACTCTTGTACAAATCCCACACATATACGGAAAATCTGATCTGGCGGTCGAGCCTTCTCTTACATCGCTACTAAAGCATAGTACGACCTGCCTCTACACATAAGAGCCTCGTCCTCACTTCTTGAATTCCGCATGAATCTGAAGACCCGGCTTTGCAAGGAGTCCGACTAGGACCTAAGTGTGCCTAGACTCACACCTGCTCAGTGCCTGGATACCATCCTGGGTGATAGTGCGCTCTACAGACCTGCATAACATAACAGTCTGAATAGAGGCAGTATTAGGGTACCCGCCACCCAGACAGAGAAAGATGTAGGCAGCAGAGTTTTTGATTCTGTTGTGGAGAACGATATCATTGAATGGAGTCTGTTCATGAAAACACACTTTAGAAAAATTGGGAAATACCTCTGCCCAGTAGATCACGGCAGTCTGTTGCATACACTTCTTTTTTTGCCTTAATTCAGAACCCTTTCCCCCATTATGAATCTCACTGCACCTAATGTATTTAGAGATAGGTCTCCTACGGGCATAAAGTACTTCATCACTGTTTGGGTCTTTTTTGATTGTGGGGTGGCATGGAATTTCATAGACACCACGTATGCCAAAAAACATAAGTTTTCAATTTTTGCTAGAGAAAGCCCTGAGGCACTTTCTTTCTGTAGGTGTACCCTCACTCTGACCCGCAACTCACCAAAATGAAGCTGCGGAAATGTCATTTTGGTTCCATCATCAGGAGAAAACAACTTTTCCTATTATAAATATATTAAAACTCCTTTCCTTCCAAGTGATACTGGGAGATGCCTTGGCTACATCTTTATGATCCAGAAGTTGATTCTTCCTATAGGGGGTGAAATTCTATTCTGAGTGCTGCTGTCACCATTGTTGCCCTTAGGGATTTCCAAACACAGATCAACATAGTAGGGTCACAAAAATCCAGTTTTGAGGTATTGTGGCTATACAAGAAGACCTACCCAGAGGAGTACATGGATTTATTTAATGTCAAGAAAGCAGATGTATATCTTCCTCACAGGTCTTACACTTGTAGGATTGATGTGATTTCTGGGAATTCTCTTTTAATGGTAAAACATATGTCTTAATAGCCAAGGAAGATCTGATTCTCATGAACTATATCCAAGATAGCCTGAGGAAAATAGTTCATCTGTCTTTCTACCTTCCCTGCAGAAGCCCAGATGCTTTTTAACTCCCAAGAAAAATGAAAGCAAACTGCTTCACTGTATAGGCATTAGGCTCCTAAACCAGATTACGAAAAAGGACCAACATCCTTTAGATCTGATTCATGTTCAATTGGATCAGAAACAGAATGCAATTATAAAACCAAATTGCTCTTAAGCAGTGTGAACAATCTGATCTGCACGGTCCCGTGGGATGAATGGATGCCGTTTTTAGAATCAGGAAGGATATTATGAATAGCTGGTGATGCCATATTGCCTCTGCAACAGGGGCGGCTCCTGAGTTGGAGCGGAGCAGCGTCACCCCACCTAAACCCCCTCCCCCCCCAAAAGCCACAGAGATGAAAAAAGAAAATGGTAATTTATAACCATTTTCTTTTTCATGCCCCGTCCCGAACACAGCATCAGGGCTGGGGCAGGCTGAGTGACAGCAGCTGTGTCTTTTTGGCTGGCTGTCTTGCGACGGCTAGCCACACAAGCACACTTTTAACATCTCTAAGACAGCTGGGTTAGAGTAAGCCAAAGCCTCCAGAGTGCTGTGGAGTGCAAAGTGAGGCCGCTCCCACCCATCCTAGCACCGCTCTCATGATGGTGAGAGCAGAGACAGGATTGGCCAAGGGAGTTTCTGCATCCGATTCCAGTTCTTGCAGAAAGACGACATCCGGACCTGTGTTCCTGTAAGGTAAGTGGTTTATTTTTATGTTTGCGTACATTTTATTTATATATATTATTTGCTCGGTCGCCCTCCACTTCTCCATAGATGCCATGCGCCACAGGTCTGCAACACTTTGTAAATGAAGTCTGCAGGGATATCCTTCATAGGTTCCTGGATGTGCACCTGAATGATACTCTGGTGGTTTCTCCCTTACGAAGAGCATACCCTAGAGGTAAAAGAGTCACGCCAAGTTATCATCGGTTTTAAGGTAGCCACTACAAACAATCATCAAGCCGCTCTAGAAGACAGCCTCAAGCTAACCAACAGCACTTTTAAAAACAAGCATTGGCATAGCCAATAGGTCTCGCCTTTGGGACCTTATAAGTGTTTAGCCATGCAACAGTTGCATAACTAAATACTTATAAGGTCCCAAAAGCGAGACCTATTGGCTATGCAAAGCGGCCGTGCAGCCACGAAAGTGAAAGTGATCGCGATGGCGATCACGATCAAACATCAAAGCGGCCCTGCGGCTGCGAAAGTGAAAGCAATCGCGGTAAAGCGCGGCGCGCGCCCGCGCACGTGCACTGTAGCTCTAGGCTGGCCTGGTAGCACTTTTTGGAGCCCTCTCAATAAGTCTCGCCAGACCAGCGCATGCGCTGTGTCAGGCGAGACCTAACAAGGCACAATGAAACATAAGTAGGACTCACACCAACACAATCATTAATTAACCAAACCAAAGAAACAAAGTACATCCTCACCAAACAACATGAAAGAAAATATTCCCAGTGGTTTACAAAAATATTTTTTCAAACCAATGTGCAGATATTTGTGGCAAACAGTGAATGTTTTTAAAGGCTGCTCTGTGGGGCAGAGGAGAGGCTGGTTTACAAGTATAACTGAAACATGACGTTAATCCTAGCAGAGAAGTTTTCAACCATGGTCATTCTTGTTCTCTGCCAAAAACACTTGCCCTCTAAACCTACCTCTACCTCCGACTCTGTCTCTCTATCCAGCATCATCTTAAGGATTTTTGGGGTCATAGGCAAAAACTAATTTCATTTTTTTTTTAGGAACCCCGTTAAAGTTTAACATATTCTTTAGTAGTGCTTGGCATCATGAAGGCTTGATTTAACAGGAAATGGGTAATGAAATTCAAATTTGTTCTTTACAGGGGCCTCACAAACATGTCTTGTCCTGGGCGCCCAAAATCCTTAAGATGTCACTTAACCCTAGTAGGAAGGAAGGATGATTCCCTCTTCAGCCATCAGAAAAACAATGTTCAGAAAACAAGGTTCTGATTAGAAGCAACAGAAACAAACTAATTCAGCAATAAAGCACTATGCAAATATTCCTTTCAAATAACTCAGAGTCATAATGAGGGTGTTTCAAATTATAATTCTAGGGAAGTGTTTTACAAAAAGTTACAAGGTTTCTCACCTTTGAAAACCTTCTTAAGTGGGGTAAATTCGAGTACAAGAGGGTTTTGGCTAGATATATTCTCAGACAAAATCTTTTATTTTTATTGGGTAATTATCCCACAGAAAAGGAGGGTGTGCACTATTTTTCTCTAGCCAGCTCTATTTTTGGCAGTGTTTTGTGTTTGCTATTTTTAAACTTTATTGATGTCATTTTATTGAGGAAGTTTTTAAAACAAACATTTGTCAATGGGGAGAAATGAGGATGAATTTGAAAAACCGTCTCACTCACTGTGATAGAATTCCACTATAAAAATGGTTTAAATGCGGTAGAAAAATTTATGTTAGAAAATTACTCATAGAAAAAAGAGTAAACGCATAATGTTTAGAATTCTAGTAAATAATCTGTGAAAATACATTAGTTAATCCCATGTAGGATTGAAGATTAATGTGGGTTTCCAAATTTTTGCACCAGGCAACCATTACTTAATGTGTATATTAACAAGGACCAAAAGTCTTTCACTCGACTCTTGCTCACACTTACATTAATAAGACATTTTGTAAAACTGCTTAGCATTAGTGATATCTTTTAGAAATGTGCGGACTATGACATCATGTTCATCCAGCTCCTCACCCTGTGTTAGATCATGTGTTATAATACAAAGAGCTTATTTCCCTGAGGTGCCAAAATTTGGATTATTAGTAATCAATCCTACTGCAAAGATCGCACTTTTAATTACATTTGGTACTGCAGCTGTAGGGAACTCAGCTGAGTTTCCAGAACTACTCTTTATGAGAAGTTCATCTCTTACTCTTCTCCACAGGAGCTCTTCATGAGTTCCATTTTAGAATAGGTCCTTTAATTAGTTTACGGGGATTTCTTTATGGAACACTGTGTCATTCTTTTCCTAATGCTGACTTCTAGCCAAATCTATTTTACATTTCTGTAAACTACTAAACTGAATAAAGATATTTAGAGATTCTAACTTTATTATAAATAAAGGTTTTTGAAATCTTCACCATCCACTCATCATTGACTGACTGCCCATTCTAAATGTCATTGATATTTTGATTATTTTGAAAGAGCTCTAATTCGTCTATGGTGAAAAGGTCTCTCCACCTCTCCAGAGCCGCAAGGATCCTCCATGGCGAGATTTGTAAGTGGGTGTGTATTAAGATTGGGCCATCTTGGAGAGTCCTTGGACTCCCGCAAAAGCAAGCGGTTGTGTAATCATAATGAACTTTGGCTTTACCAATCATTGTTCGTAAAACATTATCTTAAAAAAAAAGTTAAAGAGAAAAGACTAAAAACTGGAGAGTAAGAAAACATATTTTGTTATTTCAAATGTTTGTGGAAGTTTTGCCTGACAGTTTATTGGCTCCAGAACTGATGTGTTAGGCCAGAATGTTGCATTACCCTGATTCCATGGAGGCTTCATTCACTACTCATGATCGGGTCTCCTTTAAGAACCTTTGTATAATTTACAGAGCCATCTATGGTCAGGCTCTCTGTCTTTTGAACAAGAGGCTGACTTGCTGGGGTACACCTCATAATTAGGAACTCTGATGAGGAAGATTAAGACTAAGAGTGAAGAAGTTCACCGGTAAGTAACCAGGGCATTGCGTGACCTTCCTTATCAGCTCGGTGTTCAATTTTATAATTATGCGGAATTGAGGTCTGGGGATTAAAAAAGTGTGCAGGATTATAAAGATTTATGGATAACTGCAAATCTTCCTTCATGTCTGTGTTTTTGGTCAATGTGGTAAATTCTTTAGCTAACAAGGACATAAAGCCTACTTGTGGAGGCGGGTGCATGGATAGTTAAAACTATGCAATATTTAATGCTGTAAATGTGTTTTCTTTGTCAGATGAGTGAAGGACTCTGAAATGAGCATGAGATGTTTTTGGTTTGCGTGAGTTTATTAGTGGGGATGGATGATGTTGGTGGGATTAGGATGGTAGTTGGGGCTTGAATGTGTGAGTTGTTAGATTTTGGAAGGCAGTGTGATGCTTGTATGGTGTGTGCTGGAGATCAGGTACACGGTGGTGACTTACCTGGGTCATGGGATGCAGAGGTTCACAACCCAGGCCCTTTTGAGGCTTTAACACGAATAAACGGGAGTCATCCTTAAACCTTTTTCTTCAGATACCCTGGAGAGGACACACTAGAAAGTCCACATACACAGGAAGGGTGGCTGATACCTTACCACAAGCTGTCTCCAGATCACTGCCTAATTTGAATGGTGGTTGCAGGTGGGGGCCACCAGCACTCATTTGTGGACCAACACTTATTTTCCTCCTAAGACTTTGACCCAGAGCAAGTGAGACAAGCATTTGCAATGCAATATGTCTCGCATTATTAAAGTTTGAGCTATTGGCATTGCTAATAATAATGCAACACCAATAGCTCAAACATTCAGTAATGCGAGACCTATTGTCCTTAATAGTGGACTTCGTATTGAAAAAATGGTGGTAAAATAAAAACAAGGATATTGTGCTGCATAACTAAATACTTATAGGGTCCCAAAAGCGAGATCTATTGGCTATGCCAATGCTTGTTTAAATGTGCTCCCTGATAGACTGTGTCAAGTTAATCCCAGGCTCATGTTGAGGGAATGCTTGAAAAACACATTCTCCCTTAGAGTGTGTCCCTGAAAGGCAGCTTAAAATTAAGATACATATAAAGATTTATTTTTTAAAAAGCAATAGAATGCGACCAGTGCTGGCTGCGCCATAGAACATTCTTTATAGGGCAAAAGGCAACAAGCAACGTGAGGGGGCGACAACGGTGGAAGCAACAATAAACCAAGCATACTGGACGCCCGATAGGATATCGAAGATGGGAAAAAGGATACCAGCTAAATGTATAAAATGTGAGCTAGAGAAGGCCAGTGATGTTCACATGTTTATAGAATGTCCTGGGATCTACAGCTTCTGGGAAAATGTGGGTAAGGCCTCGAAGAACATTTTTGGGATAAGCATTAAGGTAAGCCTCTCCCTCATTATATTTTGAATCCCAGAGGGCCCAGTAAAGCTGAGTAAAGAAAAAACAAAGCTACTACTCTACTTAATAATTTTAGCATGTAGAGAGATTTGCAGGAAAGGATCATACAGTGCCCACCAAAGTATACTGAATGGCTCTTCTTGTTAAGATACATATTAAGAACGGATGTCGCACATCTGACTTCTAAAAGACATACTATTTGGTTACCACTAACGAGTTGGTTGGAACAAGGTAATGTTGGTGAGTGAATGGTTCATAACTTTGTCCTATGATTACATCCATCCTTTTCTCTGTATCTCGATACTCAGTTATATGCTGATGCACGCCGAGAGAGAAAGCAAACTACCCCTCAGGCATGGCTACCTTGGAAAGACAAGTGCAAAATCTCCGGAAATTTAGGGGTATGGACCTGGGATGAATGAGGACAAAAAAAAAAACTGGATAAGGAATACACAGCTCTGCACACAGCAGTCAGTAAGAAACGAACAGCCCACAATCAATACCTTCCAGACACAGATTGCCCCGCACAGCAGGAGGAACCAACCCACAGTCCTAAACCCAGCACGGGTCCAAGCAAACAAGTGTACACGGATCACGGAGCAACAAACTCGGACTGCTACATATAGTTCTAAGTGTAAAATGTAATTACGCATATAAACACATTGGGTACCAAGATACTCACACACACACACACACCAATGCACAGCAGTCCAGCCACTTGCAAAACAGTGGGCACACATAAGAGAACAATGCACAACTACGTGTACGTGCTGTACATAAAGACATTTCAGGAAACCAAAATACACAGTTTTCTCCACAATCCAAAGAGCACAATATATAAAAAAAAGTAACAGTCAAACACACAACGAACAACACGGTACACTGCTTACAATACACAGCATTACAATCACAACACATTCAAAATACGCATATAATTTGCACACAAAACTAGGTGATAGTAGGCTCCAGTGAATAGACATGCATGCACTGCACACAGAGATCACTCTAGCTCGCAGACATACAAGATGGAACCGAATCATTGTGTGTGAGCCGCAATTCATGGATTATTTTTGGGGGCACCCGGGCACCGATAAGGGTGCATGCTTGGTGTGTTTCCAGGGTGCATACGGAAGTGCAAGTGGAGGTCAGAGTGCACAGGAGTGCCTTCAGACGGTGCTTTGACCACAAGGGTGTTGGGTTTTATCATAGGGTTGTTGGATAGTGGAGGGGTCACGCACATGAGTGTGTGTAGGAGAGACAGGTGGACTGCGCAGGGTCATCACAGCATAGCGTGAGCGCACCAGGAGTCACGGGGGCGCGTGTGTTTGTAGTGTCAAAGAGCGCTGTGCGTGTAATGTTACCTGTTTGTGGAGAGGCGAGGGCTGGCTGCCCCCGTCAGCAGCGTGGCTTCGCTCTGAGGTTACAATTTAAGGTGGCAGCTAAGCGCGACATTGTGAGAGGCCTCTTGCGCCTCCGGCTTCAAAGCTCCTTGTGATACAGATAAAACGGAGGTGGTTAAAGGATAAGGAAGCGGATGGTTGACGGACGGTGAGAGCGCACTGCCTGTGGCCTAAAGCTTGAGTGCACGCAAGTGTTGCGCGCGCAGCAGTGATTGGCGGCTGCGCGCGTGCACGCTCACGTGCACTCAAGCTTTAGGCCACAGGCAGCACTTTAAAAATCCCAACTACAAAATGTCTCTCCGAGCCAGCGCATGCACTGGCCTCAGCGAGACCTAAAAAACAAAAAGTGGAAGAAGGAAGAAGGAAAAGACAGGAAAAACTATGACAAAGGGAGAAAACACAGAAGGAAAAAGAACCTGAACATGTTACATAAAGGGGGAAGGAGTGTATAGTAGTAGATGAGTGGAGCCTTGGTATTTGCCAACTGCGACAGTGATGGCTGTGGGATTCTGCGATATCTTTTGGAACCAACGCACATTTTTTTACAAATTAAAGTCTGCTACAGATTACCTGCTGGCAGTAGGGGATTCAAGTCAGGTTGTCTGCATGTGATGCAGTCTGGATTGTACCCAAGATTGATTATGGCTGTCTTCAAGGATTCAGTGGAGTTTCTCCAAGACTCCACATTATTTCTACTTACTTTCAATGTCTCCCTTAACCACTTGGCTAAATTCATCAGCTCACCTGGAAATGTACACTGCATGTATGTCAAATATATGTAGCTTCATTGAAGTTCAAGGGGCAATTCCAAAACACACATCTTAAAAATATTTATTTTCCAGAGAGCTTTCAGTCTTGAAAAAGTATGAGAACGTCTAGCCTCAAATAGCTCAAAATCTGAGATATTCCCTATCGGAGTTCCTGACAACACACTGATACTATTTGCTTTACCCTCTACCCTTGGTCTCATCCAGCTCCCATTTCACGAGCGAACAATCTCAGCCTTGCCTTCAATTGTAACCTGCCATACACTTCTAAACGCAGTCCTTGATCAATAACATAGCAACTCATATTACAAAATAAAGTATATCAAGTCTTACATATCCAGCAGGTAAATACTTTCCAAAGTAATCACCACTATCAACTACTGTGAAGCTTGGACAATGGGATACCACAAAAGTACATTAACAAAATTACATTCCAGATCGGCAACAACCAAGCAGCCGCTTGGTCTACTGATTCTCCCAACAGTTATGGTCACCTCTCTCAAAGTACCTTATTGAAAGAGCTTAGTTGCCAACTGTCCCGTTTTTGCAGGGACAGTGACAATCTCGGCAATTTGGAGACTGTTCCAGGTAATATTGTTGCAGAAACTGTTCCTCTTTATTACACACAGGTACGCAAACAAGTACTTTCTATCTGCAGTGGCCCTATCCTGCAAAGTGTCCCGGAATTTGTTTTTCAAATGTTGGCAACTATGAGAGAGAGTTTAAGACCTGCTGCACCATACACTTGGCTTTGGTGAAGTAAGCAAAAATAAATTCACCAGCCTTATTTTTTAGTGTACAGCAACGTAATCTTCCTTCGCCCGTACACAGACACTCACAGAGTACAGCAGTGCAAGTTTTCTCATGCACACTTTAGGTACAGCAAACAAAACAGCAGAACTACACTACCAAGCAGAGCTGAAACAAAGGTTGTCTGCGGAGGAGGCTGGCCTAGGACACTGCAGCTATTCGAGCTGCGCTGCCCAGTGCTGAGTGAACGATGTTCGCCATTATAGGTGTGCGAGCCAACAAATTATCAGGGCGAGCCGAGTTGAGCCAAGGGTCTGGCTTGGCTCTTAGAGCCCTTGTACGAGCCAAGCCATAAAAATGCCATGTAAATCATAATGAGCTTTCAGTGGATCGCCAACCTCTATTCGCTATCGTGAGCAAGTTAGCCACCAAAAAGGCACTTACCAATGACTGACTTATCAGTCTGCCGGACTGGAATGGTTCTTCTAACCCAACTTCGGGTCCTGGGTGCATAGCTCTCCTCATTTGTCTGCCACAATTATGGTACCGGCCCAAACATCATCTAACATAAATATAATGTCCCCAATATTGTTTACATAAATATCCATTCTATTCTATTCTATAAAGCACTTATAGAGCGCGTAGCTACCCGTAAGCATCCCAGCGCTGATAGTGCAGCTCAGACTCATCGAGGAGATTTAAAAGGACCTATTGAAATTAATACCAGAAAATCAGATTTATGTCAATTAATGTTTTTGGAATCGGTATTCAAACATAGAATAACAGGGAGTTAGTGCAGCGGCAGTGTTTCATTTTCAGGAGCCAACACCAGCCCTCATCCATGTGCAGAAACAGTACACAAAGAATGGGATTTTGGAAGAAACACAGACCAGCTCAGGGGGACTAAACACATATATTATATTTTCTCTTTGGTGTTCCAGAGGAACGTAAGGAGTTAATATTTCTGTACTGTCAGTGCCATACCTACTAATAACAGGGGTTGCTTGGTGGCATGGCACAGGCAATGAATAAATTGGGGACGGCTGGAGGAGATGCCCTTCACTATGAGGGGGCCCACTATCTTCGCGAAGTACCTTATCCACAGCTTGGAACACACTCCTCGGCAAGTTCAGGCAAATCATACAAGTCACTAGATTGACTCTATGACCTCACAGGGAACCTGAATGCTCTACACTTTCCACATCAACGTTCTTGACCGGGCCATAGCCCGGTCACCTTACCAGCCCCTCTGGACCTCATAACCACATATGTTCTTAGATATAGTTCCAACCCTAAACACACCAGTTACGACTACTCGCACTCCAAACCACGACTCAGTGCGAACCGTGCACATGTCCACGCTAGCCCAAGAGGCGAGGCATCTGTTCCAGTCTTGCTAGGGAATTGAGTTAGCGCTATTGCCCCTGCTGCACACCCACCCTCTATCTTCACAGGGCCCATCCCCAACCCTGCCCCTTGTTATCTCCCAATTCAAGTAACGTTCTCATAGATAGAAGGGCGATCCTATCTATAGGTGATGAAAATGAGCTGACATTCCATTTTTCCTCCGAAACAGATCAATCACACCTGGCTATGCATAGCTGCAACAATGCACAAAAGGCTATGTTCTTTATGTGGGCATCATGGTGACCAAATGTCTTGTTGATACACCCCCTTGCGGGACCTAACATATTGTCAAGTTATACAAAGCAATGTGGGATATTCCATGATCGCACCAGTATAAATATGCACATTCATTTCTTAAATTAGTGCACTCAACTGCATACGACTCAACTGCAGAGGAATCGTCATACAAGCATGATTTTTTAATAAACAATTTAACCAGAAGCGCATCATATCATGATCATATATCATTCATATTTAAATGGAATCTTACAGGACTCAGTCTTTCAAGTAGTATCTTTTGATCAGCCCCTTGTCACAAAGGGTAACAATTATGACACATGGAGTCACATGGTCTGGTTACAAATGCTTTATTTATTAGTATTCATAATGGGCAGAATTTAGTCATCCCAGCCAACGCGTTTCGTCCAGTCGGACTTCATCAGGGTTTGAATTATAGCAAAACAAAACATGTGTCAGACACTATGGTTGAAGCATCGGTGTGGCATTGTGTTTGTGATCCTGATGAAGTTCAAATGGACGAAACACAGTGGCTGGGCTGACTACATTATGTCCATTATGAATACTAATAAAGGAAGAATTTGCAACTGGACCACGTGACCCCTTGTGTCATAATTGTTACCCTTTGTGACAAGGGGCTGATCAAAAGATACTGCTTGAAAGACTGAGTCTTGTACGATTCCATATAAATAGGATTGATATATGATCGTTATATGATGTGATCCCGGTTAAATAGTTTATAGTTTATAAAAAATCATATTGTAACATTATGTTTATTTGTAAAACCTAATATAAACAGTTTTCAAAAAGAAAAAACAGGGAAGCAACACAAATTTGACTAAAACAGGATCACCGTGACTTGCTTGCAATAATATGCACTATCGAATGATGCCCTCTCTGAATGTGCAAGTAAAATACTGAGCACAAGCAATAGTATAGAAAAAAAAATGTAATAGATTAAACCTTAGTTACAATAAAACACATCTAAACCAAAACTAATAACAAGCATTGGCAAAGCCAATAGTTTTCATCATGAGACCTATTGACGTTGCATATTTCACGTAAGTATGGACTATGAATTTGTTAACAATTGTAAACTCTCTGCTTTAGTGCGATTTTGTATTGGAATTGGAATTTGCTTTATTAAGTATTGGAAAAGTCAAAAGATCTGGCTGAGCAATTGGGGTTTCTAATGCTTGAATGGTACATGTGAAATAAGTGGAATTCAGGTGTCGGAGGGGTGGGGGGAGGGGGGGGGGAGTCCTGGTTGTAGAAGGGTGTTCATAATAGGACATGATCGAGAGCGTTGCAGCTAAGGCTGAAGGCAGTGTGAGTCAGTGAACTATATCAGGGTTCAGATTACATGCTCATCTAATCATTGGCATCTCTCCAATGCACACATACTGAAGGTCACGTATGCACCTTTTGTAATTGCCAAATCTGATTATTTATAATAACATAATTGTTGTTACTCATTTATATCAAACTGCTAACAAGCACTCACTAAGCTAATGGGTTTGGCTTGTTTTAGGAATATGTTTTTGTTCTGTGATTTGGATGGATGCACTAGCAGAAAACTCACAAAGAGACATGTATAGGCTGGTCAGGCAACATACAGTGTGAAGCATGGGATTGTAGTTCACATGTTTTAAGCCATGCTCTTAATTACTTATGCCACTCACTTTTAAGCATCCCCTCAATCCCATCTTTTTCATGTCACTTAAGGCACTGTGCTCCACAATAAGCTTGTGCCTTCAGACAGGTAAAAGCAGTCTCATAGACAATACCTACAACTTGTGATGTAAATCTGTAGAGTCAAATCTAAATTTGTGGAGCAGAAAGAATGAGTGATTGCTTTGATCCTCTTAAGCACTTACTCTGTAAAATCTCTTGGAGAGCAGGAGCACAGCTGGCTTTATTTAGCAGAAGTGGGAGTTGTGCACTTCAGTGAAAGAAGGCGGAGGGTCTGACCTCCTACTTTGTGACACTCCAAGCCGTGCTTGTAAATTGCAAGACTCTTGGTCCCACAGGGTCCTTTTAGAAGTAGAGAAATGGATCAGTGAAGTTGATTCAAAAGTCGTGCAGGTCATTTTCTGCCTTGTGAAACAGATCCAAAAGTTGTGTAGGTTATTTGCTCCATGAGGAAGCAGATCAAGACATCCTCAGCTTCTCTGGGAGTCATAAGCAAAGGAAGCAACATATGCGAGAGACAGCAACGAGGAGCACGGGGGGGGGCAGAAGCAATATGGTGGAGCTGGAATCACAAAAGAAAGGGTGGGATGAAGCAACACAAAGGGAGGGCCGTAAGCAACATGGGTGGTGGGGTGGAGGGGAAGCAACACGGAGGACACTGAGAGGGTAGCAATCCAACAGCGAGGGAAATCAACGTGGGGCACCAGGGAGGAAAAGTAGATGGGTGAGAAAGCAGTAGGAGTGGGAAGGGGAGAAGCACACAGACAAGAGAGAGAGCTCAACGTGAAGGTAGATGGGGGAAGAGAAGCACAGTAGGGAGACAGACTCGTGGAGTGTTTGAAAAAAAATTAAGAAGTAGCCCCTGTAAGATGAGGAGTAGAACGAGACAAGTAATATGTCCATGATCCACAGGAGGGACAGAAACAACAAGAGGAAGGAAAAGCCATACAAGCTAAGGAATAAGAAGCAAGCAAATGAGAGTGACAATTAGGCTAACCTATGGAAAGCAATGAGGGACACGAAAACCACTGTAAACTAACAATATGTTTGGAAAGAGGGGTGGTTACACCTATTTCCTTTGTCCAGTTTCACGCCAGAGCAGGGGCAGGTAGCCCCTGCAACCGGTTTGAACTGGGCTATGCACAGGGACAGCGAACGTGCCCCCAGTGCAGGACTTCAAAGCACCAGAGAGTGCTCCCGCCCAGCCCCAACACACATCTGTCTGGGGAGGTGGTCACACCTCCCTTCGACAGGAAACCTATTGTCCAGGCCTCCCCTGCCGGAGTTTCGGTCAACAGCAGGAGCCCAGACCCGTGTCTGTGGCAGAGGCATCCATTTTGTGATGCTAGGGCTCGGGAAAGTCCTACCGGGTTAGACCAGTGTGAACATGTCTCTCCCTCTAGAAGGGTGGAATGCTACCCCCGCCACCAGAACTGGCAGGGGAGGGGTAGTATTCCAAAGCGTTTGACACCAAACACGACATGTTTTGATGCAGCCATTCCAAAGTTAGCATTTACCGCGAGGTTATAATGCACTTAAGAGTATATGGTATGGCTGTATCACAGAACAGCCATAAGGAAGTATTTCCGAAAGCTGCAGAGGGGCTTAGCTCATGCTTGGGCACCCTCTCACACAAAACCAAGCACTCTGCCTTCAGGATTGTCAAGGCCTGCCATAGGAGTGGCTTATAGGTTTATATGTGTCTGTATATATGTGTGGATATAGGTAGCCTATACCACTGTAAGGGGTGCAAGCACACCCTTACCCAGGCTGCAGTAGCAGACCTGTGGTGCCATTTTGGAGTGCTTCCCAGGGGTGGCATAATATATGCTGTTGCCCCTGGCAGGCCTCTGAGGTACCTATGCCCTAGGTACATAGTATACCATATACTAGGGGCTTATAAGGCACTCCAGAATCCAATTAGATATGTACCTAATGTACATGCAAACCATTTTAGAGAGGAAGCAGCTAGGCAGTGGTCCTGATTAGCAGGGCCACAGCCAGACTAAGGTCGAAAAACAGTGAAACACCAGCAAAAAGTGGGGGTACCCATGTGAAGCAGATCCTACTCTCCTACAAACAGCGTCCGAAGGAACAATACAGCGCCCGCAGCATGGGAGACTGAGCAATCCCTTGCCTGCGCCACATCCCAGTAAGTCACTTGTGTGAAGCACCCCTAACAGTGTAGTAACAGTCACGCTGCCCCACAGAACAAAACCTGCAATGCCCTGCAACATCGCCCTGAGCAATAGAACAAAGACTTTAAATTAACTGCCCACTGCACTACAAACACTGCCTGTAGTGGCGCAATCAGCAAGGAATAGGGATGCCCTGCTGCACATCCAGCACTGCCTGCAGCAGCCGAACTGCACACAAACCTGAGTCTGCTACCACTGTGCCCCTGCCTGTAATGTGCTGCTCTTTGTGAAGGGGGAGAGAAGAACGTGCACCCTAGTGGCAATAGGCCACCAGTGCAAGAGATCACCAAAACAGCGCTACAGCCCTTTGTGGGCTGCCTATCCTTTAGCAGGGGAGAAACTGTGAACCCCTGCAGAGAGGGAGCCCCTCCCCAGGAAGCCCAAAGCTGCCTAGCCAAGAGAAGTCCAGCCAAAGTAATGGAGCCAAAGGTACACAACTCCAGGCAGCAAAGCCAAAAGACAGCAAGCCCAGCCAGCAAGCACACTCAAAGCACGAGAAGCACTGGGTGCTGCACACCCCCTCCTAGCAGCTATCTGATGCCACTGCACCTTAAGAAGATAATGCTGCACGCCCACTAGTGGTTAACGGCTACCACCGCAAGAGAGGAATGGGCAAGCATTGCGTCAGCAGAAGGTGCCCACAAAGAAACTGTCTACCAGCCCCACGACTGCCTAACGGGGCTCCAGCTCACAAAAACGCACCCTGCAAAAGGGGTGAGATGGAAAGCACAAGATCAGAGGTGTGCCGAGGGCTGCACCTGGAAATCGGACAGCACAGGCAGCAGCCCTGGAAAGAGACAGCCCTCAGACAATAAGAGGTAATGTTGAACGAATGAGGCAGCACCAGCCGGCCACCCCCAGCACTGAATGGCCACTGTTGGCCCGTCATTGAGCATGTCAAATGGAGTGACCGACCCTGCCAAGTATGCCCCGCACTTAGGCAGCACCAATTGTTGTGACGGCACAGCCTCGAGGCTCAGGCACTAAGCCCTCGAGCTCAGAAGAGAAGACAGATGAAAGGTGACCCTCCAACCAGGGAGCAGAGCACCAAGAAGATTGTGGAGAGAAGGGACAGGACCTGTGAGAGGTCCACGAGGAAGCAGAGTCAGGTCCTTCCGACAGGACGGGCGAGAGGTCCATGGCGAAGAAGAGAAACAGTCCTATAGACAGGACGCGACAAGGGAGGTCCACGTGAAGTGAACATCACATTGAGCCGCCTGATCTGAAAAGGAGAAGAGAGTGGCATAACACCACATCCCAAGAGAGTTGATGAGGAGAAGAGAGTGGTACGAGGCCACATCATGAGTAAAAGTTGGTGAGGGGAAGAGAGTGGATGATGCCACATGGTGAAGAAGGAGGAAAGAGGAGAGAATGGTGTGTGACAGACCCATCACACGGAGGATCCCGAGACCCACAGGTGCGCAGGAGAAAGGAAGAAGAGCGACAAGACCGAGAACTCGTGCCACTACCTCTCCGGTGCATATATCAACACTGGCCAGTCACTGAGGTGCAGCCTGTTTGCCAGCCACTCCCCGAGGGCTGGCCTTTCATACTCACCTCACACTCATCCATCATAGGCGTCACCGGTCAGCATAAAAAGGCACGGGCGCCAGTTCCATGCACCATAACCATGTGTCTGTGTCATCTTTATGCCTGCATGCGAGCCTAGGGCCCAAGACCCTACAGAGAAGAAGAGAACCAGGCAGGTTTGAGCATTTCTGCCGGGGCTGCTTTAAGTTTCCCAGTCCAGCAGCTTCTCTCCCCTGCTGCATGAGAGTTGCTCATACACCGAAGGCAATTAGCGGCTCGTCCTTTCCACTACCATCCAGCCGCGGCCCGTGCAGGTAAGAGCGGTGGGGCCGTGTGGAGGGGGGGGATTTTGTCAGACGACGAGGGAAAAGGAATTATTCATTTCATTTCCCATCATGGTCGTCTGACGAATTTTCCCCCACCCCAACCCGACCCCACTGCTCTTACCTGCACGGGCCGCGGCTGCTACCATCGTGCCACTGTTGCTGGTAAGCGCCTCAGGCGGATTATGGCTTGTAAAGCATAAAGAAAACCAGACCTATTGGCTTTGCCAATGTTTGCACTGATCACTAATATGTTGCGTCACCATTCCTTATCACTTCATTCATCCTCTTCCCCTTCTTTCTGTTTTCACTTCTTTCATCCTCTTCCCCTTCATTCTGCGTTCAAACACTCTGGAGGGGCCTTGTATGCAGCCTGCCTTCAGCATGCAGTCCTTTAGCAAGAAAATAAATAATGGAAACAAAGAAAAGAGCTATTTGAAATTCATCGCCTTTGCCTACGAGGGTCAAAATGCTAACATGATACACACATTGGCGTTTCAAGCGCACTCTTAGAGAAAGCAACCACGGACAAGCAGCCTATCACAGTAGAGTGGACAGAAACTCGTTTATTTACATTTTACAAATACACCTTTTTAATGGCTTTGCGAAGAGCTCGCGGCCCCGCTGGCGGGATCAGCATGAGCCTAGCATGGCAAAAAAAAACGCTGACTCTGCTTCTCCAGAAACTGACGTTAAGGATGATTTTCAAGTGTTTACAATTACGGCCCTTGTAAGATGTTATTGTAATGCTGGCTCAAACCCAAACACAACACAATGTGCTTTTCCCGGTCTGCCTGTTTCTTTTAAGCAGGCAATGATCGTGAAATCCTTTGGCAATCACCAAATGTAGGCCTAAAATGGAAAACATGCATTATTTTGCTTTAGAAACCAAAGTCGTTTCATTGAGCTTGGCTCTGATTATAACCTTGGTGCTAACTCTGTTGCAGATCCGTTCAGTCAGGCGGCATTTGCCCAGGTCCTAGTAGCACATGTACAATTTGCCCCTGTGCATACCCCATACTGTTTGCTAAGCATGGGCGGAGTTCGCGGAGTTCTGCTACGCGGAACTCCACGAAGTGAAAAAAAAACTCCTCCTTTCTACGCGGAGCTTCGCAAGCGGCAGCGTTCGTTGCATAAATGCTGTTCGCAGTGATTTTCACTGCCAGGTGCTTGTCTGCACTGCGCAATCATTGCGAACTGCACCATGCACAGCGCAAACGGGTGCTGCTTCCTTTCTGCCGCTCGAGTAGATTTTTACTTGAGCAGCAGCTTTCTCAACGCAAACGGACAGTTTCTCAACGTGACCGGTCACAAGCGTACGCGACCACTTTCAATAAGAAATCTGACCACCTGCGTTGAGAATTCTCGTCCGGAAATTGATTATCCACGCTTGTGCTCGCCAACCTGATGTTGACGATCGTGAACGAGGAAAAATCTCGCCAGGAGGTGGAATTTCCTCGCTCGGGCTCGCTAACTTCATGTTGACGAATACAAGCGAGGGAAAGAAACTCAGCTTCGCGAGTTTTTCGGACCTCCCCGTAAGGCGGAGTGTGGAAATCTCTGCAAACTCAGCGAGCGGAGCGGAGTTCACCGCCCAGACTTACTGTTTGCTCAGAGGTTTTTGGCAAGTAAAACCTCAAGAGAATATTTTTAGCAAACAGCGCAAACTTCCTAGTTCAGCTCCCTGAAGCGCACATCCGATTTGCACATCCTGAAATGCCTGCGCACATTTCAAGGTGCGCAAATCAGAATTTTACGCCATGTTTTACCTGCTGAAAACTTGTTCTTAAATAGCACAGGTTGGACAATTTGCACGTGGGCAAATAACGCTCAACTGCGGAGTTTGCACTTGAACAGAAATCGGGCGTAGCTTGGTCAGTAAGATTGGGGGGGAGGGGTGAGCTTCAGATTTTCCAACAATCAAGGTGGCATATAATATTAAAATACATTATACGACAAGCAGGGCGCAAAAGAAGATCTTAAGGGACAGTGGAAAAGAAGAGGAATGCAGATTGGCAGGGGTTCTAAGTCAGAGAAAACACATTATTTTGTGAAATAACCCCCAAAAACTACCTGGTGAAATCCGACAGACACCTCAACCGAACCAAATGAAAGCACCTGTACCCAACTATTCATAACAAAATACATATATGTGGGGGGTGTATGCCCCAAAACCCCCCCTGAAACTCCGCCCCTGACAGAAATTAACACCAAAGGCTGTATTCATGATCCCGTTGGTGCAGAAACATATATTCCATAATGCAATTTAGGACCCCTTTTCACCATTACAGACCTGAATGCAGCTATCTCCATAAAGGTTTACCTACATGCTGCCACCATAATGTAGCATTAAAACCAGTGCTTTAGTTTTACAGTTAGGGGCGCTAAACTTAATTTTCATCACGAGACTTTGAGCAAGAGAGAAAAAGAAAAGGGAGACAAGAGGAGGAAGAGAAATATATGAAAAGAGTTACAACATGAAAAAGCAAGGATAAACAAAAACCTGGAAGAGTGAGCTAAAGAGACAAGATGTGTAGTTTGCTGGAAGATAGGGAGGCACGCGATGTATTTAAGACTAAATAGCTTTGGCTTTTGGAAACCCCAGCACTCAGCAGCAGCAGAGCAGGCTCCTAAAAAAACGTTTGGACCCTGTTTTTTTTCTTTTTTACGGATTAAGGGCTAGATGTACGAACAATAGTAATAGCGATGACCATTTAGCGTTTATTTATTTTTTTGTGAATCACTATTTGGTAATTACTACTACTAATGTACAAAGAGTTTATTTAGCTCCTATTCCCTTAATAGCGATTTGTAGTGGGTTGCAAATAGGCCTACCTATGAATATTGATGAGGTGGGTCGCAATTCGTGACCCACTAGGAGTCAATGCCATCACAGGGATGGTGGCTTGCTGGCGTCAGCAGACCACCATGTCTGTGATTGCTTTTAAATAAAGCAACCTTTTTTTAATGCAGCCCATTTTCCTTTAAGGCAAATAGGATGCATTTAAAAATCAAAATATAAAAGTTTCACTCTGGGATAGCAAGTCAACATTGAACACTGGGTAGACTGCTCCATTTTGGGCGGCTGGAGAGTGCCCAGCGTGTCATGGGCCCTAGTGAAAGGAAGGAAATGGGCACTCTTGCTCCTGTTTGAATGATAAAATACAGCAAAAATCACAGTTTTGTGGGCCCCTCAGGTCTCTGGGTCCTGGTGTCACTGCACCTGATGCACTGGCGGAACCTACGCCCCTGTTTGGCAGCATCTGCCACAACGAATGCTTTTTACCTACTTTGGGCTTTTGAAGCTGATTCTTTCTGCTGCCTCCCAGCTGAAGAACAAAGTTTAAATCTGGCTTTCTATCAAGGACACAGCCTATCGATTATTGCTGAAATGCGATTTTTGTAACGCTTTGAAATGCACCCACAATAGGTCTGACCATTATCAGCGTCAGTATGTGATCGCAGTTGTAGTTCTCTCTCTAGCTCTCTGTTAGGTTAGTGTGGAGGTAAATTGCATTTGAGCTTATGAGATCTTTGAGTATGGGTGGGTGTGTCCTCTTTTCTTTGATTGGGTGGTGAGTTGTCCATTGTTGGGTGGTAGTGAGGTGCAGGTAACTGTAATGCAAAATGTTGCATGCATGAGAGTGCAGTCCATTTATGCTGGGTTTATCGCACTGGGTCAACGGTATATGCTAGTGTGGTGCTGATACTGTTGTTGGTTTGGGGGTGCTGTGCCAACTACGTGGCTTGCATGTCGTGTTGTGCGCATGCCCAGTAGAAGCACACAATCAAAGAGCAAAAATCCCAAACCATTTCAAAATTAAAGTGTACCTGGGGCATACTGCGGAGACAGGGGCGATGGTGGTTTAGCACCGACTGCGGGGGGCATTGAACAAGCGTGGTGGAGTTCATGGCTTCTTATATAGCAGGTTTCTTACTACTAACCTTCGAGGCATATGAGCCATTACAGAACAAATGACCACGCTGCTTTATCTTCCATTAGATTAAGCATCCATTCTAATCTTCGCATGTGCATAAAACATGAGCTAGACTTTAAGAGCCCTGCGGGTTTTAGAAACACTGCAGCTCTGCTCTGACAGCAAGACTTTTAGACATCCTGGCCAAGTAACACATCTCTCAAACATTAGGGGGGTTGTACTTCTATGGGCTTTCAGAGATGCCCCATGCCTCCCATGCACAAGAAACACTGACCTTTAAAAATATAAAACTCAAGGAATTTATAAAAACAGATCAAATAATTACTCTCTTAAAAGCATATATTTGTCTTTGATGATATGTACTGAACCTGGAATGTGGAAGAAATCTGCTTAGGAATAACGATACGCCTCTAGTACGTGGAATACAAGGACCTGAAGTCAGAATATGATGCACTAGTTACCAATGTAGTCAAAATATGTTCCCGGATAGCTAAGCAACTTTGATTTGAGTAAGAAATCAGGAGCTCGCCTCCTGGCACCAATGGCGGCTGTTGCCATGCACCAAGGGCGATGGGGCGGGGGGGGCGGACGCAAAAAAAATAAGAATAATGAAACACTTACCTCGGGCCTGACGTGACGTCCTCCTCCACCGGTCAACTCCCTTTCAAGCAGGCTTCAAAGCAGAACCAGGAAACTGCACTCACCAATCCCGGCGCATCTCTCAGCGTGAGAGACGTATCAGGATTGGAGGGAGCAGCCTCTCACAGAGCTCCTAAGAGCACTGACGGCTTGCGCCTTCTGTAACCTATCTGTCTAAGACAGCTGGGATAGAGACCTTTAAGATGTGCATGTCTGGCTGGCCTGCCCTAGAAGGCCGGCCAAAGAGACATGCGCATTTTAAAGCTCACTGACACAGCTTCCTGCTGCTGCCACATGGCAGCACTGGCCCCGCCCTGTCTTGTCACTCAGTTCAGGACAGGTCGGTTGCGCAAAAATAAAATGGCAATAAATAAACTTTATTTTAATTTTATTTTTTAGCTCTGGGCTGTGGGGCGATGCTCCGCCGCTAAAACTGAGGAGCCGCCCCTGCCTGGCACACTTACTTGACACACCAAGTGACGTAAAGATTAAAAACTGTAAATGGATAGAAGGGGATGTTTGCTTATTCTATATGGACTATTCCACTGGACTTGGCCTACCCTAAGGAAGTAGAAGAGCCTATCATGGAGTGGAGTAGCGATAAACTAGTAATCAGCAGGGGGTTAGAGTGATTTACATATTTTCTGTAGAATTAGGGGTAAGAGATTAGGATCATGGCAGGGGACAGAGAGAGATGGTCGACTATTCCTCCAGGAGAGATTCGCTTCTTTAAAAGTCTAAATGCTTCCCGGGGGGTTACTGTTTTGTAGTTCCAGTTGAACACTAAACAGACTGGTGTGCGACTCACATTTTACAACATGCCTGTGAACATGAAACAGACATATTCAACAATTCATGTGTACATTCTCTGATTTCTGTTTAGGTTTTAAGTGTAGTGACCCAGGCAGGTATAGTTGTATATGTAAACTAATCCAGCTGAAGACTGGATATCCCCCCCCTCCCCAAACCCATGAGACAGAGCAGACAAGGCAATGCGAACAGAGTAACTGTTCCAGCTGAGTGTTTATAAAACACTCAATTTTAATAGTTTACATGTATGCAATTACATTACATTTATTTTGGAGCCCATATTGCCAGTGTGTTGTATACTAACATAAAATTTATATCCCTGATTTGATCATTGGCAAAATAATTAATGTACCGGTGCCTCCATTTTGCACTTTGTAAACATGAAATACAGAGTTCCCATAGGCTGATAAAAATCTCCTATACCATCATGCTCACTCGTAGAGTGACAGGTGGAACTCAAAAGGGCTTTTTTGCTAAGCATGTTAACGAAACCATAGCCACGATGCAGGAATGTGTCACCTCTTAACGTACTAGTCAGGTGATCAAGGTCCTGGTTACGTTCTTACAGCGATGGGCCTCTAACCCCTAGCACGGGATGTCCATGCACCAATGGGCAGAATATTTTCCTTAGTCTCTAACCTTAAGCAATTATTTTGTGTATTATAAGCCATCACTTTCATAGACCATTTGGAAACTTCTCCTCCGTAGTAGCAATCCTCTCTACAAGAGACCTGTGTCATAAAGGTTGAAAGTAAGATGATCTTATAGATGAAGAGAGAGAAAGTTAGGCTCTTCATGGAAAGTGATGATGTTCAGAAAGTTAGGTTTCATCTGCAAAGAAAGAAAGGCTAAAAGTCCAAAGTGCACTTCACCTGGAAGATTATGGACTTCTTAAATGGATATACCGATGGCGCATTAGTGATGACACAAAAAAACTGGCGGTATAAAGGACGGAACTCAGCTAAATTTGATGAGAGGAAAGCAAAGCATTCCACTCCTATAACTTAGAAAGCTATTCCCCTTTTTGTAAGTCAAAATATTTCCATGCTTAATGTTTTCAGAGTAAATGACTTCAATATAAAAAAAATGAAAGTCACATTTTAGAAGACAGAACAGTCATTAGGCTGGGGCGGTAGCTCAGTGAGACACTGAAGTTACGAAACCAATGAATGCCATTTTAAGAATACTACAGAAGCTATGACAGTACTATGCAGTACTAGGAGTCAATCCTTACCTCCACCTTTTAAGTCAGGCAAGTCCCAGAAGCATTACCTCACAGAACTGGCAAAACTGCGACTATCAACGAGATACACAGCAGATTCCTTCAGCGTAAGTAGGGCTGCCATATTTCCTCTCGCCAACATCTTCTTCAAAAAGAAGGGGGTTGTCTTTACAAAGGGAAAGAGCCAATTCCCTTTCAACCTTCCCATGACCCAGTCACAAGAGCAGGAGAGAGAAAGCAGAGACCAAAACAGGAAGCGGCAGTCAACAAGGAGGTAGGGTTATTAGGCTAGTACCATTATAAAAGCCAAGTTCACACAGCACAAAAGGGAGGCAGGCTGGGGCAGCAGGAATGACCACCACATAAATAAATTGTAAATTTGATACTTGTATAGCGCACTACTCACCCCCAAGGGTCTCAAGGCGCTTGTACGAATACCGCTGTGGAACCCATCCTGGCTTTCCCTGTGAGGCGTCCACTCCTGGGCACCCCCAAGGTGGAGGCCAGGCATCCTTAGCGTTGTGGGGGCTGTTGTGGAGATTAAGCAAGCTATTGCCCAGAGTTGCAGAGTGGGACTCCATGATTGGAATAGACACCGAGGCGAGAATTATCAGGTCCGTGGAATTTTTGAGCCCAAGACCCGCCGAGGCGGGGAATTGAACCCTGGTCCCGGGCTAGACCTCTGCATCAGGGTCTGCCGCTCTAATCATTGAGCCACACTTCTCCGCATTTCATAGGGCCACCTTGGAGGATATGGGTGAGGGGGAGAAAGAATGAAGTGGTAGGGTTGGCCGTGATGTAGCCGCAATATCTTTCTGTACAAGAAGAGTGGAACCATGAATTTGATCTCATCCCATCAATCTCCTATGAAGTAAACTCCTGGCAAATTAAAACTCTGGATAAGCTAGAAAACGTAGTAAAGGAACTGTCAATAAAGGGAAAAGAGAGACCGGTATTGGCATTATTAAACCACAGAACATGAAGTAATTTCTCTTTAGGATATATTGGTACCCAAATAAAAAGTACACTGTCTCTCTACTGGAGTAAAAGGGTTTCTTAAAACAGCGAAAGCACAAGATCACACAAATATCTGTTTAGTAATTCAGTTTTTCGCTTGTCCTCCCTCCACACACCATTCCACTTCTTCCTTTAACCTTACAGTGACACAAGTATATATCTTCCTGTATCAAATGTTTAGTGTGGAAGTATGACTGACCTGGATATTTAATTATCATTTGGGTCTTTGTTTGCTTACTTTTTTCTCTGCCGCCCTGGCTTTTGTGAATGGGTTTACCTCATTTTGGTGAGTTACCAAATGGAAAACATCAACCTGACAACCCACTCTGGTGAAACTCCATTTTATAGCCAAACTGAGGAAAAGGTTTTTCATGCAATTGCTAAAGAATTTAGTGGAAATTGAGCACCTGACCATGTTCATTTCAAAACCACATGCATTTCCTTATGAACTGTAAATATAATCCAATAAGACTAAAATTATATTAGAGTTTCTGAGAGCTGAAAATGGCTTGTGGAGCTATATTTTAATATTTGTTACCGTGACCCTAAAGGATGGAATGCCGGAGGACAGGTGGAAAACAGAAGAGGATGGACCAAGAAGAAAAGTAAAGGAGGAGTTGAGAAATAGGTTCCAGGGTTGAGGAATATGTTTTTAGGGACTGTGGAAAAGAAATGAACTGTGGGGAAAAAAATGAGTTTTAGAGGACACGATAGGGTGGAAAAAAGACGTGTTGTCTGAGAGGAGGAAAAGGAGAAGGAAAAAAGAACTAACAAGTAGAAGTGAACAGGGTTGGAGGCAAAGGGAAATGATTTGGGAGTCTATCTTCTTATTAGCAAGGGTGGCAATAAAGTTAGCGAAGAGGTGTAGGAAGTGGCACGATAAAGAAACAGGGCATGGAAGAGGAGCCAGGGGCAAAGTGCAGTTTGAGAGGGAGGACAGCTTGAATGAAAACAAAAAGGTAAAGTGGAGGTGCAAAATGTAGTTCATAATAAATGAAGATACATTCATTTGATATAAAGGCATTGACTGGAATCCCTTTAGCGACATATCATTCAATTAGAAAGATCGGTGGAGACCAGTTCTACAGAAGACATACTGTTATGTCATGCCACCAACATAATTTCGGGGCACCATGGACTCTGGCCATAGTCTGCGGACCGCGGCAGTCTCCCTGACTTTGGCACGTTGCAGGAGGGAGACTCCTAGGTTTGCTCTCTCTGAAAGCCACTCTTAACACTGCACGTTCTTCACCTCTAAGAGTGAGAAGCGCCACGCTAGTCGTTCCTGTATATCTAATCCAGTTTCCAGTACTTTCTCTGAATTTCCTTATCCGCCCATGTCTTTCACAAGATGGCTCCTATTCACATTTTCCATGAAGAAACAAATCAACCACTGAGCAGGAAGCGATCATCTGCAAAGCTGCCTGCTCCCCCCGACCACCGGAAATGGTTCCTGAAGGGAAAGACGCGCCAGGACAGCGGCTTCCTTTTTGCAAATTAGTTACCACCCTTAACTTGGAGGTGGATCAATGCTTTGCAACTGCAATTGCAGTCACAAACCACTGAAACAGAAATGTGCGACATGTGAATAGAAGCAGATTGCCCCCTCCTACCTCCAAATTGGAAAGTGTCGCAAAAACCCTTTTATGAGTTGGAATTATTTTTCTAAATTGTAATAGGGCTTTTGTACTTTGTAAAAAATAAAAAATAAACTTTTGCAGTCACAAGTCCTTGACTTTGCCAATCAAAGGGTTAGCGACCACAAACGGGTTTTGTACAGCAGGCCTTAAGCGATGAGGTATTTGAGTTTGATGGGGTGCCCGTGCTTATTGTTTTCCTGTCTGCCTACCTGCCACCCACATCGCCCACATTCCGAGGTGGGGACTTTAACGCCCACACTCAAACGCGCCAGGGGAAGGCGCCGACGCATTCTGCAAGCGCCAGGAGGCGCTTAAGAAGCGGTCGGGGCCCCCGCAGCGCTGGAGCCCGTGCTGATTGTTTTCCTGTCTGCCTACCTGCCAGCCACATCACCCGCATTCCGAAGTGGGGACTTCAACGCCCACACTCCAACGCACCAGGAGAAGGCGCCAACATATTTGGCAAGCACCAGGAGGCGCATAAGACGCAATCGGGGCTCCCGCAGCACGGGACGCGCGGTCGTGCCCGGGCAGAGCCCGGGCCAAGGGCGGGCCCGTCCACACCCGTCTGAGCCCAGAGGAGACTGGGCTGGGCCCACCCTCCAACAACAGGCTCCTTGTCACCATCTCCTGATTCACATAAATCCAGATATAGCAGTGCTTCCCTTTCTGCTTGTGTGATCCATGATTTGTAATTACTCTTCTGGTGTAGACGCATCTTACTGTTTTAAACATGAGTAATTCTGCAATTAATAAATCTAAGGGAGTAAAGGGAACATTGGATGCATTTATCACGAGGGCAGAGACATTACTTTGCCACAAGATTGAACTAACAGAGAGGCGGCTTTCTCTAGATCCCTCATCCTTGCAGAGGCGCTCCTCACTGGGCATGCCTACCTCGGGCTGTATCCTTCAACACCAGATCTGCTCACCTTCTACTACTCAAGGGATGACTCTGGTTACTCCGGTCACGGTACATGATGAATTAATAGTACCTCCCACAGATACTCCCAGTGGGTTTAGCATAGCATCTAGGACTCGGACATCCAAACTCCCTTCTGTGGGCTTAAAGGCAAAAGCATCTGTGAATCGTAAGAAGGGCGTGGGTCCACAGAAAATAAAACATATAAGGTGCATCGGGATGATCGTGCGGTGGCAATCTGTTCCATTGGCACACAGACTATGGGTGTCTCCCCTTTAATGGTGCATACTATTCAGGGGGATATAACTGTTACGACTGCTGCTGGTGTGATTGCACTAGACACTGCCCTTGAACGGATCAATGAATCGATAGACAAAAACTTTGCCCTCTTGCATGGTCTTCTAGAGCATCTGGACAGTGCATTGACCAATTTGTCTGGGTACATAGAGCCCCCTACTACTTCTGTGAATTCCGTGATCTTGAGGGAGGGCCTGGGGTCCTGATAATCCCCCACTGACCATAAGTTAGCCCTTGTTCCCTTAGAGAAATTGCTGGCTATGACATCTGCTATTGAGGATTTATTGAGCAAAGCGCAAGGTGCAGGCCTTAATAACACCTTGCTAAACCGTCTAAGATGTGTATCGATTGACAGCTTGGCAGTCCAGCCCTCTCTGGCTGATAAATTACAACCGGCGTCAGGGGCATGTGCGGGTTGTAAGAGTATTCCTAATTTAAATCATAATAAAGACCCAGCCCAAGCGAGGTCAAGTGGTTCCTCACCGTCGCCTAATCACCAGGAAATTTCAAGGGAGAGGAAAATTGGGGAGAAGGTGCTTTTAAACCTGCCGCCCGAGCCTACCCCCTACACAATAATATTGACAAATGTCCCACAACTTACCCCAAAGTCAATTGAATCTTGGGAGTCCCTAAGAAATAAGGCCCTTTGTTGGCTTGGGTCCAAAAGAGGCCTAACAGACACCTTATTTAGGGAGTTTAAAATGGTAAGAAGAGTGGGATGGGTGGGAAAAAGAGAAAAAACGCTCCGTGGAGATTGTGTTGTTCTCACATTCAGAACCCAAGTTTAACACAAGAGATTTTGCGTAGAGAAGGCTCTAATACTGTGACCGATCATGGAATTAATGTATTGCCTTTGGGCTTCTTTTACCCTCCAATAAACTACACTCCCTATGTAACACAGCAGAGCGTTTCTTACCCTTCAAACCATCCCCAAATTAGTTTACCTTTGTGTAATAGATTTGAAATGCTTTCTTCTCTGGAGGATATTGATTGACTTGTAAGTGGAAGTAGCCATGTGGCTTTAACACAAATTCCCAGAATCAATTTGCCTGGTCAAATGTTACAACTTATAGCGCCCCTGGTTGATGCTCAACAAGTTGATGCCGAGGTCGGAGATACTCTTGCAGACCCTAACACTGAGAATGGGGAATCCCAACAAATTCTAAACACCTCTTATGTATGTTCGTCTAACAGTCACGGTCATCATTTTAATGTTTCCACTGTTGACTCTCCCCACAATGATTGTGTATCTCAGTGTGTGCCTAGGATCAATGAAATGGAAATTCTCTTTTGGAATGTGGCGGGCCTTAAGACTAAATTGAATAACCCGGCCTGGCTTGAATTTATCCACAAATTTGACATCATCTGTATTCAAGAAACCTGGGTAGATCAAACACAACATATCAATGGGTATAAAACTTTTTTTACCCAGGCGGTTCCATCTAGCCAGGGAAGGAAAAAGGGCGATTTATGTACATATATTTCCTATAGGCGGAATGCATGCAAGATAGATTTTGTGGAGTCCAAAACCTACTACCAGGTGCTTAATATGTGCATAGACAATTCTAATTGTACAGTATTAATACATTTCTATAATAATATACCTGTTTCGGTCATTGAACAAACTATGAAACATTTACAGAAAGATCTGGAGAACATCCAAAAGTTTAGTAATAAAGCTCTTTGTATCATCTGGCGAGGGGATTTTAACACTGGACCTTGTCTATACGATGCAGGAAATATCTGAGGAATAGTGCTAGATGATGATAATGATTTGTCCCATTTCCTGCATTCTGCTCTTGGCGACTACCTAAATCTGCTTAAATATACTCTGGATTTGGGTTTCGTAAATGATCTTTGTATGCCACCAATTCAGTTCAGCAGTACTTTTAATGGTCGTGGTCTGTCTTCAGTTATAGATCATATATTAGTATCAAATAGATATGCAGACAGAATACATCATTTTAAAATACATCCTGTTGCTTTCAGTGACCATTATCCTATTAGTGTCTTCATAGATCTTCCTCCTAATGTATTAACCAGTAAAAGTCTGGCTATTCAACCTGTGGATTATATCGTTATCAATAGACTGAACGGTTATACAATTAAGTGGGCGGGCGTTGACTCGCTACAACTATGTAAGTCACTTTTAAGTAGCTGTAAAGATGACTTCTTCGTTTGTCTTAATGAAACAGCCAGCAAGTCTGACGTTCTTAGTTCTTTTAGAAATATATCCCAGTCCATACATAACAAATTATTATCAAAAAGCAAAGATGGTACAGACAGTAAGAAAGGTTGGTTCAACTCCAAATGCTCAAAAGCACATGCAGCCTTGCTAACCGCCTTGCATAAGCCCACAAGAGACCCAGGAGTAATAAAAAGGGCTAGAGTAGCATATCAGCTATCTCTTAAAGAACGCAAAATTGCAATAAGATCTGAACTATGGAGAAATCTGAAGCAAGCCTCAGATCTGAAAGATACAAAAGGCTTTTGGAGGGCGGTGAATGCACCATTTCTTGCCTCTATGAAATTACCTAGTATTGAAATCACATTAGGGGAGGATCAATGGGTGACTCGTTTCTCCAGTCTCTATTGTAACCCGGTAGATCCCCAAAATGAAGAGGTCTTGAGAATAAACCCCCCAAGCTATCTACCAATTGATATTGACTTCAATGTTAATGAGGTGATTGTAGCCATAAACGCGAGTAAGCGAGGCAAAGCCCCGGGCCCGGATAGTATACCTGTGGATCTGTTTAAATCTTGCCCCGCGCTTTGGGGCCCACTGTTAACTATGGTCCTGAGGGCTTGCTGTACCCAGGGATTTACAGCAACCTGGACGGGGTCCATACTCGTCCCCATTTATAAGAAAGGCAACCGTAATGACCCGGCCTGTTACAGACCCATAACGAGGAAAACGATATCATTTCAGAAATTACAGTATGGATTTCGTCAAGGCCTGGGTACTGTCGAAAAGAGCCTGAATTTGAGTCTCCTGATGGGAAAATATATACATGCCAAAAGGGGGAGTTTATATTTGTGTTTTGTTGATTTGAGTTCAGCTTTTGACTGTGTCAATCACCAGAAGCTATGGAGTATTTTAGAGACCATGGGGGTGAATTTGCCAATTTCAAATTTTTTAAAGCAGTCTTATTTAGACGCTAGGGCCCGGGTTCGATACGGGGGAAGTGGCGAAATTAGCCAGAGATTTCCCGTTAAGAAGGTGGTGCGGCAGGGGGGTGTGCTAGCCCCCCTTCTGTTCCCACTTTACATCAACGGTTTGGGAGCAACTCTGAGAAGTGAATGCCAGGATCTACCCGGCCAATTGGAGCATTGCTGTATGCGGACGATGCTGTCATCTTGGCACGTACCCCCCTTGGACTACAGAAAATTGGCTCTAGCTTTTCTGCCTATATGTTAGATCCTGACCTTAAATTAAACATTAATAAAACATTCCCAATGAAATGTTGTACGCCCAATGTTAAGTGCAGTGATTTGTATATTAATAACAGGAAACTTGACTTTACTTATCACTTTTCTTACTTGGGCATTGTATTTGAGAGAAGGGGTCTATGGGCAAAAGCTATTGACTCTAGAAAAGTGTTATTCTGTAAAGCCATAGGGGCATTGATACATTTTACTAGAAAATTAGGGAAGCGTCCAATTGCTGACCTATTAACAATCTATAAAGCCAAATGCATACTTATTGCCATGTATGGAGCTGGCATCAGGGGCTATGCCAACGTTGCGTCTTTACAGTCGGTGGAAAATAGATTCCTAAGATATCTTTTAGCGGTACCGAATAGCACTGCTATTTTTATTTGTCATGCTGAGTTGGGGCTGCCAAATTTGGCCGACTTGATTAAAATGCAGCCTATTCTATTATGGCCCAAGATTTGGACAGGCATTTCAACTACCTTAAACCGGGACGTGATTAACGACTGTCTGTCTCTCCATGGGGTAGACCGTTTTCCCTGGATCACATATGTTAAGAAATTCGTAAACGATCTAGGACACCCAGAGTATTTTGTTAATCCCGACAGTTTGAATCATGTCACCAGGAATGAATTAAAGTCGTTATGCATTGATCATCTAGAGAATACTAGATTGTCCACAAATATAATAAAGGCTTCATTTAAAGCAAATCAATTGCTTCTGACCAATCCAGGAACACAGCCCTATATGCTAAACACCTTAGGAATTTATGATAGGTTGCCATTGACCCGTTTACGCCTAGGAAAGTTTCACATTAGGGTCACCTTTCCAAATTTAAACGACTGGTCTCGTTCCTTATGCTTATGCCCCTGTGATAATACGTCTGTACAGTCTACAATTCATGTTATGTTTTTTGTAAATTTTATACCTTGCTCAGGAAACGTTGGATTTTACCTATTTTAAAAATGTATGGCTAGAGACAATGCCGACCTGCTTTTTTAAAGTTGCAACTTTTAAATGATGAAACTGTGATTGATCATATAGCTAAATATCTCAAAGGGGTGGTTAGACATAGGAAGTCAATGTAAGGCCCTTCTCCCCTCTAAAACGCTTGTGATTCTTCCTATTTAAATTTTTATGATGTAATTTATGTTATATGTGTATTGAGCTTTTATGGTTTAATATGTCTTAAATCGAATAAAGCGTTTTCTGAGTTTGATGTTGAAATTTCCCACATTACAAACATTTCTGAAACTTTGAAACTGTTTATTTATATTGGTAATATGTAGACAAATTACATCTGTGAAGATTAGACCTGTCCCACAAATTAGAAAAGATGTCTAAATTATGCAGCAAAATGACAGTTGATGTATAGCCACCTTTCTGAATGTGTTTTGCAAAACGTAAACTGTGATTTATGAACGAGGCATGTTAGTGGAGACCATAAATTGTAAGCCATTTCAGCCGCTGTCTCTTTAACATCTAGGGGTAACATAATATGTTAAATTGCATTTTCTGAACATATACGGATGTGGTTTTTGGATAGCAGTGTACAAGAGAGTGTATGAAGAATTAAACTCGAATGTAAGACTGGATTTTCACATTCTTTTTGAGAAAGTAAGTATAACCTTTTTTTGGTTTCATAAGAAGAACTCATTTTTAATTTCACATTTGTCTCATGTTTCTGTTGGATAATAGTGATTCCAATTAGACTGCATTAAATGCAAAACAATAAATTAAATATATTCCACGGGCATGCATACACACATAACACTTCTTAAAAGCCGCATAATCATCAAATAGGCATCCAAACGTGACAGCAGCCCAAGTCAACCAATGGACAATCATGCACCTTGGTAGAATGAAACAAGGCAAAGTTGTCCTGCACACACCCAAACACGTAAAGCTCCACAGAGATTCGTAATAGGATCTGCCAGCCACTATCCCATATAATCTATGAATAAACAGTAAATAGTTTGTAGTATATTAAATTTGCAAGACCCCATCATTTGATCCTCCTTTGAACAAAGATGAGACACAAACAAATACAATGTAAGCGACCACTTTGACCCTGGTCAGCAATCATCTCAGATGCTCGCCAACTACAAAGACCACTCAGTGTTTGTAAGAGATAGGGGTCAATAGAAATGTTAGAAAAGCAGCATACCAATGCATATAACATGAAAACATGAATTACGTGGATGGACCAAGCATAAGGTGCATATGAGTTTACAGAGATGACTTCCTAGAAATCCTAAAAAATTTTATCCGGCTATAAATCAAAAGTTTTATTATTTCTAAGGCAAAATGTACGTTGGTTTCCTTTGCTCTATGTTTAATAGCGTGTGATGCTCAACTCTTGTGATCAGTACGGCGAAACTACTGCGCTTAGTGGTGCTGCATAAAGAGTCTCATCTGTCATTGAATTCTAGTAAAATTTGTTTAAGCATACAGAAAAACTATCAGATAAGTACCTAAGAAATTAGCTTGATGGGTGAAGTTGTTACACAAATTTGAGAAGACAACCACGAAATCAATAAATTTACCAGACAATAGAAAGTATTGCAAATAATAGAACAGTCAACCACATAATGTTTTTTTCAGAAAATGGTTGAATCTAGTGGCGAAGAGGATTTCTCTTTTAAAAAAAGAAAACTATTCCCTCACTTGTCACAGCATTTGGAAACCTATTAAACACGTCAGTGCACACAGTACATTGAGGCCCAGACCCCAGTGTACTGTGTATGCAAGTACTTACAGCTTTTTATAAATAATACACCATTAGACTGAAGCAAGAGTGGTACATAGGTATTATGCAGGTCGTAAGGTTGAACAACAAGCTTTGAGTCCAGAGCACACCTCAAGGAAACAGAGGAAGAAATATACAACAAAGAGCAACATTCCATTTAAACTGCCTTAACTTCAGACTTTTATCATCACAACAGAAAAAACAGCCAATCATGTCTGAATCCTTAGAGAACAATTCACTGCCAGACTAATGGCATTTGACTAAAAGCAAGGAACGGGAATTGCCTTTGTTCTAGGACTGAATACTCATAAAATAGGCATGTGAATTAAAAACAGATGGCCTCAGACCTATTGACAGCCATTATCATTCCAAGTAAAAACATTTGCAACGATTCTAACACACAAGCCTATTTGGGAGATCAGAGTAAAGTAAAAGGCCATAGATCAAGCAATAAAATACGTACTATTTATTTATTTAATGCATTTTTATATAGGGGAAAAATCAGACATCACAAAAGTAACGTTCAAAATAGCCAAGTGTTCGATCCCTTTTTGGTGACGAGGACAACGTATTTCAAATTGATTACCTGGGGGCAAAGTAGCTTCAAATCCTGTTTACAAGCAGATTACGCCTAAATAATCTAAAAAGTCTCAGTTCACTATATAAAACAAATGGAAGTCTTATTTCATGTTAAGGTTTATATTGGACACTTGTTTTTCACTATTAGTATGTAGCTCTCACCTTCTGTGCTTGTTTCCAAAGTTCTGAGCCCTTTCATGGCTCTTTTAAAAGTAGTTGTGCAGTATTCGGTCAGCACACATCCAACTGATACCAGGGTCTGCATGTACAACCTTTTTTAGCGGTTGCAAATTGAGATTCAGGCTGTTTGTGACCGGTAAAAAGGGGTTGTAGCATGTGTCATCCCTATTTTGCAAGTCGGCAACCTGTTACAGATTTACAAAATAGGGTTTGTGAATTGCTATTAGGAAGGAGCGTGCCAAGGGAGTCCCTTCCTAATAGCGAGTCGCAGGGGGTGTAAGATTGTTTTGAGATCAGAATGCGGTTGAAAAACAATCGCATTTACCGCCTACTTCAAGTAGGAGGTAAGCCACTCGCAAATGAAAAGTAATCCTCAGGGGATCGTTTCCCCTTTATGATTGGCAGCAAAAACGTTTAAGAGCAGGCAGTTGTCCCATGGGTGCCTGTCAAAGGAACTTTAGAATCGGATTTAAGATGTTTCTGGGGAGTCAGGAATGAATTATGCCTGGTGAATGGTATTTTTGGAGGGGTGATAGGGCGGTTCCTCCTGTCAAGTTAAGAAAGTCAATTACTATGCAGTGCCATGAAGGACATGGAGACATTGTTAAAACCAAGCAGTCAGTCATAAATGTTTTTGGGTGGCCAGGCTTAGACATTTTTGTATAAATTATGGTCAGGAATTGCATTACTTGTGCTAATGCTTACAAATCTTTAAAAACTTTAAGGCCTAGCATGGGTGAGCCTTGTATTCCAAGGAATCCATGGGAGACTATTGCGGTGGACAGTATGGGTCACCTAGGCTTCAAGTCTAAGTATGTAATTTGTGCCATAATTGTTTTTTTTATGTGGCCTGCTATTAAGATAGTTGACAAAATGGACACTGATGCTGTTCTACAAATTTTTAACAAAATTTTTACGGAAGAAGGGGTTCCTACCCAAGTTATTACAGATAATGGTGTAAATTTCTATCAGGAAAAGCAAAAAGGTATTTTAATAAAGTGGGCATAAAATAGCGTACCACATCCCTATATAACCCAAGCAGGAATTGCATGATTGAGCGTTTCAACAGAGTGCTCAAGAGTGCCATTCAATATGCAGGTGTTGAGAATAATGAAAGCGAATTGCAAATACATAAGACTCTACAGCTGTATCCTACCACTATTAATGAGATGACTGGGTGCACCCCTTTTGAAATTATGAGGTGGAGGATAGCCAGGACTAAAAGGAATCCTTCATGGTAAGTGGATTATTCTGGAGTCAACATGGATTTGGATTTTGTGAGACAGAAAAGAAAGGACACTCAAGGCATGTATAAATACAATTACGTAGGAATGTCAGTTAAGGTTAAGAAGGCATAGAGAGTCAAAAAAAAAAGGAGAGAGTCGGTTTTTGGGACCATATGGAGCTGTGGATGTTTTAAGAAATCCTCTGAGGCTAAGTAACAGAAAGGCTTGGAATCTTAAACGTATTGCTATTCTTAAGGGAGAAAAATATGTATATTCCAAAATTCCTCTTAATGTTATCAATGATTTTGAAAGTGACACAGGTTTTCAATGGAAGGATGAGGGGGAAGAGAAGGAATTGGATGCTCGAATTGAGTTGAAGGAGTTGTTGCAAAATTCCTCTAGGGATGATGAAGACCCTGGACTGGAGAATAGTGAATAGGTAATTGCTAGAGTAAAAATGATTTGAAAGAAACCTGTATGGATGTCTGATTATACTGTTTAATTCTGCCTGATTGTACTGCTAACTCTGCAATGTGTTTTCTTTACCATTTTGCATATTGTTTTTTAGGTCTCGCGCCTGCGTTGCAGTGCGTAACACTGCTCGCGCAGTGCGAGACCTCTTGTATGGGGTTTAGAAAGCTACCCACATGCTTGTGCGTGTGGGTTTGCTTTCCCCATCTGGCATTGGCTTGCGCGTGCTTTTTCTAAAAAAAACGGCACGCGATTGGGCAAAGGCGGGACAATGTCCCGCCTTTGAAACACCCATTCCCAATGGTGGCCAGTACGCGCAGCAGCGCGCGTTCGCCACACTGCCGCTCTCCCTTCCCCCGCTCCTGTGTGGTGCGTGCGCACCACAGAGAATATATAACCAGTCCCCGTTGTTTTTATAAATTCTCATTGCTATTGACTGTGGTTCTTGTATTACTGAATGAAGTCTCAGACTCCACTTTCGTGTGGTGCACGTACTTCATCGATCAAGGCTTGAGAGTGCAGATAAACTGCAGCGCGTTCGCTCACTACGACACCATGGAAAGTGCATGCATGCCCACTCAGTAAATTACATGGGCTGCCAATCAAACAAGGGATTGCCTTTAAGGCTTTGGTCCTTATGCTATTCACGTCCCAGGTCTAGAGTTTCTGCCATGAAAATGTTCTTGGTATCGCCTTCCAGTTCATTCTGCTCCGACTCTCAGTTTCTGGTGCCCATTTCCAGATCCAGAACAGTAAGCATGGGTAGCAAAGCGGTCACATGGCGGCGCACGAGCTGTCGAATGCCCCTCTTAAATATCTTTGAGCCCAACCAGATATATTACAGTTTCGGGAACTATTAAAGGCTAATCTTTAAGTATGTAGATCATTGCCTAATCTAGTGTCTGCTGTGATATCTTAGTGCCCAAGATGCTGTGGCGTATGTCACGCTTTATATGTGTATATGCATTGACCACAGTCCATAAACTGAGCAGGTAAACTGGACATAAGCCCACTTGTTAATATAGTGCTTGCCACCGGGCTGTGCTGTTTCACGGCGCTGAGGGCAACTGGTGCTTCAATGCCAAATTCAACTGTAATGCTCGCGCTCTTTGCCCTGCCTGTCAGCGGCTGTAGGAGGTTGCGGGGCGTTGACTGTTGAGTTCCCCAACCAAACCACTGCTTCTACTGCTGGGGGTGCAGCTGGCCCGGAGGACCTGCCCCACACAGCTATTGTTTCATGCAAGTGGGGGTGTGGGTGTGGTTATATCCGAAGGAACCCAGCATTTCCTTATGGGCAAGGAACATCTCTGTTGTGCCAGTCACATGGACCCGGCTTGCTCGTCACATGATGAGCATCTGGCAGCTGTAGTTCACCGTGGCAGCGATGGGAACCCCGCCAGGAGCCAAACCATATAACCGGCGTATGTCACTGTTTGGTACGTAAACAACAGCTGCGCAAAACTCTATTGATCGCCTCACCTCTCAGCAGGGAGTTTTGTGCACTTTTTTTTTTATTTCAAAAGAACGAGGGGTGAAGTGCTAGGTAAGTCGACTGAAAGTTCCTATCCTGTTGTACCGCTTGTTTCAATCTCAATTTCTACACGCCACTTATCGGAAATTTCCACCTACTCAAGCATAATAGTCCAAAAAGTTAAAAAAAGTATTTATAAAAAAAATCCCTTAACATGGCAAAGCATTATTGCATAAAATAGACTAAAAACAGTCGTCGTGAAGGGAATAGTTGAAGGCGGCGCCTACCGCCTGGGTGAAGATCAAACGTGTCCTGGGGGGTGGTGGGCAAGCCTTTTGCGCTATGTCTCGGATCACACAAAGCGCATTCCCTCAAAGAAGCCATCTCTTCTTTGTCATCGCCACTTTCACAAACACGGATGTGCTGATGAGCGCGGAGCGGGGGCAGCTGTCGCCTGTTGGGGTCCCTGACCGCTTCCTTCGCCTGTTGGTGTCCCGGACCCCTTCCTGTACATCTCCCCCCTCATCCTTCCCTGTTGTGCTTGCCCATGTGTGCTTGCCAGTGTGTTCCCTCCTGTACATCTCCCCTCTGCAGTTGTTCTTTGTACCCCTCCTCCTTCCCTGTTGTGCTTGCCCATGTGTGTTTGCCAGTGTGTTCCCTCCTGTACATCTCCCCCCCGCTACAGTTGTTCTTTGTACCCCTCCTCCTTCCCTGTTGTGCTTGCCCATGTGTGTTTGCCAGTGTGTTTCCTCCTGTACATCTCCCCCTTGCAGTTGTTCTTTGTACCCCTCCTCCTTCCCTGTTGTGCTTGCCCATGTGTGTTTGCCACAATCGTCAATCTTTGGGCTGGGTTCCAATAAGATCGCTCAATACATTAGTGCTTTTGTAGAAGAAAGCGACGTGCAACGCACAGGTTCAAATGCCACTATTGTAAACTTACTGAGACCACAGCCTACCACTGAACGTAGCAACTGCGGGATCTGTGTTCGGTCCCAAGCTATTCCATATGTGACTTTACCTCACTGTTTACATTATCCTAACTGACTTTGAAAATGTGCAGGTCCGATGTCTTGCTGTGACTATGTGCATCATTATATATGTGTTTGCTCATCAGTGACTTGGATACCCCTGGAGCACATGTGATGTTACAGCCGTTGCTGGGTGCAAGCTAGCTAGTCCTAAGAGTAACACACCATTTATGACCCATTCTGGATCGCTTTGGGACTTGCTGGCTAAACCTAACATAAGAATCACCTTTGAGTGTTGTTCAGCAGAAACAGCAGCGAGCAGGTGGCTGTGGGCCAGAAGTCAACAAGCATTGGCATAGCCAATAGGTCTCGCCTTTGGGACCTTATAGGTGTTGAGCTATGCAACAGTTGCATAACTAAATACTTATAAGGTTCCAAAAGCGAGACCTATTGGCTATGCAAAGCGGACGCACGGCCGCGAAAGTGATCGCGATCTTATCAAACATCAAAGCGGCCGCAAAAGTGAAAGTAATCGCGGTAAATCGAGGCGCGCGCGCCCGCGCACATGCACTGTAGCTCTAGGCTGGCCTGGTAGCACTTTTTGGAGCCCTCTCAATAAGTCCCGCCAGACCAGCGGCAAGACCTAAAAAGGCCTCTTGACCTTTGACCCAACCTTATAAAGGTGACGTGGGCCATCCTTGAATTACTGATTCCTTCCATGATGCACCTCTGGCTACCCCTTGCATAAGGATCGTGAGCATATTTACCATAGCATAGACCTACTATTTAATGATGAATGGACAAGAAAGGCAGAATCTGAACTAGTGTATGTGAGTGCACAGTGAACGTGACATAATGATGCTTGTCTTGCTCTTTTTGCCTCCTGCAATAAATGCGCCAAGATCCATCACACAACATACACTGCGCAGTGCTGCCTTAGGTCAATTCAATCCTGCAAAATGTGCAGTAAAGGTGCACATTTGCGAAAGTTTAAGCTATTAGCAGTGCAAATGACAATGCCTTTTATTTGTTTTAAAAACCAAAACATAAATAAAACACATTGTCATTTGCAATCCCAATAGCTCAAATAGAAGGCATTGTCACTTACAATGCCAATAGCGCAAAACAATGTAATTGCGAGACCTATTGCATTGCAAATGCTTGTTTGTATTTCTTGTTCAGCACTTGCATGGTTTAACATGTGTACTTGTTTGCATCTTACAGCATGGTTTTACTGTGTATTCCCATTTATTATGTGTATTTATATTTTTGTTTTTTTTATTAAGATGGAGGATGTGTTGTGTTTATAGGTGCTCGCGCCGTGCTGTATGGTGTGCACTCCACATTCCAGTTTGGAATGATGGTGCGGTCACTAGGCAGTTGCTACGACGAGCTGGGAGAAGCAGGATGTTGCTGCGGTTGGTGCTGTAGATGAATACATCTTCATAAAGTAATATTTATGTACATGTATTACTTTACACCCTCTCTGGCCTGTTTTCCATGGTGCACTCCCTGCAGGGGAATAACACATGCCCCTGCAGCCCCTGCAGCGCGGGGGTACACCGCCAGGGTGTCCCCAACCTATCACGAGGGCCCCATGCTGCCCAAGGTCAATACATATCTGTATGGCATGCGAGACTCAGGGGCACTTCATCACATTCTGAAGGGGTGCCCCATCATTTTGCATTACACCACTGGTTCCCTGTTAGCTGGAGAAACAGAAATCACAACATTTGACACCACCTAGCGGCCGTTTACCGTATTTTCTTTCACACCTTTGAAGAACCCATCTTCGAAAATGAACGTGAGTCTTTACAAAGGATCTGATATGTTTTAAAAGGACAATTAAGAAAGTCTAATTAAGAGCTAAAGTAGTTAGAGCCCCTGAGATAAAGCTGGATTGGCATGCCCAGACATAACCTAGTACAGAGCTGCTCATTTAAGTGGACTTCCAGAAAAAAAGGATTTTCATGAACATAGCTATGGAAACTCCATTGGATGACTAGGTCCACAGACGCATCGGGTTAAAACAGTGCTCGAGATTCGGGATAAAGTAACACGGGGAGGATGAAAAACAATGTTTTTCTTCTCCTAATAACACAGGGCCGGGCTGGCCGTAGTGGGCACTGTGCGTCTCCCCGGTGGGCCGGTTTTGTACCCGCGAGAGCCAGTCTTGTTACTGGGGGCCGGTTTTGCAGCAGTATTGGCACCCTGTAACAAAAGTTGGAGCATTGCTTCTCACTCACTCCCAGGGCCGGTCCGAGCATCAATCTGCCAGGGCTGGTTGCTGTTCCCAGTCCGGCCCTGAACCCAATCCCACTTTCACCCCAGCATACCATAGTGAGCCGTTTAAACATTAAAAAGTGGGGCAATATTGTACACTGTCTGATATATTCCACCACAGAGAAGTAAAAAAAAACATTTGAACTGTGCAGAAAAGACTTTAAAATTCTCCAAAAAGGCGAATTAGAATATTTTCAGTTGAGTCATTAGGTTTTACAACCTCAAATCAAGCCTGGAGCTACACCAGAGTTAACTACCAGTGCATGATTATGGGCCTCTATAGGTTGTGAAAATATCAAACCAATGGGACCCCATGGAACTTCAAAGAGATGTGGGTCTCAATATTAAATAGAGACATTCCTGTGAAGACAAGGGAAAGAATCTGGCGGAAGACGTTCTGAAATAGACTGTTCATGTATGTTTCGGCTAATCGTTTTGTATTAAAAATGAACCTCAATATGAACCTTTGAGTTCATATTGGACTCGAAGGTTACTGGACTGCCACGTCTGACCCACAACATAGCTACACAGGGACCATTAGGTAGACTAGTATTCTGACAGGAACCATAATTCCATACACACTAGGAAATGGGTGAGAGGTACTACCCTTCCTTTGTCTTCCCTTCAGTGGTTTCTAAAAGTGCCCTCACCCAGTAGATAGTGGCATTCTTCATCATAGGGCTTGCTACAACACTCAGGCGCAGAGCAACCCAAAGAGTTTAGAAAACATTTTTTAACAGAATATTAAGTTTAACAAGCATTCAATGACGGAGTATTATATTGAGATAGTCCCTTAAATTCTCCTAAAAAACTTAATTGCTTTACCATTACATCCCGACACTGAGTGAGTAAGTATAACGTAGTGCTGTTGGGTAACTACCCATGAATTCACACTATGGTAATATTTGCTGTTTCTAGTGTGTGGAGAGCAAAGAGTACAAGTGTTATAGCTTTGTAATGTTGCCAGGGGTATCCAGGGACATTGGCGTTTTATCTCACGTGTGCTGAAAACGCACTAAGATCCGATCGAAAGATCATTTGGCACCTAAGTTGACTGAGATGCTGAGAAAGACCACTTTAGCATACAAAGTTCTACCAATTATCATTCTTTGACTAAGGACAGAGGAGTTACATGTTCTAGCTGCATCCGGGAATATGGAAATTCTACCTGTATAGTGGAATTTCTGCATGTACGTACTTTGTGTTTGTCGGTGTTTCTCAGTGGGCGTACTTGCAAAAGTATGTGTACACAAGTCGTGAGTAAGTAGGGTATTCAACCACCTCTTACAGGCTGCTCCCACCCTGGAAACGCATACAACTTTCATCCTGTCAATGGCAGAAATGAGGGTGTATTCAGGGTCAGACACTGGAGGGAACATCCCCACAATTAATAGAAGTATTCAGGAATGGTTTCACCATTAAGAAAACCTATTTCCCAGCAAAGAAATAAAATAAAAAAGAATTACTTGTAGTAATGCACATTTGTACCAGATTTAGAGAAGCAAATTTTTCCACCTGGTGGAAATTGAGAAATCTATGCCAGATTCATGTTTTGTTAAGGACTCCTGGGAGCCTTTTTTAATCCCTTGAGAGTGGGGCATTTCTTTCAAATGGGGAGGAAAACTTGCAAGAACAGTTTCAAGTCTAACTCCAAACTCATGGTTTCATGAATAGACATTTATGTCCTTGTCTTGTTTACCAAAAATCAAGAGACTTCATTCTCTGCACTAAGATTCTAAATAAATAAGCACAAATTGGCTAAGGCTTAAATGAAGGCACGGAACCTTCGTATAGTATTCTTTCGAAAATGTTGATCAACAGAATTGGGGCAGTGAGCAGCCAAATAGGCACCAGTGATTCAAAAAAGGGAAAAAATCTATTTAGCCCTCTTGAGTCATAATGCTCCCGGAACTTTCTTTCTGAAAATCAAAAAATCCGTTGTAGCGTTTTACCGAACCATGGGAAAGAAGGTGTACAAAGAAAGAGTCAAAACAAACACTCAGAAAAGTAAGAAACGTACAGTTGATTGAGCATATTTTTGTTATATTAAAATGATTTATTGAGATTTTGTATATACATAATGAAAACAAACAGCCCAGTGTTATATCGGATACACTATTAGACAGAGATATGAAAACTTAACAAGGCGCTTCCTCTGTCCTACCCTTTCTATCTTACCCTCCATAACTCTAAGATTTGTGTGCAGTTAAAAGATTAGAAGTAGCTGTCCAAGAATCAGCAGCAGAAACCCTCAGCAACTCAGATGCTTCATGAATGCATTTAATAATATGTATCTTTGGAGGAACAAGTCTAGGTTATTTGCCACTGGATTACCTGGATCTGATTAAATTCTCATTCGTAGTTACTGGACTGCCACGTCTGACCCACAACATAGCTACACAGGGACCATTAGGTAGACTAGTATTGTGACAGGAACCATAATCCCACACACACTAGGAAAAGGGTGAAAGGTGCTACCCTTCCTTTGTCTTCCCTGAGCACATATCCAAACACACAAAAAGGAAGAGGAACATCAAATCAATATGGGTCCTCTATGGGAAAACCTCAGTGGTTTCTAAAATTGCCCTCAACCACTAGATAGTGGCATTCTTCATCACAGGGCTTGCTACAACACTCTGGCGCAGACCAACGCTCAGAGTTTAGCAAAAAATGGTTTCTTTTTGGGGCAAATGGCCCCACAAAACAAGGATTGGCATAGCCAATAGGTCTCGCCTTTGGGACCTTATAAGTGTTTAGCCATGCAACAGTTGCATAACTAAATACTTAGAAGGTCCCAAAAGCGAGACCTATTGGCTATGCCAAGCGGCCGTGAGGCTGCGAAAGTGAAAGTAATCGCGGTAAAGCACGGCGCGCGCGGCCGCGCACATGCACTGTAGCTCTAGGCTGGCCTGGTAGCACTTTTTGGAGCCCTCTCAATAAGTCTCGCCAGACCAGCGCATGCGCTGGGTCAGGCGAGACCTAAAAAGGGATCCTCTATACAAGAAAGTTGATTTCTTAATAACGTAGATGGAAGTCATCTTTTTCTAGTGGTAAAGGTGACTTTATTTAGTGAAATATTCATCTATTATATTGCGGTCTGTTTTTGAAGTTCTCACTGTTAATTAGCATTAGCTGGTGTCACTGAATCTGCTACTCTCCCTAATTTACATACTGCTATTAAGATATGAACCAACTGTTATGTATTGGCTGGTGCATAGAAACGAAGGGATGTTTTATTACTTGCATAATTCTCTCAACACCCAACAAAACATTCCATGTAAAAAAAAAAAACTCCAGATGAACAGACGCCAGCGTTAAGGCGCAGAGACAGGACATTGTGTGTAGTACTCAGATACAAACAAGTGTTAAGTGGAGGAGTAGAGAACACTCCGTCCAAGGCTGCAATCAATACACCGTGAACCGCTACAATAAAACACCCACCGCGTTCCCTGGAGTTTAGTGAAGCATTCTGAAGACTTACTGCAGTGCCTATCATCCAGCACTATATGTATAATTCAGGTACATGAAATACAGCCCGCAGCCTTGGTTGAAGATTGAATTTCTTGCTGCCTTGTAGTGCCCGATTTTGCTTTGGCCCAGTAAGCATATCTCCTTGTTTCGATTTTGATCGAGTTTAGCCATTTTACAAATTTCCAAAATGTAGCACTGTGCCCACATTATTAGTTTCCATAATGCTCATTGTAGCAGTGTATGTAAAACGCATAGTATGCTCACATTACCAACAGCTGGATCACGTAAGAGCAGTGTTGGGGGAGGGGTTCGACATATGACGACGAGGGAGAATTAAAAAAAAACACTTAACCTTGCGCTCGAGGATTTGGCGAAGTTGCGAGTGCAAGGTAAGTGGTTTTCTTTCTTTTTTAAACTTTGTTCTCCCTTGTCGTCGTATGTCGACTTCCCCCACCCTGTCCCCCGCCCCACCACCCTTACCGGCACGGGCCATGGCTGGTTACCAGTTTCCGCAAGGACACAACAGGTCAATTGTGACAGTTTTCACACCATCCCTGTATACTCATATTAACAACTTCCAGGGTATCCGTGTAATGCCTTCATTTTTTGTGGTGAGTGGGTGATCCATAAAAGCATTTATGAGTGTGTGAAGTAGTACTAAAAGTGTACTCATTTACATACTCTTACATGCCTTTGTGAAATGGCCTTGATACATACAAGTCCCAATTTGTGAAAATGTAAGGAGGGCACAGTCCTTTCCTTTGGTAATAAGTCTACATGAAAATTCATTGAATGTTCCCATTTTTATTCACATGTGAAATGTTTTGGGTACAATGCACACAGGTATGTAAGAGAATATAAAAGAGTACTACAGGGGTACTACTTTATGTAGTCCAAAATGCTTTTGTGAATATGCCCCACTAAGTTACCATATGTCAGCCGCATTGCAAACGTACCTGTTTCCTTGTTTACACAACACCCTAATATCCCACAATGCCCAAAGTAGTTGTTTTCAATATGACCCATTGTGCCCAAATAGCCAGTTTCAACAATGCTCCACTTGCCTAAAATATTTTGCCACGGTAGCCCAGTTAGCCACAATAGCCCAGTTAGAACACAGTTGGACTTTCCAAATAATACACACACTTTCAAACTGTCACACTGTGCTCGTACTGGTGTTTTCCAAAAGACCCCATTCTGGTCACATTAACAGTCGACACAGCGCTCCAACAAACTGACTTAACCAGATTAGATAATGCGCTGAAATGCCATGTTATTGCGTGTGCATGCCCTTTTCAACAGAAGACTAGGTGTTGGGTACAGATAATCTTGCCTGCCTCATAGGTGAGTGACCACCATTTCGGATCCAGTTTAGAGTTGGGCAGACAGGGTACTCCATTGTAAACTCAACTGAGTACCCTATCTGGCAAACCCTCAGTCCACCTGCCTCATTTATCGACAGGGGAACCTTATGTTTTCTGCCAACAGAGCGTCTGCTGGCTCGGTCAAACAGAATACTTTCTTTGGCGGCATGATGGATGGTGTAAGGCCTTCATTTCCAGTCCGTCACTGCTAGAAAAACTTGGCGAAGAGGGACAGGGAAAAACCCCAAATGGGCCCCACATCCTCGGGGGAAACTCCCAAGGTGCGGGGTTCATTATTTTCATTGTCTATCATAAACAAACTTCCACTTTGACAGCTTATTTTTGAAAAACAAAAAACTTCTGAGAAGTTTGCCGGCCAGCAATCATGGCTGACTGGACCTTGGGTGAAACATTTCCTACATTAATAGGAACCACCATGACTGCGATTCCTGTTAATGTACAGAGACGTCTGTGGGACCAGGGTACATCTCTACATTTTCCAGATGGGATGTCCATAAGGTTGATGGAGTAACTTACGCCCCGACCTGGTTAACATTACCAAGTCTGCCAATTACTGAATTAGACCATTTGTTTCCAAACCTCTACTCTTAAACTTTCACATGAGTACACAGGAATTTCAGTGGTTAACAGTGAGCGTTGGATTTATGCACTGCATGACAGGCGATGTGGAGGATGCAGACATGCGTTGGGCCAAATGTATTAATGAAGTGGCGGAAATCTGGAGTAAGAAAGAGAGGATAGTGACCAACCGTACACAAAGGAAAGCAGCATGGTTTAATAACCATCTCACCTCTCTGAAAAAAACATGCAAAAAAAAATAGAAAGGAACTGGCGGAAAGCATATGACCCAACCATCAAAGGCCAATATAAGAAAGCAATTAGACTCTACCATGATAAAATTAAAATAGCCCAAGCCAGATTTATTTATTTATTTTATTTAAGAAGTTTTATATAGCGCTGGCCTGATCCCGAGGGTATCGGAGCGCTTTACATCAGATACAGTGCAGAGAATCACATAATACAATAATAGTGTAGGTCGTTGGCGGAGAGTTCTGGTTCGAAGCCTTGCGGACAAAGAGTCGAAGCAGTGAAAGGTATCTGTTTCCGCGCTCTGACTGGTCCTAACAGTTCCCTAGGGAGCGGTCGAGGAACAGGACTTTGAGCTGAATTTTGAATTTTACAAAAGAGGGAATAGTTCTGATGTGAGGGGGAATGGAGTTCCAGATTTTGGGCGCGCTCCCAGCGAAGGATCGGACCACCGGTTTTTGTTTGAGTTTTCAGCGGAATGAGTAGAAGAGAGTTCGAGCTTCTGAGGTTCCTGGTCTGACCGGCGTTTTTGAGTTTGCCAGTCAAATATTCGGGTCTGCCGGTATGCAAGGCTTTGTGTCTGAGGCAGGCTGTTCTGAAGCTAGCCCGCATTTTGACTGGGAGCCACTTAAGTTCTCTGATTGCGGGAGAAATGTGATCAAATTTCCTGATTCCGGTGACCATTCTGGCTTATGCGTTAAGCGTTGTTTTGAGGGGAGCAAGATGTGATTTTGCTATTCCTGAGAGGACTGAATTCCCATAGTCTAGTCTTGACAACACCTATGCTTGGGTGGTCTGTTTGAGATCATTGGGCGGGATGAAAGGTTTTATTTTGTTCAGTACCTTTAGGTTAAGGAAGGCGCTCTTAGCTGTGTTCTTGATGTGTATGGTCGTGTCCAGTTTCGGGTCTAGCGTGATACCTAGTGATTTGACAGAGTCGGCCAGGGTGAGGTTCACGTTGAGCGCATCGATAGCTTTTAGCCAATCAGCAATTTGGGGGTTCTCCTCTTTGTTCGAGATGAGGAGTATTTCGGTTTTGTCAGGGTTTAGTTTAAGGTGGTTACTTGACAGCCAGCGTTGGACATCTCTCAGTATGTCATTGAGTCGTTGAATGCCCTTGATGGAGGAGGTTTCCAGGTAGATCTGAGTATCGTCAGCATAAAGATGGAAGTGGATGTTGGCTTTTTTGAGTAGTTTGGTGAGGGGTTCCATGTAAATGTTGAAAAGTTGGGGGGAGAGCACTGAACCTTGAGGGACTCCCTTGCTGACTGGATGAAGGTCGGACGCAAAGTTTTTGATTTTGATTCTTTGGGTGCGGTTGTGTAGGAAGGATGAGAACCATTGGAGGACCACCTCGCCAAGTCCAGCTCTTTCTTGGATAGCCCTAATGAGAAGTTTGTGGTTTACCGTGTCAAATGCTGCTGATAGTTCCAGGAGAATGAAGAGGCAGCATTGGTCTGAGTCGAGTGTTTTGTGGATATCGTCGATGATGTTGAGGATCGCGGTTTTAGTGCTGCAGCCTTTTCTGAAGCCATACTGATGGGAGTCATGGAGGTTGATGTTATCCAAGTGTTGGGTTAGTTGTTGGAGTACGCATCTTTCTAGTATTTAGGATAGAAGAGGAAGGTTAGAGACGGGTCTGAAGTTATTCAAATCCTTTATGTCAAGTCAGGGTTTTTTCAGCAGTGGCGTGACTTGTCCCACTTTAAGGCAATCTGGAACGACTCCGTTTATCGTGGAGCTTTTTATGATCGTGCACCAGAGCGGTGCTAGGGAGAGTTCCAGCTTTTTGGTCAGTTGGGGGGGAATAGGGTCTAGGATATGAGATGAGGGTTTGGAGGTGGAGATAAGATTGACTATCTCAGCTTCCTGAATGGGGTGGAAGATTAGCCAGGATTTGGTAGGGGGTATGGGAGCGTTCTCATACGCCCCCCGACATGCTGCTATTTGTGTGGGGGGGCTGTTGGTGTCCAGTGAGAGTTTGATCTTGGTGATCTTGTCCTTAAGGAAGTTGGCGAAGTTGTCATAGTCCTTTGGACGCCTGAATTGAGGATGTAGTGGGCTTGGAGGTTTGTTGCCTGATGATGTTGTAGAGCTCCTTGGGTCTATTTTTTGCGCTGTCCAGCGCGGAGCGAAAAAACATGGATTTTTTGTTCTTGATGTGATTGTTTTACTTCCTGCGAACTGTTCTAAGTCGTTTGCGGAGGATAATAGAAGGATTATTCCTCCAGCGTCTTTCTGTGGCTCTTAGATGTCTCCTTTCGGAGTTGATGTCCGTGTTGAACCATGATCTGGATGGCTCGGCTTTTTTTTATTTCAAGGGGGCTAGTTGATCAAGCATGGCCACCATATTTGAATTGTAGAGCAAGCTAAGTTCGGTTGTGGTGAGGTGGTCGTTGGCGCTGGGGAGGAGCGAGCTTATCCAGGAAAATATAAACTCTGCTACCCGCTCTTCCAGAGAACTCTTCAAGGTGGTCAGATCCCTTACATCCATATAGCAAGAAGTCTCTGCACAATCTTCATCAAAGGAAAGATGTAATGAACTTGCAGTCTTTTTAAAAAATAAGATAGTAAACATCTACAACTCCATGCAAGGGGACATAGACAACTTATACCTACACAAAGGAACCTTGGACCCCACGTCTCAGGGTGCAGGACACACACTAACGCACTTCCCAATGCTAAGTAATGAAACCACAGGCATGATTTAAGCAAACATTAAGTCTGTCTCCCCCCAAGACCCAGTACCCCCACACATTCTGCAACAGGGTGGGGACACCACTCTGACCTCCACCACAGAGCTACTAACACTATCCTTCACTCAAGGGAGAGTTCCAAAAGCATGGAAACATGCTATAGTCCGGCCCTTAGTAAAAAAAACTCACTTAAACCCAACATTTCTAGGGAACTATCGCCCCATTTCACTCCTACCCATTCTAGGAAAAATTGCTGAAAAACATATCAACCATGCGCTGTCCCGATTCTTAGAGGAGAACAAGGTACTAAGCCAGACGCAAATGGGTTTCAGATGGCACAGCACTGAGTCAGCCCTACTGTTGGTCACAGAGGAACTTAAGGGAATTCTCGATCAGGGGGTACTGCTGCATTACTGCTGCTCGACCTTAGTGCAGCCTTTGACACAGTGGATCATAAAATACTAATTCACAAGCTGGAGAAAACGGGGATAAAGGACAGCGCACTAAGATGGATAGTGTAATTTCTGCAAGACAGATCCTTTCAGATAACGGAATGTGGACACTATTCAGATGCTCTAGAGATTACATGCGGAGTACCACAGGGCTCTGCCCTAAGTCCCACACTATTTAATCTCTACATGCAACCTCTGGGCGAGATTGTACTGTAATTTGGGCTGTCAATCATATAATATGCGGACGATACCCAACTGGTAGTATCAATCTCGGAGGGTCCTAAAACATACTATAACCAAGTTTTTCCATGTATGGAAAAAGCGGCAAAATGGATGACTAGTTGCAGACTAAAACTGAATGGTGACAAAACAGAGCTCATGTTTCTAAGAAATAATTTCCTCCTACGCACCACCATTGACTGGCCAAAAGTATTGGGTTGTCCTCCCATCCATAAAAAATCCATAAAGAACCTGGAAATGTGGCTGGATCACAATCTCTCCATGGAGACACAAGCAAGGAAATTGTCTGCATCCTGTTTTGGAATATTACGCATGCTCCGAAAAATACTAGGTTTTATTCCTGAGCAAACCCGGAAAACAGTTATACAGTCTCTGGTGATCTCACAACTGGATTACGGGAACTCCCTGTATCTGTGATCACCCAAATACGTGGTGAACAGACTATAGGTGGTACAAAACGCAGCAGCCAGATTACTTAGAAGCATACCCAGGCATGAATCAGCGAAAGGTGCACTGAGAATACTTCACTGGCTGCCAGTTCAGGCCAGGGTTAGATTCAAATCATTATGTATAGCGCATTGAGCCATGAATGACAAGCGTATAAAGCCATGAATGACAAGGCTCCGGTCCCTCTTAGAGCACTCATTACCACATATACACCTGAAAGAGCTCTTAGATCCTCCTCTGATGGGCTGATCAAGCCCACAAGCATAAAGAGAGCCAGATGGGGAGGAAGATCTTTTACTAAAGCTTTGGAACACCATGCCCAAAGAACTGAAATTGCTCACGGATGAAACAAGCTTCAGGAAAAAACTGAAGACATGGTTGTTTCCCTGAATAACCCCCATTCTACCTGTTATCGCCCGCTCCTCAGCGCTGGGAAGCCCCCGGACAGCTGTGCGCTTTATAAAACCTGTAAACATAAACATAATTCAGGGTTTGTATGACAAGGACATGTCTGTTTTGTAATTGTTGCCAATATCCTTACAGCCTTTGTGATTAGAGTTATACTGTGAATATTTCAAGATTTTGAAAAACTACGGGGAAAATCACCAAAATCTTATCAGGAAATATTTATTCTGCTCAATCATGAAGGACTCTCTTGCTCATTCTTAGGTCAGCTTAGAGACAGTTTTAGACAGCTCATCAGCCTCATGTAACCTAAGCATTGACACATTTCTATATACAAATGCATATATAAATACATACATAGAGGGGCATTGGGTCAGTTCCTTTATCCATTCATCCATTAGTCTGTTCAACTGTCATTCACATTTTAGTTCTGGGAACCTCAGCATACAAAGACTTCCCAACTTCAAAAATAAACTTCACCATGAGAAGAAGGGGAGCCGCCTTGGAGGGGGTGGGGCTTGAGGCCGAGAACTGCCCCACTCCACTGCTCACCTCCCCCATCCCAATGCTGCCATCAATGTCCTGAGGTGTTTCACACACCTTAAGGGACATCAGCTGCTTAGAGCCTCCAAAGACGAGATGGAAACCTTCTCAGTGCAGGGGTTTCCAGTTCACCTTGCCTGCCACCATGTGACATCAGCTCTTCACTGGTTGACCGTGTGAAGGGAGCCAATATTGTGTGACACATGGTTGCACAATGTGAGTTGGCAGGTCTGCCTATAACATGCAGCAGTGGATCATCCCACTTCAGCCATTGTTCTCTAGCACTATGAGTGATGATATTGTGCAAGATTGCATGTGCATGTCCACTGTTCCAAACGGTATGTATGTACGCCTAAAGAGAAGTGCACATCAGCACTAGAGCGGGTGGACCAATAGTTTACTTTGGCCATGCTTTTCTTTCATTCCATTCTTCATTGTAGTTTATTTTTTAAAATAATTGTTCTCTCTTTAAACTATGTCTTCAGGTTACAATAATTTTAGAGCCTCAGGGCCTGATTATGTGTTTGGCAGTCCTGGAGCGGGCTCCCACGCCAGCGCCCATCTCCAGGACTGCCAACTCGACTGCCGGCCACCTGCCAGATTACGAGTAATCTCGTGGTCTGGCAGGCGTTCTTTGGTATTCCCACGCCAGTGCCTATTAAAAAGGCACCGCAATGGAAACGCCAAAGCCCATTCCTGCACGGCATGGACTGTAAAGTCCATTCGGTGCAAGAAAGGGGGTGACTGCACACAGTGGGAGCATAACATGTGCAAACACACTGAGGGGGGGACCAGGAGCAAGGGTTAAAGAGTAGGTCCTGTACCAACGCTCCTAAGTTAACTACTTAAACAAAAAGGTAACAGTTCCTAAGGGTGGCAGTACCAATGAGGTATCTTGCCTGAAGGGTGGAGAGGGAGCAAAAGAGAAGGTTCGTGGTGGTGTCTATGGTGTAGGCCAGATACTCCTGGGCGGTGTTCAAGGTGCCCTCACACACCCTTGCGGGTGCAAAGCATCATCATCGGGCGTTGCTCCTCGTGGGGGTGGCGCTGCAGTCCCTCACGGGCCCTTCAAGAGGGCTCTCTGTCGGAGATCTTTTGTTGGAGTAGCCGTAGTTGTGCGTGCGGGTGTGTGGGTATAGTGGGTGAGGTGGTGAAACTAAAAAGACCCTAAGGTACCCCAAATGGTTTATTAGTGAGTCCGTAGGGTCTGGATAAAATCTAACGGGGAGTGGTGCCAAATTAGCACTCCAAAGAGTAAGGGAAAGGATAGATAATCCTACTGCTCTCAACCCGTGTGTGAATTGTTAGAGTGAGAGTGAGGACGTGGAGTGGGTGGTCAACATGTTTCGCGCTGCCCTTGGTCCCTAACGGATCCTTAGCGCTTCGTCAGGACCTAAAGTGAAGGATAGTTGAAAAATGGGGAAAGAGGGAGTATACTATAATCCCATCTTGAAGGGGAGCACGTATTATTCGTGTCCCTGACAGCGAACCCGCATTTGTCTGGGTCCAAGCTGTGCCGGGTGAAGATCAACTGGGACAAGGGCTACAGACGAGCCCCAGGTAAACTGTTCTGAAAACCTACGGTGCCTCCAGGATCGCCGGTCGATCCTGGAGGCACCGTAGGTTTTCGCTGTCAGGGACACGAATAATACGTGCTCCCCTTCAAGATGGGATTATAGTATATATAACAATTCACACACGGGTTGAGAGCAGTAGGATTATCTATCCTTTCCCTTACTCTTTGGAGTGCTAATTTGGCACCACTCCCCGTTAGATTTTATCCAGACCCTACGGACTCACTAATAAACCATTTGGGGTACCTTAGGGTCTTTTTAGTTTCACCACCTCACCCACTATACCCACACACCCGCACGCACAACTACGGCTACTCCAACAAAAGATCTCCGACAGAGAGCCCTCTTGAAGGGCCCGTGAGGGACTGCAGCGCCACCCCCACGAGGAGCAACGCCCGATGATGATGCTTTGCACCCGCAAGGGTGTGTGAGGGCACCTTGAACACCGCCCAGGAGTATCTGGCCTACACCATAGACACCACCACGAACCTTCTCTTTTGCTCCCTCTCCACCCTTCAGGCAAGATACCTCATTGGTACTGCCACCCTTAGGAACTGTTACCTTTTTGTTTAAGCATAACATGTGCCCCAATGCAGCAGTACTTAATTTGAGCTGGTGGTTTCCGGTGCTCGGGTCTGGCACTTAATTGGTTCATGGTGCTTAGCACTGACACTAATTCTCAACACGTACTTATGACAGTCTACCACATGGTGGCGCTACTCATCTAATTTAGAGATGAGCAGAACAACTTTGTTTATGAATACAATATTAATTACAAATTACTAATATCTGCCTCCGCAGCCATTCCTTTAACTTTTGGGGCCTGGAATAATCTGAACTGTCGCACTTGCAGGCGAGAGAGATGGTTAGCAGTTGCTTTGGAAGCGATGACAAGGGCGATGGGTGGGTTAGGATGTAGTGACCTCCTGGTCAGGGCCCTGGCACTTATAATTTTACAAATCAAGCACTGCCCTGTAGGCACCCAATGGCCCTGAAGCAGCCGGGGGCCCTGTAGGGCACCCTCTGTTTCCTCAAAGCCACAGTTTTCATGGCAGTCTGTGAGAACCGTGGCAGTGAGGAAACTCCTAATATGCTCAACGGTGCCGCAACAGCACCGCCAGCATATTAGGGCCTCCGACCGCCTCGCCACGGCTCCAGGATACATGATCCCCAGCATTTGCAGCTGTCCTGTGGCTGTCGCGGGCTGACCAGTCTGGCAGTCCAGGGACTGGCACCACAGGTTCGGCTGTCCAACAGACCGCCAAACTCGTAATCAGGCCCTTAGTACCTTTTCTATACATCAATACGAATCATATGTTAATCTTTTGTGCATTAAATCTAAACAGGTTTTCTATACCTGTTCTAACTACACTTTCCTGCTGGGAAGGACCTGTACTGTTTACTTTTTTTTTTTTCTGGCATATGCTTGCAATAAAAAAAAAATACAAAATGAACTACACACAAGCTTGCAAATCGAGACGTATTGGCTTGAAAATGTTTGTTCAATTTAATTTTTTTGTTCATAATTTACCTGTCATGGAAAAAAAATCACTCATTCCTTGCGAAAGAGTCACAAATCAAGGCTGCAGGGAGTACTTTTGCCAGCCAGAGGTATATGAATTCCATTTTGTCTCTCGTGATGTACTAGGAAACCATGGGAGACCGAAATCAGAACCGTCAGATGAACTCAATGTTTCTTGGGAAACGGCTTTAACGTAAAGTTGGCGGTAGGGGGCGGAAGGGCGGGATTTATATTGTCTGAACCATGGGTGGTTAAAATCAATCAAACTGATTGATAAAGGAGGAACTTCATCCTCGGGCACCACTGATTAAATACATGGTTACTTATTGATGAGATATAGTTATATTTAATTAGAATCATACGTATTTTGTATTTAAAACACAAGTTCTGTAAATTACACATAACGTTGTCGGTGCTCCTAATATTAGACTGCAATGGTTTTTATTATCAATATATATTTTTATTATTACAAATTGTTAATGGTAGGCAAAATGTAGATCGCCTTCTATCAGACATGGTATATTTCAATGTATCGCTTTATAAAACTGTGTTTCAAAATAAATCTTCTTGGAGCCTTCGCAATGCCACGAAGCCGATGCTGATCCTCATTCAAGGCGCACACCAGTTTGAATAAAACTGTATTTGACTTCAAGTGGAAAAACCCACAAAAGGTATTGAGTGCCTCCATTTTGGAAACAGATCTGCACTACATGTGGTTACACGCCACTTAGCTTTGCAGTTAGGGCAACTGGTCGTTGAAACCTCAGAGAGTCTTGAAAATAATTTCTTAAAGCTGTGACGATTTCATTTTTTATGCTGAATCCCTTTTATGTAAAGTAATTACATCTGTGCCCCCCCCCACACCCATGAACAAAGTAATGGAAATCTAACATTGTCTTACGCAAAACATTACAGGCGAACTAAATTATTAACAGCGGGCAAAGCCAGTGAGCATAGTGTTTCAGGGTGGGCAATGGAGAGGGGTGTTCTTCAAGAAACAACAAAAAAAGATTTGAGGTGGTGCTTACAATCTTCAGATATTAAATGTGCGAAAATGTATAACAGGTTACCATCAGTATATGCTGGTCTATCATTCAGATCTCACTGCAAGGTCCACACTGCCACCAGGATTTCCCAGGGTGATCCCACTCTCCTTTGTACCAGAGGTCTAAAGCTCACCTGCTTGGCTCAGGAGATCTGTGACACGGGGTCTACAAAGCTTCAGCGTCCTTTCTGCGGCCCTACATACCTGTTTCAAAGGCCCTCCCAAGAAGTTACCAAAAGGACCCGCTTCCACAGCAGAACGAGCGTCCTAGAGAATGTGTCCCACTTTGTAATATGATTCATGTTCAAATACAGTTTAATATCAAAGGAAAACGTCAAGATCAGAAATGGCTACCCTATAAAGAGAGTTGGGTAATGATATTGTGCTTACCAAGCCGCCCTCCCCTCTTGTAGTTTCAGCCATTTGACAGGAGCCATGGAGCAGGTTGCATGCGCACTGCTTTGGAGGACCGCCGTGCTCAGGACCCCTTACAGCACACGGTCCCCACCCTCTGAAACCAGTGCAGGTGACCTGTGGGATTACCCAGTAATCATAAAGGCCAGCTGTCACAGGATAGCATAGACACAGTCTCTTTCTCTGCAAGCCAAACCGTCCCCCCTTAACACCCAATTTGCCTCATACCTCCCCTCTGCTTGTTCCCCCTGGACAAGGAGCTGACTTCGGGCTCCCCGGCCTTGGGCAACCAGCTTGCACAATGTCTCCTGCTGGTGCCATGCTTGCCATCATCCCAAATCATGGCAGAGGCGTTCTGGAACTCACATTAGCCATTAGGGGAACATCACCCAAAGCCATGTGACCCTGAACTTTCACCCTTCACCCCCTCCTTCAATTCCTCTTAACCCCATTCTTGCCCACATCCATCTACTGCCCCTTCCCTCCTCTGGATATTCAACAGGCTGGGGCCCCTGCCTGAGAGGACCCAATTGCCTGATGATCCATGATGTTGCCCTCTTGCTCACCCTCTCAGATCATGCTGCAGTCCACTGACCATCAGGCACCCAGGGCCACTTCATCCAAACTCCTGCTTGCATGGGCAGGTCTTTCAGTTCATTATCATCAAACAAAGGGCCACTGATCTTGGTGGCATTGTCTGGCCTGATTAAGCACTAATATCCTGGAACACTGGGAGATGCTGACCCATACATTGACCCTGGGTGTCAGAAGAGATGGACACAGGAGAAGATGGACACTGATATTGTGAAAGGAAAATACGGGCACTGGGGTAGGTAGATAGATACAACTACTTGGCACATAGTGACCAGGGCACGGTCAAGGGGAATGGGGAATTCTGACTAATAGGGAAAGGATAAACAATAAGAAGGGCGCAAGACACTGGGGATTAAGAGAAACCAACAGTGGAGGCAAAAGGTCACAGATACTGAAGCAAAGGGACAAGCTGAACAGAGATATGAAGACAGTGAAACAGGAAAATACAGGCTAGAGGGATAGGAAAAATAACTCAGAAGAGGGAGAACGACGCATTGACAATGATATCAGGAAGACACGGACTCCTGGAATAGGCAGATTCTGACTTTGAGTCTGGGAGAAATAAACAGCGAGACCAGAGATACTCTGACACAGGGAAAGAGAAATTCAGACACAGGGATTAAGGAGATAGGGAAATACGGACACTAGGTACAATGAGACACCAATGAGGAAGGGGGGCAGAGGTACTCCTTCTTCGGACAGGTATCTAGCCATACAATGACAATGGAGGTATGGAAGCACAACAAACTAGACTGAGTTAGGTGAGAATACAGGGACAATCAAACACCAGTACTAGGAACAGGAACCCCTAATATAAAGGTGGGGAAACACTAGAACTGCCGGAGTAGATGTAATAAGGAGCAGTTAGCCACATACATTAGAATGGGAGTCATCAAACAACAGAGTGGAGATGGAATCAAACTGGTGGTCTGGGCACCATTAAATCGAAAATAAGATTTATTCGATATCACAATATGAATCATAAAAACGTACATAAAAATAATATTCATTGTTCAGGTTGACAAACTAAAAACACTATCTACAAATTAATGTTAAAAACAAGTTCATTTCCAATAAAAAGGACCACGTGCATTTTTCTACTATCATTAGAAAGACAAAAAGAAGAATAAAAAGATTTACTATAACATCTTCCAATATCAAAAATCAGGTGGAGAGTGGATCGCTTGTCCTGAAAGAACCAGGGTTTTTAGTATTCGTATCGTGTACCAATAAAATAACCCTCATTCACGTTATCAGGTAGAAAGAAGCGGTATATCTTGATTCTCCGCTCTGTTGTTATCAACGTGACAGCATCATCATTGGGTTAGTAAAGTGCTTCCTCCACCCGGAGGTTGTCCCACCGATTATTTCAGTAGTGTTCTCAGAGATTAGTGATAGTGTATGGTGAAGTGACGTGAAAATTTTTTTTTATAAAAATCTCATACAGTCAGTGCATTCTTTTATTCAGACTGGGTTCGAGATAGTTAAAAGGTCTTGGTGTGCACAGGAAGACTAGTTATGGTCTAATGCACTGTGGGGTATCCATAAAAAAGGTCGACATGTTTCAGCCCTTTGTGTTGCCCCAAAGGGTCAGACGGGCTTTCTTCAGGACCTAGCAAGGTGAGAGGCCCTCTATTAAAAGGGTCTCCAGTGAAAGAGGTAGAAAAATTGATCCACCTGTATTCGTTCAATTAGAACCTTAAATCCCAGGATTCGGGGCTACATCGGGTCTTGGGGGAGCCGTCACCGCTCTCTGTGGCAGTGTTGCACGACTAGTGCTGGCTCTTCCTCTCGTGACCCGGTACCGGGCCTCTCACCTTGCTAGGTCCTGAAGAAAGCCCGCCTGACCCTTTGGGGCAACACAAAGGGCTGAAACATGTCGACCTTTTTTATGGACACCCCACAGTGCATTAGACCATAACTAGTCTTCCTGTGCACACCAAGACCTTTTAACTATCTCGAACCCAGTCTGAATAAAAGAATGCACTGACTGTACGAGATTTTTATAATTTTTCTTTTCACGTCACTTCACTATACACTATCACTAATCTCTGAGATCACTACTGAAATAACCAGTGGGACAACCTCCGGGTGGAGGGAGCACTTTACTAACCCAATAATGATGCTGTCACGTTGATAACAACAGAGCGGAGAATCAAGATATACCGCTTCTTTTCTACCGAATACTAAAAACCCTGGTTCTTTCAGGACAAGCGATCCACTCTCCACCTGATTTTTTGATATTCGAGAAAAGAAGCTGAGTGGACCATATGCTCTTCTTTCTCCCTCATATTTGATTATAATTGTATAACATCTTCCTACAGGTAATAACAGCCCATGAATACCGTGACAGGACAACACAGGTGTACAAATGTGGAAGAGATTGTAAATATATAAAAGCTGGATATATTCCACAAAGTTTAAAGGCTTTAGCTGTGGCTTAATTAAGCAATTCCTTAAATCTGAATAATATTTACAGAAAAAACAATGTGCATGGGGTCAGGAAGACACTGGTACCGTGGACTGGAAGGTGTACTCTGACACTGGAATATAGGACAGCGGGTTTGGAAAACACAGATATTGGTGACAGGATGTCATAAACACTGGAGTAGAGTAGAACTCAACTCTAGAGCAGTAATACACCAACTATGACTCCAGTACATGAACACACTCATCAACTCAATGATAACGGAACACATACATAAACCAAAGATACCTGGGGCACGTTCATGACTTGGGACCGTGAGACGCACACTCCATGTTGTAGATCTCAAGATACAATCGCCAAGAAAGTGTTAGTGAATAAAAGATACAGGGTAGAACACACACAATGACTCAGAAAGAAGGGAACACACAAACACTAATATAAGGTTGAAAACGAGCGCGCGCGCACACACACACACACACACACACACACACACACACACACACACACATGAACACACTGATAGTGATGCAGAGAAAAACACTCCCCGCCACTGGAGCATGGAGAGATTCATTTGTCTTCAGAGAAGAAGATAAACCTCATTAGAATAATGGAACACATTTACTGACACAGCAACACAGGTGAGACTGATGATAAAATCAATGTGAGGCGTTATCACTGGGTGACACCGACACTACTATGAGTGAGGGTACTTCGATAACTCAGGGACAGTAAGAATGAAACTGGGCAGTGAGAATATTACCATCAAAAGCACCTCTCAAACTACTCTCCAGCCTCCATGAAGCTAAGTAACTCATGGTACCCACCAGTGCTTAATTTGAGCCAGTGGTTGCCAGTGCTCAGCATCAACACTGTTGCTTGTGCCAGACTGCCTAAAGATGGCGCTGTCTGGCTTATTAGAGATGACCACAACAACAGTTAATTAATAATTCAATATAGATTAAAATGACTACTACCTGCCACCCAAGGCATTCTTATAGCTTTGGGGGGCCTGAAATAGTCCGAATTGTCACACTTGTAGGAGCGTGCTGGTTAGTAGTTGTGTTGTTACTATCACTGGCAGCATGTCAGGGGCCATGTGTAATGCAAGCTGCAGAGGCCTCCTGACAAGAGCCCTGGCACTTATTATGATTTTTTTTTTACAAATTAAGCAATGGTACCCTCCTACAGACAGCCTCTAACATTACAAACCCACAACCATACACATGTAAGCTGTACACAAATCAGCTAACAGATCACATATCAACATGATCACATTGCTGCACAACTGACACAGGGAGGGACAGGCAACAGAACATATGGACATATGAAGACACGAGCAGCAAGGACCAGAGACCCAAAAACACATAAGCTGACACCGACCTCGCAGAACAGAACTTGCAAGCATTTCTATTCCTAAGCGGTACTCTGTGCAAGAAAGCTCACATCACCACAAGGTCATTTGTTTTTTTAGAATTTTATGAAAGGCTTGGAAGTTTGCATCTGAGTTCTTCGGGACGCGCGATTCAAGTTCAGGAAGCTTTTTTTGTGTTGAAATTGTTTATCAGAATTTATTAAATATAAGACAATAAAAGCAATAAAATACAGAAATGTGCAATATGATAACAAATTACATTGGAAGTAATGCATAAAGTTAAATATATAAGAATTCATAAGGATGAAGACTGCATCTTACTTAAATACAAGTAATACAATAATAAGATGAAAGGAGGAGAAAATAATTCAGTTGTGAATAAAACAATAAGCAATTTGATTGAAAAACTCTAATGACTTACGGTGAGATAAAAAGTAATTTTAAAGCAAAAAAAGATCAAGAACTTGATATAAGGTGAAGCATAAAATTGCAAACGAATAAGTGAGAGAAAGACAGGAAATGTGGGTAGAAAGAAAGTGAAGAATAATAAAGGAGAGGTATCAATGCAGTAAAATATAAAAGAATAGAACGTATAGTGTAGAAAATTATATAGGGAAATTAACCAAAGATAAAAAGGAAGAAATTGGAGGAAATACGATGAGAGCGGATTTAGAACAGGTTTTCAGTGTTGGTATGTAAATGCATGACAGTAAAGGTGAGAAAAGAAGAAAATTAGAAGCGAGAGTAAAATAGAAAGAGAGAACAAGTTATGATACAGTGGAATCCACTATAGAGCGACCGGAATAGTCAATCACAGAAGGATTATTCAATTGTAGAAAGGGGGCCCAAATTTGATTCAATGATTGTGTCTGATCTTGCAAATTGTAGATAACTCTTTCATAAGAGGCAGTTTGAACCATAGCCACCAGCCAAGATTCTGAAGAGGGTTGAAGATTTCCATTGCCGTAGTATGCATAATTTAGCTGTGGTTAGGGTGATATATAAAAGACGGCATTGTGGTTGGGAAAGGTGTGGTAAAGTTTGTAAATCATACAGAAGAATGATGGTTGGTGCTAACGGTAAATCCAAAGGCAGAGTGTGTTGTAAAACCTGACCTATGTAGGACCAATAGGATTGGATGATAGGGCAAGAACAGAGGATGTGGACTATGTCACAACCAGAAATAGCACATCTCCAAAGTTCTGGAAACTTGAAAGGAGAAATCGTGGAAGTGACATTTTGATTTTTTGTTCTGAGGTTTTTAAGACGTGGTGGTGATTTGTCTCCAGTGTTTCTCTGTTCTGCAGTGATTTTGAGCATCTTGGGTAGGAGGAATGGCCAAGTGAATCACCTTGTGATTGAGGCAGGTTATTTTGAAGTCAATTCGGGCTGGAGTGGCAGCTGGTGTTTGTCTCTTAAATGGGTGTAACACTGTCTGTTTCTGACTTGAGTGGCAGCTTGTGGGTGTCTCTTAAATGGGTGCAATGTTAACTGTTTCTGGTTTGAGTGGCAGCTTGTGCTTGTCTCTTAAATGTGTGTAATGTTGTCTGTTTTGGCTTGAGTGGCAGCTTGTGTTTGTCTCTTAAATGTGTGTAATGTTGTCTATTTCTGGCTTGAGTGGCAGCTTGTGTTTGTCTCTTGAAAAGGGTGTAATTCTGTCTCAGTTATTTCTCCCTTGAACATACATGCAACACAGCATAAGATAGCTCTGAGAGGTGCCATAGAGGTTTTGAGGAGGCCGGCTAGCATGGTTTTGCCACCATCAATGTTCTACCACTGTTTTTAAACCTGCTGGGATAGTAGGTTTGACCTTCCACAGGAGGAAGAGATAAAAACAGGTAGTTCTGGCGCAGTAAATATGTGGGCGGCGTAATCATTTTCCAGGTGAAAATATTCCAGGCATAAGTCCAAGCGATTCAACTGAAGGTACCATATGGTCATCTGCTTGTTGGCCAGTCTCTCTAGGCCAATTGCCCAACCCTAAGACTGAACTTAAAAATCTAGGTTTTTACTTTGACTCTAAATTGAGCTTCATCAACCAGATACACAGGGTTGCGGGCAAATGTTATGGAGCCATCAGCACCTTGAGAAAAATTCTCGATCTCCTACCTCCAAGCACCAGGAAAACCATTGTCCATGCGACAATAACATCGCAGCTAGACTATGGCAACGTTCTTTATCTTGGAACTACGAAAGGAGGAATAGCTAAATTACAGAGGGTACAAAACGCCGCTGCCCGACTAGTACTTGGCCTTCCAAGAAGAGCAAATTCAGAGAAGGCCCTGGAGAAACTCCACTGGCTACCAGTAGACAGGAGGGTCATTTTTATGGCTATGTGCTACGGACAGCGCATCCTTATGAAGTCCGGCCCTAAATACCTTCACTCTCTCCTAACTGAATACATACCTAGTCGGACCTTGCGATCCTCGGGCATGGCTTTGGTTAAAATACCTAGGATACAGAAAGCCAGACTGGGAGCCCGCTCCTTCAGATATCTAGCTGCCAAGACTTGGAATACTCTGCCACTAACCCTGAGAACAGAGACCTCCGAAAAACTATTCCGAAAACAGCTAAAAACATGGCTATACAGCAAGACGAAACTCTCGCAGACTCAGAATTAGCCCCTCTCTGTATTGCAACCCTTTCTCTCCTATGTGTCATAGCGCGGGGACACACCGTTGCGGTGTAACCATGCGCTCTATAAATGTATTAAACTAAACTAAACTAAGGTACCAACGGGTAGTTTAGAATGCCTTCACCGGGGCATATAGTAACTGAGCTCTGAAGGAAAGGAATATGTTTTCGGGTGCAATGAGGAGACAGGGATCACTTTTTTGAGGAAATGGTGAAATAGGAAACAGAAGACAGGTTTCAGACTGCAGGTTGGGAATCAGAAGAATGACATGGAGTCTCACCATCCCGATGCCAACCTCCGGTTGTCTTTGATTTGTTTCACAACTGCATACATCCCTTTACCTAACACTGGTCGTCATTGAGAGGTTACACCGGTGCATTCATCCCTTTTGCCAACACAGGTGTACTATTACAAGCTTACCTTGGCAGACAGCCAGGTACTGCAGACTGCCCCAGTGGACCCTGGATGAACCTTGCCTTTATGAAGCAGACCACCACCGAACCTCACACTTATTATAGTATACATGGTGGCATCTCTCATTAATTCCTCAAAAGAGAGGATGCTTTCCTTTGCTTTACATGTGAGAACTGGCCAATCAGCTTATCCGAATCCAATAGCCCAGTTGACTGAGCAGGAATTCAATATCATGACCACCTCTGCAAGCATTAGCAATGTTGCGTGTAGACCCTGAGACAACAGCTAACAAACATCAAAAGCATGTGTATGAATTTACACCTCAGTCCAATGTCCCCAGCCATTTAACATCAGCACATATTTGCTTGTGTGCTAAAAATACATTTTCATGGCACTTCTTTCATGTCACGTGACATTTGGTTGAAATATTTCCACACAGATTTGCAGTTCCTGGCCAAAGCTAATTTGGTTAATCCAGCAATTTGCATTTCTGGACATCTGTGTACAATAGCAGCATCATGTTGGGAAACATTTCAGAGCAGAATGCACAAGCAAAGAAAAATCCTTGTCACTTACTAAGTAAAATAATCTCGATCCTAAATCTCAGTTGTGTAGTATTTACAACATGGAAGACACAAGTCTACCTCTGTAAGTAAACAAGACTACTAGCCCAACCTCTGTGGAGCTGAAAGACCATAAGTTTGATTACCTATCAGATCGATTCTGTGATTGATAAAAAGAGCACCACTCAAGTATCTAAGCACAAGACTTGCAGAAAACACTCCAGGAAAACAAGGCAGATATTGTCAATTGGTTGTCAGTTATGCCGGCAATAAATCCACTTAGCAAGATTATAGTTCGCATAAATGTGTGTTGGGCCTAGTGTGTATTCAGGTTGTGTAGGGAATACACGAGTAACAGCTCTAATAAACAAGAATTGGCAAAAAGCCAATAGGTCTCGCCTATGCAAGAGCTATTGGCTTTGCCAATGTGTTTTAGCCGTGTAGTATACCACCCTGGCTGCTGTTCAGCATGGCTAAAGGTTTGTGGAGAGTGGCGAGGAGTGGAGTCGAGTAGACTGGAGTGGAGTAGAGTGTCATAGAGTGAAATAGCGTAGATGGGAGTGGTATACAGTGGAGTGATGTAGACTGGCATAACGTGGAGAGGCATAGAATGGAGGGGGGTAGAGTGGAGGCTCATAGAGTGGAGTAGAGTGGCATAGAATGTTATAGAAGGGAGTAGAGTGTTTTAGAGTGGAGGGGCGTATCATGAAGTGTCATAAAGTGTCATTGAGTAGAGTAAAATGTCATGGAGTGGAGTGTCATGGATCGGAGTGGAGTGGCCTTGAGGGGAGTGGCATTGGGCAGAGTGGCACAGAGTATTGTAGAGTGGAGTGAAGTGTCCTAGAGTGGAGTGCAGTAGAGTGTCATAGAGTGTACTATAGAGTGGAGTGGTGTAGAGTGGAGTGGCGTAGAGTGGAGTGGCGTAGAGTGGAGTGGCATAGAGTTTTGTACAGTAACATAAAGTGAAGTGTCATGTCGTAAAATTAATATCCACCCCTTCCTCCTGTTTGAGTTGAGGAAAACAGTCATCATAGCCTTAGTTATTTCTAAATTAGATTACTGCAATGCTATATATGTAGGATCGCAAAAGCGCCATCTTAACAAATTACAGACCCTTCAAAATGGGGCAGGCCGAGTGCTGAGGAACCTTCAAAAATTATGTTCAGCCTCCTAAACTATCAAGGAACTGCACTGGCTGACTATTAGGGCAAGAATTAAGTTCAAGCCCTTGTGTTGGGCTCATAAACCTTGCATCAGTTAGGCCTGTTCTTGCCCTTCGGTCAAGCATTACATAAACATAACATGTGTATTTGTAAAGTGCACATTCCCTCAAGGGCATCTTGGCACTGAATAACAGATGTTTATTGTTACCCAACTCAATGGTATGCATTTTATCACCCTTAGAATGATGAAAGGCTGAGTGGACCTGATGGGATTTGAACCTGTGACCATGAGGTCAAACACAGGTCCTTACAGTGGACGCATTAATCCACTAAGCTACCAGACCCAGCACTGCTAGACAGGTGATCATTCCCAGAACTGGGAGGAAGGAGTTTCTCTTATTCCACATCTAAATGGTGGAACTCTTTGCCCAGCCATCTTAGAGCACAACCTGATCTGCTAAAATTTAGGAAAGAACTTAAAACTTGGCTCTTCTTCTCCTCTGCTTAAGTTCCCCCTCTGTTGCCTTCATATTATTTCTTTCATAACTGACAATAGCGCTAAGACGCCGATTGGTATTCGCACACTTAACAAACTGTTACTACAGAGTGGAGGGGCATAGAGTGTTGTAGAGCGGAGTGGCGTAGAATGGAGTGGAGTAGAATGGAGTGGCGTGGCATAGAGTGGAGTAGAGTGGCATAGAGTAGAGTGGTTTAGAGTGGAGTAGGGTGTTATAGATTGGATTGACAGAGTGGAGGGGGTAGAGTGGTAGAGTGGTATAGCATAGAATGGAGCAGTGTAATAGAGTGGAGTGTCAGAGTGGAGTGGAGTGCCGTAGAGTGGAGTACAGTGGAGTGGTGTTGTTTAGAATGGAGTCATAGAGATGAGTAAAGTGTCATAGAATGGAGTGGCATAGCGTGTCATACAGTGTTGTAGAGTGAAATTTCATAGAGAGGAGTGGGGTAGAGTGGCCCAGCGTCTTGAGACCCTCACAGTTGAGTAGCACGCTTTAAACCTCCTGAATGATTGATTGTGTCGCAGAGTGACGTACAGTGGAGTGTCATAGAATAGATTGTCATGGAGTGTCGTGGAGTATCATAGTAGAGTGTCAGGGTGAAGTGGAATAGAGGGGAGTGGCCTAGAGTGAAGTAGCATAGAGTGGCATAGAGTAGAGTAGAGTGGCGTAGAGTGGAGTAGAGTGTCATAGAGTGGAGTGAAGTAAAGTATTGTAGAGGGAGTGGCATAGAGTGGAGTGGCATAGAATGAAGTGGCATAGAGTGGAGTGGTGCAGAGTGGAGTGGCGGGAGCGGCGTAAAGTGGAGTAGAGTGGCGTGTAGTGGTTTAGAGTGGAGTGGCATAGAGTGGAGTTGAGTACAGTACAGTACAGTAGAGTGTCATAGAGTGAAGTAGAGAGTCAGAGTGGGGTGGTATAGAATGTCGTAAAGTGGAGTGGCGTAGAGTTGAGTAGCATAGAGTAGCATACAGTGCAGTGGCATAACATAGAGGGCAGTAGAGTGTAATAGAGTGTCATGAAGTAGAGTGATGTAGAGTGGACTGGCATGCAGTAGAGTAGAGTTGAGTATTGTAGAGTGGAGCATGCCTGGTGTGGTAGTGCACTGCCATTACAGGCAACACATTTTCAATTGAAATGACCATTACATTTGCACAGACATACAGTTTTACTGATAAAACGATACAGTGCACAAATGATAATGTGTAGTAATCGCATTACCAAGTGTATTGATTTGTTTGATCGTATTAAAATATTTATTTCTTCCACACTTCAGAATTAGAAACATATGTGTTTCATTAGAGCTTTCCTAATTTTAATATAATCTTAAATATTTGCACAGTTCATTTACAGACATTGACATTTTGTTGTGTGCTAGAACAGATAACATTCTCGTCCTTTCGTCTGACATGGGTACCCAGCACATGTGTAATATAAATCCTCTCACTTTGAAGTAAGAGAAAGAAAAGTAAACACCAAGCTCCATTGGAAGACAGAGCCTGACATTTAACCTCTATCTTTGAATGCTTAGCACGTTTGACAAGATAAGAACAACATTTAAAGGCCTGTTAACAGAAAGTGGGCGTTTGAGGAAAAATACAGGGAGCGATGGTGAACAAACTATGCTCCACGGGAAGGACTAACTGAAGCAGGACAGCCTGAAGCAAATAAGTCAGCAAAAAGGTAAGCAATGGACAGAATGCATTCCCAGGGAACCTTTCAGGATGTCCCCAAGATGTCTTTGCAAACTAGACAGTTGCGCTGTCTGCTAGGCTTCGACCTAATAAATAAAGGGGTCTTGAACCACTCACCCACGCACTAAGCTACTCTTTCACCCTACAAGGTAGCGTGCTGATACCTTTTGAGCTGTGTCCCCTGTATCTGCAGGGTTCACTGTCCAAAGCACTTGCTGCTGTGGGTGTGCAGGCCGCTCACTTCCCATGCTGGGAGACGGGTAGCAGTCTTCAAAGCACTTAAGAGAGATCTAGAGTGCTCCGATTACCAGTTGGAAGGCAGCTCGGAGCTGCAGTGGCTTTGTTCATTCACGTGGTGATATTCAAACCCAAATTCTGTGAGTTGGGGTTCTGCTTTTAAGGTTTGTGTATGTGCTCGGAGGGTGAGAGCTTCTTATTCTGTGGATGGAAGAGTTCTTCAGATCAAGGCAGATTCCCCCAAATTCTCTTGGAGATCTCTTGATGTCACAGAGGGCAAAGCTGTATATAGCTCAACAGGGACACCGGATGTGCACATAACTAGGCCTAGAGTTTCACCCTCACAGGTGCCAGAAATTCAGACAGCAACATTTGTCATTGAGATCCCTTTAGATGTGAGAGTGGTGCATATGGATAGAAGCTGTATGTGGGACATTCTGGGAAGCCTGATTAGGAATGAACAAATAACAGGTTCACAGTATCAAATTTATAGTCAGAGACATGCATGTTCATATCAAAACCCAGAATTGGAATGTTTTCTCTTGGTAAATTTGTGCAAAGTCATGAGTTGGGGGAAATACTGACCTCATGCTCATCTACTAAGCTATGTTACATTTCTGATGGCCGCTTTTTGAATATTCTGAATCTTTCTAAGATTTCTTTTTTGCAGTTTTAAATAGCACGAACACGGCCCGAGGGCATTGGGCCGCTTTGTATGAGCACCAGATTACATTACACAAGGCCAGATTCCTTTTTAGGAACAGAGAGCTTAAGTGATTTGCCAAGAATCACAAGATGCTGAGCAGATGCCAGACTCGAACCTGGCACCCCAGTTCCAAAGTCGCCAGCTCTGGTGAACCTGGCACCCCAGTGCCAAAGCCGACAGCTCTAGCGAACCTGGCACCCTAGTTCCAAAGTCGTCAGCTCTGGCGAATCTGGCACCCCAGGGCCAAAGCCGACAGCTCCCGCGAACCTGGCACCCCAGTTCCAAAGTCGACAGCTCTGGCCATTAGGCCACATCTCTCCTCCACCTCCGCCAAGGCTTAAATACCTTTGTTTCTGTTCACTTATTGTGATGAGGTATCTGATAGCATTTTCTGTATTTTTACCATGCTGCAGATCAGAGAGGGGCGTCACTTCTATAGTACTCAATGTAAGTTGGTCCAATGCAAACAGTGTATGGGCGCCGGTGCAGTTTCGGTAAAATCTAATCCCTCTTAGCTCAGTGTAATCGAAACTGTGCCTTTGATTGCAGACCATAGAATGACTTCTTCCTAACATGACCTGCATTATTTATTATCACGGCTCATCTCAGAACAGTGTCCTCTCAAAATTCAGCTAGAGTATTCAGTCAATGAGGCAATGGTCTGGTCTGGTTTATTTTAAATGTTTTTTTTATCGAATCTTCGATGTAACCACTCCACCGCAGGTTGGACTAAAAGCATGAAAGCATCTTCAGATCTTTCTCTGCAAGGTGATTTTGAAACATTAAAAAATAATGACTGTTTCATACATTAAACATTCAGGTTTACAGACGTAGGTTAGTGCTGTCAACAAGCAGCAAAACAAAGTTGTCTAAGAGGGAATTGTGGTCAATTGTCCTCTTGTCAGTTCCTCGATGAAGGCCTCTGTGTCCAGAGTTCACTTGCAATAAAATAATGGACAATACAAAATGGAATATTTAAATGGCAAGAAGCAGCCACAGCTATCTTTGTTTAACAATAAAACAATAAAGCTTTCAATTTCTAGTGTTCAAGGCATTCACCCATTATCTTATCTGTAGGTGTGACTAGCGTGTGTTTACTACACACTTTCCCATGTGCCTGTACAGTTTCACCAAAAACTGCTTGCAACCCAGTCATCCCTTTCCTAACCCTATTTATTACCCCATTTAAAGGTCAACTAAAATGAAAACAATTGTATAGGCTGCTTAAATCAATAAAAGTTATCAAACACTAAAATGTTTTAAATTTGAAAAACAGTTGTCTCATTAAAATGCACTATCCTACCATAGGAGGCCACCAACAAGAAAAAAACATAAAATAAGATTAAATGTCAATATAATAGAGGCAACTATTCAAATCATACCCAAGTAAAATTGAAAATTAGTTGATATACAATGAGATTATCAGACGTTAATGCATTTATTTATACTTTGTGAAGCGTATAGCTTACTTAAGAAAGGTTTCCCACTGCGTCTCCTCACAGCATCTTCAAACACCGCAAAATCCCTATTGCAATCGGTAGACAAAATTAGACACCTCCTATAAAAAACTATATAAATCTGATACTTTTGTAACAAGCCACTGACCAATTACCCGATTAAATGATGCAAATTCACTATCATAAATGTACTATAGCCTCATTAAAGTTAACACAATCTATTTTACCCATCCATGTTGATAATTTCATGCTGCTAAACATAAAAAAGTAATAAGTCCGTGATAAAAACTGTATTGACACAGAATACAGCGGTTTGCTCAAGAACACTGTGAATTTACAATTAGGGGGCCTAATTCTCCTGTGGAGAAAATGTAATACCTTAAAATTAGACCTTCTCCAAATAAACTAAAAAAGTCACCAGTAAATGATTACATGATAAGTATTTCCTCAGGAACTTTGCCATGATCAATGATGTGACTACAGATTACCAAACAGCGCTCGGGGGGTATATCATACCCCTCAACAGCAGAGGTCTGATCACCTGTCACCCGGGAAACCAATAGATAATGGAACTTTCCTCTAATCCCTGATTGAAACCTGCACACTCCATAATCCCAAAAAAGGTGGAAGAAACTGGACATTCCAAGGATATGGAATTTGTTGAAATAAAATGCACCACTGAATCACATTCCTTCAAGGTGCTGACTTGCCACGTGTAAAAAGATCAAAGAAATGTCTGACATCACAACTGCTTTTTTTCCATCCACATTTCCTTGTTGCATTCTTATATTTAATTAAAACGATATATATTGTCTCTAAGTAACCTATTTGCCAAGTTAACCATGAGGCAGCCCATTAAAAATAAGCAGCTCAAGTGGCAGAACCCTCTAACCCCTTAAAAACATATGAAACCTCAAACCGAAACGAAGAGTTCTTTATGCCTTCCATAGTAGGACCTATAACATTATACTGCATTGTTCCAGTATACTTAATATCCTACTTTTTCAACCCAAAAGAGCATGGATGGGTGCGGGTGTGGCTGTAAAATGGTCAAAAGCATGGAGTTTCGCTGTCCTCCGGATTATCACAAGACATGCTGAGACTCAACCCAAAATCTGTGAAATCTAAGGAAGGAAATAGAGCTATGACACTGATGGTAGTCTGTTCTGCGGATTTGAAAGAGCAGACCTTAAAGTAGCCAAACAGAAGAAAGTTGCAATCATGGGGGAGAAGAGATTGTTGTTTTCTCTCATATGAGTCCAAATACTTTGGCCAGCAGTAATGAGCATCAGATAGGAACCAGCAAAAAGAGGAGTCAACTCCTCAATGAGATTGGAGCAGTGGAATTTAGGTTGCACCCTTATGTGTCACAGAAATGCAAATATATACTCATTACTGGCATTATATTTACTGTGTGCCTTAACTTCAATAATGTGGGTGAAGCATTTAAATGTATTAATGAGATGCATTCATTATAGGGATTAGAGATTTATATGTGTACAAAAATGTTCATATTAAACATGTAAGCATGTATTCTTCATTCACATTTTTATACTTATACTCAGTAGCGGTCCGTGGAGGGAGTTCGGTGGGGCAGTGAGGCGGGGCGGGGAAGGGGCAGAGTGGGGAAATGTAAACACCGGAATATGGATGAACGGAGGTAAGTACACATTTAAATAAATAAAACGAATTTCGGTGCGCGTGCTGCATCGCATTTTGCGATCCAGCGCGCGCAAATGAATTCGTTTTATTTATTTAAATGTGTACTTACCTACGTTCATCCATATTCCGGTGTTTACATTTCCCCACCCTGCCCCTCCCCCGTCCGGCTCACTGCCCTACCGAACTCCCTCCACAGAACGCTACTGCTTATACTTCAAGTTATATTTGCATATGTAAACATATACTCCTTTACTCATGTTTTACATTTATTCTCCAAGCTACAAGTGTGCATGTATTACCGTGTTTTCAAAGTGCATTTTAAATACTTAGTTAAATTTAGCCTGATTACAGGCCTTAAGTGAAATGCATTTTGCTTTGCCAGAATATTCTTTCTTTCTTTGCAGGTGTATTATCATAATTATGGTTAGCTAGAGAAAGGCTTATTGTTTGTATTAACTGCTGATAGAGAGGCCTGGAGGGAAGAACTTGGCAGTGCACAAGGATAATTAATGGTCAAAAGAGGCCTCTGTTCATCATGTACCAGGATGAAAAAATGTTCAAGGTTGAGAACGTTCAAGTTCGATGTGATTGGAAACTGAAGGGATGTTGCAGATGCATTCGACCAACAATTTGGTTGGCTCCTGGTAATGTGAATGGAGATAAGGACATTTCTGAATCTCCTGTTACCTTTAAACTGGTGTTCTTACAGGTGGGAGGCACGCAGATTCCCTTTAGACTTCGAGAGGTACAGACTTCTATGCTTTCCTTATTCTTGCAAGTCTGAAACTTTATGCTAAACACTTATTTCCTTTTCCAAAGACTTCAACTGAAGTCTGATCATGCTGACACCTTCTACGATCCCTAATTAGAGACCCTTAGTAGATGATCCTATATTGGACTTATGTTCAGAGCAGAGCAGGGAAGTTTCTTTAGTGAACTTTTGTTTGCTTTAATCTGTATTCTTGTGGCTTTCACAATTACGTATCTCATTTTATTGCATGTCAATCTACTAAAACATTTCTGTTTACCTATTGTATTGCTGTACTTATTGAACTTACTTTTGGTTTGCATGTCTAGTGGATTGGTTGATAATCCAGAATAAAACCCTTTAACCATATTTGGTGATTCCTGGTGCTTGTGGAGTCACATTAGCTTAACAAGTTAGAAATGTATTGTTGATGTCTTCGCCCTTTCAATGCTTCATGTCAACCACCAGAGATCCATACTACCAATGGGGAAAAATCTTTAATGACATGACTTAGAGGTTAAGTTGTAAGGCCCATCGCGCTTTCAAATTCATGGGCGAGACTGCAACTTTAACTTAAGCAGAAGTAGTTTTTGATTGCACAAGTTACCTCAGCAAGGGCCTTCCTGGAGAGTATGGGCCAGCTTTGGGATAACAGTGTTAGGTGAGTGGTGCTGGTCTTGAGGAATGTGTCAATGGGATTGGGGTGTGTGCTAGTATCCTTAATGTAGGAATGCTTCTCCAGCATGGGAGAGAGGGTATTGTATTGTTATTCGTTTGTTTCTCTGCTATCCTCTTCCTCCCTGTAGCTCCTTCGGGAGTCAGCGAGGTGATTAGGGTGTCATGCCATCCTGTGAATGCATATTTTGAGATGTTTGTGTTCTAGTTGTGCTTTACCCTTCGAACGGGACCGTTTTGTTGATATTTTGAGATGTCAAACTTATTTAGAAACCTACTTGTGTCTGGAATGAGACTGTATCTGGATTATTACTGTTTTATCTAATAAACAGATTGAAACATAAATGTCTGGTGGAGCTTCCTAACTTTACACCACTAGCAGGGTTTTTGTATAAGTGACACTCACTTGCAGCTCCAAATCACCTTAAGTTCCAAATGTTAGTACCATAATCAGTGCTTAACTTGTAAACGAATGACGGTGCCCATAGCTCAGTTCAATAGTCCACAGCCAGTGCTATTAAATGTCAAAGCGCCGAATGCATAGTCTTCAATCCATCTCATACCTATTTAATCCAAAACCAGGCACACCCGGCCCCTTTATCTCACTGTTTTCTCCCTTTGTGATGCTTTTTCTGTCTTTCTCTGCCTCCTTTTTTCCCATTTGTGAGCTTTCCCCTCCATTGCTCTCGGTCAATGTCTGATGAGGAAATATTACTGCCTGTCTCCAAAATTGAGTGTCGGTGGACCCCACTGGCAGCCACCTATCAAATTAAGCACTGCCTAATCTAAATGATACAGATAAACTGTGTAACAATAAAAACTAAGAGTAGCATCAAGGATTAAAATCTTGCAGGTTGAACTTACATCCCATTGATATGTGCTTGCCCTTCTGAGTTACCTTATATGTGTTGTTATTTATGAAACATTGTACTACACACCCTCAATATTTAAAAAGCACACTCAGCCTTGTCTGGTCTCAGTGCTTCATTGTAAAAACAAACATTAAAAAATAGGGGCAGCAGCCCAAACCTTTCCTTCCAAAACCGTAGCTGACAAATGCCTGCTTTATCGAATACCGAGGGAGCCTAGTCTTGAGCAGGGTCGGGCTGGCCGTAGCAGGCACTGGGTGTTTTAGGCCCTAGGGTGCTGTTTTTGTTACCAGGGGCCGGTTTTGCAGCGATATCAGCCCAGCAACAAAAGCGACACAAAGCTTTCCGCTAGCCCCCCACCCACCCTCCCATCCCCCAACCCAAGAGCTGGCCGAGCTCTTTACCAGAGCCTGTTTCGGTTCCCAGTCCGGCCCTGGTCTTGTGTCCACCTCAGGCATCCTTTCTGCTCCCGCTCCACCCTACTTTTCCTATCTATTTATCTCTCTGGCAGGTCCTTTTTTTCTTCCCCGATTTCTCCCTTTGTCACTGTTTTTAAATCTTTCGCTTACTCTTTTTTTCTTCTTTTTCTGCCTTTCTCTCGCTTGCTCTGGGCCAAAGTCTGAAAATTAAAAATATCTTTTGGTATACAAAAATGAGCTGCTGTGCCCACCACAGGCACAAATTAAGCGTTGTTTATGCATGTGCCAGAGAAAGATGGATAGAGGTCCATGGGCTTTAAAAGAACTAAAGTTGCACACCCTAATATAGATTTCGCTTTCCAAGAAAACGCCCCTTTCTTCTCATTCACACCAGTCATGCAATCCAGGCTGCCCAACCCTATGACACATTCACAATTGCCTGACGTCTTTTTTTTCACACGAGACAATAAAGACTGAAATACCATAACCGAGTGAGAGAAAACTCCAGAAGTACCCGTTTAACAACATATTCCTCTGCAACACCAACTCAGCCTTATGCAACCCAGAGGGCAGAAACATGCCTTATTTGTGTGTTAGTCAAATGAAACTCACGCACCCAGTTGAAACCACCAACTCCCGGCAAAAAATGAAACGGGAAAGTTTGTATTTCAATTCTGTTTTGCTGCAGTTATGTTTTGATAGGAAAATATAAAATAGCATTAAGGGCAAATAAATTGCGACAGGGAAACAGAATGGGACTGGCCACTCAAGGAAGAAAACGTGAAGTACATTACACTGGAAGAGTGGGAGAAAGGGGGCGTAAATCAAAGCCCCACCCATTGCTGAAAACAAAGTTCCACTTTCAAATTAAAATAAACTTGGTATGAAGCACATTACATTAATATTCCTCCATGTAAGATTTCAATACTGAGCACAACTGACAGGAAGAAGTATTTATGCAAAAATTGACAAGCAATGTGGACATGTTGTTCAAACAAAAGCGGCTATTAAACCTCTACGCCACAGACTGAGAGAAAAATGTTTTGAAGATACCGTTGCAAACGGCGAGGCAAATGCTAGCGCAAAAGAGCAAACGCTGGGGCATATTTACTAGAAACTGGCGGAGCATGGTGTTACGCCGTGCTCCGTCAGCTTCTAAACGCAGGTATGCGCCATATTTACAAGAATTTCCTGCATTTCCCGAGTGCTGGCGCTGAAGAAACTGCCTAGTGCCAGCGCAGGCACCCTTGCACCATGTTGCAATGGTGCCTGCGCTGCAGGGGTGATTATTTATGTGCGGAACACCTTTCTGGCAACTTACTGTTTCTTTGTGCGCTGCAGAATGCAGCACACATGGAAAGAGCAAAATACGAGGAGAAATGAAACATTTGTCCTTGCATCACCTGCTTAAGACCAGGTATTCACTCGCGAGATTTTTGGTGCTGCCCCATACCTTGTAAATATGGGGTAGCGTAAAAAAGCAAGGGATGTTGCGGTGGACACCCACTACAACACACATTGCACGCCCCTTTCACGCTAAGTGCTGCATGAATAGGGCCATTATTTACAGGGCCCCTCTATTTGATTGCATTGAAAACGTGACTTTGGCGCACAGGTCAGGAGCGTGGCTATCAGAAGAGCAGAAGGTGCAGTGACGCAAGTGGGATCCATGTTTTTCTTGCTTATACTGGGGCCAATAGCAGCCATGCTTCGCCACTGCCACAGGTTTTGCACAGCGCCGATTTGAACTTTTGCGCCAAGCCTCTGGGGATGCCACCTTTTAAAAAAAAACACAAATCCCAGACATTTGTTTATCTTTTGCTTTTATGGGATTGCTGGAAGCTGGTAGGTGAAAAAGAATTTGCATAAAATTGTCAGTATTTTTTATAATAAAATGGCAATTATATGTTTGTTTTATCAGCCATTTAGAAATCAATTTGGTAGCTGGCAAATATCTTTTAAGTGACTCATTCATGTTTTTCCTTTTTCAAGTCTGTATGTCATAAGGGAAAAATATTGGATTTGTCTGATTTTCCCAATTTGTTTTTACTGGCATGGATGTAAAAATACAAGCCTGGAAGGTAAAATCCCAAACTGGTGGCAACCATGAAGCCTGTAGTTTGAAGGTGGTGGCAGGCGGGCAATCAGACTGTGGCATAAACATCTGCACCACCACCACCAGCCAGCCAAACCCCATCATATAAGAACTGGATTGTGGTATTGACCAAGTGACATTTACATGGCCTACGAGGGTGGGAGGATTGCTGCTTGACCCTCCAGCTCAAATACCACATTGACCCCAGCCTGGGCTTTAAGTGGGATGAAAAAACTGGGGGGGGGGGGTCTCTCAAAGGGGCGTGGTCAATGTAATTAAGGGCGTGGCTTAAAAACACGTCAGCTAAAAATCTGTGTTTAGCACAGTGTGCCGCCCGACTTGTATTTTGCTGCGCCTGTTCCTGTCATTGCATCCAGATATATGATACAAGTCACATCATAACTACAAGTCAGGACTACTGGCTTTGTCAATGGTTGCTAGTTGCATAAGATAAATAAGAAGCAACTATGGCTTGTACATAATATTGAAAAAGCTTCCACCTAAAGCCCTGGTGACAGGCACCACGACAATGTTGCTGCTCCTGAGTTTCAAAAAGAGAAGGGAAATCCAGAGAGAAAATGACTCTCTCTAAAGGATTTCCCTTCTTCTACAATGCTCACCACGCGCACATCGTCCGGAGAAAAAACAAGCATTTACAATGCAACGGTCTCGGCATTGTTAAAGTTAGAGCTATTGGAATTGCTCATGACATTATTTTTGTTTATGTTTTTAAAACATTTAAAGAAACGGCATTGTTATTTACAATGTCAATAGCTTAATCTGTGTGTGGGTGCAAATGCACTAGGTCTCGCATTGGAGAGTGATTAAGCTATTGACATTGTAAATAACAATGCCGTTTCTTGAAATGTTTTAAAAACAAAAACATAAACAAAAATAATGTCATGAGCAATGCCAATAGCTCTAACTTTACCAATGCCGAGACCATTGCATTGTAAATGCTTGTTAAATAATTGTAGCTGGGCATTGGAGGTATAACTAGGCCTGGGCCGTGAATTCTCCTTCGTTAGTGAAGTTTTCCTCGCTCCGCGGAGCACGCAGCGTTCCGTTTGCGGCGTGGAGTTTTTTCCACGATCGCCAATGTTAAGTTGGTGAGCGAGGAAAATCCAACACTAGGCCACCACCCAGCAAGATTTCTCAAAGCAGGTGGTCGCGGATGGTCGCAACTGCTCGCGTTGAAAAACCATCCGTTCGTGTTGACGAAGTTGCCGCAAGAGTAGAAAATCTACTGTAGTGGCAGAAAAAACAGTGCCCTCTTCCGCTGTGCATGGTGACATTCGCACTGATTTTCCTGCACTGGGCAAACACCTGACGCTAAAAATCAGCATAAACGGCACGATCTAATGCACTCTGCCACTAGCGGAATTTCACTTAGCGCAGCTGCGTTTTTTGGTCACTTTGCGGAACTCCGCAAACTCCTACGTAAGGGGTTATTTTATTCTGTTATGTGGACATTTTTCAATTGCATGTGTTTGAACGACTGTTTGGGAACCAAATGTATTTACTAAAAACGAAAAGCTGCTATTTCATGGCTTATGTTTTTTTAATAAACTATAAGGTCTGGATTTTAATACAATAGCAAAATGTCGGTACTTCCATAAAATATGAAGATGGTGCTAGTGGATATAGATTGCATTTCCAAATATATATTTGTAATGCTGATATTTGAGTGATAATTATGGCCGCAGTCTGAGTGTCTAACATGTACCATTGGTGTAATGTACCTGCCGTTCTGAACCTAAGGTGCTCGTAATTCTTGTAGAAGCCTACAAAATATTCCTGGCTCTGTAGTGATACTGCCTGAGACTGAAGTTGTGTGGACTCTTGCCACCCTCTCTCATCCTAAGGAGACTCGCCATGACGTATGGCGGTTTACTTGCCACGAGCAGGATGCAATGATGAAATTAAGCAAAAGGTATAAAGGAAAATGGATGCTATGAAAAGTGATGCACCATGCAAAATTGCATTTTATTAATTGCCTTCATCATCTGTTGCTTTTCAGATGTTTTATAGGTTGATAGTGATGACAAAATACTTTTTTTCGATCATTTCTTTGGGACTGTTGAACTCTCCACACTTTAGCAGGTAGCCAAACCATGGCAGCATTGGATTTTCTTTGAGTCTCCCTTTATAAGTTTGTTGGGTGTGGCCAGGGTTATGGTGTAGGTGCTTACGTACTAACTTGGTTGTTTGGCTTGTGCGTTGCCCATTAGATTTCTTGTAAGTTAATTAATTTGAGGCATTTGCTGATGCAGTTCTAGCCTGATCTACACCTGCTGATGTAACTGCACTGTTTGGTGGGTGGAAAGTGTCCTGTATGATGTACTGTTGCATGATGGGGTTTAGTGGGTGGAAATTGTTCTGTTTGATGCACTGCTGTATGAGGGTTTGGTGTGTGGAAAGTGTCCTGTATGATGCACTGTTGTATGATGGGGTCTGGTGGGTGGTAAGTGTCCTGTTTAATGTACTGTTGTATGATGGGGATTGGTGGGTGGTAAGTGTCCTGTATGACGCGCTGTTGTATGATGGTGTTCGTGGGTGGTTAGTGTCCTGTATGATACGCTGTTGTCGGATGATGTTTGGTGTGTGGTAAGTGTCCTGTATGATATACTGTGTATGATGGTGTTTGGTGGGTGGTAAGTGTTCTGTTTGATGTACTGTTGTATGATGGGGATTGGTGGGTGGTAAGTGTCCTGTATGATGTACTGTTGTATGATGGGGATTGGTGGGTGGTAAGTGTCCTGTATGATGTACAGTTGTATGATGGTTCGAGTTGGGCGAGTCCCTGTAAGCTCGAGTCAGATGCCGGGCTTTAGCTCAGCTCAAGGTCCTCTTTGACCCTCAGACCAAAAACGTGCCAGCCTTTCACATGGTGCCACCAGGGGCGTAGCGTAGGGGGTGATTGGGGTGCCAATAATTCTATTCTCTAGTAAAATAGTTGGGTACAGGTATTTTCAGTTGGGTATGGTGAGTAGTCTGTCGGATTCCACCTGGAAGTTTTACATAACCACACAGACAAATCACACCCACACAAACACTGTCTCTCGTCTGTTTTACAAAAGTGTTGGTTATTTTACAAAATATTGTGTTTTAAGCGCTCCTTACAGTCTGCACTCCGCTTCCTTTCCACCGTCACTTAAACTCCTCTTTTGCACCTTTTCTATTATAATGAGTTTTAACATGGTATGCCCGCATGGTTGTCAGAAAACCTGAAGCTCACCCCCCCCCCCCTAATCTTGCTGACCAAGCTACGCCCCTGGGTGCCACTCGTGCTCTAACCCCATCTGCCAAGAATTACAAGAAAGACAAAGCAGTAACCTTTGATGTAACAATGGGTGAAAGAAAGAGATTCATTTGGAGGCTGAACTGCACAACATGGAAGAGTAAAACCTAGGATGAGTCCCGGCTTCCCTGCGTAACCAAATAGTGATCTGTAGCAAATTGCGTATTCCACGAAGCCTCCTTCTTTCTTAATTAGCACATATGAAAGCAGATTCAAATATATGCGTTCAGGATGTGCGCTGTACAAAAGCCCTCGTGTTTGATTTAATATACTCTATTCTTTCTCCATGTATATAATAAGATTCTAGGCCACATATTGGGCGCACATGAAGATGCGCTTGCCTCTTAGTTCACTGGTGGCGCTGTCCTCAGGGCGGAGAGAGTGAATGTTACCAAATTCAGGTTTATAAACTTTGAATAAATGCTTCTCAATGCAGTGATCTAATCTGATGTAGTAAAGTGAAACGGTTCCGAAGGCTAAAGAAGTATATTTGTTTGAACTTTGAAGAGACTTTATGTCAGTTTTTGATGTTTGTGGCACGGTTCACTTGCCAAATATTTTCATGGCTCTACTCATACCAGGGCTCTCAGAGCCGAGCCAGACTCTCGGCTCTGCCCGTGTACTTCTTGGCCACCTCTGATGATGGATGGTACAGGGTAATGGGTGAATGCTGCTGTGGGCACGTCGATATCCACCTAAGTTCTACACCCGTTCACATTTACATTTTTTGGATGTGTGTGAGGTGTTGTATCTAACACGGTGTTTTGAAGGCTTGGGTAGTCATTGGTGGTGGTAAGCGCTTTTGGAAACCATATGGCATGTTTGGACGGTTTCGTTTGTCTGCACTGAGCTCTGTCTAATGTGTCCTGTAGAAGGTAATTTTAGTTTTGAGTATAGTTGATGAACCATTACAACTGTTTAAGATGTATCTGAGGTGCATGTGCACGTGGTTTGTTCTTTTAAAAGCGTACTGTGGGGCTGACTTGTAGAGCATCGCAAGGAAAGACATACAATGAACTTAAAAATAATATGGAGTGTAGACCGCCATGTACATTTAGAGATGACTTTGATGATGGGAAATGCCCGCTAATTCGACATGTGGTATCAAGCTGCTAGGCATGGACGCCCAAGGCCCCTCGAAGTGCAGCCACTCTAGAGCCCTTTGTCCTTCTAGGTTCACTGTCTGTTGGACTGGTGCACGAAGTGAGCCCCACTCAGGTGCCATATACCTGGAGATAACAACCCTCCTCCCAGGTGTCGTGTGTGGGAGAATAGTGCACCCTCATCTCTATTCTCGCCTCAGAGGGCACTTTGTGCTTCAAAAGTGTAAAGTGTGTTGTAGAATGTCCTCAGTTGAAGAACCTCCAATCCAAAGTCACGTGGAGGGAGTTTGATTGTCTCGATCACTATCGTTCCTGGCAGATCACCAACGTCCAGTGCTGTATTCAGTGCGCATGCGCAGCATGTTTCCGGCACAAATTGGGGCGGGGACAGTGAGAGCTGACCGGTCCTTGTGAAGAATCCTACAGTTTTACATTGAAACTAATAATTTTGAGTTCACCTGAGGCATTTAGCATAGGACTAAGAAAAGGCGCGCTCGTACTTCTTACTGTCATTTATTTTATGTCCATGGGAAAGGATCTGTGGGGTCTATTAGTGATTAGCACCTTAAGACTGGTTATATAGAAATTTTCTATAAATATATAATTTTACTAAAATTCTAGTAAAGTGCCTCTGCTTAGCCTCAGGTCGGTGCCTTTCCTTTTGCTGTTTCGGTACTCTAAAACAGGCGGGTTTTAAATGTACTTGTGAAATGGGTGCATTTTACTAATTTGCTTTTAAATGTAGGAGATAAAATAGATTTCTAGGAGTGTAAATAATTTATAGAAAGCACTTAACTTTTAACATTTTTGTAAAGGGTTATTTCCTTGAATCAAAATGGATGCTCGTTATATCGACCTTCGGATAGATGAAAGGCCCAATCCTCTTTTCTCGAACTGAAAACTTTGCGCTAGCAGTTCTACATAGATCTCGGCATAAACTATTTAATTCACTATGCTAGTTTACAATGATATCTTCATTCAAAATCTGCACTTTATGAAGCGTGCTATATATAATCTGGGTCACTGAAATGCTGGGATTTTGCGGCTGCAGCGTTTTCCACGTAATTATGGTTTTGCCACATAATTCATCACCTGCTGCATAATCTGCTGATTTAAAAAAAAAAACCTGTTTCTAGGCCAAACGGATCAGGTTACTAAAACGCCGCAACCCGTGTTGCTGCTCAGTGGAAGGCCCTTGCAAAGTATGACTGGTCGTCATTCGTTGCTTGTTGCTGTATTTGGGTGTCCGACTGGTTCTAATGATGTGAATGAAACCGTAAGTGTTAACATATATAAACAATGTAAAATATGTGAGGCAATACTTTTACAAAATGTGCCACAATATATTTTGCCTTTTATTGGCGCATAATTAAGTAATTCCCGACACATAGTTTGGTTGCCCCCTGTCGCATAATTTCCGTGGCCCTGGCACTTAACTGTTATCCTAATGCACATAAGTGTATGTTTAGCTTTGTAGCTCTTAGGATCAAACAACAAAGGAACAGCGCCCTCTAGAGGAGTGAAGTCGCAGGAGCGGTCTGATCTGAAACATCAGATAGGTGCGTTTCGAGGTGCACGCGCCCGTCAGATTTGAGGTATGTAGAGGCGCTGTGGACACCATTCTATATTTTGGAGGCCTAGACCCACTCCAAGGATCGGCAACTAGTGTCCACCTCGTGTTTTAGGGTGCTAAACTCATACCACTGCCTCTCCCGCCTATTCTATCTATATACAAGCCCGGGAGCACCGCTAACCATTGGGAAGGAAAGGCAGGGACATCGGTGACGGACAAACCGAGACCGTGCTGAGTGAGGAGCGTGCTTTGGTGAAAGTGGAAATGGAGGGAGGAAAGCTGTGTGAGGGGCTCGACGAAAGGTCCGATCTGTGACGAGAGAGGGGGTCTGTGTCTGGAAGAGTGTTAAGGGTGCTTCACTCTACTGAGTAATCCCGAAGAGAACTCACCATATTGTCCTGTTGAGGCACAAGTTACAAAAAATACCATAACCCGTAGCTACGCCATATCACTTAGGAGTAGCTTTCTCGTCCCCACCATTAAACCGAAAGGTTTGCGTTTTTTTTACTTGCTGGATGAAAAGTGGTTGTTTCTTGTTTTGTGTCAGGTAAATTTTGAAACAGAAAATTGTGAACTTGGTGTTACATGCGAACCGAGTCCTGATAACGCCTGCTTGTTTAATTGATAGAGATCGCCATGTTGGCTAAATGTTTTGCTGCCGAGTCAAAAACGGCGATATAAATTAAAGTGCAAACTTTGCCCATTCAGCAGGGCTCTTTGTGCTTGGGGTCAGGTGTGGGGGGCAGCGCCTTTGTGTGGATACCTTGGATGTGCCCCGCCCCTCCGCTCCGGGTTACGGAATGAGCACGGACGCTGCCCATGACGCGGGTCCGTCACCTCAGCGGCCAAGCACAGAGCTCCTGCCGTACAGTAGGAGATCAGGTGAGGGGGCAACGCCGGGACACCACCGCCTTTCTCCGAGGCACAGCAGAAAATGCCTCGGAGAAAGGGAGTGTCCTTTTCGGATTGGGGGGCGTGTTTTGCTGTTGTCTCCTCCCTGAGACTTCTCGCAAAAAACACGCCCCCCGATCCGAAAAGGACGGGGCAGGATTAGAGTGACGGGACCTCTTCTCCAATGGCTGGCCAGCATTTACTAGGCCAGCCAATGGAGAACAGGGAAGAAGAGGGGCGGGTTCAAGCCCCTCTTCTCCCAAGTCATTATGTCTCGCGAGCGAGACTGCGCAAGCGCAGCCATCGCTAGCCGAGACCTAAAAACGGACCGCCTGTGCCAGGGCATAAAACAGGGCCCGATAGAGACCCGTTTCGAGCCCCCCTTAAAAAAAATGCCGGTGCTCAGACACGGTGAGACCCGGCCCACTTAAAGCCCTGCCCCCAGGTCTCTTCCTGGGGACTCAGGTAACCCCTTGAAATTCCCTGAGCTGTGGGCAGAGCAGAAGACAGCTCCCTTCACCCCTGCAAATCCAAGTGAAATGGTATTTCCTTCCCTGGGGTACACGAGCACCCGTCAGCCAATGAGCAATCCTGAGGCTTCCCTTCCTTATATTTTAACTTTTGAGAGACTGCATTTTTGAATCACTGTAGTTCAGATCCCAATCTCCCACCTTCAGGTTTGCGCGCATTGTACACACTGAACCCCTCCATTTTAGGACGTGCTGCGAGCTTTGTGATGAACACGAAAAGCAATACCCAGGTCACAGACTACAAGCCCTGATTGGAATTCAAGCCGGTGTTACGTGCACTGTGGGTGTTTGGATGGAGCGGCTAATACCCAATAAATCGGCGCAAAAACAGCAGGGCGTAAGGGAACCTCATTAAGCACAAATTGCCGGCTAAGTTTTTAGGTCTCGGCTAGCGATGGCTGTGCTTGCGCAGTCTCGCTCGTGAGACATAATGACTTGGGAGAAGAGGGGCTTGAACCCGCCCCTCTTCTTCCCTGTTCTCCATTGGCTGGCCTAGTAAATGCTGGCCAGCCATTGGAGAAGAGGTCCCGTCACTCTAATCCTACCCCGTCCTTTTCGGATCGGGGGGCGTGTTTTTTGCGAGAAGTCTCAGGGAGGAGACAACAGCAAAACACGCCCCCCAATCCGAAAAGGACACTCCCTTTCTCCGAGGCATTTTCTGCTGTGCCTCGGAGAAAGGCGGTGGTGTCCCGGCGTTGCTCCCTCACCTGATCTCCTACTGTACGGCAGGAGCTCTGTGCTTGGCCGCTGAGGTGACGGACCCGTGTCATGGGCAGCGTCCGTGCTCATTCCGTAACCCGGAGCGGAGGGGCGGGGCACATCCAAGGTATCCACACAAAGGCGCTGCCCCCCACACCTGACCCCAAGCACAAAGAGCCCTGCTGAATGGGCAAAGTTTGCACTTTAATTTATATCGCCGTTTTTGACTCTGCAGCAAAACATTTAGCCAACATGGCGATCTCTATCAATTAAACAAGCAGGCGTTATCAGGACTCGGTTCGCATGTAACATCAAGTTCACAATTTTCTGTTTCAAAATTTACCTGACACAAAACAAGAAACAACCACTTTTCATCCAGCAAGAAAAAAAAACGCAAACCTTTCGGTTTAATGGTGGGGACGAGAAAGCTACTCCTAAGTGATATGGCGTAGCTACGGGTTATGGTATTTTTTGTAACTTGTGCCTCAACAGGACAATATGGTGAGTTCTCTTCGGGAGTACTCAGTAGAGTGAAGCACCCTTAACACTCTTCCAGACACAGACCCCCTCTCTCGTCACAGATCGGACCTTTCGTCGAGCCCCTCACACAGCTTTCCTCCCTCCATTTCCACTTTCACCAAAGCACGCTCCTCACTCAGCACGGTCTCGGTTTGTCCGTCACCGATGTCCCTGCCTTTCCTTCCCAATGGTTAGCGGTGCTCCCGGGCTTGTATATAGATAGAATAGGCGGGTGAGGCAGTGGTATGAGTTTAGCACCCTAAAACACGAGGTGGACACTAGTTGCCGATCCTTGGAGTGGGTCTAGGCCTCCAAAATATAGAATGGTGTCCACAGCGCCTCTACATACCTCAAATCTGACGGGCGCGTGCACCTCGAAACGCACCTATCCGATGTTTCAGATCAGACCGCTCCTGCGACTTCACTCCTCTAGAGGGCGCTGTTCCTTTGTTGTTTGATCATAAGAGCTACAAAGCTAAACATACACTTATGTGCATTAGGATAACAGTTAAGTGCCAGGGCCACGGAAATTATGCGACAGGGGGCAACCAAACTATGTGTCGGGAATTACTTAATTATGCGCCAATAAAAGGCAAAATATATTGTGGCACATTTTGTAAAAGTATTGCCTCACATATTTTACATTGTTTATATATGTTAACACTTACGGTTTCATTCACATCATTAGAAACAGTCGGACACCCAAATACAGCAACAAGCAACGAATGACGACCAGTCATACTTTGCAAGGGCCTTCCACTGAGCAGCAACACGGGTTGCGGCGTTTTAGTAACCTGATCCGTTTGGCCTAGAAACAGGTTTTTTTTTTAAAATCAGCAGATTATGCAGCAGGTGATGAATTATGTGGCAAAACCATAATTACGTGGAAAACGCTGCAGCCGCAAAATCCCAGCATTTCAGTGACCCAGATTATATATAGCACGCTTCATAAAGTGCAGACTTTGAATGAAGATATCATTGTAAACTAGCATAGTGAATTAAATAGTTTATGCCGAGATCTATGTAGAACTGCTAGCGCAAAGTTTTCAGTTCGAGAAAAGAGGATTGGGCCTTTCATCTATCCGAAGGTCGATATAACGAGCATCCATTTTGATTCAAGGAAATAACCCTTTACAAAAATGTTAAAAGTTAAGTGCTTTCTATAAATTATTTACACTCCTAGAAATCTATTTTATCTCCTACATTTAAAAGCAAATTAGTAAAATGCACCCATTTCACAAGTACATTTAAAACCCGCCTGTTTTAGAGTACCGAAACAGCAAAAGGAAAGGCACCGACCTGAGGCTAAGCAGAGGCACTTTACTAGAATTTTAGTAAAATTATATATTTATAGAAAATTTCTATATAACCAGTCTTAAGGTGCTAATCACTAATAGACCCCACAGATCCTTTCCCATGGACATAAAATAAATGACAGTAAGAAGTACGAGCGCGCCTTTTCTTAGTCCTATGCTAAATGCCTCAGGTGAACTCAAAATTATTAGTTTCAATGTAAAACTGTAGGATTCTTCACAAGGACCGGTCAGCTCTCACTGTCCCCGCCCCAATTTGTGCCGGAAACATGCTGCGCATGCGCACTGAATACAGCACTGGACGTTGGTGATCTGCCAGGAACGATAGTGATCGAGACAATCAAACTCCCTCCATGTGACTTTGGATTGGAGGTTCTTCAACTGAGGACATTCTACAGCACACTTTACACTTTTGAAGCACAAAGTGCCCTGTGAGGCGAGAATAGAGATGAGGGTGCACTATTCTCCCACACACGACACCTGGGAGGAGGGTTGTTATCTCCAGGTATATGGCACCTGAGTGGGGCTCACTTCGTGCACCAGTCCAACAGACAGTGAACCTAGAAGGACAAAGGGCTCTAGAGTGGCTGCACTTCGAGGGGCCTTGGGCGTCCATGCCTAGCAGCTTGATACCACATGTCGAATTAGCGGGCATTTCCCATCATCAAAGTCATCTCTAAATGTACATGGCGGTCTACACTCCATATTATTTTTAAGTTCATTGTATGTCTTTCCTTGCGATGCTCTACAAGTCAGCCCCACAGTACGCTTTTAAAAGAACAAACCACGTGCACATGCACCTCAGATAGATCTTAAACAGTTGTAATGGTTCATCAACTATACTCAAAACTAAAATTACCTTCTACAGGACACATTAGACAGAGCTCAGTGCAGACAAACGAAACCGTCCAAACATGCCATATGGTTTCCAAAAGCGCTTACCACCACCAATGACTACCCAAGACTTCAAAACACCGTGTTAGATACAACACCTCACACACATCCAAAAAATGTAAATGTGAACGGGTGTAGAACTTAGGTGGATATCGACGTGCCCACAGCAGCATTCACCCATTACCCTGTACCATCCATCATCAGAGGTGGCCAAGAAGTACACGGGCAGAGCCGAGAGTCTGGCTCGGCTCTGAGAGCCCTGGTATGAGTAGAGCCATGAAAATATTTGGCAAGTGAACCGTGCCACAAACATCAAAAACTGACATAAAGTCTCTTCAAAGTTCAAACAAATATACTTCTTTAGCCTTCGGAACCGTTTCACTTTACTACATCAGATTAGATCACTGCATTGAGAAGCATTTATTTAAAGTTTATAAACCTGAATTTGGTAACATTCACTCTCTCCGCCCTGAGGACAGCGCCACCAGTGAACTAAGAGGCAAGCGCATCTTCATGTGCGCCCAATATGTGGCCTAGAATCTTATTATATACATGGAGAAAGAATAGAGTACATTAAATCAAACACGAGGGCTTTTGTACAGCGCACATCCTGAACGCATATATTTGAATCTGCTTTCATATGTGCTAATTAAGAAAGAAGGAGGCTTCGTGGAATACGCAATTTGCTACAGATCACTATTTGGTTACGCAGGGAAGCCGGGACTCATCCTAGGTTTTACTCTTCCATGTTGTGCAGTTCAGCCTCCAAATGAATCTCTTTCTTTCACCCACTGTTACATCAAAGGTTACTGCTTTGTCTTTCTTGTAATTCTTGGCAGATGGGGTTAGAGCACGAGTGGCACCCAGGGGCGTAGCTTGGTCAGCAAGATTAGGGGGGGGGGTGAGCTTCAGGTTTTCTGACAACCATGTGGGCATACCATGTTAAAACTCATTATAATAGAAAAGGTGCAAAAGAGGAGTTTAAGTGACGGTGGAAAGGAAGCGGAGTGCAGACTGTAAGGAGCGCTTAAAACACAATATTTTGTAAAATAACCAACACTTTTGTAAAACAGACGAGAGACAGTGTTTGTGTGGGTGTGATTTGTCTGTGTGGTTATGTAAAACTTCCAGGTGGAATCCGACAGACTACTCACCATACCCAACTGAAAATACCTGTACCCAACTATTTTACTAGAGAATAGAATTATTGGCACCCCAATCACCCCCTACGCTACGCCCCTGGTGGCACCATGTGAAAGGCTGGCACGTTTTTGGTCTGAGGGTCAAAGAGGACCTTGAGCTGAGCTAAAGCCCGGCATCTGACTCGAGCTTACAGGGACTCGCCCAACTCGAACCATCATACAACTGTACATCATACAGGACACTTACCACCCACCAATCCCCATCATACAACAGTACATCATACAGGACACTTACCACCCACCAATCCCCATCATACAACAGTACATCAAACAGAACACTTACCAAACACCATCATACACAGTATATCATACAGGACACTTACCACACACCAAACATCATCCTACAACAGCGTATCATACAGGACACTAACCACCCACGAACACCATCATATAACAGCGCGTCATACAGGACACTTACCACCCACCAATCCCCATCATACAACAGTACATTAAACAGGACACTTACCACCCACCAGACCCCATCATACAACAGTGCATCATACAGGACACTTTCCACACACCAAACCCTCATACAGCAGTGCATCAAACAGAACAATTTCCACCCACTAAACCCCATCATGCAACAGTACATCATACAGGACACTTTCCACCCACCAAACAGTGCAGTTACATCAGCAGGTGTAGATCAGGCTAGAACTGCATCAGCAAATGCCTCAAATTAATTAACTTACAAGAAATCTAATGGGCAACGCACAAGCCAAACAACCAAGTTAGTACGTAAGCACCTACACCATAACCCTGGCCACACCCAACAAACTTATAAAGGGAGACTCAAAGAAAATCCAATGCTGCCATGGTTTGGCTACCTGCTAAAGTGTGGAGAGTTCAACAGTCCCAAAGAAATGATCGAAAAAAAGTATTTTGTCATCACTATCAACCTATAAAACATCTGAAAAGCAACAGATGATGAAGGCAATTAATAAAATGCAATTTTGCATGGTGCATCACTTTTCATAGCATCCATTTTCCTTTATACCTTTTGCTTAATTTCATCATTGCATCCTGCTCGTGGCAAGTAAACCGCCATACGTCATGGCGAGTCTCCTTAGGATGAGAGAGGGTGGCAAGAGTCCACACAACTTCAGTCTCAGGCAGTATCACTACAGAGCCAGGAATATTTTGTAGGCTTCTACAAGAATTACGAGCACCTTAGGTTCAGAACGGCAGGTACATTACACCAATGGTACATGTTAGACACTCAGACTGCGGCCATAATTATCACTCAAATATCAGCATTACAAATATATATTTGGAAATGCAATCTATATCCACTAGCACCATCTTCATATTTTATGGAAGTACCGACATTTTGCTATTGTATTAAAATCCAGACCTTATAGTTTATTAAAAAAACATAAGCCATGAAATAGCAGCTTTTCGTTTTTAGTAAATACATTTGGTTCCCAAACAGTCGTTCAAACACATGCAATTGAAAAATGTCCACATAACAGAATAAAATAACCCCTTACGTAGGAGTTTGCGGAGTTCCGCGAAGTGACCAAAAAACGCAGCTGCGCTAAGTGAAATTCCGCTAGTGGCAGAGTGCATTAGATCGTGCCGTTTATGCTGATTTTTAGCGTCAGGTGTTTGCCCAGTGCAGGAAAATCAGTGCGAATGTCACCATGCACAGCGGAAGAGGGCACTGTTTTTTCTGCCGCTACAGTAGATTTTCTACTCTTGCGGCAACTTCGTCAACACGAACGGATGGTTTTTCAACGCGAGCAGTCGCGACCATCCGCGACCACCTGCTTTGAGAAATCTTGCTGGGTGGTGGCCTAGTGTTGGATTTTCCTCGCTCACCAACTTAACATTGGCGATCGTGGAAAAAACTCCACGCCGCAAACGGAACGCTGCGTGCTCCGCGGAGCGAGGAAAACTTCACTAACGAAGGAGAATTCACTGCCCAGGCCTAGTTATACCTCCAATGCCCAGCTACAATTATTTAACAAGCATTTACAATGCAATGGTCTCGGCATTGGTAAAGTTAGAGCTATTGGCATTGCTCATGACATTATTTTTGTTTATGTTTTTGTTTTTAAAACATTTCAAGAAACGGCATTGTTATTTACAATGTCAATAGCTTAATCACTCTCCAATGCGAGACCTAGTGCATTTGCACCCACACACAGATTAAGCTATTGACATTGTAAATAACAATGCCGTTTCTTTACATGTTTTAAAAACATAAACAAAAATAATGTCATGAGCAATTCCAATAGCTCTAACTTTAACAATGCCGAGACCGTTGCATTGTAAATGCTTGTTTATAATGCTGTGAACTTTAATCAATATTGAAAAAACAGCTCGGACTAAATTAATTAAATGTTGCTTTTGTAAACTGGAAAACAAAGTTATTTTTCTCCAAAGAGGTCAAACTCAAAACGCCTACTTGAATTAAAAAAATTAAAAAAAAAAAATTAAAATTATATTCACTGATGAGTTCATCAATTTGGAAAATAATTGAACTTCCATTGCTTTCTAGGTGAGCTCTAGAAAGCTTGCAACCAACCGATTCTGTCATCCCACGCAATACAATGATGATCCCAGAGCTAGGAGGCTTCCCGGACACAGACTGGATCCTGTTTACAAATCCATATATAACTTTGTGACGTCCCAAATGTCTAATTACAGGCCGCCTGCTCTTAAACATGTTTTCAAATGTTTATTTCCCCTTTCTGCCCATGGGAAAACCTCCCACTGACCTTTGGCCTTACAGACTTCCTTTTGTTTTACTGTGGCCTTCCTCAGTGTTTTCAAGACCTCAACGCTTTGGTTTATACACGGCACCCCTGCAGTTTCCTCTGCCTTCAGGGAGTTTCCTGTCGGAGACAAGCTGATGCTGTTTCTTGTAGGGGGTTTGTATTTATAAGAGTAGCAATGAACCACAAAACGACACCATCAGCACATTAGCTGCCTGCACCGTCCGCAGAACATCTCACACATGCCTGGTCAAAATAAATGAAACAGCAATAAATGTCACATCAGCAGCCATGGTCGTCAAATTAATATGGTAGTGAACGGCAGCACCACAGACACCAACGAAATGTCCTTTAAGATGGCCGGTGCAAAGATGGGTTCCACATATGCATTTCCTCTGTGAGTTACCTGCGACAATCTAAAAGATTAACGGTTAAACAGATATACACTGGTTCATACTACGGGCGTTCAAAATCGCGTAGGTTTTTTGTGCAAATATGAAAATTATGAAAAACGGCTCCAAATGTGGTTTGCAGGGTTTCGCAGGAAACGTTAACGAAAGGCATATCTTCCACTAAAAAGTCACATGAGATACCAGCAGAAGACTGATATGAGCAGATGATGTCTCTTGGTAAGAGACCTTTTGCTCAAACCAGGCTCCCGTCAGTAAAATGAACGCAAAATTGCATAATGTGAATTTTTATTAATTTCACAAATGTTATCGGAATTAGACATTTGCTTGGGTCCAGTTCCTGCTGGCCAATATCATCCATGCAAATGAACAACCTCTCCTATGCAGACGACACACAACTCATACTCGCCCTCTCAGACAAGACCCCCAAAACAAGAAATAAGTTCACTGCCTGCATGACCGAAGTCACTAACTGGATGAAAGCCAACTGTCTCAAGTTCAACAAGGAAGAAACAGATGTAAAAAAATTCGGCAAGAACACCTCACCATGAGACTCCAACTGGTGGCTGGCCGACCTCAAACCCAAGCCCAAAACGCACACCAGGAAATAATCTTCAAAAGCAAACTGGACATAACTGCTTAAGTCAGCTCCGTCACTGCACCCCACTTCCAGACCTTGAAGATGCAGAGGAACATCTTCAAATGGCTCCCATTTAACACATGAAAAACTGTCCATTACGCCCTTGTCACCAGCAAGTTGGCCTATGGCAACACCCTCTCCACCGGGATCACCAAACAGTTTATGAGAAGACTACAGTCCAACTAGAACTCGGCTGCTAAACTCATTCTCAACCTCCCATAGAGAACTCACATTGCACCACACCTCAGGAAACTATACAGGCTTCCAATACACAATGTGCTAAATTCAAACTCCCCACACGCACATTTAACACCCCACCTACTTGAACAGTTGCATCTCTTTCAACCAACCAGTCACACACATCCGCTCCGCAGGACTCCGTATCGCTAACATCTCACGCATACCCAGAACAGGATCAGAAGGACGTGCGTTCTCTTACATCGCTCCTAAAGCGTGGAAGGACCTTCTTCTCCACATCAGAGCATCCAACTTTCTTCTTGAATTCCGCAAGAAGTTGATGACCTGGCATTTTAATTAACCAACCTACCATAAGTAGGGCTAGACATACACACCTACTCAGCTCCAGAATACCCTCACAGGTGACAATGCGCTTTACAAATACACATAACATAACAGTTTGCACAGTGCCGGGGGCGGTGCGACCGGTGCCGCCGCTCCGGGTGCCGTGTTCCTGGGGGCGCCATTTGCATGGAACTGAGTTCCATTACTTATTTTCATTTTCACAGGGTCTTGGAAACAAAAGAAGACAAACAATGCTGCTCACGTGATGGCGGTGCGCATTGTACAGGGCTTGCTCTGCTTGTAGTCTCCTTTTCTAGACAAAAGCGCACTTTTATTGCTAAACAATGACTGCTAAAGTTACAAAAGACAATTTAATTTCTAGTTGGAAGATGGTTTATCATCCTGTTGCTGCACAAAGACAGGGCCCGCAGAGAGGGGGGAATAGTTGCATTCAGTCTTGCAATTTTTGCCGTTGTTTAAAAAACAGGAGTTCTTTCACTTTACATGCGATTTCTCGATATGTTCAAACAGATCCCTTGATGCGATTTCATTACTTTTAGATACTTTTCAGTGTTCAAACCTACGCTTCCTCCATGTTACAAAGAGAGCCACCCCATCTCCTGTTATTCCACCCCCCTCCCTGATCTACGTCTACTCTTTTGGCTTTGCTGTATCATTTGGTTTGAATCATACTGTACAAAAAAGTGATGCGGAGGAATAGATACATACACAATAACCATGGGGTACATCAAATTACCCTATTCAATGGTACATCTTCCCATCCCAATTACTTATTAATCACAAACCATATACCACAGATTATTCCTGGTCGGAACAGTTATTATCTTCATTGAATTATTCTTAAATTGGTAAATTATTCAAAACATCAATTAAAAAACATTTTACAAAAACACATACAAATAATCTGATTAATCAAATATTGTCTCTTATTCTCCAATTTTTAATGTTGTGTTTGCACTCCAAATAACAGCAATCCAATGTGAGGTATTCCAATCCTATATACACAAGAGGTTCAGACTACACCTCAACAAACATTTTGCATTGTGTATATCCAATATAATTCAGCTCTTTCTTTATTTAATGGACTCCACTAAAAGTCAGTTGACACGTTTCAGCCCTTTATATTCCGGGCCTCATCAGGACAAGGGTATAAGGAACAACCTAAAAATTAAATGATCCAAAAGAATATTACAAAGAGTTGCCTACGCGTGCTTACGGATGTGCTGATCACCCAGATGTTCACATGAGCCCATAAAAACAAATTCGTGCCACATAATTCTACCAATGGTGAAGGTGCCCCACTCTTGTTTTAAACTCTATATCAGAGCATGTAATAAATACTAATAACGACGACACATCTACTTAATGTTAAAGATTAATCACAAACAACCACGACCTAGTGCAGCCTTACCAACCCTTAACTCTCCTAATCAAACACTAGACTCACTTACAATGCCTCCCACGGGCAATGAAGTATATTTAGGGTAAGATCCACATATGCACACCAGTCTTCATAAAAGTATCATGCCTATTCCATCAGAGAGCTGGCACACTGAGAACATAAAAATAAAAATAAATCTGTTATATAAAAAGTTGACCTCTCAAAGACCATCCAGTAACCAGTGTGATAGCACAAACTCGTGTGCTTTGCTTACCTGTGCCACACCTCAAGCACCAATATCTTCGAGCACTCCATGTCACTCGGTCTCCCTTTTCTTCACAGTGTATCAACTTTCCAGCATTATCTTACGGGATCGTTACGCTAATTATATAAATGAAAGTGCACCGGCCAGTGTGCAGTCATCGTATTCAAGCGGGACTCGCCGCGTCCCCCATTACCTCTACTATAGCTTACCTACGTTACGGGATCATGGAGCATCGGACCCTGCCTCCTTCACTTCCAGGATTCACCAACGGAGCTCCCGCACGGTAATTATAATTAAACCCTCCTAAACATTACGGTCATGCGCGCCGTCACGAACCATAGAAGTCGACGAGAGATGCCTGAACTCGGCTCGCATTCCGACTAATGGAATCGCCAATCCCCGTGTGTGCATAATATTGTGTAAAGTCATATGTTATAAATAAAAAGAGACAGAAAACCATATACTACATGAGAGCCATTAAAAATACACCACAGGTCAGATATGATCAAACTAAGAACTAAGAAACCCAATAAAACAGGCCACCCACAATTTTTTCAGCACATCCTGTGCACAAACTCTAAAAGTAAAAGTAAATATAAAAGATGACAAATTCACAGATAGAGGGTCATAAATCTTAGATACAGAGAAGTCGAATATATCAATGCTCAAGACTTTCTCAGCAGATTTATTTGCATTTTGGTCTTCAAATATTCACAACATTTTGGACTATTTGACCAATAATCCTATATACATTTTCAATAGTGTGCAGGCTTATTCTCAACTTGACAAATTGACTAGAACTGTGAGGTCATCTCAGTGTATCCCATTGGATCACAAATAGAAAGTCACAGATCTTAAAAACAAGCAAGTCAAATATGTCAATACTCAAATCTCTCTCAGCAAATATGTATGATGCATTTTAGTCTTCAAGAAAAACTCACAACTTTAATGACCATTTAGCAAACAATCCTATATACATTTTAATAATATGCATGCATGCTCCCAACTTCACAAGTTGGCTAGAGACTATGAGGTCGTATCAATGTATCGATTCAGATCAATGCCCAGATTTCATCATGGTCATTAAGCCCCTGCACAGGTGTTCTATTCTTCTATATCAATTGGTCTGGCTTCCACAATTTTCTGCTCTATGGGCATTAACATTCTAGCCCTTGAGTGTGAAATGAGAGAGATTTTGCACTCTCATGATCTGAGAACTTGGAGAGCATTGTGAGATTGCTTAGCTGCCAGCAACTATTATTATTAGCATTATGTATATGATAATAAATGAGTTTAGAGCTGACACTGTCAAACTGCAAGTCTGCAACTCATTGATTTAAAAATTGAGTCACTTATTAACCAGCAGTCTACGTTTTACTAGCATTAGAAGGATGAAAGTTTGAGCTACTAGGTTACATTATGGTTCTCGCCCACAAGACAGCCTGTCATCCAGTGCCACTAGTGGCTGCAGTGGCCACCACCTGTGACCTGAGGCCATCGCGGAATTAACTGCACAAACTTATTGCGGTGCATTCCAGCCATGAGTGAGCTCCTGTAAGTTGAGGAAGAACCCAATGTGTTTGCTGGCTTTACTTAATTAAATCACAAAGATGGTGCATTTTAAAATATATTCAAGTGTTAAATCACCTGTTGAAGAGAACTTTGTGTGCCCAGTGATTTTCAGAGCCTAATAATATTTGCATGATAAGTCTTGTGGTTAATGTGCTTGGTGAGGAGGTCTGTTTTTTTTGTCTAGTGACAGTTTTCACTCATCATAAAGTAGTATACTGTTAAGGTGCCTCCCGGAAAGCACAACTTGTAACATATCTATCACAGATTTGTATTTATTTGTAGATAAGTAAGTGGATTTTCTCATAGAGAACCTTTTGTTACTAGCAGTTCATAAGTTACAATCCTTCGAATATAACGCAGTGAGCTATGAACCACTGCATGCAAACTGCAAGGCGTGAGTTTAGAAAGTAATTTTTTCCCTCAATCTTTCCTCATTCTAAAGTACTAAATACTGTTCCTTTGGATAGTGATAAATTTTTATTAGTATACACAACCTCAACCACTTTGTCACGTTCTGAAAACTGAGTTTGTCTTTTTCCACACTAACCATTTGTAGCATACAAAGCCCACCAGTATGGACTACATGTGACTACAACACCTCGTATCACTTATTGTCTTATGCAACATTTCCTATACGTTAGTTTACACACAAATTAATCATTTTCTCAGCATAATACATGTATGTATCATGTAATATGCTCTGACACCCCACTTGGGACGAGTAGTACCATAAAAGAAATTAAAGAATATATGTAAGAAGGGGCTATGAACATATGATAGCACCCTTGGAGCATGGTGATGTTGGAATCAGTGCAGAAGGAGGTCATGGAGGGGTCACGAGTGGGAGGTGCCAACAAACATTTTCACACCAGGCGCCACCAATACTAAAGCCGGCCCTGAGTTTGCACTCTCCTGTGTGAGCCCCTTCTTTTCATTCCTAGAGACACCAAAAACCACAGAGTAGATGCTGTAGAACAACAAACTATTACTGAAGAAGATCATTTCTAAATTGGAACAGTCTATTTTTCCTGATCCTACCTTTCACCGCCTCTTTTAAAAAAAAATCCACACAGCACTAGTTGTCAGCATTCCAGATAATCACTTTATGATGAAAAAAGTTAATTTTCCATTTAAATGCTCTATCTCACAGACTCAAGCTTCTTAAGTTACAGAATAGAATCCTTCTCACAAACTACTCAACTAGATGCTTGCAAACTACCCTCCCTGTGTATGTGTGCCTCTTGTATCTAGTTCACACATATTTTTTGCAAAACATCAAACCGTTAGTGTGTAGTTTAGTTAGGAATCCAGGGGTTAGGTAAAATAGTAATGCGATTCTTATATCCCTTTTATACCATTATGTTAAATTTTTCATCTGACACTATTATAACTCATTTGATTTGATTAATATTTGTATAGCGTGACGAATTACCAAAAGGAGTCTTGGTGCTGGTGTGCGTATTACAGAAATGCTAAGCCCAACCAAACCATAACAGGACCTTAGAAAAAACTGGAGAAAAAGTAAGATTTCAAAAGCTTTAGAAAAATAAACAAATTAGATCGAGATCGTAATGGCAGCGGCATTTGATTGCACAACAAGAATGTAGCATGAACAAAACTCCTACCATCCCAAGATGTTTTTCTGATCTTAAGAACCTGCATCGTCTTAGCTGTAGCTGATCACATGATTCTTTTAGGAGCATACCACAGCATTTTTTCCTTCAAGTTGTCTGGAACTATTTTATGAAGGGCCTTGTGAGCAATGTAGAGTGCTTTAAAAGCCACTCTGTGTTTTTTATAGGAAGCCAAAGAAGCTCCTTCAGCCCTCTAGAGGCAGACTCATAATTCTTGATATTTTTCAAACGTCGGAATGCTGCACACTGCAACCTCTGGAGCTTCTTTAGCAGACCATGCTGCATGCCCAGATATACAGCATTGCAGTGAGACCACCACTGTTGTCTGAAGATCCACTGAGATGGATGGCAGAACTTTTTTCAATATCTTTAAAAGAACAAGCATTTGCAATGCAATAGGTCTCGCATTTACGCGAGTTTGAGCTATTGACATTGCAAATAATAATACTTTTTATTTTTGTTTTTCTTTTAAAAACATAAATAAAAGGCATTGTTATTTACAATGCCAATAGCTGAAACTCTCGTAACTGCGAGACCTATTGCATTGCAAATGCTTGTTTTAGTAGCGGCTTTTGTTGGACCTGCACGTACCTAATTGTTTCCCAAACTGTTTGAAATGGGTTTTAAAATGTTTAGAAACATAATCAAAATTTTGACGTTGCTTTCTCCAGAGAAAGATTGGGTACATTTTGGGAGGGGAGAGGCCCTCGACACCCCATGAATTTACTATTGAACGGCATAATGCACCCCCTGAATATAGCATAACGAGAGGCAATCACTGGGGGCGTAGCTTTGGCAGTAAGATGGAGAGTGTGGGGGGGACAGAGGTGTAAGCTAAGATTTCCCAACTATCACGCTGGTTAAAAATAAATTATATGAGAAGCCGGGCAGGAGGGGCCTTAAGAGGCAGTAGGAAGGGAGAGGAGTGCAGATTGAGAGGGGTACCTAAAAAACACAATATTTTGTAAAATAACCATTTTTAATACCTTTAAAAGAGAGTTGTTGCCCTCGTAAATGGGGTAAAGTATGGGGGGCATGGAATAAATTCAGAGGAGGCATATGCGATCCACCACCGACGCAGGAAGATGAAACCTCAGACAAAGACTGGTAGGAGAGACCACGGGGCGAACATATGGGGCGTAGATATCAGAGATGTAAAGTTACAGGGAGGTGATTTTAAGGGGCTAATTGTGATATCATGTGTTGTACTGTTCTATGCTATGAGAAAAGTGTATACCCAAATGTTATTCTGTACTGCTCTAAAGAAAATAAAAATCTTCATTAAAAAAAAAAACTGAAAAAAAATAAATAAAAAAAGAGTTGTGTGTGTGTCTTTGTCTGCATGTGTATGTGTATGTAAAAATCTCAAGTGAAATCCGACAAACACCTCCTCACCCTACCCGATTTAAAGCACCTGTACACAACTATTTACTACAGGATACATTGGGGGTGTAAGACCCCAAACACCCCCCGAAACTATGCCCCTGGCAATCACACACAGAGGACAGTGAATAAACAGGGCAATATAAAGAAATAGCAAATAAATGCGCGGTAAAGTAGTGGGGGTGACCTCTTTTTGGATGTGTCCATAAAATTAACCTTTTGTCCTAAATGTTACCCTTTTTCCTGCATGTTTAGAGTCCTGCCCTGAATTTCTGGTCACCCTAGTATATTCCATAAAACAATCGTGGTGGTGTCACGCTAGTGGCATGTAATGTAACCAAGGCCATTAGAATTACGAGATTATGCGACCACGATGATTTTCGAATAATTATTAATTTGCCGTATTTCCCACATAATCCATCATCTACTGCATAATCTGCAGATTTTAACAAAAAAATGTTTGTTTTCAGCTCAAACTGTTCAAAAGTTTCTAAATAAGCACCAACATGTGTTGTCCTTTGCAAAGGTTGACTTTCTGTTGCTTTTTTGCTCTGTTTGGGTGCTAAACTGGTACTAAAGAGTTGCAACTAATGCCCAAACAGTTAAACAAGTTTAAAAATGACAAAATAATGAAGTACTACTATCCCAAAATGTGCCGCATAATTTGCCTTTTGTTGCCGTATAATTTACTTGACCCTGATACATAATGTGGGCCTCTTCTGCCACATAATTACTGGAGCCTAGAATGTAACTTTAGAAGATGGTCTGGCACTGAAGCGCCTTTGAATTTGAATTTGTGGAGGGGGAGGAGGAGGCGGCAGGAGGGAGAGGCACCCGGCTCCTCTCCAGCAGAGGCGATAGAAGGGGGAGGCGAGAGCACGGACCCCTGACCCACCCCAGGATGTTCACCGTCAACGTCTTCTCGTCCATGTCCTATGGCCGGAGCCCGGGGCGCCCGCCCCCCAACAGCGCCCAGCGGAGAGAAGAAGTTACAGGAGTAAGAGAGCTGCGGGGCAGATTAGATTGGGGAGAGCATAGGGCAGTGGAGAGAGAGCGGGGGGGTGCTGAGGGGGTAAGAGGCGAGAAAAAGCTACAGGAGTAAGAGAGCTGCGGGGCAGATTAGATTGGGGAGAGCATAGGGCAGTGGAGAGAGAGCGGGGTGGTGCTGAGGGGGTAAGAGGCGAGAAAAAGCTACAGGAGTAAGAGAGCTGTGGGGCAGATTAGATTGAGGAGAGCATAGGGCAGTGGAGAGAGATGGGGGGGCTGCTGAGGGGGTAAAAGGCGAGAAGAAGCTACAGGAGTAAGAAAGCTGCGGGGCAGATTAGCAAAGGGAATGACGAGAGAGATAATGATGGGGGGACGGGGTGGACAGGTACGAAAGGCGGCCGCGGGCAGTGGTGAGAGACCTGAGGGGGAGATTAATGGGTAAACGAGTAGGTGGGGCAGCCTGCCGGGTTGTGATAGAGGGCAGAGGTAAAGAGCGTGTGCCAGGGGGAAGGAGGCGCAGGAGGTTGTCGATAAACTGATGAAGAGGGGAGATGACAAGGGGGGGCAGGAGTGGACAGTGGTGAGAGAGCTGAGGAGAGGGGACATATCAGGAGGAGGTGGAGTTATTAGGAGTAAGAGAGGTGGAGGGAAGGGTGGCCAGGCGCAGGGGGATAAACAAGGGGGTGGACTAGAGTGAGAGGGAGGTGGGTGAGAAGTAATGATGGGGTGGGAGGTAACAGAAGAAAGGGAGGTAATGGAGGTGGGGGGACAAGTAACTCGGAGGGGCCATCTGCTCGTCACAGCAGGCTAGCGCCTTGGGTGGTCTCTCTCCACCAGCCCCACCCCTCCCCCGCGCAGTGACACATACCCGTGGGGGGCGACATGGCACGTTTACGTGCTAGCAAAGTCTGGTTGGGATCTCAGAGCTGTGCACGAGCCGAGCCGTAAACCACTTGCACAAAAATACAACAATTCACGTAAAATATGATAGCGAGTCTTCAAAGTTCAAAAAAATGTTTCTTTAACCTGTGGAAGATTTGACATTAACAGGGCACGTTATAGGACTGCCCTGATAAGCACTTATTAAAAGTGATAGTTTTGTACAAATGGTAGCCTGAACTCGCACTTTCTCAAGCACTTTCATGCGTGACGGTGATAACGAAGAAAAAAAGAGTTTTGGTAAAAACAACATTGGCCTAAAATCACACAATGTAAGCAGGTGTCTATCCGTGTTTTCTGGTTTCACTCTGTACAAACAGCCAGTCAGTAGGTTTCTGTTTTGTGTTTTAACCTCTTAGTGCATTCTTCGGCTGTTTTTTAAATATAGCGGCCACAGGTATTGGAGCGCTTTACCTGGGCATCAGTTGTACTACACAACTATCCTTGCATTGTTTATAGCGGGGAGATGAAGTGACTTGCCCAGAATCACATGATGTTGAGCCGACGCCGAGATTCGAACCTGACAGCTCTGGCCTTAACACCAAATCGCGGGTAGAGGCAGGCAAAAAGCTGCATCAAGGGTCGGCTCGGTATGATCTCGCGGTTACAACAGCACTTCGAGCCGAGCCAGAGCCAGGCTTCATGTTCGAGTCTGGCGAGTGGTCTTCAGTCAGTCCATGCTCTGCGAAGCCAGGTGCATTCTGGTACTTGTAGTTCCCGGTTAAAATACTGGCAAAAACACAGCCTTGTTGGGTAAAAGTTAAGGATTCTTTCTTTGAATAAAAGAGAGGCCTGTATATTTCTTTCCTTCTGCCACCACCTAGAAGACATATTAACAGATTATAATTTTAAGATTGCAATTTCGGCGCCTTAAGCCCAAAAGAAGGATGCTAGCGCTACAGATGGCGCTAAACAGCAGATCAGAGATAGGCTCAAACATCCTGTGATTCTGGGCAAATCACTTAATCTCCCCGTGCCTGGATGTGTCCTTGTGTAACGTAACCGGTGCTCATGCAAAGCACTCTGATACCTTCGGTCGAGTTTGCGCTATAGAAATGTGCAACAAAAAAAATCACTTATCTCCCCGTGCCTAAAAATAAATGTGTCCGTCTGGTATGCAACTGGTGCTCATGTAAAGGCTCTGATACCTTCGGTCGAGTTCGTGCTATACACAACTGCAAAAAGTAAAAAATGTAAATGACATAACAGCGGGCCAATGAATGAAGAGGAGTGGCTGAATGCCCCTATAAGTAAGCGTATAGTGTATGCAATTTTAGTAAAAACAAAAGGCATTAAAAAACACAGCGCGAAAAGAGAATGAAAATAGATGTGCGAGAGAGGAAGAAGGGTGGTGGGGGGGCGTTCAGTAACATGAGAAACAAGACAAGCCCGGCGGAGCGTGGCGCGCGCGCTTGGTGGGGGCGGGGGAGCGCATTTTAGGCGGGGGAGCGGACCCTTTGAAGTAGGAGGCCAAACGGATTGCATGGTGGCACGATGCACGTGATTGTGCGCGTGCTCGCCATGCAATCCGCTTTTGGGAGCACTTTTGGGAGCCCCTTACTATAGTCTCGCATAGCGATCGCTTACGCGATAGCTAGGTGAGACCTAAAAAACAGGGAGAAATTAGCTGGTTCGTCTGGTCTGGTTTTACTTTGTAACTGGAGTAGGTAATGGGCTAAGCTTGGAAGGCCACCAGGAGGAATTCCAAAATGACAGATCTGACCCAAAGAAAAGTACATTTGTGTTATCAGAGTTCAGTTTTAAGCATTGGTTATTCATCCAGTTGAAAATTGCTTTCATACAATGATTGAACCTACTGGCTACCTCCTCTACATTGCTGGTAATGGAAACAACTATTTCTGTGTTATCCGCATAAGGTATTGTATTAAAGCCAAAGGATCTAATCAATTTGTCCAGCAGAGCCACGTAAATGTTGAACAATGTGGAGCTCAGCAAGGACTCTTGCGGAACCCCACACAGCAAGGAGAAAGAACAAGAAGTAAAATCCCTGAGAGCGACTGACTGTGCTCGGTTACTGGGAAAGGAAACTCGGAGATGGAGGGCTACCCCTCCAATTCCAATCTCCATTAAACATTTAGAACAGAAAGTCCAGGTTAACGATGAAAGACTGACTGACTTGTCAGGATCATGGCCTATGACATTTAGTTTTTCTAATTCCATAGCTGGTATTTTAATGAATGGCTACACCACTTTAATCTATAAAGAGTAAGTTTAGCCGCCTTAAGTACTTCTTTTTAATTATTTATTTTTGTCTCAATTTTACTCTAGTTTAAAATTTTATACATACTTTTCTAAAAAGCTAAAAACAGCAACTTGGCGATTTCAGATTTACATTGCATTTCCATTTTATCATAGTTTTGAAAAACTATATTTTAACAAGTAACAACATTTTTCTATTGACATGCTTAAGTTTATGTGGCACTTACAATAAAATCAGATCACAGTTAAGTTAAAAAGAGAGAACACAAATAGGCTTGTTACACAATTTATTTTATTATGCCACAAAAAAAATACAATTCATTCCGATTGTGAGAATTAAACGTACATGGTAAAACACATACTTTTGGTAATAAAAGGATTCCAAAAGGGCAGATGTGCCGCACAGTACTCATTATACGCACCAAGATACAGAAATGTAAGCACTGGATTTCTAGAACTAAGCTATTCTTCAAAGTTAGCACAGTGAAAGAAATTTGCATACCAGCTAAAAAAAAAGATATATATATGATTTATGTATTTATACATGCATATGAAGATTTTTAGGCACACGTTGACATTTTATTTTCCAATGCGGTCAGTTTCCATGCTCGGTGGGGGCTTGGGTCACCCCACTAAATATGCAAGGCAAATCCTTTATATGGAAGAAACAGACAACTCCATCTGCGTCAGTAGTTCTCTTTAATTCACAATAGCGTAGAACACATAGCAGCCAGGGCGATGGGTTTTGGCTAAACAGTCCTTTTCAGGACAAAGGTCATACAATCAAAAGTACCCATTTATATTGTGAAAAAGCATTCCCTATAAACATGGTGAAATTATTATAAAAAGTATTATAAAAAAAAGCATAGACACAGAAGAAACATATAGATAAAAGGCATACCATTAAAAAAACTAATAGAAACATTTCATTAGAAAATTGCAATTTGTCCACTGCTAGCAGTAATAAAATCACAAAAGTTGGTTGAAATTATAAGGAATGTTTTCCCATTTTATAATCAACATTAGATACCCATCAAATAAGAAGGCGTACACAATCCAGACATATTAAATGTGTGTAATACATATTATAGCACAGTATCCCTTAGTCACTGTTAATTTAAAAAAAATCACTATCCCTTATTCACTGTTGATTTTAAAAACAATCACCCCAAATCAAGCCCGACTGGCAAATCATCAAAGTATGTGCAAACATTAAAAATACACATTACGGTATCATTACGGTACAATATAGCCCAAGTGGGCTTGATCCATTAATCAATTGTATGTCATTTCAAGAATGAAAGGAAAGGATGTCATTAGGAGAATCTCACATTAACATGTCAGGTGTGCTACAACTCTTACAGCCGTACCCACTTCAATAACCTAGAGAGGTGAATAAAAAGAGTGAATGCTTTTGGCCAAGTCCAAGGAAAGGGGGAGATTAAATTTAACAATAGATTGATACCAATTAAAGACATAAACGCACCCCTGGTACATCATTGGCATGTGCAGCTGAAAATGTGCATGCCCATGAAGCTTCCCGACCAATAAAATAATCCAACTTCTTTCTTGCAAATAGGAGAAGTCATCAAACCACCTTTTTGTAATATTTCATGACATTTTGTATCCCTGCTTACTCTGTATTGTACTGCTAGGCTAAAAACGTATAGTTTAGATGTCTTTGCAGAGAATAATGTTGATCTCAGAAGCCACGTTTCACAAACCTCTAAAAACGTTGTGTGTTGGACTAAACCTGATCAATAACTCACACCCAGCTAGGTGGGGGAGTCCGACTTGAAGTCCCTGCAGCTGCAGGTCAAAAGAATGCAAATCTTCCACGCCTAGACGAGCACCTCAAGGCCCTGTTAGGAGGAGGCTCCCTGTGCACACTCCATGCTAACGGTGTCCTTACTCCTGCTGCCCACACTTGCGATCACAAGTGGACACGTGGAAGCAGCTGGGACATCAAAATCAGATGCAGTGCACCAATGAAGGAAGTCCCAAGGTGGGCAGGAGAGCGGGCCTGGGCTGCATGGGCCTGTGACCCTCACACAGTTTCAACTATTGTGCATGCATGTATGTGATATTTTTATGACCTAGCAAAAAAGCAGCAGAGTGCTGTACATGGCCACAGAAAAGCAAAGTGTCAACGAGTAATAAGCGTGGGTGCTGGGTTGTGGATAGTAAATGTATTGTAATGTAGTGCCCTCTAACGAGGCGAGTTTTCAACTCTTTCCTAACCTGGAGCAGTGTTGGGGCGATCCTGATGGATAAAGGGATGTTGTTCGAGATCCTTGGTGCATAGAAAGAAACGGCCTCCTGTCTTGTTTTTTCTTTTTTATACTTCTTAGTCTAAAGTCTGATGTTGTCCTCGCTGTGGGTGTGCTGGGAACCACCAGAGATGGTGAGCTTGTCTGCAAGATAAGTGGAGATGCTGGTTGTGATGGCTTTGTAAATGATATAGCAGGTTATGAATATGGTGCGGTCTAGCAATGGGAGCCAAAGGATTTCCATAAGGATGGTGGTGATTTGATCATATTTCTTCAGGTCTTGGAGGAGACGTGCTGCAATATGTAGGATCCCCTTAAGGGGTGCTAATGTGGAGTATGGGAGACCATCGAGCAGGGTATTACCACCATCCAGTTCTGAAGTTACTTTCTGGAAGTTACAATTTGACTTTACTAAGAAGAGAGAGCTGGTACCAGGTCATCTTTGTGTTTTGTGGCAATGTGTTCTTTGAGGGTGAGGTTGTTGTCTAGAGTGAAGCCAAATGACTTGACATTCGGTGAAAGTTGGGGTTTGAAGCCATCAAGGTTCATGTCATTGAGCCAGACTTGTACTGTATCTTGTTTATTGTTCTTGGCAAATAAAATAAATTCTTTCTTGGTTGGATTGAGCTTCAGGTAGTTCCTGGCCATCCAGGTCTGGATGATGTGCAAGCAGTGTTTGAGGTGTTGGATGTCTGCAGCGGAGGAGACTTTCAAGTAGAGTTGTGTATCATCATCATATTGTTATTTGTGAGTAGAGTACCAAGCAGCTCAACGTCAGAATTGAAGATCACAGACAACAGAATTGTAAGTGTCAGCATCCAAAAACAGAAGGGCACTCACTTGCTGCAGTGGGCAAGAAGGGATTGGGAAGAAATGCAGGCCCAGCAGGTGCACTGAAAAAAAGGAAATTTTCTTTGGCCTGTGGCAGCATCAAAGGAATCACCTCAGGGACAGAGAGCACATCATACACCCCAGCACAGGGCTTTAAAAATGTGCATCTTGTTTTGACAAAGCTCCTAGAAGGGCATGCTTTGTGTGGTGTTAAAAAGCCACTCGGGAGCAACGAGGGTCCCACCTCAAAAATATAGGTTTCACTGAACAGTTCATTTTTACTATGGTTACTTTTGAAATTATGTCTAAGACAATAGGTGTGGGTTGTTTCAGTTTTGAAAGGCAAATATGTTCATAATTATGTTAACATCGTGAAATGTTTATGATACTAAAATGGTCATTTTCTCATTGTTAAATGTATGGTTGACACCCTGTGACAAAGCTAGTAGCCTGATCTTTCATAACTGCAAACTAGATGACTTCCTAAAGGCGTAACCTGGGGCACAGGTTCTACTGGTGGGCACACTTTTAAAGGTATCTCAGACCTACAGGGTCTAGACTGCACTAAGTTGACTTCTGTGGTCTTTCTTTAGCATCCACATCCATCCCATGTAGGTTGCGATGCCATGTACATGGTGTTTTTTCCTCCTGGTCTTTTGCATAGATTTGTAATTTTTTGTAAAAGATTACGCTTTGCACGTATTCAAATATATTCCCTTTTAAAAGAAAAAGCACTGACTAAGCTCTGATGTATTGAGTGTTATTTGTTGCAAATGTTATTCGGAGTTTCTAGCCCAGTTTCTCCTCCTGGAGTAAGCCTTGGACAGCAATGTCTCACTGCCCTGAGAATCAAGTGCTAACAGGGGTATTTGCCCCCATTTAGAGGATATGCAGTACAGGGGACCCAAATATATCACAAGTAAAATACCCCACTAACCTCGATTGCTATTAAGATGATGAATAAACAAAAATATACCCTTTATGGATTTCTCAGGCATCTCTGAAACTGGCTACATTCAATAAAATTATGTTCAAATTGTGTCAATCCAGTTTTTTATGTGAGCACCCAACACCGCCTTTTGTTTAGCGTCAATAGCAGCAACCGGCCTGCAAAGTTGGGACACGATATGCTTTTGTCAGGCAGACTTTTACAAAAGATGTCGTTCGATTTTTTAACAAAACTGCCTGTATACCCTGTATGACTTTATAAACAGAGGAACTTAGCATCAGCATATCATGAAATAAATGCAATATCCAGTTTGTTTCTTTGCTCCAAATTAGATTGGTGTTTGTAATAGGCTTAATCTCCAGGGGCCCTCTAAACGAGGCATACTCCATTGGAAAACATAATCAAGGAATTGAATGATAAATTCAACGATTTGCTTTGAAGAAAAGTTACAAAGTGCATTGCATGAGCTTGCCTATGGAGTACTCCATAAGCAAACAAGTATCAAACTCATTATTTGGACCACTCATAAGGATGGCATCTGGTGTAAGAGAAATATAATCTTCTCCTGACTTAAAGGAGGTGACCAGGATTATTGTTGTTTTCTTAGAAAAAAGAATAAAAGAAAAAAGAAACTTGCTTCAGTGTAACACAAATATAAAACATTCGGAGCATTTGCACCTAAGAGGCAGAAAACACTGGGCACAGTACCTGTCCTTCAGTCGCAACTCGAGTTCACTCACCCTGCATGAGTACCTAATGGACACAGGGCCCCTGTTTCCAGATCCATACCGGGCACCGGGTGTTTTCCCAGGAGACTTGAAGGGTGGGGGGCGGTTTTCCAGTGGTGGGAGATTTTTTTTTTCTGGGGGCTGGTTTTGCAGCGGTGCTGCAATATTGGCCACATAGTAACAAAAGCAACAAGCAAGCATTTCGAGCCTCCCGGGGCCAAGCAGTGCTTCCCCAGGGGCTGGTCCGAGAAAATTGCCAGGGCTGCTTTGGGGTCCCAGTCCGGTCCTGCCTATTGCCCCAATACCCCTATCTACACTGTCATATTTTTAACACGAGAGTCAAGACTATTAGGCTATACATAGCATTCACTTGAGGCTACCTTTTTCTGTTTGGGCTGTCTATTTGGTTCTTAACCAGTCCTGATGAACACCCGTTGTGCCATATTTACTTATGCATACATTCTGGGTCGAAACGTCAATGCTTTTTATCAGTCCATGTCCATAGCCTCATCACCCTCAAACTAAGACGAGAACTCGGAGGGTTGCTGTAGGACTGTTGTATATATAGGAGAGACTCAGACTTCATTGTATTGTCTATGCAGTGTTTATTTGGTTGTTGAAATCTGTATTTGTTTTATTATCTGTATGTACAGTATGCTTGCACTGTATGTAACATGGCTCACCAAAGTCATATTCTCTATATTATGTGTTTCCATTAATGTATGTAACAACCATACACTTGATGGATTTTCATTAATGATATAAGTATATAAATGAATAGAATGTTATTTGCAGTGTGTCTTAATTTAGATTAATTCCTGAATTGCTTACTTCGCACTAATGGCTATAAAGAAGTAAACATGGTTATGTTCTTGGTGGTATAAATTGGTTGGTTCGCTAAGCAACTGCTTTACCCAACAGAATACATTGTAGTTCATATTACTTATACCCAGGTTCTGAGGGACGCAGGGTCACCCCATTATCGTTAAGGCCAAGTTAAAAGTAAGCAATAAAATTAGCTTCTTGCCTTGCAAATCAAGGTCCATTTTTAAACAAAAATGGGCTAAAAATTTGAGGTATGCTCTTCCTCCCTGGAGCATGCTGGTAACCCCCAGAAAGTAAACTTTTCCAATTTGGGAAGGAATATCCTGAGTTTTTTCAATCCTTTTAGTACAGATGGATTGATGGATTTCGGTTTCACATCAGGATTACAAGCCAGACTCTCAGATAAATATATTTTTTTCTGGGCAGTATTCAAATAAGTGCTGAACAGATTAACCCCTTCCATGCTCATGATGAGTCACAGTGAAGCTGTGCTCATGACGAGCTGAGCTCGCCATAACAGCCGCGGCCCGCCCACGTGCAATAAATTCCCCGCCTGTGCGGGAGAATTAATCAGTGGGCGGGGTCGTGACCAGCTCAGCACCACTGTGAGTCATGACGAGCTGAGCTCGTCACGAGCACAGCGGCACCGCGGACCCACCCCCCCCCCCCCCGCACCGTGGGGGAATTACCCCCACAGAGAAGGGGTTAACACCAAATAAATAAACAAAGCATTCTAAAGGTGGCGGATTCCATTTTGAAGCTTAATTTGATTACATGCTTTACTTTGTGGTTGTTCATGCTGCACATTTACAAACCCGCTTCTGTGGCCAAACACTTTTTTTAAGCAAAGTTACACACATAATTCTCACTAGATGCAAAAGTTATTAGTAATAAAAAATAAATAATACTTTTGCTACAGACTAAGCAACTGAAACATAACTGGAGGTTTGAAAAAGTTATCTGCCATTGTATAAAATACATTGAAATTGGCATGAAAAAACACTGTATACTACCTCACAGATCGTTTGTAACAATTACTTTACCCAGGGAAACAACTCTCCTAATGAGGTCTCTTAAATGTGATTTTAACTTACTGCACAAATGTAACCCCCTTGAATCCTGGTTTTGGTTAAATACCTCTTGTTAAACCAAATTCACATGAAAACATGTCAATAAACTATACATGCGGAGGCTCAGAATGTACTATGCCATTATTTACCATTGTAGATCAGTGACATCATCACCCATTAAAGGCTTTTCCTTTCAGGAGTCACGGCCCCTCCCAGCACCCAAGAATGGTAATACATAGCAAACAACAGTCAGCCCATCTCTACATATACTATGTATATGCATAATAAATATACATAGAAGTGTATGCAATGCCAATGGAAATACAGGTTGCCCAATCACACCTACTGTGTATAGCAAGAGTCCTGATAAAAGTGCATTCATACATCTATTCCAAGAGTTCGTTGTGATGGAGTTCGAGTTATTTGCATAGTATACTATGTATATTAGAAAACACGGCTTACTTTTCCACACAATATGTGTCAATGTTGACAAGAGAAAACAACATTGCTATTCGTCAGAGGCCTATCCAGTGAGGTTGTGCATCAATAAACCTTGTATTCTACTACCAAGAAAACCAGCATGGCATAAACCATATATCCATTTGCACTGGAGTAATATAATATCAATTACCAATATCGTCGGAAGTAACTGGTGAATCACAGCTCTTGCCCCAATGTTTTTGTTGTTGTTGCAGTTTTATATAGTGCAAACTCGATCCGAAGGTATCAGAGCGCTTTACATGAGCACCAGTTGCATTACAGACGGACACATTCATTTTTTTAAGGCAGGGGGAGATCAAACCTCCCACCAGACTCGAACCTGGTTCCCCAGCTTCAAAGTCGGCCGCTCTGGCCGCTATGCCATATCTTCAAATCAACAATGGTATATGTAATGTGGACTATATGTGGATGCTTTGACGCGGTTGTGATTAAATGTGATATGCTAGATGTTTTGTATTGGTTGAAAATGCAAATAATTTTTTTTATTAAAAAATACAATGGTATATGTAAATTTACGATGAAATTCCAGCCAACAAATAAATAAGGTATTGCCTGCTGCTTTTGCTCCTTGGCAAAGGTGCTCTCAGGTCTTGCACTTTTAGCAAGGACAGGATTCTGTGTTGCAGGCCTAATTCACTCATTCAAGGGCCTGTCAAACAGAGACTGAATTATTGTATTGCCCTTGCAGAACAGTCACTCTGGAGGTTGAAAATTGGTATTCTCTTTGTTCCTTGGTTTGCAGAAAGTAAACCTCACAAAGATGAAAACTGAGAAGCTTTTGTAGGGATTTGTGTGAAGAGCTCACAGTGCTGGAAATTGTGAATCGATTCCTGATTACTGAACAAATGGTTGCAGGTTGCTGGCGGCTGATCCCAGCAAAACCTGCAGGACAGAGTATCCCTTACAAACCAAATATTTGCTTTCAGTAAATCCCATATCACTCCTCCATTGATAGAGGGAGTTCACCAAACCAACATTTACCCTGGAACTGTTTGGGTAAAGTCCCCATGAGTTGATTTGTCAGGGATGCATATTGGGAAAGCCTGAATCACTGACTGATGTCCAGACAGTCAGTTCACACAATCTCTCATGCTTCTTTTCCAGGATTAAATGTGATCCTTTTCAGTGGTGCTGGAACAGTTACAGAATGGGGGTGCTGCCATCATTGTTACATCAGTGAAGTCATAGGGATTGTGAAAAATCCAAGTGTTTCACAAAGAAGAAGTACAGCAAAAGAGCCGCGGCCATTCATCACAGAGTGGCACAGGTGAAGTATGTAGCCAGTGGTGCAATGTGGAGTACACTGTCACAAATCTATTACTAAAGTATGGCGTGGACATGCAGCACCTCTTCCATTGAAATGGCTACAAAATTCACAAACATATGCAGTTTTACCGATAATACTATATAGCGCACAAACAATGTGTTGATATCGGGTTTCAGCAAATATTTATCATTTGCACAACACCAAGTAAAGTATCTTGATTTGTTCTGACCCTATTAAAGTTTGTTTCCATTAGACTTTAGAATTACCAAGGACATTGCTTTATTTGTGCTTTCCTAACTTGCTACACTTTAAAACATTTTAATAGCTCATTTACATGTATTTCAATTTAGTGTGTTAGAAAAAAACTCACATCTTACAGTCTTAATTTTATTCTCAGTACCCCAGCAAGATTGTCAGATAGTTCACTTTATAAAATCCTCTAACTGTGTGGTTAGAGAAAGAGAAGTAAACACAAATCTCCAAAAGACATAGGGCCCGATTTGGATCTTGGCGGACGGGTTACTCCGTCACAACGGTGACAGATATCACGTCCGTCAGAATATAAATCCCATTAAACCCTATGGGATTTATATTTCGGCAGACGGGATATCCATCACTGTTTTTATTTTATTTTTGTATATCTTTTTATTGGCATTTGTAAAATATAGCATTAGTATATGCAATACAGTTCCATGTCCACAGCAAGAATATCATCTTTAAATCATTTCCTAACAATTTTCTCACCGATACATTATTTACATATCGCTGCATAAACATATGGTTCTTCTATGTCATTAAGACTGCAATTATTTCCCCAATATGTACATTGTCTCTATGCTATGTTCGGGAGACATTACATTTTCGCCATGGTAAAGAGCGTGGGAGGGAGTGGCTGGATCTGTTAGGAACACTTTCTTTCACGGAGCTACATGTATTTAGAATGCATACATGATTGCCATACCCCAATTCAGAAAAAATAAAAAATGAATAGGAATAAGGGAACTCAACAAGGGAAAAAGAAAAACAAGCAACTCAGTGCATCCTTAAACTTAGTGCACAGTTAACAGCTGTAAAACTACCAGGGATCCACAGTCAATACCAGTATCCAAGACAATATAATCTGCGCTATTATGTGAGTAGGGGCCCCCAGAGGGAGGGGGGAAGAAGCGGGGAGCACCCAGAGAGCCCCAAACAAACAGGGGCAGTGACCAGCAACGAACAAGGGGTATCCAGCACTGTTGTGACAGAGTAAATCGTCTGCCCAGGCCGAAATCAGGCCAATAGCTTGACATTTGACCCCGTCTTTGAAAGCACAGCATATGTGCCAGGATAAAAACAAAATGTAAACGCATCTATATAGTTCATTCACCTCCTGAACTCCAGCATGATTACTTTAGGGGTGCTACAGCACCCTCAGCACCCATACTTCCATCGCCTATGCTCCTGTTCTGTCTCCGTTGGTCACTGTCTACAGAAGGTTGTGATGCTTCCATGAATGGTGCAGATATTTTTTGTGCATTTTTGTAACAATCTGGCACCACCACAAGGTGGCGGCCTAAGGTTGCTGCCTTACTTCACTTTGTGAAAAAACCAACTCTGTGTCTCGCATAACCACTTACCAGTCTTGTTACAGCACTTACCAATGGACTTTAAAAGTTAAGGTTTGGGAGGACTTGCTGGAAGCAGCGAAGGGGAAGAATGTTAGGTCGTTCTGGCATCTGGTTACTCACAGTGGTCGTAAGGACCAAGCACAGCCAGAATGCCATATTTCTGATGGGGAATGGGTTAAGCATTTTACAGCTCTTTATTCAGAGCCATTGTCGGTGAAAGGCACTAAGAGCCCAGGTCCCCATCTACCAGCAGAATTACTGGCGAGGAGAAACTTCACTTTACTCTCGAAGAAACCATTAATGCACTGAATGAGCAGAAAGTGGAGAAAACCCCAGGACTTGACAGAATTCCTTCGGACTTGTTTTGTTTCGAACCTCTGATTTGAAGTTTCTACATTAATATTCTGTCAAACACAATTACAGCAGGAGGCCTCATGCCTGACTCATGGAAAAGGGTGGAAATTATCCCCATTTTTAAAAAGGGCTCAAGGCTAGTTCCAGGTAATTGCCACCCCATAAGTCTTATCGACAACGTACAAAACATTTACAGCAAACAACTCTTGTCAAAACTCTGGGAATGGATCCATTGCAACAATGCTTTGTCACATCTACAAGAAGGCTTTAGAACTAGCACACGGACAGTGGACCAGAGCTTTCATTTTTTGGCTGTCAAATGGAAAACTGTTTATATGGACTGGCGGGCACTATATGTACCATTTATAGATCTTTGTGCAGCTTTGGACCTGGTCCCCTGGGTAAAACTTTGTTAAGTCCAGTGGAAAAATGGGGTACCTACAGGGATACTGCTGCAAGAATATGTACATAGACAACTTTGCCAGGGTTAGATTGGGCCTGGGGAAGGGGGGAATATTCCCATTAGGTGTGGCATCCACCAGGGCTGCATTCTTGCCACCACCTAATTTTTATTGTTCATTAATGAATTTATTTCTTACTTAGTGGATTGTGCAAACGACGCCCCTAAAATTCTTTGGTCCAAAGTGCAGTGTCTCCTTTTTGCAGACAACACACTTCTCCTTTCAAAAACAGTCCAGGGCTTAAACACTCTCTTGGGGACGTTTAGCCTATTTTGCCAATATCTTGGTTTAGAAATAATTAACTCTAAAACTAAATAAGTGGTATTTAGCAATAAAAAAATCTTAGAGGGAATGTGGTCTTAGATGGAACTAAACTAGAATGGGTCTCAGAATTTGATTATCTAGAGCTGAGATTGAATGATTCAAACAGTAGGGCGTTCCGTTAGTAAAGAGCCTACTGACTGAAACACAAAGCTGGGTTCATTGTCAAATTTGCGAATAGAGCTTCCACGTATCCTATTGCACCAGCGTTAGAAAAATATAGGGCCCAAGTATGTAGAGCAGTTTATTAAGGGACTGAATTGTGGGGGTATTGTAATCTTGACCCATTAGATAGAGGTGAAAACTCTTTCCTTAGATCATTATTGAGACTCCTAAAAAGTACCCCATTGCTCCCTCTAAGGTTCGATCTCAACATCAGACAAGCGACAGATATAGCTTGCCAACAGCCTATCTTATATTGGGTTAGGCTGTGCACATTAGAATCCTTAGATCCATATAGAGAGTGTCTCAGAGAAATACTTGCCCATAATTTTGCAGACAAAATCTCCTAGGTATCCCATGCCAAAACCTGGCTGGTCAGGTTAGGACTAACCGACTTTCGGCTTCATCCTACTGCCATCCTAAGTAGCGCCCGTGAATCTGTCAAACACTCCTACTGGAATGCTGTTCTTTGCTCTAAAAGTTCTGCAACCACTTCGGTTAGCCTTACAGATTTATTCCTGTCCTTCACATGTGGCCCCCAATTTGAAGAATTCATGAATTACGTCAATGTGCCATCTTCAAGGTATCTTTTCATTAAATTTAGGCTACGGATATTACCTATATCCTCTTTTACTGCCTCATGGACCAGGAACGCTAACTCCACCAGCCAGTGTCCTATGCGGTGTCAAACAGTGAAGAATGAGGAACACTTACTGTTTTTCTGCAGCGCTTATGCAAAACAGTGCGCTCGCTGGATCATTCCTCTCCGTCACATTCTTGGGCTTGACTACAGACGCAATGCTCAGAGTTTGTACGACTGACACCAGAAGCTGTATTGTTTACTCAAAATCAAGCTACCTATGGTATATCAGAGCAAGAAAAGTGGGGAGAAACTGACATTTCAATGGCTGTGTCCCTATTGTTTTAACATTTGTATTGCTTTAAGCATCTGAATTCAAGCAGGTTACTTGGTATACTCCAAGCACCTCCTAAAAGCTAGCTATTAGAATTTGCATTTCCTAGTTGAACCCAGTCCACCCAAGTCCAATTAGCCTTAGAAGAATAGTAGGGAGAAACTAATAGTACCAGGTGCGGGCTCTGTTTTAATTTCTCATACAGCATAAGACACTTTAACTTGGTTAGATCAGGTGTTCTTGAAGTTACTTTTAGCGCCCCGGTCATAGAACTCCCGGCCGGCATAGAGGACCCTTTTCTAGCCCATTCTTTCTAGGGCTCCTTCTGAGGTTTTTGTCCCTCTAGAACTGCTTGGTTAAGTGGGTATTTGGGCGGGCCTAGGACATTACCAGATGTATTACGCCCTGCTTATAACTCCAGCTAAGTTAATATGCTATTGGAGCATCATGGTTGTATCATGTTTTATTCTATTTGTACCTATGTACACTAACAGTGGATGTTTTAAAATCTTTATGTTAATTTTATGTGCACTTTAATGTTTTTTTAAGACCGACATAAAGTGACTTGATGATGATTTTCTAAGTCAATCTCCCTGCAGAAGAACTATATGAGCACTGCTTGCTCCTTTTGTTCAAGCAAACCACAGTGTCACAAACACAATAACCTTATTTTTCTATTTACATCCTTATTTTCATTTTCAGTTCAGGGAGGACTTAGCTTTCCAGTTCGGGCTGGACTGATCCCGCTGGAGCAGGGTCAAGACTGATTTGCATATAGCTGGGTCCTAACTGTGGTAGCATGGTGTGCAAAATAATGATGGATTAGGATGCAACCTGAGAAATTACCAATGGCTGAGATTAATTCAAGCATTCCATCCATCACTTTTGGTATACTTCACATATAGGGCCATCAGCACTCCTTTAGTTGAAGCTTCCTCCTGGTTGGGAGCTAGGTCGAGCCTAACTCCTTGATGCTAATAACACTGACCTACATCGAGCAAAACTGACCGTTATGCAAAACAACAAAGAAAAAAAAAACATTACTTATCAAAACCGAGACTACCCTTCTTAAAGAGGAAAGCTGAAGTGCAGCCAGGTCGTAGGGGTAAGGCAGAATCAATTTCACCCCTCCTCATGACCGTATTACTCTCTATACTTTCCTGAGCCCAGAAATGGCTGCCTGCTTGGACCTTCTATGTTCCTAACTGTGGTCTGAACTGTAAAAAAAAAAAGTGCAAAAATGTTGAGTGACTCTTACGTCGAAGGCACATCATACAAAGACCAAAGCCTCCAGACTGGTTAATCTGAAAAACACATTTCAACTATGACGAACTAAATAAAAACTTGCACACAAAAAAATGATATAGTACAAAATCTGGCTATGGAAAGCACAATATTTATAGAGTTCCCTTTAAACCTGAAGGGTTCCATTTTACTATGGACAAGGAAGGCAGTGAATGGAATGGTAGGACTATTTCTGACGAGGCGCTGAAGTGCTCTGTGAATAGGTAGCGCACTACTAGTTAGAATCCCAATGTTAGTGATTCAGTCAAGCGTATAGGTTCCATTTAGCCATACTATTACTTTTCGGTGTCATACATTTTTTATGTTTTTCTTACTTTTTATTTTTAATACCTTTAGGTTCATTTTCAACATCTTTACACATTTGGCAGAATTGGCAGCAGTTAACAGAGCATTCATTAGTAAGTTGGCTAGTCTGGTACAGATCTTTACTGTTCACAGCACCACATTGGGATTCTTTGCTCCAGCCATTATCAGTTATTTTCTGCATCAGACTCCCTCCCACTAATATCGGGGTCACGCAAGTCACTCATGTCTTGATTAGTGTTCAAAAATACCTCACACATTTATCATTAACCTCCATTCACTGAAGTCGTTTACCAATTTATCGATCCTTCGGCTCATTTTCATATCTACTTCTTCAGCCAGTGACCACTCACCAACATCGCAGCGCCATGCATACACTGTGGGTGCGCGATGCCCTGTTTATAGCAACTCTATGTTTTGCTAACACCAAAAGTAGTTGCATTACTTTGTAGTCCATTTTGCACCCTTTAGGTTTTCTAACATGGCCCAGTAAACAGTGTAGCAGGGAGCATTTGATCAAGATTCCCGTACCCCTCTGCGCATTGTCCCTCACCTGGGTTCAGAATGCGCGCACCCATGGGCACCTCCAAGCTAAGTGTAGAGAATCCGCTCCTCCCTCAACACAACATGGACATTTATCAGTTTTGGAAGGGGTAATATGATGTAGTTCCACTAGGGTCATGTACGTTCGATGCAAAAAATTGTAATGCACCAATTTGAAACGTGCATTACAAAATACTGTATGTGTGAGTACACTGATAGCAGTCCAAGTCTTGTCAATCATGTATGCTCCTAAGTCTGCATCCCATGCCGCCCTCACCCTGGGGGGAGGACCCGCAGCATCCCATCTCGTCGCTTTGTAAAGAAAGGAAATCAATCAACGTCTAGATCCGCAGGTTAATATTATATCTAGCGTATGTGTCGTCTGTGGGACAGACAGGCCATGTCACCTTAAACACTTCGGCCAACCCCGCGTAGTGCAATTAGCGTCCCTGTCCCAGTGTGAAGTCCCCACATGCCTGCTCATACGTAATAAAAGTTTCACCACGGTACATATCAGCCATCACTTCCCAGCCACCTTCCCTCCATGTCTAAAATGATATGGATGTTGTGGTATTCACCTATGTTACTGCTGTTCCTATCATCTACCAGCCTCCATTGTACTGCATTACACTGGCGACGACTGAATAAACAGAAGAACGTACAAGAGCAATTCTACCAAGGTTCCAAATGCGCCCATCATCAAGTTTCACAGCATTAAGGAACAATTTAATAACTTTGCGAGGAGTAGAGAACTTTGCACCTCCAGACTTCTGTGGAAATCGTACCCTCACACAATCACCTACGTTGACTCGAATGTGAGCAACAGCATGTCTTAGATCAAAGTTGGCTTTCCTTTTTGCAGACTTCAGATCCTGGAGAGCCCTCCACTGAGGGTCCTCAGGAACACTAATGTCCGCCCCATTCCCTCTCATCCAAAATTGAAACAAATGCGTGTTAGGTGTACGTCCCCTAAACAACTCAAAAGGAACTTTTTTGGTGGTAGAATGAGGAGTCAACTGGTAAGCCATGACCTTTTCAGATATCATGGCTCTCCAGTCACGACCTTGTTCCTTAGCAGACTGAATAGATTCTTTTAATACACGGTTGAATCTCTCAACCATCCCATTACATTCTGGGTGATAGAGAGAGCAACGTTTATGGACAATTCCCTTCTTAGCCAAAAAACCCTCCATTTCTCTTGACACCAGTTGCACACCGTTATCAGTTTTGGAACCTTGGTACAATTGCTCTTGTACGTTCTTCTGTTTAGTTTGATTCTTATTCTCAAGCCAGCTCTTCCAAGTGTGTTTCTCCTCTGCGAAGGAGTGCTCGCAGATGTGCAACTCCTGTGAGACTACATGATTACGTTTGCAACTGAAAGTTTCAGCTTTTGTTCTGATGTTTGTGTTTGGGGGAAGGTGTGTGGTATTCACCTATGTTACTGCTTTACATGCAACTGTTGTTCCTTATCTAGTTAATGTGTATAGCTTATGGTTGGCTGCTCTAGAATGTACTTGGTGCCTAGCTACCAAGTTCTCTAGGGTCAGTTGCTGCTTTGTCTCCTTTGGGTAGGACGCTTTCACTACCTATCCTGATCTTGAAATAAATAAGAAGTTCCTATCATCTACCTGCCTCCATTGTACTTCATTACAGAGGTCATAGATTTTTAATGTACTTCTCATGCACATTTTTGCAATAGAAGCAGTTTTTGCATCCTTATGTAGATGCCGATTCTTATATGTTCGAGTTAATGGGATTCTTTACACTAGTACTAATATTGTCATGCGTAGGGATGCCACAACCTCTTTGTAATCTAGGAGTAATGCTATTCATGCACAGGTCTCATGCCGTTTGTAATCTAGTTGTTGTGCCCTTTGTACCCAGTTCTTCATAGAGGTGGGCGAGTCACTGAAGGCTCAAGCCACAGGCCTGGCTCTGGATGAGCTTGAAGTCTTCTTGGAACTTCAAGCCCAAATTGAGCTGGGCTTTAACAAGCCATGTGGCTTAGTGGCTACAAATGCCGATCATGTAACACAGGGAGCAAGGTTCCAGTTCCAGAATCCCGTAAATCCTGGCAAATCTCCCTGTGCTCTTTAAAACAACAAAAAAAAAACACGCTATGTGAAAAGTAAAAAATAAAATGTAGTTTCTGCTTTCACCCACGCTCTATCTTCCAGTAATTAAGGACCACGCATTTACCTTTGATGACAGAAAGAGATACCCATCTAGTGATTGAACTACACAGAGTGAAAGTGGAAAATCTAGGATCAAACCCGGCTTCCCCCGCTTACCTCCTTGAACAAATTGTGTGACCATAAGCAAATAATTTGTCACAGAGCCTCCTTTTTAGGTCTCGACTAGACAGTGCAAGCACGCACTCACTTGGAGACATCATGTTTACATTCAGTGGGCTTTCAGCCCACCCATAGCTTGCCATTTGTTTGCTTCAATGCCGGTAGCATGTCCTTTGCTCCATTTGTTATGGCATGCATGTATCATGCCATTTCTTGTGTTTGGCTTTCCCCAGAGTATGAACCAAGTACTTGTGTCCATCCACTGCTCCCATTTTTATTTCTCTTTAAGCACTTCATATGAGTGCTTGTGTTTTCCACTCACCTGCATCCCTGTTGCTTCTTTCTCTTCTTTTCCCTCTCCCACCCACCCCATCCCTGTTGTGTCTCTTCTGTCTCACCTCCTGCCCCAGTCTGTTTCTTCATTACCTCCCTCCTAACCCCCCCCACCCTCGCTCGTGTTTTCCCCGTCCCTCTTCTTTTCACTCTAGTTTTTTTGTTGCAGGGTTCCGCCTGGCTCCATGTCTTCAGATACCATTTTTCCTTTCCCATTTTTTCATATGAAAAACTATTTTATTCTGGGAGGTGTAGTCTTGGTTTTCTTACATTGAACCAATCGCACAAACAGACTAGATGATAATGGATTGCAACAGAAAAGCTCAGGATAGTAAATAGAATGTACTGGCACTCCAGTTCAGCAATGTCTCCAGGCCTGGATGTCCATTAAATAAAACAATGTATCCTGGGAGCTTCCATCTTTGGTTGTTTTACATCAACCAATTAGACTAACCCATCTGGTGACAATGATTTGCAAAAGCAAACCCCGGCAACAGAATTAGACTTTACTGCGTGGCCACATGTTGCTGTCGTGGCAAAAATTACAAAAGTTATAAGACCCCGTCTGCTTGGTTCCAACCAGCCAGTGTGAAATGTATATATATATTACTTACCGTGAAAGTGCCTTTGAAAAAGTGGAAACAAAACGCGTCAGGCATCACGCAAGTCTGCTTTCAACATACTGGCTTTGTGAACTGTGTCCATACCTGATGACTGAGGCTGGTAACCTGGCCGTATGCTCGTGTGCTTCTCAAGCAAAGGACTACCATTCTTTTGGAATTTTGAGACGGCGGTCCGGCCGTCGAGAAAGCACCACCCCAGGATTCCAAGGGGGCCGCGAGGTTGGATGCACGAACCTCAGTGCGGAGAAACAGCGCAGGAATTAGGACACGATCCAATGGCTGGGGTTCAATTAGAACTTTATCGCAAGCAGTGAATTGTACATTTAAAATAAAAGGTGAAATTATTGCACTACAACCCCCATGATGCCTTCGCACTGTCTCATTTGAGCTGCCTCAATCAGGGGCGTGTCATTGGGTAACTATATATGAGGGAGTATGCACACCGAAGTACGCTACTTACCGTGAAAGTGCCTTTGAAAAAGTGGAAACGAAACGCGTCAGGCATCACGCAAGTCTGCTTTCAACATACTGGCTTTGTGAACTGTGTCCATACCTGATGACTGAGGCTGGTAATCTCGCCGTATGCTCGTGTGCTTCTCAAGCAAAGGACTACCATTCTTTTGGAATATATATATATATATATATATATATATTTAGATGCAAATATCCTACGTGTACTACCGTGATCAAGAACAGTGTTCGAAACGCGTAGGAGATTTGCATCTATATAAACATCTATTGAAGCCAAAAGGAGTGCTGCGTTACTACATTTACGGAAAATATATATATATATTATTTTTAGAGTTTATATATTGGAGGGAGTTGAAGAGTCCCACCTCTTTCATTCCGAATGCTACTGGTGTTTGCAAGCTAGGTGGATACGTTTTAATTAAGTATACACACTTCAAATGTTTCAGTTTTGAGCTGGACTACCTTCTTGTTCCTCTCTCAAATGTAGACATTGCTGACCCTTTAGTCCAGAGCCTGAGGGCTTTTCTGTACTGGCAGAAACATTGAACCTCTCACGGGACTATTGGAGGGGCCAGTACTGGAGGAGGAAGCTCTATGGTTAGTACCGCCTACGATGGCCCCTGCGCCTAGAGCCTGGACACCTTTGGCTGTACAGATTACCGCATTGACCCTCAAACACGGTCTCAGGGCATGCAATGGACGTACGAAGTCCGATATCCCCGCTATCTGTACATTCAACAAAGCGGGACGGGAGTCTAGATTGGATTATATCCTGGTCCAATTGTCTTCGTGGTCCCGTATCATAGACTTTAGAGTGATTCCCAGAGAGGAGAGCAACCACAACGCACTTGAACTAGAATATCTCCTCTCGGGTATAGTTGTAAATGGGGCTGGAGATGATGGGTCCGCCACAGGGATGGTTCTTGCAAACAATAGACGGAGAGTAAGGTGGGTAAAACTAGCTGCCAATCCATGAAAACTCTCAGAGTTGTACGCTCGGGTTATTCCCTCACTAGAGAAGGTGAGCGCACTACTGGACCTTGGTCTTCGACTAAAGTATCATCAGACATTGATTGCTGGACAAATGTGAGGCATTTCTACCACCTCATATTTTTGGATTACAACATCCGTTATTACTCTTGTCATTTTTGAAGGGTCATTCATCTGTATTCCAAAAGTGCTGAAGATGGTCTAGTGGACATAGACAACTTTAGACCGAAACGTCGACAACTACACCTATTTCCTGCATCAATGTATTGAAGGCAATGTTTTTTTGTTTAGTCTGGCCATATTGCCCTATAATTATCTGTGAAAAGGTGTTCACAATTGTAACGAAGAAGTATATAGAATATCAAATGATTGTAACTTCTGGTTGCACTGTGTATTTTATTATTTTGTACCCTTTATAATTTACTATTTCTGATTAATATACATTTATTTTTTTAATACATATCCCCATGTTATAAATTTTTCTTTGAAGATTTGCTCATATGTAAATAATTTTAATTTTAATTGTTTTTGAATGAAATTGAATTGCAAGCTACTTGATAGAGTTTGCCAACATTGAATGCAGCAATTAATGTAAAAATGTAAATGTATGTTTTAGTAAATCCCTTGTAGGCTCACTTACCTGCTAATATTTAATTGCCCAAGCCGTCAAGGGTTGATTGGGTTCCCCGCATATTCAGAATATTTAAGTTACTAACATAACATTTATTATTTAAACGGCCATCCAATGTAAAGAAAAAAAATCTCTTTACCAAGTTTTTCATTGCTTGGGAGAGTTTGTGCTTAAGCCTTCACTTATTTTCTACAAAAGGTATTCACGCTAAATTTGGGCCCTTTTCCCAGCATCCTGAGATTCTAAAAGTACACCGGGTTTGTGGGTTCCTCCTAGAGAGATCAGAGAAACCTGCCTCAATGTGGCTAATTTTAGTTTTTGGGGAGAAAAAGTGCTGTAACAATTTTTTAGGTCTCGGCTAGACAGCACATGCACTGTCTCTTCAAGACATGTTGTTTACATTCAGTGGGCTTACCATTTGTTCACTTCAATGTCGTTCTAATATCCCCCTGCCCCCATCTATTTCTTCTTTACCTCCCCTTACCCCCTGCCCTCGCTTGTATTTTTCCTGTTCCTCTTCTTTTTACTCTATTTTTTTGTTGCAGTTTTCTAAAGCGCAAAATCAACCCAATGGCATTGCAGCACGTTATTTGAGCACCAGCTACATTAAAGAAGATCCAATTGAATTTTTTTTTAATGAACAACGAGTTGAGTGATTTGCCCAGAATCACAGGATGTTGCGCTAACGCCATTGCTGCTTGATGTAATTGAAGTATGTCCCTCGCAAGCAGGTAGTGGCAGCGCTGCTCCACCTTCCCCCTCCACCCCTGGACCCCCCAGCTGAGCTTGAGTGCGGGTATGGGGGCACTTAGTGCATTACCTTCAATGTCCCTAATGTGTCAATGTTTTTTAATAAAAACATTTTGTATTGGTTTGTTTTTCCATTGCAAGAGACCAGGTCATGCAGCAGTGTACTGCGGTACAGCAGTTGCATGGTGGCCCACACCAGGGCTGCAGGCTCATGGCACTGAGTTTTGTAAGATGCCACAGAAGAGAGTTGCAGTGTGATCTCACTCACCAGCAAATCGATGTTTAGGCTTGCAATAGTAAAATAATTTTTTTAACTGTCCTGGCCCTAGAACGAGAAGCTTGCTGCTAGAGCTTTGCCCATTACCTTTGTCGCACGGGTGCGTAATTTTCTAAACTGTGGAAGAGAGGGTTGTCAACTAGTATTCGACTGCTTATGTTGACAGGACAATAAAGGGTCATTGTTGTGGGAACTGCCTCCACAAAGAGCAAGAGAAGGGCTTAGTACTAGACTCCATACAAGGAGCCTAAGCACCACAGAAAAAACTAGAAGTTTCTCCGGCAGAGCTCTGGTGAAGAATGGCCTGGCGGCGAATCTGGGAATCGGTCGGAACACGGAGCTTGGTTTGTATCAAATTTAGACTGAATGAGTGAGATTGTGCCCTGATGATGACCTCTTAGAAATGTTTATATACCCCACGGTTATTGGAGGTCAAAACACGTTGGCAGTTTCTTGAGGAAGAAAAAGGAGAACCTTTTCTGCTTACAGCATTATAATTTGGTTATGAAACTTGAAAACTTTGAACCAAAAAAAAGGAATGAAATTGGACTGTGTATGTGTAGAAGGAATTATAAAAAAAGTCCTTTAAACTTCATGTTATAATAGGGGTATACATTGAACGTTGAGAGTATATATTTAGATTTATCATTTCTAACTCATCAACAACAATAATTTCTGGATCTTTAAAACTTTTGTGTTCTTTGATTTATATCTTGTCATTTGTGTTTACTGATTAATGTATTTGTGTTTCTTTTACTAGGAAAGATAAGATTGTCAAAAATGTAAAAACATAATTGTGAAAAAAATGTTTTGAAATAAGAACGAGATTAATACTCGTACACACTAGATTAATGTGTATGCTGTGTTCTTGTTAGATTAATTTTGATTAATGGCCAAGTGGGGTCCTGTGTAAACTTTGTATTGTGACATTGAACCCTCTCCATCTGGTAGGACTAATTGGATCATACCCAGTTATTTTTATGTACAGATCTGGTAGACAGCAAAGTTCATCTCTCAGTGCCCAAGCTCAGCATCATGGAAGGGGCAATAATGTCGCTTTCAAATTTGGGCCGACACTACTCTGATCGGGTGAGAAGACAGTCTTTGATCTAATGTTTTCTAGTCTGGCGGCTTTTCAGATGTTTCTTTGAGAGAGGAAAACTAGTCTTTGTGTTAATCTATCCTGCCACCTCCAGTGCAAGCTCAAGCAGCACGATTTAAAGCGGGGCTTTTATTGGGGTTTTGAATGTCAAGGCAAATACTTGGATTTGAAAAGCACCTGAGCATTGAAATCTCAATGCAGATTACAGTTACGCTTCTCATGTCAGAACAGCATCAAAGTAGGTTAGTAAATCCAATTGCATTCTGAATTTTTGTGCCAGAGAGCTCCCTGCCATGTGAGTTACCAGTTCTGTGCTTTTGCTTTGCATTCTGGTACTTGGAGTCCAGTTTTGTTAAAGGGGGGGGGGCACCACTAGCAATGCCAGAATGCAATGAGAGGAATCAGGTAAAGGTAAATTTATTGCACAGTTAATTAAAACTTACAATTCACACAGCTTTAAAAGAGATACATGTCAAAAGTAAAAATTGATTACCAAGAATTAAAATTATGGAATTCATGTTGATAGTTAAAAAATTTTTTTTTTTTTTTTGTTTTGTTGTTTTTGTTTTTGTTTTTTGTTTTTTTGTTGTTTTTGTTCGTTAGTGCTGTGGCCCATAAGTTTATGCTCAAAGGCACTCTCTGTCTGTTACTCAGGTTCCTTGTTTTGTGCCTCCTTGATTCTCTCTGCCACTACGTCAAAGTATTTTGTGAGTCTGCAGTTTAATTGAGTCTCCTGCGGATTGAAACATACTTTGACTGCGTGTCTACAGGTTCTAGCACCCTTTTGTTTCCATATTGCACGTAGTAATGATCTCCTTTTATCCATTAGGGTTGGGCAGATACATAGTATGTGGATTAGGTCTTCAGGTCCTGTACTGCAGAGACGGCAAGTTTTGTCTTCCTTATTCCTATTCCATGGAGCCAGGTGAGGGAGAATAGTATACTGAGTCGCAGTTTTAAAAAATTCTCTTTGGTCATCTGTTTGAATCCGTGGTCTATATATGCTTGAGGCTTTAATGTTTTGTAGTCGTTTAGGACTGTCCATCCGTGTGCCCTTTTTGCTAGAGTTTCCTTGTCCTCTAGTAGCGATGTTATTTTTGTAACCTTTGTTACTAGTTTTTTGAAGCTTTTGTGATCTACTGAGGTGTTCCAGAGGTCAGATAGTTCGAGTACTTCTAACGATTCCATCAGGTACTTCCTTGCATGTGATCGTTCTCGTCGCTGCAGTTCAATCCAAAGGTGGGCGTTTAAAGTGCCTTGCTCTGCATTTCTAATCTTGTGCCAGCATTTTATGAAACTGCCCCTTCTCTCCACTGTCTGTTTTTGTACCCCGAATTCCAAACGGATTTGCGCAGGAGATACATAATTAGGTAGCCGAAAGATAGATCTGTAAGTTTTGCTGATCACTCTGTCAAGGGTAAGAGCATCTTTTCCGAGAGTTGATTCGCTCCCGAATGTTAGCGTCGGTAGAAGGCGGGCTCTCAGTACTTGTAGAAGCGGGTCAAGCGTGTAGTCTGGCAGTATTTTCTTCAGGGGGATCATCGCAAGACAGCTCATGATGCCTTTCCGTTGTAACGTCTCCAATTGCGGTTTGGACGAGCCTCTGCTGTCTATTAAGACTCCCAGGTATTTGTAGCATGCTACATGATCCAGTTTGTGTCCGTCCAAGTACCAGCAGTTTTTCCTGGCCTTCTTGTAATTCACAGCCATGGTTTTTGTTTTCTTTAAGTTGATTTTTAGTCCGTTTCGCTGTGAAAATGTGCTGGTAGTGTTTAGAAGTTGCTGCAGGCCAATCGGAGTTCGGCTTATTAACACCAGATCTTCGGCATAGAGGAGGTTGGACAGCGTGGTGTCCCCCAACCGTGGAGCATGCGATTTAATGCTGTCCAATTCCCCTGGTAGGTCTGACAAGAAGAGATTAAACAAAGTATGGGCTAAGACGCACCCTTGCTTCAGTCCTTTTGTGGTATTGATTCGCCTGGAGAGGTGCGTCCCATCTTCCAGCTTTATCTTTACCCTGGTGTTAGTGTGAAGTAAGATTAGCTGCTTCAGGAGGGGTTGCGGTATCCCCCATTTGTCGAGCTTTCGCCAAAGTTTGCCCCCGTCCACGTGATCAAAGGCTGAGCTGTAGTCGATAAAACATAAAAACAGCGTTTTCTTTCCTATTTTTGCCGAGTCTGTCAGCAGAGTTAGTGCCATAATATTGGTTGTAGTACCTTGTCCTCTGCAGAACCCTGTTTGATTTGCCAGGATTATGTGGTTTAACACTGCCCAAGATGTCAATTCGTCCAGTAGAATACCAGCGTAATACTTTGCTTCTATGTCAAGTAGAGCGATCAGCCGATAATTGCAAGGATCACTCCTGTCTCCTTGCTTGTGAATTGGGCTTATGGTCGATCCTTGCCAGGATTCCGGGCAGGTTTCTAGTTCTCAATGAGAGGAATCAGGAGCTCTCAGGTTCTCTGAAGTACTTCTCTCATCGGCCAGTCCAGAAAACAGCCATTCAGCAGATTGGACTTGGTTTCCTGTGAAAGAATATTCTTCGCCATAAACCTTTTTTATGCTATTCACAGCTGTTACTTTAACAGGACTAAATTAGATTTCAAAGCAGAGGAGGTGCAGGGAACGACTGGTGGTTCTCACCAGTTTCTCTGAACCCTGTAAATCTGGTGCATTTAGCTTCTAAAGTCTGTGACAGAGGGCATCTGCACTGAGCGTGCACTCAATATTACGCTGTATCTTGCAACACATATTGTCATCTTGCAGGGTCGGTCATTGCCTTTGTGATTCTCCCCACGCTCCGTGATGGCTCGCCCATGTGTGGGTCTCCACCCTCTATTTAGGAGGATGTGGCTTAACGGCTAGAGCGGCCAACTTTGAAGCTGGGGAACCAGGTTTGAGTCTGGTGGGAGGCTCAAACATCCTGTGATTCTGGTCAAATCACTAAATGTCCCCGTGACTAAAAATGAATATGTCTGTCTGTAATGCAACTGGCGCTCATGTAAAGCACTCTGATACCTTCGGGTCGAGTTTGCGCTTTATTGAAACTGCACCCGTGTCCCCATGCTAATTCTACCTGTCCCTGTATTGTTTCCTTCTCTTCTGTTATTTTCACCGTTTTGCTTCCCCTCCAGCTCAAGTTGCTTGTTTTTTTTAATTTATCGACACCAACTTGGCTCGGTAAACAAAAGGAAAAAAAGCTATGGCGTCATTTTGCAGGTGCATGAAATTTCTTTTGTTCTCTTGTTTTAGCTATGCTTTTTCAGCATTAGGGATGCTTTGCAGCATGGCTAAAATCATTAGCAAAGCCAATTGGTCCCAAAGGTGAGGCCTATTGGCTTTGCCAATGCTTGTTGTTCATTATCACATATTCAAGCACCTTCAAATACACGAGTTCAGGATGTGTGTTGTACAAAAACCGCTGGTGTTTGATTTAATAAACTAAAATATTTCTAAATGTATAACAATAATCTAGGTAGACCACATGACTAATGTGCCTCTTTTAGTTCACTAAATAGCATTCCCATGGAGTGAGCACAGCAAAGTTTCTCAGTTCATGTTTAATAACTCTCTCTTTTAATAAATACTTTTCTTAAATTTTGAAAACAGTTTAACATTTTCTAAAATGATGTTAGTTGCAAGATTTACGTGCCCAAAGGGCTCACTTCCTGGAGCCAGAGACGACCCCTGGCTCGGCTCACCCTATTAATCTGTTAGCTCGCCCGCCTCTAATTCTTATAAAGCTTTATTCCGTGGAAATAGATCCGATTATGTAGTAAACAAACAGTGCATAGTTTCACTGCTTCCCTCTGTCCCTTGAGGGAACACTACTTTCAGCAACGAGGCACACCCCGCGCGAGCCCTATACTATTTTGTTACGGCAGTGAAACTGGAAAATGCTGACGTGTCATCATTCATCACAGGAAAACAGCCGCGTGCGCATATCCAAGGTCACCCTCCCACCTCTGAAGTCACTCTCTGACAGAAAACTGCTTCAAAACAAATCAGCTATCTATCAACACCAGCTTGTTACTTCTTTCTGAGGGGGGAAGTTTTTACCTCGGGGTGAGGAAAACTGAACAGCGCTTCACTGGCATTTTCTAAATCTCTTACTAATGCATATAAGTTGCCGAACTAGATTGTAAAAGGAAAACGTTATGATTCGGCTCAGCTGTAGGGAAAGACGTAAGAACATGCATTATGTAATTTCTTCCTCTCTCTGGCAAGAAATTAAACTTTGTTTAAAAAAAAAAAATCAAACATCCGTCTTGCGTTTCCTTTGACTGATATTCACGTCTAATGACACCCTGCTGAAAGGATGTTGCCTCATCAGAAACTAAACATTTTTATTGTTCCAACCACCGTGAAGTGTTTGTAAATAGATGCGCCCTCAGTTTTAGTTGCATTCTGGGAAGCACTGCTGTGATAGGTGGTTAACCTTAAATACGATATGCTACTAGACCTGGGCGAAATTTTAATTATGCCGGAGTAATAGAAACAATTCCGCATTATTCGTGTGGTGCAAAAGTACGCAATTACGCTGGTCGTGTAATTAAGAGCAATTTGGGGTGACATTCCTACCACATGATGACAGGAACAAAATATTAAGAGAGCGTGTGTGGCTGTTGGGTGTTGCTGTTCCTATTCTGTTTAGTCATTTTCTGAGCGCAAAATGCATCAGCGGGTCCATAGTAGGCGCACAACGTGACATTCACTCTTTCCATTTGCCTAAGAACTCTCAGAAACAGAGCGTGTTGTTCATGGCATAGCCTCTTCATTCATGAAACTGGTAATTCACCATTGACCAACACGAGAGTAACAGTATCCCTTTTGGATAGAAAATTATCAAAGCATCACTCTTAGTGGTATTAACATGACGAAGGCTGCAAGGCAAGTAGGCACGACATTACACTTGAACTTGAGCTTGGCCGTACACTTTAGTGGCCTTGGCCTGTCAAAGGCAGTAAAGAAGATATGCACCACGTTACATTGGAACTCTTGAACTTGGCCATACACTTGAACTTGGCCGTCTCGGCCCACCAAGCCCCCCCTCTGCTGTGCACATTGTGCCAGCAGGCCCCAACGCGCTACAGCGAACAGTTGCACTACTTGAAAACCAGGGCCCCGCATGGCACGCTGGCATGCCCACCGGGGTACCTGCACTCAGGCAGCCTCCCCAAGGTTCACCTTAGTCCATACGTTGTGGTTTAGGGCAGAAGAGTCCAGGACAACCAGCAGGCCAGTCCCCCCTTCTGCCTACCCTCTGCACACGTGGCTCCTACCCCCTCCTGGGGGCCATCCAGTTGCTGAACCGCCATTGTTGTGCTTGCCTTTTGTTGTTAACTGTCACCGTTCCGCCCTCGCTCTCTTGCCGGGTGGGTGGGTGGTCGACGATGTGCCCCTGCAGCTTGCCGGATGTTCAAGGGGACAAAGAGGCTGACGATCGCCGGGCGCGGACTTAAATAACCTTCCCGCGCACCCCAATGACGTTACCTCATTCAGCCCCCTTTTCGGCCCTGGGGGAAGGTCCAGTCCTGTGGCGCTACCAAGGGCGCCCCTCCTCTAGGCGCGGGGGGCGCCTGACATAGTAGGCGCACAACGTGACATTCACTCTTCCCATTTGCCCAAGAACTCTCAGAAACAGAGCGTGTTGTTCATGGCGTAGCCTCTTTATTCATGAAACAGGTAATTCACCATTGACCAATACGAGAGTAACAGTATCCCTTTTGGATAGAAAATTATCAAAGCATCACTCTTAGTGGTATTAACATGACGAAGGCTGCAAGGCAATTAGGCACGACATTACACTTGAACTTGAGCTTGGCCGTACACTTTAGTGGCCTTGGCCTGTCAAAGGCAGTAAAGAAGATATGCACCACGTTACATTGGAACTCTTGAACTTGGCCATACACTTGAACTTGGCCGTCTCGGCCCACCAAGCCCCCCCTCTGCTGTGCACATTGTGCCAGCAGGCCCCAACGCGCTACAGCGAACAGTTGCACTACTTGAAAACCAGGGCCCCGCATGGCACGCTGGCATGCCCACCGGGATACCTGCACTCAGGCAGCCTCCCCAAGGTTTACGTCAGTCCATACGTTGTGGGTTAGGGCAGAAGAGTCCAGGACCACCAGCAGGCCAGTCCCCCCTTCCGCCTACCCTCTGCACACGTGGCTCCTACCCCCTCCTGGGAGCCATCCAGTTGGTGAACCGCCACCGGGCGAGAAAGCTCCCTGGCGCGCTCGCCCTCCCCCCGGCGCTAACTGTGCTCCCAAATGGCCCCTAGTATTGTTTGTATAATGAGCCACTGCCCGTCTACCAAAATATGTCCTCTATCCTGATGCCACTGCTCCATTGTATTATCTGGGCAGTCCTGTGATACACTACCTGCCCCCTCTCAGTGGCCATCGAGTTGTGAAGGCCCTAGTTTACACTATCTCCTGTTTTCCTGAATTAATCCATGTCCCCCTGCCAGGAATCCGTCACCAGCTATATTTCCACCACCTGTAGCCCCAAAAGGGGAACTACTACCCCAGGCCCTCCATTAAATTCCCACCCGTACGAGAGCCTGCCTGCTAGCGCAACCCGATTAGACTCCCCTGGGCTACTGGGGCGGAGGAGGAAGTGTTGGACCCGCTGCCTTACCCTTACTGATCGCCTGTATCACTTTCTTCACCACCTTGTCCGCGGCCTTAACCAGAACCCTTTAACCTATACTGCCTGCGTTGTTGCTACCGACCACATATAGGAAGTTCCCTTCAGACCATTGGTCATTAAGCGGTGGCGAAATAACGCACCCTCTTACAGCCTTGTGATAATTTCCCGGGCCCAAGAATGCTTTATATAAGTACGTCTTGGCAACTACCTTCAGGAACTGGCACATTGTCCAGAAGCCCCTCTTAATGCCCACCGAGTTGGAAAGGCCCCATTACACTATCTCCCGTTTTCACTTAAGACATCCACCTCTCTCCCCCAGGGAACTAGTCCCCTAGGACCTCCAATAGCAATTCTGCCCACCAGGGTGCTTGAAACATTAGCGCAACCCTAAATATCCTCTCTTAAGCCTCTTCGGTATGTCCAGGAAGTCCGGAACCACCAGCAGGTCTGACTTCTCTGTCACCAGTCCGGTGACGTCTGGGACCACCAGCAGGTCAGTCCCTTCTGTCGCCTGCCAGATGCCCCAGAAGCTAAGACCAGGCTGATGACAGCCATAGGCAACTTCACCAGTACTTCTGGGAATCCCCATGACACACAGCGTGAGTGGATGCCTGTGTTGTGACCCATCTTCCAGCAGCTCAAATCCCAAAAGACTGCCGCCCAATACCTTTAACTGCGGACATTAGCCATAGTCAACTTACCATCCGGGCACCTCCTTGTGCTTAGAAACCACTCAGCTGTGCTACATATTGTGTCCTTCAAAAGACTCTCTTGTGCAGGACTTTTACTGGCCTGGGCCCCTGCACTACCTCCCTCTGAGCTATTGCTCTGCCCACTTACAAAGGCTGCTACCTCCGTGAGAGGTGTTGCTTTAACCCCTAACTGTTAAGACCTGTTATTATAGGACACCCCAGGGGTATACCTGGCTGGTTTTACCATGATAATATACCACATGCCGCATAATTACCCTGTACCCGAGGTGAATTTCGTAAATTGTACTCCATCACCACCTTTACCAGGGGGCCTCCAGTTACCGCATCCTCTGCTATGTGTCCCTTAAGCTTATTAATCCTCCCACCCCCGCATGGCCTATACTATGTGAATATGGCGTTGCCCTTGGTCGAGGGAAGCAGAGGCTGGATGATTTAATATCGCCTGGTAGGCTAGCCAGACCCGGTAACCCATGCAACAATACTCACCGCTCAGCCCCGAAACAACTAATACCCTGACGGTTATTATGTCCCCCGCAAAAACCCCTATGTGAAAGGAATAAATACTGTTCCATATGGGCACCAAACTGGTGATTGGGTTTGGAAGGGGTCCTCCGGCAACAAAAGCCTTGGAAAATATTTGCACCGTCTCCTCTTTACTTATTAGCATCACCGTGAGAACATAATGAGAAACTACCTCCCTGCCAGTATTGCCCCCCCCCCCCCCGCACTAACGGCTCAAGGGTAATTGAAAGAAGACAACATTTCAACTGTTTCTGACACTTATTAGCAGCACCCTGAGCACATAATGAGAAATTCTCCCTCTAGGCCAAGACTGGTTTCCCCCTGTGCTATCACACCAGCCATGTGATTATGACTGCGGTACAATGTTTATGTCCCTTGTACTGAGCTGACCAGGACGTCTAGTGAGAAACTGGAAGAAGGCAAAAGTTTTGGACTGTGTTCCGAATGGAAGTATGGGTAGAGCGCCTGGCTCTGTACGGGACCAGTATGGCTAGCCTTTTTAACCGGGCCGTGCTACCCCAAGGTAACTTAATTGTTGCCACTGCCGGGAGTATTGGGACCGACTTCCTGAAAGTGACCGAGACCAATAGCTGGTTTCCTCATTGCTTAGTAACAATAAACCCGGAAGTAAATATGTGCTGCCTTCACCTTCACAGCACTGCCTGGTTTTACATCTACATTGCAGAGGGTCCCTGCCACCTCGATCCCCCCAGTGGAGTTGCCGGTGTCTACCCAGGGTCGGTGTGTAATAGGTGGGTTGGGTGAGACTTGAGCACTTAACTGCCCGCGTGGGCAATTGCGGAGCTACAGCCTACCCCCTTCTCTTGACCATTAACAGTGCAGAGTAACGGTTGTCAAAGTTCTATTCGAGCAACAGTTGGATAATAACTGCCAGCCTTCTTTGTGACGGTGCTTTACACCAGTTATCGGTTTTTGTCCGCACGTCTAGATTTATTACTCAACTAATTCGGCCGAGGTTCATTCAACGTTGGACAGATGAAATACTAATTGACCTAGACCGGGGTTCGAGGCTGCTAACCATGACCCCTAGAATTAAGTCTGCTACTCGGGCCGTTATGCCACATCCTCTCCCTAGTGGGACATTAAATTCCTAAAAGGAGAAACCCCTATTGACTGTCATGAGCCTTGACAGATGCGGGTCCCCAGCAAGATTACCCCTCATGATATGTCGTCCTTGCATGTCCTTCCTCTCAACCGGCGTACGCTGGCGCCAAACCTACAGCATGCCTTGAAGCGCTATACTCCTTGAAAACTGAGCATTCTTCCGCTATCTTTAGATCTCGCAGGTGGTGTGAATTATACCATGTGGTGTAAATATAACGTGGATATATATAACATAGTACATAGAAGTGAAGAGAATGAGGAGCTTCCCAGTAGCCGTCACGATTGGTGTCGATCACCAGCATCATGTCTCCCAAAGCAGTATAAGAACGCCCCCTCTAGTACATACAAGTTTCCTAACAAGACGATAGCGGCTTGTGATGGACAAAAATCATTGTTTCAACCTTTCGATTAGTGATTCACCCCGACAAGTAAAGCACACCACCCAGCCAACCCGCTGACAAAAACACCATAAACATATAACCAAAGCAATGTTTCGCCTCGGGGCTGCACCCAGGAGTTGTGAAAACGTTCACCACCATCCCAATCGGAATGAGGACCCTACTAAGTCGCAGCCGCCCTGCCATACATGATTTCAGATAGGCATGTTGTGTTATTTTAGACAGGCATGTTCTGTTACTGTGATCGATCTTCAGTGTCTGTGACATTCCAAACAGAAAAGCATACCTTTGAATCAAAGTATGTAACCCTGTAAATCTGACTTCCTTCCGTGTGCGATCTATGGCCCCTCGCGCTAGTTCAGTGTGTATCATTTCCCCTAACCATGCAGTCGGAAAGTACACTGAGGTAATTCAATGCAGGATTTGTGCTCTACCAACCCTCACTTATATATGGTTCATATAAAATAATCTTGCTTTACATTTAATAGCCTTAGGCTATATAAATAGATATCATTACAAACTGGCATATTTTGGCTAACTCGCAGCAACGTCCTCAGGGCATGGGAGTATTATCGAGTGTTTCATGTTTAAAACATATTATTACTTCCCATAAATGACACTTAATTCATAGACATAGCATAACGTGTATTTGCACCGAACGCTTTTACCCCTAATGGGACCTCTGGGAGGAATACAACGCAGAGGAATTGATCAAAACCATGACAGCGCAAGGGCCGACATTGCTGCACCCCGTATATACCGAGCGACTGAACCAATCATTCAGGAAAAATTGTTATAGTGTGTGTATCAGCCGACTAGTACTGCTAGAATTATTTGGCCCTTATCTTTCCCATAAATTCATACACACTATAAATAAGAGCACCCATTCCAGATTATTATACATCCCCAATACCTTGTTCCTTTTGGATAGTATTTGTCCCTGAAATATAAACCCTTCTGTGGAGCATGAAATCAAATCCTTCAAAATAACGATTTACTTAACTGGAAAACCCAAATCCATAATGTATTAACAATCAAAAACAGCACGCGGCGCCAACACAGTCCAACTACTGTCTCTCTTTCGCCCGCGAGTTCTTGAACGGTTACCCCACAACGGCACCACTCTCAGGGTCTGGGAGCAGTGGGAGCATTCCTGCAGCCTTTAGCGAAGGCTCCATGTGGGCCTCGTGGTTTCCTGAGACACGCTGCTCAGGATAGCTTGCAGGATTGCCGTTCGATCATTGTGTGTAACCAAATGCCGCCAAGTCGTCTTCCCTAACGGACTGCCACAGGAGCTCTGCCCTACTCTTGCGTGGCTTCGCAAACAAATTCGACCACCCGAAGACACCTACTGGTGATAGAGTCACAATTCACACTGACCAGATGTGCTTGGCCCTTGCTTTAAAGTTTCCTTCAAAACGGCACGCACCGCCCCTAGTCCGCGGTCCCGAGACGCCTCTTCTCTTACGGCGGCCCCCGGATTCTGAACAATCAAGCTTTCTGAGCCGTTAAGCTTTCTGGGCAATCCAGCTGGCAAGCAAATGCGATAACTGCCATGCGCCCACCCTGGTGCATGAACCGGATCCCCGAATCAAACGGTTGCTCTGCCCACCAGGCCACGCCCCCTCCACACTCTGGCGCGGCCTCGTTCCAGCGCGGAATTCAATTGAGGGTCGCCCCTTAATCCATGTGCTGCACCAAATACCACCGGATCGCCTGCAAAACGGAATGCCACTGGAGCTCTGCTAAACACTTGCGCGGCCGAATTTAAATCACCCATATATGTACTGGTACCCAAATTTGACTTTCATTTCCCTGCCAAACCTTGCCCATCAACTTGCATGGAGCGGCCACCGGTACTTGAAAACGCCACCGCGCCCCCGAGCCCCTTAACATTTAATCGGGCAACGCGTGCTCCCGAAATTCTTTAACCATTAAATAGTAATAAAGGAATTTAGCGGCGGCGTGCATTATGTGGCAAAGCTAAAATTGCGTAACTACCCTTGCCTACCGCCTACACGCCTCCTGACGCTACCATCAACCCTGGCTTACTAATTGTATGCTACTTTCCCGAAACGACTACGCCTAGGCCCCCTCAAACCTCCTGAGCCACACTTGGCACACCAGCGACTGGAACTCACTCCTCCTCGACGATGTGCCCCTGCAGCTTGCCGGATGTTCAAGGGGACAAAGAGGCTGATGATCACCGGGCGCGGACTTAAATAACCTTCCCGCGCACCCCAATGACGTCACATCATTCAGCCCCCTTTTCGGCCCTGGGGGAAGGTCCAGTCCCGTGGCGCTACTAAGGGCGCCCCTCCTCTAGGCGCGGGGGCGCCTGACATTTTGGAAACAAGGGTGCAACTTGTGCTAAGAATATAACAATAAATGCTGGATTACGCTCATAGCCTTATTACGTCTATTTCTGCGGTAAGTTCAATGACTCTAGAGGGAATTTTGCGAGTTGCCCATATCCCTATATGTTAGAGACACTGTTGCGTGCCATGGACAGAGGCAGGATCGGAAAGGCAGATGATTGTAATAATAATGTTGATTTTTTTCCTTTCTGAGAATAAAAGTGTTCTTGCATTTGCAAGCACGTATGAGAATGCCATCTATAAAATAAAGACCACTGAGCAGAAAAACACCAAGATCATTTTTCACAATATTTTTAGAAGTTCAGGGAATTCTGGTTCTTTTCTGGTGGAAGGGCTCACAGCTGCAAGCGAGGCAAAGTTGCCCTGCTCCAACAGTGGCTTAGAAAGTGCAACATGGCCCAATATCATTTGTATGTATTTTATGTGGGATTTAAATATAACCATGTATCATTAAGAATATAATAGGACACTGTACATTCATATTTTTATGAACATATTCTAGTAGGAAGATTTCACCATTCAAGGCAGTGGACCTTAAAAAGAAATACATTTTAAGTTTGAATGTCATCTTGAAAGAACATCTACTGTGAGAAAAGCGTCTGTGATGTAAACCTACATTTTTGTGGACCTGACTATAAATACTTGCGTTACTTCATGAAAAGGAAGGAAACATTCTTTCCACACTGTATGAAGGACGTTTAAGAACCTAAGTTCCTGTGCAGACAAAAACTCTTACCATTAATTGGTTATTTTTTCAACATCTCCAAACTACTTCTCACCTCTTTAAATGTCTGAAAATAGTAAACAAATGTTGACAGGTTGCAAAACGTAAGGGATCGTGTTGCACATCATGTGCAATGATTTTAATAAACTTTTGATCAGCTCAAGCTACTGACACTTGTTATTAAGATCTTCAAATTCTAAATCATGTGTTGGATTGTGTGGAAAGTGAAGCAAATTCATATTTATGAGGAACTAGCTACGGCATCACGTTTTTCCAGGGACCCAATCATACTCAGTTCATACAGTGTGTCTGGGTGATTAATCTACAGATAAACTAAATATGAGGATGCAGTGGGAACATTTGTGATAACAGAGACCCTACAAACTAGGAGCACTCACTGACATATCAGTCATTATAACTTGCTTACTGTAAACACTAAAAGAACCACAAAGTCGCCATTGATGATACAGCGTAGAAGTCAGATCAGCCTTCAGTCTGTGATGGAAGCCTCATATCCAAGTTTGAATCGATACCTGGACTCCATTAGCGATGGGAGACCACACTAACGTCAGAATACCTGTTATACAAACTACTGCAAAATAACATAAAATAACAAAACACAGGACTATGTTTTCTTTCAACTCCTTCCTACAGTTATAATAAGTTGACAAGCACGAGACATCAAGGAGAACATGAACCCACTTCAACCTTTAAGGAAAGGAGCACAGCCAAACTGCACCAGCGCTCAAACTAGTATCAAGAGCTTATCAAATGGACGTGGACTACGCAAGGACCCATGCTCGGTGAAAGACAGAGATACTAGTAAAGCTTTGGTTGAATATGCATGGACCAGTTCTAGGATAGCAGCCCCCAGATTTGGTAGAAGTGGTTTAATGCAAGAATGATTCAATGAGCAGTAAAAGGAAAGGAGGCTTGTAAAACTCCTGCCTTCCCACCATGGGTGGCAAACAGTTTGAGACTAAGACTGAAATGTCCTAAAGTGGTCGAGTTAGAAGTGGGGTGCAATGCTTGCAAGTAGACAGTGAAGTGTTTCCTCAGCATGAATGGAGGGACAGAGGTTTGGGAGAGGTGAGAGAAAATGATCTATCAGCAGACATAAATATCTGAAAAGGGAGGAAGGACAGACAGATGTGGACTACCATTATCTCCACATGAAACAAACAGTGAGGAAGGTTTAGAAACGGAAAGAGTATAGGGTTCACCCACTCTCAGGTGGACAGTAGTGTCTACTAAGAAAGCTGTCTTCTTAAGCATGATCACAGAAAACCCTGGTTCTAAAGAGAAGCTTTCCCAACATGGGGAATCACATATTCCAGTCAGCCAGAGAATGTATCACAATTACTGTGCACTTGAAAATGCCTTTTCTTGTTAAGATGAAGAGTTAAACCAATAGGGATGATGGACGGAGTGTTGAACATTGCAAGCACTCACCCCCAGTCAACTGATCTGGGTTTAATCCATCATCATTCTTTAGCTCACTCCGATTAGCTGGACTGTTCCTATGAGGCACAGGGTCAGACTGATTTGCATATGACCATGTCTGAACTGGTGTGGCGGAGTGAGCTAAAGAATGATGATGGATTAAACCCAGATCAGTTGACTGGGGGTGAGTGCTTGCAATGTTCAACACTCCGTCCATCATCCCCTTTGGTTTTAAGATGCAGAGTTACACAAGATGTTTTGCTTTGATTGATTACAAAGAAATATACGAAGTTCCAACTTAAATACCTTCCTCAGTTCAGGAAATGCAATGCAGATAACATTGTTAATGGGGAAACTCATGGTGAATAACAGGTTTGATGTAGCAAGGACTTGTATAAAAGAGACTTACCTGGAAGCAATCCTCTCAAATAACTTGTAAAATCATAATAATTGTGTTCGTAAATACTGAAAACGCACCAGAAAATTCGCACACAGAATCTAGGGGAAGCTTGCCTATGTGTATTACTAACAAGTAACCTGTGTGTCTCTAAAATGGCCGCTAAACGTGGGATTCTGCATTGCGCATGCGTCTACTGCATCTACGCAGTATGGCGTACTATCGCTTAGAGGGAAATCTTTGCAGCTGCGCAGTTGCCTTTAAAATGGCCACTTGGAACTCACATGATAATGCGTGTACCTTGCTGAAACTAAACCATGTAAGTTTACTAAAATGCAAATGCGTAAGATTTATATAAGTAAATGGGAATAGAGTAGAGATAAGTTGTATACAGTGAAATCATATATTTTGATTTTAATACTCTCTTTCTTTGACCTCACTGTTAGCTCGTATTTGGGCCTCTGTGCAGGACTGAACTTTGCGCATCATGTGACCATTTCACATGTGCAGTTGAAACGACCAAGGAGCCATGATGCAAAGACTTGAATGTCATCCAAAGGAAGAATAGTAACATGCCCTGAGAACAAGCATGATGTCCTGAGAACTGAAGAATTTTTAATAAAACTGTATACATTCAAGAAACCTGGAACCAGATCCCAGTATCCATCTCTGGTTATATAGAGTTTCATATCTTAGCTGAAAAACTTTCAAAATTTGGTCACCCGAGAGGAGGACTAACAATATACATCTCTCAGCAATATGGATGGCAAGCGGAAGAATTGGCTGCAAGCAATAAAACTCACAGCAAAGTTTGACTCAAACGTACAGATTAATAACTTATTAGTGCTTAATGTATATGTACACCCGGAAAAGAAACAGAAGAAGGAAAGACTTATAACATTAATATCCCTCCTTCAAGCATTGCAAATTTCATATGAATGGTACCCTTTATTTATTTCAGGAGACTTTAATACCAACCTAGTAAAAGATAAAGATTTAATTCAAGAACTTAGAGAGCTGGGCCTGACAATTTTGAATGGGAATACAAATGGGGATAAATCCATAACAACTTTTTAAAGCGGTAAACGGACATCAACTATAGACTTTACAATAATGAGCAATAACCTGCTGCCAAAGGTAAACGCATTCGCTGTCGAGCAACGGACAGAAAGTGACCACTTTCCTTTAATTACCAAAATCAAAATGCCAGTAAACAAAACTCAAAAAATAAAAACAGTTATTCAAAACACGGAAAAATTCAATTTACGGAATCTGAAATGGGGCGGAAAAGATATTAAACCAGCAATGGAGAAATTCAAAAATCTACTGTTAATACAACCAATTGAAGAAAAAAAAAACATTAAAAGGCTTGGGAAAACTTATGTGATTCCATAACTAGAGACCCCCAGTTCCAAAATCAAACAACGGAAGAATAGACAGTGGAAAGAAGCCTTGGTTTAATCCTACGCTCCGGGAGGAAAAAAAGAAAATTTCCCGTGAAGTCTGGAAGCAGGTAATAATGATGAAAAACTGAAGGAATCCAGATAAGGTAAAACTAAGAGCAATGCGAAATAAATACAAGACAATGCTGAGTAAAGCAAAAAAAGTATATCAAGAAGAAATCTGGACCAAATTATTAATTGCTGGAAAGAATAAAAATGGGAGGTCATTTTGGGGTATAATTAACAAACTAACAAAGGGTAACCAACTAAAACAAGAGGCAGGAATCGGAGAAAACAAATGGATCAAGCACGTCAAAAATATGTTCGCTGGTGGGAAGAGCGGACAAAAGTGGCACAACAATAAAGAGTGTGAAATGTGTTCCAGTAAATTGGAGCAAAAAAAACCTCCGCTCAAAACACAGGAGCACCAACTGGATGACAAAAGGATGTCAAACACGGGCAAAAAGAACCGACTCAGTAACAACATTGGTAAAGTGATCACAAGCGTACCGAAAGCACTAGAAGCTAATATCCTGGACCTAGACACCCTTGTGACAGCTAAACAGCTAAAAGGAATAATAAAACATTTAAATACAGAGGGAGCAGCAGGACCAAATGGACTCCCAAACGCTCTTTTCAAACACTTCCCTGAATTTTGGGCCGAATATTTAACCCCATTATTTAATTGGATTTACACCCAGAATAAAACGCCCAAGTCCTGAAAAGGAAGTATAATACACCCTATATTTAAACAGGGCGATCATAACGAGCCGGGAAATTACAGGCTGATATCATTGACAGATGTGGATGCAAAACTATATGGATCATGCTTGCTGCAGCACCTTCAAGATTGGATGGAGGAAACAAAAATAATACCTATGTTTCAAACAGGTTTTAGGCAAAAAATGGGCACCTTAACAAATTTAACAACCTTGGCACTCCCAAAAGGAAAAGCAGAAAAAAAGAAGACCAGATTATTTGCATGTTTAATTGATTTACAAGCAGCATTCGACAGAGTGAATCGAAACCGATTATGGAAAAAATTAAATATATGGGGATTACCAAAGAACCTGTTGGATGCAATAAAAAACTTGTATAGTGAAACTTGGGCAAGAGTCAAATTGGGAGACGGCAGCAGTACCACTGGCGAAATTAATACGCAACAGGGTCTAAAACAAGGGTGCGTCCTTGCCCCAAGCTTATTCAATCTTTATATGGCGGACATCACACAGCATATGAAGATAGCAGAAGGACATCCGCCGAAGTTGGCAAACATCCCAATCCCCTTTCTGCAATACGCGGACGACATTGTTGTACTGAGCCGAACCCTAACAGGACTCCAAAGATTGATTAATAATCTGGTAATCTATCTGGAGCACGAAAGTTTGGAATTAAATAAAGAAAAGACTAAAGTGGTCCGTTTAGTAGATACAAAAAAACAGGTATTTAAATGGTTCGCAAATAAAATACAAATAAAGGAAGAACCATCGTATAAATATCTAGGCCTAAAAATAGAAAGAGGTTCATCGAACAAAGAACTCAAAATAGACCTAAAGGCAAAAACCCACTCCTTGATTTATGCACACCGGCTACTACAAAAAAAATTGAGTTGTCCAAACTATATCCATCAGTTAAACGTGATGAAATCACAGATTTTGCCAACCTTGTCATATGCTTTGGTAACCTGGTGCGGTAAAGAGGCGGGGCTGTTAAATAACCTTCAAATTAGGGCATACAAAGCAGTTTTAAATCTCCCAAAATCAGCCTCACTGGCCCAGGTTCGCTTAGAATTTGGTCTTCTGAACCAGAAGTTCTGTAGCATGGGCACTTTTGTAAAATTTTGTCACAAAATACGTCTATCCGAAGAAGGCACATTGGATAGTCTATGCTGGAAGGAAATAGGAAATCAGCTGAGTAAAGACACGCAAGGCAGCTGGGGATATTATTTGGCTCAATCTTTCAAGGTCCTCGAAATTCAATCATTATGGGACTCTAACCCAGATAGACCCACTTTCAATAAAATAACAAACAATGCTGTCAAACGGATATCATTTTTGGAAGATCAATCATTAATCACGAAGCGACGACATGGGTGGACAGTAATAAACTCATATTCCGGGATAAAGCCGCAGTCTTATCTAAGAAGTCATTTTAACGTGACATTAAAACAGAGATACATCGAACATCGGTTGGGCTTACATTTTTCAAAAGATCTGTTATTAACTTATAAAGGCAGCTATACGGATTCCTGCTGTCGCTTATGCGGCTACAAAAATGAAACACTACCCCACTTGCTATGCGCTTGCCCAGCACTATTGGACATGAGGAGACGATTTCTAAAAAACATCTTTAACAAACTGAACATTCGCACATGCAGGCAAGCTGTTATTCAACGGTTAGATGGAACATCTCCCATGCTGGCTTGTAGGGGGGTTAAATATATGAGACAGGTACAATCCCTCCTACAACAAGTGGAACAGGGGGAGATAAAAGAACCCGAAAAACTCAAAACTAACATTACATAGACAAATGTTCAAACAATTTATGGACAAGTTGATCTTAAACCAACATTACATAGACAAATGTACAAATAATTTTATGGACAATTTGATCTTAAACCGGTATAAAATAAGAGTATTTTTAATGAATGTATTTAATGTATTTTGTAATAGTTTTTAATAACTGGAAACAATAAAATTGAACTTGTATACATTGTATTGATTAACTTGTGAATACGGGTGGGAAATAAAGCATGGGAAAGTAAATTATAGGGAGGGAACATAGAACAATGAGCTTAAAGAAAAGTATTAAACTTAGCGTGATGATCATCTCCCCTTTCCTTGTCGAATCAGAGTTAAGAGTTTCGTAAATTCGAAACATTCAGGGGAGGTACATGCCGTTAGAAAGGTATAATAGAGGTAGTTTAGCTAGATTAGTTACCACAGAGAGACAGAGAATGCTGAGAGACTGAGATGTTGTCCAAAATTTGAGAAAATACTGAAGAAGATTCAAATCCAGACTTAGAACTTTTGAGGAAATTAATTAGAGAACATC